>NC_142150.1:3646500-4862000 GCF_024610735.1 Ursus americanus | reverse complement strand
TGGAAAAAATTTTAGTTCTGTATTTAATTTTCTTGGCTGATAGAGCATTGTTAGTTTTGTCAGTTTGGTAGCTTGTATCTTTAAAGGCATGTATTTTAATTTGCATGTTTTATTTACTGACATGAATTTGGTCATGATAACATTACTTAATATCTTTTTAATACTGGGTATCATTAGTAATGACACTCTAACATTCCTGATTTTGGTAATTAGTGACTTTTCTTATTGATCAGATTCACTAGAGCTTTACCAACTTGATATATCTTTAAAAAGAACCAGCTTGCAGTTCACTGACTATCATTTGTTCATTTGCTGTTATACCAGTCTCTGCTCTTATCTTTATAATTTCCTTCCTTTTATTTACTTTGGGCTTAATTTGTTCTTCCTTCTCTATCTTCTTCAGATGGAAGCTTAGTTCATTGATTTTAGAACTGCTTTCTTTTCTAACATTAGCATTGAAGCCTATGAATTTCCCAGGAAGCAGCTCTTTAGCTCTTTCTTACAAACTATGGTATATTTTTTCATTTTCCTTACATTCAAAATATTTTCCAACTTCCCTATGATACTGTCTTTGACCCATGGGTTATTTAAAAGTGTATTATTATTTCCAGTATTTGGCAATGTTTCAGAAATCTTTCTAGTATGGATTTGTGATTTAACTCCATTGTGGTCATAGAACTCATTCTTTATCGTTTCAATCATTTTAAGATGCAAAAGAGTATAAGCTATGTGATTTTTATTTCATTGAGAACTGTTTTATGATCTAGCACACGGTCTCTCCTGTTGGTTATGTGCACATTCGTAGAGCATGTATATTGTGCTGGTGGTGGTGGAGTGTTGCTGGTGGTGTTGTTCTGGTCTTTTCTAGCCCTGCTTATTTTTTGTGTACTTCTTCCTACTACTAAGAGGAGTGTGTTCATTTGCCTATTTTTCCTTCCAGTTCTGTCAGGTATGGCTTCCTATATTTTCAAGCTCTCATTGGGAATAAACAGATGGAATGGTTATGTTTCCTTTACCGATTAAATCTTGTTATCGTGATAGCAATGCTTCTTTTTATCCCTGGTAATAGTCTCTGTTCTGACATCTTTGTCTGACATTCAACTTTAGGGTGATTAAAATTTGCATAGTATATCTCTTTTCAGTATTTTGCTTTTAAGGTAACTTTATATGCAGCCTGACAATCTGTCTTTTAATTAGAGTTCTTTAATGGTTTATTGTTTATGTTATTACTGTTATTGTTGGGTTTTTAACCTACTACCTTGCTATTTGTATTATCTGAGCCTTGTTCTTTTTTTTTCCTATTTTTTTGATTGACCATTATTATTCCATTTTATCTCTACTATTGTTGTATTTTATTGGTTTTTCTAAGATTTACAATATATGTGTTTAACGTATCACGGTCCATCTGCAAATAACACACCTTTGCCCATATAACATAAAGCCTTCACAAAAACATACTTCCATTACCCAACTCTGGTTTTCCTTTTTGTGCTCTTGTCATGTTTTAATTCTACATACATCTAAGTCCATAGCACATTGCTATTATTTTTGCTATAAGCATTTAATTATCTTTCGAAGAGTTAAAAATATTTTAAACATGCATACCACAGGCCCATGTTTCCCCAGCTGTCCCCTGAGGGGCCCCAGGACACTGTAGCAAACTCACAGGGACATGATAAGGTACTTACAATTTTCTAGGAAAACCTAATATTTGACATCCACTGGATGAGGCATGAACAACTAGCTTGTGACAGTTAATAGCTTCGATACTCGATCATGCTTCCTTCCTTTTGCGAATGTCTTATTTTAAGAAGCTGGCAGCTTCTGTGATATACAGCAAGTATCACACCAAAAAAATCAGTGCGAACCAGGCAAGGGACATAATGGTCTCTGACCTGCATCTAGTGTTTGAAAAGCTTTGCCATATCCAACAGGTGCATGCATACCGTTAGTAAGTAACTGTGGCTGTTTAATTCAAATTAAAATGCTAGATTTTCTTCCAATTTACATGTATTATTATTTCAAATGGCTACTACGTTGTTCAGACATTAATACTTGAAGCTGTGTGGCCCTAACTATTCAATAAACACAAGGGCTAAGCATTTCTTTTGGCCTATGGATGCTGTGGGGGTGGGGGGATCACCGAGCCAGTAAGGACATCATGAATAGAGAGACTTTGAGAATCTCTTCCATTGAATATTATCCAGCCACTAAAAATAATTAATTAGATGTTTTTCAGATGACTTGGAAGAACTTCTAGTAAGTATTGTCAAGTGAAAACATTAAGGTTCAAAAAAGCATACATAAAATGGGCCCATTTAAAAAAAAAACAATTAACAAAATCTTCCATTTTGGGTGGATTTGAATTTGATATGATTGCCTTTCCCCCCTTTTCCAATTCTTTTAAAGAACATGAGCACAGTTCACAGAAAAATGAAAAAACTGAAGTTTCCCTAAAGAAGAAAGGTGTGTTAAAACCAGAACTTGCTATTGTATAGAATGGGAGTTTAAATCATTTTCATTTAAATATTAAATAAAAGAATGACCCTAGAGAGGCGCCTGGGTGGCACAGTGGTTAGGCGTCTGCCTTTGGCTCAGGGCGTGATCCTGGCATTACGGGATCAAGCCCCACATCAGGCTCCTCCTCTGTGAGCCTGCTTCTTCCTCTCCCACTTCCCCTGCTTGTGTTCCCTCTCTCGCTGGCTGTCTCTATCCTGTCGAATAAATAAATAAAATCTTTAAAAAAAAAAAAAAGAATGACCCTAGAAGCTGGAGAAATAGTTGGGTTATACTGTTAAAAAGAGAAAAGAAAACAACAATAACAACAACAACAACCACCTCTTCATTTAAAAGAATAACCAGAAACTGTGACTGACCAGAAACATAAAGATAATGTGAATAATCCTACCTAATCGTGTCTTCAATGTTTGATGGCTTCAGAGGACAAACGGCTGGGCCAGGAATATCACTACATCTTCTCCCAAAGTACAGATATTAGAAAAGAAAAAGATGGAAGCCCTGTCAATTTCTTGATTTTTTTTTTACTTATTTCTGTAAATTATACCTCACCAGCAAGTTCATCCACATGAGAAATACCTCTTAATCTCTCTCATATGGACTTCTCAATATTTTTCTCTAGGGGACAGGAAATTAAACACTGTATATTCTCAGCCACATCAGGACATCAGAGTCCTCTTTTTACAATCCAGAGATATTGCCTGACCTCCGTGTACTTTAAGATGTAAGCACCTAGAAGCTTCTGACACATCACATTTGGTGTCTGTGAAAGGGAAGAAAGACAGTAGGAAAAAAAATTCCAATACAGGCACTAAATGACACCCATGACCAGTACTGATTAACTAATTATCCTAAGGCCCCATGATCTCTCAGGGGTAAGTCCACACACATCACATCCTATCACTATGCCCGGCACACAGCAATGCTCAATAAATTTCTTCATTGAGTGAATAAATACATTTCTCCCTCTGAATATGGGCATTATGGAATTGTCATTTCCTGTGATTTACGCACTTTCATTTAGGACATACGGTATATCCCCACAGTGCCAAAACATCCAAACAAAAAGAACAAAAAATCAGCCCCAAACTTTGACTATTTTGGTTGAACAGCAAAAAATTTCTAGAATCCAGTTTGTCCAAAACAGTACCCACAAGCCATGTGGCAATTTATATTTAAATTTAATAATATTTAAAATTAGTTTCTCAGTTGCCCTAGCCAATGTCAAGTGTTCAATAACTACATGTGGCTAGTGGCTATGGGATCATCCAGGTCAATACAAAACATTTACATCAATATAGAAAATTGAAAGTTCTGTGGCACGGAAAGTTCTAGATGATTGCCTGAAACTTTTCCATTTCATCTGGATGTTCTTTTGCTTTTATAAATATATCAGAGGTTCAAGACCTTTTCTTTTCTCTTTTTTTTAAGATTTTATTTATTCATTTGAGAGAGAGAGAGAGACAGAGATAATGACAGAGAGCACACCAGCGGGGAGGAGAGGGAGAAGAATGGGATCATGACCTGAGTCAAAGGCAGATGCTTAACCGACTGAGCCACCCAGGCATCCCAAGACCTTTTCTAAATATATGATAGAGTCCCTTATGGGAAATGATTTGGAGAGTCGGGTGTTCCTGTGATTACGACTTGTGAAAATTTCTACGACACTGAGGAGGACCTATTAATACATGCTGAAGTAGACCTAGTATTCTCTGAGAGCAGAATTCTTTTCTTTATTCATATCTCTCTTCCCAACAGTCAAGAAATTGCACTTAGTACGGGCTGAATAATGAATGTGTATGTATGTATCCTAACAAATCATACACTCACGTTCAAACATCTCACATACCTCTCATATATGACACATTTAGTTCAGATGTCAGAGGTGTAGTGGATTCCACTGCATAGGACTAAAGAAAGGGTTATCAGCAACTTTTTCTTCTTATGAGGTCTGCGTTCCTCCCTCCAGCTCTAGTGTAGTCAATCTTTCCTATCTTCTGTAGTACTAGACCTCATCTAATGATGTCACCTTCAGAGTTTATGACGACTGATCAAATGCCCTAGACTGATGCTGAATGTACTAGGCAACAATAGAATTTATTATCAGCTATGGTCTGAAATGCCCCCCATTCATATGTTGAAATCCTATTCCAATATGATGATATTAGTAGGTGGGGACTTCGGAAGACGATACTTAAGTCATGAGGGTGGAGCCCACATGAATGGGATTAGACACTCCAAAAAGATCCCTAGCCCCTTCCACTGTATGAGGACACAGCAAAAAGACAGCCATCTGCTACCCAGGAAATGAGTCCCCACTGGCCCTGTGTGGTACCTTGATCTTAGACTTCCAGACTCCAAAAATGTGAGAAATAGATTACTGTTGATTAAAAGCTACCCAGTCTGTGTAATTTGTGACAGCTGCCCAAATGGACTAAGACATTTTCCATACTGGTATCCTTTTGAGAGTAAAAGGGGTAGTACTAATAGTTACACTGGGACACTGGACAAAACCTAAGGCCACCCAACTGGTTTTGTTCTTATCTTTCAGTAGATTTATGCTGCTGTAGACTCTAAAATTCATATGTTGGGGGCACCTGGGTGGCTCAGTTGGTTAAGCGTCTGCCTTTGGCTCAGGTCATGATCCCAGGGTTCTGGGATCGAGCCCCACATAGGGGTCCCTGCTCAGGGGAGAGTCTGCTTTTCCCTCTCCCTCTGTCTGCTGCTCTCCTGCTTGTGCTCTCTCTCGCTCTCTCTGTCAAATAAATAAAATCTTAAAAAAAAAAAACTCATGTTGAAACCTAATCCCCAGTGTGTTAGTGTTTGGAGGTATTGGAGGGGATAAGATCATGAGGGTTGAGCTCTCATGAATGGGATTACTGACCATGTGAAAGAGAGTTCCCTCCCGCCTTCTGCCATGTGAAAACAGCCATCTCTGAACTAGCAAGCGGGCTTTCACTGGACACCAAATCTGCCAGTGCCTGGATCTTGGATTTCCCAGCCTCCAGAACAGTGAGAAATAAATTTCTATTGTTTATAAGCCTCCCAGTCTATGGTATTCTGTTATAGCAGCCTAAACCAGACTAAGATATATGCCTGGTTTTGTCTTTAATCTTTTAACCACGAGGAAATGTTAACCTTTCCTGGGTTTTTGGACCATGGTTTCAATGAGTTTTAGACATCTTCAACAACATGTTTCTACACATATAGCCAGATCTGTGAACATTCATCATGCTCGTTGAGCTCATATTATTTATGTTCATTGATTAATATAGTCCATGTTTTACTATTGTTTTGGCAGCAATTAATTACAGAGGCTTGTGTCATAGAGGTCTATACAATATTGCCAAATGAGGATTTCTCACTATCTGTCAAGCTGCTAGATACCCTAAGATAAGGCCTTTGTTCAGGACTTTGTTAAAATGGCAAATAACAGCCTTAAGCAAGGCCATTAGTAAGTTCCCATGAGAACATAAGTCACACTGGACCTTAGGTAAAAAGGAGGCAGCAGGAGGAGGAAGTTGATCCAAAAAGGATGATCCTGAGGTCATCCCTGCCTGAAAGCCGTGTCACTAGACTCTAGTCTAGCCAATCATTGATCAAGAGACGATCCTTGGTCAGATCATTTTTTATTTTCAAAAAAGATTGATTTCTATTCTGTAAATATCCTCCAGTTCATTTAAATTAAAGAGCATTCCTTCTTTGGCATTCTTCCCCTGGCTACATTAGCAAAGGAGAGCGCAATCCGTGACTCAGCCAGCCTGACTAAGAGCACTGATGCGATGTCTCCTCCCTGACCCCCATCTTCCCTTAAGGGATAGTGAGGAGGAGGTGGTTCTCAGGAATCACTTTCTCTCAGAAGAAAAAAAAAAGGCTCTCAGAACACACAGTCTTCCTTTTAACCATTTATAATATTCTCTCAGTGCTCAGCAAAGAGAAATAGCTCCCTGCATTTGCTCTTAAAGTGATAAAAAATGGTCTGTAATGCTTGTCTATGGATTTGATCACAATAGAGATGTTTAGTGGAACAGGAAGTGAAGGATTTTACTCTTTTATGTAAGGGATCCCAGTATGCAGTGTGGAATGGGTGCCTGAATTCCCACTAGAGGGCTTTGACATTTCTGTATGCAGAATGACAGCACTTTCAATAGAGGACAGTGCTGCAGTGCTCAAGTGACAGCTTCTTTCTTGCCCTTTGGGAACTGCTCCTCCAGGACTCATTCTTAAAAGCAGTATCAGATGAGAGTGTCTGGTGGGCTCTCTTCTAGTTCTTGGATGGCAGCAGCCCTGGCCTGGGCCATGGGTGCTTACCCCACAGAGCTTCTCCAGCACAGAATGATGCAACCAGTACAAACATACCTCCTTTGCACATTCCATTATGTGCACTCACAGTTGTGTTTCATCACAATGGAGGAAAGTAAGACCCTAAGAGGGGACAACCCAGTTGATAGCCTCAATTATAAAATTACACAAGAATAGATGACATTCCTGAGCAGTAATAAATTGAAAAGTAAAGGTTTTAACCTCTATTGGATATTCAAAACCACAAAGCTAAAAAAAAAATTGGTAAAAGATCGTGTACATGTTAAGATCTGAAGAGCCTTCCTACCACCAAGAAAAAAAATACTTTCTTTCAGTGATGGATGAAATTCCACTATTAGAGACCCATTCCTTACCTTTGAGCCTTATTCATGGAAGGTTGGGAATATTCAGAGCACTTGGATGTTATGATGGGAATGGCGTCAGCTAATAAGGATCCCTTCAACTCTCCCAGTCAGCTAGAAAACAAACAAAAAATCACTGTTTCCACAGTTTCTTTGTTTTGCCTTTGCTCCTTTGTCAAAGATCAGTTAAATATGTTTATGGGGATCTGTTTCTGGGCTCCCTATTCTATTCCATTCATCTGTCTATTCTTTCACCAATACCATACCATCTTGATTACTGTAGCTTTATAATGAGTCTTGAAGTCAGATAGCATCAATCCTTCAACTTTGTTCTTCTCCTTCAAATTACACTGACTATTTTGGGGCTTCTGCCTCTCCATTTAAACAATAGAATGAGTTCATCAATATTAATAAAATAATTTGCTGACATTTTGGTTGGGATTGCACCAAATCGAAAGATCAGTTTGGGAAGAACAGACATCTTGAGGATATTGAGTTTTCCTATCCCTGAATATGGAATATCTCTCCATTTACTTGTTCTTTGATTTCATTCATCAGAGTTTTGTAGTTTTGCTCGTATAGACCTTGTACATATTTTGTTAGATTTATGCATAAGTATTTCATTTTGAGGGGCGCAAATGTAAACAGTATTATGTTTTGAATTTCAAAATCCACTCGTTCATTTTTGGTATATAAGAAGACAATTGAAATTTTATATTAACCTAACATCCTACAAGCTTGCTATAATCATTAGTTTCAGGGGTGTTTTTTTCTTCCTTCCAATCTGTGTACCTTTTATTTCCTTTTCTTACCATATTGCATGAGCAAGGACTTCCAGTTTGATGTTAAAAAGGAGTGATGAAAGGATGTTGCCTTGTGCCTGATCTTAGTGGGAAGGCTTTAAGTTTCTCACATTAAGTGTGATGTTGCTCTAGGTTTTTTGTAGATAGTCTTTATCAAGTTAAGGAAGTTACCCTCTATTCTTACTTTACTGAGAATTTTTATCATAAATGAGCGTTGGATTTTTGTCAAACGCTTTTTCTCCATCTATTGATATGATCATGTGATTTTTATTGTTTAGTCTGTTGATATGATGGATACATTGATTTTCCTGACACTTCCTTAAAGGAAGGGTCTAAAATGCTAGGGTCTAAATGCAAATTTTGTCCAATTAGATGCCTTATGTGGTATTGGAAGGCGGAGTGAGACAGTTCTATTTTTGTGCTCTGCTGTTTCCTGTGGGAGGACACAATAAAAAAGCCAGGGGTTCCACAGCAACATTCCAGAACCCAGCATTTTGTGGGTGTTGACAGGCAGTTGTGGCAGCCCCAGGCAGCAATTTCCTGACCCATAGATCACAGCCTCCATGGAATTTGTTTTATGTCTACAATTCAAGTGTGTGACTTCTTAGTCTCCACCTTTCTGGTAGAGACTTTCTCTTCCAGAACTTTGAATATTATTTTTTAACATCTAATTCCTGTTTGAAAATCCTTTCTGCTTAAAATACCAAGAGAAGCTTCTATTTCTTTTTTTAATAATAATTTTTTATTATGTTAGTCACCATACAGTATATCCTTAGTTTTTGATGTAATGTTCGATGATTCATTGTTTGCATATAACACCCAGTGCACCATGCAATACGTGCCCTCCTTAATACCTATCACCAGCCTATCCCAATCCCCCACCCCTCTCCCCTCTGAAGCCCTCAGTTTGTTTCCCAGAGTCCACAGTCTCTCATGGTTCATTCCCCCTTCTGTTTACCCCCCTTCATTCTTCCCTTCCTTTTTCTACCAATCTTCCTATTTCTTATGTTCCATAAATGAGTGAAACCATATGATAATTGTCTTTCTCTGCTTGACTTATCTCACTTAGCATAATCTCCTTCAGTCCCATCCATGTTGCTTCAAATGTTGTATAATCATTCTTTCTGATGGCTGAGTAATATTCCATTGTATATATGGACCACATCTTCTTAATCCAGAGGCTTCTATTTCTAAAACCGAATAGGGACTGTCACAGATGTGAATAAGCATGCCTACTGGAGAGAGGGAATGAAGCAAAAAAAGGAATAAAATTCCTCATGAAAGCATGAGCTCTAAAATATGGGGAGAAAACAAGGATCACAAGAAAACCACTCCCATTTCATATGTGACTGAAAGATGGACTCCCTGAAAATCGCTTCTTTGAAAAAAGTTTATCAGCAGGTCAGGCTGGCCTTTCTCACAAAAATACAATATAAAATCATCAACATTGTCTTCCAACTAATCTCCAAATAAATCCTATTGCCACAAAATATCTTTCATCTGTTCTTTGTTCTTCTATATCACCTCCTTCAACCCTAACCATTTTAATAAAATAAAAGAATGAGAATAGAAGGCATCTTACAGCTATTTTAGTTTAACGTTGCTATTTTCTAGACATACAAAGAGGCCAAGTCAATATGATTTTCTTAATATGATCTATACATGATCTAATGACTACATATGATCTAACATTACCTCACACCAGGTAGGACTACAGAGGAAAAAAATAAATGCCACAAGGCAATTCTAGACATTTAATGGTCAACATGCATGACAAATAGGAATAAAGTTTCTCAATAAGCTCCCCCCTTCCTGCCTCATTACCTGAAGGAATCTAGAATCTCTATCTTCCTACAGAGAAAGAAGAAAGTATTTCTTAATAGCATTTTGGCATGTAAAGACATCTGAACTTATGAGGCAAAAGAAACAAGTGCTTCCCATCTTTACTACAAGGCAAAGTAATGACAAGAAGTAACAAAGCATCTTTAACCAGTGGTTTCTGCTCAGTCTTTGGACTCCCTGAGGAGTCTATCCATACATTATCATTTTAACTGGAGGTTAAAATCTATCCATACATTATCATTTTACCTGGAGGCACCTATTGGGATTGAAGAGGAGTTAGGCACTGATGGCTTAAGTGTGTTTGACTACAGCTTAAAGGTGTGCTGAAGACAACTGGCCCAGGGCTGAGGGGTGCCCAAGGGCCTTGAAGGTCCTCTGGGATCTTTGGCTTTGATCTGAACATTTGACAGCTGACTGATCTCTCACCACCATCTTCAGGGACCGATTACATACCTGCCTAGAAATGAAAACACTTTCTACTTGTGTCCTCAGAGCCCAATTATCCAGGGACACACCCCTCATAAGATGGCAGCCTGGATCGCTGGGCTCGTCCCACAGTGGACTTGGATCTTCACCACAGCTGTGCCTCGTCAAAGAAACTACAAGAACATCCACTCATCAGGTGTCCCCTTGCCTGCAGACCTCCCTTAAATCAGACAAAGCCGAGGAGAAGAGACCAAGAAACTCGCCTCAAGGTAAGTGGCATAGGTGTCATGACAATTTATTGCTGCCACCATGACCACGACTGAGTTCTCACTCAATGTCCATAGGCTCTGCACTCACACACAGCTCTCACCTGCTTGGCTGCTTTCCGCTGTTGCCCTGAGCATGAGCTAGTTGAAGCTGAAGAACCATGTTGTTGCAGAAGAACCATGAAGTTCCTGACCATTATTTGTAAATGCTCACTCGGTATCTATTTGCCCTGTGTTTACACATAATTGTGGCAAGCCCTGTTTCTGTTCTCATCAGTACAGATTAATTGTGTAGATGTCCAAAAACCCTTTTTATGGTTATTGACCAATATTTAGAGCTTTGCATTCAGTGCCTATAGGCTCTTTGTTCCTATAGCATTTGGCAAAGCTTGGGTTTTGTTGTTGTTTTGTTGTTTATTTCACTGGGTACCAAATTAACGTAGGAGTGGGTGGGTTTTGCAAAAGACAGTTACGTTGACATGAGCAAGAAGTGACTGTTAACAACTTAATGTGAAAAGATTAAACAGAACAACCATAAAATTATATAGATATTAGACCTCAAAAAGAAAGATAGCATGATACATCTAGTTTGATGTGACTGCCCGTACACATCTTACAGGCCCTGAGAGAAGGCAGTTTAGTGCCCAATACATTAAGTGATATTTTTATGATGGTGTCAATATATCCTCAAGAAAGGTTTTATATTATGCTCAGTTTATTTTATTAAAGGTACAGGAGCATACAATGCATTTTATCCAACTTCCCTAAAAATTGATATAATTTGTCACTTGAAGAGGTAAGCTTTTGTTGTAATTATAATAATAGCCACCATTCTTGAGTGCCTCCTTCATGCCAGGCAATGTGCCAGTTATTTAACAAAAATTGTCATTAATCCTGCTAGGCAATGATGCTACTACACGACCAGCCATGGATCTTAATGGTTTGGGAAGGTAGGTTCATTCTGTTCCAGCCTTGGCAATTGATCTTACTTTGAGAATTAAAGACTTGTAGATTTTTTTTCTTTCTTTATTTCTTAAAAAAAGAGAAGAATGTACAATGATTTCATTCAATTTACCATACTAAGCTGATATAATTTGAAACTTGAAGGAATAAGCTTTCATAATACTACTACTAATGATAATAATAGAAGTCATCACTCTTAACTATCTGTTCCATGCCATGCAATATGTCTGATCTTTTTTTTTCTTTAAAGATTTTATTTATTTATTTGACAGAGAGAGAGACAGCCAGTGAGAGAGGGAACACAAGCAAGGGGAGTGGGAGAGGAAGAAGCAGGCTCCCAGCAGAGCAGGGAGCCCGATGTGGGGCTTGATCCAAGAACTCTTGGATCACGCCCTGAGCCAAAAAGGCAGACGCTTAATGACTGAGAAGTCGCCCCAATATGTCTGATCTTTAATGCCAAATATCTTTACTCAAACCAGGTAGTTATTACTATCTGCAGTTTACATGGTAAAAAAAACACTGGCTCCAGGGGAGTATCATCTGCTCAAGGACAATAGGTGAGTGGTAGAGCCAAGAGTCAACTCCACTTGCATAAGAACCTAAAGCCAGACTCTTCCCAATCCCAGACCACTCCAGTTAGAGAAGAAATCTCCTTAACTGCACTTTATGGTTCCTGAACATTCCCGTAAGGGAGTCACCTCTGCAAGGGGCTTTCTGGTATAGTGGGAAGGTTCCTATTTCTATCCCTCTTCTCCATGGAACAATGTTCTCAGCCAGGGAGAGGAGAGCCATTCTGCAGCCCGTAAATCTGAGCCAAGGAAAAAATTTAATCATCTAAGAGGAACCCAGCCAGAACAATTCCTTGACTTCACCAGCTGAGTCCATCCACCTCTCAGAGTGACCTGGCCTTCCTCCACCACAGTCAGTTCTTTCCCTGGCATATGGAGGCACCCTAACCATGGTCTCTGGACCTTGGAAGGAACTTCTCCTGGTTCCTACAGAAAAGAAGGTGCCTGTGGTGTTGGGAGAGCAGCCCCCAGGGCAAGTCAACTTCACTTTTCAGGAAAGTCAGCTCGGTTCCCCTATTTTCCCACTATAAGAGTCCAGGAAGAACCCATTAACACAAAATCCAATTCCTTCCTTCTGCCATAATGTCTTTCTCATGCCTTGCCTAACCTAAAATCCACTGACATCACCTCCTATATTCTAGTCTCTTCATGGCAGCTGATATGTCCCACTGAGGTGACAGGGAACCCTGCATCAAAGCTCCAAAAGCCCTAATGCCTGAGTGTGAATAATAATCACATTCTCTCTGGGGCAGGGACACATCAGAGAGCCTCCCCAACCATGGGTGGTAGAAAGTCTTGAGGTACATGTGCACCCACACATTTTAACACTTCTCCAAAGCCTGCCTACTTCAGTGAAGTCTCTAAATACTAGATACAGGTGTTTTTAAAGTGCTTTTTTTCCCCAGATGGGTTTTAATCCAGTGCTCATTTAATAGTCTTGCTTTTTGTTTATTGTCAAAGAAGTCTATCAGAGACATCTAAAGCATGGGGCTCACAGTCCATGTCCCAGCTTTAGGGTTTATTTAATAGCATCATAAGCACCTGTATCAAGGCCTGAAGTGGTATAACAACAAAACTTTCCATTTCCCACCTGTATGAGAGTTGCACCTAATTGGCACCAATTAGCTCCATAGTTCCCCTTTCTCTGCAGCACATATGAATAGGAATATTGAAGGACACATAATACATTGGAAGTTGCTAAGGGAAGAACATCTTATACTTGAGATTTCATGATTTCTTTTTTATTTTTTTAAATTAACATGCAATGTATTATTTGTTTCAGGGGTATGGGTGTGTGATTCATCAGTCTTACACAACACCAGTGCTCACCACAACATATACCTCCTCAATGTCCATCACCCAGCCACCCCATTCCTCCCCCCCTCCCCTCCAGCAACCCTCAGTTTGTTTCCTAAGATTAAGAGTCTCTTATGCTTTGTCTCCCCCTCTGGTTTCATCTTGTTTCTTTTTTTTTTTCTCTCTCTCTCTTCCCCTATAATCGTCTGCCCTGTTTCTTAAATTCTGCATATCAGTGAGATTATATGATAATAGTCTCTCTGATTGACTTATTTTGCTTAGCATAATACCCTCTAGTTTCATCGACGTTGCAAATGGCAAATTTCTTTTTTTTTGATGGCTGCATAATATTCCTGTGTGTGTGTGTGTGTGTGTGTGTGTGTGTGTGTATACCACCTCTTCTTTATCCATTCATCTGTCGATGGACATCTGGGCTCTTTCCATAGTTTGGCTATTGTGGACATTGCTGCTATAAACTTTGGGGTGCAGGTGCCGCTTCGGATCACTACATTTTTATCTTTGGGGTAAATATCCAGTAGTGCAATTGCTGGGTCTAGGGTAGCTCTATTTTCAACTTTTTGAGGAACCTCCGTACTGTTTTCCAGAGTGGCTGTATCAGCTTGCATTCCCACCAACTGTGTAGGAGGGTTCCCCTTTCTTTGCATCCTCCCCAACATCTGTCATTTCCTGACTTGTTAATTTTAGCCATTCTGACAGGGGAGAGGCAGTATCTCTTATGGTTTTGATTTGTGTTTCCCTGATGCTGAGTGATGTTGAGCACTTTTTCATGTGTTTGTTTGGATGTTTTCTCTGCAGAAATATCTGTTCATGTCTTCTGCCCATTTCGTGATGGGATTATTTGTTCTTTGGGTGTTGAGTTTGATAAGTTCTTTTTAGATTTTGGATAATAGCCCTTTATCTGATAAGACATTTGCAAATATCTTCTCCCATTCCGTCGGTTAGGTTTTCTTTGAGTCTTGTGGACTGTTTTCTTTGCCGTGCAAAGCTTTTTATCTTGATGAAGTCCCAATAGTTCATTTTTGCTTTTGTTTCCCTTGTATTTGGAGATGTGCCCAGCAAGAATTTCTGTGGCGGAGGTCACAGAGGTTGCTGCCTATGTTCTCCTCTAGGATTTTGATGGATTCCTGTCTCACATTTAGGTCTTTCATCCATTTTGAGTCTACTTCTGTGTATGGTGTAAGGAAATGATCCAGTTTCTTTCTTCTGCACATGGCTGTCCAATTATCCCAGCACCATTTGTTGAAGAGACTGTCTTTTTTCCACTGGACATTCTTTCCTGCTTTGTCAAAGATTAGGTGACCATAGAATTGAGGGTCTATTTCTGGGTTCTCTATTCTGTTCCACTGATCTATCTGTCTGTTTCTGTGCCAGTACCAAACTGTCTTGATTACAGATTTGTAATAGAGCTTGAAGTCCAGAATTGTGATGCCACCAGCATTGGTTTTCTTTTTCAACATTCCTTTGGCTATTCGGGGTCTTTTCTGGTTCCATACAAATTTTAGGATTATTTGTTCCAGTTCTAAAAAAGTTGATGGCATTTTGATAGGGATTGCATTGAATGTGTAGATTGCTTCAGGGAGCATAGACATTTTAACAATATTTGTTCTTCCAATCCATGAGCATGGAACGCTTTTCCATTTCTTTGTGTCTTCCTCAATTTCTTTCATGAGTATTCTATAGTTTTCTGAGTACAGATCCTTTGCCTCTTTGGTTAGATTTATTCCTAGGTATCTTACGGCTTTGTGTACAATTGTAAATGGGATTGACTCCTTAATTTCTCTTTCTTCCATCTCATTGTTGGTGTATAGAAATGCATTGATTATATATCCTGCTACTTTACTGAATTTCTGTATGAGTTCTAGCAATTTTGGGGTGGAGTCTTTTGGATTTTCCACATAGAGTACCATGTCATCTGCAAAGAGTGAGAGTTTGACTTCTTCTTTGCTGATTTGGATGCCTTTTATTTCTTTTTGTTGTCTGATTGCTGAAGCTAGGACTTCTAGTACTATGTTGAATAGCAGTGGTGAGAGTGGACATCCCTGCTATGTTCCTGACCTTAGGGGGAAAAGCTTTCAGTTTTTCCCCACTGAGAATGATAATTGCAGTGGATTTTTCATAGACGGCTTTTATGACACTGAGGTATATACCCTCTTACCCTACACTGTGAAGAGTTTTAATCAAGAAAGGATGCTGTACTTTGTCAAATGCTTTTTCTGCATCTATTGAGAGGATCACATGGTTCTTGTCCTTTCTTTTATTAACGTAGTGTATCACATTGATTTGTGGACTGATTGTGGATGTGCAACCACCCTTGCAGCCCAGGAATAAATCTCATTTGGTCATGATGAATAATCCTTTTAATGTACTATTGGATCCTATTGGTTAGTATTTTGATGAGAATTTTTACATCCATGTGCCTCAGGGATATTGGTCTGTAATTCTCCATTTTGGTGGGGTCTTTGTCTGGTTTTGCTATCAAAGTAATGCTGGCCTCATAGAAAATATTTTGGAAGTTTTCCTTCCATTTCAGTTTTTTTGAAACAGCATCAGAAGAATAGGTATTAATTCTTCTTTAAATGTTTGGTAGAATTCTCCTGGGATGCCATCCGGCCCTTGACTCATTTGTTGGGAGATTTTTGATTACTGCTTCAATTTTCTTTCTGGTTATGGGTCTGTTCAGGTTTTCTACTTCTTCCTGTTTCAGTTTTGGTCATTTATACATCTCTAGGAATGCATCCATTTCTTACAGATTGCCTAATTTGTTGGCATATAGTTGTTCATAATACGTTCTTAAAATTTTTTGTATTTCATCTCTGTTAGTTGTGATCTCTCCTCTTTCATTCATGATTTTATTTATTTGGGTCCTTTCTCTTTTCCTTTGGATAAGTTTGGCCAGGGGTTTATCAATCTTATTAATTACCTCAAAGAACCAGCTCCTAGTTTCATTGATCTGTTCTACTGTTCTTTTGGTTTCTCTTTCATTGATTTCTGCTCTGATCTTTATTATTTCTCTTCTCCTGCTGGGTTTAGGCTTTTTTGCTGCTCTTTCTCCAGTTCCTTTAGGTGTAAGATTAGGTTGTGTATTTGAGACCTTTCTTGTTTCTTGAGAAAGGCTTGTATTGCTATATACTTCCCTCTTAGGATGCCTTTGCTGCATCCTAAAGATTTTGAACAGTTGTGTTTTCATTTTCACTTGTTTCCATGAATTTTTTTAATTCCTCTTTAATTTCCTGGTGACCCATTCATTCTTTAGTAGGATGCTCTTCAGCCTCCATGTATTTGAGTTCTTTCCAACTTTCCTCTTGTTGTTAAGCTCCAATTTCAAAGCATTGTGGTCTGGAAATATGTGGGGAATGATCCCAATCTTTTGGTTCCAGTTGAGACCTGATTTGTGACCCATGATGTGATCTATTTTGGAGAATGTTCTATGTGCACTCGAGAAGAATGTGTATTCTATTGCTTTGGGATGGAATGTTCTGAATATATCTGTGAAGTCCATCTGTGGTCTGGTGTGTCATTCAAAGCCCTTATTTCCTTGTTGATCTTCTGCTTAGATGATCTGTCCATTGCAGTGAGGGGGGTGTTAAAGTCCCCTACTATTATTATATTATTATTGATGTGTTTCTTTGATTTTGTTATTATTTGGCTTATATAATTGGCTGTTCCCATGTTAGGGGCATAAGTATTCACAATTGTTAGATCTTCTTGTTGGATAGACCCTTTAATTATGATATAGTGTCCTTCCTCATCTCTTATTATGGTCTTGTGGACCACCCCCTCTTTCTTTTCACGTCCATTAGCAGGATAAATGGTTTTCCACCCCCTCACTTTAAATCTGGAGGTGTCTTTGGGTCTAAAATGAGCCACCTGCAGACAGCGTATCAATGGTCTTGTTTTTTTATCCAATCTGATACCCTGTGTCTTTAGATTGGAGCATTTAGCCCATTTACATTCAGGGTAACTATTGAAAGATATGAATTTAGTGCCATTGTATTGCCTGTAAGGTGACTGTTACTGAACATTGTCTCTGTTCCTTTCTAGTCTATGTTACTTTTGGGCTCTCTCTTTGCTTAGAGGACCCCTTTCAATATTTCTTGTAGGGCTAGTTTGGTGATCACAAATTATTTTAGTTTCTGTTTGTCCTGGAAGCTTATCACTCCTTCTACTTTGAATGACATCCTAGCTGGATAAAGTATTCTTGGCTGCGTATTTTTCTCATTTAGCACCCTGAATATATCATGCCAGTCCTTTCTGGCCTGCCAGGTCTCTGTGGATAGGTCTGCTGCCAATCTAATGTTTCTACCCTTGTAGGTTACAGACCTCTTGTCCCAAGCTGCTTTCAGGATTTTCTCTTTGTCTCTGAGATTTGTAAGTTTCACTGTTAGACTTTGGGGTAGTGACCTATTTTTATTGATTTTGAGAGGGGTTCTCTGTGCCTCCTGGATTTTGATGCCTGTTTCCTTCCCTAGATTAGGGAAGTTCTCAGCTATAATTTGCTCCAATATACCTTCTGCCCCTCTCCCTCTTTATTCTTCTTCTGGGATCCCAGTTATTCTAATACTGTTTTGCTTTTTGGTATCACTTATTTCTCAAATTCTCCCCTCTTGATCCAGTCGTTGCTTATTTCTCTTTTCCTCAGCTTCTTTATTCTCCATTTGGTCTTCTATATCACTAATTCTCTCTTCTGCCTCATTTATTCTAGCAGTTAGAGCCTCCATTTTTGATTGCGTCTCATTAATAGCTTTTTTTATTTGGACTTGGTTAGATTTTAGTGCTTTTATTTCTCCAGAAAGGGATTATCTAGTGTCTTCTATGCTTTTTTCAAGCCAAGCTAGTATCTTTATAATCATTATTCTGAACTTTAGTTTTGACATCTTACTAATGTCTATATTGATTAGGTCCCTGGCTGTCAGTACTGCCTCCTGTTCTCTTTTTTGAGGTGAGTTTTTCTGTCTTGTCATTCTGTCCAGAGAAGAATAGATGAATGAGAGAACAAATACTAAAAAGGCAACAACAACCCCAGAGAAATATATACTAAGCAAATCAGAAGAGACCCAAAACCGGGAGGAAAAAAAAAAAAGAATATAATCATACAGGTGAGCAGAATAGAGCAATACAGTAGATTCTGTGTCTATTTTGGTCTGTTTTTTGTTTGTTTGTTTGTTTGTTTGTTTGTTTGTTTTTTAGAAAACTAGATGCCAAAATTGTAAAGAAAGAAAAACTTGTATATGTACAAAAATTAAATTAAATTCAATGAAAAGATAGAATGTAACTGTAAAAATGGGAATAAAAAAACAAGAAAAATGAAAGAGAAAGACAAGCAACAACAACAAAAGGAAGGGATATAAACAGACGGGTGAACAGAACAGAGCAATACACTATCTCCTGAGTGCATTTTGGTCAATTTGTTAGAGGAAACCACATCTCAAAACTGTAAAGAAAGAACAACTTATATATAGAAAAATAAAGTTAAATACATTGAGAGGATAGAATGTAACTGTAAAGATGAAAATTTAAAAAGGAAACAAAACACTAAAACAAAAAACACTAAAAGAAAATAAAAGGAAGAAGAGGAATGAAAAGAGAGAATATGATCAGGCAGATGAATAGAACAGAGCCATACACTAGATTTTTGGTGTACTTTGGTCTGTTAGAAGAAACTGCATCCCAAAATTTTAAAGAAAAACGTGTGTGTGTGTGTGTGTGTATATATATGTATATATATATATATATATATATATATATATATATATATATATATATATACATATACATATATATATATATATATGGTTAAATACAATGAAGGGCTACAATATGACTGTAAAAATAAAAATTAAAAAAGATTTTTAAAAAGGAATTGATAAGAAGTTGGTTGAAAAGGGAAAGAAGAAATTATTTTTTAAATTTAAAAATTAAAAAAAATAAAGAAAATTTAAAAAATTAAAGTTGAAAGGCTAGAGAATCATGGGGGAAACACCATGAATTCTATGTGCTGTATTCCCCTAGTGCTGGAGTTTTGCAGTTCTCATTGATGAGTAAACTTGGTCTTGGCGGGATGTTCTTGTGGATCTTCTGGGGGAGGGGCCTGTTGCTTGATTCTCAAATGTCTTTGCTCCAGGCGGAACAGCACCGCCCTCGCCAGGGGCCAGGCTAAATCAACTGCTCCAGTTCGCTCTCTTCGGCTTTGTTCCCTGAAGGCTTTCCGTTCACCTTTAGAGAACAAGAATGAAAATGGCAGCCTCCCAATCTCTGGCCCCCCGGAGTGGAAAGCTCAGTGCCCCACTCCTCAGGGAGCCCTCAGAGAAGAGCGGTCAGTCACTCCTGTCTCCCTGGTCTCTGGCCGCACTCCATGCTCACCCGGCCCTCGACCAAGGGTTTCTATCTCAGGCACACAACCCCGTTTGGAATCTCCAAACCCTGCAGACTCCTGCCCTGCACCCGACACTCCTCCCAGGGGACCAACGGAGGTCTCCCCAGTTCTGCTGCTTGTTGGGCCCCTACTTGAAGAGCAGGGGCCCAACTGTGCCACGGATCACGTGGCAACCCCAAGCTGGGAGCCCACTGCTGGGCTCACTCCTTGTAGCCGGCTCCCCGCTCTGATGCTGCACTCAGGCCCCCCGGTCTTCCTGTGACCCTGAGGCTCCTGAGACCACACTGTCGCAGCAAGGGTTCCACCCACCGGAGTAATGTCCCTCACCAGAGTGGACTTCTACAAATTCCAATTTTGTGCTCCAAGGCTCTAGCGCTTGCCAGGAGCCGGTTGACAGACGTTCCCTCCCCCCAGGTCTATCTTCTCATATATGGCCTCAGATTCACTTCTCTGCACCTCCTACCTTGCAGAAAGTGGTCGCTTTTCTATTCGTAGAGTTGCAGCTATTCTTTTCTTTGTTCTCCACCTGATTTTGCAGGTGTTCAGAGTGGTTTAATAGCTATCTAGCTGAATTCCTGGGACCTGACGCAGTTAAGGGCTCCTGCTTCTCCGCCATCTTGGACTCTTCAGCTGAGAGTTCCTGATTTCTAGACCAAACCTCCCTGGAGAGTGAATGCAGACAGCCATACAGGTCATATTCAGGAGGGCTCCATTTCCAACAGAAGAGGCACAGAGGACAGCACCTGATATAAAGAGGAGTTGTCTTGTCTCCTTACTCCCTGCTCCATACCCTTACCAGGGACTCTGTAACTTCTCCTCTATTTAGCTACTTTCTGCTCCAGCCTGCAGCAGGCTTTTTCTTGAAACTTCTAGCATTAATAGTCCTTGCCTATCAGCCCAGCATTTTCTTACTGCGGTAGGTAGAATAACGACTCACCCCCTCACACCCAAAGATGTCCTCACCCTCACCTCTAGAAACTCTGAATATGTTACTTACATAGCAGAAAGGACTCTAAAGATGTGATTTTACTAAGGACCTTGAGATGGAGAGACTGTCCTGGATACTACGTAGAGAAAGTCAAATACTGAGTGACCTGGTATTAGAAAACATCTTTTGAAGATGGCATAAAGTTTAAAGCACATGTGGAGAATATCAGAATTAGATTTCTGAATCAAATGTGGAAATAACGGCCTCAGTGATTTTCTCAAAGTCACACCCTACATGTTAGGGTAGGAATTTAGAACGCTATCTCCTTACTCCCTGCATTCTTTCCCTACCCCTTACCTGACTGCATTCCCCCAGGGAAAGTGAAACACTCTACAAAAATCAACCACAATTTCAGAAGAGATGAAACAACGAATATTGTAAAATAGGAAAAGTTTAATCATTTAAAGTTGTGTTTGAACACTGAAGCATCTTAAATTTTATTTAATGAATGTTGTTGTGAATTGATTTTGGTTTTATTCTTTAGCAATTTACCTATCGTAAATGGCAGCACCGACATTTATTTTCCTGCTGCAAAATTGTCAATCTCCCAAATGTTCTTCCAGGAATTCTAAATGATTTATGCCTTGTCATTGAGTCACTCACTACAAATCACATCAGCCCTAAAGCAGACAGACATGCCCATGTCTTCCTCTGAGTCAGTGCCAGGGACCAGACTTCTTACCGGATATGGCTAGAGAGATAAGCCATGTTCAGGTATCTCAGAGCCTCAGTAGCAATTGGAAAATATAATTAAGTCTAGCCAAATACTCTTATTATCACCTTGTCCATAAAACAGAGTTAATATCCATTTTATTAGACTTTGGAGACTATGAGAGATATGAGTACACAGTGCCTGGTACACAGCTGGAACTCAACTGATGGTAGTTGTAATATTTATATATTGTTTTGCTTTGTTTTATATAAGATTTTTCATATTAACTGCACATGCAACCTCTTCCAGATAATTTTATATCTAGATTATTAACAAAACATTTTGTCCCCTTCCTCCAACGTTTACAGAGATCTACCCGTTTAAAGGTCTCAGCAAAATCCCCACCAGGGGGCGCCTGGGTGGCTCAGTCTGTTAAGTGTCTGCTTTTCACTCAGGTCAGGATCCCAGACAAACCCCCACCCCCCTAAATCCGGCTCCCTGCTCAGCGAGGAGTCTGCTTCTCCCTCTCCCTCGGCTCCTCCCATGCTCGTTCCTTCTCTGTCTCTTTTTCTCTCTGTCTCTCCCTCTCTCTGTCTCCCTCTCTCAAACAAATAAATAAAATCTTAAAAAAAAATTCCCCAGGGTTCACTTCCTGCTTCTTTGGCAGCCAATTCTGCCCTCCTTCCCCCAGTAAGAGCATCATTGAACTCTAAACGTGTTTTAGGAAAATGATTCAAAAGCCTTGTATCTCTTCCCAGGTTTAGCAGTAAAATCATTGATGGAAAGCTTTGGTTTCTACCCTTCTTTTCATAATACGATCAACTTTTTAAGAGTTTAAATTTTTGGAGAAATTTTAAATTCACAGCAAAATTGAGAGAAAAGTACAGAATTTTCCCGTATTCCCCTTGCACTCACACATGCATTGAAGGACATACCCCAGTATCAACATCTCCCACCAGGATGGTAAATTTGGTACAATCGATGAACCTACATTGACATTCACCCAAAGTTCATATTTTACTGTAGGGTTCACTCTTGTTATTGTATATGCTATAGGGCTGGACAACTGTGTAATGACATGTATCTACCACTAGAGTATCATATAGTGTCTGATATTAATTTGGAGAAATTCTTAATCATCATTGTTTCAAATATTTCTTCTGTTCCTTTCTTCTCTTTCTGATATTCCCATTATGTATTTGATAGACCTCTTGTGTTATCCCACAGTGCTTGGCTATTCTGTTTTTTCAGTCCATGTTCTCTTTGCTTTTTAGTTTTGGAGGATTCCATTGAGAAATCCTCAAGCTCATAGATTCTTTCCTCAGCTATGTCCAGCCTAGTAATACACCCATCAAAAACATTCTTCATTTCTGCTATGGTATTTTTTGATATTTAGCATTTCTCTTTGGTTCTTTCTTGGGATTTCCATCTCTCTGTTCACATTGTCCATCTGTTCTTGTATGCTGTCTACTTTATCTGTCAGAGCCCTTAGCATATTAATTATGGTTGTTTTAAATTCCCTGTCTGATAACACCAATATCTCTGCCTATCTGCTTCTTAACCTTACTCTGTATATATGGCTTTAACCACTTAGTATGCCTTCTTGGTAGACAGACATGATGTACCAGATGAGAGGAACTGCTGTAAATAAGCCTTTAGTAATGTGGTGGTGAGATGTGTGCGAGAAGGGGAAGCATTCTATAGTCTCAAGCTTTTAGTGAGCCTATGCCTCAGGACTGTGAACCTCACCAGTGTTTCTATTTGCTTCTTTCCCCTTAGGTGGTAGAGGTGGCTAGAGTGGGTTGAAGTTGGGTATTTCCCTTCTCCCACTCAGGAGGCTGGAACTGAATATAGTCGGGAACTTCCCCTCTCCCAGGTCAGTTAGGCTCTGAATATGTCCTAGCAAATCAGGTTCTGCTTAACTAGTTTCTCCTGAGGCAGGCCTTATTAAGAAACACAGAAGGCTCCGATATACTTCAAAATCGTGCCTTTTCTCCTCCTACTGCTGGAAGCACCAGGGGATTTTTCTCCCATATTTTACTGTGAGAATCCGGTCCAACTCCTGGAAGAAAAACTCACAACTGGGGGCGAGTGGTGTCTGATTGAGTGCCCCGGGAGTTTTTAACGTTCAGAGCTGTCGACACTGAGCCTCCAGCAATTCGTCAGTGACAGCTCCAGTTTCCCTCCCCAGCAGTGGTGCCAGGTTGAGATCTGACAGGGTAAGTGTCTTTCCCTGTAATCACCTGTATGTCTCTCCATTCTTGGTGACAGTAATTTGTCCTTAAGTCCTCGCCTCTCTTAGGGACTGTGGAAGAGTTGTTGATTTTTTTAGTCTCTTCAACCTTTTACTTGTTATTATGTCTTCTGAACTTATATGGGGGAATGCAGTCCAATCAATTTTCAGTTGAGAGTCTCCAGGTAGTTTGACAGCTCAGAATCTCTCCACACAGAAGAGAATGAATTTGTGGTGATGTTGTTGCCGTCGTTATTGTTGTGGCTTTAGTGTTGTTGAGTCTCTATCGTACTCAAATTGTGTAGAATTAAAGGAGCAACTCTATAGGTGTGACACTTGTAAATGCACAAAAATTCATATAACAATTTTCAACTGGACACAAGACCCTGCCACACTCTGATAAATCACAGTTTAAAAAATTTTAAATCAGAAAGCACTAAAAACTTATTTTAAAAAAATGGAAATAAACATTACAGTTAGAGTTTATCAGCTTGTTGTAAAATTATTTATTTAAACTAGATTATTTCCAACTGACACTGATTCCAGCGTTAAAGTTGTAAAATAAAATCATGAAGTCAAGGGCCAAATAGTCAGATGGATATTTTTAAGTCAGTGTATTCCTTGGTCAGTTTTATTAGCTCATGCACTATGTAGTCTTAAGTTTGGAAAAGTTTCAGGGACAGCTGGACAAAATCTAAGCAATGGGCACACTCAGAGTTCTAATTTCTTCAGTCAGTAAATCAGGGATGGGCTCAGAGGTGAATGGTTTTGTATTTCACACTAGGAGAACCTAGATTTTACAAATGACCCATGGGGTAACCCTTATTTCCCTGTCTCATTTCTGGAAAGTTCTATCAGGAAACTGACTCTGGGAGGAGTCTTTCTGAAATTTCTGTACTCAACATTTCCAATACCACACAAAATGCTGCCCTACCTGAGTCTGGATTTTCCATAGGCTGGAATTAGAATTGTGGTAGTAGTTCTGAGACTGACCTGTGAATTTGCCAGAATGGATTCACTTCCAGTCATCCCACAAATATTGGCTGAGTGCTTACTAGTATGCCAGACACAGTACTAAATGCCCAAAAAGAAGACCTTTCTTGGCCCTGCACCTCCAGGTGGAAAACCTATGGCCAAAGCTCGGGGCCTAAACTGCTGAGCCCTGAAGTCCCAGACTGGGTCTGAGCCCTGGCTGTCTGTGTGTAGCCTCTAGGATGCACTGAAACTGGGATCCACCATCCTGAGCCCTATCCCTTGCTCAGCTCACCTTCCTTTGCTCTCTGCCTAAGTGCATTTGCATCCTACTAACCAGGTCTTCCATTGTTGCCTCCCCCCACCCAGGCTTGCCAGCATACAGATGCTAGACAGAGTTCTCCAGTCGGGAGCTTCTATTTCCTGGCAGTGCCACTCCAAGAGTTTAAAAGGAGAAATGGTGAATAAGGACATCTTGGAAGCAGGGTGTCCCCAGGCAGAGGCCACCAACTGGGAAGGGGAAGAGATGTGGCACAAGGCAAGTGTGTCCTAAAGTGCTAAAGCTTTTAGGAACCGAGGAGAGGGGTGCACCATGGTTCGTGCCACTGGCGGCACACTTGGGGCTAGCCTCTGCCTGGCTGGGGTCTCTGCCTGCCCCCACAGCTCCATGATGCAGCCTCACCAACCACGTTCAAAGCCTTCCCTGTGAAGGAGGAGGGGTGCTGATTTTCAGCCCACAGCTGCCAACACAAATAGAAATTCCCCTGGGGATGGCACCTATTGGGGCTGAAGAGGAGTTAGGCACTGATGGCTTAAGTGTGTTTGACTACAGCTTAAAGGTGTGCTGAAGACAACTGGCCCAGGGCTGAGGGGTGCCCAAGGGCCTTGAAGGTCCTCTGGGATCTTTGGCTTTGATCTGAACATTTGACAGCTGACTGATCTCTCACCACCATCTTCAGGGACCGATTACATACCTGCCTAGAAATGAAAACACTTTCTACTTGTGTCCTCAGAGCCCAATTATCCAGGGACACACCCCTCATAAGATGGCAGCCTGGATCGCTGGGCTCGTCCCACAGTGGACTTGGATCTTCACCACGGCTGTGCCTCGTCAAAGAAACTACAAGAACATCCACTCATCAGGTGTCCCCTTGCCTGCAGACCTCCCTTAAATCAGACAAAGCCGAGGAGAAGAGACCAAGAAACTCGCCTCAAGGTAAGTGGCATAGGTGTCATGACAATTCATTGCTACCACCGTGACCACGACTGAGTTCTCACTCAATGTCCATAGGCTCTGCACTCACACACAGCTCTCACCTGCTTGGCTGCTTTCCGCTGTTGCCCTGAGCATGAGCTAGTTGAAGCTGAAGAACCATGTTGTTGCAGAAGAACCATGAAGTTCCTGACCATTATTTGTAAATGCTCACTTGGTATCTATTTGCCCTGTGTTTACACATAATTGTGGCAAGCCCTGTTTCTGTTCTCATCAGTACAGATTAATTGTGTAGATGTCCAAAAACCCTTTTTATGGTTATTGACCAATATTTAGAGCTTTGCATTCAGTGCCTATAGGCTCTTTGTTCCTATAGCATTTGGCAAAGCTTGGGTTTTGTTGTTGTTTTGTTGTTTATTTCACTGGGTACCAAATTAACGTAGGAGTGGGTGGGGTTTGCAAAAGACAGTTACAATGACACAGGCAAGAAATGATTATTAACGACTTTATGAGAAAAAATAGAATAACCATAAAAGTATATTAATTTTAGACCAACATCAAAGAAAGAGAGCAAGATATTATCTAGTTTGGGGCTATTAGTCCTGCATGTCTTACAGTCCCTGAAAGCAGATAATATTAATGCCCAACACAGTAAGTGATGTTCTTATGATGCTATCTATGAAATCAACAAAGGAATAAAATTATACCCAGTATATTCTTTTTAAGAAGGTAGAGCATTGCACTTTATCTAGTTTTCCATACAAGTTGATATAATTTGGCACTTGAAAGGGTAAGCTTTTGTTATAATGATAATAGTCATCACTCTTGAGTGCCTCCTCCATGCCAGGCAATATGCCATGTGTTTAAGATAAATTGTCATTAATCCTGCTGGGCAGTGAGCCTGCAACAAGGCCAGGCATGCATCTGAAAGGTCTGGGGAAAGCAGATTCATTGTGCTGTGGCTTTGGCAGTTGGTTTTATTTTGAGAATTAAAGGTTTATACATTGCCCTCCTCTTAAGAAGGCAGAGGAGTATGTCCTGATTTCATTTAATGTATCATATTCAGCTGATGTAGTTAGATAAGCATTTATAATAATAATTATGATGATGATGGTGATGATGATGATGATGAGAAGAAGAGGAGGAGGAGGAGAAGGAGGGAGAGGAGGAGGAGAAGGGGGAGTGGGAGGGGGAGGAGGAGGAGAAGGGGGAGGGGGGGAGGAGGAGGAGAAAAGCCACTACTCTTAAATATCTGCTCCATGACAAATAATGGGTCTGGTCTTTCACGTAAACATCTTTACTCCAGCCAAGTAGTTATTACTATCCTCATTTTACATGGTAAGAAACATTGGCTCCAGGGGAGTATGATCTGCTCAAGGACAATAGTTTGCAAAGCATTTTATCTAGTTTTCATACAAGTTGATATAATTTGACACTTGAAGGGGTGAGCTTTTGGTATCATCATAATAATAGCCATCATTTTGAGGGCCTTCTCCATGCCAGGCAAGGTGCCAGGTGCTTAAGATAAATTGTCATTAATCCTGCTGGACAGTGAGCCTGCAACAAGGCCAGGCATAGATCTGAGAGGTTTGGGGAAGAGATTCCTTCTGCTCTGGCTTTGGCAGTTGGTTTTATTTTGAGAATTAAAGACACATCACTCTCCTCTTAAGGCAGAGGACTATGTACTGATTTTATTTAATTTATCATATTGAGCCTATATAGTTAGATAAGCAACAATAATATATATTTTTTATCATTAAGAGGCACTACTCTTAAGTATCTGCTCTGTGCCCATCAATGTGTCTGGATTTTAACATCAAATATCTTTACTCCAGCCAGGTAGTTATTACTATCCGCATTTTATATGGTAAGAAACACTGGCTCCAGGGCAGTATCATCTGCTCAAGGACAATAGGTGAGTGATAGAGCCAAGACTCAACTCCACTTGCAGAAGAACCTAAAGCCAGACTCTTCCTAATCCCAGACCACTCCAGTTAGAGAGGAAATCCCCTTAGCTGCGCTTTATGGTTCCTGAACACTGTCCTAAGGGAGTTACCTCTGCAAGGAGCTTTCTGGTATCATGGGAAGGTTCCTATTTCTAATCTTCTCTATTGAACAGTGTTCTTAGCCAGGGAGAGGAGAGCCATTCTGCATCCTATAAATCTGAGCCAAGGGAAAATTTTAATCATCTAAGAGGAATCCCGCCAGAGCAATTCCTAGACATCATCAGCCAAATCTATCCACCTCTCAGAGTGACCTGGGCTTCCTCCACCACACTCATTTCCTTCCCTGGCAGATGAAGGCATTGTAAAAATGGTCCTTAGAAGGAACCTCTTCTGGCGCCTCCAGGAAAGGTGCCTCTGTGATTAAGAGAGCAGCCCCCAGAGCAAGTTGACTCCACTGTGAAAGTCAGCTGGGTTCTCTTATTTTCCTAATCTGAGAGTCCAGGAAGAACCCATGAACACAAAATCCCATTCCTTCCTTCTGCCATAAATGTCTTTCTCATGCCTTGTCTAACCTAAAATTCTAATTCTAATCCTAGATTCTAATGATCTAATTGATCTAATCCTAGATCAATCTAATGGCAGTTAATATGTCCCACCAAGGGCACAGGGAACCCCACATCAAAGCTCTGCAAGCCCTGATGCCTGAATGTGAATAATACTGACATTCTCTCTGGGAGCAGGGACACATCAGAGAGCCTCCCCAACCATGGGTGGTGGAAAGTCTTGGGGCTCATGTGCACCCACACATTTTAACACTTCCCTATTGCCTGCCTAACCTCAGTGAAGTCTCTAAATACTAGATACAGGTTTTTAATAAGTGGTTTATTTCAGGTGGGTTTTAATCCAATGCTCATTTAATAGTCTTGCTTTTTGTTTATTGTCAAAGAAGTCTAGCAGAGACATTTAAAGCATGGGGCTCACAGTCCATGTCCCAGCTTTAGGGTTTATTTAATAGCATCATAAGTACCTATCAAGGCCTGGAGTGGTATAATGGCAAAGCTTTCCATTTCCCACCTCTATTAGAGTTGTACCCAATTGGTACCAATTTGCTCCATAGCTCCCCTTTTTTGTAGCACATATAAATAGGAATATTGAAGGACACATAATACATTGGAAGTTGCCAAGGGAAGAACATCTTATCTTTGAGATTTCCTGATTTCTAGACACAACCTCTCTGGGGAGTGAATGCAGACAGCCATACAGGTCATATTCAGGAGGGCTCCCTTTCCAAAAGAAGAGGCACCAAGGGCAACACTTGATATAAAGAGGAGTTGTCTTGTTTCCTGACTCCCCGCCCCACATCCTAATAAATGCATACCCTTATCAGGGTCTCTGTAACTTCCCCTCTATTCATCCACTTTTTGCTCCAGCCAATAGCAGCCTCTTTCTCCAAGCATCTAAGACTTATATTCCTTGCCATTCAGACCAGTCTTCTCATATTGTGGTAGGGAGAATAATGACTCACCCACCTTCACACACAGATGTCCTCATTCTAATCCCTGAAAACTCAAAATATCTTACTTTACATAGCAGAAGGGATTTGGAAGATGTGATTCAATTGAGGACATTGAGGGGTGCCTGGGTGGCTCAGTCGTTAAGTGTCTGCCTTCAGCTCAGGGTGTGATCCCAGGGTCCTGGGATCCAGCCCCACATCAGGCTCCCTGCTCTGCTGGGAGTCTGCTTCTTCCTCTCCCACTCCCCCTGCTTGTGTTCCCTCTCTCACTGGCTGTCTCTCTCTCTCTGTCAAATAAATACATAAAATCTTTATTTTTATTTTATTTTTATTTTTTATGTAAAGTTCGATGATTCATTAGTTGTGTATAACACCCAGTGCACCATGCAATACGTGCCCTCCTTACTACTCATCACCAGTCCATCCCATTCCCCCACCCCCTCCCCTCTGAAGCCCTCAGTTTGTTTCTCAGAGTCCATAGTCTCTCATGCTTCATTCCCCCTTCTGATTACCCCCACTTTCTTTATCCCTTTCTTCTCCTACTGATCTTCCTAGTTCTTATGTTCCATAGATGAGAGAAACCATATGATAATTGTCTTTCTCTGCTTTACTTATTTCACTTAGCATAATCTCCTCCAGTGCCGTCCATGTTGCAGCAAATGTTGAGAAATCGTTCTTTTTGATAGCTGAGTAATATTCCATCATATATATGGACCACATCTTCTTAACGCAGTCATCTGTTGAAGGGCATCTCAGCTCCTTCCACGATTTAGCTATTGTGGACAATGCTGCTATGAACATTGGGGTACCTATGGCCCTTCTCTTCACTACGTCTGTATCTTTGGGGTAAACACCCAGTAGTGCAATGGCTGGATCATAGGGTAGCTCAATTTTTAACTTTTTAAGGGACCTCCACACTGTTTTCCAGAGTGGCTGTACCAACTTGCATTCCCACCAACAATGTAGGAGGGATCCCCTTTCTCCACATCCTCTCCAACAATTGTTGTTTCTTGCCTTGTCAATTTTTGCCATTCTAACTGGCGTAAGGTGATATCTTAGTGTGGTTTTGATTTGAATTTCCCTGATGGCTAATGATTTTGAACATTTTTTCATGTGTCTGTTAGCCATTTGTATGTCTTCATTGGAAAAGTGTCTGTTCATATCTTCTGCCCATTTTATGATCTATTTGTTTCTCGTGTATTGAGTTTGAGAAGTTCTTTGTAGATCTTGGATACTAGTCTTTTATCTGTAGTGTCATTTGCAAATATCTTCTCCCATTCCGTGGGCTGCCTCTTAGTTTTTTTTACTGTTTCCTTGGCTGTGCAGAAGCTTTTTATCTTGATGAAGTCCCACAAGTTCATTTTATCTTTTTTTTCTCTTGCCTTTGGAGATGTGTCATGAAAAAGGTTGCTGTGACTGATGTTGTAGAGGTTGCTGCCTATGCTCTCCTCTAGGATTTTGATGGATTCCTGTCTCACATCGAGGTCTTTCATCCATTTAGAGTTTATCTTTGTGTATGGTGTGAGAGAGTGGTCAAGTTTCATTCTTTTGCATGTAGCTGACCAATTTTCCCAGCACCATTTATTGAAGAGACTGTCTTTTTTCCACTGGATGTTTCTTCCTGCTTTATCAAAGATTAGCTGCCCAAAGAGCTGAGGGTCCATTTCTGGGTTCTCTATTGTGTTCCATAGGTCTATGTGTCTGTTTTTGTGCCAGTACCATGCTGTCTTTGCGATCACAGCTTTGTAGCACAGCTTGAAATCCGGCATTGTGATGCCCCCAGCTTGGTTTTTTCTTTTCAACAACTCCTTGGCAATTCGGGGCCTTTTCTGGTTCCATACAAATTTAAGGGCTGCTTGTTCCAGTTCTTTGAAAAATGTCATTGGTATTTTGATCGGGATAGCATTGAAAGTGTAGATTGCTCTGGGTAGCATGGACATTTTAACTATGTTAATTCTTTTGATCCATGAGCATGGAATATTTTTCCATCTTTTTGTATCTTCTTCAATGTCTTTCAAGAGTGATTTGTAGTTTCTAGATTATAGATCCTTTACGTCTCTGGTTAAGTTAATTCTGAGAAAACATATTATTTTTGGTGCTATTGTAAATGGAATGGATTCCCTAATTTCTCTTTCTTCAGTCTCATTGTTCGTGTATAGAAACGCAACTGATTTCTGAGCATTGATTTTGTATCCCGCCACATTACTGAATTAAAATCTTTTTTAATAAATAAATAAAGGACATTGAGATGGATAGATTTTCCTGGATTATCCCAGTGAGCCCAGTTATATCACAAGAGTCCTTCCAAATGGAAGAGGGAAGGAGAAAACAAGGTAAGAGTGATGCAATGCAAGAAGGACACAACCAGCCATTGCTGGTTTGGAACATAGAGGGGACCCTGGACCAACAGTACCTACCAGGGCAAATAGAGGAAGCCTATTAGTGACTATCTTGTCACAGATAATTACTGTAAAGACCCCATAAAGTATGCAGAACATTTGTAGAATATTACAATTAGAAGGGAACTTCAGAATCTCTCAATCCAATAGATAAGTTTGACCAATGTGGAACTAGAGGTCCAAATAATTTTCTCAAAGTCACACCATTTGGGTTAGGGATAGAAATTAGAATCTCATCTCCTGATACCCAGCATTCTTTCTACAACCCACCCCTACCGGCCCCAGACCACCACTAAATCCCCTGTTCAAACAAAAAACTCTCCAGAATCAACCACAATTTCAGACAAGGTTAAACAGCAAAAAATGAGAACTATGGGAAATTAATGGATTTCTGTTTCTTTGAACTTTGAAGAATTTAAAACTTCTATCTTATCAATGTTCTTATGTATCTGATTTTGGGTTTCTTATCTACCAATTTACTTACTTTAAGTGGCAGCACTAGCATTTATTTTCCTGCAGCAAAATTGCCAATATCCCAAATGTTGGGCCAGAATTATAAATGATTCCTGCCTGGTCATTGAGCCTCTCTCTACAAATCACATTAGCCCTGAAGCAGGGAGACATGCCCACGTCATGTTCTGATTCAGTAGCTGTGTCCAGAGGAAAAGAGCTCTTACCTGAGGTTGCAGGAGATAAGCCATGTCCTGGCATCCCAGTGCTTCAATGGCACCTGGAAAATATAATTAATTTATATATATATATATATATATATATATATATATATATATATATATATCTCCAAATTCTCTTACTACTTCCGCTCCTATAATATAGGAAAATATAATTAATTTATATATATATAATATACATAAATATATATATATAGCCAAATTCTCTTACTACTTCTGCTCCTATAAAACAAAGATAATAATACCCATCTTATTAAACTCTTGACAATAAGAGAGATAACACATGCGTAATGCCTGACATACAGCTGGAACTCAATTTTTTGCTTCCGTTTATTTCAGTGTGATTTTGTAGGAAGTTTTCCTACTCACTGTACATGCAACATCTTGAAGATACTTTCTTATCTAGGTTATTCATTAAACATTGATGTCTCCCTCCTCCAATGTTTATAGCAATCCACCTGGTTAAAGGGCTCAGCAAGCCTCTATACTCCCAGGGTACACTTCCTGCCTCTCTTTGGCAGCCACCCCTGCCCTCCCTCCGACACTAGGGGCTCTGCTGCCCTCTGAAAATGTCCTAAGGAAATGATTCAGAAGCAATGGATTCTCTGCCCCTGTTCCTCAGTAAACTTACTAATGGAAAGCTTTGGTTTGGCTCCTTCTTGACACAGTCCAAACAACTTTTTTAAAGCACTTTCTGTTTCCAGAGTAGATTTTTAGATTGACAGTAAAATTGAGACGAGGTACACAGATTTCCCACATACCCCTGCCCCCTCACATGAATAGCTTTCCCCATTAGCCACACCCCTCACCAGAGTGGTACATTGTTCCAAATGATGAACCTACACTGCACATCATAATGCCCGAAGTCCATAGCAGGCTTAGTTTGTGAAAATTAATAAAGGGAAACTTCAGTAGAGTAGAGTTGGGAGGCCAGAAGGGGGAGCCATACCACTCAAGGTCAATTATAGGAAGGACCTTCTAGTACACACTCCAACAGAAGAATCCTCAATAGGAAAGAATCATCCATTACAGAGAGCAACAGAAAAAGAGGCACACTCCACCTCCTACAAGAAATCAGCTACCCCCGCAACTCAGCCAATGAGAAACCGACACCAACCTGAACTCTTGCTTTGTTTACTCCAACGGACTTTCCCAAATCAGGGCTCCATTCCAGGACCCTGAGATCATGAACTGAGCTGAAGGCAGCCGCTTAACCAACTGAGCCACCCCTGACACCCCCGCCCAGCTCTTTTCATGGCTTCATAGCTCATTTCTTTCTTTTTTTTTTTTTTAAGATTTTATTTATTTATTTATTTGACAGAGAGAGAGACAGCCAGTGAGAGAGGGAACACAAGCAGGGGAAGTGGGATAGGAAGAAGCAGGCCTCCAGTGGAGCATGGAGCCCGATGAGGGGCTCGATCCCAGGGACCTGGGATTATGCCCTGAGCCGAAGGCAGACGCTTAACGACTGAGCCACCCAGGTGCCCCTCATAGCTCATTTCTTACCACTAAATAATATTCTATTCTCTGGAAGTACCACAGTTTATTTATCCATTCACCTTACCAAGGACCTCTTGCTTCCTTCCAAATGTTACCCATTAGGAATAGAGAGGGAGAGGAAGCATCCACAGACCTGCCCTAAGAGCTCAGACTTCTAGTGAGCCTATGCTTCTGCACTGTAAACTTCACACACTCTCAGCATTTTGGTTTGGGTTTTTGTTTTTAGAATCAGCTAAAGTTGGGTATTTCCCCTCTACCACGTGGAAGTCTTGAGCTGACTGGAGTTGGGTATTTCTCTTCCTCTGGTCGTTCAGGCTCGATAATACCCCAGCAGATTAGGCTCTAGTTAATTACTTTCTGCTGAGGACAGATCCTATTAAGAAAAACAGAGTGCTCTGGTGTTTCAAAATGGTTCCTTTCTCCTGCCCTACAGAAGCACAAGGGGATTGTTTTTCTTTGATACTTTCTGTGAGAACCCGGTGGAGCGCTTAGACGTAAACCTCCCAAAATTGTGGAATGCACCTCCACCCACCAGGGTCACGTCCCCCTGGAATTTTTAGCTCCCACTATTGTCCAGCCTTTTGTCACAATTCAGGTTATCCTACCCCATCTCTACTTCCAGACACTGGTTCCTCCCGAGCTGTGCCTTGTGACTCTCCACTCCGGTAAGCCATTACTCCTTGTATTTGCCTCTCAGTCTCTCCAAATTTCAGGGGCAGGGTTTTGATCTTTGTCCTCTCCTCCTCTTTATGATCTTAGAATAATTGATGATTTTTCAGTCTGTTGACCTTTTGACTTGTTATGACTTTCCAAACTCCTTACATGTGGAACCCGTACAATTTTCAATTACAAAATTCCAGCTAATTTTACAGCTCTGGATCTCCCCCAGGCTGAAAAGAATGGACTTATGGCTATGGTGATGTTGTTGCCTCTACAGATGTTGTCATGGTTGTGGTGTTGTGGTTCTCATTCAATCTATATCGGACATGAATTACGTAGGAGCAATAAAGTTAACTGTCTTTTTCAACTTTTTAGATCTACTCTCTTAGATTCAGATATACAATACACTATTATTTACTATCATCACCATGCTATACATTATGTCCCATGACTTATTTATTTTGTAACTGGAAGTTTGTAACTATAGACCCCCTTTACCCATTTTGTCCTCTCCCAAGCCCCCACCCCTTACCTTGGCAACTACCAATCTCTTCTCTGTATCAATGAGTTCGAGAGATTTTCTAATCTTTTTATCCTTAAATTCCACATATAAATGATATTATATAGTACCTATCTTTCTCTGTTTGATTATTTCCCTCAGTATAATACCTTCGGAGTCCAACCGTGTTCTCACAGATGGCAACAATTCCTTCTTTTACGACTAAATAATATTCCATTGCATATATATCACATTTTATTTATCCATTTATCCATCAATGGACATGAATTGTTTCCATATTGTGGCTATTGTAAATAATACCGTATGAATATACAGGTGTGTTTATGTTTCGATCTGCATTTTTGTTTTCTTCAGACAAATACCCAGAAGTGGAACTGCATGATGATATGGTAGGTCTATTCAAAATTCTTCAATGTACAAGCATATGGTTTCCCATAGTGCTTGCAATAATATACTATCCCACAGTAATGCACAAGTGTTCTCTTTTCTCCATATCCTTACCAACAATTGTTATTTCTTGGTTTTTTGCTTCTGCTTTTTTTCTTTGGTTTGGATAATAGCCATTCTGCCAGGTCTTCTGCCCATCTTTTAATCAGACTGGTGTTTTGGCTTGTTTCTTTGCTGTTGCTATTGAGTTGGGTGAGTTCCTTATCATAAAGAACTATAAACCATAAAGGATTTATATGATACTCACTAAAAATATCCAATTAAAAAAATGGGCAGAAGACATGAACAGACACTTGACCAGAGAGGACAGACAGATGGTCAACAGACACATGAAAAGATGCTCAACATCACTCATCCTCAGAGAAATGCAAATCGAAACCACCGTGAGATATCACCTCACACCTGTCAGAATGGCTAAAATCAAAAACACAAAAACACAAAAAATGTAGGCAACGATGTAGAGAAAAAGGCACCCTCCTGCACTGTTGGTGGGAATACAAACTGGTTACAGCCACTGTGGAAAGCACTAAGGAGGTGCCTCAAATAATTAAAAACGGAATTACCATATGATTGAGTGACTCCACTATGGGTAATTTACCCAAAGAAAACAAAAACACTAATTTGAAAAGATAGGCACGTGGTGTCCTCTTTATATTTACACATGCCTTCAAGGCGGTCAAGACTGTAGGGGTCCCCTGATGCTTGTAGAGAGCTAGAACTGGCTTCTCAAAAGATGTTCAGGAAGTTGTTGGCCATTGATCTGAATTTCTTTGAGAATGAACTTCTGTGGTTTGTTTGCCTTGCCCGCCAGGCAGCAGTGTTACAGGGCTTTGTGGAAGATGATCTTGTAGGATCCCCTGGTGCTGGTCTCTCCTCTAGCCCTTAACTTGTGTACTCAGGCATGGACCTACACCATGGAGGAGACACTGCTGCCATTTCCCCCATTTGTGGTGGTCGCAGCTACCAGGCAGAAGACCAGCGCGGGCGGGTGGGGGGGGGGGGGACGGGTGGCGGGGTGGTGTTGCTTGAGTACCTCTGGGACTGGAGTCCCAACATGTGACCCTTCTCACATCAAGTTATGAAAAGTTTACAAAACGAGGAGCAAAATAGTCAAGCGACTATTTTAAAATCAGTATTTTCCTTGGCGACTTCTATATGAGATCGTCTTCTGTGTAGCCTTAATTTAGAGAGGTTCCAGGGATAAGAGGATATAATTTAATCAGCGCGCGCTCGTGAAGGTCTAAACTTCCTTGTATATACTCGGTAAATCAGGGACAGACTCAGGGGAGAGTGGTTCTGTATTTCACACTAGAAGGAAGAACGCACCCCCTGCCAGTCCGCCATGAGGAGAACGACTTTTACACACCCAATCCCCAGTCTCGAACTCACTTCCTCTTGGCAGGGCAACACCAGGACTTAAGATGGAAGAAAGCTTCAAAGAGGCATCTTGGAAAGTAGGTGTCACAGTGGCCAGCAAATTAGAAGGGAAGGAGAAGTGGCACAAGGCAGGTGTGTGCTATGAAATGCAAAGTCTTCTGGGGACTGAGGAGCGGGGCGCACCGTTGCCCGGATCACGGACAGCTTCCTCCGGGGGATTTCTTCTCTCCTCCGAGAGCCATAATTTCCGCTCTCCCTGGGGACAGCCTAACTGGGGTCTCTGCCTACCCTGCACCGCCCGATTAATGAGTCCCCACCCACTGCACCTGTATAGCCCCCTTGGCACACTGACCCCCAGGTATATCGCGCGACACTAAGGCATATATCCAGAGCAAGTCCCGAGGCGCCACCTCCTTCGCATTAAAATTTTCAGGGAGTGCATTCCTCACGCAGTGCACTCAGACCAGTAGATCTGGGAACATTAAGAAGCTTCTTTCTCAACAACAAGAGGAGCTGAGCGCAGGGAGTCAGGACCTAGAACCACCAGGAGAGCTGGGAGTGGAAAGATCAGATTGGAGAGGTCCTAAAACCCTCCCGCTGGTGTGTCCTGGAGAGAGTGGAGGTGCTACACTGAGAAAGCACACTTACATTGAGAGTGAGTGCAGGTATGATTTCAGCAGATCATCATACCATGTGTGCATGTGATTCCATGAGAGAGACTCAGAGAGAAGCTTGGGCTGCGATTCAGAGTGAACCCACGTGCATGCCCGGTGCGTCGGACCCCGTGTGCCGGCCTGTGCTCCCGGGAGTGCGCACACGTTTGGAGACTGAAATGAATTTGTGTGAAAGCTTTGTGTGTGAGCCTTGTGTCCCCAGGGACTCTTCAGTGCCTTCAAGCGTGCTGTGCTCTCTAGTGGAGGACTGAAGTGCGGGGGAGGTGGGCAAAGGGCTGGAATTACACGCCACTGGGACAACTTCGCAAACAGCAGCCGGAAGCAAGGGGCAGCTGGGCAAATGGTTCCAGCAGGGTGATGAGCCAGAGGTGCTGGCTGACAGGATAGGAAGAGGAAGGGCTAGAAGTCCGTTTGGAGGCTTGGGAAGCCTCCGTGCCTAACACCTTCAGGCTCAGGCCCAGCAGGGCTTCCAGCTCCTCCGAAACCACGTGACAGACCACCCAGCGCGAATCCAGGAAGCCACACAAGGTGGGAATCCCAAAACTGAGATCGGGATTTCACAGAATCGGCCTCTGGGCCTGAGGGCTCTTCTAAATCCCTCCCTAGCTGGGAAGCAGGCACATGGCTGCTAACGATAACATTTTCTCAAGCCTGGAATATGGTCCCCATTTCAAAGATGAGTACATTGAGGTGCTGACAAGTTAATTTCCCTTCAACTTACCGCCTGGAATTGAGTTCTACTGATAACGTTCTTGCTATCACTCTCATCTCTTGATTTTGCCATGAGCTTTGCCCCTCTGTGATTCCTGCTACCCGAACCAGACACCCTGCGTGGGCCCAGAATCAATGCTGTTGCACGTTGCTAATCGTCCATGCCTCACTTAGACGGGGCCCCTAGGGTCAGACATGGAGAGCTAGGATGTCCTGCTTCGTGCATCTCGCCCCTTACGACAGCACCACTGGGGGTGGAGAGGGGCACACGTTCCAAACCCAGTGGAACTAAACAGGCGAAATTTACCATGACGTCAAACTGCCCTCAACTTCCTGTTCATATTAAGGGTATTTCTCCTCCTCGGCCCCCACCATCCCTCTCCCTCCCTCCACTCCCATCAACGCAAATACAAGTGGGATGGTCTCACAGAATGTTCTAGGTTCTGCACGTAAATGGGTGACACAATCCACTGGGATATGAGATCTGTCCCCTCATTGGTTGCTCAGAGCTTCTGGACGCCCCCCCAGACCCAGGGCGGCGGGAATAAGAGCAGCTGCGGGTGCTGGGAGGCAGCAGAGCACCGCTCCGCTCAAGTGTCTCTGCCACTTCCACAGCGCCATCGCCTGACGCCAACATTGCCACAGCTGCCGCGCCTGTGCTCCAAGCCACCTGCTGCCTGCTGCCAGGTGAGCCCCGAGATTCCTGCTTAGCGGTATGATTCTATCTCTCCTTCTTCATCCCTCCCTCTTCTGCATTCATCTTTCTTGTAACTGCTGTCCCTATGTGTCTTAGAGTCTCTGTGTATGTCTGTCTGGGTTTCTTCCTCCCAAAACTCTATTACTCCAGGATTCATCCCAGGCTCCTGCATCAGGTAACACTGGACGGTCGGTTCTGGGACTCCTTGCTTCATTTGTCCTCACTGAAGTGAGCTTCAGTCTCTCTCTTTCCTGCTAGAGACATGCTTAGGCTGATCTCGGGACACTGGACTCCCCAGCATTGCATGTGGAGAGCAGAAAGGCATAGTTTCTGCAATATGTGTGCTCAGGGATCCTATCTCCTGCCTGGTGGTCCCTGGGAAATTGGTGGAAACTGGGCCAGTGCTAGTAGGTGGTAAATAGCCATACTGTCCTAGAGGCAGGCAGCCCGGAACAGCAAACCCCAGTAGTGAGTTCTGGGAGCTTCTCCCCAGTGTAAGCCCTGCACCCCAATTTTAGACTCTGCTAAACTTAGTTTTCACAGGGGACTCTTGTCCACATGTGTAGCTGTTTTGCAGAATTTTGACCTTCAGTTTGTCAGAGATTCTAATGGCACAGATATTCCCTCTCTAGCTGCATCCCCGCCCCAACACCACAAGGTGTGAACAAAAGCCCCATACAGGGAAGACAGCTCTGTGTTGCATTATTTGAGAAGCTCTGTGACAGCATTCAGAGAAGCTCCTCAATGGAGACCTGGCCAGCTGGAGAATGGTATGGGGTGTGGAGTACAGATGTTTTCCCCCCTCCCCACTTGGGCACTAGGAACACGTCTTATCCTTGCATGCTATATTCTCACCACAACCTCCAGTAGTCACTTCGCTTACAAAAAAACAATGGAGAAGGTAAATGGTTATCAAGAAGCCATGACACAAGAGAGTTCCAGGCAGAGGCAGGACTAGAACACTGGTCCTTGGGCTCAGAGAACAATTTTTTTAAATCAAAGATTCCATTCAATTCATTATTGGTGAGATATACAAAAACTCAAAGAAATCACAAGAGATCCAAACTATTATTTTATACAAATAATAAAATATTTATCAATATGAACAAGAACATTGGGATTCACTCTTATCCATGGGCTCATGGAAATTTTAACTGCTGTGGGGACATCATTCTTCCCTTGCAGAGAGGTGTCATGGGCTTCTGGAAGTTCTCCCCATTCCTGGCTATTGGCATCTTGGTCCTGTACCAAGTGGGCACCCTCCAGGCAGCACCATTCAGGTAAGATCACCCTGCCAGGAGTGCACTCCCCTCCCGCTATTCCTAGCATCAAACAGTTCTGTTCTCTGGTGTGCTAAAAGGTTAACAACCAGCTGGGGGGGGAGGGGGAGGGGGGGGGCATATGCATATAACCTGCATAAGGGTTTATTATAAACATTTTATACTATAGAGATATTATACACAACTTTAAAAAAATTGGTATATACTACACTTTACTGTGATTTTCATATGGTTTATTGAGCTTAATGTAACAGTCATTACTATTTACCAAACATTTGTATCTGTACCAAACCTATTTATCTAATTAAAGCACAATTTGAGAAATGATTGCATACTAATCTAATTTTCCACTGATTTTGTTCTTATTAGATCTAATACGTGACCTCTCAATCTAATTTCTCACCCTTACACATGTTTTCAGATTCAAACTAATGTAAGTTTTATCAGTTAATCCTTAAAAATACCTAATTTAACACTAAGCTTATAATATTCCTGAAAATTCTAACTATCACCTTCATGACCCTATATATTCTAGTTCCAGCAGTCCACGTCAAGGTCACCCTAGTGCCTGACGATTGGTGAATCCATGTTTTTGGAAGGACGCCCGGTGCACTAGGATTTGGGGTGGCCACATCCTCAGGGAAAACACAGACAACAAGAAGCCTGGCTACTGATCCAGGGGAAGTGGTAGACAGGGGCTCAGAGCCTCTATTTGCCTTCTTCCCCTCTGTAGGTCTGCCATGGAGAACCCACTGGAACCTGCTACACTCACAGAGGATGAAATATGCCTCCTACTGACTGCAATGCTGAATGACTATGTGCGGCTGAAGGTCCGTGAGCTGCAGCAGGAGCAGGAGACTGAGGGCTCCAGGTGAGGCTCCCCACCCGGCTCGGCTCAGGGCATCCCCTCCCTCCTGTCATGCCCAGGAAGGCATATCCCAAGAGGTAAGAGAGAACACAGCTGGACAGGAGGCCAGCAAACTGCCATTGTTCACCTCGGCCTGGGACCCAGCTATTCTCAGGCCCCACTGACAATAGAGGTCACACAGAGACTGGTTAGAGCACATGGAAAAAAAGATCCCTTTCTGAAAGCAGTTGGGGAAGGTATGAAATCCCCCACTCTGGAAATTGGGCTGGTAGTACTGAGGGGACTTCCTAGCATTGAGGAGTTAGGACTGGTAAGTGTGAAGGTGGCAGACGGACTGCATATATCTCAGGAGATTTTTAGAAATTAGGCTTCGTGTACACCAGCGCCTGGCCTTCATTCTCACCTGCAAGCTGTCTTCATTGCATGTTTGCAAGGTGAAGCCAAAAGCCTTGCAGACGGTGGGGTCGGGTAGCGCAGTGTCTGAGGTAGGTCTGAGGTGTTTAGATGTGTAGGATCTGTGGAGATGCGCATGTTGTCGTGAGTCAGACACCCTTCCCCAGCCTCAGTTCCCCGTGTCCCCTGAGCTTGGAACACACACGCCAGCCCCAGCCTGGCCATGGTCCCACCGGGTCTGAGGCATGATATGCACATGCAGCTACCCTGGAGCATCTCGGTGCAGACATGAGGACTGACATATGGCAGCATGAGGAATGCTAGAAAAGGCTACCCCTTCCCCACCGCAGCCCTTCCCCACACTGCCCTGGCTCAGCAAACCTCCAGGTTCTCCTAATGGAGGATGTGTGAGGTGCATTGCTGCCTCCCCCCACCCCTGCTCGAAGTGCCCCCTCCCAGGTCCAGCCTTCTGTGTCATAGCCACAGGGGCAGACCCGGGACATGGGACCACCTGGCATGTCTTTTCCCTGCAGCCTGGACAGCTTCCGAGCTAAGCGGTGCAGTAATCTGAGTACCTGTGTGCTGGGCACATACACACAGGACCTCAACAAGTTTCACACGTTCCCTCAGACCGCAATTGGGGTCGGAGCCCCTGGCAAGAGAAGGGTCACAGCCAGCAGCTTGGAGAGAGACCATGGTCCTCACATTGGTGTGAACCAGGATGCCTACCAATCCCCTCCCTCGGCTTTCTAATTTCCTTTCTTCCTTCCTTCCTATACCCTGATATGTGTGGTCCTCTCTGGTTGCTGGTATCAGTGGCTTTCTTTGTGGCAGTGGGTGTCTGGAACCTCAGATGGGGGGAAAGCAAGATGCACAGGCCAGAAGAGAACCACCCAGGAAGAGATGGGGGGGCAGCCCTGTGACTCCCCTGAGGAATCGTAGCCCAGCTTCTTAGTCCTGCTTGCGAATGTGTTTTTCATTGGGGAATAAAAGTATATTTGTAAGAAGACCTGAGCGGTGGTGGTTATTGCTGTGGCCGACACCACAGGCATTACAGACTCGGGGACCTGTGCTTAGAAGTAGCCTTAGCCCTGTGGTAGCTGGATCCAGAGTGTAGTGAGTAGTGCTGTGACCACCTGAGGTAGCCGGACAGAAGGACGGAGCAGGTAAGCACCTCTGGGACTCAATGCTGTAAAGTCTCTTCATCCTCCAGGTAAGTCTGGGGTATTTTTCTATTTCTAAGAAGGGATATTGGGTGCCTTTAAGTGGGATGTAGCTTCTAGACAATCCTTAAGTTGGGGTCAGTAAGGGACTATGATTCTGTCTCCCAAGTCTTGCTTGATTTCTAGTTTATTTGTACAGGAATGATAGGCTGTTACAGTCTGCGTTCCATGGCCACTCACCCAGAGCCACTTTGGGCTTTCTGACACCCCTGGGAATGTCCATGGGAATGATCACAGCATTTTCCCCAGAAGCTTATGTATTTCTGCAGTGATCACTGTGACTAGGGGAAGACATAGGGTTAACAGGTGCCTCTCAGAGCAATACTGTTGCCATGAATATCCCATGGGGCACATAGGATCTCTCTCTGACAGCCTCTCACTGACGGGCCCCTTTTCCTCCATCCTGCAAATCAGCATCACTGCCCAGAAGAGCCCCTGCACCAAGGCCCCCTGTGTGACCAATCCTCTGGAAGGCTTGCTGGCCAGAGCTGAGCGCATGGTGAAAAGCACCTTCATGCCCACCAATGTGGGTCCCGAAGCCCTTGGTGGTCGTCACGAGGAACTCGGGGACTGAGCAGTGAAAGGACTCCAGGAACAAGGTGACTGCCCTTCTAGTGTCAGATGGGAGGATGGAACACCGGGTATTGCAGGGGTGCAGTCCACACTTTAACCCTCCAAGAGCCCACATAATAGAAAAAATCCACAGGGGAATGTGCCCACTCCAATGTCTGCAGAGAGAACAGGGAGTCCCAGTAGCTGAAATGCCTAGAATGTAGGTTCATTCCCCTGCATTTGACCAGTATCTCCCTGTGACACTGAGATCATCCGCCAGAAAAGATAGATCTGTTTATAACTGTGATTAATCTATCTTTTTAGTTTGAAAGGTAATGACATGATTTGGGTCTAAACACTCTAATGTCATGTACATCTGAATTCAGAGCCAACTCTTGGGATCATGAACTGAGTTTGCCTTCTATTAGCTGTATGACCCCGGGCCAGACACATATTCTGGGCCAATGTCACCATCTATGAAACAAGGGCAACAATAGTATCTATTGCTAGTATTAATATAAGACTGAATGAGATAATAGATACCAATATTTTCACAATTAATAAATTACTAAATTCTGGCTGTTCTTTTCTTTTTCTAGGTCATCATGAAGCGAACTCTACTTCTTTTAATTTATAATGAATACAACTCATAGGATAAGGAGCATGGAAGACACCTACATATGCATGCTTAATATTAAAAACACTCTAGTCTGAGATAAACTAAAGCTAAATAAAGATAGAATAAAATCATTGCAATTACCAAGTGTGCATCTTTTTGTATTTAACTGTTCAATCAATGTAACAGCATGTCTCACTGGCTTCTCTGGTAGCAAACATGGGTCCAGTCAGCCAACCTACTGATGTTGGCAGTCCTGCGAGACCTCAGGGGGATGGGGAGGAGCTGCCCGGTGGGTGTCTGGGGGCACATAATAAATACTGTGCCTGCACGGAACTCTTCGTTTGAAGAAATGTTGTCACTGCCGAACTTCATCAAGTTAAGAAAGGGTTTTCGACACACTTAAGCGGAGTCCCTGCTGCTGTTTATGGTGTTTCTCCCTGGAAAGCCGGAAGACCTGTGAACGCTTTGTGAGCAGGCTGACCCATGCAACAAATGCAACAGGCTTGGGATGAAATGGGTCCACACTATCCCTTACCAGAATTAGAACTCTATACATCTCAGAGACAATTCCCCTTTATTTTCAGAGTTCCCTGGTCCCAGTGCTCGCTTCGGCAGCACATATACAGAGTTCCCTGGTCCCAGCACCAGAGGTTATCTGTGCACTCCCCTTGACTCAGGTTTGCCCTCACCCAGCGCTGCCTTTCCTCCCCATAAGCAACCCTCATATGCCCCATAGCCCTCAAGGCCCTTCAGAAACAATGGCTCACTCATTTATGGAACATAAGAAGTAGGAAGATCAGTAGGAGAAGAAAGGGAAGAAGGGGGGGTAAACAGAAGAGGGGATGAACCATGAGAGACTATGGACTCTGGGAAACAAACTGAGGGCTTTGGCGGGGCGGGGGGGGAGAATGGGATAGGCTGGTGATGGGTATCAAGGATGCACTTATTGCATGGTGCACTGGGTGTTATACGCAAGTAATGAATCATGGAACTTTACATCAAAAACTAGGGATGTACTGTATGGTGACTAACATAATGTAATAAAAATATTATTAAAAAAAAAGATGGCCATCCAAAATAAAGAGTTGTGTCAGTCTGAAAAAAAACAGAAGAAAGAAACAATGTCTCAGAGTCTGAGATGCTGTCACAGACTGGCAGGCCTGGAAAGGTCAGCAGGTGCCAGCCAGTCCAACTTTTCTTATTCTCTGGGGTGCTGAGAAGAAAAGTATGTTGCCCAAAAGCCTGCAATATGTTTAACAGACACATTCATACCTTTAACAAGTACTCATTGAGTGGCTGCTATTTGCTGGACACTATCCCAGGCCCCAGGAATATGGCGATGAACAGAAGGGACAAAACCCCAGGATTCTAACTGTGGGAGATTGGAGTGATTTATGCTGTGGCATCAGAGATGCTCAGTATTGGAAGGAGTCTGGGATGTCCAAGTTTAACGCCTTATCTGATGCAGGTTTTTCCCCGTGTCAGCGTCCCTGGTATCTGCTGGGACTGTCAGTGACATGCTGCTGACTAGCTCCAAGGGTGACTGTGCAGCCAGTTTCACTGGTGGATGGTCATGTAGGTGAGGCCGTTTAGTTGGAAAAGTCACCCCTTTCTATCCACTGACTCTAGTATTTTCTCAGAAGCCCCTAGAATTATGACCCTCGTGCCCATTCAGTCTATACTCCACACTGTCACCCACTGTTGCTGGAAATCACCCAGATGGCTCCTCTATGCACAAAGTACTCCATTGACTCCCCATTCCATGGAGTAAACACCTGGGGCATTACAGTGGCTCCCAAGGTCCTCACTGATCTTCCCTCCCCTCCCCTCCCCACCAACCCATCACCTGCCTGGCCTCATCTTGTACTTCCCTCTCACACACTGGCCTTCTTGCTATGCTTCAACCTGCATCCCCGGGCACCAACCCCGGGGTGCAACCAGGTGTTTGCACTTGCTGTACCTGTTGCAAAATGCCATCCACGCCACGACCCCATCTCCTACAGACCTTTAGTCAAATGTCATCTATCCTGGCCATCCTCTCTGAAATTGTACCTAACCATCTTCTCTGCCTTAGTTTTTTGTCTTTACCACTTACTACCGTCTATTACAGTATATTATGTATTTTTTTATTTAGTTAGTGTGATGTTTGTAACCCATTCCATAAACAGTGTAAGTTCCACATGAACAGGAATAATGCTATTTTGTTAATTGCTTAATTCTCAATATACAGAGCAGTACGCCTGGCAGATAGTAGCACTCAAATATTTATACATTGAATGAATGAGAGAATGAATGGTGTTATGTCTCCTCTCCTTTATGTTTGTGGTCAACTCTCAAGTCCCCTCTTGGCTTGATTTTCTTCAGGACAAACTGTGCAAGGGCCATCATTTTCAGCAAATAGACACCAGGACCATGAACCCTTCAAACGCCTGGATGCTTCTGCAATGGCCACCAGCCACTCTGCCTCCTGCCTCAAGACCTCCACAGAGCCTGTCTTTGGTTTGAGCACTCTTCTCGCCCTACAATCCTCCTCCTCCAGATTCATCTGACCAGCTTTTCTTCCTCCCATGCTGTAAACAAGGCAGACAGGCAGGGTGCTCTCTAGGAGTGATACCTATGATTAGGTAAGTAAGTTTAAATCAGAAGGGAGAAGAGCTGAGAAACCATTTTAGTCTGGGATCCAAGCCAACTTCACCAATACTTAAGCTAATACTGCATTGAATTCCCACCAGAACTCTGGATGCTTCTCCATTGACTCAGGGCTCACAGAGTGAGAGTGTGACTAACAAACCTTCAAACCATGACATATGGTGCTCTGGTTCAGAACTCTAAGAAGTCTAAGAAGCTATGTAAGGAGTGGGTAAGGAATCAAAGCACAACATGGACAGACAGAAGACTTCTGCTGGGCTGCAGCATCAGTCCTTAGGGCTCAAAACCACATGGGCCATTGTAGCAGAAGAATGTCCTTTGGCATATTAAGATTCATGGCAAACACTCAGAGCCTAAGAATATATGCTGTGGCTGATTGAATTACTGCTCCCAAGTCTTCACTGTGCCATGGTCATATTATATATGCTGAGTCTTGCCACGGCTGCATGGTTGGTGAAATGGACATCCCTGCCCCTTGACGGTGGGCTTAGCCAAGTAGGCTTGGTTAGGCTGATGCAATGTTGGTAGATGTGGTAAAGCTGAGGCTTGAAATGTATTTGTGCGTTTGGGTTTTGTGCTCTTGTGATACTGCCAGTGCCTTGAAAAGTACATGCTTAGGTGTCCTTTGTCGTCTTAGCCTGGACTCCAAAACGAGGCCCTTGGACCTGAACCTGACCCACAGTCTACATCCACATGCAGCCAACACCAGCTGAGATCATCCTCATCCCTACTATATACCCGTGACCAAGAAAAATAAGTATTTGCTTTTGTAAGCCACGAAGATTTCGAGGTTGTATATATGTAATATATCTGTGGCAAAAGCTAACTGGTAGATATGATTTGAAGTGTTACAAAGTGAATGTGTCCCCCCATGAACCGTATGTTGAAGCTCTAACCCCCAATGTGACTGTGTGTGGAGATTGGGCCTTTAGGAAGCAGCTAAGATTAAGTGAGGTGCTAGGATAGGGTCCTGATCTGATAGCACTGGTGTCCTTATAAAAACAGAGAGATACCAGAGATCTCTCTCTTTCCCTCTCCACGCACACACAGAGAAGGGGCCTGGTGGGGACACAGTGAGTAGACGGTATTTGTAAGACAGAAAGTGAGACTTCACCACACAGCAATGCTGATGGGACTTTGATCTCGCAAGTCCAGCATCCAGACCTGAGAGAAATACGTGTCTGTTGTTAAGCCATCCAGCCTGTGCTATTCTGTAATGACTGCCAGAGCAGACCAATACAGGGGTCATTACTTGGTGGAATTATTTTTGGTACCACAGCCAGCTTGTTTTTCCTCTTACTGAGATTTTGGGTTTTATGTCAATTGGCTCAATGTCCAAATTAGCCATTTTGTTTCTTTTTATGAGTTCATTTGCATTTTGTCTCCCTAAAATCGACTTAAAGAATGTTCATTTTGTTTTGGTTCCAATCTCCTGCTGCTGAAACTGATCATCTGTACCATAGATACTGAAGTGGTTTACGCATATAATGGATATATACAACACACTACAGAGCAGTGACTATTGATATATGTACCAACGTGGATCAATCTCACATAGTATATTGAGTACAAAATAAAGAAAGTTTCAAAGGATACGTACAAGATGACCCTATTTGTATTGAATTTAAAACATGAATAACATTACTATACAAAACCTATGGATATATAGGTTCATAGGGAGAATAAACACCACATTCTAAAATAAGTAAATTTACAGGGTAGGAACTGAATCTCAATAAGAGGGGTATTCAATCAGCACCCATGAAGGTTTTGTTTTATTGGGTGAGCTGGGTACTTGGTATATGAATGGTCATGATATTTGTGTTTAGTAGGAAAAAACTTCACAAGTATGTCTTCTATATTAAGGCAACTGTCATCAATTTTTTAAATGTATAAATTTAAAATGCCTGAGGCAGATCTGCTGTGTTCAATGGAAATCATGATAAAGACCCCCAAAATATAAAGTGAATACACAATTGAGAAAAGATGGCAGTAATAAATGCTCATATAGCTTTAGAATAGTGGCCTGTTAAAGTCACCAATTAAGAGCCAAGACTATCAGTTTGCATCTTTTTAAAGAATACAACCATGTTTTTTTCAACAAGAGAAACATTTAGAACAAAAGGACTCAGAACTGATGAAAATAAGTGGGTAGTAAAATATATGTGACAAATATGAAGAAAAATAAGTTGAAGTAAGTTCATAATCTAGGATCAAAATAGAATTCAAGACAAAAAAAACTTACTGGTAATGAAAAGATGTCATATGATGAGAAAAGGAACAAATAGCAAGAAGATACATTGATAATACCCACACATGCACCCAACAATATGGCCTCAAATTATGTGAACCAAAAACCTACAAAACTGGCAGGTGAAAGATGTGCATCAAGACTTCATGATATGGAATTAATATACCACGTTCAATAAGCCATTAGCTTTTGGAATCACCTCCAAATGCATGGTCCAAAGTTGGCTTTGCAAATACCCCCTGACAATATGATAGGTTTGAGAACATAGTGTTTACAACCCCTAAGGTGTGATAGAGTATATTAATAATAAGATTATGTCTATTTTCCCAACACCATTTATCAAATAAACTAGCATGTCTCACATTGACTTGGAACACTATCCTTATATGTTAATCTCCTTCTGGCCATTCTTTTCTCCTCCACTGATAATTGTCTATGTACTAGTAATATGGTTTCATTACTAGTAGGACAAAGGCACTTCAGCTTTTCTTTTCCAAAATGCTCTTGGCAATTTTTACACATTTATTCTTCCAGAAGAAAGTTAGAATAATTGTCAATTTTTAAAAAATCCTGGTTGGATTTTGGTCGACATTGGGTTTTCCAGGTGGACAACTGTATCATCCAAAAATAATAGTAAATCTTTGTTCCTATTTTTGTTGTTTTTGTATCACGTAGAACTTCCTGACAATGTTGAGACGAAAATGATTACAGTTATCCCTGATGATGAAGGCTACTGGTTTCAAATGGAGCTTCATTATCATCTTAAGAAAGCATCTATCTTCTTATTGTGTACCAAGAGAGTTTTTAAAAATCATAAATGAATATTAAATTTTATCAAAATATCTTTTGGTACTAACAATAATCTTAGGGCTTTTCTCCTCTGACTTACTATTATGATAATACATTTCCAGGCATAGAAACTCATAGTAACAATTAATATTTTTGAGTGCTTACTACATGCTAGGCTCTAGGAAATGCTTCACAGAATTAACTCTTAATCTTTACAATAACTGCATAAATAGATAGTATCATAGTTCCACTTAATGGATGAAGAAAATGAGATACAGAGACATTAAACAGGTTAACCAAAGGCATTCGGCTATCGGATCCATATTGAGATGAAAAACTATTCCTAGGTATCTGGCTCCAGAGTCTGGTGTCTTACATCACTTTACTGCTTCTTGAGCAACTCTACTTGGTCAGTAGAGATGTATTAAAATACACTTCCAAATTCAGTGCCCTTGTGATTTATTAAGGATTTTGTACTACCATTGTTAAGTTTAATATTGGGGCTATGCTAAGGTCATCAAATGAGTTAGCAAACTTTCAAATTTTTAATGTACTTCAGGTCAATGTAAAAAACAATGAAAACTATCTGAGATTTAAGTTTTCTATAATTCATCTGTAAAACTTTCTTATAGAGTTCCCTTAGGTTTTAGGTTTTTTCACAGAGTTCTTAAGGTTTTCAATTTCTGCTATGGTTATTCTACTCTATCATTATTCTATCTATTCTTGATTTACATATACTTCTGTGAAATTTGGTATTTTAAATTTTTTTTGCATGCATTAGCAAATTGTACTTCTTTACTGTAATTTAAAATCTTCATATTTGACATTATATCCTTCTTTTCATTCTGGATGTGGTATATCTTTATTGTCCCTTTTTCTTTCCCTCACTTACTTCACCAGAAATTTCTATTTAATTGAATTTTTCAAGAAAGAGATTTAATATTTTTCAATTCTGCCATCTCTCTTCTTTTTAATTCACTAATTTCTTTGTTGACCACTTAATTCCTTCTCCCAGAAAATTGTTGAAAATTTTTTGAGCTGGTCTCTTCCTAGATTTCTGAGTTGAATTATTAAATTAAATTGCATATATTCTCTTTGTCCTGATTACTTGCATTTAACCACTTCTTCCCACCCCCACTGACTCTTCCTGATCCAAGTCTCCATCATGTTTTACATGAACTATAACAACCTCCCAACTGATCTCCCTGTTTCTCCCCTTTTCATGCAGACAATTCTGGAGTGATCCTTTAAAAATATAAGTCAGATTATGTCTCTCCTCTGCTCAAAATCTTCTGCAGATTCCCCATCTCACTCAGAGTAAAAGTCAAAGTCCTATGGTAGCTTAAGAGGTACTGCGTGATCTGACCCCGTATCATTTCTCTAATCTCCCTTCCTGCCAATTAACCGACTGCTTACTCCACTGCCAGCTTCCTGAGGGCCTTTGAACTGTCTTCTCTGCCTACAATGCTATGCCCCCAGTGTGTGTATGACTGACTCCCTCCCTTCCCTCAGAATTCTGGTGAAACATCACCTTCTCATGACTGTCTTCCCTCAGTACTGTATACAAAAAGACATCCCTCTCTCAAACTCTCCATCCACCTTATTCAGCCTTATTTTACCAAAGAATTTATCAGTGTATGAGATATTATATATTTATAAGGGGTTTTTGTCCAGCATGTAACTCTATGAAAGAAGTTTGATTTTTTTTTTCAATCTATATCCCTGGAGCATAGAAAAAAATTCTAGAACAGTGTAACCCTTCAATAAATACTTTTTGAATGAATAAATAAATTAGGAAACTCTGCTAGGTTTTTCTCTTTCTTTTCTTTTTAAAGATTTTATTTATTTATTTGGGGGGGAGAGCAGAAGCAGGGGGAGTGGCATGCAGAGAGAGAAGCAGGCTCCCTGCTGAGCAAGGAGTCCCATGTGGGACTCCATCCAGGTCCCTGGGATCGTGACCCGAGCTGAAGGCAGATGGTTAACCAGCTGAGCCACTCAGGCATCTTATCTCTGACTTTATCTTTAACGATGCATAATGTTCTGAGATGTGAAGTTGCCATTTTAAAAACTGTCTTTAATTTTTCTTTGATATCTTCTTTAACTCAAAAGTAATTTAGTAGAGGGAAGCCTGGGTGGCTCAGTCATTAAGCATCTGCCTTTGACTCAGGGCGTGATCCCAGAGTTCTGGGATCAAGCTCCGCATTGGGCTCCCTGCTCCACTGGGAGCCTGCTTCTTCCTCTCCCACTCCACCTGCTTGTGTTCCCTCTCTCGCTGGCTGTCTCTCTCTCTCTCTGTCAAGTAAATAAATAAAATCTTTTAAAAAAGTAAAAATAAAAAACTTAAAAAAGGAATTTAGTAGAGAAATTTCAAATTTAAAATAGCTTTTAAAATTACCCTTCAGTTATTTAGTTCCAGGTTTTTTGCATTGAGGTTTGATAGAGAGTGATCTTTATAATTTTTTGCTTGGGAAATATATTGAGATTTTCTATCAGGCTTATTATGTAATCCTTTTGCACAATGTGTTAATTATATAAAAAATAGAGTACTTTTCCTGAGGTAAAAACTTTTATATCAATATCTAAGTAGCTAGCTATGGATATGTAATTAAAGCACATAATTAGAAGGAACGCCTCCAAGATGGCGGAGGAGCAGGAGACCTAAAGTTTGTCTGGTCCCAGGAATTCAGCTAGAGAGCTACCGAACCATTCTGAATACCTATGAACGCAACTGGAGAACTAAGAAAAGAGTAGCAGAAACTCTATGAACAGAAAAGCAACCACTTTCTGCAAGGAGAAGAAAAGATGACTCACGAGTAGGGGACCCCTTTTTCAGCTGGTCCCCTGAATCAAGCTGGATATCTACCAGACCATCCTGAAAACCCACGGAATCAGCCTGAGACACAGGAAGATACATCAGGATCTCTACAAACGAACATCTCCAGCACTGAATATTGAGGTATGAAGCAGGGAGCTGTGAATCCACGCACAGATATAGGAAGATAAATGGAAGGGGGATGGAGCCGACACGCTCGGGCACCGGGAAGTGGTAGCCACTTGCACTGGGGAGTGGGCCGGACTCTCGGACCTGCACCTCTGAGAGAGCAGACTGAGACCATGAGCCTGGGAATGCACCTGTGACCAGACTGAAAACCAGAGCTCCAGAGCCCTCACTGGAACCGGACTAAAACCAGGAGCTTGGGAGCGTGCGTGTCCAAACTGAAAACCAGAGCTCCGGAGTGCACACTCGAACTAGACTGAAACTGAGAGCTCAGGAGCGCGTGCGATGAGACTGAAAACCGGAGCTCCAGAGAAGTCACTGGAAACGGACTAATACTGGGAGCTCAGGAGCTCCTGCACGACCAGACTGAAACAGGAAGCTCGGGAGCGCGCACAGGAACTGGGGGCGGCTGGCAGTGTTAGAAGCACAAAGGACAGAGACCTGCCGGCCCCAGAAGTGAGGGCTGGGAGAGCAGCTGTGGGGCACACAACCCAGGACACTGCAGGGTTTTTAGCAGCACTGACAGAAACAGAGTTAAAGTGGCCAAGAGAGCTCAGTGGAGAACGGACTGCGATCTCTCTGTTCTAAGACAGAGGTTAGGATATGGCCACTGCTTCTGTGACTCTCAGAAGAGTCACAGAAAGCTGCCAGGGAAAGCTGCCAGAGAACAAAAGCCCGGAAATACCAGCTCACATTGTGCCCATCCCCATTCCCCCTTGCAGGGAACAGGGTGACTCTACCCAAACAGGGTTGCCTGAGTACCAGTGCAGCAGGACCCTCCCCTAGAAGGCAGGCTGAAAAATCAAGAAGCCCACATCCCTAAGATCCCTATAAAATGAGTGCACACTGCCTGGGTCCTGGGCAATAATTTGGGCTCTGGACAACCCCACAACCTCTCCTCATCAGAATGACGAGAAGGAGAAATCCCCCCCCAGCAAAGAAAAGACAATGAGTCTGTGATCTCTGCCACAGAACTAATGGATATGGATATAACCAAATTATCAGAAATGGAATTCAGAGTAACAATGGTTATGATGATGTGCAGACTTGAAAAAAGTATTAACGAAAATGTTAATGAGAATATAGAATCTCTAAGGGCAGAATGAGAGCGAATCTGGCAGAAATTAAAAATTCTATCAGCCGAATGCAGTCAAAACTAGAGGCTCTGATGGCCAGGGTGAATGAGGCAGAAGAACGTACGTATCAGTGAATTGGAGGATGGGTTAGTAAAAGAAAAAGCTAAAATAGAATCTGGACTCAGAAAAATCCACGCTCAGGAATGTAGGTTACGGGAGATTACTGACTCAATGAAACGTTCCGATGTCAGAATCATCAGCATCCCCAAGGGGGTGGAGAAAAACAGAGGTCTAGAAGAGATGTGAACAAATTGTAGCTGAAAACTTCCCTAATCTAGCAAGGGAAACAAACATTTGTGTCCAAGAGGCAGAGAGGACCCCTCCCAAGCTCAACCACAACAAACCTACACCACGTCACGTCATAGTGCATTCGCAAATATTAGATCCAAGGATACAGTATTGAAAGAGGCCAGGGCAAAGAAATTTCTCACGTACCAAGGCAAAGGTATCAGAATTACGTCAGACCTGTCTACACAGACCTGGAATGGGAGAAACAGTCGGGGGGGGGCATTTTTAAAGCTCTTTCAGAGAAAAACATGCAGCCAAGGATCCTTTATCCAGCAAAGCTGTCATTCAGAATTGATGGAGAAATAAAGACCTTCCAGAATCACCAGTCATTGACCAATTTCGTAACCACGAAACCAGCCCTACAGGAGATATTAAGGGGGGTTCTATAAAGGTAAAAAGGCCCCAAGAGTGATACAGAACAGAAAGTCACAATCTATAGAAACAAAAACTTTACTGGCAACATGGCATCATTAAAATCATATATCTCAATAATCAGTCTCAATGTAAATGGCCTAAATGCTCCCATAATGCCACAGGGTGGCAGATTGGATAAAAAGACATGACCCATCCATTTGCTATCTACCAGAGACTCATTTTGAACCTAAAGATACATTCAGACTGAAAGTAAGGGATGGAATACCATCCTTCATGCCAATGGACCTCAAAAGAAAGCTGGGGTAGCAATTCTCATGTCAGACAGATTGGATTTTAAACTAAAGACTATAGTTAGAGACACAGAAGGGCACTATATTATTCTTAAAGGATGTATCCAGCAAGTGGATATGACAATTATAAATATATATGCCCCCAAGAGGGGAGCAGCAAGATACACAAGCCAACTCTTAACCAGAATAAAGAGACATATATTTAAAAATACACTAATAGTAGGGGCACCTGGGTGGCACAGCAGTTAAGCGTCTGCCTTCGGCTCAGGGCATGATCCCGGCATTCTGGGATCGAGCCCCACATCAGGCTCTTCCGTTAGGAGCCTGCTTCTTCCTCTCCCACTCCCCCTGCTTGTGTTCCCTCTCTCGCTGGCTGTCCCTATCTCTGTCAAAAAAATAAATAAAATCTTTAAAAAAAAAAAAATACACTAATAGTAGGAGACCTCACCACTCCACTATCAGCAATAGACAGATCACCTAAGCAAGAAATCAGCAAAGAAACAAGAGCTTTGAATGTCATACTCGACAAATTGGACCTCATAGATATATATAGAACACTACACCCCAGAACCAAAGAATTCTCGTTCTATTGTAATGCCCATGGAACATTCTCAAGAATAGACCATGTTCTGGGTCACAAAACAGGTCTCAACCAATACCAAAAGACTGAAATTATTCCCTGCATATTCTCAGACCACAACGCTCTGAAATTGGAACTCAACCACAAGGAAAAATTTGGAAGAAACTCAAACACTTGGAGACTAAGAACCATCCTGCTCAGGAATGATTCGATAAACCAGGAAATCAAAAATCAATTTAAACAATTTATGGAGACCAACGAGAATGAAAACACAATGGTCCAAAATCTATGGGATACTGCAAAGGCAGTCCTAAGGGGGAAATACATAGCCATCCAAGCCTCACTCAAAAGAATAGAAAAATCTAAAATTCAGTTTTTATATTCTCACCTCAAAAAGCTGGAACAACAACAGAGGGACAGGCCTAATCCACGCACGAGGAAGCAGTTGACCAAGATTAGAGCAGAAATCAATGAATTAGAAACTAGGAGTACAGTAGAGCAGATCACCAGAACTAGAAGCTGGTTCTTGGAAATAAAATTGACAAACCGCTGGCAAGACCTATCCAAGAGAATAGAGAAAAGAACCAAATTAATAAAATTATGAATGAAAAAGGAGAGGTCACAACCAACACCAATGAAATTGGAAGGATTATTAGAAACTTTTATCAACAGCTTTATGCCAATAAATTAAGCAATCTGGAAGAGATGGAGGCCTTCCTGGAAACCTATAAACTACCAAGACTGAAACAGGAAGAAATTGATTTTTTAAACAGACCAATTAATTATGAAGAGATTGAAGCAGTGATAAACAACCTTCCAAAAAACAAAACTCCAGGCCCAGACGGTTTTCCTGGGGAATTCTACCAAACATTTAAAGAAAAAATAATACCTATTCTCCTAAAGCTATTTCAAAAAATAGAAACAGAAGGAAAGCTACCAAACTCATTCTATGAGACCAATATTACCTTGATCCCCAAACCAGGCAAAGACCCCATCAAAAAGGAGAATTACAGACTGATTTCCCTAATAAATATGGATGCCAAAATCCTCAACAAGATCCTTGCTAATAGAATCCAACAGTACATTAAAAGGATTATCCACCATGACCAAGTGGGATTCATCCCTGGGATGCAAGGGAGGTTCAACATTTGCAAATCAATCAGTGTGATACATCATATCAAAAAGAAAAGAGTCAAGAGCCATATGATCCTCTCAACTGATGCAGAAAAAGCATTTGTCAAGCGTAGTGAAGAGAAGGGCCATAGGCACCCCAATGTTCATAGCAGCTTTGTCCACGATAGCTAAATTGTGGAAGGAGCCAAGATGCCCTTCAACAGATGACTGGATTAAGAAGATGTGGTCCATATATACAATGGAATATTACTCAGCCATCAGAAAGAACGATTACACAACATTTGCCGCAACATGGGCGGGACTGGAGGAGATTATGCTAAGTGAAATAAGTCAAGCAGAGAAAGACAATTATCATATGGTTTCACTCATTTATGGAACATAAGAAATAAGAAGATCAGTCGGAGAAGAAAGGGAAGAAGAATAGGGGGTAAACAGAAGGGGAAATGAACCATGAGAGACTATGGACTCTGGGATACAAACTGAGGGCTTCGGGGGGGGGGGAGGGATGGGATAGGCTGGTGATGGGTATTAAGGAGGGCACGTATTGCATGGTGCACTGGGTGTTATATGCAAGTAATGAATCATGGAATTTTACATCAAAAACTAGGGATGTACTGTATGGTGACTAACATAATATAATAAAAAAAATGTTGTTATTAAAAAAAAGCATTTGACAAAATACAGCACCCTTTCCTGATTAAAACCCTTCAGAGTGTAGGGATGGAGGGTACATTCCTCAATTTCATAAAAACCATCTATTAAAAGCCTGCAGCGAATATCATTCTCAATGGGGAAAAGCTGGAAGCCTTTCCCTTAAGATCAGGAACACGACAAGGATGCCCACTCTCCCCACTATTATTCAACATAGTACTAGAAATCCTTGCAACAGCAATCAGACAACAAAAAGGGATAAAAGGTATCCAAATCGGCAAAGAAGTCAAACTGTCTCTCTTCGCAGATGACATGATACTCTATATGGAAAACCCAAAAGACTCCACCCCCAAACTACTAGAAGTTATAGAGCAATTCAATAATGTGGCGGGATACAAAATCAATGCTCAGAAATCAGTTGCATATCTATACACGAACAATGAGACTGAAGAAAGAGAAATTAGGGAATCCATTCCATTTACAATAGCACCAAAAATAATATGTTTTCTCGGAATTAACATAACCAGAGACATAAAGGATCTATATTCTAGAAACTACAAATCACTCTTGAAAGACATTGAAGAAGACACAAAAAGATGGAAAAAAATTCCATGCTCATAGATCGGAAGGATAAACATAGTTAAAATGTCCATGCTACCCAGAGCAAACTACACTTTCAATGCCATCCCGATCAAAATACCAATGACATTTTTCAAAGAACTGGAACAAACAGCCCTTAAATTTGTGTGGAACCAGAAAAGGCCCCGAATCACCAAGGAATTGTTGAAAAGGAAAAACAAAGCTGGGGGCATCACAATGCTGGATTTCAAGCTGTACTACAAAGCTGTGATCACAAAGACAGCATGGTACTGGCACAAAAACAGACACATAGACCTATGGAACACAATAGAGAACCCAGAAATGGACCCTCAGCTCTTTGGGCAACTAATCTTTGATAAAGCAGGAAAAAACATCCAGTGGAAAAAAGACAGTCTCTTCAATAAATGGTGCTGGGAAAATTGGTCAGCTACATGCAAAAGAATGAAACTTGACCACTCTCTCACACCATACACAAATATAAACTCTAAATGGATAAACGATCTCAATGTGAGACAGGAATCCATCAAAATCCTGGAGGAGAACATAGGCAGCAACCTCTTTGACATCGGCCACAGCAACTTTTTTCATGACACATCTCCAAAGGCAAGAGAAACAAAAGATAAAATGAACTTGTGGGACTTCATCAAGATAAAAAGCTTCTGCACAGCCAAGGAAACAGTCAGAAAAACTAAGAGGCAGCCCACGGAATGGGAGAAGATATTTGCAAATGACACTACAGATAAAAACTAGTATCCAAGATCTACAAAGAACTTCTCAAACTCAATACATGTGAAACAAATAACCAAATCAAAAAATGGGCAGAAGATAGGAACAGACACTTTTCCAATGAAGACATACAAATGGCTAACAGACACATGAAAAAATGTTCAAAATCATTAGCCTTGTCGTGTTCCTGATCTTAAGGGAAAGGCTTCCAGCTTTTCCCCATTGAGAATATTTGCTGTAGGCTTTTCACAGATGGTTTTTATGAGATTGAGGAATGTACCCACTATCCCTACAATCTGAAGTGTTTTAATCAGGAAAGGATTCTGTATTTTGTCAAATGCTTTTTCTGCATTTATTGAGAGGATCATATGATTCGTGACTTTTTTCTTGTTGATATAATCTATCACACTGATAGATTTGCGAATGTTGAACCACGCTTACATCCCAGGGATGAATCCCACTTGGTCATGATGGATAATCCTTTTAATGTACTGTTGGATCCTATTAGCTAGGATCTTCTTGAGAATTTTGGTGTCCATATTCAACAGGAATATCGGTCTGTAATTCTCCTTTTTGATGGGGTCTTTGCCTGGTTTGGGGATCAAGGTAATATTGGTCTCATAGAATGAGTTTGGTAGCTTTCCTTCTGTTTCTATTTTTTGAAACAGCTTTAGGAGAATAGGTATTATTTTTTCTTTAAATGTTTGGTAGAATTCCCCAGGGAATCCATCAGGCCCTGGAGTTTTGTTTTTTGGAAGGTTTTTAATCACTGCTTCAATCTCTTCATAATTAATTGGTCTGTTTAAAAAATCAATTTCTTCCTGTTTCAGTCTTGGTAGTTTATAGGTTTCCAGGAAGGCATCCATCTCTTCCAGGTTGCTTAATTTAGTGGCATAAAGCTGTTGATAAAAGTTTCTAATGATTCCTCCTATTTCATTGGTGTTGGTTGTGACCTCTCCCTTTTCATTCATAATTTTATTAATTTGGGTCCTTTCTCTATTCTTTTGGATAAGTCTTGCCAGTGGCTTATCTATTTTATTTATTCTAGCTCTGTTGATCTGCTCTACTGTGCTCCTGGTTTCTAATTCATTGATCTCTGCTCCAATCTTGATCAACTGCCTTTTCGTGCATGGATTAGGTCTGTTCTTCTGTTGCTGTTCCAGCTTCTTGAGGTGAGAATATACAAACTGCATTTTAGATTTTTCTATTCTTTTGAGGGAGGCTTGGATGGCTATGTATTTTCCCCTTATGATGGCCTTTGCAGTGTCCCATAGGTTTTGGACCATTGTGTTTTCATTCTCGTTGGTCTCCATAAATTGTTTAAATTGATTTTTTATTTCCTGGTTTATCGAATCATTCTTGAGCAGGATGGTTCTTAGTCTCCAAGTGTTTGAGTTTCTTCCAAATTTTTCCTTGTGATTGAGTTCCAATTTTAAAGCATTGTGGTCTGAGAATACGCAGGGAATAATTTCAGTCTTTTGGTATCGGTTGAGACCTGTTTTGTGACCCAGAACATGATCTATTCTGGAGAATGTTTCATGTGCATTAGAATAGAATGAGTATTCTTTGGTTCTGGGGTGTAGTGGTCTATATATATATATATCTATGAGGTCCATCTGGTCTAGTATAGCATGGTTTCACTCATCTATGGAACATAAGAAGTAGGAAGATCAGTAGGAGAAGAAAGGGATAAAGAAAGGGGGCTAATCAGAAGGGGTAATGAAGCATGAAAGACTATGGACTCTGTGAAACAAACTGAGGGCTTCAGAGGGGAGGGGGGTGGGGGAATGGGATAGGCTGGTGATGGGTAGTAAGGAGGGCATGTATTGCATGGTGCACTGGGTATTATACGCAACTAATGAATCATGGAACTTTACATCAAAAACCAGTGATGTACTGTATGGTGACTAACATAATATAATAAAAAATATTATTATAAAAAAGGAAAAAAAAAGAAAAAAATCATTAGCCATCAGGGAAATTCAAATCAAAACCACCTTGAGATACCACCTTATACCAGTTAGAATGGCGAAAATTGACAAGGCAGGAAACAACAAATGTTGGAGAGGATATGGAGAAAGGGGAACCCTCTTACACTGTTGGTGGGAATGCAAGTTGGTACAGCCACTCTGGAAAACAGTGTGGAGGTCCCTTAAAAAGTTAAAAATTGAGCTACCCTATGATCCAGCAATTGCACTATTGGGTATTTACCCCAAAGATACAGACGTAGTGAGGAGAAGGGCCATATGCACCCCAATGTTCATAGCAGCATTGTCCACAATAGCTAAATTGTGGAAGGAGCCGAGATGCCCTTCAACAGGTGACTGGATTAAGAAGATGTGGTCCATATATACAATGGAATATTACTCAGCCATCAGAAAGAATGATTTCACAACATTTGCCACAACATGGATGGGACTGGAGGAGATTATGCTAAGTGAAATAAGTCAAGTAGAGAAAGACAATTATGATATGGTTTCACTCATTTATGGAACATAAGAAATAGGAAGATCGGTAGGAGAAGGAAGGGAAGAATGAAGGCGGGGTAAACAGAAGGGAGAATGAACCATGAGAGACTGTGGACTCTGGGAAACAAACTGAGGGCTTCAGAGGGGAGAGGGGTGGGGGATTGGGATAGGCCAGTGATGGGTATTAAGGAGGGCACGTATTGCATGGTGCACTGGGGGTTATACGCAAATAATGAATCATGGAACACTGCATCAAAAACTGGGGATGTACTGTATGGTGACTAATACAACAAAATAAAAATTATTTTTTAAAAAGCACATAATTATAATATTCTTACATATTATTTTTGCCTAGGTAGTTGATCTTGCAAAGACAAAGAGAAGGCAATAAATTTTCTAAGTATTATTTAATTTCTGTGAATTATCCCTTATATTCCTAAAAATGTTTAGTTTACATATTATAACTTTTTCTTACTTTTAAAATCACTGTTCATGAGGTAAAAATTATATAACATAAAATTATACACATGAATTATATTTCTATGAGTTTTAGCAAAAGTGTTCCATGAAACCTACATAATTATCACTAAAGAAGATACAGAATATTTCCATCATCCCAGAATGTTTCTCATGCCACTTTGGTTTTTTTTTTTTAAGATTTTATTTATTTATTTGACAGAGAGAGAGAGACAGCCAGCGAGAGAGGGAACACAAGCAGGGGGAGTGGGAGAGGAAGAAGCAGGCTCCCAGTGGAGCAGGGAGTCTGATGCGGGGCTCGATCCCAGGACCCTGGGATCACGCCCTGGGCCGAAGGCAGACACTTAACAACTGAGCCACCCAGGCACCCCTCTCATGCCACTTTGAAGTCAATATCCCCCAAATCCCTATACCTCATACAATCACTGATGTACTTTCTATCACTGTGGATTCATTTTTCCATAGACAGATGATGTATACTCTTTTGTATCTAGCTTCTTTCACTCAGCATAATATTTGGAACATTTATTTACATTGTTGCATATATCAGATATAACTATTTGGGGGAGGTGAAATGGGTATTATTTGGCTATTAATGCTCAAGGATTGAAGTGAAAGAGTTTATTCCATTATATACCAAATGTATTCCATTACATACCAAAATTCACTGGGTGGACACACGTTTATTTCCAGTTTGGGTTGTTATGTATGACACTCTGTTGAACATTCATGTACAAGTGTTTCTATGACAGGTTGAAGTTATTTCTCTTACATAAGTAGCTAGAAATCACATGGTAAATGCTTGTTTTAACTAAATTGACTGTGCCAGTTTACAAATGGCTATCCCATTTTATACTCTCCCAGCAGAAATTTATGATCATTTGCCCTGCTCCCCACATCCTTGACAAGGCTTGATATTTTCAATTTTAGCCATTCTTATAATACTGTAGCAGTACCTCATTATAGTTTTTAATTTTTATTTCCTTAATGAATGGTGGTAAGTGAGGACCTTCTCAGGTACTTATCTGTCATTCATTTATCTTTTTTTGTGAAGTTTCAGTTCCACTACTTCGCCCATTTTTAATTGAGCACATTATCTTCTTCAGTTGTAAGAGATCTTAATGTATTCTAGATACAAATCCTGCTCCCTTTTGGGGCACTATTTCACTCACCTGCTCACACTTCTCGAATCTCTCCTTCTGTAGGAATCCAGATACCATGAAATGAGGCCACTCAAGCAGGCTATGGAGTGGTCCACGTGTCAAGGAAAGGAGGTCTCTAGTCAAGAGGCAGTGAAGATGGAGGCCTGTCAACAACCAACTGAGAGAGCTGAGAGGTGGTTTCTGCACTTTTGAGCCTAGATCTAACTCTAGAGGTGAGAGCCGGACTGCAACCTCAGGCAAGATCCTGCGTCAAAACTGCCAGCTGAGCCTCTCCCAGATAGCATACCCTCAGAATCTGTGTGGGATAATGAATATTTGTTCTTCTGAGCTGCTACGTTTTTAGGTAATTTGCTGCACAGCTATGGATAACTAATAGCCACCCAAACCATGACAATTCTACTCAATCCCAATTTTGGAAAACCTATTCAGTGGAGTTGGCTAGATGTGCAGACCTGAGTTCAAGTTGGAAGCCACACTTCCCAGAAAGGACACGCTTTCAGAATTTTTTCCCCTGGTTCCCAAGCCCTGATCAGATTAGTTACAATGGCATAAGCTGCTTCTACTCCAAACAAAATTAAGTCCTCTGTTCTTTCTTGTTATCGATGCCTTTTATCAACATCCCTTATCTTTCTCTGAGTTCTTAACGTTCTCCATCCTAGAGCTACTTGTTCACATTATTCTTTCTGCCTCTGAGATTTTCATGGTGGGTAGAAACTGTCAAGTCCATGTAGATCAACCCATATTCTTGAATCTCCTCTATAAAACCTCAAGTGGTCTCCTAGCTTATTTTTGAAATTTTGATATCACTATCTTCTGAGATGGCTCATTCTATCTTTGGATCATTCTGAGTCTTAGAAAATGCCTCCTATAGTGAGCAGAATTCACTTGCTCTGTTCTCCTCTTCACTTGGCTCTCAAGAGATTCATTCTTGGGCAGATTCTCCAGAGAGCTTTGGCTGTGACTGAGAACACATGTCTCAGCAAGGACTGGTTAGTAATTCTTGGGATTTGAAGCAAATTATATTTTCTTTACTTCAAAGTTCCTAGCATGACTTGACCTGGATTTCTAAGAGCCATCTCATTACCTGGATCCATCTTAGACAATTAACTTCATTCTCAAGAATGTCTCTGGGGTAGGAAGTAAGACTCTTCAATTATTTGGATCCTCAGATATTTCTGCTCTTGGTGAAACTTGTCTGGATATTCCTGTAGCAGCTGCTGCATATAAGCAATGGGTAGAGCTAACAAAGGTCTTGCCCTTGTCTCTGGCAGGGCCCTGAGCCAAGCACTATAAATCTGGGCTTCATCTCTCCTACTCAGGCTTGCCAGGACAATGATAAGATTAATTGTTTCCATAAAGAGGGTAGTTTTAGACTTCCTGGAGAGATTGGCTTATCTGTAGATCTAGGAAGATTGTAGATATCATTTTGTGCCTTCATAAAGACAGTCAACAAAGCCCTTAATATAGTCTACAAAGCTATATATGATGAAGCACCTAACTATTGTTCTAGCCTCATTTCTCACTATGCCCTCCCTCTTACTCTGAGTTCTAGTTACATTGGCATTCTTTCAGTTTGTCAGAATCTGCATGTTCTTCCTACTACAGGGCCTACAGGGCTTTTCCACATGCTGTTTCCATGTTCCAGAGTCCCCATAGCTTCCCTATTCTCAATTTACTCTAACTCTTCTTTCAGTTCAGCTAAGCATTGCTTCCTCAAGGAAGTCTTCCCAGACAACCACTCCCTGAGTCTAGGTTATAATTCTTTATCTCATTTCAAAGAGTAAATACAACTTTCTTTCACCTCACTCTTTCAGTTGTAGTTTACACAGTTATTAGCATGATTATTTGATTAATGTCTATCCTTCTTAGACTAAAATTTCAATTCATATAGTAGCTGCATCCATTTTGCTCTCTGTTGTAACACTTAATATAGTGTCATGAGGTCGTATGAGTAGGACACTCATAATGGGATTATTGCCGTTATAAGAAGAGTCACCAGAGAATTTGTTGGTTCTTTCTTTGTCTACCATGAAAGCACACAGTGAGAAGCGGTGGCCATTTTCAAGAGAGAATGAGAGACCTCTAGAACCTGATCATGTTAGCACCTTGATCTCAGATTTCCAGCCGACAGAACTGTGAGAAAATAAACATCTGTTATTTAAGCACCCAGTCTATGTATTGTGCCATGGCAGGCCACAACTAATACTGGTGATACAAAGATGAACAGGAAAGTCAAGGCCCCTACACTCATTGGTGGATGAATAGGGAAGATTGATATCAAAAACTAACATAAAACATGATTATTAACAGTAAAGTACAGTGCAGCATAGGTATATGTAAAGAAGATAAAGCCTAGCCAAGAACTAGGGAAAGAGCTCCCTTAAGAAAGAACATTTAGTTAGAAATCTGAAGATTAAAAGGCTGTGGTGAGAGTGGGGGGAATTAAGGGGCATTCAGGTGTACAGCCCAGGAGCACAGGCGTAATATCAGTGATATGATGGAGCCTATTCATACCAGCTCACGGAAGCCATTGTTAGCATCTCTTCCCAACTCCATGTTCAGTGATATCTCATTGGTAGCTGGAAACCAGACATGTTGGGGGTATTCGCACAGTGGAAATTTTGCAAGATTTGCAAATCAGGATTCTTCTTCCCAGAGAGCCATCATTTGTAAAATATTTACCACACCCAGCTGCAGACCATGTTCAAGAAATGGAGAGAATATTAAAGTTGGAGCACAGAGAGTAGCAGATAAAGTGGAAAGACATGAGGCTAGAATTAGACTTTTAGGAATGGTGCCTGATCGTCAGTATTTTAAAATATATATATACTTACTTCGGTCTTGCAACCAATGGTGAGAATCACTAGGTTAAATTTAGAGGACTTTTTTTTTCATAATAATATTTTTTTATTATATTATGTTATTCACCTTACAGTACATCCCTGGTTTTTGATGTAAAGTTCGATGATTCATTAGTTGCGTATAACACCCAGTGCTCCATGCAATACGTGCCCTCCTTACTACCCATCACCAGCCTATCCCATTCCCCCACCTTCCTCCCCTCAGAAGCAATGAAGCATGAGAGACTATGGACTCTGAGAAACAAAATTTAGAGGACCTTTTAACCTATGGTAACAGGTTGGTATTAAGTCAAAGAGGAGGCAAGGATTCTGGGAAGATGGCAGAGTAGGAAGCATTAACAGGGAAATGGCTAAGTAATTTAGAATACATAAATATAATTGAATATAATGATGAAAATAATGAGGAAGATTTATTCAGAAAATGGCATGGAAAATATGACTAAAGAATGTGAGAGAAAGAAATTTAAAAAGATGAAAAGTTAATGATTCAATGAATTGATTTCACTGACCCTTTATATATCATACTCTATAATTAAAAAAGAAAAAACTTGGATTTAGGATATTCTTTATAGAGATTCTACTTATGATAAATGTTCTGTTTTCTTTATATTTTTTGAAATATTTTGCCCTCTTTAAACACACACGTGTATGCTCACATGCATAGGTTGAAATTTTATTTTCCTCTAACACTGTGAAGATACTATTCTACCATCTTCTGGATTTCACTGTTACTACTACAAAATCAGTTATCTGTTTAAGTGGTACTTGTTTGCAAGTCATCTGTATTTTTTCTCTGGTTGCTTTCAAGATTTTTTCTTTATCTTTGGTCTTTCACAATTTTGTTAAGTGTGTCTAGGTTAACTTCTTTTTATTGATCCCCTTTGGGATTCCTAGGACTTCTTGAACTTAGAGATACATGAACTTTTATAAGTTCTGGAAAATTCACATCCATTAGCATCCCAATATTGCTTCTCATCCATCTCCTCTATCCTCTCCTCCTGGTACTTGATTAGTTACCTATTAAACTTCACTCCATCTCCCAAGTTTCTTAACTTTTACAGTATCTCCTATTTCTTTTTACCCTACTGTGTCTAGGGAATTTCTTTAAATGTATCTTCCTGATAACCAATTCTATCTTCACCTTTAGTACTCTATTTTACCCATCTATTGATTTTTTTTTTTTTTAGTTTCAATTATTGTGTTTTTTTGCTGCTGCAAATTCACATGCTGAACCTGTAACCGCCAATAGGACTTTAGGATAGAGGGCCTGTAAGAAGTTGGTAAAGGTTGAATTGAGGTCACAAAGTAGAGTCCCCAATCTGATAGATTTGCTGCGCAAACACCAGAAACACCAGAGCTCACTCTCTCTGCCATGTGAGGACACAGCAAGGAGGTGGCTGTCTGCAAACCAGGAAGAGAGCTCTCACCAGGAACCCAATTAGCTGACACTTTGATCTTGATGTTCCCAGCAACCAGAACTTTGAGAAAATAAATTTCTGTTGTTTAAACCAACCAGCCTGTGGCATTTTGTCAGGGTATCCCAAGTTGACTAATAAAACTCTTAACATCATTTTTTAAATTTTTCTTTATTTTATTTTTTTTTAGTTTTTGATTCATTCATTTTTTTTTTAAGATTTTATTTATTTATGTGACAGAGAGACAGCCAGCGAGAGAGGGAACACAGCAGGGGGAGTGGGAGAGGAAGAAGCAGGCTCCTAGCAGAGGAGCCTGATGTGGGACTCGATCCCGGTACACCGGGATCACGCCCTGAGCCGAAGGCAGACGCTTTAACGACTGCACTACCCAGGCGCCCCTGATTCATTCATTTTTTATGTTCAGTTAGCCAGCATATAGTACATCATTAGTTTTTGATGTAGTGTTCCATGACTCATTAGTTGCATATAACTCCCAGTGCTCACACAACATGTGCCCTCCTTAATGCCCATCACCCCGTTACCCTATTCCCCCATTCCCCCACCCCCACCCCTCTGTAACTCTCAGCTTATTTCCTGGAGTCCAGAGTCTCTCATGGTATGTCTCCCTCTCTGATTTTTTCCCATTCAGTTTTCCCTCCCTTCCCCAGTGGTCCTCAGCTCTATTCCTTATGTTCCACATATGAGTGAAATCATACAATAATTGTCTTTCTCTGCTTGACTTATTTCATTTGGCTTTAAATATTGGACAAATTTGTTTTGAAACAGTAATTTCTTTATCTCCATTCTTTGTGGGTCTGATCCTTTGGTTTCTTATTTCCGATGACTCTTACTTATGATGACTTCTTTCATGTGTATTTTGTGATTTTTAAGATTTTTACTTTGTATTCATTGGTATTTAACCAACAGGAATTTTTATTGGCCTGGGTTTTTAAATCTCCAAGAAATAGTTTACATTTACTTCTGTTTGATGTCTGGGACCATGACCAGTTCATGATAAATTTAAACTGAATTTCCTATTTCATTAAGGGAAATTTTCTCTGTTTATTCAGCTTGGCCACTCTTTTTGAATATGATGAGTTTGTTGTGTTGATATACATACACCAATCAACATTAATCAGTGTTGGAAACTCATGTGGTATCCCCCAGTAAGTATATAGGTCATTATTGGATTTATTTGAATGAGGAAGGCTTCTCTGAGTAAATAAAGAATGTAACTGTGCAATTCTGGGTATAAAGGGTAGGCGGGCATAGACCTACAGGTAGATGTTCCAACAAGGTGCTTCAATGTGCCTCGTAACATGAAAGCTGAAGTAAAACATTGTCCTTGAAATTTTCGAAGTTTGAGGTTTCAGATCACGTTTCTTTCATCTTTTTCTTGGAGGCACTGAAATCTTCCCAGCCTAGGTCTTTTTCAAGATTCATAAAGGGAAACAGCTTGCCAAGTGTAACGTCTGTATTTGATTTATTAAACATGGTATACATCCAGATTTTCTCTACATTAAAGTTATTCAATTTACTCTAATGGCCCTTATATTAGAGTTATGTCTATTCATAACAGACAACAGCTGTAAGTCATTAGCTTGAATTATAGTGCATGTTAATTTTCATCATTAAAGACTTGGACTTAGAGAGAAGCCTCTCAATTTCACAAATCTATCCTAAAATGGCTGTTTTTCATATTAGAAAGCTATAAACTTAGAAAATTATAAGGAAACATAAAATAAGAGGAAAAGGAAAAAAGTTAACTGATCATGAGTGATGACCCAAAGTGGTTCCATATTGGTCAACCTCTAACCCCTATTTCTATCACTATTTATTGATCTTAGGATAATGGCATAAAATTTTTTGCTGTTGTTGTTTAATCTCACTCATAAGTAATATGATACTGAGGGCTACAATAGCCACTTTAGAATGCCAGATTAGGAAAAGGTTTGGTCAAATGATGGTCTTCAATCTCTGCCCAAGGGCATTCCTACTTCCCTAATCAGAAAAATTAATTTGCACTTGTCCTACAGTGCTGGTTTACAACCTTCTTCTAGGACTATGTTGACTTATAGGAGTTTGTGTCCCAGCCTCACTGAGTGCCCCTAGTTGGGAGCTCACCTTAGCAGACTACATGTTCTTCTTTATCCTATTTCCTGTCTCTCTCTCTTGATTCCCTTTGAACCCTCTCCGTAGCATGGTCATGGTATACTGATTCTGCAATAGAATATCAAACTGTTGTACTTTTACAAGGATGTCATATCTCTTACAAACATATAACTTACAAACACAATGCAACTTCAGCAGAGTTTTTTGTTGGGTTCTAAAGTTCATTTTGGAAATAAGTGGTTAAGAGATCTAAAATGAACTCTGGGGTATAAATCCAACTCTAACAGCTATTAGAACATATTTTTTAAAAGCAATAATTGTTGAAATACTGTGATTCTAATATAGATAGAAATGTATATCCGAGGAACTGAATGAAAAGGAAAGAAGTAGACCTAATTGTTTAGATAAATAGGTAGGTAGATAAAGTTAAGTAGTGCTAAAGTTAAATAGAGCTAAAGGATGATTTTGGGACAAGATTGACTAATCCATTAGACACAATCAGCACAGATTAGTGGCCCATAAAAATATTTTAATTAAGATGTTTTAAAATAAGAAAAAGAGAATCATATAATAATGAATCCAGGTAAAATTATATTCACCTTTATTAAAAAATATATAAAATACAATTTCTAATATTTTTTTATGGAGGAGAAGAACATGAATGCAAAAGTGCCTTGAACCTAAAATAATCACAATGGGGTCCTGGTCTGGAGATCATTAGCCTTCTCTATTCATAATCTCCATTATAGTCAACCACCATCATAAAGCTACTAAACAACATGCGGTGTCACTGAGAACAGTGGGCTTGCTGGAGAAATGCAGCTTCAAGATAAGGAGCCTGCCTTCCCTTTGAACAAGACTTTTCCCTAAGTCTGTCACATATAGAGCCTACACTTCCACTGGATTACAGTTTGGGGAAACATCAAATTATATCTAAAGTGCATATCTAAAATTACAAATGTATTAAAGAACTTAAGGGTCAAAAATTGCACATAACAGAATTGAGAGTTTTTATATTTACTTAGATAATAGTTTCTGATCTTAGAAAGAATTCTGAAAGGAAAAGACCAATATATGACCTCAGTACAAGAACCAACTAATCATAGTGGGAAAAAAAACAGCAGGAAAAGTATTTCTCTCAAATGTTAGAGAAATGGATTATTAGTTATAATATATAAAAATTTAATTCTAATATATGTAAATATCATAAATGTCCCCTTAATGGCAAATAACATAAACAGTACAAAGTATACATAGTAAGCAAACAGGGGAAAGGGTTTTCATCCTGTAACAAAATTCAAATTAAACAACAAAGTATGTTTTTATATCTTTACCTTGGCAGGGAAGATGCAGTAATAACACTGGCACCATTGTTTACAGGGAAACTGATGAAACTTTCTGACAGTGGATATAAAACAGGAACACGGTAGTATGTACTGAAAACCATAAAAAGGTTCCTGCCCTTTGACCCAGTCATCTCATTCATTGTAATTTAGATGAGATAATTCACAAGGAGGGTGCGGCTCTTCACTGTAGCATCCTCTATAACAGCAGAAGTTGAAAACAACCTAAATGTCCAACAACGGGGACAGTGAAGGCAGTGACATAAACTGCAGTACATTAACTGGATAAAATATTCTGTAGTTCTCACAGTAATTATGAAGAATATGAGACAGTGTAATGTGTTGTTCAAAGCACTGTTTGCTAAAACAAAATGTCCAATTATGGAGATGTTTGATGATAGCTCTGTAAAATATACCAGCACATAGACAAGGACTCTGGGGGAGTGTTTGCTCCTGCTCCTTCTCTTTGAATCATGAAGCTGGTGAAGTTTCTTTCAGCGTGGAAACAATCCTCTACTTGCATTGTTTCCTCTCTTTTCCCTTGCTCCTTCTCACCCATCCACTGAGTGGATTCATGCTGCTCCAGGGCACCCATGTCACTTAGCATGTTTTGTATTCAGTGCTAGGCTACAGTAATGATGAAGACCTAGCCCCTCTGCTCACTGAGCTCACAGTTGACACACAGATGGATGAGGAAATATTTGCAATACAGTATAGAAACCCATAAAGTGGCAGGGGAAAAGGAAGCTAAGTGAGAACCAGAATCCTTAGGAGTCACATGTCTTATCTCTTCAAAGCATTTTGCATTTAGAAGGTGCTTTGGGAATTTGCTGCCTTCGTTACCCCACTTTCCCTTACAGGACAAGTTTCCCTCATGCTAGCTCCTCCCCTTGAGGTAAAAATAAGATTTCACCTCCACACTCCCCACTCATCATCTTTTCTATAAACTCTCCTTCCTTTTCAGTTGCAATCTGTACTCGTTTCTAATTCCACATGGAACCGTCACTGCTTTGCCTGCTGCCAGTCAAGCTAGTTGTGATCATTAAAACCACAAGAAAAGATGGAGGGCTCTTGCAGTCCAGGTGGAGGAGACAGAAATTGCAGAAAGAAGGATGAACTCAGGGTTCCAGAGCAGAGACAAGCCACTGTGTCTAGAACATGGTGAACACAGATGAGAATGGCAGGAGTTGAACCTAGAGGTGTAGCAGGAGCCCTACCACGTGAGGTCTGTGGGCTGAGTAGAGTCTGAAGTGTATTCTAGGTGCAATGGGAAGGCATGGAGTGGGGACACAACTCTGCTGTTTCTTCTTTCCTCCCTAGACTGCTTGCACAGCATCTTCATGAATCCTGATCCTCATGGCAATAATAGGAAAGAAGAGATTAGGTGATGATACTCATTTTACAGGTGAGGGAAATGACACTTTACCAAGGCCACATAACTGGTAAGGGAAAGAAGAGTGGTAAATGGGAATATTAATTGTCCTGGGAACTCAAGAGATAGAAGTTATGGCCCTTTCTTTGCTACTAATCTATCCATCCATGTAGTTAATTTCGCTCTTGGCCTGTTGCTCACCTGAGAAGCTGTGCTCTGTAGGGGTCCTCCCAGCTCTCAACTCTGAAGTGATAAAATCTCTCCATCCCCTTTCAGCCTCCTCACCTGGAGCATCCTAACCCTGATGCCCAGGCCACAAGCCGGACCAATTTAATCAGAATCTGGAGGAGGTGGTAAAACCCAGGTACCAGCATTTTGTGAAGTCCCAGGAGATTCCAATGGGCATTCAATGTTAAAAAGCAACAGTGAGAAGTCCCTGAGCGGGGGCATGAGGGCCACCCAGATCTACCTCGCCCCATGCCACCCTCCTTATCTTCTATCACCTGTCCCCCAGGTGCCTGCTCCCTGTCCTAGGGCTGCTGTTGAAGCTGCAGGCAGTTCACCACCCCTTAACCGCTTTCCACATTATTTGCTGTCCACTCCCTACTCTCCACCTTGACAGGCCTAATGGATTCTGCTGATTAAATAATCCCAGTCATCTGGAGCTGTCCTGGGATTAGCCTGCCAGACAATGGCAGAAATGCCCTTGGTCCTGGTTCTAATTAAATAATTCGCTGTAAATAGCCTCCCTTTCCTCCAGAGCCCAGGCTCCTTTAGCCACAGGGAGGTGAGCAAGGGTAATCTCCAGTGGGACACAGGAGCAGAAATGAGCTGCCCAGTGGTTGCAGCAGCCGCAGCAGCCGCGGCAGCCGTTGGCTCCAGTGAGAGACACAAGGCTCCAAGTCTTCCTTGTAAACTAGCCACTCCTGATCAGGGAGGCACAGCCAGGAACCCTGCAGACAATGTTGCAGTCTCCAGGGTGGGATTTTCAGTTTGGAAAGGCCCCAGGGGAAGTAATAGAGGGTTTCCCTCTTCCCTGTTTACTTCCTCCATCCGCTCTCCCCGACCTTCATCCCTGGCTCTGTTCTAATCCCCCAAAGGATTCCTCATAATCTTAGTCCTACTGAGTTTAAGAGAAAAGTACTCTTTCAAACTCTTCCTGTGGTCTCAGGTATCTTCCCCCAGGGTATGGAAGGATCCAAGTTTAAGGCACCTATTATCAACACTCACCGGTGTCTTCCAGGGATCCAGGACTCTTGAGTGAAACATGGAGATTATCCACCAGGGAACATTATCCCTGTCCCTAAACTTTTCCATCCTCAGGTACGCTGCACAGGGTTACCTTGCTCATCTTTACAATATGAATTCACTTATTTTCACCAAAACAAGGTAAATCCCATGTTTCTTGGACAAATTGCATAGAGCCCAGGAGCAGAGATAAATATGGCATTTAATGAGATTTTCATGATAGCTGTGGTCCAGAGGCCACTAATATATTACCCTCCCGTCTCAATATGTTCATGTTTGTTTTCATTTAGTCACTGAAGATCATATCAGTTGCAATATGCTTGGAGGAGATTTCAAAGGAAAGAGAATTGAATTGTGGTCATCCCCCTGGTTGATGTACAAATATATTGAATGGACTGGGCTGTCCTGGTCAAGGCCAGAAAGCAAGAAAAAAAACATGACAATGAGAATGGTGTGTGAGCACCTAGGGGTGGTCTTGGCCCCATGGGCTAGGCCAACAGGAAGAAAAATTGTTTCTGGGCATAATGCACTGCTGGAAACAGGAAAATCCCCAACTAGCAGCATATGTGCCACAGAGAGACATAAAGGAGGGTGTGAGTGTATTTCAGAGCTCCTGTGAGCACCTTAAGACTGAATCTCAGAATAGAAAATCTGCCCTGCAATTAAGGAACAGGACATTAGTGGCTCCCCATTGCCTGGAACTGTGAGTTACAACCAAGGCAGGCCCACTCCCTAAGAGAAAGGACCATTATCCCCCTCCCTCGTCCCCCGGAAACATTACTCATGCTTAATCTGTAGGTTGAGAAAAACAACCATGATGACTCACTTCTAAATCATGTTTACTAATTGGAATGCATCAGAATCATTAATTATGTTGTCACAGAAAACATGGTAAAATGCACAAGCCAAAAGATAAACTCCACCTGTTAGAAGGTGGAGGCGGGACAGGAAAGTATCCTCCAAACTGAGAAGGCACTTTGAAACCAAAACATGATGGGGGTGACTCCATACCTTTTACACACAGATTTAGGCAGGGGAACTTACTGACAGGGTAGATATGGCAGACGAACAATACAGGCACTACGCAGCTACTCTCTGCTCACTCTGGACCTCAAGCCACAGCTTTTAAAGAGCAAGGGGCATGATGGCAGTCAAAAGGTATTTATTTAAGGTGCTGCCACCTGTACACCAGTTCTACCCCTACTACGTATCTAGAGTGGTACCTTCTGAGTGTCTTTGGGGAAGATCAGAACAAGCCTCCTTGTGGCCGGTCAGGGGATACATTAACCTCCAAGGGGCCTGGAACACAGAGCCCTGAGAGAGGTCATTGCAGGGACATGCACAAGATGAAGGGCCAAAATGGAGACCAGCATTTCAGCATTCCTACAACACCTAGTAAGGCAAACAGAGCCCCTTACAACCTAATTTCAGTTTACCTTTTAGCCTCCTCTCCCGTTTCTAGCCAGTCTTCTCCCTAATGTCCATTCTGTTCAGGAGCTATGTGGTTTGGGTGATTTGAGCCCCCCTCCCCCAGCTCTAAAGGTGGTGTGATAGATTTTAAACATCATAAATTCTTAAAGAAGTTCCCATCAAGAGGTGGGGACTTGCTTTGTCCAATATAATGAGACAGAAATTACATCACACTCTTCCCAAGTGTAGATGTCAAGAGGCTTTACAGCTTCTGATCTCACCCTCATAGAATGCTGGGCACCTGAGAGTAAGCCCAAGCTGGCTTGCTGGAGAGGACACTGAAGAGAAGAGGACTCAGGCAGCCCAGACAAGCAGCAGACCTGTGACTGACACCCTCCAGGACCAGCCAGTCCTGAGCTGACTTGCCAAGTGACTCCAAGCGTGGGACTGAGCCCGGCCAACACCACATGCAAGATAGTGAGCCATCCCAGCTGATTCCTGTCCAAATTCCTGACCCACAGAATCACGAACCAATACCATGTTGTGGTTTTGAGCCATTAAATTTTGGGGTGTTTTGTTATGGAGCAAAAGGTAATGGAATCTAAGCCAATCAGGGCAATTCCCTCCCTCCCGTCACAGTGGGTGCAAAACACAGGCCTCTCATCAGTGCAGGCTCAAGGAATCAGTGAGAACCTCAAAGCCCTGGCTGAGAACACCAGGTCAAAGGCGTTCTTCCCTACTCCTCCTAGTGTGCTATAGGGCGAAGCTGGAACTCTGGCAGCCATTTGGCAGCCTTAAAAGGAGCCCGCCCGAGAGGAAACCACGATGTGAAAAGTCTACAGAAGACTGCACAGAAATGGAGTCAGAGCCTTGATCGACGTCTCTGTCACACTGCCCTGGGCAGTGCATCACCTCCAGACTTGTAGAATTATACCTATCATAACTCCTCTTCGCTATTTAAGGCATTGGACTTAGGCTTTGGTGATTTGCAACTGAAAATATCCACCTGACATACTCCCAAAGCTCTGTACCCGTGGTTTTCATGTCCACTTTATAAATGAAACCCCACTTCTCAAATGAACCTTGAAGGAGAAGCATAAATGAAAGACAATGTGTTTGAAACTGGGGAAGGGGGCAGTCCAGAACCCTAAGTAATGGCAACTTCTTAACTCCCTGTGTGAGTCTCCTAGGGCTGCTGTAAGAAGTATCACAAACTGAGCATCTTACACCAACAGAGATGTGTTGTCTCACAGTTCTGGGGGCTAGAATTTAGAAATCTGTGTGTCAGCAGCACCATGCTCCCTCTGAAAGCTGTATGGGAATCCTTCCCTGCCTCTCACTTTTGGTTTGCTGGCATCTTTGGTGTTCTTTGTGCTATAGATGCACCATTTCAACCCTCCATCTTCCCATGATGTTCTCCGAGTCCCTTCCCATCGTCTTCCCTCTGAGCATGTCTGTCTTTGTCCAAATTTCTCCTTCCCATAAGGACGCCACACTAATGACCTCCGTTCAACTTGATTACTTCTGCTAAGACCTTATTCCCAAATATAGTCAATTCTGGTTGACTAAAGACATCAACACATTCTCTTTGGGAAGACACAGTTCAATCCATAACACCCTCCAGCCACAGCAGTCCTTGCGGCAGCCATGTAGGACACTAGACAGGGCTCTGAGGGAGATGCTGTGTTTTTACACTCTGTGCCATTTTACGTTCTTCTCAAAATCTTCTCAAACTGTCCATCTTCCTCTTCTCTCTTAGATTTCAAGACACCTACTCTTCCCTTGCTCCTCCCTCCATAAGAAATCATTTTTTTTCTCTATTGTGTCTCTTTTTTTATTTTTATTTTTTTTAAGATTTTATTTATTTATTTGACAGAGATAGAGACAGCCAGCGAGAGAGGGAACACAAGCAGGGGGAGTGGGAGAGGAAGAAGCTGGCTCCCAGTGGAAGAGCCTGACGTGGGGCTCGATCCCAGAACTCCGGGATCACGCCCTGAGCCGAAGGCAGACGCTTAATGACTGAGCCACCCAGGTGCCCCTCTATTGTGTCTCTTAGCACTTATTCATAACTCAAATAAAGCACTGTCAACACCTCAAAGATTAAATGTGTATATATATGCTATATCCACACTGGACTGTGTATTGTCACTTTGACCTAGTGTAGTGCCTGTGATATAGTAGATATTCAGTAATGCAAGATCAAATTATATGGCCTAACATCTTGTACTAATTGTTAGAGGGCATTATTAAGTAGAAAAATAGGTTTTCTCACTCATCCTTTAAAGAATAATAACTTGGCAAACCACTCAAGATTTGAGGCTCCAGACTATGACCTCGAAATGGTCCTGGAAAGTGTGGGAGGAGGAGGGATTTGAACATCGACTGAAGATCACCCTTGTCCTAGATTCTCCCCTCTTTCACCTTTTCCTTGAAGCTAGCAATCCCATCATTTGAACGCTTAGATATCAAGTGTACCATCTTACCATTTTTATTATAGTCTTTTGTGGTTTCTAATTTTTGTTCATTGATGTGCTTCTCTCATGTCCACGTAAGGGTTGAAATGAAAATGGCAGAAGAGCAAAATCCCAGGGAGGAAACACTCAGTGTGCAAACCTGTGGATATGCCGCAGTGCTTGTGCCTGTGCTGGGGGAAGGGAAGGGACAGGTTTAATACTGACATACAGGAAGTGATCCTGAGAGGGAGGCCCACAGTTGATGAGGAGCGATGGAGAAGGAGAGCAAGCATCCACCCCGGAAGTTCTCTTCCAACCTAAACCAAGGTTCCCCTGTTCATTGGCTGCTCTGGGATCAGATGTGCATGTTGCTTACATGAGTTTAAGAAATAACTCCAGCTCCCTTTTCATGCTTAACAGAGTCCTCCAGCTACTTCGCCTACACTCCAGGAGCCTGAATATCAGAACTCTTTTACAAAGGAACCACTATGCATCGCCCAGCAGGCGTACAATAGGGAAACACTCATCCAAAAAGCAAATATTAATATGTGTCCCATGTAAGTGTTGTGAAGATGAATGATACAATGTATTTTGAGTGCCTGGTAACTGAGCGTCCAATGCATGGTGGACTTTAGTTCCCATTATTGTAACCAAATCTTCACTTCCACCCTATAATGGATTTATATGTGGAAACCCTTAACCATGTGACTTTTCAGTGTCTCCTTCTTAAAGTGGATTGTATTAACTAGCCCTGGTAACATTGAGTTTGACCATCTGACTTGCTTTGGCCAATGGAACGTGAGTGGATATAACGTAGGTCAGACCTAAGGCTCTAAACGTCCTTGAATGTTTTTTTTCAGGCTTGTTGGGGCTTTCACCCTGTGCCATGAGAAAAGCATGTTTCAAGAAGTCATTGACTCTTCAGCCTGGGTGCAAGCAAGCTCAAGTGAGATCAGCCAAATGAAAACTTCTCTGCAGAGTCATCCGCAAAAAAGATTAATGTTGATGTAAGCCACTGAGATGTCTATGGTTGTTAGCTATGCAGCATTATTGCAGCAACAGCTGACTAATAACATGACTTATCGTTATTACTATTACATCACTATCTCTGCTGTAAGGAACATTGCAGCCTTTAGAATCCCAGTCCGGCAGGGAGCTCAGGATAGTACAGACTAAAGACAAACCACCTAGACTAACAGAATGTCATATTTCATTCCACATATTGAAAAACTGATATCCAGAGATCTAAAATCAATTGCCCAAAGTCTCACAACTTATTCACTGACAGAATTGCAACCAGCATATGCCTCAGTGGTAGAGTGACCACAACATATCTCAGTCTGTCCAGGATGGTCCCAGTTCATACCTGTTGCTCCTCAGCAATTATTAATAGCTCCCATAGTCCCAGAAAAAAGTTCTGATTTTACAATAAATTATATGGTTACCCTACTTACTGGCTAACGTTAATAAAATTAAGTTTGGAAGTTGTCAGTGAAGATGATTTAGATTCTAAATAAGATTTTAAAAATCAGGTTAAAAAAGGGACACCTGGGTGACTTATTCGGTTAAGCATCTGCCTTTGGCTCAGGTTATGATCCCGGGCTCTTGGGATCGAGTCCAGCATCGAGCTCCTTGCTCAGTAGGAAGTCTGCTTCTCCCTCTCCCTCTGATGCTCCCCCTGCTTGTGCTCTCTCTCTCTCTCTGACAAATAAATAAAATCTTTTTTTTAAAAAATAAGGTAAAAAATAACTCAAACTGGATTAAGTCATAAAAGAAATTGATTAGCTCATGAGGAAGGTGGGAACAGCAAAAAGTGTGGTTTATTTTAACTTGTCTGATCCACATGCAACTTTCCCCAAAGACTGACTCCACTTCTCTTTGGCAAAGTGATTAGCTGCAATGCTGCTTCATTCCTATCACAGAAAAAAGGAAAGAATTTCTCTAATATCCCCTCAGAAGAGCAAAGAGGCATATTTCCCACAGGCTCCCAGCAAATGAATCCTTGGGCTCTTAGACCCAATTTAGATAGCACGCCCATCCCTCCACCAAACCCTGAGGCCAGAGAGCGGGGTCATACTAATCTGAATCACATGTCCTGCCTTAAAGGCCAGGGGTGGAGTTAGCTTTAATCAAAAGGGCTTGGGCTGGGTGGGGTTGGCATTAATACTGAACAAATACAGGAGAACTGACAAGAGAAGGGGAAATGGATGTTAGGGAGTCATCGCTTGTACATTCAGTACAGAGCTTGTTGTCTTCAAAAGGTAAATGGGGTTTGTGCCTTTAAACAATGAGTGCTCCATCATGCAATCCCAGAGAGTGGTCAGCCAGTTTTTGCCAGGAGTTCCCAACATCCTACCATCAGGTTGGATGGTTAAAGAGCACGGTGGGGCTGAGGAGCATTTCCCTGTGTACTTAACCAACTGGGACTGGAATGAAACTGGGCCAGAGCATCAGACACACCTGGATTTGATTCCCAGCTCTGCTGCTTAGTATGTAACCAGGTTTGTTGCTTAACCTCTGTATAGGTCTCTGATTCCCCATGTAACCTGGCGGCAGTAATGCCTAATTTATCATGTTTTGCGAGAATTAAAATACATAAAGCTTTTAAATTTTCTAGCTCAATGCTAAATACGAGGGTAATCAATGTCCTTTCTTTGAGCCTTGATTACTTGTTCAGACAGAACAGAATCAGAACAAAGAAATTATAACAGCCTAAGGCATTGATCTTTACCAAAGAGAAGATCCCATTATCTGAGTTTATGAGACACAGCTTGGGCCTACATCCCCCTAGGCCCTCCTGCAAACATGCTAACAAATTCATAGTGTTTGGTATCCATTTTCTTGACTTGGCTACCACCCCTGTCAGATTCTTTCCTTACTGTGTGTTAATTAATGATGTCACAGTCTTCTTCCAGATCAGTTTCTTCAGAATCCACACCTTGGTCTCTACAGATACCGAATCCCAAGCATTAAATGTGAGATACTCATTTTAACATAGGATCTTGCAGAGAGGCTCACTTTAGTCCCCTCTGAACATAAGCATCTTCCTTGGCTGTCCTTCCTCTTGATGAGTTTAAGTGTGAAGTCCTTCCATAAAATTTAAAGCACTATGCAGATAAGGGTAGCATTATATATGCACTGCTAGAGGGGCAAGATTTCATGGACCCCAAATCAGACTGGCCTCCTTCCTCCCCTCCTACACACCTTCTAAATGGACACTGCAGCCAAGCCTGGTGTGAAATCGTTTTTGTTTTTTTTTAAATAAATGTAGGTTTTTCAGATGAGGTGCAAAGATAACACAGAGAGCAAGATAAAAAAAAACAAAACACCTTCCCTTCACTAGCTTCTCATGGTGTTACCATTTGACATCAACGTGGTCTACTTATCAAAGTAAGAAATTAACATTGGTTCAGAAATAATAACTAAACCATAGACTTTGTTTAGAATTCATCAGCCTTTCCACTAATATCTTTTCTGTTCCAGGATACCACACTGCGTTCAGTTGTCATGTCTCCTTACTCTTCTCTGATTCTTTAACAGCTTCTCAGTATTTCCTTGTTTTTCATAACCTTGATACTTTTGAATACACCGGTCAGGCACTTGTTATCTAATTTTTGTGTGTGTGATCTGATAGAGGTTAGGGATCTTGGGGGAAGAATATCCCAGAAGAGAGGTGTCTTTCTCATTGATTGTATCAGAGAGTCCATGATGGTAATATGTATTCCTTGTGGTATTAACCTTGATCTCTTGGTTAAGGTAGTGTCTGTGAGGTTTTGCCTGTTAGTAAAGTTAATTAAATTCCCTTTCCATATTCTGTCTGTTACATGAGAGTCACTAAGTTCTGCCCACACTTATGGCCACATGAGTAGTTCCTTACTTTCTAGCACTGTATAATGCTCCATACTCGTCTGTATTTTCCCTGCCTCAGTCCTAGAAGCAGCCATTCCTGCAAGGATTCCTGCTTCATTTTATTGGAGAATGGTATTTAGAAACCGACTTCTGAGTGCCAGGTGTGCTGCATCTTTCAGTCAGCTTAAATGTCAAAGAACACAAAGACAGCTTTGGGATTGATGCCCTCATCTCTTTATTCCTGATCTTTCTCCTGAACAAGATCCTACATCAAATCTCTCCAACATCCTTTCATTCATTTATTCACTCACTCATTCACTCAACAACATTTATTGCGCTCCTTCCATGTGTTAGACACCATTATACTTGACACTGGGATGAAGTCGTCATTTAGACAGCCTAGGTGCAAATTGTCCGAAATGATAGCCCTGCCACAATGTAAAAAACAGACAGGAAGTAGGAAAGAGAGAAGCATTGTGGGGTAAGATAAAAGAATGGATAATAAACATGTGTTCTCCAAGCATGTGCCTACACGGACACTTAGAGAATCGGGTTAGTCGTCATTTTTTGGTTCTATTATTTAATCGGATAATATAATTTTATACTTGTGAGTAGCTCCATTCTCCCACAAGTTGTACCCACTCTGGAGGAGTAGAAAGGGAATTTATAAAATCTCTAACTATCCGATAATGCTACATGAAAGAAATTAATGGCCAAAAAAAACAAAACACCAAGACCAGTGAGAAACACAAACCAACTACGTGTCCTAGAGCAACTGCCTGCAATTCAATTCAATGAATGGAGAGAGAGTAGCCCCTGTGTGATGGTTACAATGCTGTGTGCTGGGGCTGGAGAAGCAACCAAGAAAGACATGTCTCACACTCAAGCACCCCCAGCCAGGGGTGTGAGCATTACAGAAGGGAATTTGCATGGAGCTAGAGGACAAGGGATCCAAGAAAGAGGTCCTAATGATGAGAATTGAAGGAAGAGCAGGAACTGATGAAGAAAAGAAACCAAGATCTGAGAGCAAGATGTGCTACATCGTGTGATTGGCTTAAATCTCAAAGAACTCATCTATTCTCATAGTTTTGTAACTAATTCTCTAATCCCTTCACTACTCCTAGTCTTTCTCCTGAATAGAATCATATGCTAGCTTACCTTCAATATTCATACATTCATTCATTTATTCAACATCTAATAAAAAGAGAGGAAGGAAAATTATTCTGACAATACAGAGATTATATAAATATACAAATTCCAAGTAGGAAGCCTAGCTCTGCCTCGAATAACATTCTTTGGTTTAATTGGATGCCTGATTATTACATCTTAACAACCCACAGGGTCGTTAAATAAATGCTGACATGTAGTACTGATATAAGAGTTCTAAAGGATTAAGCAATATACTCTTCTGAAAATCTTTTGATTCATTAAAAAAAAACCTCCAAAATTTAGTGAATTAAAACAAAACAATCATTCTGTTAGCTCAGAGATGTACAATTTGGGCAGGGCTTGGCATCCGCTGTGGTGCTTTGATTGAAAGCAAGAGGACCCATTTCCAAGTTGACTTAATCAACTGGTTATTTTTGGCTGTCATTTGGGAGCATAGCTGGGGCTGAAGGCTGGGAACCCCATGTTGTCCTCTGCATGGACCTCTCTGCATGGCCTGGGCTTTCTTATGCAATAAGAAATTCCAAAGGCCGAAATCCTAAGGGTCAGAGCTTGGACAAAGCTGTACTGCCTTTTATGACCTAGCCTCAGAAGTCTCATCGCGTGCTACCTGCTGAACTGTATTCATTGAGCTAGTCACAAAGGTCTATCAGTCTAAGCGGAAGAGAAATAAACTCCATCTCTTAATGGGAATATGGCAAGGTTTTTGTTTTTTTTTTAAAAGCAGATGGGATGGGAAATAATATTGCAGGCACGGCTGGCAAATACAATCTGCCAGTCAAGAGATAACTTCTTCAACTCCAGTTAGATAATTCATAATAAAATGGTGTTGTCGATTTTCAAAACAAGGAAATCCAAGTTTTGTTGTCTTTCCTTTGATCTGGTTCTAAAAAGATATTTTACTAGACGCATCAGTTTGTCTTTCTTTCTGGAACACTCGATTTAACTCCCTATTAAGGTTTAAAGCTATGGCAGTTACATGATCAACAATTTTCTTTAATGGATGAGAAATAATTTATTTTGTTTTCCTATTCACCTTCCATTTAATACAGCACCTAGTGATTATTAGCTATTGTTATTATTATTCCATATCAGACATTGTATCTTCACTTGCTGAAATCTAGATGCGGAAAGGTGAAGGCAACTTTTCTAAATCATAATTAAATTAAATTTAAAATTAAGCAATTTTTTCTAAAATCACATTAGTGTCACAGCTGGGACTCGAACCTAAATTTTGTTCTAAACCTAGGTTCTCACCATTAATTAAAAACTGTCAGAAGCTTGGGTCATGATTTACATGTCGAGCTTATAAGTAGAAAAATCCTCAGGTTCAATCTAAGTGAGCTGAGATACCCTCCCCCAAAAACCGTATCCTAGGATCTTTCATGCCAGGGATGTGAGTTAATATAAATTTACATTTGAATATAACAATGTCTATTGTTCTGTGTGAGAGAATACTTGAACTAAAAAAGCAAAATCTAAAGATCCAATGTGGAGAGAACTAAACTATTGTGTTGCTTTTTCTCCATTCTTCTACCAATTCAGTTTCATGATTCTATAACACATTGATTAATGCCATAATAAGATAAGGAGTTAGGAGATAAAAGGAAGCACAGAAATTTTGTTAATATAAAACAAATTACAGATGCTTCCAGAAGGAAGCTGATCTTGATCAGTGAGATGACAAAAAGAAATGAAAGATATATTGTGAAGATGACAGTCTAGAGCTCAACCCAAACCTGGCTGTGCATCAAAATAACCTGGAGAATACTGTAACAATTCAATTCTCAGACCTGATTTCTGGAAATTCAGAATCATTTGGCATAGGGTGGGGCCTGGGAATGTGCTTTTATCAATACCTACATAATGTTAATGTAGTAAGTATTGTGGAAAACACAGCTTTAGGGAAAAACTCAGGAGATTTTTTTTTTTACTTCAATTTGTTCCATATATTTAAACTTTTGAGGTCATTCTCTCTGCCATCATTTTTTTCCTGGTTTTCTTTTTTTTTCTTTTTCTTCTTTTTTTGGAATACTTACAAGGCAATGTCTGTTCATTATTAGAAGCCAAGATTCTGATTCATTCTTTTGCAATTATCATATTAGATTATTGTAATATCTTTTGCGGTGAATCAGATGAAACACCATTTCCATATTTTTATTAGATTTAAAAATAGAATATAATTATGGGTACTTGATGTATTAATATTTGCACTTACTTTAAATATCAAAGTTCATTGCCACTGAACTGCAGCAGTAGTATTTGGTTGAACCTTTCATTTTAGTACGGAAATGACTGACTCCTAGAATCAACTAGGTTTCTTTAAATGTTAACTACAACTTTGAAAAGAGGATGGATACCCCGATCACTTACCATAAGGATGAGTTCCCCAAAGGCTGCACTGTTACTCTTTGATATTTGTTAGAACTTCTTAGAAGCATCTGGAAAGCTTTTAGCCCCTTCCTACTCCAATCCCATAGTGAATTAAGTAGGGTTACCCAAAACGTATTGAGAATTTTCATAAGGGCTTCTTATATCCTTGAGTCACAGTAGAAATTCTTTACTTGATTCAAAAGTTTTTTGAGCATATACTCCATTCTAGGCACAAGAAATACAGGTTGAACAAGATAGACACCATTCTTGCTTTAACGGTATTTAACAGTCCGATGAAAAAGAAAACAGATAATTAATTATATCATCTGAAATATAATTGTATCCAGCAAAAGTAGGAATGAACTTTCTCAATAACATTCCCCTGTTCTGCCTCGTCACCTGAAGGAACCTAGAATCTCTATCTTCCTACAGAGACAGCAGAAAGGATTTCTTAGTAGCATTTTCACAAGTGAAAACTCCTGACCTTATGAGGCAAAAGAAACAATCCTTTCCCATCTTTACCAGAAGGCAAAGCAGTGACAAGGCGAAACATACCATTCTCTAAACAGTGGTCTCTGCTCAGTCTTAGAGCTCCCTAAGGAGTGTATCCATATATTATCATTTTAACTGGAGGTTTCCCTGTGGATGGCACCTATTGGGGCTGGAGAGAAGTTAGGCACTGATGGTTTAAGTGTGTTTGACTACAGCTTAAAGGTGTGCTGAAGACAACTGGCCCAGTGCTGAGGGGTGCCCAAGGTCCTTGAAGATCTTTGGCTTTGAGGCCAAAGACTGATTTGATCTGAACATTTGACAGCTGATTGATCTCTCACCATCTTCAGGGACCAATTACATACCTGCCTGGAAATTTCTACTTGTGTCCTCAGAGCCCAGTTATCCAGGGACACACCCCTCATAAGATAGGAGCCTGGATTGCTGGGCCGTCCCACAGTGGACTTGAGTCTTCACCATGGCTGTGCCTTGTCAAAGAAAATGCAAGAACACCCACTCATCAGGTGTCGCCTTGCCTGCAGACCTCCCTTAAATCAGACAAAGCTGAGGAGAAGAGACCAAGAAACTCGCCTCTGCATAAGTGGCATAGGTGTCATGACAATTCATTGCTACCACCGTGACCATGACTGAGTTCTCACTCAATGTCCGTAGGCTCTGCACTCACACACAGCTCTCACCTGCTTGGCTGCTTTCAACTGTTGCCCTGAGCATGAGCTAGTTGAAGCTGTTGTTGTCAGAAGACCACGAAGCTCCTGACCATTATTTGTAAATGTACACTCATTATCTATTTGCCTGTGTTTACACATAATTCTGGCAAGCCCCATTTCTGTTTTCATCAGTACAGATTAATTGTGTAGATGTCCAAAAACCCTTTTTATAGTTCTTGACCAGTATTTACAGGTTTGCAATCAGTGCCTATAGGCTCTTTGTTCCTATAGTTTTTGCAAAGCATTTTATCCAGTTTTCCATATGAGTTGATATAATTTGGTACTTGAAAGGGTGAGCTTTTGTTATAATGATAATAATAGCCATCACTCTTGGGTGTCTCCTCTACACCAGGCTATATGCCAGGTGTTTAAGACAAATTGTCATTAATCCTGCTGGACCGTGAGCCTGCAACAAGGCCAGGCATGCATCTGAGAGTTTGGGGGAAGGCAGATTTCTTCTGCTGTAGCTTTGGCAGTTGGTTTTATTTTGAAAATTAAATTACACATTGCCCTCCTCTTAAGAAGACAGAGGACTATCTATGGATACTGACTTCATTCAACTGTATTGAACTGATATCGTTAGATAAGCTATAATAATAATAATAATAATAATAATAATAATAATAATAATAATAATAAAAGCCACCACTCTTAAATATCTGCTCCATGACAACTAATGGGTCTGGTCTTTCACAAAACCATCTTTACTCCAGCCAAGTAGTTATTACTATCCACATTCTACATGGTGAGAAACACTGGCTCCAGGGGAGTATCATCTGCTCAAGGACAATAGGTAAGTGATAGAGCCAAGACTCAACTCCACTTGCATAAGAACCTAAAACCAGACTCTTCCTAATCCCAGACCACTCCAGTTAGAGAGAAAATCCCCTTAGCTGTGCTTTATGGTTCCTGACCACTGCCATAAGGGAGTCATCTCTGCAAGGAGCTTTCTGGTATAGTGGGAAGGTTCTGATTTCTATCCCTCTTCTCCATGGAACTGTGTTCTCAGCCAAGGAGAGGAGAGCCATTCTGCATCCTGTAGTCTGAGTCAAGGGAGAACTTCAATCATCTAAGAGGAACCCAGCCAGGATAATTCCTTGACGTCACCAGCTGAGTCCATCCACCTGTCAGAGTGACCTGACCTTCCTCCACCACATTCAGTTCTTTCCCTGGCTGATGAAAATCTAAAAATGGTCTCTGGACCTTAGAAGGAACCTCTTCTGGTGCATACAGGAAAGTTGCCTCTACAGTTAGGAGAGCAGTGCCTAGGGTAAGTCGTCTCCACTGGCTTCTCTTATTTTCCTATGAGAGTCCAGGAAGACACCATGAACATGAAATCCCAACCTTCCTTTTGCCATAAATGTCTTTCTCATGCCTTCTCTAACTTAAACCACTGACATCACCTCCTAGATTCTAGACTCTTTTTTTTTAAAGATTTTATTTATTCGACAGAGATAGAGACAGCCAGCAAGAGAGGGAACACAAGCAGGGGGAGTGGGAGAGGAAGGAGCAGGCTCATAGCGGAAGAGCCTGATGTGGGGCTCGATCTCACAACACCGGGATCATGCCCTGAGCCGAAGGCAGACGCCCAACCGCTGTGCCACCCAGGCGCCCCTAGATTCTAGACTCTTAATAGCAGTTGATATGGCCCACTGATGGGACAGAGAATACTACAACAAAGTGCTGCAAATCCTGATAGCTGAACATGAATAATGATCACATTCTCTCCTAGGAGCAGGGATGTATTAGAGAGCTTCCCCAAACTTGGGTGGTGGAAAATCTTGGGGTTCATTTTCACCCCAAACGATTTTAACACTTCCCTATTGCCTGTCCAACCTCAGTAAAGTCTTGAAATACTGGATACAGGTTTTTAAAAAGTGATTTTTTTCAGGTCAGTTTTAATCCAGTGCTCAATTCACAGTCCTGTTCTTTGGTTATTGTCAAGGAAGTCTAGCAGAGGCATCTAAAGCATGGGGCTCACAGTCTATGTTCCAGCTTTAGGGTTTATAGTAGCACCATAAGTGGCAGCACTAACATTTATTTTCCTGCAGCAAAATTGCCAATATCCCAAATGTTGGGCCGGGAATTATAAATGATTCCTGCCTGGTCATTGAGCCTCTCACTACAAATCACATTAGTCCTGAAACAGACAGACAAGCCCACGTCATGCTCTGATTCAGTAGCTGTGTCCAGAGGACAAGAGCTCTTACCTGAGGTTGTAGGAGATCAGTCATGTCCTGGCATCCCAGCGCTTCAATGGCACCTGGAAAATATAATTAATTTATATATATATATAGCCAAATTCTCTTACTACTTCTGCTCCTATAAAACAAAGATAATAATACCCATCTTATTAAACTCTTGACAATAAGAGAGATAACACATGGGTAGTGCCTGACATACAGCTGGAACTCAATTTTTTGCTTCCGTTTATTTCAGTATGATTTTGTAGGAAGTTTTCCTACTCACTGTACATGCAATATCTTGAAGATACTTTCTTATGTAGGTTATTCGTTAAACATTGATGTCTCCCTCCTCCAATGTTTATAGCAATCCACCTGGTTAAAAGGCTCAGCAAACCCCTATACCCCCAGGGTACACTTCCTGCCTCTCTTTGGCAGCCACCCCTGCCCTCCCTCCGACACTAGGGGCTCTGCTGCCCTCTGAAAATGTCCTAAGGAAATGATTCAGAAGCAATGGATTCTCTGCCCCTGTTCCTCAGTAAACTTACTAATGGAAAGCTTTGGTTTGGCTCCTTCTTGACACAGTCCAAACAACTTTTTTAAAGCACTTTCTGTTTCCAGAGTAGATTTTTAGATTGACAGTAAAATTGAGACGAGGTACACAGATTTCCCACATACCGCTGCCCCCTCACATGAATGGCTTTCCCCATTAGCCACACCCCTCACCAGAGTGGTACATTGTTCCAAATGATGAACCTACACTGCACATCATAATGCCCGAAGTCCATAGCAGGCTTAGTTTGTGAAAATTAATAAAGGGAAACTTCAGTAGAGTAGAGTTGGGAGGCCAGAAGGGAGAGCCATACCACTCAAGGTCAATTATAGGAAGGACCTTCTAGTACACACTCCAACAGAAGAATCCTCAATAGGAAAGAATCATCCATTACAGAGAGCAACAGAAAAAGAGGCACACTCCACCTCCTACAAGAAATCAGCTACCCCCGCAACTCAGCCAATGAGAAACCGACACCAACCTGAACTCTTGCTTTGTTTACTCCAACGGACTTTCCCAAATCAGGGCTCCATTCCAGGACCCTGAGATCATGAACTGAGCTGAAGGCAGCCGCTTAACCAACTGAGCCACCCTGACGCCCCTGCCCCAGCTCTTTTCATGGCTTCATAGCTCATTTCTTTTTTTTTTTTTTAATTTTATTTATTTATTTATTTGACAGAGAGAGAGACAGCCAGTGAGAGAGGGAACACAAGCAGGGGAAGTGGGATAGGAAGAAGCAGGCCTCCAGTGGAGCATGGAGCCTGATGAGGGGCTCGATCCCAGGGACCTGGGATCATGCCCTGAGCCGAAGGCAGACGCTTAACGACTGAGCCACCCAGGTGCCCCTCATAGCTCATTTCTTACCACTAAATAATATTCTATTCTCTGGAAGTACCACAGTTTATTTATCCATTCACCTTCCCAAGGACCTCTTGCTTCCTTCCAAATGTTACCCATTAGGAATAGAGAGGGAGAGGAAGCATCCACAGACCTGCCCTAAGGGCTCAGACTTCTAGTGAGCCTATGCTTCTGCACTGTAAACTTCACACACTCTCAGCATTTTGGTTTGGGTTTTTGTTTTTAGAATCAACTAAAGTTGGGTATTTCCGTTCTACCACGTGGAAGTCTTGAGCTGACTGGAGTTGGGTATTTCTCTTCCTCTGGTCGTTCAGGCTCTGATAATACCCCAACAGATTAGGCTCTAGTTAATTACTTTCTGCTGAGGACAGATCCTATTAAGAAAAACAGAGTGCTCTGGTGTATTTCAAAATGGTTCCTTTCTCCTGCCCTACAGAAGCACAAGGGGATTGTTTTTCTTTGATACTTTCTGTGAGAACCCGGTGGAGCGCTTAGACGTAAACCTCCCAAAATTGTGGAATGCACCTCCACCCACCAGGGTCACGTCCCCCTGGAATTTTTAGCTCTCACTATTGTCCAGCCTTTTGTCACAATTCAGGTTATCCTACCCCATCTCTACTTCCAGACACTGGTTCCTCCCGAGCTGTGCCTTGTGACTCTCCACTCCGGTAAGCCATTACTCCTTGTATTTGCCTCTCTGTCTCTCCAAACTTCAGGGGCAGGGTTTTGATCTTTGTCCTCTCCTCCTCTTTATGATCTTAGAATAATTGATGATTTTTCAGTCTGTTGACCTTTTGACTTGTTATGACTTTCCAAACTCCTTACATGTGGAACCCGTACAATTTTCAATTACAAAATTCCAGCTAATTTTACAGCTCTGGATCTCCCCCAGGCTGAAAAGAATGGACTTATGGCTATGGTGATGTTGTTGTCTCTACAGATGTTGTCATGGTTGTGGTGGTGTGGTTCTCGTTCAATCTATATCGGACATGAATTACGTAGGAGCAATAAAGTTAACTGTCTTTTTCAACTTTTTAGATCTACTCTCTTAGATTCAGATATACAATACACTATTATTTACTATCATCACCATGCTATACATTATGTCCCATGACTTATTTATTTTGTAACTGGAAGTTTGTAACTATAAACCCCCTTTACCCATTTTGCCCTCTCCCAAGCCCCCACCCCTTACCTTGGCAACTACCAATCTCTTCTCTGTATCAATGAGTTCGAGAGATTTTCTAATCTTTTTATCCTTAAATTCCACATATAAATGATATTATATAGTACCTATCTTTCTCTGTTTGATTATTTCCCTCAGTATAATACCTTCGGAGTCCAACCGTGTTCTCACAGATGGCAACAATTCCTTCTTTTACGACTAAATAATATTCCATTGCATATATATCACATTTTATTTATCCATTTATCCATCAATGGACATGAATTGTTTCCATATTGTGGCTATTGTAAATAATACCGTATGAATATACAGGTGCGTTTATGTTTCGATCTGCATTTTTGTTTTCTTCAGACAAACACCCAGAAGTGGAACTGCATGATGATATGGTAGGTCTATTCAAAATTCTTCAATGTACAAGCATATGGTTTTCCATAGTGCTTGCAATAATATACTATCCCACAGTAATGCACAAGTGTTCTCTTTTCTCCATATCCTTACCAACAATTGTTATTTCTTGGTTTTTTGCTTCTGCTTTTTTTCTTTGGTTTGGATAATAGCCATTCTGCCAGGTCTTCTGCCCATCTTTTAATCAGACTGGTGTTTTGGCTTGTTTCTTTGCTGTTGCTATTGAGTTGGGTGAGTTCCTTATCATAAAGAACTATAAACCATAAAGGATTTATATGATACTCACTAAAAATATCCAATTAAAAAATGGGCAGAAGACATGAACAGACACTTGACCAGAGAAGACAGACAGATGGTCAACAGACACATGAAAAGATGCTCAACATCACTCATCCTCAGAGAAATGCAAATCGAAACCACCGTGAGATATCACCTCACACCTGTCAGAATGGCTAAAATCAAAAACACAAAAACACAAAAAATGTAGGCAACGATGTAGAGAAAAAGGCACCCTCCTGCACTGTTGGTGGGAATACAAACTGGTTACAGCCACTGTGGAAAGCACTAAGGAGGTGCCTCAAATAATTAAAAACGGAATTACCATATGATTGAGTGACTCCACTATGGGTAATTTACCCAAAGAAAACAAAAACACTAATTTGAAAAGATAGGCACGTGGTGTCCTCTTTATATTTACACATGCCTTCAAGGCGGTCAAGACTCTAGGGGTCCCCTGATGCTTGTAGAGAGCTAGAACTGGCTTCTCAAAAGATGTTCAGGAAGTTGTTGGCCATTGATCTGAATTTCTTTGAGAATGAACTTCTGTGGTTTGTTTGCCTTGCCCGCCAGGCAGCAGTGTTACAGGGCTTTGTGGAAGATGATCTTGTAGGATCCCCTGGTGTTGGTCTCTCCTCTAGCCCTTAACTTGTGTACTCAGGCATGGACCTACACCATGGAGGAGACATTGCTGCCATTTCCCCCATTTGTGGTGGTCGCAGCTACCAGGCAGAAGACCAGCGCGGGCGGGTGGGGGGGGGGGACGGGTGGCGGGGTGGTGTTGCTTGAGTACCTCTGGGACTGGAGTCCCAACATGTGACCCTTCTCACATCAAGTTATGAAAAGTTTACAAAACGAGGAGCAAAATAGTCAAGCGACTATTTTAAAATCAGTATTTTCCTTGGCGACTTCTATATGAGATCGTCTTCTGTGTAGCCTTAATTTAGAGAGGTTCCAGGGATAAGAGGATATAATCTAAGCAGCGCGAACTCGTGAAGGTCTAAACTTCCTTGTATATACTCAGTAAATCGGGGACAGACTCAGGGGAGAGTGGTTCTGTATTTCACACTAGAAGGAAGAACGCGCCCCCTGCCAGTCAGCCATGAGGAGAACGACTTTACACACCCAAGTCTCAAACTCAATTCCTCTCAGCAGGGCAACACCAGGACTTAAGATGGAAGAAAGCTGCACAGAGGCATCTTGGAAAGTAGGTGTCACAGTGGCCAGCAAATTAGAAGGGAAGGAGAAGTGGCACAAGGCAGGTGTGTGCTATGAAATACAAAGGCTTCTAGGGACTGAGGAGTGGGGCGCACCGTTGCCCGGATCACGGACAGCTTCCTCCGGGGGATTTCTGCTCTCCCGGGAGAGCCAGAATTTCCGCTCTCCCAGGGAACAACCTAACTGGGGTCTCTGCCTACCCTGCACCGCCCGATTAATGAGTCCCCACCCACTGCGCCTGTATAACCGGGTTGGCACAGTGACCGCCAGGAATGTCGCGCGACATTATAGCATATATCCAGAGCAAATCCCGAAGCGCTACCTTCTTTGCGTTAAAATTTCTCAGGGAGTGCATTCTTCACGCAGTGCACTCAGACAAGGAGATCCTGGGAACAATAAGAAGCTTCTATCTCAGCACCTCAGGGAGCTGAGGGCAGGGAGTCAGGACTTAGGACCACCAGGCGAGCTGGGAGTGGAAAGATCAGATTGGAGGGGTCCTAAAACCCTCCCGCTGGTGTGTCCGGCAGAGAGTGGAGGTGCTACACTGAGAAAGCACACTTACATTGAGAGTGAGTGCAGGTATGATTTCAGCAGATCATCATCATGCCGCGTGTGCATGTGATTCCGTGAGAGAGACTCAGAGAAGCTTGGGCTGCGATTCAGAGTGAACCCACGTGCATGCCCAGTGTGTCGGACCCCGTGTGCCGGCCTGTGCTCCGGAGAGTGCGCACACATTTGGAGACTGAAATGAATTTGTGTGAAAGCTTTGTGTGTGAGCCTTGTGTCCCCAGGGACTCTTCAGTGCCTTCAAGCGTGCTGTGCTCTCTAGTGGAGGACTGAAGTGTGGGGGAGGTGGGCAAAGAGCTGGAATTACAGGCCACTGGGAAACCTTGCAAACAGCAGCCAGAAGCGAGGGGCAGCGGGGCAAATGGCTCCAGCAGGGTGATGAGCCAGTGGTGCTGGCTGACAGGATAGGAAGAGGAAGGGCTAGAAGTCCGTCTGGAGGCTTGGAAAGCCTCGGTGCGTAACACCTTCAGGCTCAGGCCCAGCAGGGCATCCAGCTCCTCCAAAACCACGTGACAGACCACCCAGCACGAATCCAGGAAGCCACACAAGGTGGGAATCTGATCGGATTTCACATAATCGGTCTCTGGGCATGAGGGCTCTTCTAAATCCCTCCGTAGCTGGGAAGCAGGCACATGGCCGCTAACGAAAACATTTTCTCAACCCAGGAATATGGTCCCCATTTCAAAGATGAGTACATTGAGGTGCTGACAAGTTAATTTCCCTTCACCTTACCGCCTGGAATTGAGTTCTACTGATAACGTTCTTGCTATCACTCTCATCTCTTGATTTTTCCCATGAGCTTTGCCCCTCTGTGATTCCTGCTACCCGAACCAGACACCCTGCGTGGGCCCAGAATCAACGCTGCTGCATGTTGTAATCGTCCATGCCTCACTTACACCGGGCCTCTAGGGTCAGAGAGGGGAGCTAGGATGTCCTGCTTCGTGCATCTCACCCCTTACGACAGCACCACTGGGGGTGGAGAGGGGCACACGTTCCAAACCCAGTGGAACTAAACAGGCGAAATTTACCATGACGTCAAACTGCCCTCAACTTCCTGTTCATATTAAGGGTATTTCTCCTCCTCGGCCCCCACCATCCCTCTCCCTCCCTCCACTCCCATCAACGCAAATACAAATGGGATGGTTCCGCAGAATATTCTAGGTTCTGGACGTAAATCGGTGACACAATCCATCAGGGTATGAGATCTGTCCCCTCATTGGTTGGTTGGAACTCCTGGACACCCCCCCAGACCCAGAGCGGCGGGAATAAGAGCGGCTGCAGGTGCTGGGAGGCAGCAGAGCACCGCTCCGCTCAGGTGTCTCTGCCACTTCCACAGCGCCATCGCCTGACGCCGACGTTGCCGCAGCTGCCGCCGCCTGTGCCCAAGCCACCTGCTGCCTGCTGCCAGGTGAGCCCCGAGATTCCTGCTTAGCGGTATGATTCTATCTCTCCTTCTTCTTCCCTCCCTCTTCTGCATTCATCTTTCTTGTAGCTGCTGTCCCTATGTGTCTTAGAGTCTCTGTGTATGTCTGTCTGGGTCTCTTCCTCCCAAAACTCTATTACTCCAGGATTCATCCCAGGCTCCTGCATCAGGTAACACTGGACGGTCGGTTCTGGGACTCCTTGCTTCATTTGTCCTCACTGAAGTGAGCTTCAGTCTCTCTCTTTCCTGCTAGAGACATGCTTTAGGCTGATCTCAGGACACTGGACTCCCCAGCATTGCATGTGGAGAGCAGAACAGGCATAGTTTCTGCAGAATGTGTGCTCAGGGATCCTATCTCCTGCCTGGTGGTCCCTGGGAAATTGGTGGAAACTGGGCCAGTGCTAGTGGGTGGCAAATAGACATACTGTCCTAGAGGCAGGCAGCCCGGAACAGCAAATTCCAGTAGTGAGTTCTGGGAGCTTCTCCCCAGTGTAAGCCCTGCACCCCAATTTTAGATTCTGCTAGGCTTAGTTTTGGGGGGGGACTTTTGTCCACATGTGTAGCTGCTGTGCAGTAGAATTTTGACCTTCATTTTCTCAGAGATTCTAATGGCACAGATATTCCCTCTCTAGCTGCATCCTCCCCACACACACAAACACCACAAGGTGTGAACAAAAGCCCCACACAGGGAAGAGAGCTCTGTGTTGCATTATAGGAAAAGCTCTGTGACAGCATTCAGAGACTCTCCTCAATGGAGACCTGGCCAGCTGGAGAATGGTATGGGGTGTGGAGTATAGATGTTTACTCATTCCCCCCTCCCCACTATGGCACTAGGAACACGTCTTATCCTTGCGTGCTATATTCTCACCACATCCTCCAGTAGTCACTTCGCTTATAAAAAAACAATGGAGAAGGTAAAGGGTTATCCAGAAGCCATGACAGGATGGAATTCCAGGCTGGGGCAAGACTAGAAGCCCAGTCCTGGGGCTCAGGGAAAACTTTTTCTTATTCAAAGATTCCATTCTGGGCGCCTGGGTGGCTCAGTCCTTGAGCATCTGCCTTCAGCTCAGGGCATGATCCCAGAGGGCTGGGATGGAGCCCCACATCAGGCTCCTCTGCTGGAGCCTGCTTCTTCCTCTCCCACTCCCTCTGCCTCTGTTTCCTCTCTCACTGGCTGTCTCTCTCTATCAAATAAATAAATAAAATCTTTAAAAACAAAAGATTCGATTTAATTCATTATTGGTGAGATATACAAAAACTCAAAGAAATCACAAGAGATCCAAACTATTATTTTATACAAATAATAAAATATTTATCAATATGAACAAGAACATTGGGATTCACTATTATCAATGGGTTCATGGAAATTTTAACTGCTATGGGGATATCATCCTTCCCTTGCAGAGAGGTGTCATGGGCTTCTGGAAGTTCTCCCCATTCCTGGCTATTGGCATCTTGGTCCTGTACCAAGTGGGTACCCTCCAGGCAGCACCATTCAGGTAAGATCACCCTGCCAGGAGTGCACTCCCCTCCCACTGTTCCTAGCATCAAACAGCTCTGTTCTCTGGTGTGCTAAAAGGTTAACAACCAGCTCTCAGTGGGCGGGGGGGGGGGGGGAGGTATGCATGCAACCTACATAAGAGTTTATTATAAACATTTTATACTATAGAGATTATACACAACTTAAAAACAAATGGTATATACTACACTTTACTGTGATTTTCATATGGTTTATTGAGCTTAATGGAATAGTCATTGCTGTTTACCAAACATTTGTATCTGTACCAAACCTATTTATCTAATTAAAGCCAATTTGAGAAATGATTGCATACTAATCTAATTTTCCACTGATTTTGTTCTTATTAGATCTAATACGTGACCTCTCAATCTAACTTCTCACCCTTACACAAATGTTTTCAGATTCAAACTAATGTAAGTTTTATCAGTTAATCCTTAAAAATACCTAATTTAACACTAAGCTTATAATATTCCTGAAAATTCTAACCATCACCTTCATGACCCTATATATTCTAGTTCCAGCAGTCCACGTCAGGGTCACCCTAGTGCCTGACTATTGGTGAATCCATGTTTTTGGAAGGACATTGGGCTCACGCCCGGTGCACTAGGATTTGGGGTGGCCACATCCTCAGGGAAAACACAGACAACAGGAAGCCTGGCTACTGATCCAGGGGAAGTGGTAGACAGGGGCTCAGAGCCTCTATTTGCCTTCTTCCCCTCTGTAGGTCTGCCATGGAGAACCCACTGGAACCTGCTACACTCACAGAGGATGAAATATGCCTCCTACTGACTGCAATGCTGAACGACTATGTGCGGCTGAAGGTCCGTGAGCTGCAGCAGGAGCAGGAGACTGAGGGCTCCAGGTGAGGCTCCCCACCCAGCTCGGCTCAGGGCATCCCCTCCCTCCTGTCATGCCCAGGAAGGCATATCCCAAGAGGTAAGAGAGAACACAGCTGGACAGGAGGCCAGCAAACTGCCATTGGTCACCTCAGCCTGGGACCCAGCTATTCTCAGGCCCCACTGACAATAGAGGTCACACAGAGACTGGTTAGAGCACATGGAAAAAAAGATCCCTTTATGAAAGCAGTTGGGGAAGGTATGAAATCCCCCACTCTGGAAATTGGGCTGGTAGTACTGAGGGGACTTTCTAGCATTGACTTAGGACTCGTAAGTGTGAAGCTGGCAGACGGACTGCATATATCTCAGGAGATTTAGAAATTTTAGGCTTCATGTACACCTGCACCTGGCCTTCATTCTCACCTCTTCCTCTTCTGGGTAAGTAATCTGTCCCCTAAGCCTTGCTTGATTTTCAGTTCATTATACCGGAAAGATATGCTGTTACAGTCTGCGTTCCATGGCCACTCACCCAGAGCCACTTTGGGCTTTCTGACACCCCTGGGAATGTCCATGGGAATGATCACAGCATTTTCCCCAGAAGCTTATGTATTTCTGCAGTGATCACTGTGACTAGGGAAAGACATACCGTTAACAGGTGCCTCTCAGAGCAATACTGTTACCATGAATATCCCATGGGGCACATAGGATCTCTCTCTGACAGCCTCTCACTGACGGGCCCCTTTTCCTCCATCCTGCAAATCAGCATCACTGCCCAGAAGAGCCCCAGCAACAAGGCCCCCTGTGTGACCAATCCTCTGGAAGGCTTGCTGGCCAGAGCTGAGCGCATGGTGAAAAGCACCTTCAAGCCCACCAATGTGGGTCCCGAAGCCCTTGGTGGTCGTCACGAGGAACTCGGGGACTGAGCAGTGAAAGGACTCCAGGAACAAGGTGACTGCCCTTCTAGTGTCAGATGGGAGGATGGAACACCGGGTATTGCAGGGGTGCAGTCCACACTTTAACCCTCCAAGAGCCCACATAATAGAAAAAATCCACAGGGGAATGTGCCCACTCCAATGTCTGCAGAGAGAACAGGGAGTCCCAGTAGCTGAAATGCCTAGAATGTAGGTTCATTCCCCTGCATTTGACCAGTATCTCCCTGTGACACTGAAATCATCTGCCAGAAAAGATAGATCTGTTTATAATTGTGATTAATCTATTTTTTTTAGTTTGAAAGGTAATGACATGATTTGGGTCTAAACACTCTAATGTCATGTACATCTGAATTCAGAGCCAACTCTTGGGATCATGAACTGAGTTTGCCTTCTATTAGCTGTATGACCCCGGGCAGACACGTTTTCCGGGCCAATGTCACCATCTATGAAACAAGGGCAACAATAGTATCTATTGCTAGTATTAATATAAGACTGAATGAGATAATAGATACCAATATTTTCACAATTAATAAATTACTAAATTCTGGCTGTTCTTTTCTTTTTCTAGGTCATCATGAAGCGAACTCTACTTCTTTTAATTTATAATGAATACAACTCATAGGATAAGGAGCATGGAAGACACCTACATATGCATGCTTAATATTAAAAACACTCTTGTCTGAGATAAACTAAAGCTAAATAAAGATAGAATAAAATCATTGCAGTTACCAAGTGTGCATCTTTTTGTATTTAACTGTTCAATCAATGTAACAGCATGTCTCCCTGGCTTCTCTGGTAGCAAACATGGGTCCAGTCAGCCAACCTACTGATGTTGGCAGTCCTGCGAGACCTCAGGGGGACGGGGAGGAGCTGCCCGGTGGGTGTCTGGGGGCACATAATAAATACTGTGCCTGCACAGAACTCTTTGTTTGAAGAAATGTTGTCACTGCTGAACTTCATCAAGATAAGAAAGGGTTTTCGGCACACTTAAGCGGAGTCCCTGCTGCTGTTTATGGTGTTTCTCCCTGGAAAGCCGAAAGACCTGTGAACGCTTTGTGAGCAGGCTGACCCATGAAGCAAATGCAACAGGCTTGGGACGGGATGGGTCCTCACTATCCCTTACCGGAATTAGAACTCTATACATCTCAGAGACAATTCCCCTTTATTTTCAGAGTTCCCTGGTCCCAGCACCAGAGGTTATCTGTGCACTCCCCTTGACTCAGGTTTGCCCTCACCCAGCCCTGCCTTTCCTCCCCATAAGGACCTCTCCTACTCCCCATAGTCCCCAAAGCCCTTTAGAAAAATGGCTCAGAGTCTGAGATGCTGTCATAGACTGGCAGGCCTGACAGTCATTAGGTGCCAGCCAGTCCGACTATTCTTATTCTCTGGGGTGCTGAGAAGAAAAGTATGTTGCCCAAAAGCCTGCAATATGTTTAACAGACACATTCATACCTTTAACAAGTACTCATTGAGTGGCTGCTATTTGCTGGACACTATCCCAGGCCCCAGGAATACGGCGATGAACAGAAGGGACAAAACCCCTGCATTCTAACTGGGGGAGATTGGGGTGATATATGCCGTGGCATCAGAGATGCTCAGTATTGGAAGGAGTCTGGGATGTCCAAGTTTAACCCCTTATCTGATGCAGGAATTTCCCAGCATCATCGTCCCTGGCATCTGCAGGGACTGTCAGTGACATGCTGCTGACTAGCTCCAAGGGTGACTGTGCAGCCAGTTTCACTGGTGGATGGTCACGTAGGTGAGGTCATTTAGTTGGAAAAGTCACCCCCTTCTATCCACCAACTCTAGTTATTTTCTCGGGAGCCCCTAGAATTACGACCCTCATGCCCATTCAGTCTATACTCCACACTGTCACCCACTGTTGCTGGAAATCACCCAGATGGCTCCTCTATGCACAAAGTACTCCATTGACTCCCCATTCCATGGAGTAAACACCTGGGGCATTGCAGTGGCTCCCAAGGTCCTCACTGATCTTCCCTCCCCTCCCCTTCCCGCCAACCCATCACCTGCCTGGCCTCATCTTGTACTTCCCTCTCACACACTGGCCTTCTTGCTATGCTTCAACCTGCATCCCCGGGCACCAACCCCCTCAGGTGTTTGCACTTGCTGAACCTGTTGCAAAATGCCATCCACGCCATGACCCCATCTCCTACAGACCTTTACTCAAATGTCATCTATCCTGGCCATCCTCTCTGAAATTGTACCTCACCTTACCAACATACCCTAACCGTCTTCTCTGCCTTAGTTTTTTCTCTTTATCACTTGCTACCTTCTATTACAGTATATTATATATTTTTTATTTAGTTAGTGTGATGTTTGTAACCCATTCCATAAACAGTGTAAGTTCCACATGAACAGGAATATGGCTATTTTGTTAATTGCTCAATTCTCAATACACAGAGCAGTATGCCTGGCACAAGGTACCACTTAAATATGAATATATTGAATGGATGAGAGAATGAATGGAGCTATGTCTCCTCTCCACTTTGTTTGCGGGCAACTCTCAAGTCCCCACTTGGCTTGATTTTCTTCAGGACAAACTGTGCAAGGGCCATAATTTTCAGCAATTCAGATCCCTGGACCATGAACCCTTCAAACGCCTGGATGCTTCTGCAATGGCCACCAGCCACTCTGCCTCCTGCCTCAAGACCTCCACAGGGCCTCTTTCTTTGGTTTGAGCATGCTTCTCTTCCTACAATTCTCCTTCTCCAGATTCATCTGACCAGCTTTTCTTCCTCCCATGCTGTAAACAAGGCAGACAGGCAGGGTGCTCTCTAGGAGTGATACCTAAGACTAGGTAAGTAAGTTCAAATCAGAAGGGGGAAGAGCTGAGAAACCATTTTAGTCTGGGATCCAAGCCAACTTCACCAATACTTAAGCTAATACTGCATTGAATTCTCACCAGAACTCTGGGTGCTTCTCCATTGACTCAGGGCTCACAGAGTGAGAGTGTGACTAACAAACCTTCAAACCATGACATATGGTGCTCTGGTTCAGAACTCTAAGAAGTCTAAGAAGCCATGTAAGGAGTAGGTAAGGAATCAAAGCACAACATGGACAGACAGAAGACTTCTGCTGGGCTGCAGCATCAGTCCTTAGGGCTCAAAACCACATGGGCCATTGTAGCAGAAGAATGTCCTTTGGCATCATTAAGACTCATGGCAAACACTCAGAGCCTAAGAATATATGCTGTGGCTGATTGAATTACTGCTCCCAGGTCTTCACAGTGCCATGGTCATATTATATATGCTGAGTCTTGCCACGGCTGCATGGTTGGTGAAATGGACATCCCTGCCCCTTGACAGTGGGCTTAGCCAAGTAGGCTTGGTTAGGCTGATGCAATGTTGGTAGATGTGGTAAAGCTGAGGCTTGAAATGTATTTGTGTGTTTGAGTTTTGTGCTCTCGTGATACTGCCAGTGCCTTGAAAAGTACATGCTTGGGTGTCCTTTGCCGTCTTAGCCTGGACTCCAAAACGAGGCCCTTGGACCTGAACCTGACCCACAGTCTACATCCACATGTAGCCAACACCAGATGAGATCATCCTCATTCCTACTACACGCCCGTGACCAAGAAAAATAAGTATTTGCTTTTGTAAGCCACGAAGATTTCGAGGTTGTATATATGTAATATATCTGTGGCAAAAGCTAACTGGTAGATATGATTTGAAGTGTTACAAAGTGAATGTGTCCCCCCATGATCCATATGTTGAAGCTCTAACCCCCAATGTGACTGTGTTTGGAGATTGGGCCTTTAGGAAGCAGCTAAGATTATGTGAGGTCCTAGGATAGGGTTCTGATCTGATAGCACTGGTGTCCTTATAAAAACAGAGAGATACCAGAGATCTCTCTCTTTCCCTCTCCACGCACACACAGAGAAGGGGCCTGGTGGGGACACAGCAAGTAGTCGGTATTTGTAAGACAGAAAGTGAGACTTCACTACACAGCAATGCTGATGGGACTTTGATCTCGCAAGTCCAGCATCCAGACCTGAGAGAAATATGTGTCTGTTGTTAAGCCATCCAGCCTGTGCTATTCTGTAATGACTGCCAGAGCAGACCAATACAGGGGTCATTACTTGGTGGAATTATTTTTGGTACCACAGCCAGCTTGTTTTTCCTCTTACTGAGATTTTGGGTTTTATGTCAATTGGCTCAATGTCCAAATTAGCCATTTTGTTTCTTTTTATGAGTTCATTTGCATTTTGTCTCCCTAAAATCGACTTAAAGAATGTTCATTTTGTTTTGTTTCCAATCTCCTGCTGCTGAAACTGATCATCTGTACCATAGATACTGAAGTGGTTTACGCATATAATGGATATATACAACACACTACAGAGCAGTGGCTATTGATATATGTACCAACGTGGATCAATCTCACATATTATATTGAGTACAAAATAAAGAAAATTTCAAAGGATACATACGAGATGACCCTATTTGTATTGAATTTAAAACATGAATAAAATTACTATACAAAACCTATGGATATATAGGTTCATAGAGAGAATAAACATCACATTCTAAAATAAGTAACTTTACAGGGTAGGAACTGAATGTCAATAAGAGGGGTATTCAATCAGCACCCATGAAGGTATTGTTTTATTGTGTAAGCTGGGTACTTGGTATATATGAATGGTCATGATATATGTGTTCAGTAGGAAAAAATTTCATAAGTATGAGTCCTATATTAAGGCAACTGTCATCAATTTTTTAAATGTATAAATTTAAAATGCCCAAGGCATATCTGTTGTGTTCAATGGAAAACATGAAAAAGACCCCCAAAATATAAAGTGAATACACAATTGAGAAAAGATGGCAGTAATAAATGCTCATATAGCTTTAGAATAATGGTAAGTCACCAATTAAGAACCAAGACCATCAGGTTGTATCTTTTTAAAGAATACAACCATGTTTTTTCGACAAGAGAAACATTTAGAACAAAAGGACTCAGGGGCGCCTGGGTAGCGCAGTCGTTAAAGCGTCTGCCTTCGGCTCAGGGCGTGATCCTGGCGATCCGGGATCGAGTCCCACATCAGGCTCTTCCGCTATGAGCCTGCTTCTTCCTCTCCCACTCCCCCTGCTGTGTTCCCTCTCTCGCTGGCTGTCTCTCTGTCACATAAATAAATAAAATCTTAAAAAAAAAAAAAAAAAAAAAAAGAACAAAAGGACTCAGAATTGATAAAAAATAATTGGGTAGTAAAAGTTATGTGACAAATATGAAGAAAACAAGTTGAAATAAGTTCATAATCTAGGATCAAAATAGAATTCAAGGCAAAAAAATAAAAATTTATTGGAAATGGAAAGGAGTCGTGTGATGGGAAAAGGAACAAATGGCAAGAAGATACATTGATAATACCCACACATGCACCCAACAACATGGCCTCAAATTATGTCATCCAAAAACCGACAAAACTGGCAGGTGAAATATGCGAATCAAGAATTTTTGTTATGGAATTAATATACCACGCTCAACAAGCCATTAGCTTTTGGAATCACCTCCAAATGCATGGTCCAAAGTTGGCTGTGCAAATACCCCCTGACAATATGATAGGTTTGAGAACATAGTGTTTACAACCCCAAAGGTGTGATAGAGTTTATTAATAATAAGATTATGTGTACTTTTCCCAACACCATTTATCAAATAAACCAGCAGGTCTCATGTTGATTTGTAACACTATCCTTATATGCTAACTCCTTCTGGCCATTCTTTTCTCCTCCACTGACAATTGCCTATGTACTAGTAATATGGTTTCATTACTAGTAGGACAAAAGTACTTCAGCTTCTCTTTTTCAAAATGCTCTTGGCAATTTTTACACATTTATTCTTCCAGAAGAAAGTTAGAATAATTGTCAATTTTTTAAAAATCCTGGTTGGATTTTGGTCGACATTGGGTTTTCCAGGTGGACAACTGTATCATCTGATAATAATAGTAAATCTTTGTTCCTATTTTTGTTGTTTTTGTATCACGTAGAACTTCCTGACAATGTTGAGACGAAAATGATTACAGTTATCCCTGATGATGAAGGCTACTGGTTTCAAATGGAGCTTCATTATCATCTTAAGAAAGTATCTGTCTTCTTATTGTGTACCAAGAGAGTTTTCTAAAAATCATAAATGAATATTAAATTTTATCAAAATATCTTTTGGTACTAACAATAATCTTAGGGCTTTTCTCCTCTGACTTACTATTATGATAATACATTTCCAGGCATAGAAACTCATAATAACAATTAATATTTTTTTAAAGAATTTATTTATTTATTTGACAGAGAGAGAGAGCACAAGAAGGGGGAATGGCAGGCAGAGGGAAAGAGCGAAGCTGCTGAGGAGAGAGTCTGATACGGGTCTCAATCCCGGGACCCTGGGATCATGACCTGAGCCGAAGGCAGACACTTAACTGACTGAGCCACCCAGGTGTCCCAACAATTAATATTTTTGAGTGCTTACTACATGCTAGGTTCTAGGAAATGCTTCACATAATTAACTCTTAATCTTTACAATAACTGCATAAATAGATAGCATCATAGTTTCATTTTATAGATGAAGAAACTGAGATACAGAGACATTAAACAGGTTAACCAAAGGCATTCGGCTATCGGATCCATATCAAGATGTAAAACTATTCCTAGGTATCTGGCTCCAGAGTCTGGTTTCTTACATCACTATACTGCTTCTTGATCAACTCTACTTGGTCAGTAGATATGTATTAAAATATATTTCTAAATTCAGTGTGCTCGTGATTTATTAAGGATTTTGTACTGCCATTGTGAAGTTTAACATTGGGGCTATGCTAATGTCATCAAATGAGTCAGCAAACTTTTTAATTTTTAATAAATTTCAGGTCAATGTAAAAAACAATGAAAACTGTCTGAGATTTAAGTTTTCTATAAAGGTGGGAGGGAGATGCCGCACTCTTGCACCTGGAAGGCAGAAGCCTTCCACACTGGGTGGGGGCCTCACTCAAGGACAGGTAGCAGCAGGGAAACCAGACTGAAATGGGGAGCTTGAAAACTGGGGGCGGCTAGTGGTTTTAGAAACACAAAGGGCAGAGAGGTGCCCAGCCCTGGGAGCGAGGACTGGGAGAGCGTCTGTGGAGCGCACAAACCAGAACACTGAGGGTTTTTAGCAGCATGACAGAAACGGAGTCAGTGTGGCCTGGAGAGCTCAGTAAAGAGCAGACCTAGATCACTCTGTTCTGAGACAGAGGTTTGGATATAGTCACTGCTGCTCTGACTCTCAGAAGAGACACAGAAAGCCGCCAGGGAAAGCCACCAGAGAACAAAAGACCCCGAAAACCAGTTCTCACCGCTCCCACTCCGCCCCTCAGGGGGCAGGGCAACTCTGCCCAAACAGGGTTGCCTGAGTATCAGTGCGGCAGGCCCCTCCCCTAGAAGGCAGGCTGAGAGAAAAAGAAGCCCACATCCCTAAGGTCCCTATAAAACAGGTGCATCTTGCTTGGGTCCTGGTCAATAATTTGGACTCTGTACATTCCCGCAACCACACCTCATCAGAATGACAAACAGGAGGAACCCCTAACAAACAAAAGAAACAGAGACTGTGGCCTCTGCCACAAAACTAATGGATATAGATATAACCAAGATGTCAAATGGATTTCAGAGTAACAATTATCAAGATGATGTATAGGCTTGAGAAAAATATTAACGAAAATATAGAATCTCTAAGGGCTGAAATGAGAATGAATCTGGTGGAAATTAGGAATTCTATGAATGAAATGCAGTCTAAACTGGATGCTCTGACTGCCAGGGCAAACGAGGCAGAAGACGAAATAGTGCATTAGAGGATGCAATGATAGAAAAGAAGGAAAGAGAGGTAACATGGGGGAAAAACTCCATTTTCATGAAAAAAAAAAAAGCTGCAGGAGATTACTGAGTCAATGAAACATTCCAGTGTCAGAATTATCAGAATTCCCAAGGGGGTGGAGAAAGAGAGAGGTCTAGAAGAGAGATTTGAACAAACTGTAGCTGAGAACTTCCCTGATCTGGTGAAGGAAACAAGCAGTCATGTCCAAGAGGCAGAGAGGACCCCCCCCCCAAGATCGATGAGAACAGAACACCACGACATATAATAGTACAATCTGCAAATCTTAGATCCAAGGAAATAATCTTGAAAGCGGCGAGGGGGAAGAGATTCCTTATGTACAGAAGGAGGAACATCAGAATAACGTCAGACCTGTCTACAGAGACCTGGCAAGCCAGAAAGGGCTGGCAAGGCATATTCAGAGCACTAACTGAGAAGAACATGCAGCCAAGGATACTATATCCAGCAAGGCTGTCATTCAGAATGGATAGAGAGACAAGGAGCTTCCAAGACCAGCAGAAACTGAAAGAATATATGACCACCAAGCCAGCCCTACAAGAAATATTAAGGGGGGGGGGTTCTATAAAAGTAGAAAGACCCCAAGAGTGATACAGAACAGAAATATACAGAGACAATCGATAGAAACAAGGACTTCACAGGCAACATGACATTAAAATCATATCTCTCAATAATCACTCTCAATGTGAATGGCCTAAATGCTCCCATAAAGTGACACAGTGTTGCAGATTGGATAAAAAGACATGACCCATCCACATGTTGTCTACAAGAGACTCACTTTGAACCTAAAGATACATCCAGACTGAAAGTGAAGGGATGGAGAACAATTTTTCATGCCAACGGACCTCAAAAGAAAGATGGGGTAGCAATTCTCGTATCAGACAGATTAGATTTTAAGCTAAAGACTGTAGTTAGAGATACAGAAGGACACTATATTATTCTTAAAGGGTGTATCCAACAAGAGGATCTAACAATTATAAATATCTATGCCCCCAACAGGGAAGCAGCTGACTACATAAGCCAACTGTTGACCAGAATAAATAGACATATAGATAATAATACGTTAATAGTAGGGGACCTCAACACTCCACTCTCATCAATAGACAGATCACCTAAGCACAAAATCAACAAAGAAACAAGAGCTTTGAATGACACACTGGACCAGATGGACATAATAGATATATACAAAACACTCCACCCTAAAACAACAAAATACTCATTCTTTTCTAATGCACATAGAACTTTCTCCAGAATAGACCATATACTGAGTCACAAAACATGTCTCAACTGATACCAAAAGATTGAGATTATTCCCTGCATATTCTCAGACCACAATGCTTTGAAACCAGAGCTCAATCACAAGAAAAAAATCGGAAGTAACTCAAACACTTGGAAGCTAAGGACCATCCTGCTTAAGAATGTTTGGGCAAACCAAGAAATCAAAGAAGAACTTAAGCAATTTATGGAAACCAATGAGAATAAAAACACATCAGTCCAAACCATATGGGCCACTGCAAAGGCCATCCTAAGGGGGAAATACATGGCCATCCAAGCCTCACTCAAAAGAATAGAAAAATCTAAAATGCAGTCCTTATACTCACACCTTAAACAGCTGGAGATGGAACAAAAGAACAGGCCTAAGCCATGCACGAAAAGACAACTGATTAACATTAGAGCAGAGATCAATGAATTAGAAACCAGAAATACATAGAGCAGATCAACAAAACTCGAAGCTGGTTCTTTGAAAGAACTAATAAGATCAATAAGCCACTGGCCAGACTTATCCAAAAGAATAGAGAAAGGACCCAAATTAATAAAATTATGATGAAAGGGGAGAGATCACGACTAACACCAAGGAAATAGAAACAATCATTAGAAACTATTATAAACAACTATATGCCAATAAATTAAGCAACCTGGAAGAAATGGATGCCTTCCTGGAAACCTATAAACTACCAAGACTGAAACAGGAAGAAATTGACAATCTAAATAGACCGATAAACAGTGAAGAGATTGAAGCAGTGATCAAAAACCTCCCAATAAACAAAAGTCCAGGGCCTTGTGGATTCGCTGGGGAATTCTACCAAACATTCAAAGAAGAAATAATACTTATTCTCCTGAAGCTGTTTCAAAAAATAGAAACAGAAGGAAAGCTACCAAACTCATTCTATGAGCCCAGCATTACCTTGATCTCAAAACCAGGAAAAGACCCCATCAAAAAGGAGAATTACAGACTGATATCCCTGATGAATATGGATGCAAAAATTCTCAACAAGATCCTAGTTAATAGGATCCAACAGTACATTAAAAGGATTATTCATCACGACCAAGTGGGATTCATCCCTGGGATTCAAGGGTGGTTCAATATTCGCAAATCAATCAGTGTGATAGAACACATTAATAAGAGAAGAGACAAGAACTATATGATCCTCTCAATTGATCCAGAAAAAGCATTTGACAAAATGCAGCATCCTTTCCTGATTAAAACCCTTCAGAGTGTAGGGATAGAGAGTACATTCCTCAATTTCATAAAAACCATCTATGAAAAGCCTACAGGGAATATCATTCTCAATGGGGAAAAGCTGAGAGCCTTTCCCTTAAGATCAGGAACACATTGTAAACTTCACACACTCTTAGCGTTTTGGTTTGGGTTTTTGTTTTTAGAATCAGCTAAAGTTGGATATTTCCCTTTTTCCACGTGGAAAGTCTTGAGCCGACTGGAGTTGGGTATTTCTCTTTCTCTGGTCATTCAGGCTCTGATAATACCCCAGCAGATTAGGCTCTAGTTAATTACTTTCTGCTGAGGACAGATCCTATTTAAAAAAACAGAGTGCTCTGGTGTATTTCAAAATGGTTCCTTTCTCCTGCCCTACAGAAGCACAAGGGGATTGTTTTTCTTTGATACTTTCTGTGAGAACCCGGTGGAGCGCTTAGACGTAAACCTTCCAAAATTGTGGAATGCACCTCCACCCACCAGGGTCACGTCCCCCTGGAATTTTTAGCTCTCACTATTGTCCAGCCTTTTGTCACAATTCAGGTTATCCTACCCCATCTCTACTTCCAGACACTGGTTCCTCCCGAGCTGTGCCTTGTGACTCTCCACTCCGGTAAGCCATTACTCCTTGTATTTGCCTCTCTGTCTCTCCAAACTTCAGGGGCAGGGTTTTGATCTTTGTCCTCTCCTCCTCTTTATGATCTTAGAATAATTGATGATTTTTCAGTCTGTTGACCTTTTGACTTGTTATGACTTTCCAAACTACTTACATGTGGAACCCGTACAATTTTCAATTACAAAATTCCAGCTAATTTTACAGCTCTGAATTGCCCTAGGCTGAAAGTTCCCTCTGGGCTTGGTGACCATAACCAGTCTCCCCACTCCACTGCTTGGGCACTCTATCGGTTTGGGCTCGCTCCCCTGTTCTTTCTGAGTCTCCTGGAATCCTGAGACCACAATGATCCACCTAGAATTCTGCCCTATTTGCCCCCTGAGCCTTTTTCAAAAAGGGTTGCTGCTCACTAGAGTAGATTTCCAAGGGTCCCAATTTTTTTTGCTCCTGTGTTATATCAGTTTCTGGCAGCCAGCTTATGGAGGCTCCCTTCCCTCCCCCTGCTTATCTTTGGATATTTCCCCAGAAGATTCAAGGTTCTGCACCTCCCACCTTGCAAAAAGTAGTAGTTTTTCTGCTTGTGGAGATCCAAATAAATCTTCTTACATCTCAGGTTGAATTCGTGTGTGTTCAGAATGGTTTTTTAGATATCCACCTAATTCATGGAACCAGATGAAACGAGTTCCCCTACTCTGCCACCATCTTGCCCCCCCCCAATTAAGAGTCTCTTATAGTTTTTCTCACTCTCTGATTTCATCTTATTTTATTTTTCCCTCCCTTCCCCTATGATCCATTGTTTTGTTTCTTAAATTCCATATATAAGTAAGATCATATAATTATCTTTCTCTGATTGACTTTTTTGCTTAGCATAGTACCTTCTAGTTCCATCCACATCATTGCAAATGGCAACAATTATTTCGTTGACGGCTGAGTAGTATTCCATTGCATATATACCACCTCTTCTTTATCCATTCATCTGTCAATGGACATCTGGGTTCTTTCCCATAATTTGGCTATTATCAACATTGCTACTTTAAACATTGGGGTGCAAGTGCCCCTTTGGGTCACTACATTTGTGTCTTTGGGAAAATACCTAGTAGTGCAATTGCTGGGTCTAGGATAGCTCTATTTTCAACTATTTGAGGAACCTCCATACTGTTTTCCAGAGTGGCTATACCAGTTTACATTCCCACCAACAGTGTAAGAGGGTTCCCCTTTCTCTGCATCTTTGCCAACATCTGTTGTTTCCTGACTTGTTAATTTTAGCCATTCTGACAGGGGTGAGGTGGTATCTCTTGTGGTTTTTATTTGTGTTTCCCTGATGCTGAGTGATGTTGAGCACTTTTTCATGTGTCTGTTTGGATGTCTTCTCTGCAGAAACGTCTGTTCATGTCTTCTGCCCATTTTTTGATGGGATTATTAGTTCTTTGGGTGTTGAGTTTGATAAGTTCTTTATAGATTTTGGATAATAGCCCTTTATTTGATAAGAGTTTTGCAAATATCTTCTCCCATTCTGTCGGTTGTTGTTTAGTTTTGTTGACTGTTTTCTTTGCTGTGCAAAAGCTTTTTATCTTGATGAAGTCCCAATAGTTCATTTTTACTTTTGTTTCCATTGTATTTGGAGATGTGTCTAGCAAGAAGTGCTGTGGCAGAGGTCACAGAGGTTGTTGCCTGTGTTCTCCTCTAGGATTTTGATGGATTCCTGTCTCACATTTAGGTCTTTCATCCATTTTGAGTCTATTTTTGAGTATAACAAAATATCCAGTTTCCTTCTTCTGCATGTGGCTGTCCAATTTTCCCAATACTATTTGTTGAAGAGACTGTCTTTTTTCCATTGGACATTCTTTCCTGCTTTGTCAAAGACTAGGTGACCATAGAATTGAGGGTCCATTTCTGGGTTCTTTATTCTGTTCCATTGATCTATGTGTCTGTTTTTGTGCCAGTACCATACTGTCATGATGTTTACAGCTTTGTAATACAGCTTGAAATCCAGAATTCTGATGCCACCAGTTTTGGTTTTCTTCTTCAACATTCCTTTGGCTATTGGGGGTCTTACTAGGTTCCATACAAATTTTAAAATTACTTGTTCCAGCTCGGTGAAAAATGTTTATGGTATTTTGATAGAGATTGTATTGAATGTATAGATTGCTTTGGGTAACATAGACATTTTTTTAAATGGCTTTTTTAATTTTTATTTTTATTTTTTTATTACAATAATATTTTTTGTTATATTATGTTAGTCACCATACAGTACATCCCTGGTTTTTGATGTAAAGTTCGATGATTCATTATTTGCATATAACACCCAGTGCACCATGCAATACATGCCCTCCTTACTACCCATCACCAGCCTATCTCATTCCCCCACCCCCTCCCCTCTGAAGTATGAGAGACTATGGACTCTTAGAAACAAACTGAGGGCTTCAGAGGGTAACATAGACATTTTAACAATATTTATTCTTCTAATCCGTGAGCATCAAATGTTTTTCCATTGTTTGTGTCTTCCTCAATTTCTTTTATGAATGTTTTATAGTTTTCAGAGCACCGATTCTTTGCCTTTTTGGGTAGGTTTATTCCTAGGTATTTTATGGTTCTTGGTGCAATTGTAAATCGAATTGACTCCTTAATTTCTCTTTCTTCTTTCTCATTGAGGATATATAGAAATACAACTTATTTTTGTGCATTCATTTTATATCTTGCCACTTTGCTGAATTCCTGTATGAGTTCTAGCAGTTTGGGGGTGGAATCTTTTGAGTTTTCCACATATAGTATCATGTCATCTGTGAAGAGTGAAAGTTTGACTTCTTTGCTGATTCAGATTCCTTTTATTTCTTTTCGTTGTCTGAATGCTGAGACTAGGACTTCCAGTACTATGTTGATCAACAGCAATGATAGTGGACATCTCTGTCGTGTTCCTGTCCTTAGGGGAAAAGCTCTCAGTTTTTCCTGATTGAGAATGATAGTCACTGTGGGCTTTTTGTATATGGCTTTTATGGTATTAGGTATGTTCCCTATATCCCTACATTGTGAAGAACTTTAATCAGGAAAGAATGCTGTACTTGTCAATGCTTTTTCTGCATCTAGTGAGAGGATCATATGGTTCTTGTCCTTTCTTTTATTAAAATAATGTATCACATTGATTTGCAAATGTTGAACCAGGAATAAATCCCACTTCATTATGGTGAATAATCCTTTTAATGTACTGTTGGATCCTATTGGCTATATCTTGGTGAGAATTTTTGCATCCATGTTCATCAGGGATAGTGGTCAGTAATTCTCCTTTTTGGTGGGGTCTCTGGATTTGGGATCAAGGTAATGTTGGCCTCATAGAAAGCATTTGGAAGTTTTCCTTCCATTTCAATTTTTTGAAACATCTTCAGAAGAATAGGTATTAATTCTTCTTTAAATGTTTCGTAGAATTCCCCTGGGAAGCCATCCATTCCTGGGCTCTTGTTTTTTGGGAGATTTTTGATTACTACTTCAATTTCCTTGGTGGTTATGGATCTGTTCAGGTTTTCTATTTCTTCCTGGTTCAGTGTTTGTAGTTTATACATCTCTAGGAATGCATCCATTTATTCCAGATTGCCTAATTTGTTGGTATATAGTTACTTATAAGATGTTCCTGTAATTTTTTGTATTTCTTCTCTGTTGGTTGTGATCTCTCCTCTTTCACTCATGATTTTATTTATTTGGGTCCTTTCTCTTTTCTTTTGGATAAGTCTGGCCAGGGGTTTATCAATCTTATTTATTCTCTCAAAGAACCAGCTCCTAGTTTCCTTGATCTGTTCTAATGTTCTTTTAGTTTCTCTTTCATTGATTTCTGCTCTAATCTTTATTGATTTCCTTGTCCTGCTGGTTTTAGGCTTTATTTACTGTTCTTTCTCTAGCTCCTTTAGGTGTGGAGTTAGGCTGTGTATTTGAGACCTTTCTTGTTTCCTGAGAAAGGCTTGTATTGCTACATACTTCCTTCTTAGGACCACATTTGCTTCATCCCAAAGGTTTTGAACAGTTGTGTTTTCATTTGCATTTGTTTTTATGAATTTTTAAATTCTTCTTTAATTTCCTAGGTGACCCATTCATTCTTTGTAAGATGTTCCATGTATTTTAGTTCCTTCCAAATTTCCTCTTGTGATTGAGTTCCACTTCCAAAGCATTGTGGTCTGAAAATGTGCAGGGAATAATCCCAATCTTTTGGTACCAGTTGAGCCTGATTTGTGACCCAGTATGTGAACTTCTGGAGAATGCTCCATGTACACTTGAGAAGAATGTGTATTCTGTTGCTTTAGGATGGAATGTTCTGAATATATCTGTGAAGTCTGACTGGTCCAGTGTGTCATTCAAAGCCGTTGTTTCCTTGTTGATCTTCTGCTTAGATGATCTCTCCATTGCAGTGAGTGGAATGTTAAAGTCTCCTATGATTATTGTATTATTATCAGTGTTCTTTTTTAATTTTGTTATTAATTGGTTTATATAATTGGCTGCTCCCATGTTAAGGGCATAAATATTTACAATTGTTAGATATTGTTGTTGGATAGACCCTTTATGATATAGTGTCCTTCCCCATCTTTTATTACAGTCTTTGGTATAAAATCTAATTTGTATGATATAAAGTTTGCTACCCTGCTCTCTTTTGATGTCTGTCACCATCATAAATGGTGTTCCACCCCCTCACTTTAAATCTGGAGGTGTCTTTGGATCTAAAATGAATTTTCTACAGACAACATATCGATGGGTCTTGATTTTTTATATAATCTGATACCCTGTGTCTTTTGATTGGGGAGTTAGCCCATTTACATTCAGAGTAACTATTGAAAGATATGAATTTAGTGCCATTGTAATCCCTGTAAAGTCACTGTTTCTGTATATTTTCTCTGTTCCTTTCTGGTCTATGTTACTTTTGGGCTCTCTCTTTGCTTAAAGGATGCCCTTTAATATTTCTTGCAGAGCTGGTTTGGTGATCACACATTCTTTTAGTTTCTGTTTGTCCTGGAAGCTTTTTATCTCTCTATTTTATCTCTCTATGAATGACATCCTTGCTGGATAAAGTATTCTTGGCTGTTAGTTTTCTCATTTAGCACCCTGAACATATCATGCCTGTCCTCTATGGCCTGCCAGGTCTCTGTGGATAGGTCTGCTGCCAGTCTAGGTACAGAGTTTCAGTTATACAACATGAAAGGAGTTACAGAGATAGATGGTAGTGATGGTAGCACATATTTATGAATGTATTCACCACTGAGCTGTACAGTTAAAAATGGGTAAGGTGGTAAATTTTATTTTATGTGAATTTTACCGCATGTGCTAGCATGTGTGCATGCACACACACACACACATGCACACACAGAGAATTGTGGAAAAAACACCTGGCAGAATGTAAAAAAAAAAAAAAGAATCATGACGTCCTGGCCATTATTTCTTACATACTTACTCAGGATCTAATTGCTCTGTATTTACGCATAATTACAACAAGCTTTGTTTCTGTTCTGTTGAGTACAGATTAATTGAGTAGATGACTATGAAGACTGTTTTTATTGTTCTTGACTGGGATTTCTAGGTTTTCACTTAATGACTATTGGTCATTTGTTTCCATACTATTATACTCAGCTTAGTTTTTGTTAGTTCTGTTTTGCTGTTTGTTTCACTGCATAGCAAATGAAAATGCAGTTGGGGGAAATGTTGCTAAAGACAGAATGACATCAGCAAGAAATGATAGTTGACAATCTGATGGGAAGAAATAAAATAAAATAAACATAAAATTATATAGTTATTAGTCATATAAAAGAACCAACAGCATGATATCTAGTTTGGGGTTCTCAGCCCTACATGTCTTATTCCCTTGAGGGCAGCACTGTATTAATTATTCATGCCAACACACAAAGTGACATTGTTATGATAGTGTCAATGAATCCACAAGAAAAGATTTAAATTAATACTATTTATTCTTTTAAGAAAGATATGCAATGCATTTTATCTAATTTTCCATGCAAGTTGATATAATTTGGCACTTGAAGGGGTAAGCTTTTAGTATCATCATAATACCTATCACTCTTGAGTGCCATCTCCATGCCAGACAATGGGCCAGGTCTTTAAGATAAACTGTCATTAATCCTGATGGATAGTGAGCCTGCAACAAGGCCAGGCATATATCAGAAAAGTTTGGGGAAGGCAGATTCTGTCTACTGTGCCTTTGACAGTTGGTTTTATTTTGAGATGTAAAGATGCATTGCCCTCCTCTTAAGAAAAGTGAGGACTATGTACTGATTTTATTTAATTTATCCTATTGAGCTTATGTAGTAAGATAAGCAATATTATTATTATTGTTATTACTCTTAAGTATCTGGTCTGTGCCAATCAATGTGTCCAGTCTTTTACATAAAATATCTTTACTCCAGCCAGGTAGTTATTACTATCCACATTTTACATGGTGAGAAACACTGGCTCCAGAGGAGTATCATCTGCTCAAGGACAATAGGTGAGTGATAGAGCCAAGACTCAACTCCACTTGCAGAAGACCCAAAGCCAGACTCTTCCCAATCCCAGATCACTCCAGTTAGAGAAGAAATCCCATTAACTACACCTTATGGTTCCTGAACACTGCCCTAAGGGAGTTACCTCTGCAAGGAGCTTTCTGGTATAGTGGGAAGTTTCCAATTTCTATCCATTTTCTCCATGAAACTGTGTTCTTAGCCAGGGAGAGGAGAGACATAATTCATCCTGTGAGTCTGAGTCAAGGGAGTATTTTAATCATCTAAGAGGAACCAAACCAGAACAATTCCTTGACCTCACCAGCTGAGTCCATCCACCTGTCAGAGTGATCTGGCCCTCCTCAACCATACTCATTTCTTTTGCTGGCAGCTGATGTTACCCAAACATGGTCTCTGGACCCTGGAGGGTCCTTGTACCTACAGCAAAAACGGTGCCTATGGTATTCGGAGAGCAGCCCCCAGGGCAAGTCAACTCCACTCTGCAGGAAAATCAACTGGGTACTCCTATTCTCCTACTATGAGAGTCCAGGAATATCCCATGAACACAAAATCCCATTCCTTCCTTCTGCCATAAATGTCTTTCTCATTCCTTGTCTCTTCTAAAATCCACTCATGTCATCCCTTTGGTTCTAGGCTCCTCTGGCTATCGGAAGAATAGAGGTGCCTACAGCTGGGTATCTCCCTTTCGCCTGGTCAGTTAGGCCATGATAATATTACAGCATTTAGGCTCTGGTTAACTGGTTTCTCCTGAGGGCAGGCCTTCTAGAGAAGAAGCTCTGGAATATTACAAAATGGTTCCTTTCCTCTCCCTCTCTGGGAACCCTATGAGGTTTTTCTCTGTTATTTACTCCAGGAAGTGTATAGCTCCAGGGGGCAAATCCCACCCGTGGAGTTTTCTCTCATATGTACTGTGAGAACCTGGTCAGGTTCCTAGCGTAAAATGCACACATCACATCTGTGGGGAGTCCCCTATGAGCGAGTGTCCCAGGAGCTTTTCTTTTTAAGATTTTATTTATTTTAGAGAGGGGGAACGGGGAGTGGGGAGGGGCAGAGGGGAGGAGAAAGAATCTGAAGCAGACTCAATGCTGAGAGAGGAGCCCAAGGAGCAGGGGGACTCGATCCCAGGACCCGGAGATCATGACTTGAGTTGAAACCAAGAGTCAGACGCTTCGCTTCACCAACTGAGCCACACAGGCGTCCCGCCCCTGGAGCTTTTAACTCTCAAAGTTGTCCACACTGAGCCTCCAGCAGCTCACCAGTTAACACTCAGGTCATCCTACCCCAGTACTGGCTCCAAGCACTGAGGTCTGCCCTTGTTGAGCGTTACTTCTGCTAAGACATCACTCCCTGTATTCATCTGTCTCTCTAATCTTGGGGGCAAAGGTTTGCCCTGTGCTCACCTGTCTTAAAGATCCTAGAAGAGTTGTTCTTTTTCCCCAGTTTCTTCAGCTTTTCATTGTTAGGACAGAGTGGCAACGTCCATGTTCCCTACATGTGGAATACAGTGCAATCAATTTTCAGTCGAGAGTCTCCAGGTAGTTTGACCGCTCGGAATCCTCCCCCCCACCCCAGGCTGCGGAGAATCAATCAGTGCTGTTGTTGCTACTCTGCTGCAGTTGTTATTGTTGGGATTTGGGTGTTGCTGCCGAGTCTCGTTCATACACAAATTGCGTAGAATTGAAGGAGCCACCCGTTAGGTGTAATCCTCCTAAATGCATAAAAACTCACATAAGAATTTTCAACCAGGTACAAGACTATGGCACACTCTGAGAAACATCTTTTCAAAAAACTTTAAATGAAAAAGTGCAGGAATCTAACTTAAAATAATGGAAATACATGTTACAGGTAGTTTATCAGCTTGCCAAGAAATTGTGTTTCCAGACAACACTGTTTCCAACTTAGCTGATTTCTAGGTATAATACTATGAAGTAAGATCATAAAATCAAGAGCCAAATAGTCAAATGACTTATTTTATTTTATTTATTTTGCATTTTATTTTATTTTACTTTTATTTTATTTTATTATTTTTTAGAGACACAGTGTGTGAGCAGGGAGGAGCAGAGGGAGAAGGAGAGTATCTTAAGCAGACTCCACACTTGGTGTGGAGCCCAACATGGAGCTTCATCTCAGGACCCTGAGATTGTAACCTGAGCCAAAGTCAAGAGTCAGACGCTTAACTGACTGAGCCAACCAGGGACCCCTTTTTTATTTTATTTAAATTTTTTTTATTATTTTTAAAATTCTGGTATAATTATAATACAATTTACATATTACATATTAGTATCAGGGGTATGGTGATTCAACAATTCTATTCATTACTCATCACAAGAACCTATTCACCCATCCCTCTATCCACCTCCCCTCTTTGTTTGTTCTCCTTATTTTAGGGTCCATTTTTTTCTTTCTTTTTTTCTTTGTTTTCTTTGATTCTTAAACTACACATATGCGTGAAATCCTATGGCATTTGTCTTTCTCTGACTCCTTTCACTTAGCATTATGCCCTCTAGATCCATCCATGTTGCTCTAAGTGGCAAGGTTTCATTCTTTTTTATGGCTGAGTCATATTCCACTGTATATATACCACATCTTTTTTATCCATTCATCTATCCATGGACGCTTGAGTTGCCTCCGTATTTGACTATTATAAATAATGCTGCAATAAACATAGGGGTGCATTTGCATTTTCAAATTAGTGTCTTCGTATCCTTTGGGTAAATACCAAGTAGTGGAATTACTGGATCGTATGGCAATTGTATCTCTAATGCTTTGAAGAACCTCCATACTGATTTCCACACTGGGTGTACCAATTTGCATTCCCACCAACACTGCATGAGGGTTCCCTTTTCTCCAAAAGCTTGCAAACATTTGTTGTTTTCTGTGTTTTTTATTTGAGCCATTCTGACAGGTGTGAGGTGATATCTCGATGTGGTTTTGACTCATATTTCTCTGGTGATTAATGTTGTTGGGTGTCTTTTCATCTTTCTGTAGGTCATGTGTATGTCTTCTTTGGAGAAATGTCTTTTCATGTCTTCTGCCTATTTTTAAATTGGAATTTTTGCTTTTTGGTGTTGAGTTGTACATGTTCTTTATATATTTCCCAAACTAACCCTTTATTGGATATATCATTTGCAAATCTCTTCTCTCATTCAGTAAGCTGTCTTTTAGTTTAACAGATGGTTTCCTTCACTGTGCAGAAGATTTTTCTTTTGATATAGTCCTAATAATTTATTTTTGCTTTTGTTTCCCTTGCCTGAGTACTCATATCTAGAAAAATGTTTCTATGGCCAATGCCAGAGAAATTACTGCTTGTGCTGTCTTCTAGGATTTTTATGATTTCAGATCTCACATTTTAATCCATTTTGAATTTATTTTTGTGTATGTCATAAGAAATGCAACAGTGTCATTCTTTTGCATGCAGCTGTCCAGTTTTCCCAACACCATGTGTTGAAGAGACAATCTTTTCCCTATTGCATATTCTTGCTTCCTTTGTCGGAGATTAATCAATCATATAATCGTGAGTTTCTTTCTGGGCACTCTATTCTGTTCCCCTGACCTAAGTGTAGAGAGCCTGGCCTTAAAGTAAAGCTGAAATTTGCTGGAAGTCACTCTAGCACCCTCTGGGTGCACACACTGATTCCTGTCATACACCGCCAGCCCTCTTTTGTTGCCACCAAAGATCTCAGAGTGAGAAATGAATGTTGACTTTGAAGGCTTAAGGCACACATGGCAGCCAGAGGGAAAGTCCTGAGCCTACAAAGGAAGGAGGCCACAAAACTGGCTACTAGAGCAGTCATCTCTTACCCATTCTGTAGTCATCACTGCACTGGTGAAAGGTATGGTTCATTCTCTCATCAGAAAATCGCAGTCCAAGGATACATACATTTACAAATGATTTCAGAGAGTTTTTAAGTTTGAACCTCAAGTCTTGGAGTAGATATTCTCAGTGGAAAATGGTTTAGATTCATTTTTTCTCTTTATTTTATTCAAGAAGGTTGAGAGGATAGTCAGGGGGACTGAGAGGATCCCTGACTCGCTGAAATTCCCAGTTCTCCTCCCGCAGCAGGACAGGAAAAATGTAAGTGGGGACTCCAGCCCCACCCAGACAAGCTGGAGAGAGACGGGACCCAGGAATATCAACCAACGGTCCTTCGGGTTTATCCTCCGTGGGCAGTGGCCAGAACACTTGGGGTGAAGCCCTCAGACTACCTCGAATAGGGCTACTAGGGAGTTCCACGGTGCTTCTTGGGAGTGGTGAGGGTCTATGGTGAAAGGCATCCACCACACTCACGAACATGGTCGTATCAGGGATCTGGGCGAGGCAGGTGGAGTAGTCGTTATACTTACACGTGCCTTCCACCAAGGCGGTCATGACTGTAGGGGTCCCCTGAAAGCATGTTGAGAGTCAGAAGTGGCTCCTCAGAAGATCATCAGGAAGTTGTTGGCCATTGATCTGAATTTCTTTGAGAATGAACTTCTGTGGTTTATTTGCCTTGCCCTCTAGGCAGCCATGTTACAGGACTTTGTGAAAGATGATTTTGTAGGATCCCCTGGTGCTGGGCTTTCCTCTAGCCCTGAACCTATGCTGGGCTTTCCTCTAGCCCTGAACCTGTGTACTCAGATAGGGACCCACAGCAGGGAGGAGACATTGCTGCCATTTTCCCCATTTGTGGTGGTCACAGCTACAGGAAGAAGACCAGAGCGGGCAGGGGCGGGGCTGTTGGGGAGGTGCTGCTTGAGTCCCAATGGGACTGGAGTCCAACACGTGAGCCTCCTCACACCAAGTTATCAAATAAGCTTACAAAACAAATAGCAAAATAGTCAAGCGACTATTTTAAAATCAGTATTTTCCTTGGCGACTTCTATATTAGATCGTCTTCTGTATAGCCTTAATTTAGAGAGGTTCCAGGGATAAGAGGACATAATCTAAGCAGCGCGCGCCCATGAAGATCTAAACTTCCTTGTATATACTCGGTAAATCAGGGACAGACTCAGGGGAGAGTGGTTCTGTATTTCACACTAGAAGGAAGAACGCGCCCCCTGCCAGTCAGCCATGAGGAGAACGACTTTTACACACCCAATCCCCAGTCTCGAACTCACTTCCTCTCGGCAGGGCAACACCAGGACTTAAGATGGAAGAAAGCTGCACAGAGGCATCTTGGAAAGTAGGTGTCACAGTGGCCAGCAAATTAGAAGGGAAGGAGAAGTGGCACAAGGCAGGTGTGTGCTATGAAATACAAAGGCTTCTAGGGACTGAGGAGTGGGGCGCACCGTTGCCCGGATCACGGACAGCTTCCTCCGGGGGATTTCTGCTCTCCCGGGAGAGCCAGAATTTCCGCTCTCCCAGGGAACAACCTAACTGGGGTCTCTGCCTACCCTGCACCGCCCGATTAATGAGTCCCCACCCACTGCGCCTGTATAACCGGGTTGGCACAGTGACCGCCAGGAATGTCGCGCGACATTATAGCATATATCCAGAGCAAATCCCGAAGCGCTACCTTCTTTGCGTTAAAATTTCTCAGGGAGTGCATTCTTCACGCAGTGCACTCAGACAAGGAGATCCTGGGAACAATAAGAAGCTTCTATCTCAGCACCTCAGGGAGCTGAGGGCAGGGAGTCAGGACTTAGGACCACCAGGCGAGCTGGGAGTGGAAAGATCAGATTGGAGGGGTCCTAAAACCCTCCCGCTGGTGTGTCCGGCAGAGAGTGGAGGTGCTACACTGAGAAAGCACACTTACATTGAGAGTGAGTGCAGGTATGATTTCAGCAGATCATCATCATGCCATGTGTGCATGTGATTCCGTGAGAGAGACTCAGAGAGAAGCTTGGGCTGCGATTCAGAGTGAACCCACGTGCATGCCCAGTGTGTCGGACCCCGTGTGCCGGCCTGTGCTCCGGGGAGTGCGCACACGTTTGGAGACTGAAATGAATTTGTGTGAAAGCTTTGTGTGTGAGCCTTGTGTCCCCAGGGACTCTTCAGTGCCTTCAAGCGTGCTGTGCTCTCTAGTGGAGGACTTAAGTGTGGGGGAGGTGGGCAAAGGGCTGGAATTACACGCCACTGGACAACTTCGCAAACAGCGGCCAGAAGCGAGGGGCAGCGGGGCAAATGGTTCGAGCAGAATGATGAGCCAGAGGTGCTGGCTGACAGGATAGGAAGAGGAAGGGCTAGAAGTCCGTTTGGAGGCTTGGGAAACCTTTGTGCCTAACACCTTCAGGCTCAGGCCCAGCAGGGCTTCCAGCTCCTCCGAAACCACGTGACAGACCACCCAGCGCGAATCCAGGAAGCCACACAAGGTGGGAATCTGAAAACTGAGATAGGGATTTCACAGAATCGGTCCCTGGGCATGAGGGCTCTTCTAAATCCCTCCCTAGCTGGGAAGCAGGCACATGGCTGCTAACGATAACATTTTCTCAAGCCTGGAATGTGGTCCCCATTTCAAAGATGAGTACATTGAGGTGCTGAGAAGTTAATTTCCCTTCACCTTACCGCCTGGAAATGAGTTCTACTGATAACGTTCTTGCTATCACTCTCATCTCTTGATTTTGCCATGAGCTTTGCCCCTCTGTGATTCCTGCTACCCGAACCAGACACCCTGCGTGGGCCCAGAATCAATGCTGTTGCACGTTGCTAATCGTCCATGCCTCACTTAGACGGGGCCCCTAGGGTCAGACATGGAGAGCTAGGATGTCCTGCTTCGTGCATCTCGCCCCTTACGACAGCACCACTGGGGGTGGAGAGGGGCACACGTTCCAAACCCAGTGGAACTAAACAGGCGAAATTTACCATGACGTCAAACTGCCCTCAACTTCCTGTTCATATTAAGGGTATTTCTCCTCCTCGGCCCCCACCATCCCTCTCCCTCCCTCCACTCCCATCAACGCAAATACAAGTGGGATGGTTCCGCGGAATATTCTAGGTTCTGGACGTAAATCGGTGACACAATCCATCAGGGTATGAGATCTGTCCCCTCATTGGTTGGTTGGAACTCCTGGACGCCCCCGCCCCCGGACCCAGAGCGGCGGGAATAAGAGCGGCTGCGGGTGCTGGGAGGCAGCAGAGCACCGCTCCGCTCAAGTGTCTCTGCCACTTCCACAGCGCCATCGCCTGACGCCAACGTTGCCGCAGCTGCCGCCGCCTGTGCCCAAGCCACCTGCTGCCTGCTGCCAGGTGAGCCCCGAGATTCCTGCTTAGCGGTATGATTCTATCTCTCCTTCCCTCCTTCTTCTGCATTCATCTTTCTTGTAGCTGCTGTCCCTGCATGTCTTAGAGTCTCTGTGCACTTCTCTCTGGGTCTCTTCCTCACAAAATCTGTTACTCTAGGATTCATCCCAGGCTCCTGCATCAGGTAACACTGGACGGTCGGTTCTGGGACTCCTTGCTTCATTCTTCCTCACTGAAGTGAGCTTCAGTCTCTCTCTTTCCTGCAGAGACATGCTTTAGGCTGATCTCAGGACACTGGACTCCCCAGCATTGCATGTGGAGAGCAGAACAGGCATAGTTTCTGCAGAATGTGTGCTCAGGGATCCTATCTCCTGCCTGGTGGTCCCTGGGAAATTGGTGGAAACTGGGCCAGTGCTAGTGGGTGGCAAATAGACATACTGTCCTAGAGGCAGGCAGCCCGGAACAGCAAATTCCAGTAGTGAGTTCTGGGAGCTTCTCCCCAGTGTAAGCCCTGCACCCCAATTTTAGATTCTGCTAAGCTTAGTTTTGGGGGGGGACTTTTGTCCACATGTGTAGCTGCTGTGCAGTAGAATTTTGACCTTCATTTTCTCAGAGATTCTAATGGCACAGATATTCCCTCTCTAGCTGCATCCTCCCCCCCACACACACACACACCACAAGGTGTGAACAAAAGCCCCACACAGGGAAGAGAGCTCTGTGTTGCATTATAGGAAAAGCTCTGTGACAGCATTCAGAGACTCTCCTCAATGGAGACCTGGCCAGCTGGAGAATGGTATGGGGTGTGGAGTACAGATGTTTACTCACTCCCCCCTACCCACTTGGGCACTAGGAACACGTCTTATCCTTGCATGCTATATTCTCACCACACCCTCCAGTAGTCACTTCGCTTACAAAAAAACAATGGAGAAGGTAAATGGTTATCCAGAAGCCATGACACAAGAGAGTTCCAGGCAGAGGCAGGACTAGAACACCAGTCCTTGGGCTCAGAGAACAATTTTTTTAAATCAAAGATTCCATTCAATTCATTATTGGTGAGATATACAAAAACTCAAAGAAATCACAAGAGATCCAAACTATTATTTTATACAAATAATAAAATATTTATCAATATGAACAAGACCATTGGGATTCACTCTTATCAATGGGCTCATGGAAATTTTAACTGCTGTGGGGACATCATTCTTCCCTTGCAGAGAGGTGTCATGGGCTTCTGGAAGTTCTCCCCATTCCTGGCTATTGGCATCTTGGTCCTGTACCAAGTGGGTACCCTCCAGGCAGCACCATTCAGGTAAGATCACCCTGCCAGGAGTGCACTCCCCTCCCACTGTTCCTAGCATCAAACAGCTCTATTCTCTGGTGTGCTAAAAGGTTAACAACCAGCTCTCAGCGGGCGGGTGGCGGGTGAAAGGTATGCATGTAACCTGCATAAGGGTTTATTATAAAGATTTTATACTATAAAGATATTATACACAACTTAAAAACAAATGGTATATACTACACTTTACTGTGATTTTCATATGGTTTATTGAGCTTAATGGAACAGTCATTGCTGTTCACCAAACATTTGTATCTGTACCAAACCTATTTATCTAATTAAAGCACAATTTGAGAAATGATTGCATACTAATCTAATTTTCCACTGATTTTGTTCTTATTAGATCTAATACGTGACCTCTCAATCTAATTTCTCACCCTTACACAAATATTTTCAGATTCAAACTAATGTAAGTTTTATCAGTTAATCCTTAAAAATACCTAATTTAACACTAAGCTTATAATATTCCTGAAAATTCTAACCATCACCTTCATGACCCTATATATTCTAGTTCCAGCAGTCCACGTCAAGGTCACCCTAGCGCCTGACTATTGGTGAATCCATGTTTTTGGAGGACATTGGGCTCACGCCCAGTGCACTAGGATTTGGGGTGGCCACATCCTCAGGGAAAACACAGACAACAAGAAGCCTGGCTACTGATCCAGGGGAAGTGGTAGACAGGGGCCCAGAGCCTCTATTTGCCTTCTTCCCCTCTGTAGGTCTGCCATGGAGAACCCACTGGAACCTGCTACACTCACTGAGGATGAAATATGCCTCCTACTGACTGCAATGCTGAACGACTATGTGCGGCTGAAGGTCCGTGAGCTGCAGCAGGAGCAGGAGACTGAGGGCTCCAGGTGAGGCTCCCCACCCAGCTCGGCTCAGGGCATCCCCTCCCTCCTGTCATGCCCAGGAAGGCATATCCCAAGAGGTAAGAGAGAACACAGCTGGACAGGAGGCCAGCAAACTGCCATTGGTCACCTCAGCCTGGGACCCAGCTATTCTCAGGCCCCACTGACAATAGAGGTCACACAGAGACTGGTTAGAGCACATGGAAAAAAAGATCCCTTTATGAAAGCAGTTGGGGAAGGTATGAAATCCCCCACTCTGGAAATTGGGCTGGTAGTACTGAGGGGACTTTCTAGCATTGACTTAGGACTCGTAAGTGTGAAGCTGGCAGACGGACTGCATATATCTCAGGAGATTTAGAAATTTTAGGCTTCATGTACACCTGCACCTGGCCTTCATTCTCACCTCTTCCTCTTCTGGGTAAGTAATCTGTCCCCTAAGCCTTGCTTGATTTTCAGTTCATTATACCGGAAAGATATGCTGTTACAGTCTGCGTTCCATGGCCACTCACCCAGAGCCACTTTGGGCTTTCTGACACCCCTGGGAATGTCCATGGGAATGATCACAGCATTTTCCCCAGAAGCTTATGTATTTCTGCAGTGATCACTGTGACTAGGGAAAGACATACCGTTAACAGGTGCCTCTCAGAGCAATACTGTTACCATGAATATCCCATGGGGCACATAGGATCTCTCTCTGACAGCCTCTCACTGACGGGCCCCTTTTCCTCCATCCTGCAAATCAGCATCACTGCCCAGAAGAGCCCCAGCAACAAGGCCCCCTGTGTGACCAATCCTCTGGAAGGCTTGCTGGCCAGAGCTGAGCGCATGGTGAAAAGCACCTTCAAGCCCACCAATGTGGGTCCCGAAGCCCTTGGTGGTCGTCACGAGGAACTCGGGGACTGAGCAGTGAAAGGACTCCAGGAACAAGGTGACTGCCCTTCTAGTGTCAGATGGGAGGATGGAACACCGGGTATTGCAGGGGTGCAGTCCACACTTTAACCCTCCAAGAGCCCACATAATAGAAAAAATCCACAGGGGAATGTGCCCACTCCAATGTCTGCAGAGAGAACAGGGAGTCCCAGTAGCTGAAATGCCTAGAATGTAGGTTCATTCCCCTGCATTTGACCAGTATCTCCCTGTGACACTGAAATCATCTGCCAGAAAAGATAGATCTGTTTATAATTGTGATTAATCTATTTTTTTTAGTTTGAAAGGTAATGACATGATTTGGGTCTAAACACTCTAATGTCATGTACATCTGAATTCAGAGCCAACTCTTGGGATCATGAACTGAGTTTGCCTTCTATTAGCTGTATGACCCCGGGCAGACACGTTTTCCGGGCCAATGTCACCATCTATGAAACAAGGGCAACAATAGTATCTATTGCTAGTATTAATATAAGACTGAATGAGATAATAGATACCAATATTTTCACAATTAATAAATTACTAAATTCTGGCTGTTCTTTTCTTTTTCTAGGTCATCATGAAGCGAACTCTACTTCTTTTAATTTATAATGAATACAACTCATAGGATAAGGAGCATGGAAGACACCTACATATGCATGCTTAATATTAAAAACACTCTTGTCTGAGATAAACTAAAGCTAAATAAAGATAGAATAAAATCATTGCAGTTACCAAGTGTGCATCTTTTTGTATTTAACTGTTCAATCAATGTAACAGCATGTCTCCCTGGCTTCTCTGGTAGCAAACATGGGTCCAGTCAGCCAACCTACTGATGTTGGCAGTCCTGCGAGACCTCAGGGGGACGGGGAGGAGCTGCCCGGTGGGTGTCTGGGGGCACATAATAAATACTGTGCCTGCACAGAACTCTTTGTTTGAAGAAATGTTGTCACTGCTGAACTTCATCAAGATAAGAAAGGGTTTTCGGCACACTTAAGCGGAGTCCCTGCTGCTGTTTATGGTGTTTCTCCCTGGAAAGCCGAAAGACCTGTGAACGCTTTGTGAGCAGGCTGACCCATGAAGCAAATGCAACAGGCTTGGGACGGGATGGGTCCTCACTATCCCTTACCGGAATTAGAACTCTATACATCTCAGAGACAATTCCCCTTTATTTTCAGAGTTCCCTGGTCCCAGCACCAGAGGTTATCTGTGCACTCCCCTTGACTCAGGTTTGCCCTCACCCAGCCCTGCCTTTCCTCCCCATAAGGACCTCTCCTACTCCCCATAGTCCCCAAAGCCCTTTAGAAAAATGGCTCAGAGTCTGAGATGCTGTCATAGACTGGCAGGCCTGACAGTCATTAGGTGCCAGCCAGTCCGACTATTCTTATTCTCTGGGGTGCTGAGAAGAAAAGTATGTTGCCCAAAAGCCTGCAATATGTTTAACAGACACATTCATACCTTTAACAAGTACTCATTGAGTGGCTGCTATTTGCTGGACACTATCCCAGGCCCCAGGAATACGGCGATGAACAGAAGGGACAAAACCCCTGCATTCTAACTGGGGGAGATTGGGGTGATATATGCCGTGGCATCAGAGATGCTCAGTATTGGAAGGAGTCTGGGATGTCCAAGTTTAACCCCTTATCTGATGCAGGAATTTCCCAGCATCATCGTCCCTGGCATCTGCAGGGACTGTCAGTGACATGCTGCTGACTAGCTCCAAGGGTGACTGTGCAGCCAGTTTCACTGGTGGATGGTCACGTAGGTGAGGTCATTTAGTTGGAAAAGTCACCCCCTTCTATCCACCAACTCTAGTTATTTTCTCGGGAGCCCCTAGAATTACGACCCTCATGCCCATTCAGTCTATACTCCACACTGTCACCCACTGTTGCTGGAAATCACCCAGATGGCTCCTCTATGCACAAAGTACTCCATTGACTCCCCATTCCATGGAGTAAACACCTGGGGCATTGCAGTAGCTCCCAAGGTCCTCACTGATCTTCCCTCCCCTCCCCTTCCCGCCAACCCATCACCTGCCTGGCCTCATCTTGTACTTCCCTCTCACACACTGGCCTTCTTGCTATGCTTCAACCTGCATCCCCGGGCACCAACCCCCTCAGGTGTTTGCACTTGCTGAACCTGTTGCAAAATGCCATCCACGCCATGACCCCATCTCCTACAGACCTTTACTCAAATGTCATCTATCCTGGCCATCCTCTCTGAAATTGTACCTCACCTTACCAACATACCCTAACCGTCTTCTCTGCCTTAGTTTTTTCTCTTTATCACTTGCTACCTTCTATTACAGTATATTATATATTTTTTATTTAGTTAGTGTGATGTTTGTAACCCATTCCATAAACAGTGTAAGTTCCACATGAACAGGAATATGGCTATTTTGTTAATTGCTCAATTCTCAATACACAGAGCAGTATGCCTGGCACAAGGTACCACTTAAATATGAATATATTGAATGGATGAGAGAATGAATGGAGCTATGTCTCCTCTCCACTTTGTTTGCGGGCAACTCTCAAGTCCCCACTTGGCTTGATTTTCTTCAGGACAAACTGTGCAAGGGCCATAATTTTCAGCAATTCAGATCCCTGGACCATGAACCCTTCAAACGCCTGGATGCTTCTGCAATGGCCACCAGCCACTCTGCCTCCTGCCTCAAGACCTCCACAGGGCCTCTTTCTTTGGTTTGAGCATGCTTCTCTTCCTACAATTCTCCTTCTCCAGATTCATCTGACCAGCTTTTCTTCCTCCCATGCTGTAAACAAGGCAGACAGGCAGGGTGCTCTCTAGGAGTGATACCTAAGACTAGGTAAGTAAGTTCAAATCAGAAGGGGGAAGAGCTGAGAAACCATTTTAGTCTGGGATCCAAGCCAACTTCACCAATACTTAAGCTAATACTGCATTGAATTCTCACCAGAACTCTGGGTGCTTCTCCATTGACTCAGGGCTCACAGAGTGAGAGTGTGACTAACAAACCTTCAAACCATGACATATGGTGCTCTGGTTCAGAACTCTAAGAAGTCTAAGAAGCCATGTAAGGAGTAGGTAAGGAATCAAAGCACAACATGGACAGACAGAAGACTTCTGCTGGGCTGCAGCATCAGTCCTTAGGGCTCAAAACCACATGGGCCATTGTAGCAGAAGAATGTCCTTTGGCATCATTAAGACTCATGGCAAACACTCAGAGCCTAAGAATATATGCTGTGGCTGATTGAATTACTGCTCCCAGGTCTTCACAGTGCCATGGTCATATTATATATGCTGAGTCTTGCCACGGCTGCATGGTTGGTGAAATGGACATCCCTGCCCCTTGACAGTGGGCTTAGCCAAGTAGGCTTGGTTAGGCTGATGCAATGTTGGTAGATGTGGTAAAGCTGAGGCTTGAAATGTATTTGTGTGTTTGAGTTTTGTGCTCTCGTGATACTGCCAGTGCCTTGAAAAGTACATGCTTGGGTGTCCTTTGCCGTCTTAGCCTGGACTCCAAAACGAGGCCCTTGGACCTGAACCTGACCCACAGTCTACATCCACATGTAGCCAACACCAGATGAGATCATCCTCATTCCTACTACACGCCCGTGACCAAGAAAAATAAGTATTTGCTTTTGTAAGCCACGAAGATTTCGAGGTTGTATATATGTAATATATCTGTGGCAAAAGCTAACTGGTAGATATGATTTGAAGTGTTACAAAGTGAATGTGTCCCCCCATGATCCATATGTTGAAGCTCTAACCCCCAATGTGACTGTGTTTGGAGATTGGGCCTTTAGGAAGCAGCTAAGATTATGTGAGGTCCTAGGATAGGGTTCTGATCTGATAGCACTGGTGTCCTTATAAAAACAGAGAGATACCAGAGATCTCTCTCTTTCCCTCTCCACGCACACACAGAGAAGGGGCCTGGTGGGGACACAGCAAGTAGTCGGTATTTGTAAGACAGAAAGTGAGACTTCACTACACAGCAATGCTGATGGGACTTTGATCTCGCAAGTCCAGCATCCAGACCTGAGAGAAATATGTGTCTGTTGTTAAGCCATCCAGCCTGTGCTATTCTGTAATGACTGCCAGAGCAGACCAATACAGGGGTCATTACTTGGTGGAATTATTTTTGGTACCACAGCCAGCTTGTTTTTCCTCTTACTGAGATTTTGGGTTTTATGTCAATTGGCTCAATGTCCAAATTAGCCATTTTGTTTCTTTTTATGAGTTCATTTGCATTTTGTCTCCCTAAAATCGACTTAAAGAATGTTCATTTTGTTTTGTTTCCAATCTCCTGCTGCTGAAACTGATCATCTGTACCATAGATACTGAAGTGGTTTACGCATATAATGGATATATACAACACACTACAGAGCAGTGGCTATTGATATATGTACCAACGTGGATCAATCTCACATATTATATTGAGTACAAAATAAAGAAAATTTCAAAGGATACATACGAGATGACCCTATTTGTATTGAATTTAAAACATGAATAAAATTACTATACAAAACCTATGGATATATAGGTTCATAGAGAGAATAAACATCACATTCTAAAATAAGTAACTTTACAGGGTAGGAACTGAATGTCAATAAGAGGGGTATTCAATCAGCACCCATGAAGGTATTGTTTTATTGTGTAAGCTGGGTACTTGGTATATATGAATGGTCATGATATATGTGTTCAGTAGGAAAAAATTTCATAAGTATGAGTCCTATATTAAGGCAACTGTCATCAATTTTTTAAATGTATAAATTTAAAATGCCCAAGGCATATCTGTTGTGTTCAATGGAAAACATGAAAAAGACCCCCAAAATATAAAGTGAATACACAATTGAGAAAAGATGGCAGTAATAAATGCTCATATAGCTTTAGAATAATGGTAAGTCACCAATTAAGAACCAAGACCATCAGGTTGTATCTTTTTAAAGAATACAACCATGTTTTTTCGACAAGAGAAACATTTAGAACAAAAGGACTCAGAATTGATAAAAAATAATTGGGTAGTAAAAGTTATGTGACAAATATGAAGAAAACAAGTTGAAATAAGTTCATAATCTAGGATCAAAATAGAATTCAAGGCAAAAAAATAAAAATTTATTGGAAATGGAAAGGAGTCGTGTGATGGGAAAAGGAACAAATGGCAAGAAGATACATTGATAATACCCACACATGCACCCAACAACATGGCCTCAAATTATGTCATCCAAAAACCGACAAAACTGGCAGGTGAAATATGCGAATCAAGAATTTTTGTTATGGAATTAATATACCACGCTCAACAAGCCATTAGCTTTTGGAATCACCTCCAAATGCATGGTCCAAAGTTGGCTGTGCAAATACCCCCTGACAATATGATAGGTTTGAGAACATAGTGTTTACAACCCCAAAGGTGTGATAGAGTTTATTAATAATAAGATTATGTGTACTTTTCCCAACACCATTTATCAAATAAACCAGCAGGTCTCATGTTGATTTGTAACACTATCCTTATATGCTAACTCCTTCTGGCCATTCTTTTCTCCTCCACTGACAATTGCCTATGTACTAGTAATATGGTTTCATTACTAGTAGGACAAAAGTACTTCAGCTTCTCTTTTTCAAAATGCTCTTGGCAATTTTTACACATTTATTCTTCCAGAAGAAAGTTAGAATAATTGTCAATTTTTTAAAAATCCTGGTTGGATTTTGGTCGACATTGGGTTTTCCAGGTGGACAACTGTATCATCTGATAATAATAGTAAATCTTTGTTCCTATTTTTGTTGTTTTTGTATCACGTAGAACTTCCTGACAATGTTGAGACGAAAATGATTACAGTTATCCCTGATGATGAAGGCTACTGGTTTCAAATGGAGCTTCATTATCATCTTAAGAAAGTATCTGTCTTCTTATTGTGTACCAAGAGAGTTTTCTAAAAATCATAAATGAATATTAAATTTTATCAAAATATCTTTTGGTACTAACAATAATCTTAGGGCTTTTCTCCTCTGACTTACTATTATGATAATACATTTCCAGGCATAGAAACTCATAATAACAATTAATATTTTTTTAAAGAATTTATTTATTTATTTGACAGAGAGAGAGAGCACAAGAAGGGGGAATGGCAGGCAGAGGGAAAGAGCGAAGCTGCTGAGGAGAGAGTCTGATACGGGTCTCAATCCCGGGACCCTGGGATCATGACCTGAGCCGAAGGCAGACACTTAACTGACTGAGCCACCCAGGTGTCCCAACAATTAATATTTTTGAGTGCTTACTACATGCTAGGTTCTAGGAAATGCTTCACATAATTAACTCTTAATCTTTACAATAACTGCATAAATAGATAGCATCATAGTTTCATTTTATAGATGAAGAAACTGAGATACAGAGACATTAAACAGGTTAACCAAAGGCATTCGGCTATCGGATCCATATCAAGATGTAAAACTATTCCTAGGTATCTGGCTCCAGAGTCTGGTTTCTTACATCACTATACTGCTTCTTGATCAACTCTACTTGGTCAGTAGATATGTATTAAAATATATTTCTAAATTCAGTGTGCTCGTGATTTATTAAGGATTTTGTACTGCCATTGTGAAGTTTAACATTGGGGCTATGCTAATGTCATCAAATGAGTCAGCAAACTTTTTAATTTTTAATAAATTTCAGGTCAATGTAAAAAACAATGAAAACTGTCTGAGATTTAAGTTTTCTATAAAGGTGGGAGGGAGATGCCGCACTCTTGCACCTGGAAGGCAGAAGCCTTCCACACTGGGTGGGGGCCTCACTCAAGGACAGGTAGCAGCAGGGAAACCAGACTGAAATGGGGAGCTTGAAAACTGGGGGCGGCTAGTGGTTTTAGAAACACAAAGGGCAGAGAGGTGCCCAGCCCTGGGAGCGAGGACTGGGAGAGCGTCTGTGGAGCGCACAAACCAGAACACTGAGGGTTTTTAGCAGCATGACAGAAACGGAGTCAGTGTGGCCTGGAGAGCTCAGTAAAGAGCAGACCTAGATCACTCTGTTCTGAGACAGAGGTTTGGATATAGTCACTGCTGCTCTGACTCTCAGAAGAGACACAGAAAGCCGCCAGGGAAAGCCACCAGAGAACAAAAGACCCCGAAAACCAGTTCTCACCGCTCCCACTCCGCCCCTCAGGGGGCAGGGCAACTCTGCCCAAACAGGGTTGCCTGAGTATCAGTGCGGCAGGCCCCTCCCCTAGAAGGCAGGCTGAGAGAAAAAGAAGCCCACATCCCTAAGGTCCCTATAAAACAGGTGCATCTTGCTTGGGTCCTGGTCAATAATTTGGACTCTGTACATTCCCGCAACCACACCTCATCAGAATGACAAACAGGAGGAACCCCTAACAAACAAAAGAAACAGAGACTGTGGCCTCTGCCACAAAACTAATGGATATAGATATAACCAAGATGTCAAATGGATTTCAGAGTAACAATTATCAAGATGATGTATAGGCTTGAGAAAAATATTAACGAAAATATAGAATCTCTAAGGGCTGAAATGAGAATGAATCTGGTGGAAATTAGGAATTCTATGAATGAAATGCAGTCTAAACTGGATGCTCTGACTGCCAGGGCAAACGAGGCAGAAGACGAAATAGTGCATTAGAGGATGCAATGATAGAAAAGAAGGAAAGAGAGGTAACATGGGGGAAAAACTCCATTTTCATGAAAAAAAAAAAAGCTGCAGGAGATTACTGAGTCAATGAAACATTCCAGTGTCAGAATTATCAGAATTCCCAAGGGGGTGGAGAAAGAGAGAGGTCTAGAAGAGAGATTTGAACAAACTGTAGCTGAGAACTTCCCTGATCTGGTGAAGGAAACAAGCAGTCATGTCCAAGAGGCAGAGAGGACCCCCCCCCCAAGATCGATGAGAACAGAACACCACGACATATAATAGTACAATCTGCAAATCTTAGATCCAAGGAAATAATCTTGAAAGCGGCGAGGGGGAAGAGATTCCTTATGTACAGAAGGAGGAACATCAGAATAACGTCAGACCTGTCTACAGAGACCTGGCAAGCCAGAAAGGGCTGGCAAGGCATATTCAGAGCACTAACTGAGAAGAACATGCAGCCAAGGATACTATATCCAGCAAGGCTGTCATTCAGAATGGATAGAGAGACAAGGAGCTTCCAAGACCAGCAGAAACTGAAAGAATATATGACCACCAAGCCAGCCCTACAAGAAATATTAAGGGGGGGGGGTTCTATAAAAGTAGAAAGACCCCAAGAGTGATACAGAACAGAAATATACAGAGACAATCGATAGAAACAAGGACTTCACAGGCAACATGACATTAAAATCATATCTCTCAATAATCACTCTCAATGTGAATGGCCTAAATGCTCCCATAAAGTGACACAGTGTTGCAGATTGGATAAAAAGACATGACCCATCCACATGTTGTCTACAAGAGACTCACTTTGAACCTAAAGATACATCCAGACTGAAAGTGAAGGGATGGAGAACAATTTTTCATGCCAACGGACCTCAAAAGAAAGATGGGGTAGCAATTCTCGTATCAGACAGATTAGATTTTAAGCTAAAGACTGTAGTTAGAGATACAGAAGGACACTATATTATTCTTAAAGGGTGTATCCAACAAGAGGATCTAACAATTATAAATATCTATGCCCCCAACAGGGAAGCAGCTGACTACATAAGCCAACTGTTGACCAGAATAAATAGACATATAGATAATAATACGTTAATAGTAGGGGACCTCAACACTCCACTCTCATCAATAGACAGATCACCTAAGCACAAAATCAACAAAGAAACAAGAGCTTTGAATGACACACTGGACCAGATGGACATAATAGATATATACAAAACACTCCACCCTAAAACAACAAAATACTCATTCTTTTCTAATGCACATAGAACTTTCTCCAGAATAGACCATATACTGAGTCACAAAACATGTCTCAACTGATACCAAAAGATTGAGATTATTCCCTGCATATTCTCAGACCACAATGCTTTGAAACCAGAGCTCAATCACAAGAAAAAAATCGGAAGTAACTCAAACACTTGGAAGCTAAGGACCATCCTGCTTAAGAATGTTTGGGCAAACCAAGAAATCAAAGAAGAACTTAAGCAATTTATGGAAACCAATGAGAATAAAAACACATCAGTCCAAACCATATGGGCCACTGCAAAGGCCATCCTAAGGGGGAAATACATGGCCATCCAAGCCTCACTCAAAAGAATAGAAAAATCTAAAATGCAGTCCTTATACTCACACCTTAAACAGCTGGAGATGGAACAAAAGAACAGGCCTAAGCCATGCACGAAAAGACAACTGATTAACATTAGAGCAGAGATCAATGAATTAGAAACCAGAAATACATAGAGCAGATCAACAAAACTCGAAGCTGGTTCTTTGAAAGAACTAATAAGATCAATAAGCCACTGGCCAGACTTATCCAAAAGAATAGAGAAAGGACCCAAATTAATAAAATTATGATGAAAGGGGAGAGATCACGACTAACACCAAGGAAATAGAAACAATCATTAGAAACTATTATAAACAACTATATGCCAATAAATTAAGCAACCTGGAAGAAATGGATGCCTTCCTGGAAACCTATAAACTACCAAGACTGAAACAGGAAGAAATTGACAATCTAAATAGACCGATAAACAGTGAAGAGATTGAAGCAGTGATCAAAAACCTCCCAATAAACAAAAGTCCAGGGCCTTGTGGATTCGCTGGGGAATTCTACCAAACATTCAAAGAAGAAATAATACTTATTCTCCTGAAGCTGTTTCAAAAAATAGAAACAGAAGGAAAGCTACCAAACTCATTCTATGAGCCCAGCATTACCTTGATCTCAAAACCAGGAAAAGACCCCATCAAAAAGGAGAATTACAGACTGATATCCCTGATGAATATGGATGCAAAAATTCTCAACAAGATCCTAGTTAATAGGATCCAACAGTACATTAAAAGGATTATTCATCACGACCAAGTGGGATTCATCCCTGGGATTCAAGGGTGGTTCAATATTCGCAAATCAATCAGTGTGATAGAACACATTAATAAGAGAAGAGACAAGAACTATATGATCCTCTCAATTGATCCAGAAAAAGCATTTGACAAAATGCAGCATCCTTTCCTGATTAAAACCCTTCAGAGTGTAGGGATAGAGAGTACATTCCTCAATTTCATAAAAACCATCTATGAAAAGCCTACAGGGAATATCATTCTCAATGGGGAAAAGCTGAGAGCCTTTCCCTTAAGATCAGGAACACATTGTAAACTTCACACACTCTTAGCGTTTTGGTTTGGGTTTTTGTTTTTAGAATCAGCTAAAGTTGGATATTTCCCTTTTTCCACGTGGAAAGTCTTGAGCCGACTGGAGTTGGGTATTTCTCTTTCTCTGGTCATTCAGGCTCTGATAATACCCCAGCAGATTAGGCTCTAGTTAATTACTTTCTGCTGAGGACAGATCCTATTTAAAAAAACAGAGTGCTCTGGTGTATTTCAAAATGGTTCCTTTCTCCTGCCCTACAGAAGCACAAGGGGATTGTTTTTCTTTGATACTTTCTGTGAGAACCCGGTGGAGCGCTTAGACGTAAACCTTCCAAAATTGTGGAATGCACCTCCACCCACCAGGGTCACGTCCCCCTGGAATTTTTAGCTCTCACTATTGTCCAGCCTTTTGTCACAATTCAGGTTATCCTACCCCATCTCTACTTCCAGACACTGGTTCCTCCCGAGCTGTGCCTTGTGACTCTCCACTCCGGTAAGCCATTACTCCTTGTATTTGCCTCTCTGTCTCTCCAAACTTCAGGGGCAGGGTTTTGATCTTTGTCCTCTCCTCCTCTTTATGATCTTAGAATAATTGATGATTTTTCAGTCTGTTGACCTTTTGACTTGTTATGACTTTCCAAACTACTTACATGTGGAACCCGTACAATTTTCAATTACAAAATTCCAGCTAATTTTACAGCTCTGAATTGCCCTAGGCTGAAAGTTCCCTCTGGGCTTGGTGACCATAACCAGTCTCCCCACTCCACTGCTTGGGCACTCTATCGGTTTGGGCTCGCTCCCCTGTTCTTTCTGAGTCTCCTGGAATCCTGAGACCACAATGATCCACCTAGAATTCTGCCCTATTTGCCCCCTGAGCCTTTTTCAAAAAGGGTTGCTGCTCACTAGAGTAGATTTCCAAGGGTCCCAATTTTTTTTGCTCCTGTGTTATATCAGTTTCTGGCAGCCAGCTTATGGAGGCTCCCTTCCCTCCCCCTGCTTATCTTTGGATATTTCCCCAGAAGATTCAAGGTTCTGCACCTCCCACCTTGCAAAAAGTAGTAGTTTTTCTGCTTGTGGAGATCCAAATAAATCTTCTTACATCTCAGGTTGAATTCGTGTGTGTTCAGAATGGTTTTTTAGATATCCACCTAATTCATGGAACCAGATGAAACGAGTTCCCCTACTCTGCCACCATCTTGCCCCCCCCCAATTAAGAGTCTCTTATAGTTTTTCTCACTCTCTGATTTCATCTTATTTTATTTTTCCCTCCCTTCCCCTATGATCCATTGTTTTGTTTCTTAAATTCCATATATAAGTAAGATCATATAATTATCTTTCTCTGATTGACTTTTTTGCTTAGCATAGTACCTTCTAGTTCCATCCACATCATTGCAAATGGCAACAATTATTTCGTTGACGGCTGAGTAGTATTCCATTGCATATATACCACCTCTTCTTTATCCATTCATCTGTCAATGGACATCTGGGTTCTTTCCCATAATTTGGCTATTATCAACATTGCTACTTTAAACATTGGGGTGCAAGTGCCCCTTTGGGTCACTACATTTGTGTCTTTGGGAAAATACCTAGTAGTGCAATTGCTGGGTCTAGGATAGCTCTATTTTCAACTATTTGAGGAACCTCCATACTGTTTTCCAGAGTGGCTATACCAGTTTACATTCCCACCAACAGTGTAAGAGGGTTCCCCTTTCTCTGCATCTTTGCCAACATCTGTTGTTTCCTGACTTGTTAATTTTAGCCATTCTGACAGGGGTGAGGTGGTATCTCTTGTGGTTTTTATTTGTGTTTCCCTGATGCTGAGTGATGTTGAGCACTTTTTCATGTGTCTGTTTGGATGTCTTCTCTGCAGAAACGTCTGTTCATGTCTTCTGCCCATTTTTTGATGGGATTATTAGTTCTTTGGGTGTTGAGTTTGATAAGTTCTTTATAGATTTTGGATAATAGCCCTTTATTTGATAAGAGTTTTGCAAATATCTTCTCCCATTCTGTCGGTTGTTGTTTAGTTTTGTTGACTGTTTTCTTTGCTGTGCAAAAGCTTTTTATCTTGATGAAGTCCCAATAGTTCATTTTTACTTTTGTTTCCATTGTATTTGGAGATGTGTCTAGCAAGAAGTGCTGTGGCAGAGGTCACAGAGGTTGTTGCCTGTGTTCTCCTCTAGGATTTTGATGGATTCCTGTCTCACATTTAGGTCTTTCATCCATTTTGAGTCTATTTTTGAGTATAACAAAATATCCAGTTTCCTTCTTCTGCATGTGGCTGTCCAATTTTCCCAATACTATTTGTTGAAGAGACTGTCTTTTTTCCATTGGACATTCTTTCCTGCTTTGTCAAAGACTAGGTGACCATAGAATTGAGGGTCCATTTCTGGGTTCTTTATTCTGTTCCATTGATCTATGTGTCTGTTTTTGTGCCAGTACCATACTGTCATGATGTTTACAGCTTTGTAATACAGCTTGAAATCCAGAATTCTGATGCCACCAGTTTTGGTTTTCTTCTTCAACATTCCTTTGGCTATTGGGGGTCTTACTAGGTTCCATACAAATTTTAAAATTACTTGTTCCAGCTCGGTGAAAAATGTTTATGGTATTTTGATAGAGATTGTATTGAATGTATAGATTGCTTTGGGTAACATAGACATTTTTTTAAATGGCTTTTTTAATTTTTATTTTTATTTTTTTATTACAATAATATTTTTTGTTATATTATGTTAGTCACCATACAGTACATCCCTGGTTTTTGATGTAAAGTTCGATGATTCATTATTTGCATATAACACCCAGTGCACCATGCAATACATGCCCTCCTTACTACCCATCACCAGCCTATCTCATTCCCCCACCCCCTCCCCTCTGAAGTATGAGAGACTATGGACTCTTAGAAACAAACTGAGGGCTTCAGAGGGTAACATAGACATTTTAACAATATTTATTCTTCTAATCCGTGAGCATCAAATGTTTTTCCATTGTTTGTGTCTTCCTCAATTTCTTTTATGAATGTTTTATAGTTTTCAGAGCACCGATTCTTTGCCTTTTTGGGTAGGTTTATTCCTAGGTATTTTATGGTTCTTGGTGCAATTGTAAATCGAATTGACTCCTTAATTTCTCTTTCTTCTTTCTCATTGAGGATATATAGAAATACAACTTATTTTTGTGCATTCATTTTATATCTTGCCACTTTGCTGAATTCCTGTATGAGTTCTAGCAGTTTGGGGGTGGAATCTTTTGAGTTTTCCACATATAGTATCATGTCATCTGTGAAGAGTGAAAGTTTGACTTCTTTGCTGATTCAGATTCCTTTTATTTCTTTTCGTTGTCTGAATGCTGAGACTAGGACTTCCAGTACTATGTTGATCAACAGCAATGATAGTGGACATCTCTGTCGTGTTCCTGTCCTTAGGGGAAAAGCTCTCAGTTTTTCCTGATTGAGAATGATAGTCACTGTGGGCTTTTTGTATATGGCTTTTATGGTATTAGGTATGTTCCCTATATCCCTACATTGTGAAGAACTTTAATCAGGAAAGAATGCTGTACTTGTCAATGCTTTTTCTGCATCTAGTGAGAGGATCATATGGTTCTTGTCCTTTCTTTTATTAAAATAATGTATCACATTGATTTGCAAATGTTGAACCAGGAATAAATCCCACTTCATTATGGTGAATAATCCTTTTAATGTACTGTTGGATCCTATTGGCTATATCTTGGTGAGAATTTTTGCATCCATGTTCATCAGGGATAGTGGTCAGTAATTCTCCTTTTTGGTGGGGTCTCTGGATTTGGGATCAAGGTAATGTTGGCCTCATAGAAAGCATTTGGAAGTTTTCCTTCCATTTCAATTTTTTGAAACATCTTCAGAAGAATAGGTATTAATTCTTCTTTAAATGTTTCGTAGAATTCCCCTGGGAAGCCATCCATTCCTGGGCTCTTGTTTTTTGGGAGATTTTTGATTACTACTTCAATTTCCTTGGTGGTTATGGATCTGTTCAGGTTTTCTATTTCTTCCTGGTTCAGTGTTTGTAGTTTATACATCTCTAGGAATGCATCCATTTATTCCAGATTGCCTAATTTGTTGGTATATAGTTACTTATAAGATGTTCCTGTAATTTTTTGTATTTCTTCTCTGTTGGTTGTGATCTCTCCTCTTTCACTCATGATTTTATTTATTTGGGTCCTTTCTCTTTTCTTTTGGATAAGTCTGGCCAGGGGTTTATCAATCTTATTTATTCTCTCAAAGAACCAGCTCCTAGTTTCCTTGATCTGTTCTAATGTTCTTTTAGTTTCTCTTTCATTGATTTCTGCTCTAATCTTTATTGATTTCCTTGTCCTGCTGGTTTTAGGCTTTATTTACTGTTCTTTCTCTAGCTCCTTTAGGTGTGGAGTTAGGCTGTGTATTTGAGACCTTTCTTGTTTCCTGAGAAAGGCTTGTATTGCTACATACTTCCTTCTTAGGACCACATTTGCTTCATCCCAAAGGTTTTGAACAGTTGTGTTTTCATTTGCATTTGTTTTTATGAATTTTTAAATTCTTCTTTAATTTCCTAGGTGACCCATTCATTCTTTGTAAGATGTTCCATGTATTTTAGTTCCTTCCAAATTTCCTCTTGTGATTGAGTTCCACTTCCAAAGCATTGTGGTCTGAAAATGTGCAGGGAATAATCCCAATCTTTTGGTACCAGTTGAGCCTGATTTGTGACCCAGTATGTGAACTTCTGGAGAATGCTCCATGTACACTTGAGAAGAATGTGTATTCTGTTGCTTTAGGATGGAATGTTCTGAATATATCTGTGAAGTCTGACTGGTCCAGTGTGTCATTCAAAGCCGTTGTTTCCTTGTTGATCTTCTGCTTAGATGATCTCTCCATTGCAGTGAGTGGAATGTTAAAGTCTCCTATGATTATTGTATTATTATCAGTGTTCTTTTTTAATTTTGTTATTAATTGGTTTATATAATTGGCTGCTCCCATGTTAAGGGCATAAATATTTACAATTGTTAGATATTGTTGTTGGATAGACCCTTTATGATATAGTGTCCTTCCCCATCTTTTATTACAGTCTTTGGTATAAAATCTAATTTGTATGATATAAAGTTTGCTACCCTGCTCTCTTTTGATGTCTGTCACCATCATAAATGGTGTTCCACCCCCTCACTTTAAATCTGGAGGTGTCTTTGGATCTAAAATGAATTTTCTACAGACAACATATCGATGGGTCTTGATTTTTTATATAATCTGATACCCTGTGTCTTTTGATTGGGGAGTTAGCCCATTTACATTCAGAGTAACTATTGAAAGATATGAATTTAGTGCCATTGTAATCCCTGTAAAGTCACTGTTTCTGTATATTTTCTCTGTTCCTTTCTGGTCTATGTTACTTTTGGGCTCTCTCTTTGCTTAAAGGATGCCCTTTAATATTTCTTGCAGAGCTGGTTTGGTGATCACACATTCTTTTAGTTTCTGTTTGTCCTGGAAGCTTTTTATCTCTCTATTTTATCTCTCTATGAATGACATCCTTGCTGGATAAAGTATTCTTGGCTGTTAGTTTTCTCATTTAGCACCCTGAACATATCATGCCTGTCCTCTATGGCCTGCCAGGTCTCTGTGGATAGGTCTGCTGCCAGTCTAGGTACAGAGTTTCAGTTATACAACATGAAAGGAGTTACAGAGATAGATGGTAGTGATGGTAGCACATATTTATGAATGTATTCACCACTGAGCTGTACAGTTAAAAATGGGTAAGGTGGTAAATTTTATTTTATGTGAATTTTACCGCATGTGCTAGCATGTGTGCATGCACACACACACACACATGCACACACAGAGAATTGTGGAAAAAACACCTGGCAGAATGTAAAAAAAAAAAAAAGAATCATGACGTCCTGGCCATTATTTCTTACATACTTACTCAGGATCTAATTGCTCTGTATTTACGCATAATTACAACAAGCTTTGTTTCTGTTCTGTTGAGTACAGATTAATTGAGTAGATGACTATGAAGACTGTTTTTATTGTTCTTGACTGGGATTTCTAGGTTTTCACTTAATGACTATTGGTCATTTGTTTCCATACTATTATACTCAGCTTAGTTTTTGTTAGTTCTGTTTTGCTGTTTGTTTCACTGCATAGCAAATGAAAATGCAGTTGGGGGAAATGTTGCTAAAGACAGAATGACATCAGCAAGAAATGATAGTTGACAATCTGATGGGAAGAAATAAAATAAAATAAACATAAAATTATATAGTTATTAGTCATATAAAAGAACCAACAGCATGATATCTAGTTTGGGGTTCTCAGCCCTACATGTCTTATTCCCTTGAGGGCAGCACTGTATTAATTATTCATGCCAACACACAAAGTGACATTGTTATGATAGTGTCAATGAATCCACAAGAAAAGATTTAAATTAATACTATTTATTCTTTTAAGAAAGATATGCAATGCATTTTATCTAATTTTCCATGCAAGTTGATATAATTTGGCACTTGAAGGGGTAAGCTTTTAGTATCATCATAATACCTATCACTCTTGAGTGCCATCTCCATGCCAGACAATGGGCCAGGTCTTTAAGATAAACTGTCATTAATCCTGATGGATAGTGAGCCTGCAACAAGGCCAGGCATATATCAGAAAAGTTTGGGGAAGGCAGATTCTGTCTACTGTGCCTTTGACAGTTGGTTTTATTTTGAGATGTAAAGATGCATTGCCCTCCTCTTAAGAAAAGTGAGGACTATGTACTGATTTTATTTAATTTATCCTATTGAGCTTATGTAGTAAGATAAGCAATATTATTATTATTGTTATTACTCTTAAGTATCTGGTCTGTGCCAATCAATGTGTCCAGTCTTTTACATAAAATATCTTTACTCCAGCCAGGTAGTTATTACTATCCACATTTTACATGGTGAGAAACACTGGCTCCAGAGGAGTATCATCTGCTCAAGGACAATAGGTGAGTGATAGAGCCAAGACTCAACTCCACTTGCAGAAGACCCAAAGCCAGACTCTTCCCAATCCCAGATCACTCCAGTTAGAGAAGAAATCCCATTAACTACACCTTATGGTTCCTGAACACTGCCCTAAGGGAGTTACCTCTGCAAGGAGCTTTCTGGTATAGTGGGAAGTTTCCAATTTCTATCCATTTTCTCCATGAAACTGTGTTCTTAGCCAGGGAGAGGAGAGACATAATTCATCCTGTGAGTCTGAGTCAAGGGAGTATTTTAATCATCTAAGAGGAACCAAACCAGAACAATTCCTTGACCTCACCAGCTGAGTCCATCCACCTGTCAGAGTGATCTGGCCCTCCTCAACCATACTCATTTCTTTTGCTGGCAGCTGATGTTACCCAAACATGGTCTCTGGACCCTGGAGGGTCCTTGTACCTACAGCAAAAACGGTGCCTATGGTATTCGGAGAGCAGCCCCCAGGGCAAGTCAACTCCACTCTGCAGGAAAATCAACTGGGTACTCCTATTCTCCTACTATGAGAGTCCAGGAATATCCCATGAACACAAAATCCCATTCCTTCCTTCTGCCATAAATGTCTTTCTCATTCCTTGTCTCTTCTAAAATCCACTCATGTCATCCCTTTGGTTCTAGGCTCCTCTGGCTATCGGAAGAATAGAGGTGCCTACAGCTGGGTATCTCCCTTTCGCCTGGTCAGTTAGGCCATGATAATATTACAGCATTTAGGCTCTGGTTAACTGGTTTCTCCTGAGGGCAGGCCTTCTAGAGAAGAAGCTCTGGAATATTACAAAATGGTTCCTTTCCTCTCCCTCTCTGGGAACCCTATGAGGTTTTTCTCTGTTATTTACTCCAGGAAGTGTATAGCTCCAGGGGGCAAATCCCACCCGTGGAGTTTTCTCTCATATGTACTGTGAGAACCTGGTCAGGTTCCTAGCGTAAAATGCACACATCACATCTGTGGGGAGTCCCCTATGAGTGAGTGTCCCAGGAGCTTTTCTTTTTAAGATTTTATTTATTTTAGAGAGGGGGAACGGGGAGTGGGGAGGGGCAGAGGGGAGGAGAAAGAATCTGAAGCAGACTCAATGCTGAGAGAGGAGCCCAAGGAGCAGGGGGACTCGATCCCAGGACCCGGAGATCATGACTTGAGTTGAAACCAAGAGTCAGACGCTTCGCTTCACCAACTGAGCCACACAGGCGTCCCGCCCCTGGAGCTTTTAACTCTCAAAGTTGTCCACACTGAGCCTCCAGCAGCTCACCAGTTAACACTCAGGTCATCCTACCCCAGTACTGGCTCCAAGCACTGAGGTCTGCCCTTGTTGAGCGTTACTTCTGCTAAGACATCACTCCCTGTATTCATCTGTCTCTCTAATCTTGGGGGCAAAGGTTTGCCCTGTGCTCACCTGTCTTAAAGATCCTAGAAGAGTTGTTCTTTTTCCCCAGTTTCTTCAGCTTTTCATTGTTAGGACAGAGTGGCAACGTCCATGTTCCCTACATGTGGAATACAGTGCAATCAATTTTCAGTCGAGAGTCTCCAGGTAGTTTGACCGCTCGGAATCCTCCCCCCCACCCCAGGCTGCGGAGAATCAATCAGTGCTGTTGTTGCTACTCTGCTGCAGTTGTTATTGTTGGGATTTGGGTGTTGCTGCCGAGTCTCGTTCATACACAAATTGCGTAGAATTGAAGGAGCCACCCGTTAGGTGTAATCCTCCTAAATGCATAAAAACTCACATAAGAATTTTCAACCAGGTACAAGACTATGGCACACTCTGAGAAACATCTTTTCAAAAAACTTTAAATGAAAAAGTGCAGGAATCTAACTTAAAATAATGGAAATACATGTTACAGGTAGTTTATCAGCTTGCCAAGAAATTGTGTTTCCAGACAACACTGTTTCCAACTTAGCTGATTTCTAGGTATAATACTATGAAGTAAGATCATAAAATCAAGAGCCAAATAGTCAAATGACTTATTTTATTTTATTTATTTTGCATTTTATTTTATTTTACTTTTATTTTATTTTATTATTTTTTAGAGACACAGTGTGTGAGCAGGGAGGAGCAGAGGGAGAAGGAGAGTATCTTAAGCAGACTCCACACTTGGTGTGGAGCCCAACATGGAGCTTCATCTCAGGACCCTGAGATTGTAACCTGAGCCAAAGTCAAGAGTCAGACGCTTAACTGACTGAGCCAACCAGGGACCCCTTTTTTATTTTATTTAAATTTTTTTTATTATTTTTAAAATTCTGGTATAATTATAATACAATTTACATATTACATATTAGTATCAGGGGTATGGTGATTCAACAATTCTATTCATTACTCATCACAAGAACCTATTCACCCATCCCTCTATCCACCTCCCCTCTTTGTTTGTTCTCCTTATTTTAGGGTCCATTTTTTTCTTTCTTTTTTTCTTTGTTTTCTTTGATTCTTAAACTACACATATGCGTGAAATCCTATGGCATTTGTCTTTCTCTGACTCCTTTCACTTAGCATTATGCCCTCTAGATCCATCCATGTTGCTCTAAGTGGCAAGGTTTCATTCTTTTTTATGGCTGAGTCATATTCCACTGTATATATACCACATCTTTTTTATCCATTCATCTATCCATGGACGCTTGAGTTGCCTCCGTATTTGACTATTATAAATAATGCTGCAATAAACATAGGGGTGCATTTGCATTTTCAAATTAGTGTCTTCGTATCCTTTGGGTAAATACCAAGTAGTGGAATTACTGGATCGTATGGCAATTGTATCTCTAATGCTTTGAAGAACCTCCATACTGATTTCCACACTGGGTGTACCAATTTGCATTCCCACCAACACTGCATGAGGGTTCCCTTTTCTCCAAAAGCTTGCAAACATTTGTTGTTTTCTGTGTTTTTTATTTGAGCCATTCTGACAGGTGTGAGGTGATATCTCGATGTGGTTTTGACTCATATTTCTCTGGTGATTAATGTTGTTGGGTGTCTTTTCATCTTTCTGTAGGTCATGTGTATGTCTTCTTTGGAGAAATGTCTTTTCATGTCTTCTGCCTATTTTTAAATTGGAATTTTTGCTTTTTGGTGTTGAGTTGTACATGTTCTTTATATATTTCCCAAACTAACCCTTTATTGGATATATCATTTGCAAATCTCTTCTCTCATTCAGTAAGCTGTCTTTTAGTTTAACAGATGGTTTCCTTCACTGTGCAGAAGATTTTTCTTTTGATATAGTCCTAATAATTTATTTTTGCTTTTGTTTCCCTTGCCTGAGTACTCATATCTAGAAAAATGTTTCTATGGCCAATGCCAGAGAAATTACTGCTTGTGCTGTCTTCTAGGATTTTTATGATTTCAGATCTCACATTTTAATCCATTTTGAATTTATTTTTGTGTATGTCATAAGAAATGCAACAGTGTCATTCTTTTGCATGCAGCTGTCCAGTTTTCCCAACACCATGTGTTGAAGAGACAATCTTTTCCCTATTGCATATTCTTGCTTCCTTTGTCGGAGATTAATCAATCATATAATCGTGAGTTTCTTTCTGGGCACTCTATTCTGTTCCCCTGACCTAAGTGTAGAGAGCCTGGCCTTAAAGTAAAGCTGAAATTTGCTGGAAGTCACTCTAGCACCCTCTGGGTGCACACACTGATTCCTGTCATACACCGCCAGCCCTCTTTTGTTGCCACCAAAGATCTCAGAGTGAGAAATGAATGTTGACTTTGAAGGCTTAAGGCACACATGGCAGCCAGAGGGAAAGTCCTGAGCCTACAAAGGAAGGAGGCCACAAAACTGGCTACTAGAGCAGTCATCTCTTACCCATTCTGTAGTCATCACTGCACTGGTGAAAGGTATGGTTCATTCTCTCATCAGAAAATCGCAGTCCAAGGATACATACATTTACAAATGATTTCAGAGAGTTTTTAAGTTTGAACCTCAAGTCTTGGAGTAGATATTCTCAGTGGAAAATGGTTTAGATTCATTTTTTCTCTTTATTTTATTCAAGAAGGTTGAGAGGATAGTCAGGGGGACTGAGAGGATCCCTGACTCGCTGAAATTCCCAGTTCTCCTCCCGCAGCAGGACAGGAAAAATGTAAGTGGGGACTCCAGCCCCACCCAGACAAGCTGGAGAGAGACGGGACCCAGGAATATCAACCAACGGTCCTTCGGGTTTATCCTCCGTGGGCAGTGGCCAGAACACTTGGGGTGAAGCCCTCAGACTACCTCGAATAGGGCTACTAGGGAGTTCCACGGTGCTTCTTGGGAGTGGTGAGGGTCTATGGTGAAAGGCATCCACCACACTCACGAACATGGTCGTATCAGGGATCTGGGCGAGGCAGGTGGAGTAGTCGTTATACTTACACGTGCCTTCCACCAAGGCGGTCATGACTGTAGGGGTCCCCTGAAAGCATGTTGAGAGTCAGAAGTGGCTCCTCAGAAGATCATCAGGAAGTTGTTGGCCATTGATCTGAATTTCTTTGAGAATGAACTTCTGTGGTTTATTTGCCTTGCCCTCTAGGCAGCCATGTTACAGGACTTTGTGAAAGATGATTTTGTAGGATCCCCTGGTGCTGGGCTTTCCTCTAGCCCTGAACCTATGCTGGGCTTTCCTCTAGCCCTGAACCTGTGTACTCAGATAGGGACCCACAGCAGGGAGGAGACATTGCTGCCATTTTCCCCATTTGTGGTGGTCACAGCTACAGGAAGAAGACCAGAGCGGGCAGGGGCGGGGCTGTTGGGGAGGTGCTGCTTGAGTCCCAATGGGACTGGAGTCCAACACGTGAGCCTCCTCACACCAAGTTATCAAATAAGCTTACAAAACAAATAGCAAAATAGTCAAGCGACTATTTTAAAATCAGTATTTTCCTTGGCGACTTCTATATTAGATCGTCTTCTGTATAGCCTTAATTTAGAGAGGTTCCAGGGATAAGAGGACATAATCTAAGCAGCGCGCGCCCATGAAGATCTAAACTTCCTTGTATATACTCGGTAAATCAGGGACAGACTCAGGGGAGAGTGGTTCTGTATTTCACACTAGAAGGAAGAACGCGCCCCCTGCCAGTCAGCCATGAGGAGAACGACTTTTACACACCCAATCCCCAGTCTCGAACTCACTTCCTCTCGGCAGGGCAACACCAGGACTTAAGATGGAAGAAAGCTGCACAGAGGCATCTTGGAAAGTAGGTGTCACAGTGGCCAGCAAATTAGAAGGGAAGGAGAAGTGGCACAAGGCAGGTGTGTGCTATGAAATACAAAGGCTTCTAGGGACTGAGGAGTGGGGCGCACCGTTGCCCGGATCACGGACAGCTTCCTCCGGGGGATTTCTGCTCTCCCGGGAGAGCCAGAATTTCCGCTCTCCCAGGGAACAACCTAACTGGGGTCTCTGCCTACCCTGCACCGCCCGATTAATGAGTCCCCACCCACTGCGCCTGTATAACCGGGTTGGCACAGTGACCGCCAGGAATGTCGCGCGACATTATAGCATATATCCAGAGCAAATCCCGAAGCGCTACCTTCTTTGCGTTAAAATTTCTCAGGGAGTGCATTCTTCACGCAGTGCACTCAGACAAGGAGATCCTGGGAACAATAAGAAGCTTCTATCTCAGCACCTCAGGGAGCTGAGGGCAGGGAGTCAGGACTTAGGACCACCAGGCGAGCTGGGAGTGGAAAGATCAGATTGGAGGGGTCCTAAAACCCTCCCGCTGGTGTGTCCGGCAGAGAGTGGAGGTGCTACACTGAGAAAGCACACTTACATTGAGAGTGAGTGCAGGTATGATTTCAGCAGATCATCATCATGCCATGTGTGCATGTGATTCCGTGAGAGAGACTCAGAGAGAAGCTTGGGCTGCGATTCAGAGTGAACCCACGTGCATGCCCAGTGTGTCGGACCCCGTGTGCCGGCCTGTGCTCCGGGGAGTGCGCACACGTTTGGAGACTGAAATGAATTTGTGTGAAAGCTTTGTGTGTGAGCCTTGTGTCCCCAGGGACTCTTCAGTGCCTTCAAGCGTGCTGTGCTCTCTAGTGGAGGACTTAAGTGTGGGGGAGGTGGGCAAAGGGCTGGAATTACACGCCACTGGACAACTTCGCAAACAGCGGCCAGAAGCGAGGGGCAGCGGGGCAAATGGTTCGAGCAGAATGATGAGCCAGAGGTGCTGGCTGACAGGATAGGAAGAGGAAGGGCTAGAAGTCCGTTTGGAGGCTTGGGAAACCTTTGTGCCTAACACCTTCAGGCTCAGGCCCAGCAGGGCTTCCAGCTCCTCCGAAACCACGTGACAGACCACCCAGCGCGAATCCAGGAAGCCACACAAGGTGGGAATCTGAAAACTGAGATAGGGATTTCACAGAATCGGTCCCTGGGCATGAGGGCTCTTCTAAATCCCTCCCTAGCTGGGAAGCAGGCACATGGCTGCTAACGATAACATTTTCTCAAGCCTGGAATGTGGTCCCCATTTCAAAGATGAGTACATTGAGGTGCTGAGAAGTTAATTTCCCTTCACCTTACCGCCTGGAAATGAGTTCTACTGATAACGTTCTTGCTATCACTCTCATCTCTTGATTTTGCCATGAGCTTTGCCCCTCTGTGATTCCTGCTACCCGAACCAGACACCCTGCGTGGGCCCAGAATCAATGCTGTTGCACGTTGCTAATCGTCCATGCCTCACTTAGACGGGGCCCCTAGGGTCAGACATGGAGAGCTAGGATGTCCTGCTTCGTGCATCTCGCCCCTTACGACAGCACCACTGGGGGTGGAGAGGGGCACACGTTCCAAACCCAGTGGAACTAAACAGGCGAAATTTACCATGACGTCAAACTGCCCTCAACTTCCTGTTCATATTAAGGGTATTTCTCCTCCTCGGCCCCCACCATCCCTCTCCCTCCCTCCACTCCCATCAACGCAAATACAAGTGGGATGGTTCCGCGGAATATTCTAGGTTCTGGACGTAAATCGGTGACACAATCCATCAGGGTATGAGATCTGTCCCCTCATTGGTTGGTTGGAACTCCTGGACGCCCCCGCCCCCGGACCCAGAGCGGCGGGAATAAGAGCGGCTGCGGGTGCTGGGAGGCAGCAGAGCACCGCTCCGCTCAAGTGTCTCTGCCACTTCCACAGCGCCAACGCCTGACGCCAACGTTGCCGCAGCTGCCGCCGCCTGTGCCCAAGCCACCTGCTGCCTGCTGCCAGGTGAGCCCCGAGATTCCTGCTTAGCGGTATGATTCTATCTCTCCTTCCCTCCTTCTTCTGCATTCATCTTTCTTGTAGCTGCTGTCCCTGCATGTCTTAGAGTCTCTGTGCACTTCTCTCTGGGTCTCTTCCTCACAAAATCTGTTACTCTAGGATTCATCCCAGGCTCCTGCATCAGGTAACACTGGACGGTCGGTTCTGGGACTCCTTGCTTCATTCTTCCTCACTGAAGTGAGCTTCAGTCTCTCTCTTTCCTGCAGAGACATGCTTTAGGCTGATCTCAGGACACTGGACTCCCCAGCATTGCATGTGGAGAGCAGAAAGGCATAGTTTCTGCAGAATGTGTGCTCAGGGATCCTATCTCCTGCCTGGTGGTCCCTGGGAAATTGGTGGAAACTGGGCCAGTGCTAGTGGGTGGCAAATAGACATACTGTCCTAGAGGCAGGCAGCCCGGAACAGCAAATTCCAGTAGTGAGTTCTGGGAGCTTCTCCCCAGTGTAAGCCCTGCACCCCAATTTTAGATTCTGCTAAGCTTAGTTTTGGGGGGGACTTTTGTCCACATGTGTAGCTGCTGTGCAGTAGAATTTTGACCTTCATTTTCTCAGAGATTCTAATGGCACAGATATTCCCTCTCTAGCTGCATCCTCCCCCCACACACACACACACCACAAGGTGTGAACAAAAGCCCCACACAGGGAAGAGAGCTCTGTGTTGCATTATAGGAAAAGCTCTGTGACAGCATTCAGAGACTCTCCTCAATGGAGACCTGGCCAGCTGGAGAATGGTATGGGGTGTGGAGTACAGATGTTTACTCACTCCCCCCTACCCACTTGGGCACTAGGAACACGTCTTATCCTTGCATGCTATATTCTCACCACACCCTCCAGTAGTCACTTCGCTTACAAAAAAACAATGGAGAAGGTAAATGGTTATCCAGAAGCCATGACACAAGAGAGTTCCAGGCAGAGGCAGGACTAGAACACCAGTCCTTGGGCTCAGAGAACAATTTTTTTAAATCAAAGATTCCATTCAATTCATTATTGGTGAGATATACAAAAACTCAAAGAAATCACAAGAGATCCAAACTATTATTTTATACAAATAATAAAATATTTATCAATATGAACAAGACCATTGGGATTCACTCTTATCAATGGGCTCATGGAAATTTTAACTGCTGTGGGGACATCATTCTTCCCTTGCAGAGAGGTGTCATGGGCTTCTGGAAGTTCTCCCCATTCCTGGCTATTGGCATCTTGGTCCTGTACCAAGTGGGTACCCTCCAGGCAGCACCATTCAGGTAAGATCACCCTGCCAGGAGTGCACTCCCCTCCCACTGTTCCTAGCATCAAACAGCTCTATTCTCTGGTGTGCTAAAAGGTTAACAACCAGCTCTCAGCGGGCGGGTGGCGGGTGAAAGGTATGCATGTAACCTGCATAAGGGTTTATTATAAAGATTTTATACTATAAAGATATTATACACAACTTAAAAACAAATGGTATATACTACACTTTACTGTGATTTTCATATGGTTTATTGAGCTTAATGGAACAGTCATTGCTGTTCACCAAACATTTGTATCTGTACCAAACCTATTTATCTAATTAAAGCACAATTTGAGAAATGATTGCATACTAATCTAATTTTCCACTGATTTTGTTCTTATTAGATCTAATACGTGACCTCTCAATCTAATTTCTCACCCTTACACAAATGTTTTCAGATTCAAACTAATGTAAGTTTTATCAGTTAATCCTTAAAAATACCTAATTTAACACTAAGCTTATAATATTCCTGAAAATTCTAACCATCACCTTCATGACCCTATATATTCTAGTTCCAGCAGTCCACGTCAAGGTCACCCTAGCGCCTGACTATTGGTGAATCCATGTTTTTGGAGGACATTGGGCTCACGCCCAGTGCACTAGGATTTGGGGTGGCCACATCCTCAGGGAAAACACAGACAACAAGAAGCCTGGCTACTGATCCAGGGGAAGTGGTAGACAGGGGCCCAGAGCCTCTATTTGCCTTCTTCCCCTCTGTAGTTCTGCCATGGAGAACCCACTGGAACCTGCTACACTCACTGAGGATGAAATATGCCTCCTACTGACTGCAATGCTGAACGACTATGTGCGGCTGAAGGTCCGTGAGCTGCAGCAGGAGCAGGAGACTGAGGGCTCCAGGTGAGGCTCCCCACCCAGCTCGGCTCAGGGCATACCCTCCCTCCTGTCATGCCCAGGAAGGCATATCCCAAGAGGTAAGAGAGAACACAGCTGGACAGGAGGCCAGCAAACTGCCATTGTTCACCTCGGCCTGGGACCCAGCTATTCTCAGGCCCCACTGACAATAGAGGTCACACAGAGACTGGTTAGAGCACATGGAAAAAAAGATCCCTTTCTGAAAGCAGTTGGGGAAGGTATGAAATCCCCCACTCTGGAAATTGGGCTGGTAGTACTGAGGGGACTTCCTAGCATTGAGGTCTTAGGACTGGTTAGTGTGAAGCTGGCAGACGGACTGCATATATCTCAGGAGATTTAGAAATTAGGTTTCGTGTACACCTGTACCTGGCCTTCATTCTCACCTCATCCTCTTCTGGGTAAGTAATCTGTCCCCTAAGCCTTGCTTGATTTTCAGTTCATTATACCGGAAAGATATGCTGTTACAGTCTGCGTTCCATGGCCACTCACCCAGAGCCACTTTGGGCTTTCTGACACCCCTGGGAATGTCCATGGGAATGATCACAGCATTTTCCCCAGAAGCTTATGTATTTCTGCAGTGATCACTGTGACTAGGGAAAGACATACCGTTAACAGGTGCCTCTCAGAGCAATACTGTTACCATGAATATCCCATGGGGCACATAGGATCTCTCTCTGACAGCCTCTCACTGACGGGCCCCTTTTCCTCCATCCTGCAAATCAGCATCACTGCCCAGAAGAGCCCCAGCAACAAGGCCCCCTGTGTGACCAATCCTCTGGAAGGCTTGCTGGCCAGAGCTGAGCGCATGGTGAAAAGCACCTTCAAGCCCACCAATGTGGGTCCCGAAGCCCTTGGTGGTCGTCACGAGGAACTCGGGGACTGAGCAGTGAAAGGACTCCAGGAACAAGGTGACTGCCCTTCTAGTGTCAGATGGGAGGATGGAACACCGGGTATTGCAGGGGTGCAGTCCACACTTTAACCCTCCAAGAGCCCACATAATAGAAAAAATCCACAGGGGAATGTGCCCACTCCAATGTCTGCAGAGAGAACAGGGAGTCCCAGTAGCTGAAATGCCTAGAATGTAGGTTCATTCCCCTGCATTTGACCAGTATCTCCCTGTGACACTGAAATCATCTGCCAGAAAAGATAGATCTGTTTATAATTGTGATTAATCTATTTTTTTTAGTTTGAAAGGTAATGACATGATTTGGGTCTAAACACTCTAATGTCATGTACATCTGAATTCAGAGCCAACTCTTGGGATCATGAACTGAGTTTGCCTTCTATTAGCTGTATGACCCCGGGCAGACACGTTTTCCGGGCCAATGTCACCATCTATGAAACAAGGGCAACAATAGTATCTATTGCTAGTATTAATATAAGACTGAATGAGATAATAGATACCAATATTTTCACAATTAATAAATTACTAAATTCTGGCTGTTCTTTTCTTTTTCTAGGTCATCATGAAGCGAACTCTACTTCTTTTAATTTATAATGAATACAACTCATAGGATAAGGAGCATGGAAGACACCTACATATGCATGCTTAATATTAAAAACACTCTTGTCTGAGATAAACTAAAGCTAAATAAAGATAGAATAAAATCATTGCAGTTACCAAGTGTGCATCTTTTTGTATTTAACTGTTCAATCAATGTAACAGCATGTCTCCCTGGCTTCTCTGGTAGCAAACATGGGTCCAGTCAGCCAACCTACTGATGTTGGCAGTCCTGCGAGACCTCAGGGGGACGGGGAGGAGCTGCCCGGTGGGTGTCTGGGGGCACATAATAAATACTGTGCCTGCACAGAACTCTTTGTTTGAAGAAATGTTGTCACTGCTGAACTTCATCAAGATAAGAAAGGGTTTTCGGCACACTTAAGCGGAGTCCCTGCTGCTGTTTATGGTGTTTCTCCCTGGAAAGCCGAAAGACCTGTGAACGCTTTGTGAGTAGGCTGACCCATGAAGCAAATGCAACAGGCTTGGGACGGGATGGGTCCTCACTATCCCTTACCGGAATTAGAACTCTATACATCTCAGAGACAATTCCCCTTTATTTTCAGAGTTCCCTGGTCCCAGCACCAGAGGTTATCTGTGCACTCCCCTTGACTCAGGTTTGCCCTCACCCAGCCCTGCCTTTCCTCCCCATAAGGACCTCTCCTACTCCCCATAGTCCCCAAAGCCCTTTAGAAAAATGGCTCAGAGTCTGAGATGCTGTCACAGACTGGCAGGCCTGGAAAGGTCAGCAGGTGCCAGCCGGTCCAACTTTTCTTATTCTCTGGGGTGCTGAGAAGAAAAGTATGTTGCTCAGGGGCGCCTGGGTGGCACAGCGGTTAAGCATCTGCCTTCGGCTCAGGGCGTGATCCCGGCGTTATGGGATCGAGCCCCACATCAGGCTCTTCCGCTATGAGCCTGCTTCTTCCTCTCCCATTCCCCCTGCTTGTGTTCACTCTCTCGCTGGCTGTCTCTATCTCTGTAGAATAAATAAATAAAATCTTTAAAAAAAAAAAAAAGAAAAGTATGTTGCTCAAAAGCCTGCAATATGTTTAACAGACACATTCATACCTTTAACAAGTACTCATTGAGTGGCTGCTATTTGCTGGACACTATCCCAGGCCCCAGGAATACGGCAATGAACAGAAGGGACAAAACCCCTGCATTCTAACTGGGGGAGATTGGGGTGATATATGCCGTGGCATCAGAGATGCTCAGTATTGGAAGGAGTCTGGGATGTTTAACACCTTACCTGAAGCAGGAATTTCCCAGCGTCAGCGTCCCTGGCATCCACTGGGACTGTCAGTGACATGCTCCTGCTGGCTCCCAGTGTGACAGTGCAGCCAGTTTCACTGGTGGATGGTCACGTAGGTGAGGTCATTTAGTTGGAAAAATCACCCCCTTCTATCCACCGACTCTAGTTATTTTCTCGGAAGCCCCTAGAATTACGACCCTCATGCCCATTCAGTCTATACTCCACACTGTCACCCACTGTTGCTGGAAATCACCCAGATGGCTCCTCTATGCACAAAGTACTCCATTGACTCCCCATTCCATGGAGTAAACACCTGGGGCATTGCAGTGGCTCCCAAGGTCCTCACTGATCTTCCCTCCCCTCCCCTCCCCGCCAACCCATCACCTGTCTGGCCTCATCTTGTACTTCCCTCTCACACACTGGCCCTCTTGCTATGCTTCAACCTGTATCCCCGGGCACCAACCCCCTCAGGTGTTTGCACTTGCTGAACCTGTTGCAAAATGCCATCCACGCCATGACCCCATCTCCTACAGACCTTTAGTCAAATGTCATCTATCCTGGCCATCCTCTCTGAAATTGTACCTCACCTTGCCAACACACCCTAACCATCTTCTCTGCCTTAGTTTTTTCTCTTTATCACTTGCTACCTTCTATTACAGTATATTATATATTTTTTATTTAGTTAGTGTGATGTTTGTAACCCATTCCATAAACAGTTAAGTTCCACATGAACAGGAATATGGCTATTTTGTTAATTGCTTAATTCTCAATACACAGAGCAGTATGCCTGGCACAAGGTAGCACTTAAATATGAATATATTGAATGAATGAGAGAATGAATGGAGTTATGTCTCCTCTCCATTTTGTTTGTGGTCAACTCTCAAGTCCCCTCTTGGCTTGATTTTCTTCAGGACAAACTGTGCAAGGGCCATCATTTTCAGCAATTCAGACCCCTGGACCATGAACCCTTCAAACGCCTGGATGCTTCTGCAATGGCCACCAGCCACTCTGCCTCCTGCCTCAAGACCTCCACAGAGCCTGTCTTTGGTTTGAGCACTCTTCTCGCCCTACAATCCTCCTCCTCCAGATTCATCTGACCAGCTTTTCTTCCTCCCATGCTGTAAACAAGGCAGACAGGCAGGGTGCTCTCTAGGAGTGATACCTAAGACTAGGTAAGTAAGTTCAAATCAGAAGGTGGAAGAGCTGAGAAACAATTTTAGTCTGGGATCCAAGCCAACTTCACCAATACTTAAGCTAATACTGCATTGAATTCTCACCAGAACTCTGGGTGCTTCTCCATTGACTCAGGGCTCACAGAGTGAGAGTGTGACTAACAAACCTTCAAACCATGACATATGGTGCTCTGGTTCAGAACTCTAAGAAGTCTAAGAAGCTATGTAAGGAGTGGGTAAGGAATCAAAGCACAACATGGACAGACAGAAGACTTCTGCTGGGCTGCAGCATCAGTCCTTAGGACTCAAAACCACATGGGCCATTGTAGCAGAAGAATGTCCTTTGGCATCATTAAGATTCATGGCAAACACTCAGAGCCTAAGAATATATGCTGTGGCTGATTGAATTACTGCTCCCAAGTCTTCACTGTGCCATGGTCATATTATATATGCTGAGTCTTGCCACGGCCGCACGGTTGGTGAAATGGACATCCCTGCCCTTTGACGTTGGGCTTAGCCAAGTAGGCTTGGTTAGGCTGATGCAATGTTGGTAGATGTGGTAAAGCTGAGGATTGAAATGTATTTGTGTATTGGGGTTTTGTGCTCTTGTGATACTGCCAGTGCCTTGAAAAGTACATGCTTAGGTGTCCTTTGTCCTCTTAGCCTGGACGCCAAAACGAGGCCCTTGGACCTGAACCTGACCCACAGTCTACATCCACATGCAGCCAACACCAGCTGAGATCATCCTCATCCCTACTACATACCCGTGACCAAGAAAAATAAGTATTTGCTTTTGTAAGCCACGAAGATTTCGAGGTTGTATATATGTAATATATCTGTGGCAAAAGCTAACTGGTAGATGTGATTTGAAGTGTTACAAAGTGAATGTGTCCCCCCATGATCCGTATGTTGAAGCTCTAACCCCCAATGTGACTGTGTTTGGAGATAGGGCCTTTAGGAAGCAGCTAAGATTAAGTGAGGTGCTAGGATAGGGTCCTGATCTGATAGCACTGGTGTCCTTATAAAAACAGAGAGATACCAGAGATCTCTCTCTTTTCCTCCCCACACACACACAGAGAAGGGGCCTGGTAGGGACACAGTGAGTAGACGGTATTTGTAAGACAGAAAGTGAGACTTCATGGGGCGCCTGGGTGGCACAGCGCTTAAAGCGTCTGCCTTCGGCTCAGGGCATGATCCCGGCGTTATGGGATCGAGCCCCACATCAGACTCCTCAGCTATGAGCCTGCTTCTTCCTCTCCCACTCCCCCTGCTTGTGTTCCCTCCCCCTGGCTGTCTCTATCTCTGTCGAATAAATAAATAAAATCTTTAAAAAAAACAATGAGACTTCACCACACAGCAATGCTGATGGGACTTTGATCTCGCAAGTCCAGCATCCAGACCTGAGAGAAATACCTGTCTGTTGTTAAGCCATCCAGCCTGTGCTATTCTGTAATGACTGCCAGAGCAGACCAATACAGGGGTCATTACTTGGTGGAATTATTTTTGGTACCACAGCTTGTTTTTCCTCTTACTGAGATTTTGGGTTTTATGTCAATTTGCTCAATGTCCAAATTAGCAATTTTGTTTCTTTCTTTTTATGAGTTCATTTGCATTTTGATTTGGACCCAAGTCTCACTTCTAGGACAGAGTCCCCATATCGAACAGGAACAGAGGCAAAGGGGAAAAAAGGGTAAAGGAGACATCACATCTCATAAACCCCAGTTTTTTGTGTGTTTTTGTTGTTGTTGTTTTCTTTTTTACATTTCAAATAAATGACAGAAGATTGAGCATTTGAACTCTGAAGCTATAACTATACTGGCTGACCTTCCTTCTACTACAGGTAAACTCATCTCACTGAAATATAAGCAATAGGAAAGAAAAGCATCAAATCCACTCAAAATTATTATCAGAAAAAAGGAAAATTAGGAGAATAACCTTCTTTCAAACAATGAAAACAAGCCAGAGAGTTATGCCCACAAAATAAAGGAAAACTATATTCTTTTATTTTAAAGAAATAATCCAAAAGAAATTTATAAGATAATAAGAAAGTTATAAAAAAAACTTAAATTAGGATCAAAATAATTCAGAAATATTATTGGAGAAACAAAAGCAACAGGAAGATTTGTAAATGGAGCTTACAAAACTAAGAAATAAATTAGAAATAAAAGAACAATATTTTAGAAACTGAGGGCTTCAGAGGGAGGGGGTGGGGCAATGGGATAGGCTGGTGATGGGTAAGGAGGGCACGTAGTGCATGGTGCACTGGGTGTTATACGCAACTAATGAATCATCGAACTTTACATCAAAAACCAGGGATGTACTCTATGGTGCCTAACATAATATATAAAAAAATATATTATTATTTAAAAAAAAAGAAATGAAGATTAAACTAGAAGTAATGTATTAGTTAGTAAATACCATGGTTAGTACATAAAAAGAAAAAGAAACGGAAAGGAGAAAAATTTTAATTTAAAAAATATGAAAAATTTAAAAAGATTTAAGAGAATGTGATACAGAACATCAGCAAAATGGTGTGTATGTCCATGTGTATAAATTCCTAAAGAAGAATACCTAATCAACTGAACAGAACAGAATACTAAAAAAAAAACAATCACTGGAGAAATTCATATTGAAATAAAACATAACTTGAAATTACATATTGAAAAGATACCCTGTATACTCTGGAAAATCAGCCCAGAGTGATTGATACCAAGGCATATTGTAGTAAAATAATTGGAATTTTAAGAAAAAGGAAAATGTATTAAAATAGATATTTAATAACAAAATTTCTAAAAATTTTTCAGCTAGAAAGTTTAAAATTACACTATCAAACAACTCTTGGGTCACAGCAGAAATCCGAATTTAACTAGAGAATATTTTTAAAAGAATGATAATAAAAACACAACATGTAAGACTCTGTGAGATATAGCTATAGTAGTTATCAGTGAGGTTTATAGCAAGAAATATCTATATCAATTAAAATAAAAGTGTGAGTTTAACATCTAACATATTGGAAGTTTTGGCCAATGAAATTATACCAAAGGAAAATAGAGAAAAATCAACAAAGCCAAAAGTTGGTTCTCTGAGGGACGCCTGGCTGGCAAAGTCAGAAGAGCACATGATTCTTGATCTCTGAGTCATAAGTTTGAGTCTCACTTTGGGTGTACAGATAACTAAAAAAATAAATAAATAAATAAACTTTTTAAAAAGTTGGTTCTTTAAGAATATTAATACCCTAACAAAATTGAGCATGACAAAAAATAGAAAGAACATAAATTACCAATATCAGGAATAAAAAGAGGAACATCGGGGCGCCTGGGTGGCACAGCGGTTAAGCATCTGCCTTCGGCTCAGGGCGTGATCCTGGCGTTCTGGGATCGAGTCCCACATCAGGCTCCTCCGCTATGAGCCTGCTTCTTCCTCTCCCACTCCCCCTGCTTGTGTTCCCTCTCTCGCTGGCTGTCTCTATCTCTGTCGAATAAATAAATAAAATCTTTAAAAAAAAAAAAAAGAGGAACATCACTAGAGATTCTAGAGAAAATAAGAGGATATTATGAATAATTTTGTGCCAGTAATTTTGATAATTTACATAAAATGGGAAAATTCCTTGAAAAAGACAAGTTATCAAAATTTACACAGGAGGAAATGGATAATCTGAATAGTCCTATATGATAAAGAACTTGAGTGTACAGTTTAAATCCCTCTCACAAAACAACCTCCATGAAGGAAGAAATATCACCAATCAAACAAAAATTATTTGGGAAACAAACAAACATTTCCCCCATTTCCCCATTCATTAAATGAGGCTGGGATAAACCCACCAAAACTTAAAAGGACATTACAAGGAAAGCAAAATACAAGCAAATGTATCTCATTAATATAGATGCAGGAATCCTATACAAAAAATCAGAGCAAAGCCATCAATATGGAAAAAAATAATAGAAATTGTGACCAAATGGTGTTAATCCCTGGATCATGAGGTTGGTTTTACATTTTAAAAAAAATCTATATAATTCACGACATTAGCAGAATAAAGGAAAAACAACATATGATCATCTCAATAGATGTGGAAAAAGCATTTGATAAGATTTAAGACCCTTCTTGATAAAAGCTCTCAGAAAAGTAAGAATAGAATTTTCTTATTCTGATAAAAGATATGAAATATCCCACTGCTATCATCATATTTGATGGCCTAATAGTGAACTCTCTTACCTTGAATTTGTAAACATAACAAGGATATCCACTGTCACCAGTTTTTTTCAATATTACACTAAAGAGCAACAAATGTCCCCAAGGCATTTCAGCAGCAATTAAACCTTAGGAATTATGCTTACTTTCCTGGATGAATTTAGCTATTCATAAATGAGAAACATTTCCATAAGTTCTATATGAGTTTTCTTTTTTTTTTTTTTTTTAATTAATTTATTTGACAGAGAGAGAGAAAGCACACACAAGGAGGGGAGCAGCAGAGGAAGAGGGAGAAGCTGAGCAGGGAGCCCGACACGGGGCTGAATCCCAGGACTCTGAGATCATGACCTGAACAGAAGGCAGACGCTTAACCAACTGAGCCATCCAGGTGCCCCTGAATTTTCTTTTTCACAGATTATCTAACTCATGTTGTTGTGAAGAGCGCTGAGCACACATCTGGACAGTTCTCTGTTGCCATCTTCTGGTGATTAGCTGCTCTACCTGAGATTTACCCTCAGGGGAGGAGTCTATGAGGGAGACCCACCCATCAGAAATCAAAACGACTGAAAGGAAAGGAGAAAAAGACTGAAGCCTTTTAACATGTTAGATCAACTAGTCTATTCCAGTCTCCATGCTAGGTCTTCACTTATTCAGAAACTAGAAGTAGAAGTACTGGTTAATAAGATGGGCTCTGGAGCCAGACTACCAGAATTCTAAAGCCCAACTTTACCATCTACTGGTTTATGACTTTGAACGAATTACTTAGCCTTCTTGCTTTGGTTTCCTCACTTGTAAAATAGGGATAATTGCACCTGCCTCACAGAACTGTTGTGAGGATTAAAAGCTTTAATCAACTATTCACAATGGCACCCAGCACATAGTCAGCACTACATTTGTATTTCACAATTGTTCCAGCTAATAAGAGATGTTGCATTTTGTAGACTGAGGATAGAATATAAGAAGGGTTGTACACATATACACATAACTTTGGAAAACAGTTTAGTAGTTTCTTATAAAATATAGAATTGTATCATACTAGCAATGCCATTCCTAGGTTCAGCCCAAGAGAACTGAAAACATATGTTCACACAAAAACATGAATATTCACAACAGATTCATTCATGATAGGTGGAAAGTGGAAACAATTCAAATGTCCATTGATTGATAAATGGATACACAAAATGTAGCTATATGATGACATAGCTATACAATGACATATTATTCAGCCATAAAAAGGAATGAAGTGCTAATAAAAATGAACCTTAAAAACAGTGCTAAGTCAAAGAAGCTGGACACAAAGGGCCACATATTACATAATTCCATTTACATGAAAGCTCCAGAATAGACAGATCTATACAAACAGAAAGTGGATTAGTAGTTCCATAACTGAAAACTTATGATCACACAAAAAATCTTTGTAAAAATGGTTATGGCAGCTTTATTCATAATTGCCCCAGGAAGCAACAAAGATGTTCAACAGGTGACTGGATAAAAAAACTGTGATACAACCATACAATGGTGTACTGTTCAGCAATAAAAATGGAATGAGTTACTGATACATGAAAACATGTGAATCAATCTTAAGTGCATTTGGTAAATGAAAGAAACCAGACTATATACTGCATGATTTCAGTCATATAATGTTATGGCAAAGGCAAAACTTTTGGGACAAAGAACAATGGCTGCCAGTTTTTGGGAGAGAGGGGAGTGACTGTCTATAAAAGGGACGCACAAGGGAATTTTGGATCTGCTCCATCACCTTGGGGGTGGTAAATACATGACTATACCTGTGTCGTGACCCACAGAACTTTACATCCAAAGAGTGAGCTTTAAGTGTATGAGAGTCAAAAAAAATCAGCCAGGATGTTGGAGGATCCCAACACTCAACACAGACTGTGAAAAATCTCTAACTACATAAGCTTGCTGAGGTGGATGTGGGGGTAAAAAGAACTGGCCTGGATAACTTTGGAAATTGTAAGGCTAAAGACAAAAAGAATTGCGTATAAACACTGCACTCTAATTTGTAAACTTGTTTCTCACATGGGTATAGGTTAACAATTGTGAAAGTACTTTATATTTATATTAGGGTTGAACCAAAAAGCAAACAGATGGTACACAGGTTTCTTACTGTCAGTGAAAGAAGTTACAGATAAGCAAGTGGGGAAGTTGGAATGAATCCTATGTTTCTGGATTAGAGTTGGAGAGCCAGTATGATGTCTCTGGGATTAAGAGAGTACATTTCTGGACTGAACTCCTGCCCTAAATACCTGCTTTCTTTCCTATCCTGCCAAGCTGAGTCTACCAGCCTAAAGAAGCATCCAGAAGGTCAGGCCGTTCCCTCTATCATGAAATCCTTAAAGGATGCCTGGGGCTCCCCGAGCTTTCCATAACTAAAGGAACTTCTAGTCTAGGAGTCCCAAAGTGAGTCTGCCAAGTCTCTTCGGGCCCTCTTTCCAAGTCTTTCCAGCTCTTCTTACCTCCCTCAGGAAATATCTCTATACACCCTTCCTCGTCTGTAGAGTTGGGGTGGGGGGGATGTTGAAGTTGCCCCTTCTGCCGTCTTTGGTTTTGTCTCTTTCTTCTACAAATTTAAATCTCCAGGGTCCACACTACTCTGCATTTGTGCATGGGGTCCCTCAGAATGTCTCCTAAGGTACCTTGTGTCTTTTGGGGCCCTTCCCCAAGAGGTTGGTGAGGCAGAATGGCCACAGACCAGGCTTCCAGTGCTATCTCTGTCCCTGTGTGACCTCAGCAAAGTAAACAGACCCCTCTCTAATGCCTCTTTCTTCTGCACCAATTGGCTGCCTTCAAGTACAAAGGTGTCCACGAATGGGAACAGTTTGTAGCTCTAAAGTGCAGGGAGAGGTAGCCAGGCCTAAGATTTCTGGTTTTGCTGGGTGTTGGGGAGCCTGTGTCCCATTTCATGGGTCTAGTGTACCCAGAGGGACTTCCGTGGGATATGGCTGAAGCAGAGCTCATTACCTGCCTCCTCAGTTATTGAGAAATCTGGGACCATCTTTCCCAACACAAAGTTATCACTAATTTCAATAACCCAGAGAAATACACACATGCTCTGCACCTTATTGGTCTCAGAGACATTTAACGACAGGTACAGAGCCTGACGTTCTTCAGGGAGTCAGACATGCCCTCAGCAGGAGCTAAGCATTGCCAACGTCACTTAAATTCAGATCTGGGTGTCTCTTCATCTGTTCCCCTGTGGCTAGACCCCCAATATACCCATTTCCTGAAATTGCCTGCCACACTGCTGCAATCTAGGGATGGTTCCCAAAGGACACACCCCAACATTGGACCAAGCCAGGTTTCCACCAAACTGGACCTTTCAAGGTGCACAGGATGCCACCTGTGGTGCCCTTTGGTTTCTGCAAGCCTTGGACACAGAGACTTGGTGCCTCCAAACAGCTAGCAAGGGGAATGACCACAGGCAGAGAGGAGGAGGAGGATTAGAACCGAGGAGGAGGATGACTAGAATCAAGTTTACCCATGGAGAGACTGACAGCCTCTAAAACAGTCTCCAGATCAAAATGAGAGTCCAGGAAAGATACAGACAGGGGCTGGTCTAACTGAAAGGCCAGGTGGTAGCCAGGTGGTAGGCAAAGTGGGATATGGGCGGACTCACCCAGTACTGGTACCGCCTCTCTTGGGGCTACTGCTCTGCCCAGCACAGCAATGTCCAGGTGGCCCACAGAGGGAGGAGTGAAACCCACTGCAGTGCCCCTCTCGCAGAATAACAAGTCACCCTCACTGCAGCCTACAACTCCCTGGAGGCTGCACCTATCCCTGTCAACTCCTCCTGTCCCTACCACACATTCCTCTCCCCCCGCCCCATCCATCAGGGAAGAGGCAGCCTCTCTAGAGGCTACCTTAGGCCAGACCTATGTTAGCAGAGCTACGCTGGTCAGCCAGTCCAGGCTAGTTTACCTGTTGCCCCTATCTGGGTGATTTAAAGAGGCTGACACACGTCAGCCCATCCTCCAGAGGAAGGCAGTAGGTGCCACAGGCCAGAAGGTTATCAAGTGTCTGAATTCAGCTAAGGACAGTCATTCTCACTGGATCCTCTCAGACTCACCCAGGCCCAAGGTATTCTCAATTCACACCACACAAGAGCTGGCCACCTCCCAGCCATCTAGTAACTCATTCGCTGTGATGACCATAAGGATGCTGAACCCCCAGCACACACCGCCAACAGAGACAGTCTTGGCATTCACTTCTAGTACACATAGATATCATACTGCATTAGAGTTCAATATTTGTTTACTAGTCTTTTTTTGTAAAATTTAAATACAATGAAATAGAAATCTTAAGTATACCATTTGATCAGTTTTGAAAAACACAAACACCTATGAAACACAAACCTCTATCAATATACAGGATATCACCATTATGCCAAGATGTTGCTTCATGACTCTTTCTATCAAATCCTGCCCCTAATACCTGCCCCCATCCCAAAGGCAACTGCTGTTTTCAATTATTTAAATCATAGTTTACTTATGCCAGTCCCAGAACTTCCTATCAATGGAATCATACAATATTTACTCTTTGGGATAAGGACTTGTTCACTCAGCATGTTTTTGAGATTCCTCCCTGTTGTTTCAAGTACCAGCAGGGCTGTTTATTGCTTGTCCCTTTTTATCGCCGAGCTATATTCCACCGCGTGCATATACCACAGGTGTTTATTGATAGATACCTGGGCTGTGTCCAGTTGTCTTTTCTGAATAAAGCTGCTTGAATTTTAGAGATATTCCAATTTGCATTTATTATTATGAGTGAGGTTGTGTATTTTTATTATATTTTATTCACCAGTTGTAATTCCTCTTGCCCTTTGCTTAATAATTTCATGAGAGTTTCAAAGATTTTCTTATATAAATATAAGAGCTGTTTAAATAATCAAAGTATTTCCTCCATGACCACTTACTTGTAGTTTAGCATATAACCATTTTTATAACTTTTATTTGGGAAGTGATGGCCAATTTCCATAATTTAGTTAAAAAGTAAAAGTCGTTTTTAATTTTTTTCAAGATTTTATTTATTTATTTGTCAGAGAGAGAGAGAACAAGCAGGGGAAGCAGCAGGTAGAGAGAGAAGCAGGCTCCCTGATGAGCAAGGAACCTGATGGGGCACTCAATCCTAGGACCCTGGGATCATGACCAGAGCCAAAGGCAGCTGCTTAACCAACTGAACCACCCAGTTGTATTTTATAATAAATTCTAAAATAACCTAAGAGGATTAATTACTTATATTTTCTTTCGTTTTCTTTTGAGTGAGTGAGAGAGCGCACGGGCATGTGCGAGCGGGGGAGAGGGGGAGGAGGAGCAGAGTAAGGAGGGAGAGACAGAATCTTTCTTTCTTTTTTTTTTTTAATGATTTTTTATTATATTATGTTAGTCACCATACAGTACATCCCCGGTTGGGAGAGACAGAATCTTAAGTAGGCTCTTTCAAAAAATAGAAATGGAAGGAAAACTTCCAAACTCATTTTATGAGGCCAGCATTACACTGATCCCAAAATCAGACAAAGACCCCACCAAAAAGAAGAATTACAGAACAATATCTCTGATGAACATGGGTGCCAAAATTCTCACCAAGATACTAGCTAATAGGATCCAACAGTACATTAGAAGTACATCATTCACCACAATGAAGTGGTATTTATTCCTGGGCTACCAGGGTGGTTCAACATCGACAAACCAATTAATGTGATATACCACATTAATAAAAGAAAGAACAAAAACCATATGATCCTCTCAATAGATGCAGAAAAAGCATTTGACAAAATACAGCATCCTTTCTTGATAAAAACTCTCTGCAGTGTAGGGATAGAGGGAACATACCTCAATATCATAAAGGCCATATACAAAAACCCACAGCAAATATCATCGTCAATGCAGAAAAACTAAGAGCTTTTCCCCTAAGGTCAGGAACACAAAAGATATGTCCACCCTCACCCTTGTTGTTCAACATAGTACTGGAAGTCCAAGCCTCAACAATCAGACAACAAAAAGAAATAAAAGGTATCCAAATCAGCAAAGAAGAATTAAAACTCTCACTCTTCACAGATGACATGGTACTCTATGTGGAAAACCCAAAAGACTCCAACCCAAAATTGCTAGAACTCACACAGGAATTCAGCAGAGTGGCAGGATATAAAATCAATGCACAGAAATCAGTTGCCTTTCTATACACTAACAATGAGACAGAAGAAGAGAAATTAAGGAGTCGATCTCATTTACAACTGCACCCAAAACCATAAGATACCTAGGAATAAATCTAACCAAAGAGGTAAAGGATCTGTACTCTGAAACTATAGAACATTCATGAAAGAAATTGAGGAAGACACAAAGAAATGGAAAAACATTCAATGCTCAGGGATTGGAAGAACAAATATTGTTAAAACGTCTATGCTCCCTGAAGCAATCTACACACTCAATGCAATCCCTATCGAAATACCATCAACTTTTTTCAGAACTGGAAAAATAATCCTAAAGTTTGTATGGAACCAGAAAAGACCCTGAATAGCCAAAGGAATGTTGAAAAAGAAAACCAAAGCTGGTGGCATCACAATTCCGGACTTCAAGCTCTATTATAAAGCTGTAATCATCAAGACAGTATGGTATTGGCACAAAAACAGACACATAGATCAATGGAACAGAATAAAGAACCCAGAAATGGACCCTCAACTCTATGGTCAACTAATCTTCAACAAAGCAGGAAATAATATCCAATGGAAAAAAGACAGTCTCTTCAACAAATGGTGCTGGGAAAATTGGACAGCCACGTGCAGAAGAATGAAACTGGACCACGTTCTTACACCATACACAAAAATAGAATCAAAATGGATGAAAGACCTAAATGTGAGACAGGAATCCATCAAAATCCTAGAGTAGGACACAGGCAACAACTTCTTTGACCTTGGCTACAGAAACTTCTTACTAGACACGTCTCCAGAGGCAAGGGAAACAAAAGCAAAAATGAACTATTGGGACCTCATCAAGATAAAAAGCTTTTGCACAGCAAAGGAAACAGTTGACAAAACTGAAAGACAACTGAGAGAGTGGGAGTAGATATTTGCAAATGACATATCAGATAAAGGGCTAGTATCCAAAATCTATAAAGAACTTATAGATTCAACACCCAAAGAACAAATAATCCCATCAAGAAATGGGCAGAAGACATTGCACTACTGGGTATTTACCCCAAAGATACAGACGTAGTGAAGAGAAGGGCCATATGCACCCCAATGTTCATAGCAGCAATGTCCACAATAGCTAAATTGTGGAAGGAGCCGAGATGCCCTTCAACAGATGACTGGATTAAGAAGTTGTGGTCCATATATACAATGGAATATTACTCAGCTATCAGAAAGAACGAGTTCTCAACATTTGCTACAACATGGACAGCACTGGAGGAGATAATGCTTAGTGAAATAAGTCAAGCAGAGAAAGACAACTATCATATGATTTCTCTCATCTATGGAACATAAGAACTAGGATGATCGGTAGGGGAAGAAAGGGATAAAGAAAGGGGGGGTAATCAGAAGGGGGAATGAAACATGAGAGACTATGGACTATAAGAAACAAACTGAGGACTTCAGAGGGGAGGGGGGTGGGGGAATGGGATAGACCGGTGATGGGTAGTAAGGAGGGCACGTATTGCATGGTGCACTGGGTGTTATACACAACTAATGAATCATCGAGCATTACATCGGAAACCGGGGATGTACTGTATGGTGACTAACATAATATAATAAAAAATCATTTAAAAAAAAAAAAAAGAAATGGGCAGAAGACATGAACAGACATTTCTCCAAAGACATACAAATGATCAACAGACACATGAAAAGTGCTCAACATTACTCAGCTCAGGGAAATACAAATCAAAACCAGAATGAGATACCACCTCACACCTGTCAGAAAGACTAAAATTAACAAATCAGGGAACAACAGATGTTGGGGAGGATAAGGAGAAAGGGCAACCCTCTTATACTGTTGGTAGGAATGCAAACGGGTACAGACACTCTGGAAAACAGTATGGAGGGTCCTCAAAAAGTTAAAAATAGATCTACCCCAGGACCCAGCAACTGCACTACTAAGTATATATCCAAAGTATACAAACATAGTGATTCGAAGGGGCACCTGCACCCGAATGTTTATAACAGGAATGTCTACAATAGCCAAACTATGGAGAGCCCAGATGTCCATCAACAGATGAATGGATAAAGAAGAGGTGGTATGCATATATACATATGTATAATACACACACACACACACACACAAACACACACAGAGAATGAAATATTACTCTGCCATCAAAAAGAATGAAGTCTTACCATTTGCAACGACATGGATGGAACTAGGTGTTGTTATGCTAAGCGAAGTAAGTCAGTTAGAGAAAAACAAATATATGATTTCACTCATATGTGGAATTTAAGGAACAAAACAGATGAACATAAGGGAAGGAAAGGAAAAATAAAATAAGATGAAATCAGAGAAGGAGACAAACTATAAGAGACTGAATTATAGGAAACAAACTGAGGGTTGCTGGAGGGGAGCTTGGTGGGGGGGTGTGGCTATTGGCTGATGGGCGTTAAGGAGGACACTTGATATAATGAGCGTTGGGTGTTACATGCAACTGATTAATCACTAAAATCTACCTCTGAAACTAAAAAAATTGAAAATATAGAAAATAAAAAGTAGTCAATTGTTTCAAGACCAAATTGATTGTAAGAAAAGATGAAATGTCAATACACAAATAACCCAAAAATATTAATGTGTTGGAAACTTTCAGTTTTGCACAGAAAATTAATGTATTTACCATTTATCCTTGGTGATGGCCTACTTTTGTTGTTTTGATGGGAGTTCTCTGCCTCCTGGACCTGGATGTCTGTTTCCTTCCCCAGATTAGGGATATTTTCAGCTATTATACCCTCAGATAAACCTTCTGCCCCCTTTTCTCTCTCTTCTTCTGGGACTCCAATGATAGGAATGTTATTACATTTGATGGAGTCACTGAGTTCCCTAAGTCCTTTCTCGCGATCCATAGTTCTTCCTTCTCTTTTGTTCAGCTTCATTATTTTCCATTATTCTATCTTCTATATCCACTAGAACTGAAGACTTGCAGAACTCTCTGGTTTGTCGACATGGTGCAGGCAGAGGTTTCTGCTAGCCTTCTGGGGAACAGGCCCTCTGCAATGGTCCTTAGCCATACTTGCTGGAGAAAAGCAGTATCAGCAGAGTGCCAGAGGGTGGGACTTGATGTAAGCAGGTTTAGGCAGCCAGTGTTGGCACTGTCTGCTCCCTGAAGTTAGTTTATGCTAAGGGGCAGGGGAGGGAAGTGGCACCAGCTAATTCCTTTGTCCCCAGAGGCCTCCATGCTTGCTGGTCTCAGGGAAGCACTTCCAGAAGAGAAAATATTTCCCCATGTTTACGCCAGGCATTTTTCAGATTGATGTTTTCACGCTGTCTCCAGGTTGTTTGCCTGCCTACAGTAGCACAGTACAGTTTGGGCTTTATCCTAGCTAAGCCTGATGACTTTTAACACTCTAAATTTAGGTAATTGGTATGGCAGGGACCTGCACTGGTCTTCTGGGGGACTGTCTTGCTGTACTGGACTGATGCAGGTCTGACCGAGAAGGGCAGTGGCACCAGAGCACAGGGACGTGGGATTTGGAGCAAAGCAGGCTAAATAGCCAATGTCCCAGTTAGCTGCCCTCAGCAGGTGTCTCTGTACCTACACTGAGGGGTGGTGATGGGGAACGGCTGTCCCCCAGCTAATTTATCCCTGGAGAGGTGTCTCTGCCATAACCATCTCTCATAGAGGTACTCTAAGAAAAGTGAACCGTCTCCCCATGTGCCTTAGGAGATCCTCAAATTGTGCCATCTGCCCCAGTTGCTTGCCTGCCTTCTCTCCAGGAGTAGGGCAGTGCCCTCAGGTCTGTATCACAGCCAAGACTGCTGACTTCTAAAACTCTGGTCTTTGAGCCTTGCTGGTTACAAAACCTCATAAAAATCAGCCCCTCTCATTTTCCCAGCCAATGACTTTGTGCACATCCCTGTGCACTCTACTCTCTCACCTTTCTCTGTGACCAGGGCTCCCTCCCTTCCACAGCACCCGCTCAATTTCTCTCCTAAACCTTGTCTCTGCACTTCCTACCTTCCTCCATATGGGCTCTTTTCTTCCTCTTCATTGTGCAGTTTGTTCTGTCAGTGCTCAGGTCAATTTCTTGGGTATTCAGAATGATTTGATAGTTATCTAGCTGTGTTCAAGGGACAAGGCCAACCTAGGGTCCGTCTACTATGCTGCCATCTTAGCTCCCTCCTCGATAAATCTGTTTAAACAAACCCATTCATTTTATTGAAATTGGAACTAGAACATCTGTGAACTCACTTTGGATTGGAGTGTCTTGTATCATCAAGTTTTAGGATTAATTCTCACTCAGTTGAAGCAGCCTGAGAAAATGGAAAGAGTATAGCCCCAGGAAGCAGCATACTGTGATTTATTCTTGCCAACAAACCAGTGTGTGACCTTGAGCAAGTCATTTGTTCTTGCAAGGCCTCAGTTTTCACATGTGTAAAATGTAGCCTGAAGTGGACCGAATGCTTCCTTTTTCTTACCTGAAATTTGCAACATGCCCTCAATTTTATTTTGTATTGAGGAGAAATGTGGTCAAGAACCTAGAGCTTTTTTTTATTTAGCACCCTTATATAAAGTAATGAAAATGGGTATGATGATTACATGTGCAAATGCACAAAATCATTAACTCTACAAAGATATATTATTCCCAAATTACAGAAAAATTTTAAAGCTTACAGTTAATTCTTTAAAAGGTTGCTAAATGCTTCCCCTTCAAAATCAGCAACTGCTGGTGAGGATCTCTGGCACAGTTATGACCGCATGTTACTGCTGCATCTTCCTAATAATCTCGGCCTACATGGGGGGGGGGGGTGTGGAATGGGGGATGGAAATTGTGTGTTGTCATAGGCCCTGAGCTGTCTTGCAATTCTTACCAAAATAACATTTGAGTGGTTTGTGGACACAAATCTGTGTTCTGTGCCCACTGAAACTAATGTTTCTTCCAATTCTGAAATCCTCTAAAGTTGCCTTAAGCTTTGTGCTAAGCTTTGTACTAAGCTTTGTACTACACTACTTTCCTATAATATCAGTTCAGTCTATGCCTTCCAGAAGTGTTGCCAAGGGGTGCAAGGTTGTGTCAATGTGGTGGGAGGCATAATCAAGAGAATTACTGCTCCATCCCCCAGGTAGGAGTAAGAGATTCTCAGAAGAGAGTGTTAAAGAGGAAGGAGCACTAGGCCCTTCAGACCAGGTGTCAGTAGGCCTTGTTCCTGCTTCTCTGAAACACACCTGCCTTTGGGACTGGGCCCTTGCTTCTCCAAAAACAAGTTGAGTGCTGATAGTACCATGCCTTGTTGTGGACAAATGCTTCCCAAGCATTTGCCTGATGAATCAACCTAGAGACAAAACATCTCTTCTGTTGGAGCCTGCAAGTTGGCTTGCAACACTCTCCCCAGAAGGCCCTCTAGTCTTGACAGAGGAGACTTCCCCAGTGCCAATCATCTGGCATGGATTTGGGGCCCATGGTGCCTAACCATGTGTAAGGATAGGGGGATTCAGGAGAATAAGACAGGAATCTTACCCTCCAGAAATCATTCTCATCAAAGATTAATGAAAAAGAGAAGGCACTGAGAGGTGAAAGCTGATCAGAGTGATAACGAGCGTGAAGGCTGGAGCGGCTCAGATGTGTAGGTCACTATGGTCCAGAGCATTTTAAGGCTCCCCAATGAAGGCAGTCTGGAGCGGGCCTGGGGTGGGGTAATTTGGGATAGGCAGAAAGTAGGAAGCCAGGTATTCCTGTGGGAAATCTTACTGGCCCTCCATCTCCTATAGGCTCAGAAAATTGCTCACTCCCTCTCTCATACTCAAAATGCTGGTCTTCAAACCCCAGAGAAATAAACTTTCTGTCCCACCGGCCACCTACAAATGTCTCTTCTGAAGAACGGAAAATACTTTCAAAATTATTGGGAAAAAATGAGCTGAATAGGATGGTCCAAGATACAGTGTGATGGACCAGGTTGGTCACTCCGAGAGGTGGATAAGTTCCACACATGACATCAAAGAATGGCTCAGGTTATGTTCCACAATGATTAAAATTATTTTTTGGCTCAGAAGCAAAGACCAGATGAATCTTCTCTTATGTTCTCTGAGAGTACTGATCTACAAAACCAGTGAAAGAGGAGCTAGGGCATGCCTACTGCATCAGCAGGTCACTGCCATGAGGCTTCATGTCATCACCACTGTACTTCATCTCAGGGCGTCTGAAAGATATTTTCTAGATAACTGAAGCCAACCCTTAAAGTGCTAGGAGTATTTTCCTTGTGTTTGGAAACTTAGTCAAACCTTCTAAAAATACATTACACACTTCCCTGCACCCTTATGAAAGAATGTTCTTAAAATAACTTTAATCTTCTTTATGAGTATGTTTAATTAACAAAAACATGAATTATTGTGTTCTGTGTCCTAGAGGTGATGACCTCACCTTTGGTTTTGAGAAGTGTGGGATTGATATTCCCCAACCTAAAGAATCCTAGAGACTGTGCTTTTTGTTTTCTTACATCTGTATTTTATAATTATCATTTCCTTTTTCATATTTAGGTTGTCAGGTATCATTTCTGACATTGGTGTGATTATATTTAATAATAATTCAATCTACTGTTTGCTTCTTCCAAGTTACTCTTTTCAGGAGAACAATATAAGAATGTTTATGAAAATCATTTGCACACTGGGTGTTATATGCAAACAATGAATCATGGAGCACTACATCAAAAACTAATGATGTACTGTGTGGTGACTAACACAACATAATAAAAAAAAGGAAAAAAAAAGAAAATCATTTGCAAAGCAAGATACCTTCAAATTAGGACTGAGGTGGCTCTGAGTGATATCTATAAACTTTAAAGAATGGATTTTATTACATCCACTTTCCTTTTCCTTCCTACCTGGCACTCAACGTCCCACAGAAGACCAGTAGCTTGAGAAGAATTTCAGTAAAATGTGCACTGAACATAATCCTGGGGAAGATGAGTCCCTGGGAATCAGCTAGTTGTTGACCCTCAACACTGATCACGTTTCCTGTGGTATATACATGCTTACGGAACTGTTCTTTACTTCAGAAAACTGTTTGTAATGGTATATCTATTTGGGATTATTTGACTAATGTTTGCATTAGTAAATCCCAGGAAGGTGGGGGCCAGGACTGATTTTGTTCCCCTTACATCCCTAGCAACTAATCTAGTAGGTGCTGAATAATTTTGTGATGAATGACAGAAAGAACATGCGGCAAGTCCAGAGGCCAGATTTCTGGTTGTGTTGGTATTGTCTTGTGTCCCCTTGGATAGAGCATTACGCTTCCTCTGAGTCGCAGATACTATATTTGGAAGAGGGTCCTCAACAAGATAGTCATAAAGGGTTCATCGACTTTAGACTTCTAATCTATTTAAATACAAAGGAAGGATAGAAGTTGTCAAGATTAGAGGATGGTCCAGTAGGGAGCTGGAGGAGAGGCAGTGGCAGGGTGGTTAGCTGAGCTTCCCCAGGACATGGCAGAAATGACTCCTGGGAGAAATGTGATCTCTCTACAGCTGTATAGACTTTGGAGAATCTATGAAGAAAATAAGTTTCTCGTGGAAACCCTGCTTTTCCTTTCTGCATTCCTTTCTTGAAACCCCACACCTACCACCATCATCATTACCACAGGACCACCTCCAACAAATCAGTGTCATCATGCCTCCCATTCTGTCTTTCCTCTAAGGAAATGTTGGAATAAACTCATGCATGGATAAGCACAGTTTTAGAAACTTCCTCTCACTGTACTTTCCTGCTATCAGGGTTTGCATTTGCCAACTTAGCTTTTTCTAGGGAATGTTTAATTCATAAATTATTTGGTAAAGCTTGAACTTAAGGCAAGGTAGGATACGTTTTTTTTAGTGGTCAAAGAGAGATGTTTATAAGCCTCCTCAAATCCCACTCGGAGGCTCCACTGCTTTGCCAGTCCCTGCTGAATGCCTGACTCCTAGGAGTGCCAGGAAAATCCAAGTGGGCAAACCTGTTCCTACACACCACTTTGTCATCAAAATCATCATTTGGGTACTTTACCTCCCAGGGTTGGAACTAGCATGAGGAAAGGGAGGCATTTACCTTGGGAGCAAAATTTAAGGGAGTCCCTAAATCTCAATAATATTTTAATGTAACACTTCAAAAATCAAAATTATTGCTAAAATCCATAACAAACAAGATATCAAATCTTTAATGTGCCAACATCAGATATGCTGCTTTTCTCTTTTGTCTAAGGCTCCAATATGGCTTGGCTTGGCACTACCTTGACTCTTACTTCCTTCGACTCTAATGAAACACAACTATGAATGCACATAATGGAATGTGCAAAGGAGGCACACTGGTGTTGGCTGCATTACTGTGCACTGGAGTAGGACTGTCAGCTAAGCACCCAGGGCTCAGGCCAGGGTTTTAGCTTCCCATGAACTGGCAAGGAGCCCTTGAAACACTCACCCTCAGGATGAGATATGGAAGGACAATTCCCAAAGGCTAAGAAAAAGGCTCTGGGTGGAGCACAGTAGCACTGTTCTCTGTTGAAACCATTACCATTGTGCACACAGAAATGTCAGAGTCGTGTACAAAGTTTTCGCATTTCTCCAGGTACCCATTTTACCCTACATACTGAAGATGGATCCCTACCATGAACTAGTGAAATCCTTCATTTCTTGTTCCACCAAACATCCTTGTCATATTAAAATCCATAGACAAAATTTATTTATGTGTCTATCGTTTTCTATCACTCTAGGAGCAAATGTGGAGAGGAGGAATAAAGGGAGCTATTTCTCTTTGCCGAGCACTAAGAGAATATAATAAATGGTGACAAGGAAGGATCTTTATTCTGAGTCATGTTTAGTGATTTTTGAGATCCCTCCCTCCTATCTTCCAAGGGATGATGTGAGTGGGGGAGAAGGCATCTGATCAGTGCTGTTAGTCTGTCAGGTCTCCAGGTCTCCTCTGCAGCTGGGGGAGCATGCCCAAGAAAGAATGTTCCTTACTTTAAGTGAATGGGAGGATATTTTTGGAATAGAAATTAATCCTTTTTGAAAATAAACAATGGAAGGGGGACACTTTTGAATTGAGTACCAATACTGCGTAACAGTTGTGGCCAGCCAAGACATTACGAACCTGATGATGTTGGGGAAAGCAGACAGGACTAACCTCAATCATCCAGCAGGTGATAGTCCCCTGTTCCTTCTGTCTCAGTATCACTGTGTTCCACCTACAGTCCCATATCCATCCTGGGTCATCTCCACTGGCCTCTGATAAAAAATTGAGGACTAAATTTAGCATATTCTTTCACAATTATTTTTTCCATTTACTAGAAGACCACAGAATGGAAAAATAGGTAATCTGAGTTAATTACGTAAATATTACTTAATGTTCTTAAGGGATCATACACAAAAATGCCTCATAACATACTGCGGGGGGGGGGGGCACGCCTCCCCCCTACCCTCCTAGATTCTTGTGGCTCTTCTATTAATTAAACTGACATAAGATAGACTAACAGGAGAAAAACATATTTAATTTCATATGTATAGGAGCACCATAAAAATATGAGACTCAAGGGCAATTCTGGCAGTGGAGGCATACCTGCCAAACTAAGCTAGGAAATGAGGTAGGGGCCTAGGGCTTCAAAGGAGAGGAGGGTAATTTACAGGACTTTAAGACGAGCAATTAGGTGTTTGTTATGCTATACAGAGACAATGGGACCCTGAGGACTTGAACAAACAGGTCTTGCTAACCTCCCCCCAGCTGACCACACCTAGCCTGTACTCTTTGTAGTTATTTCTGGTGATAGCCCCCTTCCTAGACCAGGCTCTCTTAAGTTTTTTTAGGCAGTAAAGGGAGAGGTAAAAAGCTCTTCCTGAATCTTTAGAGCCCTGATTTTCTTCAGCTCAAAATAACCCACATGCCAAAATGGCACATTTTGGTGAGGCTCATTCTGAACCCTTTCAATAAGGAGGAAGACAATCAGATGAGTAAAACACGCAAAATAGTAAGATTGTTTTCTTTTTATATAGATGGTTAATTCTCTCACGGAGATTCTGAAAATTATTAGGTTCAGCGAAAGACTGCAGTGTTGATAACCTCTTTAGTTTAGGACCTCGTTCCTAAAAAGACACCTTAATAAAGGGCCGGCCACAGGAAGGGAGGATCCACTAGCCCAGTGAGGGAGGCTATGCTGACATGTCCTCAATGCCCTTGGTGTCAACCCTCTGTAAAAGGCCTTCAGTCTCGGTGCCCGACCCCGTGTAGAGTAGAGCCTAGATCCAGAAGGTCGCACCCACCTCCTCAGAGCAGGTTCAGAGTCAGGCAACTCCAGGAGTTACGGCCTTACGGAGCGCCAGGGCCCTTCATTCAGCTAGCCAATGGCCACGAAACTGGAGTTTCAGGCCCCTGGGAGTGCGGGGAGGCTGAAGGGCAAGCTGGTCCCAGGGCGGCGGAGATCTGCAGTTCAAGTTTCGGGCCCTCCAGAAGCTGAGGCAAGCGCAGCGGTGCTTGGAGGTACGCCCTTTCCACTGCTCTTCCTGCTGGGGCCGTGAGGGCTGCCATTGATCAGCAACATCTACCCGCTGGCCACCTGGGGCCAGCTCCCGCAAATCTACATGAGAAAGCAGAGCCAGGTGTACAGGGAGATACCACCCCGACACACTGCGGGCTCAGAGGGCCCGGGCTTTCCTCTGAGGTGGACTTGATGGCCGCTGCTGGGCCCAAGCTGTCGGGACCCCCTTTCCATGTACTAGCGACTTGGAGGAAAATCCGCTTCCGAGTTGGGGGTAGTTTTTGAGGCCGCGCCCCCTCCAGGGAAAGCCGGCCCTGCCAGGGCCGTCACCTGCCCGACGCCCAGGTGGATCAGTGTTCAAACTTCCCGCTCGAGAGGAGACCTGGGTAATGCTCTCGCGCCTGCGCAGTAGGCCCCAGGTCCCCCAGGGTTCCTAGGCCTTGCTTCCGCGCCTGCGCAATGATGTCTAGGGCACGCTGGGAAGCTGCACAGAGGCGGCAGGCACAACCCTCAGCATAACGAGTCACGGATCCAGCTTCTGCATGCCTTCGTAGTTAGATTCCACCTACAGCTTCTTGGGAAAACGAGGCGTCCGGATTCTAGAATCAAATTACTGTTTAAGAGGACGTTCTTGGATGTTTGCGTTTGAGGTCTAGGTGTTTCCTGTGGGAATTAGAAAGCGCAGGGGAAGGTCCCTGGCCAAGATGGGCTCTGGAAAATAATTATGAAAGAGCAAGTGAATTAATAACTAAAAATCGGTGCGGAGTTCTGCAGCGAAGTGAGCAGTGTCGGCCTGACTGGCCAGGATGGGCCAGCCTCCCATACAAGGTGCCTTCACGTAAACTCACAACCCTCCGGCCTTTCCCACTGCAGAGAAGGAAAGTACAGCACAGCACAGAAGTGCTGAGGGACTTGCACAGCCTCACCGCTGCTCCACGCAGGGGAAAAGACCACAACTCATGCGTGTGATTGGAAGGGTGTCCCGACCTCAGAAGGAGGCAGAAGTTTCCAGAGCACTGGCACTGGCTGAGCTCACCTGGTTTTGTATTGAATCCATGCCTTCTTATGCAGCAACAAGCCGGGCTCTGCCAGGTGCTGGGGATGAGGTGAGGAATGCAGACACTGCCTGATTTTAGGGAGTTAGAGCCCAGTGGGAGAGAACAAATCTAAATATCAACCACAAACTGTGAGTGCTTTGAAGGAATAGTATAGTGTTGCTGTTTGGCAATTGTGGTATTTCGGGTTGGAGCTTAAGTCTTTATTTAAACCAGTGTTTACAGGAATTATCCTAGGTTTCTCTAGAAGCTTACTAATAGTTTATATTGCTAGGGGAAGCTGGACTTAGGTAAAGCACGCATAATTCTTAGATTTTATTGTCCACTCTTCAGTTCCCCATTTCTCTTATTTCCATTTAATACATTTGGACCTCTGGTGTATTGGTACAAAGCATCATAATATTCTAGAGGACTCAAAGGTGTGAAATCATGAGACTAGAGATTGATAAAACTTGACCTCTGAATTTTAATTTTTCCTCGTGTGCATAATAAGAACAATAACTGAAAACAGTGAAGTGCTATTCAAATGTTCTGGGTTGTTAATTACAGAACAGATTTATTAGGCCAACAAATTTAGAAAGGATTTTTAAATCAATTATTTGAAATCATTTCTTGCAGGAAAGGAAACTTAATTTTTCACTTATAAATGTTTGAACTGAAAGAAGTCAGTATTTACTATGAACAGTCTTTTGGGGGAAGGTGTAAATTTCCTATCGTAAGAGATTACAAAATAAATTATAAATGTGTTGGAAGACTGCTATCTTGGAATAAGTAGATCTAAGTACAGTGGACAAGAATTTGGCACAAATAAACAGTTTTATTGCGGTACAACTATTTGAGGAGACCATGGTTCTTTATATAGAGGGCTTTCTATTGGAGTGATAAAATGGAATAGGGCTAAACTGTGTTATTAGGTGAAGAAGGGCAGAGGAAAAAGAGATATTTTTTGCCTGGCTCTGCCTTACACTTAAATTGATAACCCCCAAACATAGTAACTCTTTAAGCTATGGCAGCATTTGATCTTAATCCTAGTTGTGAAACACCCCTAAAAGTCTCCCATTATCTTAGAGGTGGTTCCCAATTCTGACAAAGTCTCAAAGTTAGTATTAGTTGTTAAAATACTATGCGGTTTTTTTGGAAGTGGGAGGAAACTATTATCTCCTTGGTTCGGTTGTTTTCTGTTTTCCTCTCCTGTACTTCTGGAAGGTTGTGGAAATTTGTTTATAGGACTGACTTATAAATAGAATTTTATTTTACACTATTTTACTTCATAATTTGGAGAGGTGTGCTCACAGAAAAAAATAACTTGGACTATAAAATTGCTTATGAGAAATGACAATCACTTCAAATAACATCTACTTTTATTCAGTCTGTGACTTCAATTATCCTTAATAAGTCTTGAAAGGAAGACAGCCAGTTTTCAGGCAGTTGCCAGGGGCTAGGAGAAGAAGGGAATGGAGAGTTAGTCTTTAATTGGTACGGTTTCAGTTTGCAAAATGAAAAGAGTTATGGAGATGGATAGTGGTGGAGGTTACACAACATTATGAATGTGTATAACACCACTAATTGTTCACTTAAAAATGGTTCAGATGGGAAATTTTATGTTATGTGTATTTTATCATAACAAAAAATTGAGAAAAAGAAAGGGATAATTACCAGTGTTGAGTGTTAAAGATGAGTTATCACTGATCTTAGTCTTTTTCTTTGGTGTAAAAAGAAGGATTAAGACACTTGAATACAAAAACAAAGAGCAACAAAAAAAGATCCTTTTTTTTTTAAATTTAAGAATTTATTTATTTATTTGAGAAAGAGACTGAGCAGGGGAAGGGGCAGAGGAAGAAGCAAACTCCCTGCTGACCAGGGAGCCAGCAGTGGGGCTTGCTCCCAGGATCCTGGGATCAGGACCTGAGCCGAAGGCAGACACTTAACCAACTGAACCGCCGAGGTGCCCTCAAGTTCCTTCTTAATCTAGACTCTGTTCTGAGTCTTCATCTAAAGGATTGGCCTTAGGCACCTTTATTATTCTTGACCATGTCTCCTTCCAAGCTTAGTGCACAGTCTCAAACAGGTACATTTAATGCTAACAGCTTGTATAAGGGCTCTGTACGTCACTCTTTTCCGTAAAACACAGGTATTAAGTTATTATCATCCTCCAACTGCTGAGTGCTGTGTGAGGCACTCTGGAGACTGGCAAAGAAAAAAGAGATAAACAACCCCTGCCTTTAAAGATACTTAGAATATAAGAAAGGAGACAGAGGTGTTAACTATCACGTATTCAGAGCTATAATAAAAATGCTGTTAACCTTGCTGCTCGAAGTGTGGTCTTTAAATCAGCAGCATCGGCATCATTGGGGTGTTTGTTCCCAGCCCAGATCTACTGATTTAGAATCTATATTTTAACATAATGATATGACTCATAATGCATATGAGTCATCTAGGGATGCCAGTGCTGCTAGTACATGGATCACATTTTGAGACATGAATTTGTAAAGTACAAAAGAAGGAACAATTCTGCCTAAAACTGAAGAGTGAGGGTGTCATTGCAAGCATCACAGAAGGGATACCATATACACTGGGCAAAGAAGGACAGAGAAGACCTTGCTGAGCAGATGAGGGAAGAGGACAGATGGGTGGACAGTCCAGGCAGAGGCGATAACACAAAGACTTAGGGCCATGAACAGTATATTTGGGGAATAGTGAGTTGTAGTAGTACCGGAAAAATGGATGAACAGAAGTTGAAAATATAGGCTGGGACCATACTGTGAAAAATCTTTTATGCTATGTCAAAGACTATAGACAGTAAGAATTTCAGGAGTTCCTTGAGTACAGGAGCAACAAGATCATATTGTCTCATTTAAGTGAAGAGGGTGAACTGAATGGGAGAGAGAACCAGGCCACGGCAAGAAGCCAGGAGGAAGTTATTGCAATAATTCAGGCATGAAGTGAATGAGGGCTGGTACTAAGGCAATAGTTGCGGGAATATATATATTTTTTTAAACTGCTGAGTTTGTGCTAATTTGTTAGGCAGCAGTGGATGATAAACACAGATGTTAGTACCTAGAAGTGGTATCATGCTGTAACAAATACATAGGAATAATAGAGTAATTGTAGAACCAGAGAATAGGTGGTGGCTGGAAGAGTTTTGAGAAGCCTGCAGGAGAAAGTTCAAACTGCACTGAGTGGACTGTAGTAGAAATCTGGTTTAGGGACACTGCTGGTGAGGATTTGGAAGGAAGCGAAGAATATGTTCTTGGAAACTGGAGAAGGGGAGTTCTTACTATATAATGACAGAAACTTAGCACAATTGTCTCCTGCAGTTATGTTAAAAGGAGAAATTGTAAGTGATGAACTTTGGTAGATAGCTAAGATTTCCAAGCAAAATGTTGAAAAGTGCCACCCATTTTTTTTCTTGTTTATAGTAAAATTTAAGAAGAGAGAGAAATTGAGGGAAGAACTCTTGAAACGAGCAAAAAGGAACCCAAATCTGATTTTGAAAAAAAAAAAAATCTTAGTGTCTCTAGATAGCAGATGATGCTAAAATTAAGAGATTCATTCTTAGGAAAACATACTCTATAGAAAAGGCTGAAGTCATTACTCTATAGCATTTTTTGCTAAAACCTAAGAAAGATCAAAAGATCAGAGTATTCAGTCATTCTGTCATACTTTCAAGAGATTCGGAGTCTGCCTCACAGATCGTTTCAGGCAAGTCAGAGGGTCTCCAGGAGACTTAAGAACATGGTCCCTTAACTATTTCAGCAGGAACCAAGGATAGAGAATGAATTTTCTTGACAAAATTTGTGGGTATATCTTTTGTCTAGTGGGGCAAATCCCTGTGAAACCTTGCAAGACCTACAAGGTTCTTGAAAAAAAAGTTTTATCAGAAACACTGCCAATTTCGGGGCGCCTGGGTGGCACAGCGGTTAAGCGTCTGCCTTCGGCCCAGGGCGTGATCCCGGCGTTGTGGGATCGAGCCCCACATCAGGCTCCTCCGCTATGAGCCTGCTTCTTCCTCTCCCACTCCCCCTGCTTGTGTTCCCTCTCTCACTGGCTGTCTCTATCTCTGTCGAATAAATAAATAAATAAAATCTTAAAAAAAGAAACACTGCCAATTTGGACTAAAAAGTACAAGAAAAGTACAAAATTAAATAAGACTGTTAGACCCATAAATTCTACTGGTTAGAAGCTGACTTATAAAACCACAGAGCTGCAAATGTGTTATCTTTCATGAAAAAGGAAGGATGATTGAGAGGGCAGAGCTGAGAGCCAGGGAAGATTGTTCTCAGGCCTTGAAACCACCTAATCAAGAGACATTTGCCCAGTGGATTTTAGAATTACCATGTACCAATTACTCCTTTTTACCTTCCATTTCCTGCCCCTTTTGAACCAAAATGTCTATAGCTGTTACTTTATGTCTGTCCCATCATTGTACGTTGGGTATGTAAGGGGCTGTCTCTTTAGTTTCGCATATCCACAGATGGAAAGCAATTGCCCCAGGAGTTGTATTTAATGGATTATATCCAGGAACCTCATCTACACCTGGAATTGATTTGGATGGAATTTTGGACATTGAGCTGATGGAATGAGATTCTTGGAAACAGGGGAAGACTGAATGTATTTTTGCCTGTAAACAGGGCAGGAGTCACTGGGAATCAAAGGGTGGATTCTGCTAGGTAGAATTCTGATGTAGATTCCCATTCTCAGGTGTACCACTGCACAGTCTCTTCCACTTGACTAGGGAAGGACCTATAAATATGATGGATGTCACTTCTACCTTAGATGGCAAAGTAAAAGGATTTTGCATATATAATTAAAGTCCCAAATCCATTAATTTTATGTTGATCAAAAGTGAGATTATTGTAGGTGGGTTTGATTTAATTAGGTGAAAATGCTTAAAAGAGAAACTCTCTTTTCTGAAGAGATATATTCCACTGCTGGCCTTAAAGAAGTGAACCACCATGAGTTCTGTGGATTTGGGGAAATACATTCTGCTAACAACCAACATGAGCTTAGAAGAGGACAATGAGCCTTAGATGAGACTGCAGCTCTGGTCTGTACCTTGAATGCAGCCTTGTGAGACCCTGAGCAGAGGACCCAGTTAATTATAATTTACATATATAAATATATATAGTTAAAATATATATATATTTGTATATTATAAATGACATCTCTTGCAGCTTCTGTTTTTCTGTTTCTCTGGAGAACCCTGACTGTTGTCATGCATACCTGTACTGTTCCACTTTATAGTCACTAGAGTCGTACCCATTGTCCATGGCTTACCACAGATGGCCCCCTTTTATTTTATTTTTTTAATTAAAAAATATATTATCATGTAAAAAATATAAATCATGTAAAAAATAAAATTGGAGTTATAATTCATTGTTAAAATTATACTAGCTTTTATTATTGTGCATGCATATACTTTTATTGAGATCTTTATTTCTTCATATGGTGTTGAGTGACTGTCTAGTGTCTTCTTAGTTCCCTCTGCAGGACACGCTTGATCGTTTCTTGCAGGGCAGGGCTAGTCATAATGACCTCCTTCAGCTTTTTTTTTTTTTTTCTGGGTATGTCTTAATTTCTTTCTCACTTTTGAAGGACAGTTTTGCCAAATACCAGATTGTTTGTTGACAATTTTTTTTTCATTTTTTTATTATGTTCAATTAGCCAGCATATAGTATATCATTAGTTTTTGATGTAGTGTTCAGTGATTCGTTAGTTGCGTATAATACCCAATACTCATCACCACACGTGCCCTCCTTAATACCCATCACCCAGTTACTCCATCCCTCCACCCCCCTCCCTTCTGTAGCCCTCAGTTTGTTTCCCGGAGTTCAGAGTCTCTCATACTTTGTCTCCCTCTCTGATTTTTTCCCATTCAGTTTTCCTTCCCTTCCCATGTGGTCCTCTGCACTATTCTTTATGCTCCACATATGAGTGAAACTATATGATAATTGTCTTTCTCTGCTTGACTTACTTCACTCAGCATAATCTCCTCCAGTTCTATCCATGTAGATACAAATGGTGGGTATTCATCCTTTCTGATGGCTGAGTAATATCCCATTGTATATATGAACCACATCTTCTTTATCCATTCATCTGTTAAAGGACATCTCATCTCCTTCCACAGTTTGGCTATTGTAGACATTGCTGCAACGTTGACAGTTTTCTAAAAATGACTTTTATGTATCATCCTATTGTCTTCTGGCCTCTAAAATTTCCTTTTTATTTTTTTGAGTATAGTTGACATACATGTTACATTAGTTACAGTTATACAACACAGCGATAGGAAAAGTTTATACATTATGCTGTGTTCACTACAAGTGCAGTCACCATCTGTCACCATCTAATGCTATTACAGTATCGTCACCTATATTCCTCATGCTATGCCTTTTATTCCCATGACTTATTCATTCCATAATTGGAAGCCTGTACCTCCCACTCCCTTTTACCTATTTTGCCCAGCCCCCAACCCCCTCCCTTCTGGCAACCATCATTTTGTTTTCTATATTTATAGGTCTGATTCTGCTTTTTGTTTATTCATTATTTTTTAGATTCCACATATGAATGAAATCATATGGTATTTGTCTTTCTCTACTGACATATTTTACTTAGCATAACACCTTCTAGATCTACCCATGTTGTCGCAGATGACACGATCTCATCCTAATATTCTGTGTAATATTCCATTGTGTGTATATATTACATCTTCCTCATCCACATATTGCATGGTGCACTGGGTGTTATATGCAAATAATGAATCATGGAACAGTGCATCAAAAACTGGGGATGTTCTGTATGGTGACTAATATAACAAAATAAAAATTTTAAAAAATAAAATAAAATAATCTATTTTGTCTTATGAAAAATAAATAAATAAATAAATATCCTGGCATTTATGTCTGACTCCCAAAAGGGGGAAAAAAAAGAAAAATAAATTAGTGGGGAAAAGGCTGCTGGCCCATTAAATCCACTGGAAGAAACTTCAGCTGGAGATACACGTGGCTTGAAACAGTGAGGGGAGCTGTAACAGTAATATCTGCCTGACTGTGTGTGTGCCCTTAGTGATCAGAAGCAGCTATCAGAGAACATGTTTCCAGTATTTGGAGAACAGGGTCCTTTTAGCTTACCCTGGCCCCCACAAGCTGTGTGCAAGCTGCTCCAGGAACATCTGCGCAGTTGCCTGCTATAAAGCTATAAGGGGAGGAGATAGATAACTGCTATTGTGATAAGAGCTAAAATTGACCAGAATTAACTGCAATTTACTGGCCAAACCTTTTCTGGGATGTTGGAAGCCTTCAATAGACTCCAGGGTTTCGAAATCGACAGATTCTGCAAGTACAATTTTGTCTAGGTAGGTGGACGATTCCTTTTGGTTCCTACTATGCCATCTTTCCAGAATCCTCCCCCCCCATCTTTGTTCTTAATATAGATATCAACCTTTTACTATTGCTCTACAAGACACTCTATTACCTCATCATTCTCATCCTTGGTTGTAAAAACTGAGCGTATTTTTTTAAAAAACTGATGATCAGGTACCATCCATAGAAGTCTATTTTTAGCCTCCTCTCGTTCCACATTATCTTTTACTCTCTGTCTCAACTTTGCTATACTCTGTTTCTCCAACATGTTTTGCAGTTGTCTGTGGTAAATATTTAACAACTGGTGGCTGTCAGGAAAGAAAAGGCCTGATTTGTAGTGTTTGCAAAATTCTTCCATGTAAAAATACTCCCACTATGTCTGGTTTCCAGCTCCCAATGAGCTATCACTGAATAAAAAGTTGGGAAGAGATGCTGACAATGGCTTACATAAACTGGTATTGAGCAGGCTCTGTCATGCCATGGATACCATGATCACGCCCCTGGGCTTCATGCCTGAATGCCGCTCAATTCCCCCACCCCCACTATAGCCTTTCAATCTTCAGATCGTTAATTAAAGTTCCTTTTCTTTTTTTTAATTTCTTTCTTTTTTTTTTTTTTCAAGTTTCTTTCTTAAGGCAGTTTTCCCCCTAGTTCTGGCCAGGCTACATCTTTGTTAAATATACTTGTGCTGCACTGTACATACCTGTTATTAGTTGTATTTTATTTTATTTTATTTTATTTTATTTTATTAAGATTTTATTTATTTGAGAGAGTGGGAGAGAGCACAATGGGGGCAGGGGCAGAGGGAGAAAGAGAAGCAGGCTCCCTGCTCAGCATGGGGCTCCATCCCAGGATCTTGGGATCATGACCTGAGCCAAAGACAGATGCTTAACTGACTGAGTCACCCAGGCACCCCTGTTATTAGTTATATTTTATGATAATGTTTGATATCTTCCCTGTTTATCCACCAATGAGAATAGGGACATGTGTTTCCTGTTCACCTCTGTATTGCCACTGTTAGTTGCAGCTTGCCATGGCACAATACATAGACTAGGTGACTTAAACAATAGATATTTATCTTCTTAGTTACATAGGCTGGAAATTGGAAATCAGGGTAACAACACAGTTGGGTTCTTGTGAGGTCTCTCATCCTAGCTTGCAGGGAGCTGCCTTCTCATTGTGTGTTCATATGGTACAGAGAGGGATGGGGAGTGCATGCAACTCTGTGGTGTCTCTTTGTAAAAGGCTACTAATCCGATTATGAGGGCCCTGCACTCATGACTTCATCTAAACCTAATTATTTCCCAAAGGCCCCATCTAAAAATACCATCACATTAGGGACTAGGGCTTAACCATTTGAGTCTGGATGAGGTTGAATTATTTGATCTCTCTTGGAATCAGCCAAGCTTAGCACCATCTCCTAGATTTCATACCTGCCTTATAGACAGGCCCAGCATTCCTTGTCAACTCCCCAGGTCTCATGTATGTGACACTGCTTTCTGGCTTCTCTAGGGTTCTGTGGAGTTACCTTGCATTCCTAGGACATACCCTGGGCCCAATCTTCAAGAGGCTAACCAGCAAATAGCCTACTGATCCTGTTCTGATTTGGCATCACTTCTCCTTTTCAAATCCTCACCTCTGGATGTTCTGCTACTTCTAGAGATCCAGTCATAAGTGATCTGAAGAGGCACTCTCCAACAAAGGTGGTCTTTCTCAGTGATGTTCTGCAAAAGATCTGGCTATCTTACAGGAGATGTCTGGCATCCAACTGCCACTTTATAAGCTCATTTCCTACTCAGTTTTAAAGCTCCTACAATTCTTCATGGGACCATCAGTAAATTCCTGTATTTGGACAGAAGGACCAAATGTTCTCATTTGCAGAGAAGAAATAATTGACTAGATCTAATCCAATGACTGATGAGCTCATTCAAGCTCTTATTATTTTTGCTTCCCCACTTGTTTTGTTCTTCTGACATAATTCTGTTCATTTTTTGAGTTGTAATATATATATTTTTTTAAAGATTTTATTTATTTATTCGACAGAGATAGAGACAGCCAGCGAGAGAGGGAACACAAGCAGGGGGAGTGGGAGAGAAGAAGCAGGCTCATAGCAGAAGAGCCTGATGTGGGGCTCGATCCCATAACGCCAGGATCACGCCCTGAGCCGAAGGCAGACGCTTAACCTCTGTGCCACCCAGGCGCCCCTAGAGTTGTAATATAATGTCATTCCTAGGAAAACTTTTCTATCTGAATTAGGTTAGGATATAGCTTCCTGTGTTATTCAAAGGATACTTTTAATCAAAATGGTTCTAATTGCCCCCTTCTTTCATGCCATAAACACTTATCGAGCACTTACTATACTTGATTCTATGTTAAGTGTTACAAGGAGAGCAAAATGCGGTTCCTGTGTGAATGGAACTTTAAGCCTAGGGAGGAGTAGACATTAATCAAATATTCACACTAATAAATGTATAAATTAAAGTTGAAATGGTGAACTAAAGGAAAGGTATGTCCACTTTTTGATATCAGATAAGAAAGAACTATAACCTAGACTCAGTGGGTAGCTATCAGGGAAGGCTTCTCTGAGGAAGCAACACTTAGCTGAGATCTAAACGATGAACAAATCAACTGAGAATAAAGAAGGGGATTCTGGAATATGGAAATGGCATGTGCAAAGGCCCCATGGTAGGAAGAACATGGAGATTTTGGCAAACTGAAAGAATGCCAGTATAACTGGAGTTCAGAGTGGGAAGGAGAGCGTGGTGAGAATTGTGGCTGGAATAATAGGTGCCACATCATACAAAGTTTTGTGGACTATATTAAGGGTTACGTATAGGACTTGGCCATTGTTGGCTGCCTTTAGGAGGCAGGAAAACACTCCTATAACCTTCCCAGATCTACAGAAGAACTAAACTCTCCACAAAGTCTCTAGAGTACCTACCCCACTTCCTTTATGAAAAAAAATTAATCTTATCATTGTCCTGGCAAGCCTGAGTAGGAGAGATGGAACTCAGATGGACAGTGCTTGGCCCAGGGCCCAACAGAGACAAGGACAAGATATTTGTTAGCTCTATCCACCACTTACATGCAGCAGCTGTATATCCAGAAAAGTTTCAAGAACAGTGTAGAAATATCTAAGAATACGAATAATTAAAGAGCCTTCTCCCTTATGACAGATACATTCTTGAGAATGAATAGATAATTTTGTAGACTGGATTCAGCTAATAAGATGGCTCATAGAGAGGCATCTGGGTGACTCAGTCCATTAAGTGCCTGCCTTCAGCTCAGGTCATTATCACGGGGTCCTGGGCTTGAGCCCCACATCAGGCTCCCTGCTCAGCCAGGAGTCTGCTTCTCTTTCTCCCTCTGCCACTCCCCCTGCTTGTGTTCTCTCACTCTGTCTCTCTCATTCTATGTCAAATAAATAAAATCTTAAAAAAAATTTTTTTTAAAAGATGGCTCGTAGAAAACCAAGTCAAGCTAGGGCTATCATAGTAAAGAAAATATGATTTCTTTTAAATCCCCAACAATAACCAGTTCTGCTTAAGAGGTGTGTTCTCAGTCACAGCCAGTTCTCTCTGGAGGGTCTGCCCAAGGATGAGTCCCTTGAGAACCAAGTGAAGCAGGAGAGCAGAACAAGTGAACTCTGCTTACTTTGGAGGAATTTTCTAAAGGAAAGATCCAAAGATAGAATGAGCTATCCCAGGAGATAGTGACCTCATAATTTAAAAGGATACTAGAAGATGACTTGGGGGATGTTATAGAGAAGATTCAAGTGTGTGGGTTGGTCCACATGGCCTTAATGGTTTTGTCCCATCAGAAGAATCTTAAAGGCAGAAAGAATGATGTTAAAACAGTAACTATAGGATAGAAAGCATTGAGAACGCAGAGAGAGAAAGAGGCTGGTTGTAAAAAGCACTCAATAATGAAAAATAACAGAGGACTTAATTTTGTTTGAAGTAGAAGCAGCTTATGCCATTGTACCTAATCTGATTGGGGCTTGGGAACCAGGGGAAAGAATTCTGACAGCGTGTCCTTTCTGGGAACTGTGGCTTCCAACTTGAACTCAGGTCTGCACATCTAACTGACTCCACTGAATAGGCTTTCCCAAAATTGGGATTGAGTAGAATTGTCATCGTGTGGATGGATATTAGTTATCCATAGCTGTGTAGCAAATTACCTAAAATTACCTAAAAATGTAGCAGCTCAGAAGAACAAATATTCATTATCTCACACAGATTCTGAGAGGCTCTGGGAGAGGCTCAGCTCGTAGGTTTGGCTCAGGATCTAGCCTGAGGTTGCAGTCCAGCTCTCAGCTCTAGAGTCAGATCTAGGCTCAAAGGTGCAGAAACCACCTCTCAGCTCTCTCATTTGGTTGTTGACAGGCCTCCATCTTCACTGCCTCTTGGCTAGAGACCTCCTTTCCTTGACGTGTGGACCCCTCCATAGCCTGCTTGAGTGGCCTCATTTCATGGCATCTGGATTCCCACAGAAGGAGAGATTAAAGAGGGAGAGAAATGTGAGCAGGTGAGTGAAATAGTGCCCCAAAAGGGAGCAGGATTTGTATCTAGAATATATTAAGATCTCTTACAACTGAAGAAGATAATGTGCTCAATTAAAAATGGGCGAAGTAGTGGAACTGAAACTTCACAAAAAAAGGTAAACAAATGACTGATAGGTACCTGAGAAGGTTCTCACTTACCACCAATCCTTAGGGGAATAAAAATTAAAATCTATAATGAGGTACTGCTACAGTATTATAAGAATGGCTAAAATTGAAAAAGCTGAAAATATCAAGCCTTGTCAAAGATGTGGGGAGCAAGGCAAACGATCATAAATTTCTGCTGAGTAAAATGGCTATGCCATTTGTAAACCAGCACAGTCAATTTAGTTAAAACAGGCATTTGCCATGTGATTTCTAGCTACTTATGCAAGAGAAATGACTTCCACCTGTCATAGAAACACTTGTACATGAATGTTCATCAGAGTGTCATACGTAACAACCCAAACTGGAAATCACATGTGTCCACACAACAAATTTTGGTATATAATGGAATGATACTTAACACTTTTTCCCCAGTGTCTTGTAATTAATATCCAACTAATACCCAATTAATCCCCCCAAATAGTTATATCTCATATATGTAACAGTATAAGTAAATCTCCCAAACACTATGCTGAGTGAAAGAAGCTCGATACAAGAGATTACATACCATCTGTCTATGGAAAAATGAATCCACAATGAGAAATCACATCAGTGATTGTGTAGGGCAGGTTTGGGAAATATTGACTTGAAAATGAAATGAGGAACATTCTGGGATGATGAAAATATCATATCTTTTTTGTTAGACGGATAATTGTTACATAGGTTATGTGGCATACTCTTGGTAAAACTCACTGAAATATAGTTCAATGTATATAATTTTATCTTTATACTTTATTAATGTTGTTTATAAAGGTAAGAAAAAATAAAAATATGTAAACCTAAAAGGTTTAGCATGCAAGGGAAGGGGTAGTTCAGAGAAACAAAATAGTATTGGGAAACTTTATTGCCTTCTCTTAGTCTTTGCAAGATCAACGACAAGGCAAAAATAATATATATGAATAATATAATTAGCCATTTTTTTAACCTATAGATATAGGTAGATAGATAGAGATATAAATATTATCTCAGGGAAAAACTGTTTTCTTATATCCTTGAAATATTTATGGGAAAGAATCACATAATAAGCACTGTAGAAAATCTCCATTTTCCCAAGTAAAAAAATTGTATATATCAAATGTCAATGCAAAAATCTGGGACTGAATAACTAAAGTATAATTTAAATTTATTTAAATGCTCTTCTTAATAACTTTTAAGTTATTATATAACTTATATATAACTTAATAACTTTTAAGTCACAGTGCAAATGAAAACAAAAATTATAGACTATTTAAAGAGTTCGGTCTTTACATCTCATTATATGACACATCGTTAAAAATAAACTTAGAGATAAGAATAAGAGCCTTATAAAGTTTCATAGTTTATTTATAACTCAAGTATTTATTAAAGGCCTATCATGTTCTAGGAATTTTTCTAGATTCCTGGGATATAGCCAAAGTTACATGTAATTTCCTTCATAGAGTTACATTGCTCATGGAAGGGCATAGACAAAAAAGGAAAATAAGTACATAATATTGCAGATAGTGATAAGGTTTTTGGCTAAAATAAAGATAAATAAAGATAGATGGAGAGTGGTGAGAGAGGGATGTCATTTTGTATACAGTACTGAGGGAAGACAGTCGTGAGAAGGTGATGTTTCACCAGAATTCTTTTTTTTTTAATAAGTCTTGTTGTTGTTTTTTTAAGATTTTATTTTATTTATTCGACAGAGATAGAGACAGCCAGCGAGAGAGGGAACACAAGCAGGGGGAGTGGGAGAGGAAGAAGCAGGCTCATAGCGGAAGAGCCTGATGTGGGGCTCAATCCCATAACGCCGGGATCACGCCCTTAGCCAAAGGCAGCCGCTTAACCGCTGTGCCACGCAGGCGCCCCGTTTCACCAGAATTCTGAAGGAAGGGAGGGAGTCAGTCATACACACACTGGGGGCATAGCATTTGTAGGCAGAGAAGACAGTTCAAAGGCCCTCAGGAAGCCGGCAGTGGAGTAAGCAGTGGGTTAATTGGCAGGAAGGGAGATTAGAGAAATGATACGGGGTCAGGTCATGCAGTACCTCTTAAGCTACCATAGAACTTTGACTTTTACTCTGAGTGAGATGGGGAATCTGCAGAAGATTTTGAGCAGAGGAGAGACATAATCTGACTTATATTTTTAAAGGATCCAGAATTGTCTGCATGAAAAGGGGAGAAACAGGGAGATCAGTTGGGAGGTTGTTATAGTTCATGTAAAACATGATGGAGACTTGGATCAGGAAGAGTCAGTGGGGGTGGGAAGAAGTGGTTAAATGCAAGTAATCAGGACAAAGAGAATATATGCAATTTAATTTAATAATTCAACTCAGAAATCTAGGAAGAGACCAGCTCAAAAAATTTTCAACAATTTTCTGGGAGAAGGAATTAAGTGGTCAACAAAGAAATTAGTGAATTAAAAAGAAGAGAGATGGCAGAATTGAAAAATATTAAATCTCTTTCTTGAAAAATTCAATTAAATAGAAATTTCTGGTGAAGTAAGTGAGGGAAAGAAAAAGGGACAATAAAGATATACCACATCCAGAATGAAAAGAAAGATATAATGTCAAATATGAAGATTTTAAATTACAGTAAAGAAGTACAATTTGCTAATGCATGCAAAAAAATTTAAAATACCAAATTTCACAGAAGTATATGTAAATCAAGAATAGATAGAATAATGATAGAGTAGAATAACCATAGCAGAAATTGAAAACCTTAAGAACTCTGTGAAAAAACCTAAAACCTAAGGAAACTCTATAAGAAAGTTTTACAGATGAATTATAGAAAACTTAAATCTCATAGTTTTCATTGTTTTTTACATTGACCTGAAGTACATTAAAAATTTGAAAGTTTGCTAACTCATTTGATGACCTTAGCATAGCCCCAATATTAAACTTAACAATGGTAGTACAAAATCCTTAATAAATCACAAGGGCACTGAATTTGGAAGTGTATTTTAATACATCTCTTCTGACCAAGTAGAGTTGCTCAAGAAGCAGTAAAGTGATGTAAGACACCAGACTCTGGAGCCAGATACCTAGGAATAGTTTTTCATCTCAATATGGATCCGATAGCCGAATGCCTTTGGTTAACCTGTTTAATGTCTCTGTATCTCATTTTCTTCATCCATTAAGTGGAACTATGATACTATCTATTTATGCAGTTATTGTAAAGATTAAGAGTTAATTCTGTGAAGCATTTCCTAGAGCCTAGCATGTAGTAAGCACTCAAAAATATTAATTGTTACTATGAGTTTCTATGCCTGGAAATGTATTATCATAATAGTAAGTCAGAGGAGAAAAGCCCTAAGATTATTGTTAGTACCAAAAGATATTTTGATAAAATTTAATATTCATTTATGATTTTTAAAAACTCTCGTTACACAATAAGAAGATAGATGCTCTCTTAAGATGATAATGAAGCTCCATTTGAAACCAGTAGCCTTCATCATCAGGGATAACTGTAATCATTTTCGTCTCAACATTGTCAGGAAGTTCTACGTGATACAAAAACAACAAAAATAGGAACAAAGATTTACTATTGTTTACAGATGATACAGTTGTCTACCTGGAAAACCCAATGCCCACCAAAATTCAACCAGGATTTTTAAAAAATTGACAATTAGGGGCGCCTGGGTGGCACAGCGGGTAAGTGTCTGCCTTCGGCTCAGGGCGTGATCCCGGCGTTATGGGATCGAGCCCCACATCAGGCTCTTCCGCTATGAGCCTGCTTCTTCTCTCCCACTCCCCCTGCTTGTGTTCCCTCTCTCGCTGGCTGTCTCTATCTCTGTCAAATAAATAAATAAAATGTTTAAAAAAATTGACAATTATTCTTTCTTCTGGAAGAATAAATGTGTAAAAATTGCCAAGAGCATTTTGAAAAAGAGAAGCCAAAGTGCCTTTGTCCTACTAGTAATGCAACCATATTACTAGTACATAGGCAATTATCAGTGGAGGAGAAAAGAACGGCCAGAAGGAGTTAGCATATAAGGATAGTGTTACAAATCAACATGAGATCTGCTGGTTTATTTGATAAATGGTGTTGGGAAAAGTACACATAATCTTATTATTAATAAACTCTATCACACCTTTGGGGTTGTAAACACTATGTTCTCAAACCTATCATATTGTCAGAGGGTATTTGCAAAGCCAACTTTGGACCATGCATTTGGAGGTGATTCCAAAAGCTAATGGCTTATTGAGCGTGGTATATTAATTCCATAACAAAAACTCTTGATTCGCATATTTCACCTGCCAGTTTTGTCGGTTTTTGGATGACATAATTTGAGGCCATGTTGTTGGGTGCATGTGTGGGTATTATCAATGTATCTTCTTGCTATTTGTTCCTTTTCCCATCACACGACTCCTTTCCATTTCCAATAAATTTTTATTTTTTTGCCTTGAATTCTATTTTGATCCTAGATTATGAACTTATTTCAACTTGTTTTCTTCATATTTGTCACATAACTTTTACTACCCAATTATTTTTTATCAATTCTGAGTCCTTTTGTTCTAAATGTTTCTCTTGTCGAAAAAACATGGTTGTATTCTTTAAAATTGTACAAACTGATGGTCTTGGTTCTTAATTGGTGACTTACCATTATTCTAAAGCTATATGAGCATTTATTACTGCCATCTTTTCTCAATTGTGTATTCATTATATATTTTGGGGGTCTTTTTCATGCTTTCCATTGAACAGAACAGATATGCCTTGGGCATTTTAAATTTATACATTTAAAAAATTGATGACAGTTGCCTTAATATAGGACTCATACTTATGAGATTTTTTCCTACTGAACACATATATCATGACCATTCATATACCAAGTACCCAGCTCACACAATAAAACAAAACTTTCATGGGTGCTGATTGAATACCCCTCTTATTGACATTCAGTTCCTACCCTGTAAAGTTACTTATTTTAGAATGTGGTGTTTATTCTCCCTATGAACCTATATATCCATAGGTTTTGTATAGTAATGTTATTCATGTTTTAAATTCAATACAAATAGGGTCATCTTGTATGTATCCTTTGAAACTTGCTTTATTTTGTACTCTATACTATGTGAGATAGATCCAGGTTGGTACGTATATCAATAGCCACTGCTCTGTAGTGTGTTGTATATATCCATTATATGCGTAAACCACTTCAGTATCTATGGTACAGATGATCAGTTTCAGCAGCAGGAGATTGGAAACAAAACAAAATGAACATTCTTTAAGTCGATTTTAGGGAGACAAAATGCAAATGAACTCATAAAAAGAAACAAAATGGCTAATTTGGACATTGAGCCAATTGACATAAAACCCAAAATCTCAGTAAGAGGAAAAACAAGCTGGCTGTGGTACCAAAAATAATTCCACCAAGTAATGACCCCTGTATTGGTCTGCTCTGGCAGTCATTACAGAATAGCACAGGCTGGATGGCTTAACAACAGACACATATTTCTCTCAGGTCTGGATGCTGGACTTGCAAGATCAAAGTCCCATCAGCATTGCTGTGTAGTGAAGTCTCACTTTCTGTCTTACAAATACCATCTACTCGCTGTGTCCCCACCAGGCCCCTTCTCTGTGTGTGCGTGGAGAGGGAAAGAGAGAGATCTCTGGTATCTCTCTGTTTTTATAAGGACACCAGTGCTATCAGATCAGGACCCTATCTTAGGACCTCACGTAATCTTAGCTGCTTCCTAAAGGCCCTATCTCCACACACAGTCACACTGGGGGTTAGAGCTTCAACATACGGTTCATGGGGGGACACATTCACTTTGTAACACTTCAAATCATATCTACCAGTTAGCTTTTGCCACAGATATATTACATATACACAACCTCGAAATCTTCGTGGCTTACAAAAGCAAATACTTATTTTTCTTGGTCACGGGCGTGTAGTGGGGATGAGGATGATCTCAGCTGGTGTTGGCTGCATGTGGATGTAGACTGTGGGTCAGGTTCAGGTCCAAGGGCCTCGTTTTGGAGTCCAGGCTAAGACGGCAAAGGACACCTAAGCATGTACTTTTCAAGGCGATGGCAGTATCACAAGAGCACAAAACCCAAACACACAAATACATTTCAAGCCTCAACTTTACCACATCTACCAACATTGCATCAGCCTAACCAAGCCTACTTAGCTAAGCCCACCGTCAAGGGGCAGGGATGTCCATTTCACCAACCATGCGGCCGTGGCAAGACTCAGCATATATAATATGACCATGGCACTGTGAAGACCTGGGAGCAGTAATTCAATCAGCCACAGCATATATTCTTAGGCTCTGAGTGTTTGCCATGATGCCAAAGGACATTCTTCTGCTACAATGGCCCACGTGGTTTTGAGTCCTAAGGACTGATGCTGCAGCCCAGCAGAAGTCTTCTGTCTGTCCATGTTGTGCTTTGATTCCTTACCCACTCCTTACATAGCTTCTTAGACTTCTTAGAGTTCTGAACCAGAGCACCATATGTCATGGTTTGAAGGTTCGTTAGTCAAACTCTAACTCTGTGGGCTCTGGGTCAATGGAAAGGTATCCAGAGTTCTGGTGGGAATTCAATGCAGTATTAGCTTAGGTATTGGTGAAGTTGCTTTGGATCCCAGACTAAATAGGTTTCTCAGCTCTTCCCCCTTCTGATTTGAACTTACTTACCTAGTCTTAGGTATCACTCCTGAGACCAGCCTGCCTGTCTGCCTTGTTTACAGCATGGGAGGAAGAAAAGCTGGTCAGATGAATCTGGAGGAGGAGAATTGTAGGAAGAGAATGGTGCTCAAACCAGAAAAACAGGCCATGTGGAGGTCTTGAGGCAGGAGGCAGAGTGGCTGGTGGCCATTGCAGAAGCACCCAGGCGTTTGAAGGGTTCATGGTCCATGTGTCTGAATTGCTGAAAATGATGGCCCTTGCACAGTTTGTCCTGAAGAAAACCAGGCTGAGAGGGGACCTGAGAATTGACAACACAAAGAGAGGAGACATAACTCCATTCATTCTCTCATTCTATTAATATATAAATATTTGAGTGCTACCTTGTGCCAGGCATACTGCTCTGTGTATTGAGAAGTAAACAATTAAAAAAATAGCCATATCCCTGTTCATGTGGAACTTACACTGTTTGTGGAATGGCTTACAAACATCACACTAATTAAATAAAAAATATATAATATACTGTAATAGAAGGTAGTAAGAGGTAAAGAGAAAAAAAAATAAGGCAGAGAAGACGGTTAGGGTGTGTTGGCAAGGTGAGGTACAATTTCAGAGAGGATGGCCAGGATAGATGACATTTGAGTAAAGGTCTGTAGGAGATGGGGTCATGGCGTGGATGGCATTTTGCAACAGGTACAGCAAGTGCAAACACCTGAGGGGGTTGGTGCCTGGGAATGCAGGTTGAAGCATAGCAAGAGGGCCAGTGTGTGAGAGGGAAGTACAAGATGAGGCCAGGCAGGTGATGGGTTGGCGGGAAGGGGAGGGGAGGGAAGATCAGTGAGGACCTTGGGAGCCACTGCAATGCCCCAGGTGTTTACTCCATGGAATGGGGAGTCAATGGAGTACTTTGTGCATAGAGGAGCCATCTGGGTGATTTCCAGCAACAGTGGGTGACAGTGTGGAGTATAGACTGAATGGGCACGAGGGTCATAATTCTAGGGGCTTCCGAGAAAATAACTAGAGTCGGTGGATAGAAGGGGGTGACTTTTCCAACTAAACGACCTCACCTACGTGACCATCCACCAGTGAAACTGGCTGCACTGTCACCCTGGGGCCAGTCAGCAGCATGTCACTGACAGTCCCAGCGGATGCCAGGGACGCTGACGCTGGGAAATTCCTGCTTCAGGTAAGGTGTTAAACTCAAACATCCCAGACTCCTTCCAATACTGAGCATCTCTGATGCCACGGCATATATCACCCCAATCTCCCCCAGTTAGAATGCAGGGGTTTTGTCCCTTCTGTTCATCGCCGTATTCCTGGGGCCTGGGATAGTGTCCAGCAAATAGCAGCCACTCAGTGAGTACTTGTTAAAGGTATGAATGTGTCTGTTAAACATATTGCAGGCTTTTGAGCAACATACTTTTCTTCTCAGCACCCCAGAGAATAAGAAAAGTTGGACCGGCTGGCACCTGCTGACCTTTCCAGGCCTGCCAGTCTGTGACAGCATCTCAGACTCTGAGCCATTTTTCTAAAGGGCTTTGGGGACTATGGGGAGTAGGAGAGGTCCTTATGGGGAGGAAAGGCAGGGCTGGGTGAGGGCAAACCTGAGTCAAGGGGAGTGCACAGATAACCTCTGGTGCTGGGACCAGGGAACTCTGAAAATAAAGGGGAATTGTCTCTGAGATGTATAGAGTTCTAATTCCGGTAAGGGATAGTGAGGACCCATCCCGTCCCAAGCCTGTTGCATTTGCTTCATGGGTCAGCCTACTCACAAAGCGTTCACAGGTCTTTCGGCTTTCCAGGGAGAAACACCATAAACAGCAGCAGGGACTCCGCTTAAGTGTGTCGAAAACCCTTTCTTATCTTGATGAAGTTCACCAGTGACAACATTTCTTCAAACAAAGAGTTCCGTGCAGGCACAGTATTTATTATGTGCCCCCAGACACCCACCGGGCAGCTCCTCCCCGTCCCCCTGAGGTCTCGCAGGACTGCCAACATCAGTAGGTTGGCTGACTGGACCCATGTTTGCTACCAGAGAAGCCAGGGAGACATGCTGTTACATTGATTGAACAATTAAATACAAAAAGATGCACACTTGGTAACTGCAATGATTTTATTCTATCTTTATTTAGCTTTAGTTTATCTCAGACAAGAGTGTTTTTAATATTAAGCATGCATATGTAGGTGTCTTCCATGCTCCTTATCCTATGAGTTGTATTCATTATAAATTAAAAGAAGTAGAGTTCGTTTCATTGTGACCTGGAAAAAAAAAGAACAGCCAGAATTTAGTAATTTATTAATTGTGAAAATATTGGCATCTATTATCTTATTCAGTCTTTATATTAATATTAGCAATAGATAGTATTGTTGCCCTTTATTCACAGATGGGGAAAATGGCCCGGAAAACGTGTCTGCCCGGGGTCATACAGCTAATAGAAGGCAAACTCAGTTCATGATCCCAAGAGTTGGCTCTGAATTCAGATGTACATGACGTTAGAGTGTTTAGACCCAAATCATGTCATTACATTTCAAACTCAAATGATGGAGTAATCACACTTATAAACAGATCTCTCTTTTCTGGCAGATGATCTCAATGTCACAGGGAGATATTGGTCAAATGCAGGGGAATGAACCTACATTCTAGACATTTCAGCTACTGGGACTCCCTGTTCTCTCTGCAGACATTGGAGTGGGCACATTCCCCTGTGGATTTTTTCTATTATGTGGGCTCTCGGAGGGTTAAAATGTGGACTGCACCCCTGTAATTCCCGGTGTTCCATCCTCCCATCTGACACTAGAAGGGCAGTCACCTTCTTCCTGGAGTCCTTTCACTGCTTAAGCCCTAAGCTCCCTGCGGCGGCGATTGTAGACTTTGAAGCCCATGCTAGTAGGCAGCAGGTTGGTGTTTGCCACACTTCCGGCCCTGCTCAGCACGCCGCCCAGCCAGTGGGCCACGCAGGTGGCAGAGCTGCAGGATCTCTTCTGGACAGTGACTCTAATTAGCAAGATGGAGAAAGAAGAAAAGACCTGTCAGTGAGAGGTTCACACTTACCTCCAATGCTAGGAAGTCCCCTCAGTACTACCAGCCCAGTTTCCAGAGTGGGGGATTTCATACCTTCCCCAACTGCTTTCAGAAAGAGATCTTTTTCCATGTGCTCTAACCAGTCTCTGTGTGACCTCTATTGTCAGTGGAGCCTGAGAATAGCTGGGTCCCAGGCCGAGGTGAACAATGGCAGTTTGCTGGCCTCCTGTCCAGCTGTGTTCTCTCTTACCTCTTGGGATATGCCTTCCTGGGCATGACAGGAGGGAGGGGATGCCCTGAGCTTAGCCGGGTGGGGAGCCTCACCTGGAGCCCTCAGTCTCCTGCTCCTGCAGCTGCTCATGGACCTTCATCTGCACATAGTCCTTCATCACTGCAGCCAGCAGGAGTTGCAATTCCCCTTCGTTGCGCGCAGCAGGGTCTGGACGACTCTCCAAAGCAGACCTGTGGAGGGAAAGAAAGCCCAGGGCAAGCTCTGAGTCCCTGCCTGCCTCTCCCCAGAATAAGCAGCCAGGCTTCCTGGTAAAAACAACAAAAGCATTCTGTGAGACTCAATGAGTTGTATGAAACTTATAATAAAGAATATTGTATATCATTGCTATTTTTCAATTACGTCCTACACATTTTTATATCAGAAAAATATACACTCCCCTGTTGTCCCCTTCACCAGTTGGTAAACTTTCAGCATATTACAATTCTGAGGAAGGGATTGTCTGATCCCAGGAGCAGTGAAAGGGGAGTGCACTCCTGAGATGGCTGTCTTACCTGAATGGTGCTGCCTGGAGGACGCCCACCTGGTACAGAGCCAGGATGCTGAGAACCAGGAAAGGAGAGAACTTCCAGAAGCCCATGATGCTTCTCTGCAAGGGAAGAAAGATGTCATCTTCTGCACCAATTTGAAGTTCTATGAGTCCAAAACCCTGGGCTCTAGTCCTGCTTCTACCTATAACTCCCTGGCATGGTGGCTTCAGGGTGGTCATGTCATTCCCTTTACTCACCAGGGAAGTGGACTGCTGAAAGATCCAGTGAGCCTGTAGCATGTATAGTTTAACAAAGACGGAGGAGTAACAGCAAAGCTATCCTAGCAAGACAACTGGGCAAAGAGGTCCATAGCCCCCTCCCCACTATCCTACACACTCTCACATTCATCTCCTGGTCAGGTCTCCATTGAAGACAATCTCTGAACACCCTGTCACTGAAGCTACTCTCATACCACAACCCAGAACTGTCTTCTCTGCGTAGGGCTTTTGCTCATACCTGCCGGGGCATGGAGAGGTAGCTAAAAAGGGAGTATCTCTACTGACGGAACCTTAGAGAAACTGAAGAAACAAATTCTACTACTCACCTGCTCCGCACTCTGACAAAGAATTCCCTGCAAGAACCAAGCTTAGCAGAGTCTTAAATTGGGGCTAGGACTTAAAGCAGGGGGAAAAGCTCCCAGAACACACACATGGGGCTTGCTGTTCAAGGCTACCTGCCTCTAGGTCTCTGAGCCTATTTGCCACCCACTGAGGCTGGCCAAAGTTCCGAAATGATTTCCCAGGGAACACTAGGCACAAACAGGATCCATGAGCACCCTTGCGTCCCACTGTGTGCGCGGTGTCCGTGGAGCTCCAGCGTCCTGAGTGCAAGTGCAGCAAGAAGAGAGAGACTAAAGCCTGTCTCAGTGCAGAGTGAAGCAGGGAGTCCCGGAACAGAGACCGTCCAGAGTTACCTGAGGCAGGATCCTGGGATGAATCCGGGAGTAACAGAGATTTTGTGAGGAAGAGACCCAGACAGAAGTGCAAAGAGACTCTCAGACACTCAGGGAGAGCAGCTACAAGAAAGACAAATGCAGAAGAGGGAGGGAAGAAGAAGGAGAGTTAGAATCATACCGCTAAGCTGGAATCTCGGGGCTCACCTGGCAGCAGGCAGCAGGTGGCTTGGAGCACAGGCGGCGGCAGCTGCGGCAACGTTGGTGTCAGGCGATGGCGCTGTGGAAGTGGCAGAGACACTTGAGCGGAGCGGTGGCTCTGCTGCCTCCCAGCACCAGCAGCTGCTCTTATTCCCGCCGCTCTGGGTCTGGGGGGGGTCCAGGAGCTCTGAGCAACCAATGAGGGGACAGATCTCGTACCCCAGTGGATCGTGTCACCCATTTACGTCCAGAACCTAGAACATTCCGCGGGACCATCCCACTTGTATTTGCATTGAGGTCACTGATGGGAGTGGAGGGAGGGAGAGGGATAGTGGGGACCGAGGAAATATCCCCTTAACATGAGCAGGAAGTTGAGGGCAGTTTGACGTCATGGTAAATTTCACCTGTTTAGTTCCGCTGGGTTTGGAACGTGTGCCCCTCTCCATCCCCAGTGGTGCTGTCGTAAGGGGCGAGATGCACAAAGCAGGACATCCTAGCTCTCCAAGTTTGACCCTAGAGGCCCCGTCTAAGTGAGGCGTGGACGATTAACAACGTGCAGCAGCGTTGATTCTGGACCCACGCAGGGTGTCTGGTTCGGGTAGCAGGAATCACAGAGGGGCAAAGCTCATGGGAAAAGCAAGAGATGAGAGTGATAGCAAGAACGTTATCAGTAGAACTCAATTCCAGGCGGTAAGGTGAAGGGCAGTTAACTTCTCAGCACCTCAATGTACTCATCTTTGAAATGGGGACCATATTCCCAGCTTGAGAAAATGTTGTCGTGAGTAGCCATGTGCCTGTCACCCAGATAGGGAGGGATTTGGAAGAGCCCTCATGCCCAGAGACCGATTCTGTGAAATTGCGATCTCAGTTTTCGGATTCCCACCTTGTGTGGCTTCCCGGATTCATGCTGGGTGGTCTGTCAGGTGGGTTGGGAGGAGCTGGAAGCCCTGCTGGGCCTGAGCCTGAAGGTGTTAGACACCGAGGCTTTCCAAGCCTCCAAAAGACTTCTAGCCCTTCCTCTTCCTATCCTGTCAGCCAGCACCTCTGGCTCATCAGTCTGCTGGAACCATTTGCCCCACTGCCCCTCGCTTCTGGCTGCTGTTTGCCAAGTTTTCCCAGTGGCGTGTAATTCCAGCCCTTTGCCCACTTCCCCCACACTTCAGTCCTCCACTAGAGAGCACAGTGCGCTTGAAGGCACTGAAGAGTCCCTGGGGACACAAGGCTCACACACAAAGCTTTCACACAAATTCATTTCAGTCTCCAAACGTGTGCGCACTCCCAGGAGCACAGGCCGGCACACGGGGTCCAACACACCGGGCATGTACGTGGGTTCACTCTGAATCGCAGCCCAAGCTTCTCTCTGAGTCTCTCTCACGGAATCACATGCACACATGGTATGATGATCTGCTGAAATCATACCTGCACTCATTCTCAATGTAAGTGTGCTTTCTCAGTGTAGCACCTCCACTCTCTCCTGGACACACCAGCGGGAGGGTTTTAGGACCCCTCCAATCTGATCTTTCCACTCCCAGCTCTCCTGGAGGTCGTAGGTCCTGACTTGCTGCCCTCAGCACTCTTGGTGCTGAGAAAGAATTTTCTCGCTGTTCCCAGGATCAGAGTCTGAGCGAAGCACGTGAGCCTCAACCTCTACATACTCTCCCCCGGCAGCAAGCGTCGCCGTGGCGGCAAGTGCGGCCATAGCGGCAAGTGTGGCCGCGGCGGCAAGCGTGGTCCCCACGGCAGCCGTTGTCCCCGCAGCAAGCATGGTGTTGCAGGCACAGTGGGTGGGAGACTACATCACGGGGCTGTGCAGCGCAGGCAGAGACCCCAGTTAGGTGCTTCTCCCTGACAGAGCGGAAATAATGCCCGGGTACGTCGTATGGGATCCAGGCAAAGGTGCGCCCCGTTCCTCAGTCCCCACAAGACTTTGCATTTCATAGCACACACCTGCCTTGTGCCACTTCTCCTTCCCTTCTAATTTGCTGGCCACTGTAACACCTACTTTCCAAGATGCCTCTGTGCAGTTTTCTTCAATCTTAAGTCCTGGTGTTGCCCTGCCGAGAGGAAGTGAGTTCGAGACTGGGGATTGGGTGTGTAAAAGTCGTTCTCCTCATGGCAGACTGGCAGGGGGCGCGTTCTTCCTTCTAGTGTGAAATACAAAACTATTCTCCCCTGAGTCCGTACCTGATTTACCGAGTATATACAAGGAAGTTTAGACCTTCACGGGTGCGCGCTGCTTAGATTATGTCCACCTGCCCTGGAACCTCTCTAAATTAAGGCTACACAGAAGACAATCTAATATAGAAGTCGCCAAGGAAAATACTGATTTTAAAATAGTCGCTTGACTATTTTGCTATTTGTTTTGTAAGCTTATTTGATAACTTGGTGTGAGGAGGCTCACGTGTTGGACTCCAGTCCCATTGGGACTCAAGCAGCACCTCCCCGACAGCCCCGCCCCTGCCCGCTCTGGTCTTCTTCCTGTAGCTGCGACCACCACAAATGGGGAAAATGGCAGCAATGTCTCCTCCCTGCTGTGGGTCCCTGTCTGAGTACACAGGTTCAGGGCTAGAGGAAAGCCCAGCACCAGGGGATCCTACAAGATCATCTTTCACAAAGTCCTGTAACATGGCTGCCTAGAGGGCAAGGCAAATAAACCACAGAAGTTCATTCTCAAAGAAATTCAGATCAATGGCCAACAACTTCCTGATGATCTTCTGAGGAGCCACTTCTGACTCTCAACATGCTTTCAGGGGACCCCTACAGTCATGACCGCCTTGGTGGAAGGCATGTGTAAGTATAACAACTACTCCACCTGCCTTGCCCGGATCCCTGATACGACCATGTTCATGAGTGTGGTGGATGCCTTCACCATAGACCCTCACCACTCCCAAGAAGGACCGTGGAACTCCCTAGTAGCCCTATTCGAGGTAGTCTGAGGGCTTCACCCCAAGTGTTCTGGCCACTGCCCACGAGGATAAACCCGAAGGACCGTCGGTTGATATTCCTGGATCCTGTCTCTCTCCAGCTTGTCTGGGTGGGGCTGGAGTCCCCACTTACATTTTTCCTGTCCTGCTGCGGGAGGAGAACTGGGAATTTCAGCGAGTCAGGGATCCTCTCAGTCCCCCTGACTATCCTCTCAACCTTCTTGAATAAAATAAAGGAAAAAACGAATCGAAACCATTTTCTACTGAGCTCTTGCACGATTATCAAGTGAAACCAAGTTTAGATCTTTCTGTGTGCCGATCGCTCAGAGATACACAATCCTTGAAGCTTCTCTGCGCTTGTCATGGGATCCCCGCACACACAGCATGATCATGAACTGCTCTCATCATACCAGCGATAAATGGCAATTTTAGGTGGCACCCTAAACGAAATTATGCAGCACCTGGCACCTCTCCTGGACCCAGCTAACTGGAGGGTTTTAGGACCCCTCCACCTGATCTTTTCAGTTCCAAGCTCCCCTGGAAAGTCCGAGGTCCCGACTTGCTGCCCTCAACACAACAGAGTGCCTAGAAAGAAGCTTCTCACTGTGGCCGGGATCTCCGAGTCTGAGCGCACAGTACAGGATCTTCAGTCTCTATACACTCTCCCAGCGCGACTGCAAGTGCAGCCTTTGCTGGTGCGTTGGCAGCCCCCAGCCGCAAATACCCCCACCCACAGGGCGGGCTGTGAATGCGGTTGGCGAGGCTGCATCACGGGGCTGTGGGGGCAGGCAGAGACCCCAGCCAGGCAGAGACTAGCCCTGAATGTGCCCTCAGTGACACGAACCACGGTGCACCCCTCCCCTCCGTCCCCAAAAGCTTTAGCACTTTAGGACACACCTGCCTTGTGCCACATCTCTTCCCCTTCCCGGTTGATGGCCTCTGCTTGGGGACACCCTGCTTCCAAGATGACCTTATTCAGCGTTTAAACCCATGGCGTGGCACTGCCGGGAAATAGAAGCTACCAACTGGAGACCTTTTAAACTCTTGGCGTGGCACTGCCAGGAAATAGAAGCTACCGACTGGAGACCTCTGTCTAGCGTCCGTATGCTGTCAATCCCTGGGGGGCGGGGGGCAACAATGGAAGACCTGGTTAGTAAGATGCAAATGCATTTAGGCACAGAGCAAAGGAAAGTGAGCTGAGCCAAGGACAGGGCTCAGAATGGTGGATCCCAGGCCCAGTGCATCCTAGAGGCTACACACAGACAGCCAGGGCTCAGACCCAGTCTGGGACTTCGGGGCTCAGCAGTTTAGGCCCCGAGCTTTGTCTATAGGTTTTCCACCCGAAGGTGCAGGGTAACACTGGTGAAGGCAACATAGCAGATACTGAGTGGCATGGACCTTGGGCTCTGCCACTTGAGGCTTTTGTAGGTGACTGCTCTCAGGTCCCACACCCTTTCACAGAAATAATATCTACTCCAAGACTCGAGTTCAAACTTAAGAACTCTCTGAAATCATTTGTAAATGTACGTATCCTTGGACTGCAATTTTCTGATGAGAGAACGAACCATAAGTTTCACCAGTGCAGTGATGACTACAGAATGGGTAAGAGATGACTGCTCTAGTAGCCAGTTTTGTGGCCTCCTTCCTTTGTAGGCTCAGGACTTTCCCTCTGGCTGCCATGTGTGCCTTAAGCCTTCAAAGCCAACATTCATTTCTCACTCTGAGATCTTTGGTGGCTACAAAAGACGGGCTGGCGGTGTATGACAGGAATCAGTGTGTGCACCCAGAGGGTGCTAGAGTGACTTCCAGCAAATTCCAGCTTTACTTTAAAGGCCAGGCTCTCTACACTTAGATCAGGGGAACAGAATAGAGTGCTCAGAAAGAAACCCACGATTATATGATTGATTAATCTCCGACAAAGGAAGCAAGAATATGCAATAGGGAAAAGATTGTCTCTTCAACACATGGTGTTGGGAAAACTGGACAGCTGCATGCAAAAGAATGACACTGTTGCATTTCTTATGACATACACAAAAATAAATTCAAAATGGATTAAAATGTGAGATCTGAAATCATAAAAATCCTAGAAGACAACACAAGCAGTAATTTCTCTGGCATTGGCCATAGAAACATTTTTCTAGATATGAGTACTCAGGCAAGGGAAACAAAAGCAAAAATAAATTATTAGGACTATATCAAAAGAAAAATCTTCTGCACAGTGAAGGAAACCATCTGTTAAACTAAAAGACAACTTACTGAATGAGAGAAGAGATTTGCAAATGATATATCCAATAAAGGGTTAGTTTGGGAAATATATAAAGAACTTGTACAACTCAACACCAAAAAGCAAAGATTCCAATTTAAAAATGGGCAGAAGACATGAAAAGACATTTCTCCAAAGAAGACATACACATGACCTACAGAAAGGTGAAAAGACACCCAACAACATTAATCACCAGAGAAATATGAGTCAAAACCACATCGAGATATCACCTCACACCTGTCAGAATGGCTCAAATCAAAAACACAGAAAACAACAAATGTTTGCAAGCTTTTGGAGAAAAGGGAACCCTCATGCAGTGTTGGTGGGAATGCAAATTGGTACACCCAGTGTGGAAATCAGTATGGAGGTTCTTCAAAGCATTAGAGATACAATTGCCATACGATCCAGTAATTCCACTACTTGGTATTTACCCAAAGGATACGAAGACACTAATTTGAAAAGGCAAATTCACCCCTATGTTTATTGCAGCATTATTTATAATAGTCAAATACGGAGGCAACTCAAGCGTCCATGGATAGATGAATGGATAAAAAAGATGTGGTATATATACAGTGGAATATGACTCAGCCATAAAAAAGAATGAAACCTTGCCACTTAGAGCAACATGGATGGATCTAGAGGGCATAATGCTAAGTGAAAGGAGTCAGAGAAAGACAAATGCCATAGGATTTCACGCATATGTGTAGTTTAAGAATCAAAGAAAACAAAGAAAAAAAGAAAGAAAAAAATGGACCCTAAAATAAGGAGAACAAACAAAGAGGAGAGATGGGTGAATAGGTTCTTGTGATGAGTAATGAATAGAATTGTTGAATCACCATACCCCTGATAGTAATATGTAATATGTAAATTGTATTATAATTATACCAGAATTTTTAAAATAATAAAAAAAAATTTTAATAAAATAAAAAAAGGGCCCCTGGTTGGCTCAGTCAGTTAAGCGTCTGACTCTTGACTTTGGCTCAGGTTACAATCTCAGGGTCCTGAGATGAAGCTCCATGTTGGGCTCCACACCAAGTGTGGAGTCTGCTTAAGATACTCTCCTTCTCCCTCTGCTCCTCCCTGCTCACACACTGTGTCTCTAAAAAATAATAAAATAAAATAAAAGTAAAATAAAATAAAATGCAAAATAAATAAAATAAAATAAGTCATTTGACTATTTGGCTCTTGATTTTATGATCTTATTTCATAGTATTATACCTAGAAATCAGCGTAAGTTGGAAACAGTGTTGTCTGGAAACACAATTTCTTGGCAAGCTGATAAACTACCTGTAACATGTATTTCCATTATTTTAAGTTAGATTCCTGCACTTTTTCATTTAAAGTTTTTTGAAAAGATGTTTCTCAGAGTGTGCCATAGTCTTGTACCTGGTTGAAAATTCTTATGTGAGTTTTTATGCATTTAGGAGGATTACACCTAACGGGTGGCTCCTTCAATTCTACGCAATTTGTGTATGAACGACACTCGGCAGCAACACCCAAATCCCAACAATAACAACTGCAGCAGAGTAGCAACAACAGCACTGATTGATTCTCCGCAGCCTTGGGGGGGGGAGGATTCCGAGCGGTCAAACTACCTGGAGACTCTCGACTGAGAATTGATTGCACTGTATTCCACATGTAGGGAACATGGACGTTGCCACTCTGTCCTAACAATGAAAAGCTGAAGAAACTGGGGAAAAAGAACAACTCTTCTAGGATCTTTAAGACAGGTGAGCACAGGGCAAACCTTTGCCCCCAAGATTGGAGAGACAGATGAATACAGGGAGTGATGTCTTAGCAGAAGTAACGCTCAACAAGGGCAGACCTCAGTGCTTGGAGCCAGTACTGGGGTAGGATGACCTGAGTGTTAACTGGTGAGCTGCTGGAGGCTCAGTGTGGACAACTTTGAGAGTTAAAAGCTCCAGGGGCGGGACACCTATGTGGCTCAGTTGGTGAAGCGAAGCGTCTGACTCTTGGTTTCAGCTCAGGTCATGATCTCCGGGTCCTGGGATCGAGTCCCCCTGCTCCTTGGGCTCCTCTCTCAGCATTGAGTCTGCTTCAGATTCTTTCTCCTCCCCTCTGCCCCTCCCCACTCCCCGTTCCCCCTCTCTAAAATAAATAAAATCTTAAAAAGAAAAGCTCCTGGGACACTCACTCATAGGGGACTCCCCACAGACGTGATGTGTGCATTTTACGCTAGGAACCTGACCAGGTTCTCACAGTACATATGAGAGAAAACTCCACGGGTGGGATTTGCCCCCTGGAGCTATACACTTCCTGGAGTAAATAACAGAGAAAAACCTCATAGGGTTCCCAGAGAGGGAGAGGAAAGGAACCATTTTGTAATATTCCAGAGCTTCTTCTCTAGAAGGCCTGCCCTCAGGAGAAACCAGTTAACCAGAGCCTAAACGCTGTAATATTATCATGGCCTAACTGACCAGGCGAAAGGGAGATACCCAGCTGTAGGCACCTCTATTCTTCCGATAGCCAGAGGAGCCTAGAACCAAAGGGATGACATGAGTGGATTTTAGAAGAGACAAGGAATGAGAAAGACATTTATGGCAGAAGGAAGGAATGGGATTTCATGTTCCTGGGGTCTTCCTGGACTTAGAGCCAGCTGACTTTCCTACAGAGTGGAGTCAACTAGCCCTCGGGCTACTCTCCCAACACCCAGGCACCTTCTTTGCTGCAGGCACCAGGAGAGGTTCCTTCTGATGAAGGATAATTGGAAGGCAGGCAGGCAGGGACAAGGGGCCCCCACCCTAAGAGGAAACCACCCTTAAAAGGATTTTACACCGCCCTGGAAGGAGCCCTCCACCCTTTCCCATATCATAGATAGGTGACAAAAATCTGGTTGGATGACGGGGCGCAGGGAGCGTTAATTAGATTGAAACAGCCCGCCACCAAGCCCATAAAAACCCCTAGACTTAGAAACTCCGGTGTCAACCCCTCTAGGTCCCCTCCCTCCTCGGGAGCTTTGTACTATCACTTTGCTATCCCTCAATAAACTTTGCTTTGCTGCCCACCACTCCGTTTGGTCTACCTCCTCATTCTTCGAAGTGGTGTGACCAAGAAGAACCTGCAGCAGGCACCGATGGAGAGAAAATCCTGCAACACTTCCAAGGTCCAGAGACCGTGTTTACAGAATCTTAGGCTGCCAGGAAAAGAACTGAGTGTGGTGGAAGAGGGCCAGGTCATTCTGAGAGGTGGACTCAGCTGGTAAATTCTAGGAATTACTCTGGCGGGATGCCCCTTAGATGATTAAAATTCTCTCTTGACTCAGACTTAGAGGCTGCAGAATGCCTCTCCTCTCCCTAGCTGAGAACACTGTTCCATGAGAAGAGGGATAGAAATCAGAACCTTCCCACTATACTAGGAAGCTCCTTGCAGAGGTGACTCTTAGGGCAGTGGTTACCGTAAGTTGCAGTTAATGGGATTTTCTCTCTAGCTGGAGTGGTCTGGGATTGGGAAGAGTCTGGCTTTAGGTTCTTAAGCAAGTAGAGTTGAGTCTTGGCTCTATCACTCACCTATTGTCCTTGAGCAGATGATACTCCCCTGGAGCCAGTGTTTCTCACCATATAAAATGCGGATAGTAATAACTACCTGGCTGGAGTAAAGATATTTGATGTTAAAATCCAGATACACTGATTAGCACAGAGCAGATACTTAAGAGTAGTGCCTCATAATAATAATAATAATAATAATAATAATTTTAATATTATTTTTAATAATAAAATTATTATTATTGCTCACCTAACTACATAGGCTCAATATGATAAATTAAATTAAATCAGTACATAGTCCTCCGCCTTAAGAGGAGAACGATGTGTCTTTAATTCTAAAAATAAAACCGATTGCCAAAGCCAGAGCAGAAGGAATCTGCTTTCCCCAAACCTCTCAGATGCATGCTTGGCCTTGTTGCAGGCTCACTGTCCAGCAGGATTAATGACAATTTATCTTAAGCACCTGGCACCTTGCCTGGCATGGAGAAGGCACTCAAACGTGATGGCTATTATTATGATGATACCAAAAGCTCACCCCTTCAAGTGCCAAATTATATCAACTTGTATGGAAAACTAGATAAAATGCTTTGCAAACTACAGGAACAAAGGTTGCATTAAATGCAAACCTGTAAATACTGGTCAGTAGCTATAAAAAGGGTTTTTGGACATCTACACAATCTGTACTGATGAGAACAGAAACAGGGCTTGCCAGAATTATGTGTAAACACAGGGGAAACAGATACCGAGTGAGCATTTACAAATAATGGGCAGGATCTTCACGGTTCTTCTGCAACAACAGCTTCAACTAGCTCATGCTCAGGGCAACAACGGAAAGCAGCCAAGCAGGTGAGAGCTGTGTGTGAGTGCAGAGCCTATGGACATTGAGTGAGAACTCAGTCGTGGTCACGGTGGCAGCAATGAATTGTCGTGACACCTATGTCACTTATCCAGAGGCGAGTTTCTTGGTCTCTTCTCCTCAGCTTTGTCTGATTTAAGGGAGGTCTGCAGGCAAGGTGACACCTGATGAGTGGGTGTTCTTGCATTTTCTTTGACGAGGCACAGCCATGGTGAAGACCCAAGTCCACTGTGGGACGAGCCCAGCAATCCAGGCTCCCATCTTATGAGGGGTGTGTCTCTGGATAATTGGGCTCCCAGGACACAAGTAGAAATTGTGTTTCTATTTCCAGGCAAATATCCTTACAGCTGGTGTGAAATCGACCAACTTGCAGATGTTAGATCTTGTACCTTCTTCTATAACCCAGAGTCAGTCTTCAGCATCGAAGACCCAGAAGACCATAAAGGCCCTTTGGAAGCCCCTCAGCCCTGGGCCAGTTGTCCTCAGCGCCCCATGAAGCAGTCGTCAAACACAAGTAAGCAATCAGTGCCCAACTTCTCTTCAGTACCAATAAGCATCACCCACGGGAACTTCCAGTTACAATGGGAATGAGAAGAATAGGCTCCCCAAGGAACCCAAGGGCCCAGCAGAGACCCAGAGACCATGGGCTAGAGGGGCTTCTCCTTTTCACTGCTTTGCCTGTGGCAAACCTGGGAATAACTTGTTCCTTTTGCCTCAGAACTTCAGTTTTCACTGGCCAAAATACTGCCATGAAATGCTTTCTGTTTTCTTTGTAGGAAGAGGGATACCAGGTTCCTGAAGTGAATGAGGCAGAATAGGAGGAGGTTGTTGAGAAAATTTATTCCTACTTCTGTCAGGTATGTCGACCACGGAATGTTTAGACCGGCTCTCTTCCCGTTTGTTTTTATTCTCGGCAGTCCTACTAGGTGGGGGATAAAGGTAGAACATATGTAGTCATTAGATCAAGTATAGATCATATTAGGAAAGTAGTTCTGATGTAGCTTCTTTATATGTTTAGAAAATAGTAACATTTAACTAAAATAGCTGTGAGGCTATTTTACATTTTTAACTTCTTAAAATGGGGAAGGAGGTGGATAGAAAAGAACCAAGGACAGATGAAGGACATTGTGTAATGACAATGAGATTTACTTGGAGTTTAGTTGGGAGACATCGAGGATTATTATTTTATTTTTGTGGAGAAGACCAGCCTAATTTCCTGGTAAGTTCTTCCAGAAGAACCAGTTTTTAAAGAAGCCATCTTTCAGTCACATATGAAATGAGACTAGTTTTCTCATGAGCTGTGTATTCTCCCCATGTTTTAGAGCTTATGCTTTCATGAGAAATCTTATTCCCTCACATTGCTTCATCCATTCTCCCCAGTAGACATGCTTATTCACATCTGTGAGGGTCCTGGTCAGTTTAGAAATAAAAGCTACTTGTAGATATTTTAAGTAGAATGGAATTTCACACAGGGAACTAAAGTATTAAAAAAATAATGTTTGTAGTTCTGCCTTCCAATTCCACAAAAGACATTTAATTGGACAAAATTTGCTCTCAGACAGCAGCTTTAAGGAAGTGTGGGAACAGTTATGCCTTAGTTTTCCAAATAGCTAGGAAGGTTAAAAGGACCCTGAGTGTGCTGTTACCATTTCTATCATAAAGCCAAGTGCTTTGAATATTTCCAGTGTGCCAAGGATAAGGCTTAATCCAAAGGAATGAATTTCTAATAATGGAACTTCATCTATCAGTGAGAGAAATTCTTTTTCCTCTTAGCATTGGGAGGGCTCTTCAGATCTTAACACATGAACGATTTTTACCACCTTTACATTTGCGCTACTGGTACCTTATGGTTATGATTATCCAATAGCAGGCAAAGCCCTTGGTTTAACCTTTCATTTTTTACTGCCTAGGAATGCAATATATTCTCATGTGTAATTTTATCTTTGAGATTAGGCATTAGGTTGTCTCATCTCAGACCCTCACTCTCCTTCGTTCTGATCAAGCATGAGTGCACATAATGGAATGTACAAAGGGCACAAATTTGTGCTGGCTGCACAACTCTGTGCTGGAAGAATATCGTGGGTTGAGTACCCAGGGCCAGGCTCAGGCCACAACTGCCTAAGAACTGGCAAGAGCCTGGGGTGCCTGGGTGGCTCAGATGGTTAAGCGTCTGCCTTCAGCTCAGGTCATGATCCCCGGATCCTGGAATTGAGTCCCACGCCGGGCTCTCTGCTTGGTGGGGAGCCCGCTTCTCCCTCTCCCTCTGCTGTTCCCCCAGCTTCTGCTCTCTCGCTCTCTCTGTCAAATAAATAAATAAAATCTTTAAAAAAGAAAAAAAAAAACTGGCAAGAGCCCATAAGACACTCAGCCAATGCCACCCCTCAGAATGAATCCTGGAGCATGGAGACTGAAAGAGACTCTTAAACTTTTTGTTATTGAATATTTATTTTTAATTCATTTTTCTTTTTCTTTAGTTCTAATTATTTTCCTAGAATATCATCTCTGGGTTGATCTTCCAGGCTATACAGCATATTCTTTCAATATATGACTTCAAGGTGCCTTTTATTTCACAATGGTTTTCTTCAGTTAGTAGTTTTAGTATTTGCTCTGTTCTGTTCAGTAGCTTTGGCTTTCTTTCTCAGGAATTTACAAACAAATGCACACGCACACAAACACTTTGGTGAGGTTCTGTGTCACTTTCTCTTAAGTCCTTTTTTCATTTCTTTCATATTTTTAATTTAAAATTTTCGTCCTTCCCATTTTCTGTTTCCCTTTACGTACCGCCCATGGTATTTATTAATTATTATATTGCTTCAAGTTTAGTTTCCATTTCTACAATATTGTTTTATTTCTAACACTTTCCTTGGTTTTCTAAGCTTCATTTTCAAATCTTCATGTTTTCTTTTCTCTGATAATATTCTTTCTGAGTTATTTTGATTCCAATTTAAGTTGTTCTTTTATACCTTCTATTATCTTCTTAACTTCTTTTAGCTTGTTTATTTAAAATATTAGAATATAGTTTTCCTTTATTTTATCATGTCTTTCTGGTGTGTTTACATCGCTTGAAAGAATGTTGTTCTTCTAGTTTTCCTTTTTTTCTGATAATGATCTTTTTAAGATTTTATTTTTAACTCATCTCTACCCCCAGTGTGGGGCTTGAACTCACAACCCTGAGATCAAGAGTCGCATGCTCCACCGACTGAGCCAGTCAGGCACCTTTTTTTAATTTGTCCTGGTTCCCACTAATAATAATTTTTAATGTGTTTGGCTGCTTTTCTTTCTTATTGCTTATATTTCAGCGAGATGAATTTTTTGTACTAGAAGGAAGCCGGCGTAGTTTTCCTAGCTTCGAGATTCTAGAGCGCCCTCTTCTGTCATTTATTTGAATTGTTTAAAAATACTCTGTGAAATGTGCTGTTTCCTTTACCCTCTTCTTTGCTTTGCCCCTATTGTTCCTGCTTAATATGAGGTCTCGTCCTATAAGTGAGACTTGGGTCCACAATCGAGATCACCCCAGTACTCTCTGACTTAATGAGGTCCCCGTGCACTCACCTGCAAACTGTAGTGTACAAAGCTCCTCTAGTGGGGACTGGTGCTCTCTGAGAGACTATATCTGCAGTGCATGTAAAGACAAGAGGCTTCTAGTCATATCCAAATCACACATAATGAATAAGGAAAAGAAATATACCCAATAGAAAATGTGCAAATGTTACAAACAGGCGATCTATAGAGGAGGAAACCTGAATGTCAACTAAACCTATGAAAGGTGCTTCATCTCACCAGTAATTGGGAATGCTAATTAAAACATGAAAATGGAGTTTCATCTGGTTCAGCACTAAGGACATTACAAGTTAATATAATAATTACAAAAGAAAAGAAAGAATCAAATTGTGGCTCCCATTAAAGAATAACCATCACCTCAAAGGTATTTTGAAAAAAGAAAGAAAAAAATCTGATAAGAGAAAATTACATCTCTAGTTCTCTCTCTCTGGTCTCTGGGTATTTGCTTACATTTCCCACATCCCAGAATATTCTCTATTTACCTCTTTATCTAATTCCTACTCATCTCTCAGTTCTCTTAATTGTCATCTCTTTCAGGAAAACATGTGATTCTCCCTTAGTCTAAGATAAATGCTCCTGTTATGTCTGCCCTTGGTATTTTATACTTTTTCTGCCATAGCATTTTCCAAACATTGCTGTGATACTGTTTTATGTGCACCTTGCTAGGTTGTAGTGCTGCGTTATTTAATCAAACTTTAATTGAGGTGTTACTGTGAAGGTAGTTTATTGATGCAGTTAGCATCTATAGTCAGTTGACTTTATGTAGATTATCCCCGCAGTCAGGGTGGGTCAATTCCAAGTAGTTGAAAGGCCTTAAGAACAGAAACAAAGTTTCCCTGCAGAATAAGAAATTTCACCTATGAAATGCTGTGTCATCTCTGCTTGAGAGATTCCAACCTTTCTTAACTAATTGCCTGCCCTAGGAATTTTGAACTTGGCTAGGCAGTCCCCGCAATTGCTTGCAATAAATCCCTCAATATCCTCCCCCCTCTCGATCATCAGGTCATGATCTCATGCAAGATCCAAGCCCTGCCTCCAGCTCCACGCTTACCATAGAGTCCGCTTGTCCCCCTCCTTCTGCTCCTCCCCCTGCTCGCTCTCTCTCGCTCTCTCTCAAATAAATGAATAAATAAAATCTTTTTTTTAACCCTTTTTGGGTGCCAGAGTGACTCAGTCAGTTAAGTGTCAGACTCTTGATCTTGGCTCAGGTCTTGATCTCAGAGTCATGAGTTTGAGCCCGCACTGGGCTCCATGCTGGGTGTGCTATATATATCTCAAACATCAGTATCAAAACAGCTTAAGGAAACCTCCAATAGTGCACTACAGGATTGGAGAAGGAAGGGGCTAAGAGATTTCTAGATGCTTTTAGGAAATACTGACAAATGCTAAATAGTAATAGTTTACTACTTGCAGAAATCCTTTTGGTAATTCACTGGAGTATATTTATCCAATTTTCAAAGCTATAGCAAACACTGAAAGAAAGAAAGCTGATTCTGGAAAGCAGTCATTTCTGTACTAAAAAAGAAGGTTCAGTCAAACACTACTGGTGTTTGTGGCAATAAACCTTGATATTTAAAGGAAATGTAAATACGAATTTATCGATAGCCCATAATCATATATTCTAAGAGTCTTATTCCATTTTTAATTCCAAGGAAACAAGAAAATAGACTTTCATCTGATTTAGCACAAGAGATATTAGAATAACTTAATGTGATAACAGCAAAAATGGATCAGAATCTTGGCTTCTATTAAAGAACAGACATTACCTTGTACATATTCCAAAAAAAGAAAGCCAGAAAAAAATCTGATGATAAGAGAGAATGACATCAATTTTTTTTTTAAATGCTGAAGATCGAAATTTAAGAAAAGGGGCGCCTGGGTGGCTCAGTTGGTTAAGCGTGGGCCTTCAGCTCAGGTCATGATCCTGAGGTCCTGGGGTCCTGGGATCGAGTCCCACCTCTGGTTCCCTGCTTCTCCCTCTCCCTCTGCCACTCCCCCTGCTTGTGCTCTTTCTCTCTCCCTCTCACTCAAATAAATAAACAAAATCTTTTTTTAAAAAAAGAAATTTAAGGAAAAAAAAACAAAACTTTGGACTGGGTCCTAAACCTATGTTTTCAAAAAAAAAACAAAAAAACAAAAACAAACGTCCAAAGGCTTATTATACCAGCATCAGCCAAGTATTGATAAAGACATGCAGCATCCCCAGGCCCCACCCTAAGCCAAGTGAATCTGAATCTGCAGGGGTCAGGTCTGAGCACTAGAGTTACTATGTGCCACAGGTGATTCTGATGCCCCGCAAGTTTGGAGAACTAACTCTAGACTGTCAATCTTCACAATAAGATCCTCCCTTTCCTTCCTCTCACTGATCAAGATCAGCTTCATTCTGGAAGCATTCTGTAATTTGTTTTATATTAACAAAATTTCTGTACTTCCTTTTATCTCCTAACTCCTCATCTTATTATGACATTTAATCAATGTGTTATAGAATCGTGAAATTGAATTGGTAAAAGAATGGAGAAGAAGCAACATAATATTTTAGTCCGCTCCACATTATATCTTTAGATCTTGCTTTGTTATATTAGTTTAAGTATTCTCTCACACAGAACAACAGACATAGTAATATTCAAATGCAAATCTGTATGTAGCCCACATCCCTGGCATGAGAGACCCAAGGATACAGTTTTTTGGAGCGTGTCACAGCTCACTTGGATTGAACCATGACCAAGGATTTTCCTACTGATAAACTTAACATCTAATTCTTTTTTTTTTTTACAGATTTTATTTATTTTTTTGACAGAGAAAGACAGCCAGCAAGAGAGGGAACACAAGCAGGGGGAGTGGGAGAGGAAGAAGCAGGCTCCCAGCGGTGGAGCCTGATGTGGGGCTCAATCCCAGGACTCTAGGATCACGCCCTGAGCTGAAGGCAGACGCTTAACGACTGCGCCACCCAGGCGCCCCAACATCTAATTCTTGACCCAAAGCTTTAGACAGATTTTAATTAGCAATAAGAACCTAAGCTTAGAACAACAATCTAGATTCAAATCCCATCTGCAACATTAATGTGATTTTAGAAAAGTTGCTTCACCTTTCCACTCTAGAGTCACTCATCAGGATACAATATCTCATATGGAAAAATAATAAAAAGAATAACTAATAATAACTGAGTGCTGTGCCAAATGGAAGGTAAAAGGCAAAACAAAATAAATTGCTTCTCATTCATTAAAGAAATACCAGTGATCATGCAACGACAATAGCTTTTTGACACAAGGGACTACCGTTAGCATTACACCTCCACACTTACAGTTCAATAAAAATAAATAAATAAATCTTCAGATTCAGAGAAAACAATAAAATATGGATATCCATGATTCAAAAATCAACAATTGTTGACCTAAGAATTGGGAAATAGGAACTTGTATTTCCTTTTCTACATTCCCTGTATTTCTTACTTCGAGTTTAGGTTTTATCATAAAATATACTTTCAAAGGCATCTACACAGTACAGATTAGTTATGAAGTATCAGAATTACTTTCCACGTTTTCTTTAAAACAGTATTTCTTACCCGAGGGGCACTGTAGGTATTTGAAGTGTGTTCGTCCTCTTTGGGTGATCATATTGGTGCATGACAGCTATCACACACGAAGCCGCCGACTCCAGTGAGGTTTGAGGACAGGTAGCCAGAGTTATAAAACTCTTTAAGAAAAAGCAAGCAATTTGACCAAGTTTGACTCCACCATAAGCATCTGAAGAACCATAAATACAAGAATAAAACAGCTTTAATTTCCCACAATAATGCTAAGTGTTCCCATAGCCAACATGATTACGTACCTCATCTTTCAATTGGCCTCAGAAATGAAATACATTAGCGTAAACTACAGACATTAATAGAGGAAACAGTGTTAGTTATGACCTCACAGTCATTTACTCTACCTGACATTGCAGGATTCTCACACCATTCTACCGGTGTATTGCTCAGGCTAAGAATAAAATTACTCTGATTTCCTCAATGCACATCAGCTAGGAGTTAGGGTAGGTGGCCAGGGTGCAGGTAGGTAGTGTGAAAAGGGAGCAGGAGAGAATTAAATTTGTCCCATATTATCTGTGACTCAGATGGAAATAGATAATTAGGAATTTACTGTTCTCAAGATAAGCATGAGTTTTACCCTTTTCATGTTATAGTATGCTTCATGGTAGGAAAGTTTTTTGTTTAAAAATGTGATTAACAATGAGTTTAAAGAAAGTTTCATGAAAGATAAATAAAACATCCTAACAATAATCCCAAACATATATCAACAAAATACAGAGAAAGTGGGGCGCCTGGGTGGCTCAGTTGAGTGCCTTCAGCTCTGGTTGATTATGATTTCGGTGTCCTGGGATCGAGTTCACCATTGGGCTCCCTGCTCAGCAGGGAACCTGCTTCTCCCCCTCTCTCTGCCCCCCCCACTCGTGCTTGCTCTCTCTCTCTCAAATAAATTTTAAAAATATTTGAAAAAAATACAGAGAAAATAAACCACTGTCCTCAATGAGCTTATAGTAAATCCTAAGAGATTTAATTGACAGTGCATCCAAGGCTTCTACTTGTCTTCTGAGCTCCCAGGGCATGCATTCATTTGGTGGATAAGTCTGTGCTGAAGTCCTCTATGCCACATATTTTGCCTGACATTAAGGGCAGAGAGGTGAAGGATACTGTCCTTGCCCTCTGAGAGTTTTGGCTCATGTCACTATCGTGGTTCATACCACATCATATTATGGCTCATTGTAAATATGTCTTTTTTTTTTTTTTTAAGCTGTTGTTTTGTTTGGGTTTTTTAAAGATTTTATTTATTTATTTGAGAGAAATAGAGTACGGGAAAGGGAGAGAGAATGTGAAACAGATCGACATCATGAACTGCCTGGTAGGATCAATGAGACAGGCACCTCTCTTCTGGGATATTCCTTCCCAAGATCCATAACCTCTCTCTAATCATGAGAAAACATCAGATAACTTAAATCGGGGGCAGTTCAAGAAATATATGATCAGCGCATTCAAAAGTGTCAAAGTCGTGAAAAAGCTGGGAAAACTGCGAAGCTGTTGAACGGAGGAGACCCTGGGGGTAGATAACTAAAAGCAGCAAGAGAGTTAACGTCAGCAACATGGCGGCGTAAGCCGTTCTTCCTCTTTATCCCCCCTTTTTAGTCACTGAAGTAGTCATCGATACACGAACAAAATTGCCTTGATTGGTCTTTTGGGGTCCTAGGACTTTATTCCAAGGGACCTGGGAGGAATCTCACCCACCAAGGGCCCCTGGTAAGAGACAGACAAACCTCCACAACAGGACACAGAACAGCGGAGCCTAGACCCCTGTAGCCGCCCTCAGGCAAACATCGGGCGCGTGCTGCCGGAGGCAGGCACTCACACATGAGTGACAACTTGTACAAGTCCAGACTCAGGCAAGCCATTGGAGAAAGAGAAGAAAAGACAAAATATGAATTTGGTTGCAGTGGAGGCAGTAAGAGACAATTTCCTGTCGCTTGTCCTCCTCCCCCAAGGAAACACTGAACAAGGCTGATTTATCTGGCGTGGTGACCTCTCCCACAGGGAAAAGGAAAGCGGTGAGTGAGCACCTGGCTGCCCCAGCCTGGCAGAATGTGACTGGAGAAACCCATTTGTCTCCATCAGCACTGGGAGTACTAAAATGGGAGCTCTAAGACTTGGGGGGAGGGAGGATATTAGGAAAGAGGCAGATAAGAAGTTCAAACCACCTTAAAGCAACTGTGCTCAGCGGGAAGTCCATCCACCAACCTCTGGGAGTACCAGGGTACCAGATCTCCCTACCCGGTGGCCAGGTGCTCCCAGCGCACTACTGCTAAACCCACACGTCTGGGCACTCTGCGGCAGGCTCCCTGTGCCTGCTTCCGGGTGTGTTTGCTAGAGCTCTCTGCAGACAGCACCCTCAGAAAATAGTCCGTGGTTGGCAGGCAAGAAAGAAACCACAAACTTGAGCTATAGCACCACCTTCTGGAATATAGGAGAGGTTTCCAGTAACCAGCCTGGTGAATTTCAAGAACCAGAGAAAACATAAAAACTTAAAAGTCCTGCCACAGGACAGAGCAAAAAGAGTGAAGCAGGTTCAGCTTCACAAACACAGAGGAAAAACTCAAATAATAACAATGCCATAGACTATAGCACCCCATCTTCTGAAGGCAATGAGCACAGAGTTAAGGAGTTCTCCACTACTTCAAATAAGGAATATGAAAAAATCAAAGAAATATGGCATCACAAAGAGAAAATGACAAGTCTCTAGCAACTGAGCTGAAAAGCACGGAATACTGAGATCTAACCAATAAGGAACTTACAGTGGCAGTTATGAAGATTCAATGAGTTATAAGAAAACTCAGAAAGTCAATTCAATGAAATCTGGAATAAAATATATGAACAAAATGAGTCATTTCCCAAAAAGATTGAAATGACAGAAAAGCACCAAACAGAAATTCTGGAGCTGAAGAAGTCAATGAATGAGATGAAGAATGCAAGAGAGAGCCTCTGCATCAGGGCAGACCAGATAAAAGAACAAATATGTGCCTTGAAAGATAGGAATTTTGAAACAACACAGGAAAAAAAAAAAAAGAACATCAATTTTTAAAAAGCAAAGAAAACCTGCATGAACTATGGGAATTTATCAAAATACAAATATCAGAATAATTGGGGTTCCAGAGGGAGATGGGGGAAGAGAATTTATTTAAAGAAATAATAGCAAATTATTTCTGAAATGTGGGGAAAGACTTGTACATACAAGTCCAGGAAGCTAATAAATCACCCTATTAGCTTAATGAAAAAATACTTTCCCCAAGACACATTATAATGAAATTATCAAAAATCAAAGACAGAGCAACAATCCTAAATGCAGCTGAGGTCGGGGGAGCCAGTGTAACTTACAAAGGAACCCCCACTAGGCAATCAGTGGATTTCTCAGCAGAAACTCTATAGATAGAGAGAGTAGAATGATATATTCACAGTGTTGAAAGAGAAGAATTGCCAGCCAAGAATATGTTATCTGACAAAGTTATTCTTCAGATATGAAGGAGAAATAAAGGCTTTCCCAGACTAAAAGCTAAAGGAGTTCATCACCACTACTCCTTGCATTGCAAGGAGTTCTGAAAGGAGTTCTCAAAGCTGAAATGAAAAGACAATAATCAACATGAAAACGTATGAAAGTACACAGCATACTGGTATAGGTGAAAAATGTACAGTCAGATTTTGATAACTATTTTAACCACTCAACTATAGTGTAAAGTTTAAAGGAAAATAGTTGTAAAAATAACTATAGTACTATAAATTATTAATGAATAGACAATATAAAAAGAAGTAAATGATGACATCAATGATATAAAAGGGAGGAGTAAATGTTGGAGCCTTTATAGGTGACCAGGATAAGTTGCCATCAGCCTAAAATGAACTGTGTTATCTGTAAGATGTGTTATGTAAGCCCCATGGTAAACAAAGCAAAAACCTAGAGTAGATTCACAAGACAAAAAAGGGGAAACAGACCATACCAATGTGAAAAATAACCAATTTACAAAAGTAGGCAGAAACAGAAAAAGAGGGGCGCCTGGGTGGCAGAGCGGTTAAGCGTCTGCCTTCGGCTCAGGGCGTGATCCCGGCGTTATGGAATCGAGCCCAACATCAGGCTCCTCTGCTATGAGCCTGCTTCTTCCTCTCCCACTCCCCCTGCTTGTGTTCCCTCTCTCGCTGGCTGTCTCTGTCTCTGTCAAATAAATAAATAAAATCTTTAAAAAAATAAAAAAAATAAAAAAAAAAAGAAACAGAAAAAGAAACAGTGGAAATACAAAAAAAAAAAAAAAACCCACACACAAAACAGAAACCAATTAATAAGATGGCATTAGTAGTCCTTAATATCAGTAATTACTCTAATTGTATATGGATTGAATACAGCAACTAAAAGCACAGAGTAGATGATGGATTAAAAAATAACAGCAACAGGACGCGTAGGTGGCTCAGTGGTTAAGCATCTGCCTTCAGCTCAGGTCATGATCCCAGGGTTCTGGGATTGAGCCAGGCATCAGGCTCCTTGCTCAGTGGGGAGTCAGCTTCTCCCTCTCCCTCTGCCTGCAGCTCCCCCTGCTTGTGCTCTCTCTCTCACTATCTCTCTCTCTCTGTCAAATAAATAAATAAAATATTTTTAAAAAATAAATAATAGCAACTATATGCTGCTTACAAGGGCCTTAAGGAGAACACAGAATTAAAGTCAAGGGGGGCACCTGGGTGGCACAGCTGGTTGAGACTTGATTTCAGCACAGGTCATGATCTCAGGGTTGTGGAATCACCTTAACCTTATACTACATTATGTGTCATTTATATCTCAAATTTTTTAATAAGTAAATAAATAAATACAACTTGGTATCCTGGAACAAAAAAAAAGGGTATTAGTGGGGAAACTGGTAAAATTTGGATAAATTCTATATTTTAGTTAATTTTACTATACCAATGTTATTTTAATATATTATATTAAATATATGTATATTAATTATATATTATTTTAATATACAGACAGTGTTTGTGAAACATGTTAACACCAGGATAGCTGGGATAGGGTAGACAGGAACTCTCTGTACTATCTTTGCAACCCTTTTGTAAAACTAAATTTACTTCAAGATAAAAAGTTTAAAAAAAATCCAGACTTGACAGCAATGTCCATTTAGGGGGAGACTAGTGGGGGGAGGCAAGGAGGCTTGCCTGATTTGGGGTTCATGAAATCTTGGCCTTCTAGCCCTGCATATATAATGCTAATCTCTTCTGCATAGTATTTTGGATTTTATGAAATGATTTCACATCCTTAAACTCATCTAATGTTTTCCATCAAGAGAAAGGATAGACAAGGAAGGTGCTTACTGCGTAGGGGATTAGAATGAGCTTCTCCCAGTACTTTCAGATAAAATGAGTAATCCCACGTTTCATGTTTGGGATTCAGCATCTGTAGAGAACAAGGTGTGGACTCTGAAGAGAACTGATCTGGAAGAAGACTGAGATCGTTAATGAATACACTAAGAAAAGAATATGACAAAGGTGATAACCAAGTCCAAAAAATGGATACCAAACACTACGAATTTGTTAGCATGTTTTCAGGAGGATCCGGAAGGAAGGAGGCCCTTAGTTGTTTCCAAGCCCGAATGGTAGATAAAGAGAAATTATCTCTCAGCCCTGCTGTGCTTTTTAACCAGCCTGCCTGATGGGGACTCCTGGCAAAAACTGGTGCACTGCTCTCTGGGATGGTATTGTGGAGCACTCCTCGTTTAAAGGTAGTAAATCCCACTTGCCTTTTGAAGACAATAGGCCCTATAGTGAATAGACAAGAGGGTGACTCCCTGCGATCTATTTCCCCTTCTCTTGGTAACTACCCTATGTAGGAAAACATATTTTTTCTATTTAATATATAACATTCTCTAACAAAATATCAGGCTACATAATTCTTTTCTTTGTTTTTTTATTGAAGTATAATTAACATACAATGTTGTATTAGTTTCAGATACACAACATACTGATTTGACTTGGGTACATAATTCTATTTCATTCAGTGCTTACTGAATATTTATTATATGCTAGGCACTAAGGTAGGTGCAATTGACAATACTGCCATCAGGGTCACACATAGTCCAGTGTGGAAATAACACATAGTACAGATTTAAGCTGATAAAAGTGTTGACAGCGTTTCATTTGAGATATGAACAAGTGCTTTAGAACACAGAAGAGGAAGCCTGGATGGCTCAGTTGGTTAAGCGACCAACTCTTGATTTTGGCTCAGGTCATGATGCCAGGGTCCCTGGACAGAGTCCTGTATCAGGCTCCCTGCTCAACCGGGGAGTCTGCTTCTCCTTCTCCCTCTCCCTTTGCCCCTCCCCCTGCTCCTGCTCTCTCTCGGTCTCTCTCTCAATTAAGCAAATAAAAAAATTTTTAAAAATAAAACACAGAAGAGAGAGGGATTATTTCCTTTGGAGGGAGGAGTGGAAAGCCATCCAATCTGAGCCTTAAAATCTAAGAGAGAAGATGAGGAACATCTTGGGAAAAGGGTCCGTATGTAAAATGGTACAGGAATAAAAACAGAGTGGGCCTGCCTTGGTTGTAAATCACAGTTCCAGGAAATGTGGAGCCAGTGATGCCTTGTTCCCAATTTCAGGGGAGCTTTTCTGCTCTGAAATTCAGTCTTAAGGTGCTGCTATAACACCTCTGAGTTATACTCACACACACTCTTCATTTCTCCCAGTGTGCACACAGGCCACTAATTAGGGATTTTCTTGTTTCCAGCAGCACACCATGTCCAGAAACAACATTTCTTCCAGCTGACCTAGTCCATGGGATCCAGTCCACCCCAGGGGGCTCTCACACCATTCTCATTGCCCTGGCTTTTTCCTGTCCTTTGGCCTTGGCCAGGACAGCCCAGTCCATCCTGGGTTTGGGGGTTCCATCAGGGGAGTGGCTACAGTCCAATTCTCTTTCCTCCCAGAGTTCTTCCTTGTATACTCCAGCTGGTACGGTTTCATGACCATGATCTTGAACACACAGGGCAAGGCACGAGTGATAGTGCTGTGGCAGCCCGCTGCAGATACAGTGAGTGGCCACATGAACATTATTTATCTCTGCTGCTGGGCTGGACACAACTTGTGAAAGAAAGATGGAATTCCCCGTGTTTATGGTAAAAATAAATCTGCATTGAATAAGTGGATTAAGGATGGAGAAATAAGATATAACCCTGTGCACATCCCTCTAGATGGAAAAGTTTAGTAACATGAAAACATTCCCTGGTGGATGATTCTTCTCTTCATGCAAGTGTCCTGCATCCCAGGAAGGCACCAGTGAGAGCTGATATCAGGCATCTTCATCTTGGATCCTCCCATACACTGGCGGAGGATACCCGATCTCAGAGCAAGAGTTTGAAAGAGTAAGAACTTCTCAAACTGAATAGGAATAAGATGATACAGAATCCGGGGCGCCTGGGTGGCACAGCGGTTAAGCGTCTGCCTTCGGCTCAGGACGTGATCCCGGCGTTCTGGGATCGAGTCCCACATCGTGCTCCTCCGCTGGGAGCCTGCTTCTTCCTCTCCCACTCCCCCTGCTTGTGTTCCCTCTCTCGCTGGCTGTCTCTGTGTCACATAAATAAATAAAATCTTTAAAAAAAAAAAAAAGATGATACGGAATCCTTTGGGAGACTAGGACAGAGCAGGGCTGAGTATCTGGGAGAGGGAGTGAGGAGAGGGGAGGAGGAAGAAGGTTGTAAGAAAGCAGGGAAAAGGGAACTCCCCCCATCACCTGCCTTGGGGCCTTTGCTAATTGAAAATCCACCCCCCTCCCCACCCCAAGCCTGGAACATTTTCTGCAGGGTTCCTGGCTGTGCCTCCCTGATCAGGAGTGGCTAGTTTACAAGAAAGACCTGGAGCCTTGTGTCTCTCACTGGAGCCAATGGCTGCTGTGGCTGCTGCAACCACTGGTCCATATGGGCAGCTCATTTCTGCTCCTGCATCCATTACAGCCTGACTCTGGAAGGAAGAGAGGCTATTTACAGCAAACAATTCAAGCAAGGGTGGCTTCTACTGTGGTCTGACAGACCAACCCTGGGGGGGCAACTCAAAATCACAGGGATTATTTAATCTGCAGGATCCATTAGGGCTGCCAACAGGAGGGGACAGTAAATATTGTGGAAAGCGGTTAAGGGGTGTGGCTTGACTGCCTCTTCTGCATCCACCAAGGACAGGGAGGAGTCACCTGGGGAGCAGGTGATGAAAGATTAGGAGGGAGGGGCAGGGCAACACAGATCTGGGTGGCCCTCATGCCTGCCCCTCAGGAGTTTTTAATACACTAACTCTCAACCTTGAATGCTCATTGGAATCTCCTAGACCTTTACAAAATCCTGATACTCAGGTTCTTCCAGACTCGGATTAAATTGGTTGGCTTGTGGCTTGGGCTTCAGGGTTAGGAAGCTTCCTCCTCCTCCATAAGGAGGCCAAAAGGGAATGGAGAGAGTTTGTCACTTCAGAGTGGAGAGCCGGAAAGACCCCTACAGAGTACAGTTTCTCAGGTGAAGCAACAGGCCTACCTGGATTGGTTACAAATAGAGGACCATCACTTTTATCTCATGTGTTTCCGGGGCCAATTAACTTTTCTCATTTACCATCCTTCTTCCACTTATAGTCATGTGGCCTTGGTCAAGTGTCATTTTGCTCACCTGTAAAATGGGTATTGTCATCTATTCTACCTACTTCCTATTATTGCCATGAAGATCAGAGTTCTGAAGATGTAAGTCTAGGGGAGGAAGGACAAGAAATAGAAGAGATGTGTCTCAAGGTTTGGGACTTGAGAGGAGGTTGTCTAAATTCTTGCCCAAGGGCCTACAATGCAGCCTGGTCAGATGTTGTGAGGTCCCTAGTCAGGCTGCATCTCCCTAGATGGGGTCAAATCCTGTCTCATTTGTCCTCTAGGGAGCCAGTGGTCATTAATCTTCTATGCTCTTGCCTCTGCCCCAGAGACCACCTAGTCCAGAGCTGGTACATCTCTAGTTCATGGTCAATAATTGTTACTGGGTGAATGAGTACATGAAATTAGAAACAACTAGTATGGAATTGTGACGACAAGGAAGGAGAATAATAGGAAAAATAATGAGAGGGAGCGTGGAAGTAAAAATTCGATTTTTGCCTTGGAGGAGAGAGGAGCATTTTTATGTCTCTCAGGGAGAAGCCAGAACGAGGGAAATGTGTGATGTAGAGAAAAGTGAAGTAATTAAAAGTGCAAATCCCTTGAGCCCCTTTTAAATGAAAAATCCCATTGAAGAGATAAAATATTTGACACCTAAGAATTCTGGTTCCCAGTTAGCTTCCCTTTTGTCTTTCCTTCAGTTTATGAAATTCTATACTATCTTGCAAATATCTCTTTATCCGTGTTTGCGTACACTGAGCTCAATGAGCAGAGGGGAGCAGATCTTGATCATTATTGTATCCCAGTGCTGAATACGAAACAAAGGCTCCATAATTAATGAATAAATGTATCTGTTGATTTTCTTTCTAGGTGACATGGGTGCCCTTGCAGAAGTATATTCATTCAATAAATGGGTGAGACAGAACGATGAAAAAAAGAGCAAACAATGCAGGTAGAGGAGTGTGTCGATGCCAAAAGAAAATTTACCAGCTTCGTGATTCAATGAGAAGGAGCAGCAGCAAACAATCTCTTTTTCTCTGCTCTCTCAGTGTCTTTGTTTACATACTGGCATATTTTACAAAGCTATAAGCAACGCATCTACGTAATTGAATATTTTGTTTTTCAGAATTCTATTTTGAATAACTCCTTAACCTATCTGATATTCTTCATAGTTATTTTTTTCTGTTAACTGTAGAATATTCCATCCCATTAATGTACTACAACTTACCTCACTGCTTTTACTTTCCCTTCTGTTGGGCATTTAGCTGGTTGAATTTCTGCTATTATAGAGAATGCTACGGTGAAGACCCTTATACCTAGGGATTGCCCTCTGCGTGAATTAGCTCCTCCACCTAGATTACAATGAATGAAATTACTGGGTCAAAAGGTGTGGACCGTTTCATGGTTCTTAGTACATAGTATCAAGTTCTTGTTTTATATCCACTGTCAGAAAGGTATGAGCACGGGGCGCCTGGAGGGCTCAGATGGCTAAACATCTGCCTTTGGTTCACGTCACGATCCCACGGTCCTGGGATTGAGTCCCATGTCAGGTTCCCTGCTGGTGGGGAGCCTGCTTCTCCCTCTCATTCTGCTGCTCCCTGTGCTTGTGCGCTCTCTCTCTCTATGTCAAATGAACAGGTAAAAATCTGAAAGAAAGAAAGAAGAAAGAAAGAAGGAAAGAAAGAAAGTTTATGTCATTTGCCCATAAGGGTGCATTTATGATATTTATATATATCAGAATAAACTTTTATATTTTATATATAATAATCCATTTTTCTAACATTTAAAGCAAATATTTGTCCTGCTCTTTTTAACTTCACCGTGACTTGTTGGTTCTTGTACAGAAGTTATGTATTGACGTTTCTCTTTATGAATTCTTTCGAAGATTCATGTTCAGACACTATATCTAAACATATAAAAACTCTCAACTTTACTTCCTAAAGTATATGACTATTATAAAGTTATTTAATAAACTTGTAATTTTTAAATATACATTTTGAGTATAACTTGATGTTTCCCCAAACTGGTAAGCACGCGGCCGTTTAAGAATCTATAAATGAGAGGGGCACCTGGGTGGCGCAGTCGTTAAGCATCTGCCTTCGGCTCAGGGCGTGATCCCGGCGTTCTGGGATCGAGCCCCACATCAGGCTCCTCTGCTGGGAGCCTGCTTCTTCCTCTCCCACTCCCCCTGCTTGTGTTCCCTCTCTCGCTGGCTGTCTCTCTGTCACATAAATAAATAAAATCTTTTAAAAATTAAAAAAAAAAAAAAGAATCTATAAGTGAGAGACTTGAGGAGCAGTGATGTTCCGAGGGCAGGCTCCTTGTCTTGAAGCTGCATTGCAGCGTTACAGCAAGCACATTGTTTGGTTTTTTAAATTATTATCCAAATGTAATTAACATACAGTGTTATATTAGTTTCAGATGTACAAGATGATTCAACAGTTCCAAACATTCTCAGTGCTCCTCAAGGTAAGTGTACTTTAATCCCTTTTATCTGTTCCACCCATTCCCCCCACCCATCTCCCCTCAAGCAACCACCAGTTTGTTCTTTTCATTGAAAAGTCTGGCTTTTTTTGTTCATTTGTTTGTTTCTTAAATTCTGCACCTCAGTGAAATCATGCGATATTTGTCTTTCTCAGACTGACTTATTTCACTTAGCATTATACCCTCTAGATCCATCCATGTTGTTGCAAATGGCGAGATTTCATTCTTTGTTATGGCTGAGTCATATTCCGTTGTGTATATATACCACATCTTCTTCCATTTACCTCAGTGGAGAATTGGGTTGCTTCCATATCTTAGCTATTGTAAATAATGCTGCAATCATAGGGGTGCAGATATCTTTTCAAATTACTGTTTTCATATCCTTTGTGTAAATACCCAGTAGTGGAATTACTGGATCATATGGTAGTTCTATTTTTAATTTTTTGAGGAACCTTCACACATCTTTTCACAGTGGCTGCACCATTTTGCATTCCTTTTTTTTTTTTTTCAAGATTTTATTTTTATTTATTTGACAGAGAGAGAGAGAACACAAGCTGGGGGAGCAGCAGGCAGAGGGAGAGGGAGAAGCAGACTCCCCACTGAGCAAGGAGCCTGATGTGGGGCTCAAACCCAGGACTCTGGGATCACGACCTGAACCAAAGGCAGTTGCTTAACCAACTGAGCCACTCAGGCGCCCCCCCCCCCCATTTTGCATTCCTACCAACAGTGCACGAAGGTTTCTTTTTCTCCTCACCAATACTTGTTATTTCTTGTGTTTTTCATTTTAGCCATTCTGGCAGGTACAAAGTGATTATCTCATTCTGGTTTTAATTTGCATTTCCCTGATGATCAGTGGTGTTAAGCATCTGTTCATGTCTCTATTGGCCATCTGGATGTCTTCTTTGTAAAATGTCTATTTAAGTCCTCTGTCCATTTTTGATTGGGTTATTTGTGTCTTTGGTGTTGAATTGTATACATTCTTTTTATATTTTGGATGTTACCACTTTATTGAATATATCATTTGTAAATATCTTCTCCCCTTTAGGTTGTCTTTTTGTTTTGTTGATGGTTTCTTTCACTGCACAAAAGCTTTTCACTTTGATGTAGTCTCAACAGTTTAATTTTGGTTTTGTTTCCCTTGCCAAAATATCTAGAAAATATCTAGAAAAATATCTAGATAAACGTTTCCATGGCCAATGTCAAAGAAATTACTACCTATGTGTCCTTCTAGGAATTTTATGGTTTCAGGTCTCACATTTAGGTCTTTGGTCCATTTTGAGTTTATTTTTGTGTATGGTAAAAGAAAGTGGTCCCATTTCATTCTTTTGCATGTAGCTGTCCAGTTTTCCCAATACCATGTGTTAAAGAGGTTGTCTTTTTCCCACCATATATTCTTGCCTCCTTTGTCATAGATAAATTGTCCATAAAAGTATGGGTTTATTTCTGGGCTCTCTACTCTGTTCCATTGATCCATGTGTCTGTTTTAGTGCCAGTGCCATACTGTTTTGATTACTACAGATCTGTAGTATATCTTGAAACCTGGGATTGTGATACCTCTAGCTTTGTCTTTCTTTTCAAGATTGCTTTGGCTGTTCAGGGTCTTAAATGTACCATTTGATGAGTTTTGACAAATACATACACCTATGAAACACAAACCTCTATCAAGATACAGGACATCACCATTATGCCCAAATGTTGCTTCATGACTCTTTCCATCAAACCCTGCCCCTAATACCAGCACCCATCCCAAAGGCAACCACTGTTTTCAACTTTTTAAATCATAGTTTATTTGCACCAATTCCAGAACTTCACATCAGTGGAATCATACAAACATGTACTCTTTGGGATAAGAATTCTTTCATTCAGCAAAATGTTTTTGAGATTCCTCCCTACTGTTTCAAGTATGCGTAGGTGTTCTTCTCCCTTTTATTGCTGAGCTGTATCCCATGACATGAATATACCATAGGTGTTTGTTGATTCTCCTGTTGATAGACACCTGGGCTGTGTCCAGCTGTCTTTTCTTTTTTTTTTTTTTTAAGATTTTATTTATTATTTATTCGACAGAGATAGAAACAGCCAGCGAGAGAGGGAACACAAGCAGGGGGAGTGGGAGAGGAAGAAGCAGGCTCATAGCGGAAGAGCCTGATGTGGGGCTCGATCCCATCACGCCGAGATCACGCCCTGAGCCGAAGGCAGACGCTTAACCGCTGTGCCACCCAGGCACCCCACCAGCTGTCTTTTCTGAACAAAGCTGCTATGAATTTCAGAGTTGTTTTATTTTGCTTTTATTATAAAGAGTAAGGCTATACATTTTCATTCTTTAAGTTGTAATTCCTTTTTAATGATTTAAATATTTACTTATGCTCTTTGTTTAATAATTTCTTATAATTTCAAACTTTTTAAAAACATTTTTAAAAACTTTTTTAAATAGTAAAAGTATTATCTCTGTAACTATCTTACTTGTAGTTTGGTATCAAACTGTTTTCCTAATTTTTATTTTGGCAGTGATGGCCAATCCTAAAAGATAGTTATAAAATAGAGGTTCTATTTTATAATATATTTTAAAATAGGGTGCCTGGGTGGCTCAGTTTGTTGAAACAGCTGCCTTTGGCTCAAGTCATGGTCCCAGGGTCCTGGGATCAAACCCCACATGGGGCTCCTTGCTCGGTGGGGAGTCTGCTTCTCCCTCTGCCTACCTCTTCCCCTGCTTGTGCTCTCTCTCTCACCCATTCACTGTCTCTCTCTCAAATAAATACATAAAAATCTTTAACTAGGGGCGCCTGGGTGGCACAGCGGTTGAGCGTCTGCCTTCGGCTCAGGGCGTGATCCCGGCGTTATGGGATCGAGCCCCACATCAGGCTCCTCTGGTATGAGCCTGCTTCTTCCTCTCCCACTCCCCCTGCTTGTGTTCCCTCTCTCGCTGGCTGTCTCTATCTCTGTCGAATGAATAAATAAAATCTTTAAAAAAAAAAATCTTTAACTAACTAACTAAATAAATAAAATAATCTGAGAAGGTTAACTATATCTATTTTAAACAAATTTTGTTCTATTTGGTAATTTAATACCATTACCACAGGAACACACACACACACATATACGCACACAGACATACACACACACACACACACACCCCTTACAGAGACAAAATAAGTGGCTTAACTTTGATTTTAAATTTATGTGCAAGTTCTAGGCAACCACTAGGTTCATAGCTGAGAGCTTACTATGAAGTTCTGAAATTGAGTAAAATATCAAGAAGGCAAAAATACATTTTTTCTAAGTTTCATTTCCTCCAAGATAATAGTTAGTGAAATATTATATTTCAGAGCTCAGGTTAAAATACTGCTTTTGGGAAGATCGGTAGGAGAAGGAAGGGAAGAATGAAGGAGGGGTAAACAGAAGGGGGAATGAACCACTACAGACTATGGACTCTGGGAAACAAACTGAGGGCTTCAGAGGGGAGGGGGGTGGGGGGATAGGCTAGGCCGGTGATGGGTATTAAGGAGGGCACATATTGCATGGAGCACTGGGTGTTATACACAAATAATGAATCATGGAACACTACATCAAAAACTAAGGATGTACTGTATGGTGACTAACATAACATAATAAAAAATTATTATTAAAAAATAATAATAATAACATACTGCTTTTGGATCAACCATGTGTGAGCAAGACAATATTTTTCTAAGCCTGGCCCTTTCTCTATCTTGACAGGATTTGAAGAGCTCTAATTAACTGGAGTGTTCCAAACTGTATAGAGATTATAGTTTTGGAAGGATAGAACCAAAAGCCTTCTATCAAAGGGCCTATTCAGAAAGAAAGTAGAAAGAAAATGAAATGGTTGCTAGTCCGCTGTATATTAGGGTATGATCAGAGAGAAATGTCGCACATGTTCTTGGGAAGCCAACAAACCCAGAATCCAGGTAGCAGGGTACCCACATGGGAACTCCTAGTAATCCTGCAGCGTATTAGGGAAAACCCAGTTTTCCTCGTACATCCCCTTTACTCTCACACTACTACCTCACTCCCAACACTTCTGACGTCAGACGTGTGATGGTTTCCCCCCATCAAATTATTGTCTGCAACACCAGCTAGGGTGGCCTACGATTTAGTTCTGACACTACATACCTGAAGATAGTGTCAGATCCCACAGGTTAAGGGCTCAGTCCCACAAGAGTGCTCCCCCCTCCACTTCAGATGCCCATCCCAAGTAGTAGATCCTCGGGTTACCCACAATTTCTGTCTGACTTGCCTACAAATCAGAGTTTCCCCATGAGCCTCTCCTCAGGTTCAACTAGTTTTCCAGTGTGGCTCACAGAACTCAGGGAACATATTTACCAGTTTATGAAAAGAGATGGTAAGGATACAGATAAAAAGCCAGATGAAAAGATATGTAAGCTGAGGAAATAATAATGCCCCCCAACTGAGGCAGTTGACAGGCAACACAACACTGATTCTCCTCAGAACCCAACCCCACCTCCCCTCTTTCCTTCCAGACCTCTAACTAGACTCAAGTCCCAGCCAGTCTCTAAATGTGACCCATGAGTTTTCTAATTTATACAAGCAGAAATCTGGGGAATGTGTTTTGGAATGGATATTAAGAGTATGAGATAAGAGTGGAAGGAACATAAAGTTGGATCAGGATAAATTTATTGATATGAACTCATTGAGCGGAAATTCTGCACTTAATCTTGCAGTTCAGGTACTTAAAAAGGGGGGGGCTCTAATTGTTTGTTTAGTTGGCTGAAACGTGGACCAAAAGATGGTCCATCATGAGTGAACTGGAAATGTGTGACCTCCCTTGCTTTAATGTAGAGTAAGGGATGCCAGAGGCTTAAAGAGATTGGAATGCTAGAGTGAATTGGTCATTTAAAACCTACTCCCTCACAGTGGGAGGGCCCAGATGACATAATTTTCACCAACACCGTGAGATATTAATTCATAGGGGAGCCCTAGCATCCTTGAAGAGCTCTGTGGTCGCTCTTCTCTGTAGGCCAGACCTTACAGTGAGAACTGCAGCCACTCAATTGAGAAACCTAAATGCAGTGGGAGTAATTGGATCCCAGGGTGGCAGGAGCCATGTGACGACACTCACCATCAAAAGCAAAGTGCATATGGTTACTGTAATGGACAAGAGTCAAAGCAGCAATCAAAATAGTCTGACTTATGCAGACCTACAGCATTACCTAGTTTATCATGGGATTCCTAGAAGTAAGATAGAACGGAAGCCTACTAAATTCTTACTTGACCTGGATAAGCAGAAAAGTTTAAGATCACTTTAACAAAAACCTAACTTGAATAATGAAAACAGAGAGTCATGGACCCTCAATCAATTCTCGGAGTTGAGACAGTTTAGAGACCAAGAACCCTTTGAATAAAGGTCCTTGAGGAAGGACTATGGTACACTACCAAAAATTCATACTGCTAATCTTTTTCCCAGCCTTCCTCAAAGAGACCTACAGCCTTTTACCAGCATAACTGTACATTGAAGATAATGAAATAATCTTATCTTTTAGAGGCTACTGGATACTGGCTTCAAACTGACACTAATTCCAGGGGACCCGGAATGTCACTGTGGCCCTGCAGTCAGAGTATAGGCTTATGGAGGTCAGGTGATCAATGGAGTTTTAGCTCAGGTCCATTTCACAGTGGTCCAATGGGTCTCTGAACCCATTCCGTAGTTATTTCCCCATTTCCAGAATTTATAATTGGAGTAGACATACTTAGAAGTAGCAGAATCCCCACCTTAGTTTCCTGAATTGTGGAGTGAGGGAAAGGCCGAGTGAAAGTCATCGGAACAGCCTCTACCTAGAAAAATAGTAAATTGAATGCAATACTGCATCCTTGGAGGGATTACAGAGATTAGTGCCACCATCAAGGACTTGAAAGACTGGTGATTGTCACACATCCCTATTCAATTTTCCTATTTGGATGGTTAGAGGACAGACAAATCTTGGAGAATGACAGTGGATTATGGTAAACTTAACCAGCTGATGACTCCAACTGCTGTCGCTGTGCCATGTTCTCATGCTCTCAGACATTGGCACTCCTAGTTCTTGGACTTTGGACTCAGACTTACGCCATCAGCTCCCCAGTTCCTCGGGCCTTCAGACCCAAACTAAATTATATCACCAGCTTTCCTGGTTCTACAGTTAGCAGAGAGTAGATCACGGGTCTTCTCAGCCTCCATAATCACATAACTCAATTCCTATAATACATCTCCTCTTATAATTACATGTCTCTATATTTTTATCACTATCTCTAAATCTAAATCCTACTGGTCCTGTTTCCCTGGAGAACCCTGACTAATAAGTTTAATAATTCTGCATTTGGAAATCTACACAAAGAAAATTATCTCAAACACAGAGAACCAGTATGAAGGAAGATATTCATTATAGTATCTATATAGCTTTACCACAGGGAAATTTTGGAAGCTTGACTATAAACCTAATTGTAGGATTGTGTTCTAAAGATATCAACACATAAATACAACACCCACAAACTACAACTTAGACCAAAAATGAGATACTTACATTCTATGAATTGTTAAACTTAAATTCAGGAATGATAGTCCCAACTCGTCTCAATTTAAAAGTCAACATTTATGCAATTTCACCATAGGCTTTTTACTAAAATACATTAGTAAACAGTCTTCTCTATTTTCTGTCGTATTTGCTAATGCATCTGGTCCTCTAGGGAAATAGATGTGTTCAAAAGAAAACATAGGTCTTTCAGAACCAGACTGATTATAGTGAAAGACAAAATGTCAGAACATAAGTTACCCAAAGATATGTGTGGGATATGTATGGGAAACTTTCAGTTTTGCAGCAGAAAATTATGTATTTACTCACATATTTCAGACTAAATCCTAAAATTTCCTAATTAAGTAGATTAAAGTGAAAGAGACATTTTGCACCAGCAGAAAATTTCTTCACTCAATTTATTCTGTGTTTATAAATCTGCTTAACCAAATTAATCCATTTTGCTTAAACTGGAACTCACACACCTGTGAAATGACTTTGGAATGCCTCATATTGTCAAATCTGAGGTGTAACTCACTGTGCCCCAATTGAGGCAGCCTGAGCGAATGGAAAGAGGACAGCCCCAAGAACCAGCACACTGTGTTCTTGTTCCTGCCTCCAACTGAGTATGTGACCTTGGGTCAATCTGTCCACTCAGGGCCTCAGCTTCCACATGGGTAAAACAGAACTTGAATTGGATTGAATGTTTTTTAGGGTTCCTTCCAATTCTGAAATCCTCTAACGTTGCCTTAAGCTTTGTGCCACGTTGACCCTACTCAACCTTTCTATAATATCAGTTCAGTCTATGCCTTCCAGAAGTGTTGCCAAGGGGTGCAAGGTTGTGTCACTGTGGTGGGAGGCATAATCAAGAGAATTACTGCTCCATCCCCAGGTAGGAGTAAGAGATTCTCAGAAGAGAGTGTTAAAGAGGAAGGAGCACTAGGCCCTTCAGACCAGGTGTCAGTGGGCCTTGTTCCTGCTTCTCTGAAACACACCTGCCCTTGGGTCTGGGCCCTTGCTTCTCCGAAAACAAGTTGAGTGCTGACAGTACCATGCCTTGTTGTGGACAAATGCTTCCCAAGCAACCTAGAGACAAAACATCTCTTCTGTTGGAGCCTGCAGGTTGGCTTGCAACACTCTCCCCAGAAGGCCCTCTAGTCTTCACAGAGGAGACTTTCCCAGTGCCAATCATCTGGCATGGATTTGGGGCCCATGGTGCCTAACCATGTCTAAGGATAGGGGGATTCAGGAGAATAAGACAGGAATCTTACCCTCCAGAAATCATTCTCATCAAAGATTAATGAAAAAGAGAAGGCACTGAGAGGTGAAAGCTGATCAGAGTGATAACGAGCGTGAAGGCTGGAGCGGCTCAGATGTGTAGGTCACTATGGTCCAGAGCATTTTAAGGCTCCCCAATGAAGGCAGTCTGGAGCGGGCCTGGGGTGGGGTAATTTGGGATAGGCAGAAAGTAGGAAGCCAGGTATTCCTGTGGGAAATCTTACTGGCCCTCCATCTCCTATAAGCCCAGAAAATTGCTCACTCCCTCTCTCATACTCAAAATGCTGGTCTTCAAACCCCAGAGAAATAAACTTCTGTCCCACCGGCCACCTACAAACGTCTCTGCTGAAGAACAGAAGATACTTTCAAAAATATTGGGGGAAAATGAGCTGAATAAGATGGTCCAAGATGCAGTGTGATGGACCAGGTTGGTCACTCCGAGAGGTGGATAAGTTCCACACATGACATCAAAGAATGGTTTGGGTTATGTTCCACAATGATTAAAATTATTTTTTTGGCTCAAAAGCAGAAGCCATGTGATTCTCCTCTGTCCTCTGGGAGCCACTGCTGTAAGGCTTCTTATCGTGATTGTCCTTGTTGAAGAATCAGGGCTCCCAAAGCAAGGTTTCTAGGTAACTGAAGTTAATCCTTCAAGTTCTAGCAGTTTTTTGTGTTTTAGAAACTTAGGCAAATTGGGACACCTGCGTGGCTCAGTCGGTTAAGCATCTGCCTTTGGCTCGGGTCGTGATCCTGGGGTCCTCGGATGGAGCCCCATGTTGGGTTCCCTGCTGAGTGGGGAGTCTGTTTCTCCCTCTGCCCCTCTCCCTCCTCGTGCTCTCTCAAATAAGCAAATAATAAATTTAAAAATCTTTAAAAGAAAAAAGAAACTTAGCCAAATCACCCAACAACACATTTACACACTCCCCCTATACTCTTAAAAAAGAATGTTCTTAAAATAACTAATCTTCCATGAGCACGTTCAATCAATTTCATCTTGTTTATTTTGCTTGTAAGTTACTGTTTTTAGAAACACACTATAAGAATTTTTATCAAAATCATTTGCAAAGCAAGAGTAAGAAGGCTTCAAACTGGTACTTAAGTGACTGTGATACTCACAAACTTTAAAGAATGAATTTTGTTACACCCACATCCCTTTTCCTTCCTACCTGGCACTCAACGTCCCACAGACAACCAGTAGCTTGAGGAATTTCAGTAAAATTTGCAGTGAACGTAATCCTGGGAAAGATAAGTCCCTGGGAATAAGTTAGCTCTATGCCCCAGACTTCAGTTTTTGACCCCCAACACTGATCACATTTCCTGTGGTATATACATGCTTACAGAACTGTTCTTGGGGCGCCTGGGTAGCACAGTGGTTGGGCGTCTGCCTTCGGCGCAGGGCGTGATCCCGGCGTTATGGGATCGAGCCCCACGTCAGGCTCTTCCGCTATGAGCCTGCTTCTTCCTCTCCCACTCCCCCTGCTTGTGTTCCCTCTCTCCCGGGCTGTCTCTATCTCTGTCGAATAAATAAAATCTTTAAAAAAAAAAAAAAAAAGAACTGTTCTTTACTTCAGAAAACTGTAATGGTATATCTTTTGGGGATTATTTGACTGATGTTTGCATTTTCTAATAAACTGTAAATCCCAGGAAGGTGGGGGCCATGACCGATTTTGTTCCCCTTACATCCCTAGCAACTAATCTAGTAGGTGCTGAATAATTTTGTGATGAATGACAGAAAGAACATGCGGCAAGTCCAGAGGCCAGATTTCTGGTTGTGTTGGTATTGTCTTGTGTGCCCTTGGATAGAGCATTACACTTCCTCTGAGTTGCAGATACTGTATTTGGAAGAGGGTCCTCAACAAGATAGTCATAAAGGGTTCATCGACTTCAGACTTCTATTTAAAAACAAGGAAAGGATAGAAGATGTCAGGATTAGAGGATGGTCCAGTAGGAAGCTGGTGAAGAGGCAGTGGCAGGGGTGGTTAGCTGAGCTTCCCCAGGACATGGCAGGAATGACTCCTTGGAGAAATGGGATCGCTCTACAGCTGTCTAGACTTTGGGAAAATTGTGAAAGAAGTTTCTCATTCTTGTTCCTACATACCACTTTGTCATTGAAACCATCATTTTGGTACTCTGCTTCCCATGGTCAGGACTAGGGTGAGGCAAGTGAGGCATTCACTTTGGGAGCAAAATTTAAGGGAGCACCAAAAAGCTCCATAATCAAGAAAATATTTCAGTGTAACACTCCAAAATCTAAATTAATGCAAAAATCCATGATGAACAAGGTATCAAAATTTTGCATCACCTGGCTGGCTCAATCAATAGGGTATTAGACTCTTGATCTCAAGGTCATGAATTTGAGCCCAAAGTTGGGTATAGAGCTTACATTAAGAGAGAGACATCAAAATTTTAAAAGTAAGATCAGTATTGTTTTTTTCTTTTGCCTCAGGTTCCAATACAGCTCACCTCAGTACATTTCCTCCCACTCTGGTGACACACAGGTGTGAGTGCACATAATGGAATATGCAAAGAAATGCATTCGTGCTGGTTGCCAACACTGTATACTGGGGGAGGAATATCAAGTGAGCACCCAGGGCTCAGGCCAGAGTTGCAGCCATCCAAGAACTGGCAGGGAGCCCTCAGGACACTCATCTGTCACTGTCCCTCAGAATGAGCCCTGAAGGGACTGCTTCCAAAGGCCAAGAAAGAGGCTTTTGCTCCAGCCCAGCAACACTGTCCTCTCTTGACACAGTTACCGTTCCATGCACAGAAGCATTCAGAGCCATATACAGGGTTTTCACATTTCCCCAAGCATCTATTTCACCCTGCAAACTGATGATGGGATTCCTGCTATGAAAACAGTAAAATCCTTTACTTCCTGTAGCACCCAACATTTTTGTCTTAATAAAATCCATAGACAAACTTTATTATTTTCTATCACTCAAGGAGAAAATACGGGGAAGGGGAGCAAAGTGAGCTATTTTTCTTTGCTGAGCAGTAAGAAAACATAATAAATGGAGACAAGAAAGGATCTGTGTTCTGAGGGACGTTTAATGATTCCTGAGGACCACCCTTGTCTACCATGACTATGTCTCAAGAGGTGTGTGGGTGAAGGAGGAAGCATCTCATTAGTGCTGTTGTCTGTCAGACTGTTGTCAGGACTCCAGTTATCCTGTGAATGTGGAGGGGAGACTCCCAAAGAAGGAACGCTCCTGACTTGCCACCTTCAGTCATCTTCATTGGCCTTTGGTAAGACATTGAGGACTAAGTTTAGCAATGATCTTTTTTTTTTACTAGAAGATTCTTGAGTACTAAGAATTTTAAGGAATCTCTAAAGATAATAATGTATCAGGCATTTGTAATAGGTAATCAGTAAATATTCTGTGGCTGGAGATGCTATGAAACACCCTGTTTCAATAGGTAGACATTCCATACCTGGAGATCCTGTGAAATAGATCTTCAGACCCTGGGCATATCCACACACCAGTGAGCCGTACACAGCTGAACAGCCAAACTCTAAGGTTACCTAATTGGCTGGCTTCATCTCCGCTGTATTTGCATCAGAAATATGTGAGAAACTGGAAACACTCTCAGAGGATAGGGCTTGCTTAATATGTTGGGACCTGCGCTCTTGATACTCTCTTTGGAAGATTTTCCCCCAGAATTCCCTAAGGTCTGCCTCCTGTGGTAAGCAGAATACTGCTCCTCCCCACTAATATGTCCACATCTTAATGGCCACAACCTATGAATAGGTTACGTTTCATGGCAAGGGGAATTAAGGTTGCTAAACAGGTGACACTAGGACGATCACCTGGATTACCCACATAGGCCCAATATAACCACAAGGGTCTTTATAAGTGGAAGAGGAAGGCAGAAGAGCGTCAGATCCAGCGTGACGAGGACAGCCTGATGTTGCTGGCTTTGAAGATGGAGGAATGGGGACACAAATCAAAGAACGTGGGTAGCCGGAAAAGGAAAGGAAACGGGTTCTTGGAGCCTGTAGAAGGGATGCAGCCGCACCACACCTGGCATTTAGCCCAGGAAGACCCATTTTGGACTTCTGAGTTCAAAAACTCTAAGATAATAAATGTGTGTCTGTGTGTGAGTGTGTGTGAGTGTGTGTGTGTGTGTGTGTGCGTGTTTTAAGCCACTGTGGTAGTTTGTTACAGCAGAAGTAGGAAATTAATACACCTCCTTATCATTTGATCTAAGTTCAAATGTCATTTTTTTCCCAAATATCATCTTCTTAGACATTTCTCGACATCTCTCACCCACAAAGGTATCTCACCACACTCTTTTCATTTGATTATAATTACCTAAAATTATTTTGTTTATTCCTCTTCCTTTTCACAAGAATGTTAATTCTAGGAGGGTGGGGATTTTGTTGCTCTTTTCACCTGTGTATCTCCATCGCTTAGGATACCAGTACGTAGTAGGCATCCAATAAGTATTTGTTGTATCAATGAGCCTTAAGCTATTGAGGACCGTAACACTCTTGCCACTGCCGATCACGGCTAGAGGGCAGCTGTTTCCAGTGGAGTCCCATGCCTAGATAGGTGCTATGTTGTAAGGAGCTCAGTAGTAAAGAGGAATAGGAGCAAATACCAAGTGGGAATTCCCAAATAAGCAATCAGCTGCTTGATATCAGATAATTTAGCAAGCTTGAATAGTAAGTACGGATGTGATTTGGAGTAGTGTTGTTGGGGCCCAGAGCCGAGAGCCAAGAAAGAATTCTTAAGACGCTTTTGGTGCAAAAAGGTGGTTTTATTAAAGCACGGGGCCAGGACCCATGGGCAGAAGGAGCTGCTGCCCTAGGACTGTGAAGAGCAACTGATTATATACTTTGAGGTTGGGGTAAGTAAAGGTAAGGGAAGTTCCAAAAGGATGTTCATATGCTTAAGACTCACAGGATACCTGAGGCCATGCTATTGTCAAACCAAGGTTATTTTTCCCTCTAGCAAGGCATTAACATTAAGACAGCTGGAAACTTCCTAAAGGAATGTTATACTCTGCCTGCCTCAAGTATTTATCAATAGGCTGCGGTTTAGAAGGACATTTAATTTTAACTACATTTCCTCCTGCTTTTGTTTTCCCACATCATCCCCCCCCCCAAACATTCTGATCCTTAAATTTTTAAGGTTGCTGAGGGTGAAAGATCTTATTTTCTGTAACTTCTTCCTGCTGAATAGGGGCGTAGAAATGTCCCTTCCTATGGGTCAACATTGGTCAGTTGGGGAATTTATCTATAGGAGTTACCCAAGGCAGAGGCAGCCAATCCAAGACAGACAACATATATGAACCTCCTTGAGTAGAAAGGATCATCTGTCAGCTGGAAGTTATGGCAGCGAAAGGGTCTTGGCACCAGAGAGGGAGACACTGGAAAAGCCAACAAAGGAAGGTTAGTATTATAATAAGAGAATTCTGAATAAAAAAACCTATGATAGTTAACTATAAAGTTTTCTTCCAGCCCTCCAGTCCTTTGTTATTTGAAGAGCAATTTGAGGTCTTCCACAGGTTCACAGGAATAAGAAGTCACATTAGTTTGCTCATTGGTTTCCTGTGAAGGAGATACAGGTTTCATTGTAGATCTATGAGCCCACGAAGAGTGCCCCTCTAATTGTATTGCAGTGGGAGCACATAATATGACCCACCCAGTCGGGGCCCTACCATTCTGGAGTTAAATCCCCTGCTATATTAGACTTGCGATCCTTTAAATAAACCATGTCTCTGGGTTCGTATGGGGTGAGTTGCTAGTGACTGTCAGATCAGGTTTAGGGAGGATGTGGTTTGTGTATTCATTTAGAGATTTATGAATTAACCTGGCCCTAAGTGAACACTTTTACACAGTATTATAGTCTCTGTCTATTGATAGGTCTACGGTGAGAAAAGGTTTTCCATATAGTAACTCAAAGGGACTTAACCCTATTGATTGTTCTGGGGTAATCCCCCTTCTGAGAAGCCCTAACAGTAAAAGAGTAATCCAGTTTTCTTGAGCCTCAATGCCTAAAATCTAATATCTACAAAGATGTGTTATTTTTTTTTAAGATTTTATTTATTTATTCAACAGAGATAGAGACAGCCAGCGAGAGAGGGAACACAAGCAGGGGGAGTGGGAGAGGAAGAAGCAGGCTCATAGCGGAAGAGCCTGATGTGGGGCTCGATCCCATCATGCCGGGATCACGCCCTGAGCCGAAGGCAGACGCTTAACTGCTGTGCCACCCAGGCGCCCCAAGATGTGTTATTGAAACATTTTCTCTCTACAATAACCCTCATTTTCAACCAGAGATAGCCAATTCAGGACTAATTTGATTATAAAACAAGTCTAATTTTACAAAGTTGGCCTAATGGCTTATGTAAGCTCAGCAAAAGTAGTGCCTGATCATACAGACCTTTTAGAATTTGGTTGGATCTTCTTCTAATAAGGAGTCTCTAGATCGAATTTTTAGTAGCCTCTCTAGGCCAGAAGCCGAGCCAAGTGCTTGCCACCAGACATGCCTGGAATACCTGTAGATTTGGGCAAATTCTTCTTCTGGAGGTCCCCGATATATCTTGACTTTCCTGCACCTGCCAGGAAGTGACGTTCTTTACTCACCTGGTAAGACCCCCGGGGAACTCTGTAAGGAAGGTATCAGGCCAACCACGTGCCTGGGTGGCTCAGTCGGTTAAGCGTCTAAGCATCTGTCTTTGGCTGGGGTCATGATCCCGAATTCCCTGTGTGGAGCCCCGCATAGGGCTCCCTGCTCCGCGGGGTGCCTGCGTCTCCCTCTGCCCCTCACCCACTCACTCACTCTCTCTTAAATAAATAAATAAATAAATAAATAAATAAATAAATAACTTAAGGAAAAAGGTATCAGGCCAACATTTCCAAGGGGCTTGACTGGCTTCATGCTTCATAAAGTCAACCTTAATTCTTTAAAGCTGTCTGGTTATATCTGAGTCTATGGATGGTTCTCAAATATGACATTCCAGTCAAAGCCTCGGTAAAACAACTAATGTTTCCAATGGTGTCCTGTTACAAGCAGAACACATTTTTATTGAACTTATGCAAATGACTGTAACTGCCAAGAAATAAAGAATAGTAGAGGGTTCGAGTAGAGAGAAAAGTTAGTCTTCAATTTGTTCACAAAATTTATCTTATTTTTTATACCACAGATATCTTTTTTAAAAGATTTTATTTATTTGATACTGAGAGAGAGAGAACAAGTAGGGGGAACAGCAGGCAGGGGGAGAGGGAGAAGCAGGCTCTCTGCTGAGCAGGGAGCCAGGACCCGGAGATAATGACCTGAGTTGAAAGCAGACACTACCAACTGAGCCACCCAGGCTATACCATAGATATCTTAAGAGAAAGTTTTCTTAGTCTGGAAGAGCAAAAATTAGAGAACCAGCAATGTTTTAAACAAAAGTCACAAAAACTATGATCTTCCTCAGTTTAATTAGTTCTGGTACTTCTTACCAATTTCAGTTTGGGGATTTTAAAGATATTAAAAACCTGTATTTGTCAAAAGTCCTTTTTATGAATCTCCTTGAAGATGAAACACGTTTTGCAAGGGAATACGAACAATAATTATAAATGACAGAAAGACCCAAGAATAGACATGGTTAAGGATCTGATGAGAGGTTACAATATCGGTGGCAGGGAAATGTGGTTATTTCTGTGACACATAACACTTCAAAAATCCGAATATTAAATGGTGGCCTTACACCAGAACATATTAAAACCTTAGGAATTGCATATCATCTCTAGGATAGGAAGAGTAATACAATCTAAGGCATATTGTTTGTTTAACAGTGCTTCCAGGCCTAAGGAGTCAGAGACTTCATTTACAATTTAAATCTTGGCAAGTTTGTTTAAAAACCTCGAAGTTGTAATACATGCCTGAATAGGATTACAGATCATTACAAAACTTACTCATTTAACCAATATTACAATAAGCGATTCCAAAGCCAAATATGTAGGGTTATATAGTTATTAGCAAAACTTAGCTCATTTAATACTGAGAAGTTTTACTCTTTTTTTTTTATAATGATTTTTTATTATATTATGTTAGTCACCATACAGTACATCCCCAGTTTTCGATGTAAGGCTCGATGATTCATTAGTTGTGTATAACACCCAGTGCACCATGCAATATGTGCCCTCCTTACTACCCATCACCGACCTACCCCATTCCCCCACCCCACCCCCTCTGTAGCCCTCAGTTTGTTTCTCATAGTCCATAGTCTCTCGTGTTTCATTCCCCCTTCTGATTACCCCCCCATTTCTTTATCCCTTTCTTCCCCTACTGATCATTCTAGTTCTTATGTTCCATAGATGAGAGAAATCATATGATAGTTGTCTTTCTCTGCTTGACTTATTTCACTTAGCATTATCTGCTCCAGTGCCGTCCATGTTGTAGCAAATGTTGAGAACTCGTTCTTTCTGATAGCTGAGTAATATTCCATTGTATATATGGACCACAACTTCTTAATCCAGTCATCTGTTGCAGGGCATCTCGGCTCCTTCCATGATTTAGCTATTGTGGACATTGCTGCTATGAACATTGGGGTGCATATGGCCCTTCTCTTCACTACGTCTGTATCTTTGGGGTAAACACCCAGTAGTGCAATGGCTGGATCATAGGGTAGCTCAATTTTTAACTTTTTAAGGGACCTCCACACTGTTTTCCAGAGTGGCTGTACCAACTTGCATTCCCACCAACAATGAAGGAGGGATCCCCTTTCTCCACATCCTCTCCAACAATTGTTGTTTCTTGCGTTGTCTATTTTTGCCATTCTAACTGGCGTAAGGTGGTATCTCAGTGTGGTTTTGATTTGAATTTCCTTGATGGCTAATGATTTTGAACATTTTTTCATGTGTCTGTTAGCCATTTGTAATACTGAGAAGTTTTAACCAAGTGATCAAAGACAAAACCTAGAAACTGGTTTTCCAGGCAGATGGAGAAAAAACTTTGTTTACATTTTCTTATCAAGCACAGACCAACAATTCAAGAAAACTTTGTCTTTTTAACAGAAAAGATAGAATTTCAATCTTATACCGCTGTACTTTTAGAATCCATTCATTTCAACTTTATTCCTGACCACATATAAAATTCCCTTCCAAAGACTTTCCCTCATAAATCTACAACTTTTTCGGAGTTGCTTCCCTTATTCTCATCAGTCTTAATTACATTTAGCAGAATTTTAACTCTTAGAGATCTTAGTCTCAGTGAAAAGTAGTAAGCAATAGCCAATTGCGAACTGTCTTTAGATGGCAAATGTATGAATCTAGTAAGCACAAAGCATGTTTTCAAACAGACTCAAATATCCTTAGTTTCTTTGAAATAAGAAGTCAAAGGCACAAACCTACATTCAGCAATCAGTGCTTTAGTATTTTAGCCCATTTGAAAAAGGCCTGGATGTCCAATGAATTCGATCCTATTTATTATCTAAGCAAAACTTTAAAGTTTCAGGTTACTAAAGACTTTGAAAGCTACCTTAACAATCACCCATGAAAATTTGAGGCAGACAAAATTAACCATCATTTTAAGTCATCTTTTTGCTAACAAGCTGCAACAGAGATAACATGAGCTTATTTGATCTTTAGTAAATCTTGGTAGAATACAAAGTTTCAATTACTTTAAACACCGAATTATGTTCCACCTGGGTCCACTTAAAAGTCAATCAAATTGTTCCCCATTCTCAGTTTTTACCAGGGACACTGGTGGGGAAATCTGTAGTGGGTGGTGTTAAGTCCGAGGAGCCAATGGTGCCAAGGGCACCCAGATGGTGTAGGAACCAGTTAGGCAGGCTGCATCCAAGGTGGTGCTGAAATAGGTGGGGGAGGGGAAGGCAGATAAAAGTGGAGAGTACACAGGAAGAAGTCTCCCCGTTCTAAAGCCTGTCAGCTTGGACAGAGGAGCAGACACAGATTTTCTTCCCTTAAATCTTGCAATCCAAATTGTTTCCAGTGGGTTAAAAGGGATCCCAAGGGACAGTCCTTAGGGACTGAAGAGAGAAGGTCCATTACCAAGAAAATCTGCACCCACCCCACCCCCACTCCTGGGTGTTGCCCCACCTGCAGGATAGGTCAGAGGTTCCTGGTGTCGAAGCGACTGGAAGCGTCCCTCGAACAAAATCTCTAAGATCACCGCCAACCGTAAAGTTTCTGTAGGAGGAAGGCCTGCCGTCCCCTCGCTTCCCCATCGCATTCTAGACTACAATGGGTGGGGCATATGGACCGAGTTTGACTGACTGTGAAGGTCCCACCGTGAAGGCCACAGAGATCTCACCATTTTTAACCCACAGAAGAGACTAGGAAAGTTTTACAAAACGCAAGTACCCAATTTTGTAACTTAAGTAGTTAGCAGAGGACACTGACAATCGTAAAGACAGAAATCCATCATGCTCTAAGTGACATCCCAACACAGGAAGTCTTTAGAGCCAACTTCGCTAGGAAATGGTCCCCAGCAGGGTTTTAACCCAATCGGGTACCGGTTTCGGCTGGCTCCCAGTGAGGGTCTTGGGGCCAGAAGTGGCTAGAGCACAGATGTGGAGAGGTTCACATTAGACCAACGAGGAGGAAAATTCACGCTGGAGTCTTAAGATTGGCAACCGTCCCGGTTACTTTTGTGGCCGCCGCGCGCCCGAGACAGACAACTTTGTATAAGGACAGGGATAAAGTGAGGGCATCAAGTTTCTGGGTCTTATTACCTTTCAGGCCATGTTACTACCAGCCAGAAGGCAGGTTTCTCCTCCCCATAGAGTACCCATGGCCTAGATGATTGCAGCCTGAGCAATCTACCTGAAAACGTTCCAGTAAGACCGTACTCCTTGAAAAGCCCCTGCAACGAGAGTAAAGGGAGAGGAAAGTACTCACCAAATTGGCACTGTGGCTCAGAGTCCAGATGAAAAGACTCAAAGCCCCATGTTCCAGCGCCAAACGACGTGCTTTTGGAGTAGTGTTGCTGGGGTCCAGAGCTTACAGCCAAGAAAGAATTCTTGAAACGTTTTGGTGCAAAAAAGTGATTTTATTAAAGTCCAGGACAGGACTCGCAGGCACAAAGAGCTACTGCCCCCAGGTATTGGGAGGAGCAAATGATTATATACTTCGGGGTTGGAGAAGGTAAAGATAAGGGAGGTTGCAAAAGGTTGTTCGTATGTTAAAGAAAACTCACAAGATGCCTGAGGCCTCCGCGATTGTCTCTTCTTCCCTCTAGCAAGGCATTAACGTTAAGACAGTTGGGAGCTTCCTAAAGGAATGTTATACTCTGCCTGCCTCAAGTATTTGTCAATGGGCAGCAAGTTATAAGGACATTTAATTTCATCTACATTTCCTTCTGCCTCTATTTCCCCCATCAAGTACCTTCCCTAGGCAACTGCAGACTAACGAGTCCTCTGTGATTGCCAAGAAGTAACCAGTTTGGGAAGACCAGGAAGGAATGAAAAGATACACGATTAACTCAGGTTGCCTAAATATTGTGAAATCACAATTCCTAGGGGAACACGTAGAAGAAAAATGCCTCATAATGAGGAAGGAACAAATGAGTAAAACAGGACAGATACCTTTTTTTAATATTGATGAGTCAGTTCTCAAGTGTTAATTGTGAAGATTATCAGGTTTAGTTCAAGACTGAGTTCTGATAACCTCTGCAGTTTTTTCACTCTTAAATAGCTTATTTAAGAGTTCCTTATTTAAAACTTCCTAAAAATTCACCTTCGAAAAGAGTTGGCCACAAAGGAGGAAGGATCCTGCTAGCCTAGTGACGGAGGCTATGCAGCATTCCCCAAGCCGGGAGTCAACAACCCTGGAAAAGGGCCCCAGGCTCCAGCTCGCCTGGAGCCACGCCCAGATCCAAAGGGTGGCACCCGCCCCCGCACCTAGACTCTGAGCCCGACGAGCGAGGAGTAGGCCAGAGCCGCCACCCAATAGCCAGGGAACGGGGGCGGGACCTCGGGGTGTCCGACCAATAGGAGTGAAGTGGGGCAAGAGGGCGGGCCTGCTCCAAAGCCCCGAGGTTCGTAGCCCCAGACCCCGTCCGGGCTATGTGGGACCCTCCGGGTGCGGAGGCATGGGCCGCGGCGTTCGGAGGCGCGCTCTTTCTGCTGCTCTTCGCGCTGGGGATCCGCCAGCTGCTGAAGCAGAGGCGGCCGGCTGGCTTCCCCCCCGGGCCGTCGGGGCTGCCATTTATCGGCAACATCTACTCGCTGGCCGCCTCGGGCGAGCTCCCCCACGTCTACATGAGCAAGCAGAGCCAGCTGTACGGCGAGGTACAGCCCAACGGGCTGCAGGCTGGGAGGGCCCGGCCTTCCTCAGGGGTGGACTTGACGGCCGCTCCCGGGCCCGGCCTGTCGAGACGCCCTTTCCGTGTGCTAGCTACCTAAAGGGAAACCGGCTTCCCGGGAGTGGGGTTGGAGTCCTGGAGGCCGTGCCCCGCCAGGGGAACGCCGCCCAGCCAGGACCTCCACCCTTCCGACGCCTAGCAGGAATCCCCTGGTGGTGCTCGCGCGCCTGCGCCCTGGGCCCCGGGCCCCGGCCCCGAGGGCGCCAAGGATGTGCTCCGCGCCTGCGCAGTGGGGCCCCGGGCTATTTTGCGGAGTGGTTTTTCCTCGTGGTCAGCCGGTGGGACCTAGACGTGTGCGCGGTTCTACCCGTGGCTTCTCGCGAAAATGAGACATCCAAATTCTAGGTCCAGATTAATGTTGAATAGGAGGTTCCTAAATGTTTGCATCTAAGGATGGCTGGTCTGGGCGTCTGCTGTGGGGATTAGAAAGCGCAGGTAAAACCCCTGGCCAAGATGGGCTCTGGAAGGGGCGCCAGGGTGACTCCGTCGGTTAAGTGTCTGCCTTCCACTTAGGTCGTGATCCCAGGGTCCTGGGACTGAGCCTCACGTGGCGCCCCCTGCTCAGTGGGGAGTCTGCTTCACTCTCTCCCACTGTCCATCCTCCCCCTGCTCATGTTCTCTCTCTCTCAAATAAAATCTCTCTAAAAAAAAAAAAAAAAAAGACGCCCAACTGACTGAGCCACCCAGGTGCCCCAATATATTCTAGTTGCCCTTTCAAACCATGGCTTTTTTTCTGTGCCCCGAGGCATGTGAATCTCCTCTCAGTCCCTCATGGATGTCCTTCTCCACTGCAATTTGAAGCATTGGGGCTGGGGATTCCCTTTGTTACCGTGTCTCCATTTTCTCTCCACACTCATTATGTGGCCTCTCTTTTTTTGTATAGAAGCTGTTTATAGCCCTCAGTTCTTCAGGAGGAATTGCTTTCTAAATAGCTGTAGATTTGGTGTGTCTGTGGAGAAAGTGAGTTCCAGGTCTTCCTATAGCTCCATTTTGGACCCTCCTCTCTGGCAACTTTTGAGCTTTATCTTAGCCGTGAAGCACCCTAAAGGGCTCTCATTGCCTTAGAGATACTATGCAATTCTGATGAAGTCTCACAGTTAGTGTAGGTTGTTAAAATACTTTACCTATTTTGGAAGTAGGAGGAGACTGTTACCTCTTATGCTTCTGAAAGGTTATGGAAAGTTGTTTATAGGGTTTATTTGTAAATAGAATCTTATTTTTCCACTATCTTCTTCATTGGAGATGTATGCTCATAGGGAAAACCTGGACTTGAAAATTGCTTGTGAGAAGTGGTGGTCACTTAAGTGACACCTACTTTTATGAAGTCTGTGAATTCAATTCTTTTTTTATAATTCATGAAGGGAAAGCAACCAGTCCTTGGGTCTCATACATTCTTTTTAAAGGGAATCTTATATAGAAATATACCACATCAAGAAGTATCATTTCCCTGGAGATTCACTCAGAATGTGTAAGCTTCTGAAATTACTTTAATCTGAATCCAAATTTCGAGAAGCATTGCCTAGCTAGCAAGGTAGTAAAAGTGTTTTTTACGGAATATTTTCAGTTAATGCATGTAAGGACAATAAAGCAATTCCTTTACTTTAAGGCAAGTGGATCTGCCAACTTATTAATTTATTTATACAGTACGCATTTATTGAGACCTTTATTCAAGGCACTGAGTGAGATTCTATGGAAGGTTCAGAAGATGAAAGAGATGAAATCACGGATTCTGTGGAGTTTATAATTTAGCAGCCAAGCAGAAGACAAGAATATTCTGGTTTCTGGTGCAAGGTAGTATTAAATAAGTGCCGTGGGAGTATCTCTGCTTGTGCTGTGGCGGTTCAAAGGAGAGAGAGAGGAGAGTGAACCAAGAAAGCCTTCGTAGAGGATGTTCCCTAAAGACTTGGTGTGGTTTGGACAGTCTGGCAGTCGAGGGGGATTTCAAATGAGAAAACAGCCCAAGCAAAGGTTGAAAAGTGGGAGACCGTTGTTTATCAGTTTTCATCAATGGCAGTTTTCACATCCCTCTCTTACTAGCCCTTCAGCCATGGTGTTCTATAATAGTATACTTAAATGTATGTCTTCACCACTATTCAGTAATTCAACATACACTTATCAGTTATCAGCATCTGCTACGTACTGTCATAGGTGGGAAAATATAGTAGTAAACAAAACAGTGGTAAAAACCCTGTCCTGGTGTAGCTTATGTTCTCCTGGGGGCTGAGGTGGTTTGGGGGTGGGGGGAGATGGACAATATAAATAGAATAAGTAAATGATATAATATATCAGAGTACAGAGTGTGAAGTCAGCTAAATTAGGGGAAGGGAGATGGAGAAGGCTAAGGGGTGGAATTTTAACTGGGGTAGAGCAGGCCTCACTGCAAAGAAGACATTTGAGCAAAGGCTTAAAGGAAATGGAAGGTGCAAACTCTAGAGGAAGAACATTCCAGACCAAAAGAACACGTACAAAGGCCATGAAGCAGGAGTATGCCTTGTTGAGAATCACCTATAAAGAGACAAATTGAGATGCTGTTGTGATAACATGGGGGGGGATTAAGGTGGCTTGGATCAGAGTGTCAGGGATGGAAGGGTAAGAAATTGCCATCTCCTGTTTATATTCTGAAAATAGGGGCAACGTGACTTTAAGCAGTGATGTGGGCCTGGGAAGAAAAATAGAGTCAACACAGGCAGTTTGGGTACTGAACAGCTGGAAGAATGGATGGAGTGTTCATTACCTGAGACAGTGAAAAATTATGGGCAGAGCTGGTTTGCAGGGAGGGGGGAGAAACTTGACAATCACAGAGTGACTTCTAGAAGAGAAGGAAAGTGTTTCGCAAACCATTACCAAAAGTCCTTGAAAACAGCATATACCAGAATAGATGCTAGTTCAAATGACAGTTTCCCCAGTTCTAGCCTCAAATAGGGGACCAAATTTTTGAGTCAAAGTGGATTGTATAACAACTTTCTCAAGCCATGGCTCCTCTTTGGTCTTTGTAATCCATAGTGTCCACACCTGATAGCTTTACCATACAATATGACTCTCCTGTTTGTTCTCACTCCATATTAGCACAGCTTTCAACTCTGGGGTCTTCTACCATGCTTGTGAAACCATCAGTCCGTTTTTTTCCTGCATTCACTAATGCCATCCTTTCCTGCTGTGATACTGTGATTTATAATAAGAAATGCATATTTGGTCTTTGTCCCTTTCCTGGAATATGCTTCCTAAAGTCTTTGGAATTTCCTAAGTGTTAAAAATAATAAAGGTGTCTTTTGTTATTCATGACAAGCCCCTTTCAACCACACCTGAGTTTACGCTAATGAGGTAATTTTTGGACAGTCCCTAAAATGGGAGTTTATTGCTAGGAGAACCAATCATGACTAAAGGGTTGGAATTTCAGTCATACCCCCACTACCTCTGGGAAAGGGAGAGGGGCTGGAAGTTGAATTAGTCACCAGTGGCCCATGATGTAATTAGTTGTGCCTAGGTAATAAAGCATCCATAAAAATCCCTGAATTACAGGATTCAGAGAGCTTCCATGTTGGTGAACAGGTGGAGGTGAGCAGAGAATAGAGAGCATGCCTGGGGAGAGCATGGAAGCTCTGCTCCCCTTTCCCCGTACCTTCCCTATGCATATCTTTCATATGGCTGTTACTGAGTTGTATCCTTCTATAATAAACCGTTATTCTAGTAATTATTTTCCTGAATTCTCTGAGTCACTCTAGCATATTAATGGAACCCAAGGGGGAGGTCGTGGGAACCTCTGATTTACAGTCTGTTGGTCAGAAGCACCTGGACTTGCGAATGACATCTGAAGAGATAGGAAGCATCCTTTGGGACCAAGCCCTTAACTTACGGGATCTGACACTATCTCCAGGTAGATAGTGTCAGAATTGAGTTAAATTCTAGGACACCTAGCTGGTGTCCCAGATTGTTGAGGCGTGGAAAACCCACACAGCTGGTGTTAAAGTATTGAGATTAGAGGAGACACACAGGAGGAGGCATTTTCCCTTTATATCTGTTAAAATTACACTTCTGGGAAATGATTTTAAGACTATTCCATTACTGCTTTGGGAACTGAAAGAGTCCCACGTTTGCTCAGCTGGTAGCCAGTCTCTTGACACTGAAACTCTTCCACTGCCACTTTTGACTGATACCACTGCTTGTCACACGCAGTCCGTGCTACTTCCCCAAGGTTCTAGATGTTCTTACTACTCGGTTGGTTGGCAGAGCCCTTCCCTAAGCCAAAGACTCCGTTGTTCAGTGGGTTGCTTCTGTTACTACTTGGAGGTCATCATATTTTTTCCTGTAATTACTTCTACTGAACTTCTGTTCTCCATTAAACCTCCTATTTGTTTTTCCCCCCAAAGTAGTGTAAACTGTAGTTAAATCTGCTCTACTTATTTGCACAGAGATGAGGGTTGACTCAGTATTTTGGCCCTAAAAAGCTCTCAGCCAAGCCCTGCGAGGATGAAGATAAGCCATCTTTGCACCCCACTGATAAAGTAGCATTGTTCCGTCACCGGACTAGCCTCTTATTTTGGACTAGCTAGTATAGACTACAGGAGGTGTTCTGTGGTAGATGAACCTGAGGGGAAGCGACTGAGACGCTCCAGCAAGGCATAGGGTGGATACTCGCCTTCCCCTTAGCTGAGGGGCACCCGCCTGTGCCTGTGTGGTAAATGCCTTTTCTCCAAGGTCAGTTTCCCTTAGGGGCCATCTTCATTAACTCCATGGAATTCAGGGACCCAAATCCAAATGAGCCTAATTATAATGTTTATACTTCAAAGTTCTGTCTCAGGTAATCCCCTCCCCTATCTAAGCCTGGAGTAATAAATCATATATAGATGGTGCTGCTTCCTGATTTATCTTGGAAATAAAAAGAGATTCCTAGATCTCAATGCACTGAGTTGGAATGAATCTTAAAAGAGCATCTGAATCAAGTATATTTTTTGTAGCAATCCTGAAGCCCAAAAAGGTTAAGGGTTCTGCCCAGGGTCCTATATTTGTTTAGTGACAAAGCTTAAACTAGAACCCAGGCTTCATGAGCCCGGTACTCTCTTCCTTATACCATTTATAAGATGATGTCTTCAGGTACTGACTGGGTGATGAAATTGTAGTGTTTGCTATGCCTTGTAGAGAGAAGGCACTCAACATTGTCAGTTGAATAATAAATCCTTCCATTTTCTGGGAAGTAACAAATACTGGGAGAACTGGGTTTAGCACATGTGGATTTCCATAGTTCTGTTTCTCCATTTTGTCATTTAAATATTGTTTTTCTTTTCTTTTCAAAGATCTTCAGTTTAGATCTTGGAGGTATATCAGCTGTGGTTTTAAATGGCTATGATGTAGTAAAGGAATGCCTTGTTCATCAAAGTGAGATTTTTGCAGACAGACCATGCCTTCCTTTATTCATGAAGATGACAAAAATGGGAGGTATGTTTATTTTCACCTATTTAGTGATTTACTATTCTAAGTTACGCTCCTTATCTTATGTAAGTTTAGTATATAGAGTGTAGATTCTGTTGTACTGATTAGCAGGAAAGAATTAGTTAATTAATTAATTTAGGTTACAGAACTTAATGTTTGAAGACCTTTCAGGCTGCATTACACCCGTATTTTAGACCAGTACATGCTCATTCTACTGTTGTAATCCTGTCTAATAAATATTGTAAATAATGTTTTAAAGAATTAGCATTTCATAATACCTGCAGGTTTTGTGAAGCAAGTTAGGTTTACATACACGTGCATGCACACTTGAAATCAGAAGTGATTTTTAAAGCCACTCTTGAGTACCTGGTGACATTTTTACCATCAGAATAGAATACGAAGCAGCCTTTCTTAACTACTAACCAGTATGACATGTAAACGAAGAATTGTGGGATTTGTGTAAAGGACTAGCTTCTGTTTGGTTTAGTGTTGATCAGCCTTGGGTGATTTGATATTCAATAAGGGAGAAAGGCTGAAGGTTAAAAGAATTGGTGAGAAGAAAGCCTAAACTAGAATGTGGAAGTCAGATGCAGTAATTTGAATACTTAATAGTGTAAGAGTTTTACAGTGATGGTGTCCAGAACTCTCTGATGAGAGCTTCACACTCAATTTCCAAGAAAAATGTAACAAAATTTGGCTTACATAGACTAAAAATGAAGACATTGAAAAGAAGATAAAAATTAACCATATATTAAATCACAAAGCAGATCAACTAATACAAAGAAAACACCAGTTTTAAAGGACAAATTCTCAGGCCAGAGTATAATGATACTTGGAAGCAATAAAATAAATAAAACACCAGTTTCCAGCTTCTTAAATACTCTTCTCAATAATAATTAGACCAAAGAAGAAATTATACCACAATTATAATAGAAGATCTTTAAAAAATTGTGAAAATGAAAGATGATGTTATCAGAGTAACGTTTGGGATAAAGTATATACTATATATATTTTTCAAAGCTGTAGTTTGACTTGATATTTGCATAAAGCAGTGAGAGAAAGAAGTAGAAAATTATGTGTTACTGTAAATACATATGCACGGAACTTGGAAATGAGAATTCAGAGCCACCATTAGCCCACTCTTTGGGTAGAAGTTGTCTTATAGGTGGGCTCAGCCCATGCTTGGCCAGCATAGAGTTATCACACAGCTCCTCTGTACCCTCTTGTACATGGATCCCATATGCATACCTTGCTCTAGGGCTTTGCACTAGCTGTTCCCTCTATAGCAAGGATCTTTCCCTGGATATCTGCTTGACTCACTCCCTCATGTCCTATATCTGTACTTATGCCACTTTCTCAGTGAGGTTTTCCCTGACTATTCTGTGTCCCCTTCCTTGCTGTATAATTTATTTGTTTGCCTCTTCTCACTAGTGTGTAAGAAGAGCAGGCATCGTTGCCTCTATATCTGTGACTCTTAGAACACTGCCTGGAGCACAGTACGTGCTCCATAAATACATGTTGAATGACTATTTGTTGAATGGTCATCTGGGAGTTTAGGAAGGACAATGGACTGTGGGAACATAAGATGGCTACATAGCGCTAAAGACCCCTTCTTGTATGGTTAGCTTTATCATAAGCTCCAAATTCAAAAACCGCTGCATAAAGGTTGCTGAGATATAAATTTTATAGGTACCTCATGTACACAAGAGAATGTGGTATTTTTCATCAAAGGTATGTGTATGTACCAATTATGAATGAAATTTTGAGTAAAGTACATGTTACATAAATGTGCTAAAGATGTTGTTTTCCTGTCTTTTTTTTTTTTTTTTTTAAAGATTGATTGATTGATTTAGAGAGAGCGTGGTGGGGAGAGGCAGAGGGAGAGGGAGGGAGAGTCTTAAGCAGACTCCACGCTGAACTCAGAACCTGATGGCGGGGCTCTGTCTCATGACCCTGAGGTTGTGACCTGAGCTGAAATCAAAAATTGGGTGCTCAACCACCTGAGCCACCCAGGCGCCCCTGTTTTTCTCTTGATAGGTAATTTAAAAAAATTTTTTGCAAATCACTTTTTTAATTCAAGTATAATTAACTATAGTCATATTAGTTTCAGGTATACAATGTAATGATTAAACATTCCATATATTAGTGCTCATAATGATAAGCATACTCTTAATCCCCTTCACCTGTTTCACTCTTCTCCCCACCCACCTCCCCTCTGGTAACCACCAGTTCTCTCTATTTGAGAATCTGTTTTATTGTTTGTCTCTTTTTTCTTTGTTTTATCTCAAATTCTACATATGCGTGAAATCATATGGTATTTGTCTTTCTCTGACTGACCTATTCACTTAGAATTATATTCTCTAGATCCATCCATGCTATTTCAAATGGCGAGATTTCATTCTGTTTTAGGGCTGAGTTATAGTCCATTGTATATATACATACCACATCTTCTTTACCCATTCATCTATCAGTGGACCCTTGGGTTGCTTACATATCTCGGCTATTGTAAATGATTCTACAATAAACATAGGGGTGCATCTTGATAATTTAAAGGGAATATATTCTATAGTAGCCACATCATAAGAGTGGGGTATACTGTGGAGACTCTGAAACTTTAAGGCAGCAATTTCAACATTAGAAGTTTGAGTTTCAGGTTTGCCCTCTGTCTTCATTTGGGCTGCTTTAGTAAAAATACCATAGACTTAGTGCCTTACACAACAATCATTGATTCTCACAGATCTGGAGGTTGGGAAATCCAAGATCAGGGTGCCAGGAGATCTGGTGTCTAGAAGGAACCTACTTCCCAACTTGGAGACAGATGTCTTCTCTCTGTATCCTCACATAGCTGAGAACAGTCATCTCTTCTTGTGTTTCTCATAAGGGCACCAGTCTAGCTCATGAAGCTCTACCCTCATGACCTAATTACCTCCCAAAAGGCCCCACCTTTGGGGTGTTAGGCTTCAACATAAGAATTTTGTGGAGACACAAACACTCAATCCATATTATCCTCCTTTTGGCTTGAATATTTCCACCACACTGACACCTCATTCAGGCTTCCTTAGCCTCTTCCAGAGTTACCTTGTCAGGTAACATATGCCTTTAACAGGAGAAAATCTGTGTTCTAAAATCTAGAAACAAACAAAATTTCGAATCCTACAAGGATAGTTTTCAGTTGTTTTCTTAGTCCAAGATAAAATGTGCCCATAGAACATGCAATGGTTTGTCTTTTGTCGATGAGGCTTATAGTAATAGATAAAATCACCGTGTCTGGTTCACCCAGGTTGAATTACATAGGACTGTCCAGTTTCTTGCGGTGGGAGAATTACAGGTCTTTTCTGCCTATCCCCAGATAAAAAGGAGACAAGTTTTATCTGTTGACAATATTCTGTGGCTAATGATGAACAGAGAACAGGGCTTAACCGCAGGTCTAGTTTTAGTCTTACTAGAGAAAGATAGTTTGGAGAAGAGTGACTAACCATCCTTTTTTACTCTATAGCATTTTCAGGTGTTCGATACACGAATGTAGGGATGATAAAGTTTTTTTAATACTTTATTTTTTTTTTCAGGGTTACTCAATTCCAGATACGGCAGAGGATGGGTTGATCACAGAAAATTAGCTGTAAATAGCTTTCGCTGTTTTGGATATGGCCAAAAGTCTTTTGAATCTAAAATCTTAGAAGAAACCAAATTTTTTACTGATGTTATTGAAACATACAAAGGTAGACCTTTTGACTTTAAACAGTTAATAACAAATGCTGTTTCAAACATAACCAATCTGATCATTTTTGGAGAACGATTCACTTATGAAGACACTGATTTTCAGCACATGATTGAGTTATTTAGTGAAAATGTGGAACTGGCTGCCAGTGCCTCCGTCTTCCTGTATAATGCCTTTCCATGGATTGGCATCTTACCTTTTGGAAAACATCAACAGCTATTTAGAAATGCAGCTGTGGTCTATGATTTTCTCTCCAGGCTTATTGAAGAAGCTTCCATCAACAGAAAGCCTCAGTCACCTCAGCATTTTGTCGATGCTTATTTAGATGAGATGGATCAAGGTAAAAATGACCCATCATGTACTTTCTCCAAAGAAAACCTCATTTTTTCCGTGGGTGAACTCATCATTGCGGGAACCGAAACTACCACCAATGTGCTACGGTGGGCAATTCTTTTCATGGCCCTTTACCCTAACATTCAAGGTGAGGGTCCTCTTGATCTCAGGCTGTCCCTCCATTTAGGGCTCACACGTTTTGGAGTCTTTGTCTATATACAAAGCACTTTAGGAATTTCTGCTGTGCTAGCCAAGAAGAAAAATATTTCATAGTTATAAAGAGTTTCACATCTGTTCTCTCAAGTCATGTAAGAACCTCAGAGATAGGCCTTATTATGCCTGTTTTATAAATGAGGGGAAAGGCTAAATGGCTGACTTGCCTAAGCTCAGCCCCTGGAAGTGGCAGAACTGGGACCTGAACCCTGGTTTTTATTTATTTATTTTTTTAATTCAGGTTTTATGTTTCACTCTTTCCCTTGGTGAAAGTGATGTTACTCCAATTGTAGGTTGGTTTAATTTTTATTTCCATGACTTTTAGTGTGTTTTTCACAACAAAGGTACTCAGAACGTTGGTTTCTGGTGGCACACAATATGTGGCATATTTTCAAATAGAACTCCCAGATAATGAAAAATCTGAATCCGGTTGTACCCATACCTTGTTGACTTATTACATTGCAGGTTATCCAAAGGGAAATAACTTTGGATATAATTCTAAGAATTGCATAATGACTTGAACACTTTTTCTCTGACAGGACAAGTTCAGAAAGAGATCGATTTAATTATGGGACCCACTGGGAAGCCTTGTTGGGATGACAAAAGCAAAATGCCTTATACGGAGGCAGTTCTGCACGAAGTTTTAAGGTTCTGTAATATCGTGCCATTAGGGATTTTCCACGCAACCTCTGAAGACACAGTCGTACGTGGTTATTCCATTCCTAAGGGCACAACAATAATTACCAACCTTTATTCTGTACACTTTGATGAAAAGTACTGGAGAAACCCAGAAATATTCTCTCCTGAGCGATTTCTGGACAGCAGTGGATATTTTGCCAAGAAGGAGGCTTTGGTTCCTTTTTCCCTAGGTAAGAACTTTCACAGGGACACAGCTTTAGGACAGAGGGTCATGATGAATGATCATGTTTGACATCTTAATCTGAAGCATTCTGTTGCAGAATTAAAGATTCTAACTCTGAAAACACAGCAGTGATTCCTACAGGAGAGATTGGTGTAATTAGAGGTCATTAACACCTGTTTCTACTCAACACTTAATTTAGTAACTAGAAAGAAATTGTTGAGAAGCTCTGGCTTCTTCTGAAACTTTTTTTGCTTGTGGATTTTGGCTTGTAAGCAAAACCTGTGGAGCTAGAAGTCAGTAATAGGTAGCTTGAGAAACTGAGACCCAGGGGTAGAAATGACATCATAATTTGAAGTGCAACTGAAATGTAGCTCTCTCGGCTCCTTGTTTATTGTACCTCATCTCCAAAAATACTGCTTCTGCTGTGAAAAAGTACACAGACCACAACACCCATGGAAGACAGACTGGAAACTCTTCCTTTCATTGGGGAAAGGTTCACATTTAATCATCTGAAATGAAATGCACTTCTCCTGAATCTATAGAACAAAATGGCGTGCCTGAAGTTTGATCTTTCATGGCATACGTTGGGCTGTGTGGCAGTGTGCAAGGGAAGTGTGGAAGGGCATTAATATGCTTACAGAAGTCCGTGATCTGACGAGAGAAGGTAAAGAAATGGACTCTGGGAGCTGAAGTGCCAATTGTTATTCTTTTTAATAAACATGGCTCCTCTAAATTTCTTTAAATACCAGATTTCCTGAATGGTACCCATGTAGTAGATATAAATTTTGGTTAATATTATGAATTTTAAAGATTACGTCTATTCTTTTCTGCTTAGGGAAAAGACATTGCCTTGGAGAGCAGCTGGCTCGGATGGAGATGTTCCTGTTTTTCACAGCATTGCTCCAGCGGTTTCACTTGCATTTCCCACACGGGCTGGTGCCGGATCTGAAGCCCAGATTAGGCATGACATTGCAACCCCAGCCCTACCTCATCTGTGCAGAAAGACGCTGAAAGTGCTGGACGTCTTGTGGGAAAAGGTTACCTGGTTGCCTTTTACCCCTGAACCTTATTTATCTAATCAGTGTGTATGTGTGGACAAAACTCACAGCATCATAAAGCCAAAGGAACACAGGCATGTCTTTGAAAATAGTACTAAAGCAATAATAAGCATTAGCTATGGTTTTTTCCAAGCTTTCATGACCTCTAAGGTGGAATTATCTCTGGGGGAACACAAAGGTGCAAATGACAGGTGTTGCTTCAGGAAGCCGGGCCATGGATGCCCTAAGCAGAGCCTGAGTTTTCAGCCTCTTGTTGAGCACCAGGTACTGCTTTTCCCTTCTTGACTCCATCTTGCTCCTGTCCTGGGGCCTTTGCTTCCAAATGCCAATGCCAGTTCCCTTCTGGTAAGATATTATTAATGGGTGGTGTGGTAGGCGTCCAGTTTAATAGAGGACTAAATAAATTAGAACCTAAATAAATGAGTTTGGAGTACAGAGGTATTTTAGACATAGTGGCAGATAATAGAAGAAATATCTATGTATTTAAGAACCTGCCACAGTGCTTTCAAATCTTGCCCCCATTACGTCTTCGTGAGAATTACCTTGTTCTTATTACAAATGAGGGTCCCTGTGACCCGAGTATTCATCCCCATAGCACCAGTTCAGTAGAAGGAAATTACAGTAATGTAATTATAATAAAAAATGACACTGCAAAAATAATCATTAATTCTTCATAGGCACAGACATTTTTCCTAGTACACTTTTTTCCTAAACCAGTCACAGGTCTTAAAGATGGAATTGTTTTACCTTTTAAAGGTCTCCAGCCATTTCCTTGGATTACTGTTATTTTTCTGAAGAGAATACTGTACAAATCCAAAAAACATGCTTTATAGCCCGGGTAAGTGTATACATTGGGACACTTGAGAATGATGGGCTTCTAGTAATAATGATGCCAGGAAAATAAGTATGAACCATGACTGTCCTGATCAAACTGGTATGTATATTCTCTCATTTATAGTTTTTTAACATGATTTCTTCTAAGGTTGTACATCAAGGATTTCTGCTCTTATAACTTGGCTCTTGAGTAGTTGCAGCCTTAGAATAAATGCACATAACGATGACTTCTGTTAAGAATATGAATTTAACCATAATAACCTCATCTGTTGAATATTTTCAAGTTTCTGTATGGTGAATCAGGAGTTCTTGCATCTCTGATATATTAAGATGTTTCTGGTTGCAAGAGGAAGAAGTCCTGGGCAAACTTACGATAAAGGAGAAATTTGGCGGTAGTGCGGTAGTTTTAGAGTAGGTGTGACCTGCGTGCTCCATGGCGTCATCAAAGGTCTGCTTGTTTGCATCCCTCGATTTTGCCTCCCAGATGGGATCAGCTTATACCTTAAGACTGACTCACAGAAGTACATGTGCTTTGCCTCCTTGTTGAAACTGAGCTTGGGTTGTTTCTGGGGGAGTGAGGGAGCTTTTCAGATAATCTCCCAAAACTGTTCTCTGTGTCCCATAGGTCCTAACTAAGTTACATGCCCATCTTTTAAAACTAGGTCTTTTGAGTGGGATTATGGTTCACTTTGGCCTGACTACTAGAGCCAGTGATGGAGTTGGCTTCCGCCAAAGTACACGTGCTACATTGGGGCAGTATAGTTATCTAAACAACAGTAAGGAGAGTTATGAGAAGAGGAACTCCTGACCAGCAGACTAATTACAACATCTACCTCACTGCCCTCTAACCACTTGCTAACCCAAGCAACTTTCCCACCTGCTTCACTGACTCTTGAAAATGTTTGATCTTTGCTTTTCCTTTGGCACAGCAAATCTCTCATCCCTGGGCCTCCTACTTTCTATCATTCTCCTATAAATGCCTAGGTTGAACTCTACAGACTAGGGATTCTGGAAGCTTGGTGGTCTTAGCAAAGAAATTTATTGAACTAGAATAGAGTATAATCAAAATTAAGGAGGCCTGGGGCGCCTGGGTGGCACAGTGGTTGAGCGTCTGCCTTCGGCTCAGGGCGTGATCCCGGCATTCTGGGATCGAGCCCCACATCAGGCTCCTCCGCTAGGAGCCTGCTTCTTCCTCTCCCACTCCCCCTACTTGTGTTCCCTCTCTCGCTGGCTGTCTCTACCTCTGTCAAATAAATAAATAAAATCTTTAAAAAAAAAAAAATTAAGGAGGCCTTATTTTGCTCTTGAAGACTATCACTGTTTTTTCTGGAATGATTAAGACCTTCATAAATCTACAGAGAATAAAGAACATGCTATTTATTTTCTTTACCTTGTATCTAAAGAAATGTTTTATTTTTTCCTACTGAAGTTAATGCCATCCTGACAAAAATAATTTTAAAATGTAGACTTATAACTTGTTAAAGGTGAAAGAACTTTAATCTCACTTAATGTGCTCATGTTACAGCCAAAGAAATAGGAGTTCAGAGGAAGTGATTCCTCTAGTTCATAACAAATGCATGTCCTTCATCCCATATTCTTTCTACTCTTAATGATTTATACTGTGCTTTACAGTTTATTATAAGGTTGGGTTTTTTTTAAAGATTTTATTTATTTGTCAGAAAGAGAGGGATAGAGCGCACACAAGAATAGGGGAGCAGCAGGCAGAGGGAGAAGCAGACTCCCCACTGAGCAGGGAGCCCAATGCGGGACTCAATCCCAGGACCCTGGGATCAAGACCTGAGCCGAAGGCAGACGCTTAACCAGCTGAGCCACCCAGGCAACCCAAGGCTGTTTTTTATATAGTGTCAACTCTTGACTGTTTGGAACCAAGTAACTGTGGTAAAAATAAAATATTGCAGTTTTGGAAAAATACAAATTAAAAAAAATTTTTTTTGTAGGTTTTATTTATTTGAGAGAGAGAGCGAGATAGCGAGAGAGCATGAGTGAGGAGGAGAGGGAGAAGCAGACTCCCCGCTAAGCAGGAAGCCCAACACAGGGCATGATCCCAGGACCCTGAGATCATGACCTGAGCTGAAGGCAGACACTCAACCAACTGAGGCACCCCGGAAAAATATAAATTAACATGAATTAGTAAGTAATCCATAATGGAAAATATTTATTTTGGGGAACTATGTAGTAATAGACTGTGCATCTCCTGCAGTGGAAATGCCTTCTTTCTCATCAGTCAGTGGTGAGCTCCTACCCAGAATGTAGGAAATCAACTTCTGATTCAAGATGGCAACTGAGCATACTTCTCAAATGCCATTGAAATAACTCTAAGGATAGAAAAAGGGATAAAGGCATTGAGAATGGGGATGGAGGGCCATATTAAGGAATTCTGTACTTCCAAGTTCTAAAAGGTGGAAGGCAAATGGAGTAATATTGCAAGAACTACAGACAAGACCATGCATAGTCCAAGGCTGAGGTAAGATGAGAGCTCATTCTTCACAGGACAGCTATGGAGAAAATCAGTAGATAAGGAGAGGAGCTCATGAGGACAAAAAGAGTGGAAAGACATCAAGCCAGTGCCCTGGCCTCACTCTACTTTCTCTTCCTGTTTGTGCAGCTGTAGGACTTGCCCCCAGTGCTGAAGTAAAAATCTAAATAAATCGAGCGCTATGCCTAGGAGATGATGGTGTTCCTACAGAGGGATTGGTGCCCTAGATGGGCAGCCCCCTAGTTTGGTCTGATTTTGATCCTAAAGTTCTGCGTCATTCAAACCGTTCATCAGGTGTGGGGGCAAGTTCCAAGTTCCATGTAATTATAGGGGAAATGTCAGCAAAAGGGCTAGCATTAAGAATTTAATATATTTAACTATCAACTAAGACTAAAACGAAAGTGGAATAAGTGTGACAGGAATACCTAAATGTTTTACTCTCTGACAGTGTATAAATAATGCATCTAGGGGCACCTGGGTGGAGCAGTCGTTAAGTGTCTGCCTTCGGCTCAGGGCGTGATCCCGGCGTTCTGGGATCGAGCCCTGCATCAGGCTTCTCCACTGGGAGCCTGCTTCTTCCTCTCCCACTCCCCCTGCTTGTGTTCCCTCTCTCGCTGGCTGTCTCTCTCTCTCTCTGTCAAATAAATAAATAAATAAAATCTTAAAAAAAAAAAAAGAAAGAAAGAAAGAATGCATCTAACAACAGCAACAAAAAAAAAAAAAAAGGAAAAAAGGTAGAATGTAAAATAAGCTCCCTGATTGCCCCATATATAATGAGAATCAAATCAAAGGTAGTAATTTAAAACTGACAAAGCAAGGAGTAGAATTTTAAGTCTATTTAAGAGTACAAAAGTAAAGGATAGTAACATGACCTAAACTTGGGTAGTGGAAGGTATGGAGGAAGAAGAAGTACAAGCTGATGTTACTCATAAAAGAAAAGCAGATACTGTCCAAAGAAACAGGATTCAAAGATATTACATAAAGGTGCAAGGATAAAGAAAACCGCTAAATCAAAAATACAAACCTTTGTAAGTGTTAAAGCTAAAATTACTTTTTTGGGGGCGCCTGGGTAGCGCAGTCGTTAAGCGTCTGCCTTCGGCTCAGGGCGTGATCCCGGCGTTATGGGATCGAGCCCCACATCAGGCTCCTCCGCTGGGAGCCTGCTTCTTCCTCTCCCACTCCCCCTGCTTGTGTTCCCTCTCTCTCTGGCTGTCTCTAACTCTTCAAAAAAAATAAAAATAAAATCTTTAAAAAAAAAATAAAAATAAAATTACTTTTTTCGGAAAGAGCAAATAATATGAGAGAACTAAACTAAGTCTGTACATACAGTCACATGAAGAAATGTAAATAGGCTTATCTCACCTATTAAAATAAAAAGGTGTTCAGATTGGCTCACAGACAAAACCTAATTCTATATCATGCTGTACATAAGAGACATCTTAAACAGATTAAAAGTGAAAAAGGGATGGGCAAAGGCATACCAGGCAAATGCAAATAAAAAGAAAGCAGGACTCATGATCTTAGTAAAACAAGGTACAATTCAAAGCAGAAAAGCATAAGCAAGACAAAGAAATGCACTTTCTAATCCTAAAGACTAATTCTCAAGGAAGTTATGATAGTTTGAATAACGATTGCACCTAATAACATAATAGTGTCTTTCATAAAGCAAAAGGCGACAAGAGCTACATGGAGAGATATGCGAAGTACCTTAATACTAGGAGACTAAATCACTTCTCTCAGCCTAGGAAAATCAAGTGGACCCAGAAAAAGAAAAAACAAATGAAGTAAAGAAGACCCATATTACATAGTCAATAAGGTAGATCTGGCAAATACACATCAAATTCTGTATGTATTAGTAGAAATGCCATTTTTACAAGTGCCATCTAATATTCACGAAAACTGACCTTATCAGTGGATAAAAAGTGAACTTTGATAAATTCCAGAAGTATAAATAATACAGATTTCATTCTCTGAAAATAATACATTAAGAATGGGTGTTAATAACAAAGCCAGAAAATGAAATTGCCCCTATATCTTGAAATTTTATTTTATTTTACTTTTTTAAAGATTTTATTTATTTATTTGCCAGAGAGAGCGAGCGGGCACAAGCAGGAGGAGCAACAGGCAGAGGGAGAAGCAGGCTCCCCACTGAGCAGGGAGCCCGACGTGGGGCTCAGTACTAGGACCCTGGGATTATGACCCGAGCTGAAGGCAGACACTTAACCTACTGAGCCACCCAAGTGTCCCATATATCTTGAAATTTTTACAAAATTACAAACTTTGGGCAAAGGGGAAAGATAAACCAAAATTGCAGAATTTCTAGAAAATGATAAAAACTCTGACTATCAGAATCTATGGAATCCCCTAAAGTAGTCCTCAGAAGACAACTCCTAGTCCTAAATGCTTATTTCAGTGAAAAATGAAATGTTGAAAATGAATTAAGCATACTCTATTTTTTCAAAATAGGAAACAAACCAAAGGAAAGCATAAGAAAGCAATTATAAATTCCCGACAGGTAGGAATTAATGTAGAGAAATAAAACTAATAAGTTGGATCTTTTTTTAAAAAAATTTATTTATTTATTTGAGAGAGAGAGAGCACAAGCAGAGGGGAGGGGCAGGAGGAGAAGCAGACTCTCTGCTGAGCAGGGAACATGACTAGGGGCTGGATCCCAGGACCCTGGGATTATGACCTGAGCCAAAGGCAGACACTTAACCGACTGAGGCACCCAGGCGCTCTGGATCTTACTTATTTACTTACTTACTTATCAGTCAATCAGTACATTAGATCAAGAGTCAGCAGATTATACTCTACAGTCAACATTTGGCTCCTATCTGTTTTGTATGGCCTACAGACTCAGAATGGCTTTCAGATTTTTAAGTGTTTGAAAAAATAGTTTGTGACACATGAAGATATTCTGAATTTCAACTTGAGTATTCATAGTTACATTGGGATGCAGAAACACTCATTTAAAAAAATACATTGCCTATAGCTGCTTTTTGTGCAATGATGGCAGAGTTGAGTAGTTGTGACAGAAAGTGTATGTGGCACTCTCATGTCTTACCCTTTGCATGCTGCTTGACACACTGCAGATCAGTGATGTGGTCAGAACATGGCAGCACTCCCAGCTCTATGCACATCTCCGTATTGTAGCATTTTATTTAAAAACCTTAAATTTAATGTTTTTGCCAGCGCATGGTCATCACATCAAACAAGAACAAGAAGAGAGAGAAAAGTGAATTTTGAATGTCCTGCTTTTAGGGCATAGTGGAGTGTGGATTATTTTAACCAATTTAGGTGGCAAAACATTATGTTTATTATAGAATAACACTGTAGCTCTGCCAGAAGAATACAGTATGCTCTGGCACTCCCACACTAAGCACTCAGCACAATATCCCTCAGGAGGCAATGGTCAGAAAAATTAGATATTTTTAATGATATCTAACAATCGAACATCCTAACAATTTCTTCACGAAAAATGAAAACAAAGCTGCAACCAAAGTAAGTTTCTGAGTGGTTCACTTGTTATCCAGGCAGAGAAAGACATTTATTACTTGTGAATTAATTGTGTTTAATTGAAGCAGCCAAAGAAATATGTCCAGAAAACAAACTTGTGTAAGACTAATAGTCTTTCAGTGAGAACAGTTGCTCAAAGTTGAGGACATTGGAGCAATGTTGATAGTCAGTTAAAAACAATGCACGTGATTCTGAGTGATTTTCCATGGCTCTTGATGGGTGAACAGATGTTACCCATACTGTTCGGTTGTTTATTCAAGAAATCCATGCCAAGTTTGACTAAAAATTTAGCCTCGGTGACTGGTCTGCGTGAAACAACTACAGGAGAGGATCTTCTCAAAGAAGATGAGGAAACACTAATTCAGGTCAACTTGCTATGGAATCAGCTGAGATGTGTTACAACTGATAGTGAAAATACATGTGGAACAGAAAGAGGCATGGACAAGTGTGATTCATCAGCAGGTACTTTGCACAAAATACTTGAATCTATCATGTGGTACAAAACTGGTGTTGTCAAGCGGTGAACTTCATTTATTCCCAGGGACTTAACCATCTTAAGTTTTGTGATTTTTTGTTAGAAATAGAAGCTATCCTGACTTGCTCTACCAAGTCACAATTCAGTGACTTAGCAGTCACTTTTTATTGCAAGTTTCTTAGCTCGGGACCAAAATTGAAATTTTTCTGAATAAGAACAACCACCCTTAACCACTGTGATCAAATATGGAATGGCTTTAGACACTAGCTTTTACAGCAGACTTGATCGTTCTTAATGAGTTTAACCTAAAATTATATGGCAAAACAGTACTTCTATAGGAAACATACTGAGGTGAAGTTGTTCCAACAACCTAAGAACACTTTGAATCACAGTCTAGTTGACCTTCGAACAACACAAGAGTTAGGGGCACCAACCCTGTGCAGTTGAAAACCTGGGTATAACTTTTGACTTCCCAAAAAACTAGTAGCCTACTTTTGACCGGAAGCCTTACTGATAACGGAAATAGTCGATTTACACATATTTTGTATGTTGTATATATTATATAGTGTATTCTTGTTATAAATCAGAGAAAAGAAAATGTTATTAAGAAAATCATAAGGGGCGCCTGGGTGGTTCAGATGGTTAAGCATCTGCCTTTGGCTCAGGTCATGATCCCGGGGTCCTGGATCAAGTCCCACATCAAGTTCCCTGCTCAGCGGGGACCCTGCTTCTCCCTCTCCCTCTATTACTCCCCCTGCTTTTGTTCTCTCACTCTCTCTGGCAAATGAATAAATAAAAATCTTAAAAAGAAAAAAAATCCTAAGAGGGGCGCCTGGGTGGCTCAGTCGGTTAAGTGTCTGACTCCTGATTTTAGCTCAGGTCATGACCTCAGGACCGTAAGATCAAGCCCCTTGGGCCCCACACTGGGCATGGAGCCCGCCTAATATTCTCTCGCTGCCTTTCCCTCTGCCCCTCCCCCCTTACTTACATGTGCTTAGTCTCTCTCTCAAAAAAAAAAAAAATCATAAGGAGAAAATATATTCATAGTACTGTACTGTAAAAAATATGCATATAAGTGGACCCACTCAGTCCAGACCTGTGTGGTTCAAGTGTAGATTTTGACATCAAGCTACTTTATATACTTCTTGTGCTGTCAAAAGTTAAAACGAGAAATGAGGCCTTCATTCTCAAAGATCTTTCCAGCCGGTATGTTTGTGAGCTCAAACTGAAGTTCCAGCAGCACTTTTTCAGACCTGAATGCAAGTGCAAAGGAAATTTCCATATTTCAAAATTTATTTAACCTTGCGATCAAAGAGCTTCCGTCTAACTTTCAGTTGGAAGTGATTAGTCTGTAAAGTAATGACATGCTAAAAAGGCAAAGATTGAAGAATTTAATAGAATTCCATAAATGCCTTCCCCATAATTAATGTACTCAGTTAAAATCAGATGCTCATGGATTGATATCAGTATTTGACACTACCCATCTTTGTGAAAAGGTGCTTTCAAATATGAAATCTGTAAATCTCATTACAGATCAGCATTAACAGATGAACATTTGTAATGTTTTGATGATGGGAAGCACGAACTTTGAACCCCAATTAAGCAAAATTTTATCTCCTGGAAAAGGATTCCTTTTTTCTCATTAGTGAATCAATATTATTTTTTCAGTACTTAATTATTATTATATTTCGAATGTCATAAATAAAAATTTTTTAGAAATTTTTCATTCCTGTTCTATAAGTACCTACATAATATTTTGGCCTGCAAAGCCTAAAATATTTACTATCCACCCCATCGTGACTCTGGAATTAGACAAGCAAACTAAGCACTAGCTAGCTTGATTAATCAAGGAAAAGGGAGACAGAATAAATACTCAAATATGAAATGATAAGGGAAAATAATCACAGAAACAGAATTTTAATAATCACACGAAATTAATTTAAGTAACTCAATGCAAAGAAGTTTGAAGATCTGAATTAATTGATAAGCTATGAAAATAGAATGAACCAATATTAGGGCATCTGGGTGGCACAGTCGGTTAAGTGTGCAACTCTTGGGGTTTTTTTTGTTTTTTGTTTTTTTAAAGATTTTATTTATTTGACAGAGATAGAGACAGCCAGCGAGAGAGGGAACACAAGCAGGGGGAGTGGGAGAGGAAGAAGCAGGCTCATAGCGGAGGAGCCTGATGTGGGCCTCGATCCCAGAACGCCGGGATCACGCCCTGAGCCGAAGGCAGACGCTTAACCGCTGTGCCACCCAGGCGCCCCCAACTCTTGGTTTTGACTCATTGTGATCTTAGGGGTCATGAGATCGAGCCCCATACCAGGCTCAGTGTGGAGTCTGCTTGATATATATATATATATACACATATATATATATATATACATACATATGTGTGTGTGTATATATATATATATATTTTTTTTTTTACCAGTATTGACTCTAAAAGAAATAGCTTCAATAGATCAGTTTTCATAAAACAAGAAGTTGCCCAAAATGTAGCCTTCAAAAACCTATTTGAGCTGATACACTAATAATGAAGTAGCAGAAAAAGAAATCAGGAAAACAATCCCATTTACAGTTGCACCAAAAATAATAAAATAACCTAGGGATAAACTTAGGTGGTGAAAGACCTGTATTCTGAAAACTATAGGACATTGATGAAAAATTGAAGAAGACAAAAATAAATGGAAAGATATTCTATGCTCATGGATTAGAAGAAAAAATATTGTTAAAATGTCCGTACTACCCAAAGGAATTTACAGATTCAGTGCAACCCCTATCAAAATGCCAACAGCATTTTTCACAGAACTAGAACAAGTAATCCTAAAATTTGTATAGAACAACAGAAGACCCTGAATAGCTAAAGCAATCTTGAAAAAGAAAAACAAAGTTGGAGGTATGACAATCCCAGGTTTCAAGGTACACTACAAGATTACCACAAGTAATCAAAACAGTATGGTACCAGCACAAAAATAGACACATAAATCAATGGTACAGAATAGAGAGCCCAGAAGTAAACCCACTCTTTTATAGTCAATCTACAGGATAGGAGGCAAGAATATGCAATAGGAAAGAGTCTCTTCAACAAATAGTGTTGCGGAAACTGGACCACTTTCTTACACATACACAAAAATAAACTCAAAATGGATTAAAGACCTAAATGTGAAACCCACAACCATAATAATCCTAGAAGAGACTATAGGCAATCATTTCTCTGACATTGGCCATAGAAATATTTTTTTAAGGTATGCCTCCTCAGGCTAGGGAAACAAAAGCAAAAATAAACTATTGGGGGCATCTGGGTGGCTCAGTCAGTTAAGTGTCTGCCTTCGGCTCAGGTCGTGATCCCAGGGTTCTGGGATCAAGCCCCACATCGGGTTCCCTGCTCAGCAGGAAGCCTGCTTCTCCCTCTCCCTCTGCCTGCTGCTCCCCTTGCTTGTGTTCTCTCTCTGTCAAATAAATAAGATCTTAAAAAAATAAAATAAAAAATAAACTATTGAAACTACATCAAAATTAAAAGCTTCTGAACAGCAAAGGAAACAGTTAAAACAAAAAGACAACGTACTGAATGGCAAGGATGTGGAAAAGAGGTACCCTCATACACTGTTGGTGGGAATGCAAGCTGGGGCAGCCACTATAGAAAACAGAATAGAGGTTTCTCAAAAAATTAAAAATTGGATTACCATATGCTCCAGTAATTCCACTACTGGGTCTTTACCCAAAGAATATGAAAATACTAATTCAGAAAGATATATGGACCCCTATGTTTATTGCAGCATTATTTAAAATAGCCAAGAGATGGAAGCAACCCAAGAATCCATTGATAGATGAATGGATAAAGAAGATTGGTATGTATATCCACCATGGACTATCACTTTGCCATAAAAAAGAGTGAAATCTTGCCATTTGCAACAACATGGATAGATGTAGAGGGTATAATGCTAAGTGAAATAACTCAGTCTGAGAAAGACAAATATATGATTTCACTCGTATGTGGAATTTAAGAAACAATGAAAAAGACAAACAAAAAACGAGAGTCTTAAACATAAAGAACTAATGGTTGCCAAAGGGAAGCAAAAGGGGGAATGGGTGAAATAGGTGAGGGAGATTAACAGTACACTTACGACGAGCATTATACTGTATACCTGAAACAATATACTACTGCATGTTAATTATACTGGAGTTAAATAAAATAAAATGTAAAAAAAAAATATTTGAGCTGTCGCATAGCATAAAAACAAAAAGGAAATTCTTAAATCCTTTTGAAATCAAAAAATTTTAATAAATTCTTCAGAAAAGATCCACCACTACATTTAAAAATTAATGCATATGGTCAAATAGAGTTTACTCTTGGAACATAGGAATGGTTCAACATTTGGCAATATTATTAATCATATACAAAGAATTGAGGTGGATATCTTCATAGATGCTGGAAAGTCATTTGATAAAATTCAGCACTCAGTAAAATACAAATCGTGGAATGAATATATACATATGTACACCTATTTAAAAAGGATATGTATATTTGCGAATATATGTATGTAAAGTATATATGCACATTCCAAATCTGGTGTGGGAATATTGGAGACCTTCCTTTAACGTTAACAAGAAAATGAGTCCACTATCATCACTACTGTTTTCACATTGTATTAGCTAACACAATTAGAGAACATTAGATTGAAAGAATTGGGGAAAACAGAATGAAAGTATTTCTATTTGCAGATGGTATAACTATATCCCATAGAATCCGTGAGAATAGATAATTCAATAAAGTAATGATATAAAATTAAAATACAAAAACATCAATAGCTATTATATGTCCAGCAACCATTAGATGTATGAAAGAGAAAGTACCATTTTTCAATATTGATAAAAATGAAATAGCAATAAATATAACAAGAATATGTAAAAGATGAGTCGAAAAACATAACACTCTTGAAAGAGGACTTGTGCAAATGTGTAGACGCTATATTCTTGGGTAAAAAGACAACATAAAGTCGTTGGTTCTCCATAGGTTAATGTATACGTTTAATGTGGTCAGGTGTTTTGTTTTTTTAATAGACCTGTTTCTAGTATAAAGTTTGAATAATAAGATAGCTATTTTTTTTAATTTTTTTTAATGTTTTTTTATTATATTATGTCAGTCACCATACAGTACATCCCCAGTTTCCGTATGTAAAGTTCGATGATTCATTAGTTGCGTGTAACACCCAGTGCACCATGCAATACGTGCCCTCCTTACTACCCATCACCGGTCTATCCCATTCCCCCACCCCTTCCCCTCTGAGGCCCTCAGTTTGTTTCTCATAGTCCATAGTCTCTCATGCTTCATTCCCCCTTCTGATTACCCCCCTTTCTTTATCCCTTTCTTCCCCTACCGATCTTCCTAGTATAAGATAGCTATTAATAGAGGTGCGTGGCTGGCTTAGTCAGTAGAGCATGGGATTCTTGATCTCAGAGTTGTGAGTTTGAGCCCATGTTGGATGTAGAAATTACTTAAAAATGAAATCTTTAAAATAATTTTTAAATAAAATAGCATAATAATGATATGAATAGATAAATAGAAAAATAACAAAGAATAATCTACATTTAAAAAGTCAAGTCAGTGAAACAAAGATGGACTTCTAATTTTTTTTTATTTTTATTTTTTGAGAGTTTTGTTTGAGAGAGAGCATGAGCGAGGGGGAAGGGCAGAGGGAGAGGGAGAAGGAGACTCCTCACTGAGCAGGAAGCCCGACATGGGGCTTGATCCCGGGACCCTGCGATCATGACCTGGGCCGAAGGCAGACGCTTAACCAACTGAGCCACGCAGGCGCCCCAGATGGACTTTTAAATAAATGGTATTGATATTGAGAGTACTCTCTAGTGATTTGGAAACAGCTAAAAATTTGGATTCGTATTTCATAGCCTGTGCCTTGATATACTATAAATGACTTAAAAGTTTAAATTTATAAAAGCCATAAAAATGCTAGAAAACACGGATGAATCCTTCTTTAACTTTGGAAGGAGAAAGCCTTTCTAATTACAACTCAAAATCCAGACGCTATAAAGTAAGACATACATTTTTGGAGACTGGGTCCACATTCCGTATGTTGGCCTGCCTTGTTTTGTTTTGTTTTGTTTTGTTTGACAGGATTTGTCCTGGTGATCGCTCCATATCACTATGTAGAAATGATCCCCACCTAGTAACAACAGAGCTTTGTGAATCGGGGCTGGTGCATGTAACCAATAGGATGTGACGAAAGTGACTGTGTGACTTCCAAGGCTTGCCTAAAGAAAGGCACTGCAGTTTTTCGCCTTGGTCTCTGAGCTCTCATTCTGTGGGGAGCTGGCCACCATGTCATAAGGACGCTCAAGGACTCCGGTGGAGAGGCCCACATACGGAGAAACTGATGGGAGCATCAGTTGCCGGGATCGGCTCGCCCACCATGTGAGTGAGCCACCTTGGAAACAGATCCTCCTCAGACCTTCAGATGACTACAGACCCAGCAAGCATCTGACTGTGATCTTGGGAGAGACCCTGAGCCAGAACTGCTCACGCGGCCATTTCCTGACTCACAAAAACTACAATAGATGATTATTACCAGTATATTTTGGGGTGATTTCTTAGCATTGGCTAATGAATACAAAGAACGATGTAAAAAATATGTCCCCTTTTTGTATGAAGTGGAGAATAAAAGTGTGTGTGTGTGCACGTATGCACTTGTATTTGAATAAAAAGCAGTAGCTGGATTAATACAAACTAATGAAAATGGTCATTCCTAGGAAACTGAGAGAAAAGGGTAGATGAGGATGGGGTGGAAGTAAGACATTTTACTGTGTCCATCTTTGATTACTTAAGTTTTTGATTATCAGTAATTGTATTTGTTATATATATAAAACAAACACATAGTGAATATATAAATATAAATGGATAGAATTGAAACCACAAAAAACAAAGGTATTCTTGAAAATTAAAATTCATCATCTTTTTTTTTTTTTTACAAAGTATTAATACCCAGATTAAATTGGAAGCTTAGTCTAAGGACAGAAATTAGGCATGGTTATTTTCAAAGGTCCCAAGTGATTTTAATATGCAACTAAACACTGTCTTAGGAGAAGCTCTTTTTCAACTTTCCAAAACTGACAGGAACAGTAATGGAAAATTTAAACAGTTCTGTAATAAAGAAACAATGCATTATTTTTTTAAATGTCTACAAAGAAAATTCTATGTGTAAATGAATTCACCAGTGAATTCTAACAACAATCATACGAATACTTCTAGAGAATAGGAAAAGGCACACCCCCCAAATGATTTTTTTTTTCCATGCTAGAATAGCTTTGATACCAAATTCATGTCTATTTAAAGACAGGGAAATTATAAGCCAATCTCACTCATGAACAGAGATGTGAAGAAATATATATGTGTAAATCACACATATAACCAACGTTGTTATGCAGACACCCATCAGATCTGGTTAGGGCCTCCATCATAGCCTCATTTTAACTTAATTGTCTCTTTACAGGCCCTGTCTCCAATTGGGGGGTTAAGACTTCAACACATGGATTTGGGGGAATACAAGTAAGCTCACAACAACAAGGTAATGAAGAATTCTGTGGCCAAGATCTAAACAAAAGAGGAAATCTGGAGACGTGAGCTTGGACTGTCACACTCATTTTCTCCTTGAGTTGTGAACCAATCTGGGGGAGGTAACTCACAGGCTAAGAAGTTAAGCACAGGTTTTGATGGATTCACAGAGCTGGGGGCCAAACACTTGGAGAATAAATATAGCCTACCAAGGGACCTAAAAAGCTATACTCTCAGAGTAAGAGTGAAAAAATGGGCTACATTGAAAGTGACCACCAGCTTTGATTTGTTTCAGTCCCTGGTGGGACGAAGGTGATTCAAGATTAATAATCCTAATCCCAGCATCCTGCCAGAGGCAAACAAATCCTCTCTGGAGGAGGATAAAAATCCTAGGCCTTAAATATTTCTTCAATTTTTTCATATACATTGTTGGCAGTCAATGATAACTAGCATGTAAGGAGACAAGATGATGACAAATCAAAAAAAACAACAGACAACAGAAAGACCTTTAACAGATCCAGATAATAGAATTATTAACTGCTAACTTTACAATAAATATGCTTAATACATTTGTAGTGGACACTCTGAGTCCTTTTTTTTTTTTTTTAAGATTTTATTTATTTGACAGCACACAAGCAGGGAGAGCTGCAGGCAAAGGGAAAGGGAGAAGCAGGCCCCCCGCAGAGCAGGGAGCCCCCGATATGGGACTTGATCCCAGGACCCCAGGATCCTGACCTGAGCCGAAGGCAGACGCTCAACTGATCGAGGCACCCAGGCGCCCCACTCCTAGTCCTCTACCATGATGTATTTATTTGGTGGATTCACTCACTCCACCTATGCCCCTACTCGTACCCCCACGTGTAAGCTGCTCATACTCTTTCCCAGAAGAATAGTCCACAATTGATGAGGTCCTCTCTCCTGGAATTCCCTAGGAGGTTAGCCTGAACTCACGCCCCCATCCCTGCCCCAGAAGGCAGTAACTCACTAATCCAGGAGTACTGAGATTTGCCTCAAAGAGCACAACTCTGTGATGCTATTGGTGCTTCAGAACTATCCTATGGGATCAGGCTGAGGATTTCAGCCACATCAATGTCGGGCTTCTTCCCATGCCTTATTCTGCTCCTCTCAGAAGCTTTCCCTCAATAAATCAGTTGCACAGGATTCCCTAGCTCAGGCTCTGCTTCTAGGAAACCTAACATAATGTTTAAGATTGAAAAATTCATCAGGGAATTAAAAATTATAAAATAGAAATTCCAAAACTGAACCATAAATTAGCTAAATTATAAGAACTTAGTGGATAGATTTAGTAGTGGACTGCAATATAGTGAAGAAATGGCCTAGAATTAAACACAGAGATAAAGGATGGAAAATGAAAAAAGTGTAAGTGATGAAAGGGATATAATAATATCTAACATTTATGAACTTGAAAACCTGGAGGGGGAGAAGAGAAAGCATGGGACAGAAGTAATACTTGAAAATGTAATGGCTAAGAATTTTCCAAAACCGATAAAAGAGTTTAAGCCAGAGACTTAAGAAGCCCTATGAACACCATACACAATAAATAGAAAGAAGAAAAACATCACTTCAAAGCAACAATAAAACTGATCCCTTACTTCATAATAGAAGCAGTGCCAATCCAGAAGACAAAGGCATGGTATCTTTACATGCTGCAAGAAAATAATTAGGAATATGACACTCCGCCTTGATAAGCTTCACTCCAAAAGGTGAAAGGCATTTCAAACAAAGAGAAGTCAGGTGAGTGTCTTCAGCAGGGAGAAGAGGGGACTGAGGTGGGGAAGAGGCATGTGAGAGCTTCTGGGTAGACAGCAAGGTTTGCTGCATGGGGTGTTCAGAGCGTCTTATTTTGCTGTATGTATTTCTGTATGCTCCCATGTATATTGCACAAAAACATCAATTTTTACCCATTGTACTCATTTTTTAAAAGATTTTATTCATTTGAGAGAGAGTGCTACTGGGGCACGGGCAGTGGGAGAGGGACAAGGAGATTCCACACTGAGCCCAACTCAGGAAGCTGGGCTCAGTCTCAGGACCCCAAGATCATGACCTGAGCTGAAATCAAGAGTTAGATGCTCAACAGACCGAGTCACTCAGGCTCCCCCCATTTGTACTCACTTTTAATGTGAAAACATTTCATTTATAAATTATCTTCTAAAGCAGAGGAGCCTGTATACTGAATGAAGAATACTGAATATTTTCAAATGTTGTATGTAGTAATGATGAATACAAGGTCAGCAATGTTGAGATCTATAAGAAATATATCTGGCCATTCATGCAATGAAAATACATTTCTAATATATATTTGGGCCTCATTCATAGTTCCTGGCTTACAGCTCCCAAACCCCTTGGAATTTCCTGAGCGATAAGAGCAAAGAGAGCATCTTTTACTATACTGTTTGATCTCTCCTCTTCGGTTTCTAAATAAACCCTTCAGAGCCATAAAGGTGTAATGGGTTTCTTGTTATTCATAACAAGCTCCTTTCCACCCCAGCTGGGTTTATGTAAAGGAGGTGACGTCGGAGTAATGCCTTACTGTGAGGACTGGTTGTCAGGAGAACCAATCATGATCAAAGGGTTGGAACTTTCAGTCCCACCCCCTGATTTCCGGGGAGGGGACAGGGTTGAAGGTTGTATCAATCACCAATGGTAAATGATTTAATTAGCTACACCTGTGGAATAAAGCCTCCTTAAAATCCCAGAAGGAAGGGGTTTGGAGAGCTTCCCAGTTGGGGAATCAGAATGCTTCATGCGGTGTTGTGCTGGGTCTAAAACTCCGTAAGGACAGAAGCTCCGTTGTTGGGGAACTTACCTTCTGTATTTCTTCATCTGGCTGTTGGTTTGTATCCTCTAATATCCTCTGTAATTAACTGGTAACTTGTGAGTAAATGGATTTTTTTTTAAGTTTGGTGAAGAACTCTAGCAAATTAATGGAACCCAAAGAGGGGGCTGTGGGAACCTCCAATCTGTAGTCAGTGGGTCAGTCAGTGAATGGCGTCTGAAGCAGAGGACAGTCTTGTGGGACTCAGCCCTTACCTTGTGGAATGTGATGCTGTGTCTCGGTAAATAGTGTCGAAATTGAGTTGAATTGTAGGACACTCAGCTGGTGTTGGAGAATTCATTACTTGGTGGTAATGTGAGAAAACCACAAACCACATTGGAATTGGTGCTAGAAATTTTAGGTTTAATTTTAAAATAAAATTTAACACTTAAAAATTGAGACTTCTTATAAAAATCTGTATTTTTTTTTAAGATTTTTTATTTATTTATTCGACAGAGACAGCCAGCGAGAGAGGGAACACAAGCAGGGGGAGTGGGAGAGGAAGAAGCAGGCTCATAGCGGAGGAGCCTGATGTGGGGCTCGATCCCATAACGCGAGGATCACGCCCTGAGCTGAAGGCAGCCGCTTAAGGACTGCGCCACCCAGGTGACCCTAAAAATCTGTATTTTTAACCTTGTCTTTAAAAATGAAGTTCTATCAAAGCTGGACTGGCATTTCGAATGGCAAAAATCAAGTATACTTTAGTTGCGGCTTTTTACATGCTATATCCATATTTACTGCGCCAAGTCCACATCATTAGTTTGTAATTTCTATCTGGTCTTGTAGGTATTTAAATATGTGACCTCCACTTAAAACATCTGAAGAAAGCTCTCACTTGCGTCCCACTGTGAATCTGCTTCTACAGGCAAAATATTCTAGATTCTTTATATTATTTGATCCTTATCCCCCTTCTCTGGACCTCTTTTACTTACCAGTGTTTTGGGGTTTTGGTTTTTTAAACCTATCATCTAGTTCAGAATGGAGTGGATGCGGACACTGTATTTTGAGGAATGGAGTTTAAGAACCGCCCCTGTTTGTCTTTTTTTTTTTTTAACCAGAAAAAAAACAACAACAGGTAATTAACAACAGCTCCCAGTGCTTTTATCAGTAGTGGTCTTATTAAACCAGCCCTTCATTTATCCTTTACTAAGAGCAATTATTTGAGTTTAAATGCAAGGAATCATGTTTTTTCTTCTTAAACTTCATCAACTTAATGGTGGATTTTCATATCTTTACTAATCTTCTGTGTCTTCATTCAGGCTGGTAATACCGAGACAGCTGTTAAGGGAAAATAAAGATAAAACTGCAGCAGACAGATACCCACTTAATTGTTTTCCCGATGAAATTAACTGTGAATATTCTCATTAAAATCTTTCCCTAAAAAATCTGGGAAACCCCAATGGGAATTTTGACCAGGTGAAGCTTGTTCAAGAGAATTAAAACAAGTCTAAGACCCTAAGCTTGGGGACTGTTTCCAAACTGAAATTGGTAACAGCAGGATTTGAGACTGTTCTATAAAAATGCGGTAGAAATTTGTACACTGATAGCACATGACAAAATTCTAAACTTTCAATTAATTTGAAAAAATCCTGTTTCTCAATTCTTGGGATTTTCTCTTAAACAATGATACCATTTATAAATGATGACAGTTTTGTGTCTTCTTTTCCAATTATTATGGTGGTTTTTCTTACTAAGGTTAGAAGCTCTAGGACAATGTTGATGAAAGTGACGATAGTGAGCATGCTTAGCTTTTTAAGGGAATGACATTTCACTGTTAATATGACCTTTACTGTAGTTTTTCTTCATGCCCCTAGAACTTCAGTTTGCTTCTCTTCTAGGTTTGTCTTTTTCCCCCTTCCTACCCTCCATCCTTCCTTCTTTCACTTCTTTTTTTCCCCTTAAATGATAAAAGGATGAATTATTTATCTCTTGAGATAATCTTTTTTCTTTTTTAATTGGCTAACATGTTTATTTTTTAATTGAAATATCGTTGATATACAATATTATACTTGTTTCAAGCATACCACACAGTGATTCAACATGTAAATATTGGGAACCCTTACCACGGTGTTTACCTTCTTTTTTTTTTTTTTTTTTAAGATTTTATTTATTTATTCAACAGGATAGAGACAGCCAGCGAGAGAGGGAACACAAGCAGGGGGAGTGGGAGAGGAAGAAGCAGGCTCATAGCGGAGGAGCCTGATGTGGGGCTCGATCCCATAACGCTGGGATCACGCCCTGAGCCGAAGGCAGACGCTTAACCACTGTGCCACCCAGGCGCCCCATACCTTCTGTACCATACGATGTTATTACATTGTTATCGACAGTATTCCGAGCCACACTTCACATCCGCGTGACTGATATATTTTATAACTGGAAGTTCATACCTACTGATGCCCCTCACCTACTTCACCCATCCTTCCAAACCTCTCCTCCGGCAACCATCAGTTTAATATCTGTATTTATGGATCTGTTTTTATTTTTGTTCATTTGTTTTGTTTTTAGATTGAAAATGTGAGATTGTATGGTGTTTTTCTTTCTGACTTATTTCACTTAGTTAGCTTAAGGACCTCAAGGTCCATCCGTGTTTTCACAAATGGCAAGATTTCTTCCTTTTTTGTGGCTGAATAATATTCTGTTGGACATCTATGCCACATTTTCTTTCTTTCTTCATCCATCAGCAGACACTTAGGTTGCTTCTATGTCTTGACTATTGCAAAGAATGGTGAACTGAGGGGTGTATGTACCTTTTTGAGTTAGTGTTTTTGTTTCCTTTGGATAAATACCCAGAAGTGGACTTGTGGGATCTTACGGTAGTTCTTTTTATTTTGGGGACAACTTTCATATGTTTGTCATAGTGGCCGTGCCAGTTTACTTTCCCACCAACAGCACACCAGAGTTCCTTTTTCTGGGGCTCCTGGGTGGCTCAGTTGGTTAAGCGTCTGCCTTTGGCTCCGGTCATGATCCCAGGGTCCTGGGATAAAGTTCTGCATTGAGCCCCTTGCTCAGCAGGGAACCCGCAGCTCCCCCTCTCTCTGACAAATAAAACCTTTTTTTTTTTTTCTTTTAAGATTTTATTTATTTGCCAGAGAGCACAAGCAGGGGGAGCAGCAGACAGAGGGAGAAGCAGGCTCCCTGCTGAGCAAGGAGCCCAGTGCGGGACTTGATTCCAGGATACTGGGATCATGACCTGAGCCAAAGACAGCCACTTAACCAACTGAGCCACCCAGGAGTCACAGTAAATAAAATCTTTTTTAAAGAATGCCCTTTTCTCTCCTTTCTCGCCAGCACTTGTAGGAGTGGTTACTCTCAGACAGACAGGAGCTGACAGGTGGGGGTGACCACTCCCTGCGGTTTTGATTTGCGCTTCCCTGACTGGGTGTCCAGCACCTTTCCATGCGCCTCTTGCCATCTGTGTCTCCTCTCTGGAGAAGGTCCGTTCAGAGCCTCTGCCCAGTTGTAGAATCGGAGCGGGCTCTGGTTGTTGTGGTGCGTGGTTTGCTGTGGAGGCGTAGGAGTGCTTCGTGTGTTTTGGATCTTAACCCCTTAGGGGATAGGCCTTTACACATATCTTCTCCCACTCCTCGAGTTGCCTTTTTGTTTTGCTGCTGGCTTCCCTCACTGCGGCTTTTCAGCTTGATGTAGTCCCAGTTGTTCGTTTTTGCTGGTGGTGATCTATCAAAAAAATCAATGCCAACATCAGTGTCCAGGAGCTAGCTGCCTGTTTTCTTTGTGTTTTATGGTTTCGTGTCTCACGTGTAGGTCTCACATGTAATCCATGTTGAGGTTATTCTGTATATGGCGTGAGAAAGTGGTCCAGTTTCATTCTTTTACGTGCAGCTGCCCGGTTTCCCAGCACCATTTCTTGAAGAGATGGTGTCTTCCTTATTGTATGTTTTTGTCATAGATTAACTGACCATATGAGCATGGGTTTATTTCCAGGTTCTCTGTTCTATTAATCTATGTGCTTTGTGCCAGGATGATATTGTTTTGGCTTCTTTGAATGCTAATGGTCAACCATTATCTTTGTTGGTGTTTTTTTTAAAGTTCATATATATTTTTAAAGTAAACTCTACCCCAGCGTGGGGCTTGAACTCATGACCCTGAGATCAAGAGTCACATGCTCAAGGTTCCTGGGCGGTTCTGTCAGTTAAGCAACCAATTCTTGATTTTGGTTCACGTCATGATCTCAGGGTCATGAGATCGAGCCCTGAGTTGGGCTCCACACTGAGCATGGAGCCTGCTTAAGATTCTCTCTCTCCCTCTATCCCCTTTAGTGTGCACACTTGTGCTTGCTCACTCGCTCGCTCTGTCTCTTTAAAAAAAAAAAAACAAAAACAAACACATGCTTCACCAATGAGCCAGCCAGCCAGGCACCCCCAGGATGATACTGTTTTGATTATTATAGTTTTGTAGTATATCTTGAAATCCGGGATTGTGTTACCTCCAGCTTCGTTCGTTCCCAAGACTGCTTTGGCTATTCAGGGTCTTTTGTGGTTTCATACAAATTTTAGGATTATTTGTTCTAGTTTTCCAAATAAATGCTCTTGGTGTTTTGATAAGGATTGCGTTGAATCTGTAGATTGCTTCGGGTGGTACGGGCATTTTAACAGTAATCTTGCCATTCAGGAACATAGTATATCCTTCCATTTACTTGTCTCATCTGCAGTTTCTTTCATCAGTATGTTATAGTTTTCAGAGTATAGGTCTTTCACCTCCTGGGTTAAGCTTATTTCTAGATATTTTATTCTTTTTGATGCAATTGCAAATGAGATTTCTTGATTTCTTTTCCTGCCAGTTTGTTATTGGTGCATAGAAGCACAACAGATTTTTGTATATTTGTGTCTTGCTGCTTTACTGAATTCATTCATTCTAATAGTTTTTTTGGTAGTATGTTTAATGTTTCTATATTTGTTATCATGTCGTCAGCAAATGGTGAGTTTTACTTAGCATTTTGGTGCCTTTTATATCTTTACCTTGTCTGAGTGTTGTGGCTGGGACTTTTGATACTATGTTGAATAAAAGTAGCAAGAGTGTGGGCATCCTTGGCTTATTCCTGATCTTAGAGGGAAAGCTTTCAGCCTTCAACCATTGAGTATTATTTAGCTATAGGTTTGTCACATATGGCTTTAATATGTTGAGGTATGTTTCCTTTATACCCACTTTATTGAGAGCTTTGATCATGAATGGATGCTGAGTTTTGTCAAATGCATTTCTTACATCTGTTGAGATGATCACACGATTTTTATTCTTCATAACGTTAGCGTGGTATACCACATTGGTTGATTTGTGGATACTGAACCAGACTTTCATCCCTAGAATAGATCCCACTAGATCGTGGTAAATTATCCTTTTAAAGTATTGTTGAATTTGATTTGCTAATATTTCGCTCAGGGTTTTTGCATCTGTTCATCACGGATATCAGCCTGTAAATTTCTTTTCTTGTGTTTTTCTCTGGTTTTGATATCATGGTAATGATGGCCATATAGAATGAATTTTAGAAGTGTTTCTTCTTCTTCCATTTTTTTTCTTTCTTTCTTTCTTTCTTTCTTTCTTTCTTTCTTTCTTTTTTTTTTTTTTTTTTTTTTTTTTGAAAACGTTTGAGAAGAATAGGTATTAACTCTTTAACTATTGGTGGGATTCACCTTTGAAGCCACCTGGTCCTGGACTTCTTTATATTGGGAGCTTTTTGATTGCTGGTTCAATTTCATTACTAGTAATAGGTCTGTTCAGATTTTCTGTTTCTTCCTGATTCAATCTTGGAAGGTAGTATGTTTTTAGGAAATTATCTATTTCTTCTAGGTTGCCCAGTTTGTTGATATAATTTCTCTAGTTATGATCTTCTATATTTCTGAGGTCTGTTATAACTTCTGTCCTTTCTGGTTTTATTTATTTGAGCCCCCCCCCCCAACTTTTTTTTTTTCTTTTTTTTAAGTCAGGCTAAAGGTTTATCAATTTTATCTTTTCAAAGAACCAGCTCTGGGGCACCTGGGTGGCTCAGTCATTAAGCATCTGCCTTTGGCTCAGGGCGTGATCCTGGAGTCCTGGGATCGAGCTCCACATCAGACTCCCTGCTCAGAGGGAAGCTGGCTTTTCCTCTCCCACTCCCCCTGCTTGTGTTCCCTCTCTCACTGGCTGTCTTTCTCTCTGTCAAATAAATAAATAAAATATTAAAAAAAAAAAAAAAGAACCAGCTCTTAGTTTCACTGATCTTTCCTATTGTATTTTTAGTCTGTTTCATTTATCTCCACTCTGATCATTATTTCCTTCCTTCTATTGACTTTTTTTTTTTCCTTTTCTCCCCCCACCCCCCACAGTTATATCAGGTGTAAGGTTAGGTTGTTTGAGATTTCTGTTGTTTCTTGAGGTAGGCTGTATTGCTTGCTCTAAACTTCCCTCTTAGAGTGGCTTTTGCTGTGTCCCAAAGATTTTGGACCATTGTGTTTCCATTTTCTTTAGTCTAGGTATTTTTGATTTCCCCTTTGGTTTCTTCATCAAGCCGTTGATTGTTTAGTAGTATGTGGTTTAATTTCCATATGTTTGTGTTTCTCCAGTTTTCCTCTTGTAATTGATTTCTAGTTTCAAAATGTTGTGGTCAGAGAAGATATGTGATAGGATTTCAGTCTTCTTAAATTTATTAAGACTTGTTTTGAGGCCTAACGTGCAATCTATTCTGGAAGATGTTCCATGTGCACTTGAAAGGAATGTGCATTTTGCTGTTTTTTTGGATAGAAAGTCTTGCATGTGTCTGTTATGTCCATCTGGTCTAATGTCATTCAAAGCCACGGTTTCCTTGATTTTCTGTCTCCATTCATTGTTGTAAGTGGGGTGTTAAAGTCCCCTGCTATTAGAATACTGTCCGTTTCTGTTAATGTGTTTTATACATGTAAGTGCTCTAATGTTGGCTGCTAGACATTTACCATTTTTATATCCTCTTGTTGGGTTGATCCCTTCGTAATATGTAATGCCCTTCTTTGTCTCTTGTTACAGTCCTTGGTTTAAAGCTTACTTCATCTGATAGAAGTATTGGTACCCCAGTTCTTTGTTTGGTTCTGTTTGCATGGACTATCTTCTATCCCTTTATATTCAGCGTCTGTGTGTCCTTGGGTCTGAAGTGAGTCTTTTGTGGCAGCATACAGATGGGCCTTTTTTTTTCTTTTCTTTTTAATCCCTTCAGTCACCCTTTGTGTTTTGATTGGAACATTTAGTTCTCTTACATTGAAAGTAATTATTTACATTTAAAATTATTGATAGGTATGTACTTATTGCCATTTGGGTTATTGTTTTCTGGTGGTTTTTGTAGTTCTGTTTCTTCTTTTTCTCTGTCTGCCCCTGTGATTTGATAACAATCTTTAGTGTCATGCTTGGATTCCTTTCTATTTTTTGTGTCTATTTTTTTTAAGATTTTATTTATTTGAGAGAGTACACACACACACACAGACACACGCGCGTGCACGCGCTCGGGGAGCGGCAGGCAGAGGAAGAGGGAGAAGCAGACTCCCTACCAAGCAAGGAGCCTGATGCGGGGCTCAACCCCAGGACCCTGGGATCATGATCTGAGCTGAAGGCAGATGCTCAACTGACTGAGCCCCCAGGTGCCCTTGTGTATCTATTGTAAGTTTTTGGTTTGCATTTCCTATGGGTTCATATATGACTCTATGTATATGGCAGTATATTTTAAGTTGATAGTTAATTTTTGAACACATTCCTTTTGGGGGGGTGTGTGTGTTTATTTTAGAGAGTGAGAGAAAGAGCATGAGCAGGGGGAGGGGCAGAGGGCGAGGGGAAACAGACTTCCATGAGCTGGGAGTGTCAGGGCTTGATCTTATGACCCTGAGATCATGACCTGAGCTGAAAGTAAGAGTCGACACTTAAACAACTGAGCCACCCAGGCGCCCCTGTTTGAACACATACTTAAAACCAGTACATTTTTACTCTCATCCCACCCCCCATTTATGTATTTGCTGTCATATTTTACATCCTTTTACTTCTGTATCCCTTAACTAAATATTGTAGATACGCTGATTTTTACCACTTTCGTCTTTTAACCTTCACACTAGCTTTATAAGTGATCAGTCTCGATCTACTGCTTTTACTAGTGAAATTATTGTCATAATGTTCGTTCTTCTACTTATGGCCTATTCTTTTCCCACTTAAAGAATCTCCTTCACACTTCTTATAAGGCCAGTTTAGTGGTGATGAACTTTGACTTCTGTTTGCCTGGGAAACTCTTTATCCTTCCTTCAGTTCTGAATGATGATCTTGTCAGGTAGAGTATTCTTGGTGGTAGATTTTTTTTCCTTTTTCTTTTCACTCTTTCAGCACTTTGAATATGTCATGTCCCTCACTCCCTTCTGGTCTGCCAAATCTGTGCTGAAAAATCAGCTGATAGCCTTAAGGGTGTTTCCCTTGTTTGTAACGAGTTGTTGTTGTTGTTTTTTCTCTTGCTGACTTTAAAATTCTCTTTGTCTTTGATTTTTTGATTTTAATTATTATGTTTCTTGGTGTGGATCTCTTTGGCATCACTTTGGGGCTCTCTCTGCTTCCTGGGCCTGGATGTCTGTTTCCTTCCCTAGGTTAGGGAAGTTTTCAGTTACTATTTCTTCAAATAAGTTTCCTGCCGCCCTCCCTTTTCTCCTGTAATGTGAATGTAGTATGCTTGATGTTGTCCCAGATGTCCTTCACCTATCCTAATTCTTAATTTTTTTTTTCTGCTCTTTAGTTTGGACGATTTCTACTACCCTGTCTTCCAGACTGCTGATCCATTCTTCTACCTTCTCTAATCTGCTGTTGATTTCTTCTAGTGTATTTTTCATTTCAGCTATTGTATTCTTCAGCACTGACTAGTTCTTTTTTATATTTTCTCTTTGACATTTTCACTGAGTTCATCCACTCTTCTCCCAAGTCCGATGAGCAGCTTTATGACCATTACTTTGACCTCATTATCAGATCAACTGTTTTTCTCCATTTCATTTAGTTCTTTCTCTCAGGTTTTGTCTTGATCTTTCATTTGGAACGTATTCCTGTCTCTTTATTTTTGTCTGTTTCTATGTATTAGGTACTTAAGCTAAGTCTCTTGTTCTTGAAGATAATGGTCTTATGTAAAAGGCATCCTGCAGGGCCCAAAAGCACAATCCCTCCTGGTCACTGGTCCCCAGTCACTTCAGGAGTGTCCCCTGTGTGGACTTTGTGTGCTCTCCTGTAGTGACCAGTGGCAGCTGCTGCAGGTACACTGGCAGGTGGGACTAGCGCCCAGCATGGCTGGCTTTGAGCCTGGCTGCAGCTGCCACAGATGTGCTGGTGGGCAGGGTTGGCCCCCTCTGTGTGGCTGGCTGCCCAGACGGGCTCTGAAACTGTTGTAGGTGCGTTGGTGCACAGGGCTGCACCCCCACCTCCCCAGGCTAGGAGTCACCCTGGATGGGCACTGGTTTTAACGGAGGCTGCCTGCCAGGTGTGGCGGGGCTGAAGCAGCTTTTGAGAGCACCTGCTAGGATGGGTGGGTTGGGCGAGGTGGATCCAGCTAGCAATATAGACAGAGTGTCAGAACAGATGCCCGTCGATGTCAGGCCAGCTGGGCTGAAGGAAGGCAAGAAAAATGGTGCCTATCAGCTCTTCTGTTCCTGGAGAAGTTTCCTACAGATCCCTGGCCCTCTGGCATACACCCTAAAATCAGTCACTACAAACAGGTGCCTCTGTGCTGGGTCGCTGAGTGAGTGAGACTGCACACTGACCCCGGGGAGTGGAGCCTGTTTCCTAGAACCCCGCTGCGCTCCAGAGTTAAGCCCCACTGATTTTCAAAGCCAGACAGTATGGGGGCAGTCTTCTCGGTGCAGGTCCTCAGGGCCCGGCTGCTTGATACGGAGCTTGAACCTATTTCCCCGCTCAGGGGGTCTTCGCACCTCTCCCTCCTACTTGTGGGTCACAGCGAGGTGCTTTTCAAACTGTTTCTCAAACTGTTTTTCAGTGTTTTCACTGTTTTCTCACTGGGTCTTGAGAGTAAACCTGCATACAAGCCCTCTAAGACTGGAACCTCCATTTCCTATAGTACGGTGGGACCCCTGGGTGTCAGCCCCAGTGGGTTTCCAAATCCGATGTTCTGGGGACTTCTCTCTCTCCCCTGCAGATCCCAAGGGCTGGGGTAACTGATGCGGGGTACCAACCCCTGGGTCCTCTGGGAGAGTGCCTGTCTAATGAGCTCCTTCCCTGTTGTGTATCGCTGTGCTGAGGGTGTGTGTGTGTGTGTGTGTGTGTGTGTATGTATGTATGTATGTATGTATGTGTATTATACAGAATCTTTTGTTTTTCCCCACCAGATGATGTCTCTGTCTCTCCTACTCATCTTGGTGTGGTCTTTTTATCCTTTGTCGTGGCGAGAAATTCATCTAGTCTTCAGATCTTTTTTCAGAGCAAAATGATCCATATGTAGCTATAGATTTGCTGTGTTCATGGGAGGGGGTGAGTTTGGGATCCTCCTATGCCAGCATTTTCCATGACAGCATTTTTTACATTAGTAAACTTCTTTTTTAAATATTTTTTATTTATTTATTTGACAGAAAGAGACAGCCAGTGAGAGAGGGAACATGAGCAGGGGGAGTGGGAGAGGAAGAAGCAGGCTCCCAGGGTAGGAGCCTGATGCGGGGCTCGATCCCAGAACGCCGGGATCACGCCCTGAGCCGAAGGCAGATGCTTAACGCCTGAGCCACCCAGGCGCCCCTACATTAGTAAACTTCTGATGGTGATTCCATCTCCGCCCCACGCCCCCTACCTCCCACAATCCTGGGATAAGCCCAACTTGCAAATCTATTATTTAGGAATTCCACATCTGTGTCATGACTGAGATTGGCCTATAATTTTTCCTTTCTTACACTATTAGTTGGGATTGATATCAAAGTAATAGTAGCCCGTAGAATGCATCAGATACGGTTCCTCCTTTGTATAAATAATGTAGAATACTTTGAATAAGATGGGAACTCAGTTCCTTGAGTGTTTGTAGAAGTTGCTCATAAAATCATCTTGACCTGGTGAAGTTTGTTTGGGGTAGATGTTTAACTATTGATACAATTTCTTTATTTACTATAGGCCTATTCATGATTTCTAACTCTTTTTGAGTGAATTTTGGTAACTTTTTTTTTTTATAAAGATTTTATTTATTTGACAGAGAGACACAGCAAGAGAAGGAACACAAGCAGGGGGAGAGGGAGAAGCAGGCTTCCTGCCAAGCAGGGAGCCCGATGTGGGGCTCGATCCCAGGACCTTGGGATCACGCCCTGAGCCAAAGGCAGACGGTTAATGACTGAGCCACCCAGGCGCCCCATGAATTTTGTTAAGTTATGTTTATTATTTAGGAGTTTTTTCTTTTGTCTGAGTTTTCAAATTTTTTGGCATAAAGTTACTCAACATATTCCTTTATCTTCCTATTCCAGAGATTTTTCATTCCTAGTATTAATATTTATATTTCTTTTTTGTCCTTAAGCAATTAAAACAGAGTTTGATGTTTGAGTTTTTGTTTTTGTATTTTTTCTTTCTTTTGGTTTTGTTTCAGCCTTGGGTTTTGTCGAGGTTCTTTATTGTATTGGCTTTTTTTTTTTTCTTTATCCTGTCATTTTGTACTTTACACATTCCATTCTTTATTTTTTTAATTTCTTTTTTTTTTAAAGTTTTTTAATTTATTCATTCGACAGAGAGAGAGAGAGAGAGACAGCCAGCGAGAGAGGGAACACAAGCAGGGGGAGTGGGAGAGGAAGAAGCAGGCTCCTGGCAGAGGAGCCTGACGTGGGGCTCGATCCCGGAACGCCAGGATCACGCCCTGGGCCGAAGGCAGACGCTCAACGACTGAGCCACCCAGGCACCCCCATTCTTTATTTTAAACAAAAGAAAGAAAAACTAAAATACTAGAAAAAAATTTCTCACAGCTCTGGAGGCTAGAAGTTGAAACCAAGGTGCCAGCACAGCTGGGTTACAGTGAGAACGCTCTTCCGGGTAACATGTAGCCACCTGTTCCTCTATCATCATGTGGTGAAGTCCTAAGGGAGCTCGCTGGGGTCCCTTTTTGAAGGGCACTGATCCCATTCACGAGGGCCCCATCTTTCTGACCTAATTAGCTCCCAAAGGTTCCACCTTCACACACCGCTAGATTAGGAATTGGGGATTAGGTTCCAGCATGCGAATTTGGGGGAGGGGCACAAAAGTTCAGTCTGTTGCAATGACCTTATATAAGTCCGATACCTCTACTATCTGATAGTGTCGTTCATAGTTCTTAATCCTGGTTTCTTAGTTTACTAGTTCAAATTCTTGAGGAATGTGATGGAATAAGTTTAGTCTATGGACTTATTTTCTACTTGGGTTAGGTATACGTTCTTGAATCCGTCAGATGTGAACAGAAGGGTGGGATCATATGGTTTCAACATGGTGGTCTCAACCACATAGAGACCAAGAACTTTCCCAAGAAAGGGAAAGTAGGCAATCAACTATTAACTATTTCCCATTCGATCCTAAAATTGTCTGTGTTCTTTCTAGAGGGTTAAGGCACTGCAGGTATTCCTGCCTGTGTTTCTCCTGCTGAGCTCCGCTGCAGGCATGGGACCTTCACTGGCAAGCTCAGTCCTGCCCATTTGTGGACTCAAATTACACAGTGGTAACAACACGTTGAGTGCCCTATGTCTGCCAGCAAGCAGGATCTAGAAATTGTCTGGCAGTCATGAGCAGCAATCATCTTGCTGTCTACCATGCTGGTTTCCCCTGACCACTTTACTAGGTCTCCCCCCTCCCAACCCCCAAATGTGATATAATTGATATATATTAGTTTCAGGTGTACAACATAATGATTTGATGTTTGTATATAGTATGAAATGATCACCACAATAAGTGTTCTTAACATTCATCACCAGTTAGAATTTTTTTTTTCTTGCAACGGGAATTTTTAAAGATCTACTCTTAGCAACTTTCAAATATACACTAGAGGATTATGAACTATAGTCACCATGTTGTACATTGCATCCCCAGGACGTACTTATGTTATAGCTGGAAGTTCGTAGCTTTTCATGAACTGCACCCATTCTGTCTACCTCCCCACCTCTGGCAACCACCAATCTATTCTGTGTACCTGAGTTCGTTGTCATTGGTTAAGATTCCACCTATAAGGGAGATTGTATGGTGTTTTTCTTTCTCTGACTTATTTCACTTAGCTTAAGGACCTCAAGGTCCATCCGTGTTTTCACAAATGGCAAGATTTCTTCCTTTTTTATGGCTGAATAATATTCTGTTGGACATCTATGCCACATTTTCTTTCTTTCTTCATCCATCAGCAGACACTTAGGTTGCTTCTATGTCTTGACTATTGCAAAGAATGGTGAACTGAGGGGTGTATGTACCTTTTTGAGTTAGTGTTTTTGTTTCCTTTGGATAAATACCCAGAAGTGGACTTGTGGGATCTTACGGTAGTTCTTTTTATTTTGGGGACAACTTTCATATGTTTGTCATAGTGGCCGTGCCAGTTTACTTTCCCACCAACAGCACACCAGAGTTCCTTTTTCTGGGACTCCTGGGTGGCTCAGTCGGTTAAGCATCTGCCTTTGGCTCTGGTCATGATCCCAGGGTCCTGGGATTAAGTTCTGCATTGAGCCCCTTGCTCAGCAGGGAACCCGCAGCTCCCCCTCTCTCTGACAAATAAAACCTTTTTTTTTTTTTCTTTTAAGATTTTATTTATTTGCCAGAGAGCACAAGCAGGGGGAGCAGCAGACAGAGGGAGAAGCAGGCTCCCTGCCGAGCAAGGAGCCCAGTGCGGGACTTGATTCCAGGATACTGGGATCATGACCTGAGCCAAAGACAGCCACTCAACCAACTGAGCCACCCAGGAGTCACAGTAAATAAAATCTTTTTTAAAGAATGCCCTTTTCTCTCCTTTCTCGCCAGCACTTGTAGGAGTGGTTACTCTCAGACAGACAGGAGCTGACAGGTGGGGGTGACCACTCCCTGCGGTTTTGATTTGCGCTTCCCTGACTGGGTGTCCAGCACCTTTCCATGCGCCTCTTGCCATCTGTGTCTCCTCTCTGGAGAAGGTCCGTTCAGAGCCTCTGCCCAGTTGTAGAATCGGAGCGGGCTCTGGTTGTTGTGGTGCGTGGTTTGCTGTGGAGGCGTAGGAGTGCTTCGTGTGTTTTGGATCTTAACCCCTTAGGGGATAGGCCTTTACACATATCTTCTCCCACTCCTCGAGTTGCCTTTTTGTTTTGCTGCTGGCTTCCCTCACTGCGGCTTTTCAGCTTGATGTAGTCCCAGTTGTTTGTTTTTGCTGGTGGTGATCTATCAAAAAAATCAATGCCAACATCAGTGTCCAGGAGCTAGCTGCCTGTTTTCTTTGTGTTTTATGGTTTCGTGTCTCACGTGTAGGTCTCACATGTAATCCATGTTGAGGTTATTCTGTATATGGCGTGAGAAAGTGGTCCAGTTTCATTCTTTTACATGCAGCTGCCCAGTTTTCCCAGCACCATTTCTTGAAAAGACTATTCTTTTAGCATTGTATATCCTTGGCTTCTTTCTCATATATTGACCCTATTTGTGGATTTATTTCTGGGCTCTCTCCTCTCGTTCTTGTATCCATGTCTGTTTTTATCTCATGACTATTCTGTTTGATAACTATAACTTTATAATATAGGTTAAAATCAGGAAGCATGTTATCTTCAATTTTGCTTTTTTTTTTTTTTTTTTTTAAGATTTATTTATTGAGAGTGAGCATAAGCAGGAGTAGGGGCAGAGAAAGACAGAGAACAGCAGACTCCTCGCCGAGTGCAGAGCCCGATGTGGGGCTCGATCGCACAACCCCAAGATCATGACCTGAGCCGAAATCAAGAGGTGGATGGATGCCTAACTGAGCCACTCAGGCACCCCTAGTTTTGCTTTTTTCTTAATGATTTCTTTGGCTATGTCTTGTGGTTCCATACAAGTTTGTCAATTATATCTATCTCAATCTTAAAAATGCCACTGGAATTTGGTAGGGATTGCGCTGAATCTGTAGATTGTTTTTGGTGGTCTGTACGTTTTAACAATATTCTTTCAACCATGAGCACTGAATTTTGCATTTATTCAATTTTCTTCAATGTGTTACTTTTTTTAGTGCATATGTTGTTTTTTTTTAAAGACTTTTTATTATGTTCAATTAGCCAACATATAATACATCTTTAGTTTTTGATGTAGATTTTTTTTTTTATTATTATTTGAAAGAGACCAAGCACAAGCGGGGAGAGCAGCAGGGAGAGGGAGAAGTCGACTCCCTGGTAAGCATGGAGCCCGATACAGGGCTCCATTCCAGGACCCTGGGACCATGACCTGAGCCAAAGGCAGATGCTTAACTGACTGAGCCACCCAGGCGCCCCAAGGCGTTATTTATTTTAGAGAGCATGTGCGCAAGCATGGAGGGGTGCGGGAGAGGGAGAAAGAATCCAAGTGGTCTCTGTGCTAAGCACGGAACCGGTCACCAGGCTCGATCTCACAAGACTGAGATCATGACCAGACCTGAAACCAAGAGTCAGTCGCTTAATCGACGTGCCACCCGGGTGCTCCTATGTTGTCCACCTTCCTAGTTGTATTTTTATGTATTTTCTCTTTGAAATTATAAATGGGATTCTTAATTTCTCAGGTATTTCATTGGTTTAAAGAAATGCAACAATTTTTTATTTTGTACACACCAACTTTACTGAATTTGTTTATTCTAACAGGTTTTTGTGGGTTGTTTTTGTTTTTTGTTTGTTTTTTGGTGACGTCTTAAGGGTTTTCTATATGCGTATAATATCATGTCCTCTGCCAGTAGAGACTATTTTACGTCTTCCTTCCAAACTGGAAGCTTTTATTTGAGTGCTCTGGCTAGGACTTCCAACGCCATGCTGAATGAAAGTGGTAAGTGTAGGCATCTTCGTCTGGTTTTTATTTTAGAAGGTTAGCTGTGGGCTTGTCCATATAAGGTCTTTATTATGTTTCTTCCATTACCCACTTTGTTGAGAGATTTTATCATAAACATGGTGAATTTTATCAAACGTTTTTTCTGTTCTCTTGAGATATGATTTTTATCCTTCGTTTTGTGAATGTACTGTACCTACATTCTGTTTGTCTAACTTAATGAGCTAAGGATCCAGCTTATCAGCCTTTTTTCCTAATATTAACCTCTGATGCCCTAAGTTTCTCTTCAAGTGCCATTTTCACTACATCTTAATTTTTGGAAGGTAGTACAGGTTTTCTAGTTGTTCACCTCTACTTATGTTTAAATGCCCATTATGATTTCTTTATTTAGCCTGGAGTTTAGGAGCAATTTCTTTATCTATCAAGCATACACAGAAGTAAGTAACAAAAAATAACTGAAGCCTAATGGACTTGTGGTCAGAGAACATGGTTTGTATGATACATATTCTCGAAATCTATTGGGACTTGCTTTATACACAAGTATGTGGTCAAGTTTTATAAGTGTTCTTGGATTTTTTTAAGGACAAAAATCTTTAATTGTTGGGTTTTATGTTGTGTATATGTCTAATAAGACTGTTCACTGTGCTGTCTTATATTTTTATTAAGTTTCGGTCTGTTTAACTTATTGTGTTACATCTCCCATACAGGTTGTAGACATGACAATTTTTCTCTGTAGTTCTGCCAACTTTTGACTTACGCATCTTTGAGACTATTTCATTAGGTAAGTACATGTATTTTATGTACCTGGTAAATATCCTTTGCAAAACAGAGATAATAATACAATATCAACCTTAAAAGGGTGGTGATAATATAAATTGACATCAAATCACAAATCACTGAGAACAATGTTGTAAGTGCTACCTAAATGCTTGCTTAAAAATCCTGATAGATTCAATGTGCTGCTCCAAAATAGTGATTATTTACATCTCTGGTGGGTATTGATATTTTAAAATTAGTTCCTACCTAGTTTTTTTCCCATTTGTCCTGTTCCTCTTTTCTCATTTATGACATTTTTATCAATTCAGGTTTTTTTACTTCCCTACCACTACCAGTTTAGAAGTTATGTACTTTTTATTTATTTTTATTTATTTTTTTAAAGATTTTATTTATTTATTTGACAGAGAGAGACAGCCAGCGAGAGAGGGAACACAAGCAGGGGGAGTGGGAGAGGAAGAAGCAGGCTCCCAGGGGCTCGATCCCAGAACACCGGGATCACGCTCTGAGCTGAAGGCAGACACTTAACGACTGAGCCACGCAGGTGCCCCAGAAGTTATATACTTTTTAAAATGTTAGTAGTTTCCCTTAACTCTAGCATTTTTCCTGATTTAACAAAGTCTAAAGTTAATATCTTAATTTCCATTTTGAAACTATATAAGAGCTTTTATCTCTTGATTGACATGTTGTTATCCAGGATTTTAAGGCCACAGAGTAATATTTTCGTTCATATAAATGATGAATGATTTAAGACTTACCTAAATATATGGTTTATTAATGTTTACTTTTCCTTCCCGCACTGCCTGTCTTCCCTCTGGGTCCTGTTTCTTCTCTTCTGAAGTATACACTTGAGACTCTTGCTACTCTTAAGTGTGGTCAACAGACCAGTAGCATCAACATTACACCACCTGAGAACTTTTTAAAAAAATATCAGGGAACTACTTTTAAGAAATACAGACTCCTGAGGTCCACTACGAATTTACTAGATCAGAATATGCATTTTTAAATTTTTATGAGCCATTTCTGCTGCTTTTATGGAATTCCTGTTCACTTTCTGCCCATTTTTTAAAATTAAGTATTAAGTTAGGTTAGTCACCATACAGTACATCATTAGTTTTTGATGTGGTGTTCCATGATTCATTGTTTGCATGTAACACCCAGTGCTGCATGCAATACGTGCCCTCCTTACTACCCTTCACCGGGCTACCCCATCCTCCCACCCCCCAGAATGTGCATTTTAACCAGATCACAAATGATTTATATGTATATTACAGCAAGCTTTAGAAGCACTGCTCTAAAAATTTCATAGGTTAAGTCTATTGATGGGAAAAGATCAGTGTTTATCTGAAAATGTCTCTTTATTTTACCCTCACTTTTGGTAGTCTTGGTGACTAACTGTAATTGGCTTCCTCCCCCCCCCAGCACTTAGCAGTTAATGTTGTAGTGACCTCTGGCTTCCACTGTTGGTACTGACAAGTTTGCCATCAGTCTTATGGCTCTTTGTACCTGGTGAATCTCCGCCCCGCCCCCCAAGTTCCACGCCCAACATGGGGCTTGAACTCACGACCCTGAGATGAAGGCAAATGTTCCACCAACTGAGCCAGCCAGGCGCCCTTGTACCTGGTGATTTTTAAATTTCTAACTGCTTGTTCATTTTTTGTCACTCTGTATCTCATTTCCTTAAACGTTTCGTGCATGGTTATTTTACATTGTTTTGATGAGGCAAGGCAGCCTCCACAGGCGTTGGGTGATCTAAAGCTGCTCCTGAGTTCTGCGCTTCTCCTTCAGGCTTGTTTTCTTGGGTTTGGTGACTTTCATCGAAGTTCTCCAGAAAAAGCGAGCCAATAGGATATACACATACCCCTGCCCCTCCACCACATCCACCGTCTGCCCCTTCTCTGGTATACCCGCTCGCAGAGAATGACATGGACCCGGCCGCCCGGAGCAGAAATCTCAAAGTCCCTGTGGTCTTCTGACTACCATATCCAGTTAATCGCCAGGGCAAACTGATTCTCCATCTCCGATCTCCAGTCTACTCACTTCTCTGTTCTCCTATAATCTTTCCATGTCCAGATCAGGGAGACCTCCCCATGTCTCATCTTATTCTTCTATTTGACATAGTATATTATTTGAATGATCTTCATAAAATGTAATCAATCAGGTCACTCTTCCAGATTAAAACTTTTTCAGTTCCCCATTTCCTCGAGGGAATAAAGTTTAAATGGCACGTCATGCTTCACCAAGGCCCTCATTAGCCGCCCTCTCTCCACCACTGCCTTCCAGCCACCCTCAACCTCCTTCCGCTCCTCCAAGGGTGTTGCGCTCTTGTCCTGGCCTCTACACACAGTTAATCTCTCCACAAGCAGCTACCTCCAAGGTAAATCCTAATTCTTGCTTCTGGGAAGCTGTTCATCCGGGCTCCACAGGCCAGTCGCCATCCCCGCCCACTCTCTAGAGCTGCTCAGAGTAGCCTGGCAACTAGAATAAACCAGGGCTGGCTTTATTCGTCTCTTTTGTGAAGTTCCTTCCTATGAGATGCAATCTAGAGAGAGGAAATGTTTGACCTCAGCAATGCTAGAGTTTACAGGATTCTTATAAAAAAAGAAAAGACCAACAGCACCAAAGAATAGCAGGAAACAGCCTTCAAATCAGGAAATAACTTTAAAAAGTAGTTTGTTTGTTTTATATGGAAAAAGAATGTATGGGTAAGCACACAGATACAGCACTACAAAATTATTCCTAAGACCAGTGAGTTAAAACGATATTATAATAAAATTAATCTGATTCAGTAGTAACCAAAATAGAATACGTAATATACCTCATGGCAATTTCTCTCTTTTTTTTTTTTTTTTTTTTTAAAGATTTTAGCTGTCAGCACGCGCACACAAGCAGGGGCAGCAGCAGGCAGAGGGAGAAACAGGCTCCCAAGAGCAGGGAGCCCGGTGTGGGACTCGACCCCAGGACCCTGAGATCATGACCTGAGCCGAAGGCAGACAAAGCTTAACCGACAGCCTCCCAGGCGCCCCTTATGGCAACTTTTCAAGTAAGACTGCATTTAATAGCACTGTATATATTTAATATAGTCACATTCATTTCTTAAAGTTTATGAATTTGTTTCAGCAAGGATACTTCTTCGTGTTTCTTTGGTCTATTTTAATATGTCAATTATTTAGCAAAGGTTAAATTTAAAAGTTAAATTATTTAAAAATGAGTTCTCGGTAATAGTATTTTTAATAAAAATATTTCTTTTGAGAAAATATATACATTAACCCCAGTACAAAATTTTAATAAAGTAGAAAGGAAATCTGAGTCTCATTAGGCATATGAGCACATGTGAATTTATACACATGGACTTTGCAATAGCAGAAATATACTTACGCAGGATGCAAAATGTGTACCAAGGAAATAAGAGCACAGGATATATACATTTTAAGTGCAAACTCAATAAATTAGTTAAAATTTTATTACTTAGTAATGTGCGACCAGGTTACAAATTATGTGGCAGTGGTAGCAAAAGTGACAGGAAGGAACTTTGCACTCAACATGTCTAATAAATAAAGCTCGGTGATTCATTCAATATTATACAGGATCAAAACTTCCAACACTCCCATAGATCTTTAATATCTCCGAGATATGCCAAATATTTAGGTAGGTAAGAAATTGCCTGACATCATACTTAAAAGGAATCATCTTGGAAAATTAATGGTTTTACTGTCTACAAAAGCTATACAGATCCAAAATATGGTCTCCAGGAGAAAAAAAAAAGATTAGTCTCCCATCCTGTTATCATTTAGGCTGCTCTTTAGATCATCAAAAATCTTTCACGACTCAGGTACCCATCTGTACCTTAGGAGTTCGTGAACATTGTAAATATGGTCCATTTTCTTCACAATTAAGTATTCCCACCATTTTTTTAAAGGAATTAGACTCACAGTTGGGCTGTAGCAGTACTGAGTAGTCCTAGGTCACTTCTGTCATGTAGTCTCAAGGCAGCAGGAAATCCACAAAGATGAGCATCAGTTTTCCAGTGACTAAACTCAGGACACCTAACATACGGATCCGGACATAAGCACATATTCCAATTATTCGCTGTGGCTTTTGGAGCTCCTACTATTTCTTTTGATTAGACTCAGATTTATCTAAGAAAGAATAATGCTCATCTCATAAATTGTCCTAAAGATGTTAACCTTTTTTCTTCTGACAAATCTGCGTTTATATTAAGTAAATGTTTAAAAATACGAATCCTGAGCAACAGTAGTAAGAACAGTTTTGACTGAAGAAGAAAGTCGCTTCATTGTTACACCCGAACAGCTTCAGAAACTCAGCCGTGGAATTAAGTCAGTAAGACTGGAATTCAGACTTCTGATGTCCCGGGCAAACCTGAGTACTCTGAGCGGGAATCGAACACACATAGTAGGTAACACACAACAGTAAGAAGCATCAGAAATCGATGCACCTGGATTCTGTTATATTTAACAAAGGTCACTCGGTCTTTCACGGATAAACCCAGCTGGGAGCGGAGCACCGAACAGTGTCTTGCACTGAACAGACCCCTCTGAAAGGCAACACTGGATTCCTTTTTAGATAGGCACAGGCTCCCCCGCCCTACCCCCTCCCACCAAAATGTTCAAAGACCTAAAATACAAATTGGGGGAAAGAAAAAAAAAACAACAACAATATGAATCCTGTTTCCATGAAAGCAAAAAGTTCCGGCCACTTTGGAAACTGAAGTCACTTGAATTTTTAGTTCTAGCTACCGCTCACGAGAAAGAAGAGTTTACTACCCGGCAAAGCATGATTACGACAGAGTGCTGGGATACCGGCGAAGGCCTCAAGCAGCGCTTCGCAACATGAGTCAACGGAAGCCGCGCTCTAAGGACACCTGCGTAGCCCGTGCGGCGAGCGCGCACAGCAGCGGGAGCCGCCGGCACGGCGAGCAGCCTCTCGGTAGCCGGGCCTGTCCCCGCAGGAACGGCCCGCTGCGGGTCTGCCCACCGAGCGCCAGGCGGTGTTTTCTGACCCCGGGCGCAGCCCTCGGGGCTTCTTCGATAGGCCTTCTCTTCTATTCAAACTGTCTCTCCTCCTCTTCATCTGCTTCTTCGATGACCTGAATGTCATCTGCTTGAGGTAAGGAAGGATTTTCCACCTGCAGTTTATTCCCATCAGCTTTACATTTCTCTTCTTCCTCTATGATCTCCTTCCATGTCTTGTGGTTTTCCGTGAGGTGCTGCATTAGCTGACAAAATATCCGCCGTCTGCCTTTCCTCCTCTGTGGTTCTGCGAAATGTAAAAGCAATACTTATAATCATAGCAATACAATTCCTTCAGTCACTAAATATCCGAGTGCCTGTTTTTTTCCAGGCACTTATCTAAGGCGCTGGGGTTGCAGTCATAAACAGTAAGATAGAAATAATCTCTGCACTATGGCGCTCCTGTTCTAAGGGAAAGACCTAGGTAAGCGAAACACGAGACGATGTTAAGTTGTTACTGGATGAAAATGAAGCAGAGAAGGGGATTAGGGGAGACTGGGTGGGGTGAGAGAGGAGGATGGTCCTAAAATTCTGAAGGACAAATAGCAATGTGAAGTTAAACCACCTTTTTAGGATTTAAGTATTGAATTAAACACTCTTATCTAGGTTTCAGTGAATATAAGCAATTTCTGGAAGCCAGTCAGCTTGTCCAGGACGATGCTCAGACGGTGGTGGCAGAAGACTACTCTTCGTTACGCTAGTCCTGGTACAACCGGACGTGGGGGCGGGTCTTCCTAATCATGGTACCTGTTCTCGTTTACAGCATGCTTGGGATGCTAGGTGTAACTTCAGATCTTTAAAGAGCAAACAACGGACTTCGGTCACGGCTACAACGGTGACACTTCTTTTTCCATTTATATTCACTGCTTTCTACAGAAACTACGTCCCTACAGTTTGGCAGTCCAAATCCATAATAACACAAAACTTGCTTCTCCCCTGAGAAGCTACAGAAGATACGTTTCCTCTTCTCCCCACTATCGGCATCCATCTTCCCAGTCGTTAGGAAGGGCAGGTGAGCAGGTGGGGCAGCGCCAGCCCCTCGCACCTCCTCACCTCACAGACTCCGACACGGTGACAGCCCTACGGCGCGTGCAGAAGCAGAGCCTCCTGAAGTGGACTGGCCCCGAGGAGACGCTACTTTAACCAAGACCACGGGGGCCGCGCTAGCACGTTCCCCGGCCCTCGGGGGTTACTCAAGAGACTATTCGAGCTGAACATTCAGAGAGTAGTTACTCAACATACAACTACTGGATCCGTATCTTAAAAACCAAGATCCACGGGCGTCCGGGTGGCTCAGTCGGTTAAGCGTCCGACTCTTGATTTTAGCTCAGGCCAGGATCTCAGGGTTGTGAGATCGAGCCCCACTTGGGATTCTCTCTCTCCCTAAACACATACACACCCCCCAAAAAACAAAGATCCAAATTTAATGTTATTAACTGCAACTATCCATTTAAGAAAACACAGCATCCCTCTACTCTTACTAGGATTTAGATTGTCTTCTATTTCTTCATCATCGGTATCTAATTCGTCACCATCTTCACCGGAACAGCTCTCCGTGTCCTCATCGTCTTCGGCTTCTATCCACTGACCCGGCAGCAAGCCCGCAGCATCGTAGGAATTACACAGGGGCCCCACGATGTGGGTGATGAAAGATTCTTGGAGTTTTGCTAGTTGAGGCGAAGAACGATCCATGAAGGGACTGATGGGTAAACCGAGGTTTGCTTCTTCATCTCCCTGATCATTTTAAGAAGAAAAGTACATTTTGAACTGTTGAAAGAATAACCACTGAGCTTTGCTGTTAAAATTATCTTGAGATTTTTTAACAGGCATAGTCTACATCAAAATAATTTTCACAAAGAAGTGTCTAATTACTCTGTCATTTCAACGGTAAGAATTTCTCCAATATTTGAAAAATCCTAAGCAAGACTTTATTTTCACACCCCACCAACCAGGATGATTGATGTTCAGTGAACAAGAAAAATATACACTAAAAAAAAAAAAATCAACAAATCTAACAACCTGAAAAATTTTATGTCTCTTTCTCCTGGGGGGAGATGGGATCAGGAAAGCTAGTGTTGTACCTTAAATGCCCAGAGTTGAATTTTGCAAATGCCTTTCAACCCCCTACCCGTTTCTAACAGCGGGAGCAGAGGCAGGAGTGGCTGAGGTGAGGGGCGTGGTCCGCTGCTCCACCGCCTGCCCTCTGACACCCTCCCCCGTGGTCTCCAGGGCTCCGGACAGCGCAGTCTGAGGGGACGGATGTGGTTTCCGAACCCTGCTTTTGCCACCTGCTGCCTGTGCGGTGTTGAGCAAGCTCTATGCCCATTTCATGTGTAGAATCTTAACAACCTACTTTACGAGGCTGCTGTGAGGAGGAAAAGCAGTATTAGCTCCGGTACCGAGCCCAGTGCTGAGCGCTCCCCAAAGCCCAGTGCTGAGCGCTCCCCCCGCTGACATTTTCGTTGCTGGCATCTGAACTGGTGGGGAAGGAATAAACTCCAGAATGTATAAACTGTGGGCAAGCAGCGTCTCTGATGAGGCAACACTGTCCTAGGGAAAGAACCGGAAACTGTGCTAGTGACTGGCCCATGATTAAAAAGCTATGATTTTTACTTTCTGTGACCAAAAAAACCATTGTTTACAAAAAAAAAAAAAAAAACCAGGAAAAAAATCTCAGTTGGGTTTATCCACAGGATTCTACAATTTTAAAAGTTTGGCTTTTTTTTTTTTTAAAGATTTTATTTATTTATTCGACAGAGATAGAGACAGCCAGCGAGAGAGGGAACACAAGCAGGGGGAGTGGGAGAGGAAGAAGCAGGCTCCTAGCGGAGGAGCCTGATGTGGGGCTCGATCCCAGAACGCCGGGATCACGCCCTGAGCCGAAGGCAGACACTTAACCACTGTGCCACCCAGGCGCCCCAGGCTTTTTTTTTTTTTTAATAGGAATTTGGCTTTTCTAAGCCCATGGCACTCACATGACTATAGGGGTGTAAAGACAGGATAATTAATAAATAAAAAGTTGGGCAAGATTAGAACTGTGCACCCACATCTGCAGATGCCGGATGACAGCGTGACCAGACTGAGAGACTGGATAGCGCTGATGAAGACGGACCAGGCCTTCCATACAGATCAGTACCTTTAACCCTCGTGACCACTCTGGTGGGGCGTCAGAGGACCTTTTTTTCCTTTAACATACAAATACTTAGATTAAGTAAAACTGTCTGAAATAATATTTTTTAGTGATCTAGAATTATAATAGCTGAACTTTAATGAGCACTTATGTGTCAGGAACTGCTCTAAGAACTTTATTAGTTCACCTACTCCTCACAGCAACCTTATGAGGTAGGTACGATTAAATATTCCTATTTTATCAATGAAGAAACTGAGGCACAGAGAGGTCAAGTAACTTACCTAAGGTCACATTGCTGGTAAAGAAGAGAACCCAGGATTCAACCTCAAGCATTGATTCCAACTTTAATTATAAACTGGGTCTAAGTGAATTTGTGAGTCTTAAATCGGCATATACTACTACTTTATTACCTCTGCACAGATAATATCAAGATGGCATTTTCCTTAGTGTAAAATTCTTTTGCAAATACGAACTGAAGCCTGAGATCAGCTTCAATTATCTTTGAGAATGGAGATGGTAATTTGCAAATACTATATTGTAATCTCTAGGTAAATATTTATAACCCTTTAGATCTCCAAATTATATATAATTTAGTTCAAATGTATCAAAATAGTAAAACATTAATCTCGGAACACTTAGGTATTCCCGCGGTTTTTTCACCATATAGCATTTTGTAACTTGTCAATAGCGGAGTGAGCCTTGGGTAGGATGTTCAGCTAAGGTGGCCGAGAGACACTGCACAGTCACTATTCCATACCGTTTGGGCGTAACACGGTATAACAGATAAGTACACACGGTTTAGGGGTCAAATTCATCACCCCTGCTGGAGCAGCTACTCGGGGTAAGAAAACGGTCTCGAAGGCCTCATTTCGAAGACCTCTTGATCTTGCCTGACTATCACGGGCAACAAGGATTCCCAAGGAATGCAATTCCAAAGTAAAGAAGACGTGTTCGGTATTTGGGAGAAAATGAAATGCTGGCCTGTGGGGAAATCCATATGCTTCCACATTGTAGGGAGCTTCAGAATTGGACCCAAAAAATGACAGATTCTGCAACGTGGTAGTGAAACCAGTAACCAAAGGGTTAACGGGACTCATAAGTGCCACCGAAACTTTGTACCCAACTCTGCTCTTTCCTGGAATGCAGCTTGCCACCGTGCTGCTATAGATGACCCTGCCTGACATCATGACGGCAAAATGCTGAGTTAGTCGTTTGGCAGAGACTTCAGGCTTTACCAAGAAACCAGCCAGAACCGGTCAGGACCACCGACCTTCTCTGAGCACGGACAAGTGTCCAATGGATAAGCTTTTAATGTAGAAGGGCCTAACCCCCCTCCCCCAACTCCCATCATGCTAAGGATGCCATTTTTTCTGGTCAGGGGTCATTCACTGACATGAAAATACACGCGGCAGACCCACGCAGGTGTAGACAACGAAATGACTTCAACCCCTCCCGACACTTCCTAACCTCCTTCGCTTGATTTTGAAATCACACAGCTCCTCTCCCTTTTACCCACACCCTTTTCATCTGCCTTTACGTAGTCCCGACTCTCCCACTTTGAGGAGGCAAATCGGAGGCCTGCCCTTCCTAGTGTGGCTGCCTCTCCAATAAACTCTCTGATGCACACAGCATCTCGGTGACCGGCTTTGCTGCGTGTTGGGCATACAAACGAGTTCAATTACAGGAGTGTTATCTGAAAGATTTTAAAACCTGTAAGAGCATGTTTTTATCTCTGAATCCTTAAAAACCATGAAATACCTACTCTCTCCCCATTTCTAGCCCTCAAATACCTTACCCTCTGCCAAGACTTCCACCCAGTTGCTATTTCTAAGGCAGTCAGGCAGTCTTTCTACAGCAGAGTTGAAAATGGGTTGCTATTCTTTAAATATAATCTAAGTATGCCCTGGATCGATTAAAAACCACCTCATCTGGAAATAAACTATCCTAAGTTAGAGGCGCTCAGGGTTTTAAAAGAGACCTGGAATCATGATGTAGCCTAGCCTTACCTCTAGCCTCAAGGGACATTCGACCCGTGTCAGATAGGCAATAAGCTATTTTTTAAATTTTATCAGCAAAAAAGAGCTGAGAAAATACTAAGACCAGTGCAAGTTCTACAATTTCTAACTGTTTCTGGTCAAAGTAACCAGACTTCACACATTTAATGTAGCTATCCAAATCCCAAAGACCAATGTCTTCAGATGGCAGCTCTCAAAAATCCCGCCCATCTCACGTTTCAACTTACCTGCTCATAAAATTCATTGACAATGCCTTCTGTCCATTTCAAATGCAAGTCCCGAACTTTCGCTGGGCCATTGATGTCTGCCAGTTTAATGCACACTTGGCATACTAAGAGGCGATCGTTCTCATTGCTCCATTCTATACCATTACTATTTACATCGTTGGCCTATTTTGGAAAAACAATTATTTTAGGTTCCGAGGGCACAGTTTTGTTTTTTTAACCAAATCATCTTAAAACTGTTTCCTCTCTAAATTATAGGAAGGAATATGGGTTAAGTTTCCCTTTGAAGTGTCATTATAATTTTGTTTCACTGGAAGCAGAGCACCATAAAAACATAACAAACCAGGAGTTTCAATATCTGTGATTACCACAGAAAATTGTAACGTGTGTACATATAACATATGTTAACATAATTATATGTATATGCAAAACATCAATAAATCATTTATGAATTCTAACTAATTCTACTTCAAAAAGAACACTTAGGATCTACAGAGAAGTTGGCTTCAGCTGTGAAAGGAAAATATGATATAGTTGAAAGAACACAAGTCTTAAACGCTGATCCTTATGGTTTCAAATCCTGACTCAATGATTTATTCATTGTGTAATACTGGAAAAATTACTTAATCTCCTTGAATCTGTCTTCATCTATACAACAGGAAAAGTAGTACCAATCTAGCCATATTACCATGAGGATTAATAAACGAAAAATGTTTTGTTCATAGTAAATACTAAATGCTAACACCGTTATTTAAATGTAATTATCATCACTAATTTGGCATATTACTCTGCCTTTCAAAAACTCAAATTTTCTCTTGTAAAAAAATGAAGTTAAATGGGCCAGAGCAGTGGCTTTTGAACTTTGGTTTGAAGGCAGTTTTTTTGGAACACCAAACCCTTTTGTCAAAGGAGAATTTATGTAGACCACCACTATAGAAAACACAAGGAGAGCTTTTTTGATTGAAACCATGCAGGGGCCCTAGAGCCCCACTCATGGCATTTTCCTGAGAGACTACAGAAGAGAAACCTCTGAGGAACCCAGAGTCAAAAGTACTGGACTAGGTGATCCTTTACCTGTGAAAACTTCTATTACCCTGACTGAAGCGCTTAAATGAATTTTATTATTAAGTAGAAGTTAACAGAGCCACACAACTATAAAATAATTTTAAAGGCATATGGATCTCTCACTGATTTTTAGAAGTATTTTATTAATATCATGACAGCCACAGACAGAGTCTCCGCCTAGAAGGTTAAATCTAGGATTCCTTTGTTATCAGTTCCTCTCCCCTGAAGGTACACCTTTCCTATACGTCACAAATGTCATCAGGGAAACAACAGCTTCCTGCCAGCCAAAGAGGGAGCATCCTTCCGTCAGTAATCCGTAATGCAGTGGTTCTCTACATTTTCCCACCCCCCGATGTCTGAGGGATAGAACACATTCCAATGAGTACCCCTATCGCCTCAGGGCAGGGGTTCCCCATTCCCTACTGAGTGTGAATTCCTGACGGCAGGGATTTCCACCTGTTCTCTCCTTATTCTTTGCTGGCACGACTGCACATTGAGGGAGATCCCAGGTAGTCGTCCGATGAGTGCATTATTCTCAAGTGGAAGAGTGGAGGGCACTTCTCTCCCACACCAGCCAGTTCAACGCTGATAGAAAGAAGGGACTAACAGGTGCCTGAGGGAAGCATAACTGGCTTCTGAGAAACACATCTTTAATTTCCTAAGATAGCTTACTTGGCACCCTGCACAACTTTCTCCAATCTGCCCCTAAAAGCTTTTGACGTCATGAATTGGCTTATCACCATGCGAAAGAAAGTTATAAGACTATGTGTCAGAAAGGAAAGGTAGCAAGAGAGAGTATGTTTAGGACATGTTATAGTAAGAGTTATTTCAAAAATATTGACAGATATATTGTCTCACATCAGATATTATGACTTTATGAGTAGTATTAATTCTCACTTAACATTATAAAAAACTTATCAGTAATACAATAATGATTTCCACCACTGAAACCAGACAGTACATTGTATCACAAACCTTGGCGTTGAATTCAGCAAGGAAATCAAAATGCTTTTTAAGATCTGTGGCAAGGATTGCTTCAATGACTAAAAAACGAAAGCGCTTGAATTCCACATGATCAAGATTAAGAAGGAAGTTGTATTCTGGGCGAGAGAGATACAGATTCCAAGCTGATGCCGCATGATGATTTTCTAGAACAGATCTGTCGTTGTACAAAACTGCCTGAAAAGTAATAAAAATGAGTCAGGCGTCTCAGAGATATTAATCTTTAATAATAAACAGCGTTAGGCTGGAAGAATACAAACAGTGAGTAACTACTCTATGCCCAGCATTTTAATATCTGAAGAAGGCTTGTGAGAATTTTCTAAATGAGTTTACTGCAGTATAGGAAGGGTAAGGCAGACCTTTCCAGTGAAAGGATAAGTCGTCTCCAAAGTTCGTCTTTGCAGACAGCTTGCTGCCCTCAAGAGATGTCAAGTTGATATTGGAGGTCCACTTCATTGAACCCGTGAGCCTTCTTAGATAAAGCTTCTGTTAGCGAAGTCATTAGAGAGAGAGAGCGGGTTTAGGGATACACTTCTCTTCTTCAGCTAGCGTGGAATCAGTGGTGCTCAGGACCGAAGAGGAGGAAGCAGCAGCACTGTCCCGGGTGAGCAGCAGTCCTGCGTGTCCAGGAAGGACACAGTCCTCCACTCTGATCCTGGCACAGTGCCTGGGAGTAAGGTAAACACACAACTCTCTCTGTTCAGGTGGTGTGCAACTATTCACTTCTTATCCACCTCATTTCAGTGCAAGACCCTCGGTACTCTAGGACTTTGGAATACAGATTTTAAAAAGCAGTGGCTTATAGGTTAGAGCGTCTTCTAGCTCTAAAAATTAAGCAATTAAAAATTATTAAATAAGCATAGTAATTATTTTTAAAACTTCCACAATCAGTGGTAAAGGCTGGGGATAAACATAAAAACCTGTCCCTGTTTTCATAGAGCTGCTTGTTAACAAGAAGGAAAGATAACAATAGAATGCAATCCACATTAAGATACATATTCTGGGAGGGGGCGCCTGGGTGGCTCAGTTGGTTAAGCGTCTGCCTTCAGCTCAGGTTGTGATCCCAGGGTCCTGGGATCGAGTCCCCGTTGGGATTCCTGCTCAGTGGGGATCCTGCTTCTCCCTCTCCCTCTGCCCTTCCCCGCTTGTGTTCTCTCTCTCAAATAAATAAAATCTTAAAAAAAAAAAAAAAGATACATATTCTGGGAACTTAAACAAGTTTGTGTTATTTGTGAAAATAAGCTATAGTCTAAATGTAAGATAACACCATTTGATTTTATGAAAGTAACGATGAATTAAGCTTTGTTATGGAACATACAAAGGCTGCAAACAATCTAAATATCAATAGATGAATGGATAAAGGGGTGTGTGTGTGTGAGAGAGAGAGAGAGAGAGAGAGAGAAAGAGAGAGATGGATATTTAGCCACGAGAAAGAAGGTAATCCAGCCATTTGAGACAACATGGATCGACCTTGAGAGCATGAAGCTGAGTGAGTTAAATCAAGAAAGATATTCTGTATGGTATCTCTTATGTGTGGAATCTTAAAGAGCTGAACTCATGGAAACCCAGAGGCTACCAGCGGCTGGGGGAACTGAGGAGATGTTGGCCAAAGGGTACAAACTTCCAGTTACAGGACGAAAAGGTTCTGGGGCGCTAACGCTCAGCACTGTGGTTATAGTTCGTAGTACTAGATTATATACTTGAAAGTTGCTGAGAGACTAGATCTTAAGTGTACTCACCGTAAAAAAGATAGGATATTAGGTGCCATGGTGGTAGCATTACAATGATACATGCGTCAAACGAACATGTTGTACGCCTTAAACGTAACACAATGTTACATTATCAATTATATGTCAATAAAAAAGGCATTTTATACTAGCCTTATTACAACTTCCAAATATCAGTCTCAAAGAGAAAGAATAAGTCTTTGATGACTCCCTAAGGGGTCAATTTATATTTAATAGTGATTTCACTAGTTCATATTCAAATCTGATGAAAACTGAGAAACTATTAGAACAGCTTTGTCTGTTCAGGAAGAAGTAATCAAACTTCCAGCTCAATAAAGCACAACATACAATAAGTGCCCTGTACAGCTGGCTCACTTAATAACTCTTTTTTTTTTTTTAAAGATTTTATTTATTTATTCGACAGAGAGAGACAGCCAGCGAGAGAGGGAACACAAGCAGGGGGAGTGGGAGAGGAAGAAGCAGGCTCCCAGCAGAGGAGCCCGATGTGGGGCTCCATCCCGTAATGCCGGGATCACGCCCTGAGCCGAAGGCAGACGCTTAACCGCTGTGCCACCCAGGCGCCCCTCACTTAATAACTCTTAGCTAACAAGAGCAGTAAAAGAAATAAGTAAATTCAGAATTTCTTCACCATTCAAATCGCCCTTTGAAATTACTAAAGAAATATAAAATGGGGCAAAAAAAAATCTGAATCAATATTAAAATCTAGATAGTATCACCATACTGGAAACTTCAAATACATGGGGAAGTGGGAACGGATTGAGGGGAGAGGCCAACTAAGTTATCGCATGAGAAGGAAAAACCCACCTGGAGAGTAAGTGGAAGGAGTCCCCCCGCTGGACCCCAAGAAACCCATGACCTCACAGAGGAGTAGAGAAACAATCATGGAGCAGTAAGTAGGAGGTAAATGTCCGTTCCACTTTTGGACGAATATTCGGTGAACGCACAGAACAATAAACCGAGCTTAAACTTGGTGAGAACAACATTCCAGGTAAAAGAGCTGGGAAGCCGCAGCAGGCTTTCGCTGAGGGCTGCCTGACGCCCCGAGAAGGAAGCGCACACCCCAGCTGACTGGGAGCTGCGCTAACCACCTGCTGGGACGTTTCACGAAAGCATCTGGATGCCTGCTCTCTCTAACCAGGGACCCCCCCTTCCTTGCCTCCACAGGCTCGTCTCTAATCCAGCAAAGCAAATTCACTGATCATAAACTTGCTTTTTCACCCTGTTTTTGAGCTGGAAAGGTCTGAAAGCAGGTTTAATACAAACGGATAGAATTAATCTTCACAAATAATAAACACCTTTCAATAAGTGAAAAGAGAAAACCCCTCAGACCTGTCGGAGACTTAGATCACACAAAGGAAGAGCTGACAAATCTGAACGAATGTGTCCCTTTTGAAACACAAGAGACAGGAGGAAACAGTAAACAAATCTCTAGGTCACAGTCATGAGATTAAAGAGGCGACTTCTGGAAAGTGAAAACCCGGAAGAAAAATTGTTTTCATTTAAAAAAAATTCTTAGCTTAAAAAATCCCACGGAGGTAGTGACTCAGGTGCTACAGAAAACAAAGCAGCTAGTTCTGGAAAGGAAAAAGAGAGACAGAAGGTACTTCCTAAAGAAACAGTCAAGATGAACAGCTGTCATCCTGAGATCCCTTTCTCCTCAAGTTCCGGTTTTGTTCTCAAATTTCTGGTAACCCTGTATCTCCTAAGGTCCTCTGTCTTCCTTACCAACCTTGTTTCGCTCAGACATGTTTTTAGCTGACTCTCGAAGTGGATGGGTACACGGCTTATTTTACCTGTGTGTCTGAGATTCTCTTCATTTTGCGCTTAACGCTCGGCTGTAGCTTCGCTGGATGCGGAAAGCGAACTTGAAAATAGCACCTTCACGCCGGCAACCCCCCCCCCCCCCCCCCCCCCGCCCAGGTCACTTCGTTCCTAGCACCTACGTCGTAATCGTCTCTCTCTCTCTGCCTCCCACATATACTCTTTATTCTTGTTCTTGCTTTACCGGAATGTACGTTCTATGGGGGCATGGGTGTTTTTTGGCCTCTTTTGTTTGAAGAATAATGTCTAGAATAGTGCCTCTCCCCAGTAGGCGCCCAATATTTGTTTATTCCAGTACCCTCGAGCCTCCATTGTTGCTAAAATATGCTGCCAGTTGGATTTTGTTCTTTCACACGTGTACTGTTGTCATTCTCTCAGGAATTCTTTTTTTTTTTTTTAAGAAATTTTACCATGACACTCCGCGTGAGGTTTTTGGTGTTTTCTCCCCATTCAACTTCTCTGGCACCTGCAGAACCCCTTCCATCCAAAGACCCTCTCCTTCTGGAATTCTAATAGTCAGTTCTTGACCTGGGCCACTGTGCCGCATTTTCCCCTTCCCGATACTTTCCATCTCCTTCTCTTTTTAGTCTGCATTCCGGGACAGGTTACCTGGAGTTTACTTCCAGGGCTTATGGTGAATTTTTAAATCTTTTTGCAGTAATATTTTACTTCCTATGAGCTCTAACTTGTCCTCTGATGGTTCCTTTTTCATAGCTTCCTATTCTTAGGGATACAGTGTCTCTTAAATTCTGAGAATACCTTTTAGAAAAACTTAACAGTTTTCTATTCCCTAGATTTTTTTTTCCTCTGTAGCTGGTTACCCTGTCCATTTGAGCCTTTTCTTTCCAAGCTACTGGTTAATGTCATGTCCAGTGATCCTTGGTTATCTGTTGATATTAAAAAAAAAAAAAAGGGAAGAATTCTAGATTCTCTTCTGTTTCAGTGTTGCGTCTCTTCTTTAATTGGGAAAGATGAGTAGGAACTCTGTGAATGTGGATGGCCTTTGTTATGTAGTCGGTTTTGCTTTAGAGTTATGAGACCAGCTGCCAGCCCTCAGGTGTCCAGGATGAGAAGGATTTTCTCTGGAGTACTAATACTCACTACTAGTAATTCTTACTCTCTTCTGGCAGTTTCCTTCAATATCTAAGAGATGAGTTTTCTGCCTGGAGGTAAATGCAGGGTTGTAGTAGCTTTATTTAAAGATGTGTAGTGTATGTGCATAGGGGACTGGGGGTGCATGTGCACACAGTCGTGTGTGTGTGTGTGTGTGTGTGTGTGTAGCAAGCCGGGGCAAATGGCATCAGGACTCTCTCACTTAAGCTGTAGCCTCCTCTAGTATACTTTCACCTCTCAATATTCATCTTTTTCATTTTCCAGAAATAGAAATTTCTGGAAAGCTCTTTAATCTTCTGATGATAATACTCTTCCCCACCTATTCTTCTGCTGTAATGAGGAGTCAAATGCATGTGTTTAGTCACCATCTTGATCCGTATTTTGTGGGATAAAACATTTATGAGTGTCTCCAATTTACAAATCTCAACCTCAAATTTCATTTCCTTTTACCTCAAATATCATGAAAATATTCTCAACCTCTAATACCTTAGGCACTAATCTCCATCTTTTAGCCAGCTTTTCATTTGGAAATAGCTCAGAAATCTCTTAGAATTTTAATACTAGCATCTCTTCAGAATAAACCTGACTAAATGTTTCACATTCTTTTACAGCAAGAATTTAAAATAATCCTCCTATACCTTCTCGGCGTACTTTCCTTACCATGAGAGTGAAGAACATTTGATCCAGTTGGTGGTATTACACACTACCACTGAAGCAATAACATTTTTCACTAATTGTGGCCTAATCAGACCCACTGAGCTTCCCAAGATGAGAGGACCTACTTTATTACCTAATAAACACGCCTCATGCTTTCACAGAAGGGTCCTTATCTCACTCACGCTAGCTGAAGAAAATCTCATGAATTTCATTACTTTGGGAAGAACAGAGTATATTTCAGACAAGCTAGCAGTCCTGCAGAGCAAAGAAATCAGGCATCCTTCAGCATTCAACAAATATTTACTAAATGACTTTTATGTGTTAGGCACTATTCTAGGTATTAGGGAATAAAAGGCAAAAATCCCTATTCCCATGAAAACATATTCCACTGAGGAGAGACCTATAATAAAATACACAGTATGCTGAACGATCACTGCTATGGAAAACATAAAGCAGGGAAGGAACATGAGTGCCAGGAGGGGGCTTGTGCAGTATTACACGGAATGAGGTGACAGAGTGAGCCATGTAGATGCGTGGGGAGACAGCAGTCCGGGCAGGGAGGACAGGAAGTGCAAAGGCTCTCAGAAAGGGAGTGCGCCCGGGACACGGAAGAAAACAGCCAGGGGGCCAGAGGCCGGACCTGGGTGAATAAAGGCGGAAGAATCAACAGGGGCTAAATCATGTCTGCCACACCGAGCCATTAGAAGGCCTTTTACTAGTAGTGAGGTGAACGCCTCTGGAGCGTCTGGAACAGAAAGTGCTGTAACTCGCATTTAAACAGGGTTACTCTCGCTGCTGTGGGGTGAGAACAGACCAGCGGGGAGCTGGAAGAAAGCAAGGAGACTGGGTGGAAGACGACACTTTTCCAATAGCTGAACTCCCTGTCAATTTCCTTTCCATTCCAACACTTCCCATGGCTTCCTCTGCTGGCAGTCCTGAACAATGGGAAGTTAGAAATTCCACGTATTATTGATATTATATCCAGACTTCACATTTTTACTTTGATGAGGACAACGGTCTTAAGCATATAACTTGCAGGAATGATTTTCACGTATCACTGCTTTATCTGCAAGTGAGACAGAGAACACTGGAGCTCGCTCACGCTTCATATCCTTGGAGGAGAGGTAGTTAAGTCTGCCTCACCTGTGCTGGAAGCTGATGAAAGACTTAAAGCCAAGAATGAACGAGAAGAGTCGGTAACTTCTGTCTATATGATACCTGATTCAGGAGCCTCTCAAACACACGAAATGGAAAACTTCCCACACGCTATCCCTTTACCCCTAATCATATCAGGTCCGTATCTGGAGGCTTAGAAAGACAAGGGTGCCTTGCCCGAGATCACACGGCTAACGACTGCATAATCAGAAATCGAACTTGGGTCCCTTGATTGCAAGACCAGTGCTTTTTGCAGTGTGCCACGTCCACCCAGGTCCACGACACCCCACAGGACCAGGTTTTTAAAGGTGACGGAGTGTGAAGCAAGAGAGAGAACACACCTCTGCTCTGGGCCGAGTGGCACGGCACACAGGGGGCATGTGCCCCTTACTCGTAATCTCTCCCACAGCTATTCTTCGAGAGTGGGCAAATATTAATATCGAGACTGAAATTCATGAAAAAGTTACCTGTGGAAATCATGAGCTGTTAACAGATAAATCCTTGCTGGAGAAATGGATCACACAGCATTTTTAACCCTCTCTCCCTCTCTGTCTCTGAATCCTAGTCTTGTTCTGACTCGAGAACCGGGCTCTTCTCTTTTCCATAGTGAGAGTGTGGGAAAGAGAAGTGGGGAGAGCAACACAGGATGACTACAGAAGATGAAAAAAAAAATTTGAGAAGTGAAGTTTATACACGGAGCGGTGAAGACGTAAGATGAACTCAGCAAGCAGTCACTGACTTCTCGTTCTTTGTAAGGCACACGGTTCCAAAGAGGACATTTCAGGAACCACCAGCTTAAACAAACACCCACAACCACTTAAAACCAAGGATTTAGTTCCAAGACCTAATGTCTAAAGCTACTGCAATGACAGTATCCATTTGTGGTAACTCTCACCTCTTACGCAAATTTGGACCATAAAGTAATCTTGCACCTTACCAGCTGTACTGGATACAAAAATAAGGTGGTACTAGAAGAAATGTTTACATACACCAATACATGCAGCATTAAGAGCTTTAGAATCGGAGTCTTTAGGGAAAAGGAGGACATCAACGAAAATGACCGTTCATCATTATGCTTTTAGCCGTAGAAAGGAAGAAGGAAGAATCAGGCTGACATCCAGTCGGTCTTATCAATTCGATCAAAGGCAAAAAATATTGGCGGCAAGGATTCCCGAATTTCATAAAACAGTGAATTACTCTTTCATGACCATTTTATTTATTTGTAAGTGGAGGAAGGTAACTTTTCCTTCATTCTTTTGCACATCTCATGTCCAGGCCACATGTCAAAATCCAAGTAATTACAATGCAGATGGAAGGGCTATCTGATTCCACTGGAGGATGCGTTACAAAAGGATATCCTATGCGGTTGTAAAATTTTTTTTTTTTTTTAAAGATTTTATTTATTTATTTGACAGAGAGAGAGACAGCCAGCGAGAGAGGGAACACAAGCAGGGGGAGTTGGAAAGGAAGAAGCAGGCTCCCAGTGGAAGAGCCCAATGTGGGGCTCGATCCCAGAACTCCGGGATCACACCTGAGCCAAAGGCAGACGCTTAACGACTGAGCCACCCAGGCGCCCCGGTTGTAAAATTTCAGAATCACGCTTGAAACTTTCCGAGAAGGTGTTTCCTACCTGCGGGGCATTTGTAGCCACCAGAAACGCGTTTGTCCGCCCTGGGTGATCGTAATCATGCATGGCAGCTGCCACATAGAGAGCCATCAGTTCCAGCGCGGGAATGTTGGACGACAGGCAACCATAGCTGGCATCTGGAATCGAGCAGCTTCTCGAAGAGAGGTAAGCAATTGGCCCGGGGTTCATTCTACCATCAGCGTCTGAGGGACAAGCAAAATAAACCAGCATTACACGTAACTTCCTCACAAAATGAGACTAGGGACGGGATTCCCCCATAGGTGATATGATTATTTATCTTACTTGTTGACTAAGCTAAGAAATAAACTCTATTTGGAGCGCCTGGGTGGCACAGCAGTTAAGCGTCTGCCTTCGGCTCAGGGCGTGATCCCGGCGTTATGGGATCGAGCCCCACATCAGGCTCCTCCGCTATGAGCCTGCTTCTTCCTCTCCCACTCCCCCTGCCTGTGTTCCCTCTCTCGCTGGCTGTCTCTATCTCTGTCGAATAAATAAATAAAATCTTAAAAAAAAAAAAAAAGAAATAAACTCTATTTATATACAAGGACTTAAACAGTCTCTTCTTTCCAGCTTCCATGCTACTAGAGAGGAACAAGGTTACACATGACGCGGAAGTCACCTACTTTATAAGCATTATGAGGTTTTTATGATGCCTTCTTACTTGGGCTAATAATCTTTAAAAACCTCTGGTTTTCTTAACATTTATTATTTAAGGACACAGATAAATGGCCAGGGCATAGGAAGTAACAGGAAAAAGCAATCTAGAGAATAAAATTTCATGAAAACTGTAGGGAGATTTAGGAATCTAATGTATTAACAAACTAAGCTTCCCAACATCGGTGCTTTTCCAACCTTACCAGGAGATTACATTTCATTTGTAGCCCTGACTACAACTCCTCCCCTTCCCTTTTTCTTTCCTTGAAGCCCCTTAAAAGACAATGGCAGGAAAAACTATGGAAAATGAAAAGATGCAGGAAACTGAGAAATGTCTCATTTAAAACAATTCTCTTTTTATCCTCTAGTTAGACAGTATTTTCACTATCAACACTGTGCTTTCTGTGTCTTAATATCTTGCCAGTGATTTCATTTTCTTTTGTATTTTAGTGGCTTTATCTATTTAGACGGTCATTCTATTATTTTTGCTGAAATGATCTCAAAGTACAAGAAGGAAAAAATAAACCATATTTAGAGTAGACAGCAAATAAAACCACAAAGATATTAGAGAGATACAAAGTTTCACTGACTGACTTCCCCAGGAGGAAACGAGGAATAATGTCCTGGCTTGTCAAAGTCCAAAATGATCTTCATCATAATTTATTTCACTCAATATTTGCCATCACATGAATTTTTTAACCTAAAGGCTTTAATACACACTAGTGACAATTATAAAGATACCCCATTATTTTTATGTTGTTTATAGTTTTTAATTAAATTGAGTTTTAGAATCAGCCACACTAGAACTTTTAAAAAATAATTATAAAAAATAAAAGCAAGACAGTTAAATGTATGGATAAAGATATATTTAACATTCAAATTTCTAGTAATTTGAATTTTCCCTATGTTATATGCATTCTGGATTTCCCTAGAATTATAAATATACATATAAAATATAAAAAAATGGCAAAAGACATCCTTTTAAACTCAATTACTTAAAACTGACATATTAGGATCCTAATACATTCAGTTTTATTTTTTGTTTTGTTTAACATGAAATTAATAGTATGAAAAATAAAATAGCTGGCAAGGACAGTTTAACATAACTATCACAGATCCCATTTGTTTACTTTCTTTCAGAAAATGGTGATTCTTTTAATTGGCTGATTAATTTAAAAGGAGGCCTCAGTAAAAGGCATCCAGACTGGAAGAGAAAAGCAGAGTCTAAACCCTGACAGCCCCCCGCTTTTGTAACATAAGTGCTTGATTTAAGCTTTAAACTCCCCGGCATCCATTTTAAAGATGCCGATGGCAAAGAAACACCCTGCCAGCCACCTATCTAGACAAAGAGCCAGGCCGCTTCTGTTTTAGAAATCTTGGTTGATTTCAATATAACTGACCATTTGGGCTGCTGGTTTTTCCTGTACCCATGCTTTAAATTCCTCTTATGCTTTAGGGGCGCCTGGGTGGCTCAGACAGTTAGGCATCAGCCTTCAGCTCAGGTCATGATCCCAGAGTCCTGGGATGGAGCCCTGCATCAGGCTCCCTGCTCGGCGGGGAGCCTGCTTCTCCCTCTCCCATTCCCCGTTTGTGTTCTCTCTCTCGCTGTGTCTCTCTCTGTCAAATAAAATCTTAAAAAAAAAAAAAAAAAAATTCCTCTTATGCTTTAAATTCACCAATAAACAGTGAGCCAGTGAAACCCCCACTCTTGACCCCGACAGAAAACAGAGCCTCAGGTATGTCTGCTCGCATGGACGCTCGCGCGTGCTCTCTCTCTCTCCCCCTGTGACCTTGGCTCTGGGGTCCCAGCTATGCTGGTAATTTTCAATTCCTATAAGTAATAAACCTTTTTTTTTTTTTTAAGTTTCTTGATGGTTATTTCTAGAGGGCATCTTGCAATTATAATAATCACAAGAACTGGTCCAGCCACAACACTGGTTATTGACAGGCTAAAACCAACACACAATAAAGAGGTAAAACTATCTCTACTTACAGATGACATGCTCCTGTATATAGAAAAATCCTAAGAAGTCCACTAAAAAAACTATTAGAATAAAGGTGGTCATCAAGATGGCAGGATAAAAGATCAATATACAAAAAACCGATGATTTATATATACGACAGCAATGAATAATCAAAAAATGAGCCAAGGGGCGCCTGGGTGGCACAGTGGTTAAGCGTCTGCCTTCGGCTCAGGGTGTGATCCCAGAGTCCTGGGATCGAGCCCCACATCAGGCTCCTCCGCTGGGAGCCTGCTTCTTCCTCTCCCACTCCCCCTGCTTGTGTTCCCTCTCTCGCTGGCTGTCTCTGTCCTGTCAAATAAATAAATAAAATATTAAAAAAAAAAAAAAAAGAGCCAAAAAAAAAAAAAAAACAACCCCGATCCCATTTACACCAGCATCAAAAAGAATAAAATACTTAGGAACAAACTTAACAGATGTACAAAACCAGTATTCTGCGAACTAAAAAATATTGTTGAAAGAACTTAGAGAAGACTTAAATAAGTGAAAAAAAATACTCATGTTCATGGACCAGAAGACTTAATATGGTTAAAATAGCAGTACTCCCGCAAAATGACCTACAGATTTCACACAATCCCTATCAAAATCCTAGTTTGTTTGTTTGTTTGTTTCTTTTTTTTTTTTTGGTAGAAATTCACAAGCTGGACTTAAATCCATATGGAAATACGAGACCCAGAACAGCCAAAACAATCTTGAAAAAAAACAAAGTTGGAGGACTTAAATTTACCAATTTCAAAGCTTACTAACAAAGCATTAGTAATGAAGATAGTGCACTGGTATGAGGACAGACATAAAAATCAATGGAATAAAACTGAGAGTCCAGAAATAAACCCTCATATTTATGGCCAACTGATTTCGTACAAGAGTGCTAAGACCATGCTGAGAGCCATCTATGGCCCTGCATGATGTTAGGCTCTTTCATACGTGTTGTTTCATTTAATGCTCACATCTTACAAGGTAGAAACTGATTTAGTGACATTTAAGAGCCGACTATGTGGAGTACATATAGACAACTCTTTTCAACAAATGGTTCCGGAACAACTGGATATTCAGGTGCAAAAGAAAGACCTCTTCCTTTATTCCCCAAATTAGTTCCAATGGGTCACAGACCTAAACTTCCTATAACTATGAAACTCTTAGAAGAAAACATACGAGTAAATCATCATGATCGTGGGTTAGGCAAAACCCTTGGGTTAGCCAAACATTTAATAGGTACCAAAAGCATGAGCAACAAAAGAAAAAGATAAATTAGACTTCAACAAAATTAAAAGATTTGTACTTCAATAGACACCATCAAGAAAGCAAAAAGACAACATACAGAATGAGAGAAAATAGCTGCAAATCATAAATCTGATAAGGGACTTATGTCTAAAATATACAAAGAACTCCTACCGCTCAATAATAAAAAGACAAATGACCAAATTTAAAAATGGACAAAAGACATGAATAGACATTTCTTCAGAGAAGACAGACAAATGGCAAGGCATTCGACATTATTAGCCATTAGGTAAACGCAAATCAAAACCACAACGAAATACCCCTTCACAGCCACTAGAACGGCTATCAAAAAGATAATAACAAGAAGTGGCAAAAAATTGGATCCTTCATACATCGTTGGTGAGAAAATAAAATAGTGCAGCCACCTGGGAAAACACTTTGGCGGATCCTCAAAATGTTAGGCACAGACTCATCTTATGACCCAGAAATTCCACAGCCGGGTATACGCCCAAAGGAAATGAAAACACATCCGCACAAAAACTAGTACAAGGACACTTAGAGCAGCATTATTCACAACAGCCCCAGAGTAGAAAGAACCCAAAAGTCCACCAACATTTGGGTGGGTGGTAGGAGAATGAGAAAGAGGGAAAAAAATTTTGCTTACTACATAAAATAAGTATCAATGAGGAAAATACATATAGCTATTATAGATTTCACTTCTGAGGCCAGTCACATAGCTGTACTTCAGATGTATCATCTTCTTATTCCATCAACAACTCCGTGTTCCCTTTGTCCTCAGCCAGCATCTCTGCTGATCATGGTACTTTGCCTGGTGGAATGACCTCTATTTTCTGCACTATTGTGATTCTGATGATACTGCATCACTGTAGTTTTCCATTACCTTTTGTCACTGGCCATGGGAGTACCAAAAAGGCCAAAAAATCCCCTGGGTTACTGACATACATCCTCCCATGTACAGCAGGAACCTCATTTCCTCTCGATAATAAGGATCGGACAAAATCAATCACTATCGTCAAATGTGCTAAAATATGAAGATATTCTTCTAAGAAAATAAATACATCTACAAACAAGTGACCTGATGGGAGCACAGAACTAAGGGAAGGAACGAGGAGACTAAGAAAGAGTAAACATGGAATGGCAGAAAATGTAATGGCAGTACTTTGGACTCAATGACCGAAGACTGTAAAGCAATAAAGCAATAGCTGAGCCTATGACGTTCGCCCGGGTTAGCACAATCGTATTTCTCAGGCATCTGTAACTAAGCAGAGTCTGTCCTGGTGTGTGTGTGTGTGTGTGTGTGTGTGTGTGTGTGTGTACCTCACTGGAGTAGTTCTCCCCTCTTTGACAAACTAGAGGAAGAGAACCATGTTATGCAAATTCATTACATTTGTATAAATAATTGTATTTATGATGAGGAACACAATTAACCAGGCTTTGGGAGCAAAACATAAATGTAATGAAAGGTTTTTAATGTCATCGTTTAAATGCTTACATGACGCTTTTAAGTATGGCCGCTTTCACTGTGAAGGTTATATAGTTAAATTTACATGATACCCCTAAAACAGAAAACCAAGAATTGAAAGAAAAGAGCAAAGAAAAGATTCTCTTGCCATTCTGGATAGCAAGCAGCAGGATGGGACACAGAAAAGAAACATGGTAGGTCCAACAGTACCACGTCTCAACCTAGCTCTTAAGGCGAGTCGTAGTTCTCCTAACTTGCATGCCATTATTATGCACCAAAATTTATATAGTCGTTTACATGTACCAAAGGTCACTGAGTGAAATTTTTAAGAGAACAGAGGTAATGAAATGAGATAGCGTGATTTATTACTTCTAGACAAATAATTAAAAGGAAGACTCGTAGACGGAGGTACCTGCTTCGCTTCCTGCTGCACGGTCACCGTGGATCTGCTGTAGACCAGGAACTGGCCGCGTCGTCAGATACCAAACTGCATGTAGGACATCCGTGGCGTGTATGCGATTGTGATCTAAAGTCACCAAAATGTTTTACAAAATGTTATGTTTAACATAGGACATTTTTTAAAGTACAAGAATTTTCTACTATCCTATATCCTCATAAGCAAAATGTATGGCTTGGAGTAACTTCCCACAATTATATTTTGGTTTCATCTTATTTTTTTTTATGTAGGCTCAATGCCCAATGCGGGGCTTGAACTCATGACCCTGAGATCAAGAGCTGTATGTTCTAGTGACCGGGCCAGCCAGGAACCCTTGTTTCATCTTATTTTTTTAAAGTCTCTTAATGTGTTAAAAAGTTCTCCTCTAAAAACTTTCATATAGGGGTGCCTGGGTGGCTCAGTCGTTAAGCATTTGCCTTCGGCTCAGGTCATGATCCCAGGGTTCTGGAATTGAGCCCCATGTCTGGCTCCCTGCTCAGCAGAGAGTCTGCTTCTCCCTCTCCCTCTGCCCCTGTTTAACTGTTCCTTCTCTAGCTGTCTCTCTGTCAAATAAATAAATAAAATGTTTTAAAAAAAAAAAACCTTTCATATATACAATGAAAACATAGTAAGACAGTCAAAGAAAAGGCAAGTAACAAGGGCTAATTGAAAGGCATTGAAAAATTTATTGATGGTTGCTATTTTTTAGCTTTATTTTTTTATTTTTTATTTTTGTAAGATTTTGTTTATTTATTTGACACAGAGAGAGAGAGAGAGACAGCGAGAGAGGGAACACAAGCAGGGGGAGTGGGAGAGGGAGAAGCAGGCTCCCCGCTGAGCAGGGAGCCTGACATGGGGCTCGATCCCAGGACCCTGGGATCATGATCTGAGCTGAAGGCAGACGCTTAACTGACTGAGCCACCGAGGCGCCCCTAATTTTGTAGCTTTAAAAATACTACCTAAATAGCGTCTGGATTATGGAGACCCATGTTTGCACACAGGCAACACTTACAAATTCTGGATATTTGAACTCCCCTCCCCCCCCACAAAAAAACACATGCACCAAAAAACCCCAAAAAACAAAAAAAAGCGATGAGACATAACTCTCTCTCAGGCCCGCTATAGGGATGAAATGTTAAAATGGCATAGGAAAACATCCAGAACAGTGTCTGAGACATAGTACGTAATCAAGAAAACATGAGTTTACTGAAACATCACTATGTGAAAAGGCAAGACCTACAGAAGTTTTAGGATCTTGGGAAAGATTCTTCTGAGCTTTTACTTCCCACCTGTGAAAGGTAGATAACATAAACTTTCCAACAAACATTAAATGATTTAATCTTCATGGATCTAACGATGATAGTCACAGCTGATATTCAATAAAAGTTCAACACTTCTACACACATCTAATGAGTACCAGGCAGAATCAGCCGATGACACAATACGAAGTATTCAGGCTATCGACGCGACATGATGTCAGTCTGCAAGGAGCTTAATTATTCATGCAGTCAACACCTTTTACTGACCATGTATTATGTGCCAGGAATTCTGATATGTGCTTTCCATGGCTTGTCTTATCACTACCTATGGAGTAGGGACTATTTTAATTTCCATTTATAAATTTGGACACGAAAGTTTAGAAGAGTTAGATCCAGAGGCTCTTTTCTTAACACCCTATTTGGAGCTGATAGTGAAGACTTTATTGCCTCTTTTTTCCCCCCACTCCCCTTCCTTTGAAGTCCATTTTAAAGTATCACTTTAGGGTCACGCGGGTGGCTCAGTCTGTTAAGTGTCTGCCTTCAGCTCAGGTCATGATCTCGAGGTTCTGGGATCCAGCCCTGAGTTGGGCTCCCTGCAGGGAGCCTGCTTCTGCCTCTCCCTCTTCCTTCTGCTCATGCTCATTTCTCTCTCAAATAAATAAATAAATCTTAAAAAAAAAATAAACTATCACTTTATTCTATTTATAAAATACAGTCATTTTTAAAAGCATATTTTATAAGTGGAAATTATAGTACATATAACTCACATTAAGTATTATTATTTATGAGTTATACCAATTTAAGAATAACTTGCTCTGTGTTTATACAAGTGATTTCCCAAAATGTGTCCATATGAAAGGAAACTGTAGAATATATACATGTATAAAGAAATCTGTATCATTTCCTAATATGAAATTCAAATTATATTTTACTTACTTCCGTAAGTCAGGATACAGTTAAAAACAGAAATTCTATGGATAATTTTTAAATATTTTGAAGTCAAGAATTTTCTGACGCTCTTGACTTAATTACTAAACATTTTAAAAGATAAATTGTACACCATATAACAATTAAGGGAAAGAGCACATTATAAATATATGTCTGTATTATGATTCACTTTATGAAACATAAATAAGGAAATATACCAAAATGTTAATAGTCTGTTAACTCTAGGTAGCAGGATATAGATTACTTTTTAAAATCCCTATTTAAAATTTTTCCAAACATGTAATTTAAAAAGTGTTTAGATCTGAAGGGAAACATACTAGTTTCAAAACCAGTATTAACTGAACTTAAGTAATAAGATCTGCTGATACTTACAAGGAATGTCTCGATAGCCATTTTCCAATGCACGAAAATAGTTCATGAACTGCAGAGTGGGGATTTTAAATATTTCCAACAGGCCAGTGTCTTGAAATAAGGTATACATAACCTAAATGTCAATTAAAATAAAATACACTTTAAAAATCAGAATTTCTACTTGTAGTTGAGTAGAATATGTTTTTGTGATTTGCATTTGGGAATGTTCCCATGTATGTGTCTTTAAGTTAATAATTTATTAAAAATTTCTCTATGAGAAATTCTTTTCAAAACATTAAAAAGGAAGACATCACCCTAAAACCCTTGAAAACCAAAGAAAGATTACCATAGCATATCCCAGTTTTTTAATTTTTCCATTCCTCCCTTTAACTTTTTTATTTACAATTTATTAAGGGGCACATGAATTCTACTCTAGTCCTAGGTGTTAACAGAAGTCAGAACAATGTATTTATTACATTTTGTCCCTCAAGACTACAGTGAGATGAAGCTATATGCCCTCCACGTAATTTACCCTTATGTTTGTACATTTCATAAATAAGATACTTTGAAGAGAATGAGAATGATATTTTGGGAAGGTTAATCTGATGCTGTTGTATGAACCCCTCAGGGGGGACCTTGAGTCTGGGTGGTTAAAAAGCAACTATTTTTCCATGGTCCTAGCATGAAATGAACCATCTGGCCTTGGGTAAAGTACAGGGAGGACAGGTGAAAAAAAATAAAGCATAGGTTTCAGTGGTTAGATCCAGCTCACCTTTCATACCCTTTTCAACCTTGGGGTTCAATATAAAGTAACTTTATTCTGTAGTAAAATTAAATCCTACAATATGGGCCAAAAAACTACTTTTCATTTATTCAAATAAAATTACATGAAATACATTACATACAATAATATAATTATTTTTATATATGGGTTTATGTATATGTTTCTCTTTTCAAATTTTCTACTGAAAACTTCATTTGTGAAAAAAAAAAAATTCAGCGAACAATGTTGAACTTGTGCCTAAACCAATATTACACATTTTTAAAAAAAATTATAGTAAAAAAAAGTAGAGATTTTAAACAAACCTGGCTAAGAATCCTTCCTGATTTCTCTCCCATTTTTTCTACAACTTCAAATATTTGAAAATTCCAGTTGCTCATCTTCTCTATCAGGGAATCATAATCTTCTATCAAAATCAGGTCCAGTGAAGCTCCCTGTTCCACCTGTACATACGGGGGGAGAAAACCCAAACAACTTAACCGTACCTTTTAAATATATCATTAAATCCACATCTAAATGGGAACACTTAAAACTGAACATGAAAAAATGGTCAATACTATTTGATACAAAAGTTATTCTCAGATTGAATCTGTACTTCCGATTTCCCCTCGTTGTAAAATGCTATCTTCGGGAAAATGTAAGAATCTCTTCTAGGCATGAGAAGATTTATTCATCTCTACAGTACTTTTACAAATAAAAATACTGTATTTCTAAAACACTATATACAAATCTAAAATCCACTATTTTCATTTGAGAAGTTACAGGTATCAAAGGATAATAGAAAGAGACTCCTATCCTTATACTGGCATTTATTACTAGTTTAACTTCCCAAAAGGAATGGATTTTTTTTTCCCCAAAAAGCTTAAATTTGGAACTTAAGAACAAAAAAACTGCTATTCTATAGTAAACAGATTCCGTTTTTTAACGCTTTATGCACCTGCTCCTCGTACTTTAACATGTACAATGAAGAAAATACCAGCACAGAAAGTAATATGTCTACTATAAAACTAAATCAAACGTGTTCGCGTGTTCGTTTTACAACGAATGCCCTTTGCTGCTCTGGGATGACGGTCGGAAGGACAGATGACCCCTGAACAGCATGAGTCTGAACCACGCGGGTCCACTTACGCGTGCAACTCTGTAGTACATACGGTACTGCGTGTTCTCCGCCTTGTGATTCTTAACCACATTCTTTGCTCTCACTTATTTTATTGCAAGAATACAGTATACAGTACATACAACATACAAAATACGTGTTAACTGACACGTGTGTTTATGCTATCAGTAAGACTTCGGATCAACTGAAGGTCATAAGCAATGAAGTTCTGGGGGAGTCAAAGTTATATGGGGATTTTGGGCGCGCTTGGGTGGCTCAGTCGTTCGGTGTCTGCCTTCGGCTAAGGTCATGATCCCAGGGTCCTGGGATCGAGCCCTGTGTCGGGCTCCCCGCTCAGCGGAAAGCCTGCTTCTCCCTCTCCCACTCCTCCTGCTTGTGTTCCCCCTCTCGCTATCTCTCTGTCAAATAAATAAGTAAAAATCTTTAAAAAAAAAAAAAGTTATATGGGGATTTTCGACTATGTGTGGGAGGGTCAGCACCCCAATACCAGCCTTGTTCAAGGGTCAACTGTAATTAAATTATTTTTAACCTTAGGTTTCCTTTAATACGATATAATGACTTTTTAGTAAAAAATTTAAAAATACTATTACATTAAAAATCTTGCTCTGGGCAAAGATTAATGAAACTAGCACTAAACTAATGTCATATTTCACCTTAACATAATCATACGGAAAGTTTATCTTTTACATTTGGCTGCTGTTCATGCTGGGCCTCTTCTGTTAGGTGATTATCACCTTCCACAGATAATTTCCTGCAGTCTCTGTTCTCGGTTTCCACTTCTTGTTGCACTTCTGTACAGTTGAATGACGGTTTTGAGGGAACAGCGCTGTCTTCATCACCTTTCAAAAAAGACATATAGTAATAATAAGAATAAAAATTACCCTATATGCATAATTTTATAAGGAAACTTACTTATAAAAAATATTCAAATGGGGCAGCTGGGGGGCTAGTCGGTTAAGCATCTGCCTTCGGCTCAGGTCATGATCCCACTTTGGGCCCCCTCCTCAGTGGGGAGCCTGCTCCCCCCCAACTCCTCCCCCTACTTGTGCGCTCTCTGTCAAATAAATAAGTAAAATCCTAAAAAAAAAAAAAAAAAAAAGGAAAAATCAGTCCCTATCAATAGGAACTTGTTAGTAATTTGATGTATGCCATGTCTAACATTTGAAATTGTTTGAGTTTTGGCTATGAAAACTCTAGATTCATAATTATAAATGAATGAGATCAAGGCACATCTAAAAATTAAAACACAGTATCATTTATTGTGAATTATTCCTCTACCAATGTGATTAAGAATACTCTTTTTTCCCAAATCTCATGGAAAAGGGAAGCAGCACTGGTAGCTAAACAGCATTCATTCACGTGTTAAAAAAAAATCATATTCATTCTCTTGGTGATATTATGAACAGGAAATTTCCCTGAAACCCACCAACAGTAGAATAAATGACTGTAGTGTATTCACACAACCGAGCACTACGAACCACAGCCACGTGCAACAACGTGCAAGAGCTGATGATTCTTAAAAATATAATGTTGGGGGGCGCCTGGGTGGCTCAGTCGTTAGGTGTCTGCCTTCGGCTCGGGTCATGATCCGGGGGTCCTAGGATTGAGCCCCGCATCGGGCTCCCTGCTCAGCGGGAAGACTCTCCTCTCCCACTCCCCCTGCTCATGTTCCCTCTCTCGCTTTGTCTCTCTGTCAAATAAATAAAAAATCTTAAAACCAAAATATATATATAATGTTGAATGAAGGAAGTCAGACACAAAGGTACCTACTGATTCTCTTTGTGAAAAGTTCAACGACAGACCAAAACTGATACATATGAGTACTGAAAGCCAAGACAAAGGTTATCTTTAAAGGGTACACCTGGAAGGGGGCATGAGGAGAAATTCTGAGGTGCTGGTGATATTTTATTGGTTTACTGATCTGGGTGATTACACAGGTATGTTAAGTGTATGAATACTCATCTAGTTATAAAGTTATGATTCATTCACTTTTCAATACCTAGGGGTTTTCCTAAGTAAAAGGTTTTTTTAAAAGATTTTATTTATTTATTTTATTTGAGAGAGAATGAGCGTGCACAGGCACACAACAAACGGGGGAGAGGGGAGAAGAGAGGGTCAGAATCTCAAGTAGACTCCATGCTGAGCATGTGGGGCTCCCTCTCACGACGCTGAGATCATAGCCTGACCCAAAGCCAAGAGTCAGATGCTTAACCAACTGAGCCATCCAGGCACCCCTAGGTAAAAGAGTTTTTAAGAGTACATATTGGAAATGAGTTTCAGAAGAACTAGGTTCAAATCCTGATTTTTGTACTTGATAATGGCAAGCTTCTTCCCCTGTAAAATACGGGTAATAACATCTATCTTACTAGATGTTACATATAATAAATGATCAATAAATGTTAGTCAAATCTGAATCTAACACACTGAATATATTAAAAAATCATTAACTAATGATGGTCAGGAAATATTCTTTGGAAAATATTATTCTTTCCCAATGAAAAACATTTAAGAAACGAAAATTAGAATATGCAACTACTCTTGATAAGACAAGGCAGTACTACTATAATAATATTCTAAAATAGCCATCATGACATATGAGGTTCATTACATACTTTTTTTTTAAGATTTTATTTATTTATTTGAAGGGGGGGTGGAGAGCACAGAGGGAGAAGCAGTCTCCCCACCGAGCAGGGAGCCCGATGCAGGACTCAATCCCAGAACCCTGAGATCATGACCTGAGCTGAAGGCAGACGCTTAACCAACTGAGCCACCCAGGCGCCCCCTTCATACTTTTTAATGATCCAAACTCCTAGTAACTATATCTTATATAGAACAGTAATAAAAACAGTTGAAATAAATGTAATAATTTCTTTGCCAAAGTTGTCCACAACACTGTCTCTTACTCCCCTTGCATGCTTTTGAAATGTATTCCTGTCACTCCTCCATCAAGACACAGCATTTATTTCCTAATCCCCTAGAATCCAGACAGCCTGTGACACTGCTCTGATTGACAGAATATGGCGGAAGTAACACTTGTCTGTTCTGGGTTGAGCCATTAACTTGACTGGCAGCCTCCACTTCCTCCTCTCCTGGAATCCAGCAAACATGTTAGAAGAAGCCCAGAGAGAGGTCGTATTTAGATGGACTAGTCAATAGTCATCAGACACATGAGTAATCCCAGCTTGGAAATTCAGCCCAATCATTCCTTCAGATGACTGTCGCTCTTACCAATATCTGACTGCAATCACACGAGAGTCCTCAAATCAGCATCTCCTAGCTGATACCAGTCAATCAAAGAACTGTGTGTGTGTGTGTGTGTGTGTGTGTGTGTGTGGTATAATAACATACTGTAAAATCTACCCATTATAAGTGTATAATTCAATAATTTTAGTAAATTTACAGAGTTGTACAACCATTATGACAATATGGTTTTAGGAAACTCTCATCACCCCAAAAGTACCCTCCTGCTTATTTACAGTTAATCCCTATTTTCATCCTAGGCAATTACTGTTCTGATTATTGTCCCTATAAATTCACCTTTTCTAGCATTTCATATAAATGGAATCCTACAACATGGAATCTTTTGAGCCTGGCTTCTTTCACTTAGAATAATGTTTTGAAGTCTATCGATGTAGTGGCATGTATCCAAAGTTTGTTCCTTTAGTTGCTAAATGAAATTACACTGTATGGATATACCACATGGTATTTATCCATTCACAAGTTAAGGGACATTTGGATCATTTCCGGTTTTGCAGCAGCATCAATAATGTCAGCATTCACAATCCTGTCTTTGAGTGTTCATATGTTTTCTCACAATCCTGTCTTTGAGTGTTCATATGTTTTCTCACAATCCTGTCTTTGAGTGTTCATATGTTTTCTCGTGGATAAATTCTAAGCCACGGTATTACTGGCTGATACGGTAAATTTATGTGTAACTTTTAAAGAAACTGTCAATGTTTTCCAAAGTGGTATACCATTTTATATTCCCATCAGCAATACATAAAGGTTCTAATTTCTCTGCCTCCTTGCTAACACTTGGTATTGGTCTGTCTTTTTTACTATAGTTATTCTGGTTTGAGTAGAGTGGTATCTCATTGTAGTATTAATTTGCATTTCCTTATTATCAATGATGTCATTCATCTTTTCATGTGTTCATTACCCATTTGTTTACATCCTTCACCAAATGACTCAGACCAAAATATCTGACATCTTTTGCCCGTTTTTTGAGTCATCTGACTTAATAATGAATTATAAATGTTCTTTATGTATTATGGATATAAAGCCTAATCAGATATATAATTTCCAAATATTTTCGCTCAATCTGTGGTTTGTCTTTTCATTTTCTTATGGTTGTCTTTTGAAGTGCAAAAGTTTTTAATTTTGCTGAAGCCCAATTTGTCATTTTTTCCTTTCATGGACTGTGCTTTTGGTATTGTATCTAAGAATGCTTTATTCAACTCAAGGTCACAAAGACTATATATTCTCTTCTACAAGTTTCAAGGTTTTAAATCTTATACTTAGGTCTCAGATCTATTTTGAGTTACTTTTTGTGTATACAGTTAGGGTAAGAGTCCAAATTCTTCCTTTGACAAGTGGATATCCAATTGTCTTGGCCCCGTGTGGTGAAACAAACCTATCCTTTCTCTTCTGAATTGTCTTGGCTTTGGTATCAAAATTCAGTTGATCTATTTTTGGACTTGCAGTTCTATTCCACTGATCTAGGCTCATCTTTGGCCAATACCTCACTATCTTAATTAGAGTGGCTTTATAATAAGTTTTGAAATCAGGTAGTGTCAGTCTTCCAAATTTGTTCTTTCTCCAGATTGATCTGGCTATTGTTGGTCATTGTCTTCTCATGTAAAATTTAAGACCAACTTGTCAATTCCTACAAAAAAAAAAAAAAAGCCTGCTAGAATTTGATAAGGATTACAATGAATTTATAGATCAATTTGGGAGAAGAGCCCTACTGATAATACTGAGTTTTCCAATCTTGTAATATGAAATGCCTCTCAACTTAGATTTTCTCTAATTTTTATCAACAATGTTTTGTAGTTTTCGGTCTATAAATCCCTCCTTCTATTGTTAAATTATTCTAAATACTTCATTCTTATCAATATTATTATGAATTGAAATGTTTTCTTGATTTCCATTTATGATGGTTCGTTGCTAGTGTACAGAAATGCAATTTTGAATGTCACTGACCTCGCATCTTACCTCTGCTGAGCTGGTTTCTTGGTTCTAGTGCGTGTATGTGTGTTCTTTGGGGTCTTCTACACAAAGGTGCATAGGATCTAAGAATATGGGACAGTTTTATTTATTTTCATTCAGGATGCCTTTCTTTTTCTTTCTACTTTTCCTGCAGAAAACCACCAGTACCATGTTGACTAGAAGTGCTAAAAGCAAAAATCTTTATCTTATTCTTGACCTTAGGGAGAAAGCATCAGTCTTTTTCCATTAAGGATGATGTTCAGGTGTGTGTTTTTCAAAGATGTCCTTTATCAGACTGAAGAACTTCCCTGCTCTAACTAGTTTGTTTTTATCATGAAAGAGTCTTGGATTTTATCAACTGTTTTTTCTGCACACATTTAGATTATCATGTATTTTTCTCCCCCTTTGTTCTATTAACGTGCTGTACTACATTGATGTTCAACTGTTAAACTACTCTTGCATTCTTGGGATAAATGCCTCTTGGTCATGGTGTGACCCTTTCATATGTTGCTGGATTCAGTTTAATACTATTTTGTTAAGGATTTTTGTGTCTATATACATAAGGGGTATTGGTCTGTAGTATCCTTGGATGCCTTTGTCTGGTTATGACATCACTTTACAAGGATGACTTTCATAGTATATAAAGAGATCGATAAGAGCCCCCAGTCCCGGGGGGGGGGCCCATCTATTTCCGGTTTACCTTTACACTTCTGGGGCAGGGCTACAGAGTTTACCGAGTTACCCCTACTATGATAAGCCTGCAACTCCAATCTCTGTCTCCCTAGTCCCACAGAACTACCAAAAGGACTACTCGTTCTATCAGTCACCGGCCCCTCTAGAAGGAGGAACTACCCTTTTGATGGTCCCAAACTCCAGGCTCATTTTCGTAAATTTCTATCCCCCTCCAGATCTTGTACTTGGTAATTCTGAGGAGCTTGTTAGTTTTCAATGGTTTTAAGCAGATTTTTGTTGTTAATAGTTTGTCTGGCTTTTCTAACTACTTTCAGGGGGAATGATGATCTGACCACCTACTTAACTATGACTGTAGGCCTGAGTCATCAATTTTTTAAAGTTATAAAACAACCAAAATTTTATCACCAACAACATTTCTTGTTTGAGGATATAAAATGTTTCGGTGTCATACAACAAGTTAAAATTTAGAACAACTCCTCTCTATGCCATAAAAAAAATGTATGCAAACTCTTTTGGGCTTAGAGTTCAACCTTAACGTAATTACTTTCACTGTTTATGAACCCTCGCCATAACCTGAACAGACCACCCTCATTTCTACAGCACACTGTAGTCTTCAAAACACTTTCACCATCTGTTATTCGTAACTTGTTCCTAGTAACTCCTCTACTTACCTCCTAAGTAGGCAAAACATCAGATCTTCATTTTAAAGATGGGTAAACCGAAGTTAAACTCACTCATTTATTCACTTCTAAAACAATGTCAGAAATTGCTCCAAAATTCAAGCACACAGGACTTTTGCAATCTCACCTGACTTTGCATTGTGGCAGTCTGTCCCAGACTCCGATTCGGACGTTGACACATATTTCAATATTTGATGTCCACAGCTTATAGAATAAAACAGATAAATACATATTTATAAATGAGGCAAGCAAATTTTGACCTAAATACAATTAGAAAATCTGCTTAATTTTTAACCAAGATCCTAACTGCAAAACATCATACAAGGCCAATCTATCAATAAACCTAATAGGCAGGCTTTATCCTGGAAGGCATCCTGTGCCCCTGAAGAAAATAATGTATTTTGAAAGTCAACACTGAGGTCTGAAGTAAACACTTATTACTGATAAAAAATGGAAAAATGAAAACAAACACCATATGAACTGGGTACTACAGTATTATATATGAAAATAATTCTCATAATTTACTGGTATCTTGAGATGGATAGAATACCACTATATATCACTTCCGATGGAGATCACTTAATTGGAAAATAATAGCACTAAAATGAGAAAAAATTAAGAATAAAAACTACTCAATAAAGAATGTATAGTCTTAATTCATTAACTAGTTATAACAGAAAACTAGTAATACTTTATTAAAATAACATATATTTGGAAATAGAATAATGAACATTTGGGAAACTTACCTGTTACACAAACTGCTATCAGAATTTCTAAGTTGCTGATAAATATCTGGTGAATTGGGTGCACTGCCCAGAGATCTGTGTAAAATAACACTTGGCTTAGTAAGAAAATTGGCAGTGTCAGGAAATTCTATGGGTGATCGATTAGTTAGAGAGCCAGCAGACACTGGTTCATGGCTGGGAGAATTCACAGGACTCAGGCTGGGGAAAGCACCTTAAAAAATTAAAAGAGAGGAAGGAGATCGATAAATAAATATGTAAGCATGTGTAGGCATTTATTGTCTCTGTGTATTTATAAAGAACATTTTCCTTCTTTAAATAAAGCAAAGTATTTACAATTAAATGATAAAGGAGATTTCCAGGTGGAGCTATTGCAAGACATTGTAGGCATTATTTGTCATCATCAGCAAGTGTGAAATAAATACCTTGTGGCAAGATGGCACAGATATTAACAGTGTAACTAAAATAGACACAAATTTTCCTAATTCACACTGATCTTTATCTTTCACATTTTATATTCCCACCAGCTTATTATCCATATGAACAAAGTATTGCTACCAAACTTTATTGAAGAATCAAAGTTCTTAACATCATTAAGCAAGTTGAACAATGACAAAATTATATATTAACACAACAGCAGGTTCCTTTTAAAAATATATCCAAATCTTGGGAGGCCTGGGTGGCTCAGTCGGTTAAGCGTCTGCCTTCAGCTCGGGTCATGACCCCAGGGTCCTGGGATCAAGTCCCACATCGAACAGGGAACCTGCTTCTCCCTCAGCCTGCCACGCCCCCTGCTTGTGCTCTCTCTCTCTCTCTCTCTCTCTGACAAATAAATGCATAAAATCTTAAAATATATATATATATCCAAATCTTTCCAGCTCATTCATTCATTTAACAAATATTTGAGAGCCTTCTTCTATATGGTAGAATATGTGCTGGGTTTCACAATGGAGAAAAAGATACCATCCCTGCAACTCAACAAACCTAGGGACTAGTGGAGAATACACACAAGTGCTCAGTGCTGAAAAAGAAAAAACCAGAGTGCCTCAGAAATACATCTCTAACATCACTGATTCGCTCCAAAAACCTTCACCGAGTGCCCTGAATGGGTGGAATGGGTATATCTGGAGAAAAGTAGGCAGATTTAAAACTTTATTTGGAACTAAAGATCCAAGCAAAGTGTGAATCAGAGGGGAAAGCAAGTAACAGTTATTGGGGAGCTCTGGTATTTTCGGGCATCATGGTGGTATCAACACTTATGGATGTGTGTGATGGTTAATTTTGTGTGTCACTTGGCTAGGCTCTCTATGGTGTAGATAAGCACCAGGCTAGCTGTGGCTGTGAAACTATTTCTCAGAGGTGATTAACATTTCAATCAGTAAACTGAGTAAAGCAGATTACCCTCCCTAATGTGTGTGGGCCTCATCCAACTGGGTGAAGGCCTTGAAAGAAGACTGAGGTCCTCCAAAGAGGAGGAAATTTTGCCTCCAACCGCCTTCAGATTCAGGAATATAGTACCAGCTCCTCCTAGAATTTCCAGCTGGACAGCCTGGCCTGCAAATCTCAAACCTGCCAACCCTCACAATCCTGCAAACCAATTGCTTAAAATAAACCATCCCTCCATCTCTCTCTCTCTCTCTGTAAATACATACACACACATCCTATTAGTTCTCTCGAGAACCTGAATACAATGTGTTCTTTTATTTAATACAATGTGTTATTTTCATCACCTTTGGAGCTAAGTAGTATTTTCATTTTCACATGTGGGGAAACAAAACTACAAAAAAAAAAAAAGTCTAAAAACTTGATTTAGTTAACACTGGGAGATCCATATGCCTTTCTCCAGAGGCGCCACAACTGTTCTATCAGACTGATTTATGTAGAGGTTCCTATAATTTCATACGGTGTTAGAGCTGAATGGGATTCTTTTTTTTTTTAAATGTGGTCAGCCAATTTAATGTTTCAGAAGAGGAAACCGAGGACCAGACAAGAAATGTCTTGCCTGTCATAATGATAAATTACTAACCGGAAACTAAGGGTCCAATTTCTAGTCCTCTTTTCTCTAATTATACTAGTGAGTGTCCAAAATCCTGACAGATGGGCTAAGAAGAATAAAGGGTAACATAATCTTAGGGTAGAGATTTGATATAACAGTGAAAAACCTAGTAACCCTTTAAAAAATGCTTTCTACAATATAGATTCACCATTTTAATTTTAAACCTTCTTTAGTGTGAAATATAACACACATACAGAAAATTTACAATGGGAATGCTCACCACTCAAGAAACCCTGTCTTCTAGCTCCCTTTCTTCTCATTAAAGGAAGTCATTATCTTGATTTGTATGGTATTGTTTTTCTTGCCTTTCTCTATATTTACACCATGTAAGTACACATTTTTTAACAATTTAGATTAGTTTTGCCCTTTTTTTTTAGCTTTATAAACTTAATTAGACAGTAAATATAAATGCTTCTATGCCTTGCTTACATTTTAAAAAGATCTTTCCAGGCAGTTGGGTGTGATTGCAATTCTCCAATTTTCAAGGCTGTATAAAATTGTACGCATGAAGATAGCACAATTTTATTTCTCTGTTCAAGTACTGAACTGCCAAATCGTCTTCCAAAGTGGCTGAAGCATTTCACTTTCCCATCAATGTGTCAGCGTTCCCACTTCAGAACACTTTTACCACTGTTCTTGTCTGTCTTTAAAATTACAGGCCTCACAGTGGGTATGAAGTCTTAGGTCAGTGTGGTTTTGATTTGCATTTCCCTAATGATTAATGATATTGAACATCTTTTCATGTGGTATGGGCCACTGGTATATCTTCTCTGGAGAAACTCTATTCAGATCTTCTGCCTGTTTTTTTAATGAGGTCGTTTGTCTTTTTATTATTGAGTTGTACGACATCATTGTATATTCTGGATACCAGGCCACTATCAAATATACAATTTGCAAATATTTTCTCCCATCCTGTGTCTTTTCACTTTCTTTAGGTGTCTGAAGAAATACAAATGTTTTTAATTTTAATGAATTCCAGTTATCAGTTTTTCTCATTCATGAACTATGCTTTTGCTGTCATATTAGAATGCTGTATTCAACACCCAAAGTCACTAAAATTTTGTTTTCTTCTACTAGTTTTAGGCTTTAATTCTTCCAGTTGTGTCAACACCATTTGTTAAAAACACTGTTTCTTCCCCCATTGAATCATCTTGGCACTCCTGCTGAAAATCAGTTGACCATGTAAGGACTTACTTCTAGATTCTCAATTCTACCCCATTGAGATGGAATACCCTTACGCCAGTACCAGTCTTGATTACTATAGCTTAGTAGTAAATTTTAAATTTGAAAGTGTGAGTCCCCCAATTTCTTCTTTCTTATTAAAAACTGCCTTAGCTATTCTGGGTCCCTTGAATTTCCATATGAATTTTTTTTTATTTTTTTTAAAGATTTTATTTATTTCAGAAAAAGAGTACACAAGTTGGGGTGGGGGGAGCAGAGGGAGAGGGAGAAGCAGACTTCCTGCTGAGCAGGAAGCCTGCCACAGGGCTCAATCCCAGGACCAGAGATCATAACCTGAGCCAAAGGTAGATGCTTAACCGACGGAGCCCCCCAGGGGACCCTCCATTTGAATGCTATGATCAGCTTGTCAATTTCTGCGAAGAAATCATCTCAGAACTTGATAAAGACGGCATGAAGTCGAGAACAATCTGGAGAGTATTTTCATCTTAACAATATTATATTTTCAGATCCATAAACACAGGGCATTTTTGTATTTATTTAGACCTTTAGTTTCTTTCAACACTGTTTTATGGTTTACAGTCTTAGGCTATTTTGTTAAATTTATTCCAAGTATTTTACTCTTTTTTAATACTAACTTTACATGGAATTATTTTCTTAATTTCAGTTTGCATTATTCATTGCTAGTATATAGAAATAGAATTGATTTTTGCATTGGGATCCTGCTTCCTGCCATACTGATAAACTTGTTTATTGGTTTGTAATAGATTTTAATGGATTTCTTCAGATTTTATAAGTACATGATGTCATCTGCAAATAGAGTTTTATCTATTCCTTTTATTCCTTCTTACCTGACTGCTATGGCTAGAACCTCCAATTCAATATTGAATAGATGTGGCAATTATTTTCTAAGTATTAAAATTATTTTATAGTTTTATTTTATAATTTCTAGTTCTCCATATTCTCTCTTTGATGGGGACACTGTTGTTGTAACTCTTCTTAAATACTGTAGATATTGATGTCTAGGTGGCTCAGTCAGTTAAGCATCTGCCTTCAGCTCAGGTCATGATCCCGGGGTCCTGGGATCAAGCCCCGCATTGCATTGGGCTCCCTGCTCAGTGGGGAGTCTGCTTGTCCTTCTCCCCCAGCTCCTCCCTCTCACCCCTGGGCTTGTGCTCTCTCAAATAAATAAAATCTTCTAAAAAATGTAGATATGGTTTCCACTAGTACTTTAAACATATTTATAATAGCAGATTTAAAGTCACTGTCTACTAAGTCCAAAATCCAAGCCCCATCAGGGAAATTTTCTGTTAACAAAAATTTGTTTCTTTGTACATGGCAAAAATTTTCTTTCATGTTTCATTTTATTGTTGTTGAAAACTGGACACTTTAGGTAATATATTTTAACAATTCTGGTATCAGATTCCTCCCACATCCAAGGTTTGTTAGTTGTTGTATTGTGTTTGTTTTCTTGCTTCTGGTTGTTGAATGGCTTTCCGGGACTAATTTCGTAGATTCTATTTTCTCTGACATGTGTAGTCACTGTTTTGTTTTGTTTTTTTTAACCGTTACGTTCTTGATTTATTTTTTAAGCTTGACTTCCTGTAAGCCACCCATGGGTCAGAGTCATTTTGTGGTCAATCAATGATGAGTCTGAAGATTTCTTAAAATGTCCTGCTTATATGTCAACTACAGAAGGGTATCTGTTGAAAAAGATACACCTTCAAACTTCAGTTTTCGAAACAGCCTTGGATTTCACGTCCTGCTTGCGAGAGGCCCCTGGGTCCGCTCCACGTGAGTGACTGGGGCCTTCTCCTACACACGTGCATAGCCTCAGAGACCCCCAGGAATCTCTCAGACGTTCTCAAGTTCCCTATGGTCATCGAGTAGTATCCAGGATTTCCCTTTAAATTCCCAAGCAGCTCTTGCTGGCCACCACTGAAATCACAGCCTCAGGCCATCACAATGTTGCCTGGCATAGGGTTTGGGGTTTTTGTTTGTTTTTTTTAGAGAACTGAGCTCTGGGTCCAAATACCCACAACACCCGGGGAACAGAGATTTCCCCAGGAGCTTCAAGTTGGGACAAAGTGTTTACTGTACTCTCAGTGGCGTTCTAGAAGAGGTCAGATCTCCCTGATGGTAGCAATGCTACCTGCTTTTAACAACAGTGCCACTGAGGGAGAAAGAGGGGATGGGGTAGCCCTCAAATAAAATGTCACAGGACTCACGGTCTTACCCAGGTTCAGCAGTCTCTTTTGTACAGAGGACTCCCAGTTTTTTCTCAGGCTTTTGTTAATTCCCAATGTTCTGAAATGGCTGAATTTCATTTTTTGCCTTTTTGTTGTTTTAGCAGCAGAGCGAGTTTATGGAGATCTTCTCTCTGCTCTTCCTGAAGTCAATCTCCATATAGGATTTTAATACTTCAAAACTCATCGAGACTAGTTTCATAGTCCAGCAAATGGTCTGCTGTCCTCGATCTTGTGTGTATTCTTGGAAAACATATTCATCCTGTGATGGTTAAATGTAGTGTTTTGCAGTCAATTAGGTCAAGTCAGTTAAGTCAGGTTGCTCTAATCTTTCACGTATCTATACTAATATTTTGGTCTACTTATCCTACTAATGAGAATGGGGAGTTAAAATCTCCAAATATGCATATAGATTTGTCTATTTCTTCCTTGAGTTCTGTCGATTTTTAGCTCATGTATATTACAGCTCTGACATCAGACCCCCCTGCATCCTCGGATTTAGAGTGTGCCTCTTGTAAAGAGCATATGCTTGAGTCTTGTGTTGTTAACTGCCTGACAATCTTCATCTTTTAACGGGAGTATATTTCAGTTTTTTGTTGAAAACGGTATTTTTAAAATATGCTTAACAACTCTGGCAGATCCCTGCCTCTCTCCCCCCACACCCAAAGTGTATGTTTAATGTGATATAGTGTTCAATCCATTATCTTGCTATTTCTTTTTTAGTTGTTCCTTCTTTCTGTTTTTTATCTTTTCTTGGATGCTTTTGGATTGTTTTTTGTTGTTGTTGTTGTTAAAAAACCATGCCAATATTACCTGCTATATTCATTTTTTATTTATACGGTTTCCTTTCATTCTTTTAATTGTCTCTCTGGATAGTACAATGTGCATCTTTGAAGTATTACTTTCTCCAAATTTGTACCTTTTACTAGTTTAAATTCATTTACCCCTCTTCCACCCTTTATATTCCATTGTTACCATATATTTGACTTCTTCATATATCATGCATGCTCAAAGGAAGCTCCTATTGTGTTTTTTAATCAATATTCACTTATATTCACCCACGTATTTAGGCTTACTAGTGCTTTTCATTCATTCCTGCCATTATATGCTTGAATCTGGATCATCTCCCTCCTACCTAAGCTACCTCCTTTGCTGAAGCTTAATAGTGCAGGCCTACCAGCAATAAATTCTATCAGCTTTTGTCTATATGAAATAACATTTTGCTTTAATTTTTAAAAGATACTTTCATTGGATAAAGAATTCCAGGTTGGCATTTTTCAGGTTTTCAATACTTTAAATATATCATTCTATTGTCTTTGAGTTCATATTTGCTGTTGTAAAGTCAGTATCAATATTACCGTTGTTTCCTGGAAAATAGCCTTTTTTATCTGGTTGCTTTTGAGATTTTTCTTGTTGTGTTATAATTCAGGGGTTTGGCTGAAATCCCAAGCTATAATTTTCCTTATCTTCTTAAGGTTCATGGAGTTTCAGGAATTTGTTAATTCCCCTATTATTTTGGAAAATTATTCTGCCCTATTGTCTCTCTCCTTCCCTTTTGGGACTTTGTTTATACATACATTAAACCATTAATTGGGCCCAATATGTCTCTTAAATGTTGTTCTGTTACTTGGGCTCGTATATGTTAAGGACTGTTATGTCTTTTGTTATGTGATACCCTTCTTTATCTCTGATAACTTTTCTTTGCTTAGAAGTCTGCCTAGGCTGAAATTAATATACCTACACCTGCTTTCTTTTGATTAGGGTTAGAATGGTGTATTTTTCTCCATCCATTTACTTTTAATCTTTATGTGTCTTTATGTTTAAAGTGGGATTCTTGCAGACAACATAGAGTTAGGTCATAGTTTTTGATCCACTCTAACAGGACGTCTTTCATTTATTTGTTTTTTAGAGAGACAGAGAGAGAGCAAAAGTGAGCAGGGGTGAGTGGGGGTTGGGGAGGAGGGAGAGAGAGAATCTTGGGCAGGCTCCACGCCCAGCACAGGGCCCAATGCAGGGCTAGATCTTCCGACCCCGAGATCATAACTTGAGCCGAACTCAAGAGTTGGACGCTCAAGCAACGGAGCCACCTGGGCGCCCCACAATATGTGTCTTTTAATTGGTGCATTTAGACCACTGATTACTGACGCAGCTGGATTAATAATACTTATCATACCTATTACTGTTTTCTATTTTTTGCCCTTGCTCTTTGTTCCTATTTTTGTCTTCTACTCTTCTTCTGCCTTTGTGATTTTAATTGAGCATTTTATGATTCCACTTTCTCTCTTTTCTTAGACTATTACACTTCTTTTCAACTTTTTTTAGTGGTTGCCCTAGAGTTTGCAATATACATTCACAACTAACCCAAGTTCTCTTTCAAGTAGCACTACACCACTTGACAGATACTTTATGAGTACCCGAAAATAACAAAATAACCCTAATTCCTCTCGCCTTGCATCACTGCTATCATTCACTTCATTCATGTATAAGCATGTGCACATACACACATACAATATATATATAAGCACATATAATTGAATACATTGTTGCTATCATTATTCTAAACTATTATCTGTTGGATCATATAAAAAAGAAAAAGTTTATTTTACCTTCACTTATTTCTTCTTCAATGCTCTTCCCTTCTTTATGGAGATCTGAGTTTCTAATCTATATTACTTTTCTTCTCTTTCTAGAATTTCTTTGAATATTTGTCTGTCACATCTTCTGGCAACAAGTTCCCTCAATTTTTGTTTGTCTGAGAAAGCCTTTTTTCTCCTTCACTTTTGAAGGAGAATTTCAAAGGGTACAGAATTCTAGGTTGGTGTTGTTTTTTCCCCCTCTCAATACTTGAAATGTTTCACTCCACTTGAACGGTTTATGAAGATATGTTCGATGTACTTATTAATTTTGTTTCTCTACAGGTAAGGTGTCTTTCCCCCTCTGCCTTCTTTAAGGATTTTTTATCTTTGATTTTTTTGTAATTTGAAAACGACAGGTCTAGGTATTGTTCTTTTGATATTTATCCTGTCTGGTGTTCTGCGAGCTTCCTGGATCTATGGTTTGGTGTCTGATAATAATCTGAGAAAATTCTCAGTCATTGCTGTCTCAAATATTTCTTCTGTTCCTTCTTGCTTTCTTTTTCTGGTATTCCTTTTGTAGTTGCCCACAGTCCTTGGATAGTCTGTTCTATTTTTTCAGTCTTTGTTTTTCAGTTTTGAAGATTTCTGTTGACATAGCCTCAAGCTCAGAGGTTCTTTCTTCAGCTGTGTCCAGCCTACTCATGAGCCCATTAAAAGCATTCTTAATTTCTGTTACAGGGGTTTTGATTGTGAGCATTCGTTTTTGTTTTATTATGTTAGGATTTGTACCTCTCTGCTTACATTGCCCATACATTCTTGCATATTATCTGCTTAATCCATTAGAGCCCTCGGCATGTTAATCATAGTTGTCTTAAGTTCCCCATCTGACAATTCCAACAACCCTATCTGATTCTGGTAGTTTGCTCTGTCTATCCAAATTGTGTTTACTTTTTGGTACACCCTGCAATTTTTTCTTGATAGCCAGACATGATGTACCAGGTAAAAGAAAATGCTGTAAATAAGCCTTTATTAACGGTGCTGAGGTGTAAAGGGAGAAGTGCTCTATAGTCCTGCAATTAGGTCTCGGGCTTTCAGTAAGCCTGTGCCGCTGGACTAAGAACTTCACAAGTGTTTCTCAGGTTGTTTTTCGGTGTGTTTGTTTTTATGTTTCGTTTTGGTTTTTGGTTTTGCCTCTCCCTTTGGTGGAAGAATGACCAGAGCTGACTGAAGTTGAGTATTTCCCTTCCCCCAGGTTAGTTGGACTCTGATAAATCCTCAGCCAAATAGGCTCTGGTTAACTAGTTTCTCCTGAGGGCCGCCTGGTTAAGAAGAAGAAAGTGCTCTGATGTATTTAAACATGGTTCCTTTCCCTTCCCCTTGACAGAAGCATTTTCTCTGCTATTTCTGAGAGAATCTGGTTAAGCTCCTGGAGGTGAATCTCACAAAACTGTGGGGGGCTCCTTCCGACTGGGTCTCCCTGGAGTTTTTAATTCTCAGAGTTATCCTCCAGCAACGTGCCAGATACAGTTCAGGCTTCCCTACCCCAGCACTGGTTCCAGACAGTGGTTCTGAGTTTCCCCTTGTGAGTCTCTGCTCCAGTAAGTCATTACTTCCTGTATTTGCCTGTCTCTCCAACCGTGGAGGGACCAGCTGCCCTGTGTCCTCATCTCTCTCACAAATTCTAGAGAGTTGATTTTTTAGTCTGTTCAGCTTTTTACTTGTTAGGACAGAATGACAGCTTCAAAGCTCCTTAACACGCAGAACCAGAAGTCATAAGTATTCTGTTATCTATATATTTTTTCCCTCTCTGTGTTTCGGTTTGAATATTTTCTATTTTTCTGTCTTCAGGGTCACTACCCTTATTTTCTGCCGCGTCCAATCTGTTCTTAAACCATCCTATGAGCTTTTCGTTTATTCGACCACATTTCTCCGTTCTAGACTGTCCACTGTTTCTTTTCTGTGTGTTCCAGGTCGATGTTAAAATTATCCACCCATTTTTTGTCCATCTTTCTTTCCTTCTATCTCTTCTAAAACATCGTGATTTTAAAGACTTTGTTAAATCCAACATCAGTATCACATGTAGATCTCCTTCTACTGTCAGCTTTTCTTACCGATAACATGTTCCTGCCTCTTTACATGTTTTTTATTGCATGCCAAAAATTGTATATAAAAGAAATTTGTAATTGTATATTCCATTGCCCCTAATACCAGACACAATGTACTTTAAAAGTAGGTATCAATGCTGTTCTGTTATTGCTATTTGTATCTCTATCATCCACCTAAAATATTTTGAAGTGTTCTATAATCTCTTGAGTTAAAGAAAATTCCTTAATTAGTGAGGGTGGTGAAATGGGTGAAGGGGATCAAAAAAAAAAAAAAAAAAACTTGTAGTTACAGAATAAATAAATCAGGGGGCTGTAATGTACAGCATGATGACTACAATTAATACTACTGGATTGTATATTTGAAAAGTGCTAATAGAATAGATGTTAAAAGTTATCACAGGAAAAAAATCCGTGACTATGTATGGGGACAGATGTTAACTAGACTCACTGTAGTGATCATTTGGCAATATACACAAATATCATTGTTGTACACCTGAAACTAATATACTGTTACATGTCATTTATACCTTAAATAAATAATGGGGAAAATTCTATCAGGATGACTTACTGGATTCAGTCAGGTTTTTTCCACTCTCATATTCAGTTGTTTGTGGTTTTTTTTTTTTTTCTCTATAATTGCCACACTGCAAAAGAATACCCTTTCCATAGAATTTTTCCTTGTTCTGGATATGTGAATCTGGATCTGCAAGTATTCATATCAGCTAAGTAGTTCTATATTCTATCCCTGAATCTCTAGTGCCTAACAAAGTGCCTGGTACATAGTGAATATTCAAAAGGTGTTTATGAATGAATGAGCAAATGGTCAACTAATAGCCAATCCAAATTGCTTAATCATGTTAATTTATGACACATAAAATGGTATTCCAAATTAGCTTTAAATGTATAATGAAAAAACTGTGCACTACCATACACTTTGAGACCTCCCACATTTAAATCATAAAGAATAATTTCTTACCAGCTCTTCTTAGACCTATATGGTGAGTTAGGGATACAGAAGATGACCTTTGCTTCGGGATTGTCAGTAGATTTGAACTAAAAGGCCCATTTAGATAGGATCCTTGACTAAAAGGGAAAGATAACAGATTAAGAATTTTAAAGCCACGGGAAATTTCCTCTTTTTCATTTATGGTCTTCAGTTCAACTAGGAAACATCTGCTTATACATTCAGAGTTTAGACATCTATCTCGTGCTTAAAGCCTAAAGCAGGAGCCAGCAAATGCTTTCTGTAAAGGACCAAGTAGTAAATACTTTTGGCTTTGCAACTACTCGCCCCTGCCATTGTAATATAAAAGTAGCCACAAATAATAATAAACAAATAAGTAGGATTGTGTTTCAATATAATTTTACTTGCAAAAAAACAGTTATGGACCACATTAGGCCCACAGGCTGTAGTTTGCTGAACCCTGGTATAAGGCAGGTTATCAATATCATCTGGAGAACTTTTTAGAACACAGATTGCTAGTTCTAACCCCAGGATTTCTGATTCAGTAGGTCTGGGGCAGGGCCAGTAATCTGCATTTCTAATAAGTTCTTAGGTGATGCTGACATTGCTGGGTCTGGGGACCTCACTGAGAATCACTGGCCTAATACAGTTTTCACTATTTCCTGCTCCCTCTCTTCACAGCTATTGATTACCCATTAACTCAGTCATTTCCTAAAACTGAAATATTTATTATAGGTTTTAGAGCGCTTATGAAGAAATTAAACATAGGTAGGTAATCACATAGTGCAGCAATGCGATACATCAAATGCTATTTAAGATTATATATTTGAAAGCTTTCCAGCGCCAAGCATGTAGCAAGTACACCATACATTTTACCTTTTCTTCGATATTCACTCATCTGTTTTCTTCTGTCAGCTCCTCACGTGGGCACTTTGCCACAGGCTCAAGGACAAATCTAGATTCTCTACTTTTCACTCAGTATTTTTTAGTGTGGGCTAAGTTCTCAATAAGCCCTCTCCAACTGCTTTATCTTTTCTGTACTTCCAAACCCTGCCATTCAAGGAAGGCCTATTTTGTTCGTGTTTCTATTACACTTATCCACAGTGTACTATGATTTCACGGCTTACAGATTCTTTTCCCTCATTATTTTGTGATTTTCTTTAGGGGCTCTAACACATCTCTCTACGTTCTCGGTGGAGACAGCACAGCGCTTTACACAGGTGTTCAACAGATACTGTGGAATAAGTCAATGATCTTCTTTTCAGGTTCCTAGTCTCAATTTCCTAGAAAACAGATCATTTTTGCTCCCCGATTTTGGGCGAATGGACTCTTTTTCTTTCACTAACTCTTGCTTTGAGGCTCTCCTTGGACCTTTTTCTAGAAATCTAGTTTGTTCTATTATCCTCATGGGAGAAAAAATATTCTGTATTACAAAAAGAGAAGGCATGTAAAACCAGTTAGCAACCATTAAAACTTCCTTATTGACATTAACAAAAACTATAACAACAGCACTATTTTGAGTCTATTATGAACCATTCCTTGTTTTCGGTAGTTTACACACTTTTATCTCTTTTAATCTTCTATGTAACAGATAAGGAAATCGAGCTTCAAGAAGCTAAGTAATGTCCCCCCATTCACACAGTTGAAGTTCACAGTGGCAGAGCTAAAATTCGACCTCTAATTTTTTTGACTCTAAAACGAGTCAAAAGCATTTAGTTTCTACCTATTTTCAAAGATCTTGCCTGTACCTTCCATAGCACAGCTCTGATTCTAACTTTGTGTGTTTGTCCATCTGTAAAATTAGAGGTTTAGAGATAAGGACTTGAGTGTGTGTGTGTGTGTGTGTGTGTGTGTGTGTGTGTGTGTGTCTGTCTGTCTGTCTCAGGGGTAGAATTTATTGATTCATCAGTCTTATATAACACTCAGGGCTCATTACATCATGTGCCCTCCTTAATGCCCGTCACCCAGTTACCCCATCCCCCCACCCACCATCCCTCCTAGAGGTAAGAACTTTTAACATCTAACTTTCAGAGTCTATCATATTTTATTCTCAAGCCAGTAGTAATGATGTCACAAAAAGAGGCAATACCACCCGATAAACTGTCCCTGCTCATGCTCAATCATCCTTTGTATCTGAGTACTCCTTGCTCACATGTGAAGTGGGGGAGACTAGGAAAGCACAGTAAGAATACCACTCAGGGCTATATTCAAACAGAAAAATCTGTGTACTCTACCAAAGTTTACTCCCTGATTAATATTCAAAACAAAGACGACTTTCTCTTTTTCCAAACAGACCCACTGCACTGTTCCACAGTTTCCTGCCTTGATCCAGGGTCTTCTAATAATTGAAGTACACTATACATTCAGTTAGCTGTTTAGAATTGAGAGGTACAGGTCAAATTATAGGTTTTCAGCTGAGTTCTAGAATCCTCTCATTAATTTCTGGCCTACAACCAGATAAATGTACACTCTAATGAGATTATATAAAACAGTACTGAAGAAAGCAGAGGACAAGAAGGATAGGAGTCTCAAGGTTTATCAATAGTTGGCTGGAGGATGATTGAAGTCAGATTTGACTTATAAGAGATTGTCAAAAGTTATGGGCACAGAGTTAAGCCATATGTTAAGAGCTGATTTTTAGATAACCATTGCAAATTACCTTGATAAGGTCTGTATCATCTTGTGTGGGTGTGTGAGAAGCGTATAACCTTAGATTCACAGAGCTATTCTCTTGAGAAACTGAGTGAGAGGACCCCATTGGCCCTCCTGAACCTCTGCAGTTCAAATAGGGTCCAGGCATTGGTATAAATCTCTAAGAAATTATGAGACACAGAACTGAGAAGCTGGTTCCCTAGTACCTTATTTAGGGAACATAGTTCCTAACAAACTATTAGACTGAGTTACAGAGCAGTTATGGAGATGAAGGATGAACTGGGGAATAGGTTAAAGGCAAGTCTTTTTAGTTAGTGTAGGAGTAACCAGAGTTGATAGCCCATGGAGTTTTGGAAAACAACATGCCTATTTTTCCCCCAGGGAAAGCCTGTTCAAAGGAAATGAGCTGTGAGCTCTAAATATGTGTTCTGTTTGTCCACAAGGAGGGAGGGGGCCCAGCAGTCCAAGGGTACAAGTGTAGCCATTTTTTAACCATAGCTACGAACCCTGGAACTCAGAGATGGGCAATCCAATTGTCAGCTAACCCAAAAAGCATTCTCCCACATTTCCTGGAACTTCCTGACCAGAGGACCGTCATCTGAAACTTCAGTGGAAGGCGGCACCGCCGTCATAATCCAATATGGACACCGCACTTCTGCAGGGCATTCGTGAAGCAGCTGTTTGTCTTCCAAGATCCATTTTAACGCAATCCAACTTGTCACAGTGATCAAGGAGGCCTCAGAAGAGCGGTGATGACTAACACACGGTAGAAAGTGAAAGTGCCATAAAAGGGGCAAAGAAAAGGTGTTAGGAGATTAAGAGGTGAAACAGTTTGAAACCAAGGGAGGAGGATATCAGGGTGTTATTCTTCAAGTGAGGAGACCTGTTCCGGGGGGGCACAGAAGCGGACAGACAGAGGGAATAGCAAATAGTTACACTTGACTGGAGTTTCAGATAAGCAGAGAAAAACGGGTGTGTTTCGGTGTTGTAATGGCCCTCTTAATTAAAATTTCAAGTTCTATAAGAGATGAACAGTGATAGACTCTTCAGGGTAGGTAATGCAGTGGCTGTTCAAATACGGTAACTCTTACTCCTTGTGGTTTTCTTCCTTTAGATCGCTTTTATCGTAGCTGTCATGAGGTTTATAATACTGCACTTCTTTCTCCAGGCAAAGCATGAAGAACAGCAAAATTGAATCCTACATTACTCTTTACTCAAACAAGGTGGGCTGGAAGCTATAATTCAGCTTAATTTTCAAGTAGGTTAAACTAAACACGAAACTATCAGAGAAAGTTCAAGGAAGACTTTAACTCAAGTCACATGCCTGCTGTTTTCACCTAGAGAGCTTTCCATGTTATTTTTCGGTTCTCATTCTTTGCAAGACAGCTCATGTCTTTTAGTTTGTTTAATTATTCCAACTAATAATTGGTGCAGCTTTGTCATGAGGGAATGACTGGGTTTCAAATCCCAGGCTAGGTATTTGGGCACTATTCTATAGGCATTGGTAAAGGGTCCAAAACTTAATGACCAGAAAAACTACCATCAAGGTTTTAAGGAAGATTTGTGGTGGAAGGGTAGGAGATGGATCCAGACAGTGAAGGATATTAGAAATGGAAAGGCCAATTAAGAGGATAATAGCCCAGGTAAAGAGTAAAGAAATCATGAAACAGTGTAAGCAAAGTGGTAAAGGAGAAGAGGGAGCAGAGAGAAAACAAGATGCAGACACAGACCTGACAACTGGTATCTACAGGATAAGGTAACAGGACGCAGAGATAACACCACGTTTTCTAGCTAAATCCGTTTTTTTAAGCAACCACGAAACTAGAGGGTAGCAGCATTGTGTCAGAAAAAAAAAAGGGCAGAAAAATACTAACATGAAAAAGCATCTGGAGGGATGAGAAATTTGGTTTCATAGAACTTCAGGGAATGAGAGGTTCAACACTGGAACCATGCTGAAAGCACAGTCAGGGTCATTTAAAATCACAGTCAGAGTAGCTATAGTCAGAATCCAAGGCTGCCTTCAAACCCAGACTCAAAAATGTAGGACATGTGATCTCAGTTTTGGGGCACTCTAATAAAGTCAAGAAGAACGCCTCATGATTCCAGATACAAAAGTCTCTTCGGTTAAAGCTACTAAAGCCTAAAGGTTCCTGAACAAAACATTACCATACACGAAAGATCTATGGCCATGCCATCTAATATGGTTGCCATACAGGTCTCCATGACAGTCATACACAGCTCTTTGTATTTTAGTTAATTAAATCAAATTTGAAATTGGTTCCTTAAACATACCAGACACATTTCAAGCGATCAACAGCCACACGTAGCTAGGGACTACCATACTGGACAGTGCAGATAGAAAATATTCTCATCGTCACAAAAACTTCCCTTGGACGGCACTGATCTAGAGACTTGAATTTCAAAAGGAATATATTGTAAATGCTTCATACACTCCTTACCCTATGTTCAAAGTACACTTAGAAATTTATTACTAAGACGCTACAGCGTCTGCACACTAGCAAAGTTACTTCTAGCCTTACCTCTTTTAAGTAGATGCTGCATAATCCCATGAATTACTTTACTCTCCAAATTTCCAAATCTTTCTGAGGCATATGGCTTTGTTTTAACGAGAGCTAAGTAATTATATTGAACCTGCGAACACTTACTTTTACATGAACATTTCTCAGAGTGAATTTTCTTTGGACCATGGTTCTATTTTAACATCAATCATCTTAAGTCAGCAGGATAAAACTGACCTTAACTCACTGTATCAAGTGTTTCTTTAATTGCAAATGTACTGCTTTTACATCAGTGTGATTCTGAAAGTTTAAGAAGCAATCATTTTCATCATTCTTTTTTAAGCCAAACAGTATTCTCATGATGATGTTTCCCATGGTTAAGAAATATGTCATATTTTCAGTTCCTGTCATTGCTGACTTCCCCATATCCTGCCTCCATTAAAAAACAAAAAACAAAACAAAAAAACCAAGACTGTCATGTTTAGGCTCTGGGCAAGCTTTGCATTCTCCTGGGCTATACTTTTTATATATCAATCCCTTCCTGTTTTACATATTATTTCACTCAATTTTTCTTTTATAAAAAAGGAGCTCATCTACTTGAATATAACAAATTCAAATTTAAAAATCACACAAAAATCTGGAACATTATAATTATTTGATATTTCCTACACAAACATTAATACCACTTTTAACAGACAAATCCGTTTGATCCAATCCTGCCATCTGCTGTTTCAAACGTGTAACTACACAGGTCGAGCTAAACGAAGTACAACTCCCGTCCAGTAACAACAGTGGCTTAACAGGAAGTTTACACTAATTCCAACCCTGTTAACATAGTCAGATGAGTGACCAAAGAGAAGTTCATAACTCATCCAGGAGATCACTATGTTTCCTGGCTATTAAAAAACAAAGTACTGAATCCTTTGGTATGAGGGCAAATGGGTATACTTAGATGCAGAAAAGTTCAGCCCCTGCATTTTCCCAGCTTCGTTTAGCTGGAGTTACTGATGCCTTTCATGTGTCCTATTAGCACTGGTCAGTTCCAAGTCAGCCCTCGGGTGAGTACAGAACGGATCAGTAGTCTTGCCCTCCAGCCAGACCAGGGTTTGGAAGAGTTTTGCTACCTTGTATCTAACATCTGAAACGAGCCCTGGGAATGAGCTCCTCCTCTAACGAGTAACAAGGTAAGTCTGTTGACCCCTCTCTGGACACTGTGCACTGGATGCGTGTGCTCCCATAACGGCCACTGAGATTCACTTTAAAGCTTTCTCACTGCCTGCCCTAAACTGACCCTAGCTTCCCTAAACGGCCTCCCCGATTTCTTCTTAAGGCCCCACCATGCCTTACGCCCAACGTACTTCACTTTTTGGAGGAGACACCTGAGCTTCCTTTTGAGAATCTTTCTCTTTATGCCTTATTACTACTCATGCTGTCTTATGTCTAAAATATTTCGACTGCTCCTTTCTGCTTTTAGTTATTTCGAAGTCATTCAACAGAGACAAAATGGATGTATTTGACTCAAGTTTCTTCAAAAGCCTGGGGATTTTACCTTGAAATGCCAAACTCTTGGTGTGGCCTCTTGCCATTACTGCGTTCCCACCTTGAAGAAGCCTGTTCAACGGGAGGCAGACCTGAGGTGGCGGAACTCCTCCTCAGCTGCGGGGTTGGTAAACTGTTCCTGCTGTTTAGTCCCTGCTGAACGATTTAACAATGGTTAAAACGGTCACCCTCAGAGATGCTGGGTATGTATTAGTAAAGATGACACGTAAAAAATACCAATACGAAGTCTATTTTCAACATGTACAGGAGAAATAGAACATTTTACTCTGAAAATATGTCAGATTTACTCCAAATTTTACATTCTATACTGTTGTTCTATTTAGTGTTCCTCCCACTAAAAAATGATTTCTGAACTCCCTACAATTTAACAAGATCTTTATTCTTTTGTATACTTTACTCCCTCATTTTATGAGAAATAAACACTTGATAGTTTCAAAGGCAAATACGAAAGATTTACCCTGAAAAGCAATTGCAGAGGTCAAGCTTAGGATCAGGGACTATAAGCCCTATATCCTAAACATAAAAAAGGTTATGTACATAGGGTTAACCTGGAGAAACTGAAAGATGCAGAGCTAGCTTTTCAATTAGCAATTAACTCAGAACACCACTAGCATTAATATTTTACCTTAACTTTTGAAAATATTCTAAAGTGATCCAAATAATTAACCGATGTATTTATTTCTTTTTTATCACCGAATAGGTGTTTTACCGAGATTTACATAAAAGTCTTTGCTTCTTCTGAATTTCCCCCATTAGCAAATACTGAAACCATCTCAGAGATAAATATCTCCTATGTTTAAGTTTCCCAAGCATGTTGATTTTGTAAAGTTTCATAGTTAGTTAGACTCACAGTGAAAACGTTCTTTGTGGAACATAATCCTTTCTGGCTATAATTTAGGTCCATATAGTCTCTTTTAGTTCTTAACACATATAGAGGACATTTACATTAAATTATCTTTTACAACGCCCTTTTCCTTACTAATTATCTTTTCATAAATGGCTATTGTTGTTTTCTGGAGTAGTATCAGCCTTTTTCTATTCTTTCCCAAAAGCAGAGACAAATTAGATGTGAAATTCAAAAAAGAAGTTTAAAGAACACAAAGAAAAGAAACAAGGGTTACTTCCTGGTTCTTATAGAACTTACTCCTATCAGTAGATTCCAGTACCAAAAATAAGCCTGATTAACTAGAATGGTCAGGAAATGAGGCACTTAGGCATCCTGTTTAATTAATATTGTTTAAAATTCTTCTAAAATGTACCAGTACACTTTTTTTTACACAATAAACATAGTAACAAACATAATACTGATATCAGTAATATTTTTCTGATTAAGATTTTTAAGAATTATTATTAAAAATTGCTCTTCCATTGTGTCAAGTATACTTCAATTGAAAAAAGAGAAAAACTATTCAAAACATCAAATATCAATGGAAAACACAAAGAGCAACGTATCAAGTGAAAACCAAAGAATATATTAGAGTTATTTTATTGATGAATTTATTACTGTCACTTGTCATGCTTGCGATTAAACTATTTCTCATAGGTAGAGAGCTAAGAAGAATGCCATATAACTAAGCACCATTGTTAATTGGATTTTGACGAAGGCAAGTGTTACTGTATGTATTTCTTAAAAATAAAAGCATCACATAATCACCTATCGTCTAGATTTGTGATCAGTAATTGGGCTTGCTTAATTTTTCGACATTTCTAAATCCTAATGCTGAGAACTAACAAAATGAAACTGACAGACCGAAATCCTTTCAAAATTATATTTAACTTTTTCTAAGCTCAATAATGTATATAACATTATTACAATGAACGAAATTAACTGATTTGAATTTTATCTTCTCTTGAACAGTTTCTTGACCTGTAGAGTAAATTAATCTAGAATAATCTCTAAAATGTTTTTATTTCTACAGTTTATGATTTTAGCTATTGATAAAGATATTGATTAGTCAAATAAAGCAATTTTAATTGCACTCTGAACAAGCAGAATGTAGACCTACTTAGAACAGTATTTATTATTTCTTAAAGAAAATCCTATTTCGAAGCATTGATATTTAAAGAAAAATTAATCCCAATTTTAATGATGGAAAAATCATGTCTATTGGGCGATAGCAATCTCTAGTGCGTAAAGGGGGAAAAGCAGAGACCAAAAAAATGTGAAAATTAATTTAAGATAATGCTATGTAATTCGTAAAATGAATACTGTAACAATCAATTCTTTGTGGTTCAGGAAGAACAATTCCTGGATTCTAAATCATACAACAGATTAATGACACGATAGGACCACTAGTTTGTTATGCAAGCCTGAAATTAAATTTGTGTGTTGTTTTCCACTTAAAAACAATAACAATGATGATAAATAGTTGTAATCAATGAAGTTTTAACTGCTGATTATAGCAAAGTTATTTAGAATAAAAGCTGAATACTCATTTAGAATTATTTGAGATTTACAACTGCCTCCAAAGTCCCAAGGAGCTCAATATACTGTATAAAAAAGCTGATCCCTGAAAAAGAAATTGTATTTTATCTAAGCTATAAAGGAGCAGTTTTAATTTGAAAACAAAAAACATGGTAAGTAGGGCTGGCTGATTACTGTATCTTGACCTTGTGAAGTTTTCGATCTCCTTTCTCAGTTGGGTCCTCTATTTCTGAGCAGGGGTAAAATCCAGGAAATGGTGTCAGAGGATTAATCTTTGGCCTACAGGAACCTGAGAAAGCACCCATCAAGCTACTGATACTCCGAAGGGAGGAAATGACTTGTGGGGGAAGGGTCGGATCGACCAGAAGATCTGACACCATATTGCGAGCCTCATTTAGCACTGAAAGATCAACTCCACTTCCACCTCCAGAATTCTAGAAAAGAAAAGAAAAAGTAATATTATAGATTTGCTACGAAAACACTCCAACACTGAAGAAACACTCTATTTTAAATCAATATATACACAGAATATAAATCCACAGAGTTCTTCCAGTTAACCTGACGCACTTAAGAGGCACCGAGCGTAGTGACATGGCTCTGTTGCAAAGACATCAGAATTTGAAATCTACACTTTAATCCTAATTGTATGATTTTGAGCAAGCTATTTAACATCTTAACTTTTCAGTTTCTTTACCATAAAACGGAGATTATAACAACTATCTCATTGAGGGCTGACAGGAGACTTTAGTCTGAGAATACATGTAAAACACATAAGGCAATATATTTAAAGTGCAATAAATCACAGTATAACCAACAATATTATGGAAAGTAAGAAGATAAAAATACAGGAAAAAAGGTGTCAGAGTTTGAAGGAGATGGTGATTAACTTTGAACTGATTGGTCACCAACAACTTCATGGAAGGGCTAACAACGCACGTGGCCTTAAAGAGTGGCTAGGGAAGATATTTTTAAAATCTACAATAAATATTTCACATGATGTGTACATATGGTATAATTTTACTTCTTGAAAATATATATATATACAATGTTCAACTCAATTGCCCATAGAAATGAGTGCACGGATAATCAACAGTGAATTAAATGTTACTTTCGTTGCTTTTATTGTACTTTGAACTTATATTTGAGTGTGTCCAAAATTCATAATTATCGAATGCATTTAATGACTTAACCAGAAAACTGTTTATTAAGTATCCTCAACACATTTCAGAACTAAGAAATGTCATGGAAGTTAGAACAATATATAGCTAGATAATGTCTTTGCTCTTTGGGGAATTTTTTTTTCCTTGTGAAGTATTATTTTGTCTTAGCTTTTATCTGAAAACATTCCCTATTACTAGGGGATAGCCCAGCCATTTCTAATCTGTTTCCCTATATATGTCACTATAAGATAATTAAGCATACTTCTGATAAATAGCTTCCCATAAAATTGAATTGCTGAACCATAGTAAATTAATGTGTTACAATTCGATCATTACTATAAAACTGCGCTCCTGTATGTTGGCTAAATCTCTTCTTCTATAAATTGTATTACAACAGCATCTGCTTCCCGACATCCACATGAGAAGCCTGTTGATACCGGAGGTGGTGTTCCCGTACAGATTGTGTGTCATTCCTCTCTAGTTGCTTTCAAGTTATTTTCTTTGGTCTTTAGTTTTTGAATGTTTAAATATGACACGGCTTGCAGATATTGGGGGGGGGGGGGTTCATATTTGGGATTCACTCAGCTTGTCGAATTTGTAGGATTACTTCTTTTGCAACATTTGGGGAAGTTTACAGCCTTTTTTTTTTTTTTTTCCAAATAATCTTTTAAACTCACTCTCCCTCCTTCTCAGACACCAATATGAATTCTGGATCTTTTGCTATTGTCCCACAGGTCCCTAAAGCTGTTCATCTTGTTTCCGTCTATTTCCTCTCTGTTGTTCAAATCAGTAAATTCTGTTGCTCTATCCTTAAGCTCACAAATTCCGTCCTCTGTCATCTCCACTCTCCTAAGCCCATGCAGCAAATTTTTCATTTCCGTTATTGCATTTTTCAGTTTCATAGTTTTCATTTCTTTCTTTTTTATAATTTCTACAGATCTACCTCAGAGATGTTGCAGGGTTGGTTCCAGACCACTGCAACAGCGCAAATAGCACAATAAAGTGAGTCAAATAAATTTTGTTTCCTAGTGCATATAAAAGTCATGTTTACAATATACTGTAGTCTATTATGTGTGCAATGGCATTATGTCTAAAAAAACCAAACCAATGTACAGACCTTAATTTAAAAATACTTTATTTAGCCACCTGGGTGGCTCAGTCGGTTAGGCATCTGACTCTTGACTTCAGTTCAGGTCATGACCTCAGGGTTGTGAGATCAAGCCCTGTGTCAGGCTCCCGCACTGGGTGTGGGGCCTGCTTAGGATTCTCTATCTCTATTCTCTCTCTCCCTCTGCTCCCCCTCTACACTCTCCCCGCCTCTAAAAAAGAATACTTTATTGCTAAAAAATGCTAACCATCATCTGAGTTTTCAGTGAGTTGTCATCTTTTTGCTAGTGGAGGGTCTTGAATTTGATGTTGACGGCTGCAGACTGATCAAATCAAGGTGGTGATTGCTAAAGGCTGGGGTGGCTGTGGCAATTTCTTAAAATAAACGAAGTTAGCAGCATTCAATGGCCTCTTCCTTTCACCAAGAGTTTCTCGGTCGCATGTGATGCTGTTTGACAGCATTCTACCTGATTGGCTTTCCAAGATGGCGGAGGAGTAGGAGACACCGTTTTCAGCCGGTCCTCCGAGTCGAGCTGGATAGGTACCAGACCAGCCTAAACAACCACGGAACCAGCCTGAGACGCAGGAAGACGCATCTGGATCTCTACAAATGAACATCTCCAGCGCTGAGTATTGAGGTACGAAGCGGGGAGCCGTGAAACCGCGCACAGATATCGGAAGATAAACGGAAGGGGGAGGGAGCCGCCGTGTTCGGGCGCCGGGAAGCGGTAGCCACTTGCACGGGAGAGCGGGCGGGGCTCGCGGACGGCACCCACAAAACAGCAGACTGAGACCGTGAGCCGGGTGCGCGCGCCACCAGGCATCTCGCGGAACACCGGAATCCCGGTGCGCTCACTGGATCCAGACTGAGACCGGGAGATCCGGGAGCGCGCGCGGGGCGGCCGGTGGCTGGCGGCATTAGAAACACAAAGGACAGAGACGCCGGCCCTGGAAGTGAGGGCTGGGACGCCGGGTGTGGGGCGCACATCCCGGGACGCTGCAGGGTTGAGCAGCACCAACAGAAACAGAGTTAAAGTGGCCAGAACATCAGTGGAGAACGGGCCGCAATCCCTCTGTTCTGTGACAGAGGCTGAAATTTGGCCGCTGCTGCTCTGACTCTCAGAAGAGGCACAGCAAACCGCCAGGGAAAGCCGCCAGAGAACAAAAGCCTGGAAATACCGGCTCAGGGAGTGCCCATCCCCATCCCCCCTCGCAGGGGACGCCGAGACTCTACCCAAACAGGGCTGCCTGAGTATCAGCGCGGCAGGCCCCTCCCCCAGAAGGCAGGCTGAAAAATCAAGAAGCCCACAACCCGGGTGCCTGGGTGGCGCAGTCATTGAGCGCCTGCCTTCGGCTTAGGGCGTGATCCCGGCGTTCCGGAAAGGAGTCCCTCATCGGGCTCCTCCGCTGGGAGCCTGCTTCTTCCTCTTCCACTCCCCTGCTTCTGTTCCCTCTCTCGCTGGTTGGCTGCCACATAAATAAATAAATAAAATCTTTAAAGAAGAAGCCCACATCCCTAAGATCCCTATAAAACAAGGGGCACGGCCTGGGACTCAGTCAATAATTTGGGCTCTGGAAACCCCGCAACCTCTCTTCATCAGAATGACAAGAAGGAGAAGCCCCCCCCCAGCAAAGAAAAGACAGTGAGTCTGTGGCCTCTGCCACAGAAATAATGGATATGGATGTAACCAAATTATCAGAAATGGAATTCAGAGTAACGATGGTCAAAATGATGAGTAGAATTGAAAAAACTATTAACGAAAAGGTTACTGAGAATATAGAATCCCTAAGGACAGAAATGAGAGCGAATCTGACAGAAATTAAAAATTCTATGAGCCAAATGCAGGCAAAACTAGAGGCTCTGACGGCCAGGGTCGCAGAAGCAGAGGAACGGGTTAGTGAATTGGAGGATGGGTTAATAGAAGAAAAAATGAAAATAGAAGATGGTCTTAAAAAAATCCACGCCCACGAATGTAGGTTACGGGAGATTACTGACTCAATGAAACGATCCAATGTTAGAATCATCGGCATCCCCGAGGGGGTGGAGAAAAACAGAGGTCTAGAAGAGATATTTGAACAAATTGTAGCTGAAAACTTCCCTAATCTAGCAAGGGAAACAAACATTCGTGTCCAAGAGGCAGAGAGGACCCCTCCCAAGCTCAACCATGACAAACCTACGCCACGTCACGTCATAGTGCAATTCACAAATATTAGATGCAAGGATACAGTACTGAAAGCGGCCAGGGCAAAGAAATTTCTCACGTACCAAGGCAAAAGCATCAGAATTACGTCAGACCTGTCTACACAGACCTGGAATGAGAGAAAGGGTTGGGGGAGCATATTTAAAGCTCTTTCAGAGAAAAACATGCAGCCAAGGATCCTTTATCCAGCAAGACTGTCATTCAGAATTGATGGAGAAATAAAGACATTTCAGAATCGCCAGTCACTAACCAATTTTGTAACCATGAAACCAGCCCTACAGGAGATATTACGGGGGGTTCTATAAAAGTAAAAAGGCCCCAAGAGTGATACAGAACAGAAAGTCACAGCCAATACAAACAAAGACTTTACTGGCAACATGGCAACATTAAAATCATATCTCTCAGTAATCAGTCTTAATGTAAATGGTTTGAACCATCCCATAAAACGTCACAGGGTTGCAGATTGGATAAAAAGAAATGACCCATCCATTTGCTGTCTACAAGAGACTCATTTCAAACCCAAAGATGCATTCAGACTGAGAGTAAGGGGATGGAGTACCATCTTTCACGCAAATGGACCTCAAAAGAAAGCTGGGGTAGCAATTCTCATATCAGATAAATTGGATTTTAAACTACAGACTATAGTTAGAGACGCAGAAGGGCACTATATTATTCTTAAGGGAAGTATTCAACAAGTGGATATGACAATTATAAATATATATGCCCCCAACAGGGGAGCAGCAAGATACACAAGCCAACTCTTAACCAGAATAAAGAGACATATAAATAAAAATACATTAATAGTAGGGGACCTCAACACTCCACTCTCAGAAATAGACAGAACACCCTGGCAAAAACTAAGCAAAGAATCAAAGGCTTTGAATGCCATACTCAACGAGTTGGACCTCATAGATATATATAGAACACTACACCCCAGAACCAAAGAATACTCATTCTATTCTAATGCCCATGGAACATTCTCAAGAATAGACCATGTTCTGGGACACAAAACAGGTCTCAACCGATACCAAAAGATTGAAATTATCCCCTGCATATTCTCAGACCACAACGCTCTGAAATTGGAACTCAACCACAAGGAAAAATTTGGAAGAAACTCAAACACTTGGAGACTAAGAACCATCCTGCTCAGGAATGACTCGATAAACCAGGAAATCAAAAATCAAATTAAACAATTTATGGAGACCAATGAGAATGAAAATACAACAGTCCAAAACCTATGGGATACTGCAAAGGCAGTCCTAAGGGGGAAATACATAGCCATCCAGGCCTCACTCAAAAGAATAGAAAAATCTAAAATGCAGTTTTTATATTCTCACCTCAAGAAGCTGGAACAGCAACAGAGGGACAGGCCTAATCCACGCACGAGGAAGCAGTTGACCAAAATTAGAGCTGAAATCAATCAAGCAGAAACCAGAAGTACAGTAGAGCAGATCAACAGGACTAGAAGCTGGTTCTTTGAGAGAATCAATAAAATTGACAGACCACTGGCAAGACTTATCCAAAAGAAAAGAGAAAGGACCCAGATTATTAAAATTATGAATGAAAAAGGAGAGGTCACGACGAGCACCATTGAAATTGGAAGGATTATTAGAAATTTTTATCAACAGCTATATGCCAATAAACTAAGCAATCTGGAAGAGATGGAATCCTTCCTGGAAACCTATAAACTACCAAGATTGAAACCGGAAGAAATTGATTCCTTAAACAGGCCAATTAATTATGAAGAGATTGAGTCAGTGATAAACAACCTTCCAAATAACAAAACTCCAGGCCCGGACGGTTTTCCTGGGGAATTCTACCAAACATTCAAAGAAGAAATAATACCTATTCTCCTAAAGCTATTTCAAAAAATAGAAACAGAAGGAAAGCTACCAAACTCATTCTATGAGGCCAATATTACCTTGATCCCCAAACCAGGCAAAGACCCCCTCAAAAAGGAGAATTACAGACCGATTTCCCTAATGAATATGGACGCCAAAATCCTCAACAAGATACTTGCTAATAGAATCCAACAGTACATTAAAAGGATTATCCATCACGAGCAAGTGGGATTCATACCTGGGATGCAAGCGTGGTTCAATATTCGCAAATCAATCAGCGTGATACATCATATCAACAAGAAAAGACTCAGGAACCATATGATCCTCTCAATCGATGCCGAAAAAGCATTTGACAAAATACAGCATCCTTTCCTGATTAAAACCCTTCAGAGTGTAGGAATAGAAGGTACATTTCTCAATCTCATAAAAGCCATCTATGAAAAGCCTACTGCAAATATTATTCTCAATGGGGAAAAGCTGGAAGCCTTTCCCTTAAGATCAGGAACTCGACAAGGATGCCCACTCTCGCCACTATTATTCAACATAGTACTAGAAGTCCTTGCAACAGCAATCAGACGACAAAAAGGGATCAAAGGTATTCAAATTGGCAAAGAAGAAGTCAAAATGTCTCTCTTTGCAGATGACATGATACTCTATATGGAAAACCCAAAAGAAGCCACTCCCAAACTATTAGAAGTTATAGAGCAATTCAGTAACGTGGCAGGATACAAAATAAATGCTCTACCTACAGCAGAACTTTTTTCAAACTTGGAGTCAATCCTCTCAAAACCTGCTGGTGCTTTCTCAAGCTTCCCTAATATTCTAAATGCTTTGTTGTCATTTCAACAGTCTTCACAGCGTCTTCACTAGGAGTAGATTCTATCTCATTAAACCACTTTCTTTGTTCGTCCAAAAGAAGCAACTCCTCATATGTTCAAGTTTTATCAGGAGATTGCAGCAACTCAGTCATCGTCAGGCCCACGTGATTGTATTTCTCTTGCTGTTTCTACCACAGCGGTAGTTACTTTCTTTTTTTTTTTTTTAACCTTTTTTTTTTTTTAAGATTTTATTTATTTATTTGACAGAGACAGAGACAGCCAGCGAGAGAGGGAACACAAGCAGGGGGAGTGGGAGAGGAAGAAGCAGGCTCATAGCAGAGGAGCCTGATGTGTGGCTCGATCCCACAACGCCGGGATCACGCCCTGAGCCGAAGGCAGATGCTTAACCGCTGTGCCACCCAGGCGCCCCAGCGGTAGTTACTTTCTTCACCTAAGTCTTGAACCCCTTAAAGTCGTCTGTGAAGGTTAGAATCAACTTCTTCCAAATTCCTGTTAACGCTGGTATGTTGACCTCCTGAATGGCGAATCCTTTTCAGAAGGTTTTCAATTTTCGTTGCCCAGATCCGACACAGGAATCACTGTCTGTGGCAGGTACAGCCTTACAAAATGTATTTCTTAAATAATGAGACTTGAAAGTCAAAACTACTCCTTGCTCCCAGGCTGCAGAATGGACTTTGCGTTAATAGGCATGAAAACATTAATCTTGTTGTACATCTCCATGGGAGCTCTTGGGTGATCGGGTGCATTGCCAACGAGCAGTAATACTTCAATCTTTTTTTTTCTGAGGAGGTCTCGAAAGTGGGCTTAAAATGTTCAGTAAACCGTTGCAAACAGATGTGCTTTATTGTTCCATTTACAGAGTACGTTTAACATAATTCTTAATGACCCTGGGATTTTCAGAACAGTAAATGAGCACTGGCTTCAATGTCAAGTCACCAGCTGCTAAATTAGCCCCAGTGAGAGAATCGGTCTATCCTTTGAAGCTTTGAAGGCTTGAAGCCAGGCACTGACTTCTCCTCTCTGGCGTGGAAGCCCTGGGTGCCATCTTCCTCCAATAGAAGGCTGTTTCACCCGCACAGAAAATCTGTTGTTCAGTGTAACCACCATCATTAACTGGCTGGGATCTTCTGGGTGACTTGCCGTGGCTTCTCCGTCAGCACTCACTTGCACTTTGATGTTACGGAGATGGCGTCCTTCCTCAAACCTCATGAACCAATTTCTGCTACTTTCAGACTTTTTTCTGCAGCTTCTTCACCTCTCTCAGCCTTCACAGAACTGCAGAGAGTTAGGACCACGCTCTGGATTAGGCTTTGGCTGAAGAGAATGTTGTGGTTGGTTTGATCGTCTATCCAGACCACTCAAACTTTCTCCCTATCAGCAATAAAGCTGCCTCACTTTCTTGTCATTCACCTGTTCACCGAAGCAGCCCTTTTACATTTCCTTTAAGAACTTCACCTTTGCCTTCACAACGTGGATGTCTGATGCAAGAGACCTAGCTTTTGACCTAGCTCAGTTTTCGACATGCCTTCCTCTCAAAGCTTAATCATTTCTAGCTTTTCATTTAAAGTGAGAGATGTGTGACTCTCACCTGAACACTAAGAGGGCCTTTTAGGGTTATTAACTGACCGAATTTCAGTGTTGTTGCATCTCGGGAAATGAGGAGGCCCAGAGAGAAGGGGGAGAGATGGGGAACAGCGGCCAGTGGAGCAGTCATAACACACACAGTGTTTATTAAGTTCACCGTCTTCCATGAGCATGATTCGTGGCACCCAGAACAATCACAATAGTAACATCAGAGATCACTGATCGAAGATCACCTAACAAGTATAATAATGAAAGGGGTGCCTGGGTGGCACAGCGGTTAAGCATCTGCCTTTGGCTCAGGGCGTGATCCCAGCGTTATGGGATCGAGCCCCACATCAGGCTCCTCCGCTATGAGCCTGCTTCTTCCTCTCCCACTCCCCCTGCTTGTGTTCGTTCCCTCTCTTGCTGGCTGTCTCTATCTCTGTCGAATAAATAAATAAAATCTTAAAAAAAAAAGTATAATAATGAAAAAGTCTGAAATATTTTAACAATTATTAAAATGTGTTAGAGAAACATGAAGTGAGCAAATGCAGTTGTTAAAACAGTAAAAACAGGGGCGCCTGGGTGGCACAGTCGTTGGGTGTCTGCCTTTGGCTCGGGGTGTGATCCCAGCGTTCTGAGATTGAGCCCCACATCAGGCTTCTCTGCTGGGAGCCTGCTTCTTCTTCTCCCACTCCCCCTGCTTGTGTTCCCTCTCTCGCTGGCTGTCTCTCTCTGTCAAATAAATGAATAAAATCTTTAAAAAAAAAAAAGTAAAAACAGACTTGCTTGATGCAGAGTGGCTACATACCTTTGATTTGTAAAAACAAAACAAAACAAAAAAACCCACAGTACCTGCAAGGCCCAGTAAAAGGGGGCGTGCCTGTATTTTTGCTGTTGAGATTTTCTGTTTGTTTATTTGTAATTGCTTTTTATGATGGCTGCTTTAAAATTTCTTGTCAGGGGCACCTGGGTGGCTTGGTTAAGCGCCTGACTCTTGATTTTGGCTCAGGTCATGATCTCAGAGTCCCACATCAGACTCCCTGCTCCGTGGGGAAGTCTGTTTGTCCCTCTCCCTCTGCTCCTCCCCCTGCTCATGCTCTCTTTCTCTCTCTCTCTAAAATAAAGAAATAAAATCTTAAGAAAAAATCTGTCAGATAATTCCAAATCTGATTCATCTTGGTGTTAAGCATGGATTGTTTTTTTCTCATTCAAATTGTGATTTTCCTGGTTCTTGGTATGAAAAGTGATTTCTTTATCATCAACATTTTCGCGATTATCCTAGAAGACTCTGGGTCCTATTTAAATCTTCTGTATTTAGAGGTGGTGTCTCTGTTTAGATTTAGCAACAGGTCCTAGACTACTTTTTCAGGCTGTGGTTCTAATGACAATTTAGTTTTCAGGGCATTCACAGTGGTATTTCAGTTTGATTGTTTTCTGGTGCCACTAGGGTTCCCACTGGTCCTTACCAGTACCTCTGTGGGTGAGGAGATGGGAGGAGGAGGGAGGAATTTCCTCCCCTTGAGCCACCTGGTACCTCTCGGTGGGGCAAGAGAGTCTCCAGGCCACAGAGACAAACAGCACCTACTGGACTAGACACATTATTGGCAGTATTCCCTCTGCCAGGCCCCCTGGCCACCCAGTCTCTCACTAGGTAAGGGGAGTCTCCTGCTCAGCAGGGAATGAGAATCCCTCCTTGACCTCTTACTTTCAGTGGAGTTCCTGATTAGTTTTCCCTTGCTAGAGCAACTACACTCATTTGGTGTTATTGGCAGGACTCTCATTTAATCTTGGGGAAGGAAGGAGCCTATCTGAATCATACTCTGTTACTGGGTTGGGAGTCAGGACTTGGTGACCTTTTGCTGTTAGGCAGGGGTTATAAGAAACCCTATCACTATAGTTTTTCTCCATTACTGGGGTGCCTAACTAGTCCACCCTCCTCTTTCCATTTTTCAGAATTCTCCTTTGGTTGCCTCCTGTTATTTCCAGAGTTTATAGTGATACTTAGTGGAGAGAAGAAGGGAGAATTAAATCTGGCAATACATGCAGAGCACATTGAGCAATGTATAGTGCATAAAGGTAAAGTACAATAAGTACTATTATTAATATTATGGAAAGTGATGGAATAAAAATACAGATAAAGTGGCATCAGAGTTCAAAGAAGATACATAAACTTTAATCTGAATGGTTAACAGAAACTTTATGGAAGGGGTAGCATTTGAGCTGAGATATTAATTTGTAGGATTTTATTTATAAAGATTAGGGAGAAATAATTCTTTTACAATAAAACTAAAAATTTATTTGGGGGAGCTCATCAAGAAAGAATGCAAATAAAGGTACAAAAGCAGTAAAATAGCAAAGTACAGGGATCATGAAATTATTAAAGTACAGGTTTCTTTCTTTCTTTCTTTTTTTAAGAGCACTGGAAAATATGTTTGGAAAGGCATGTTGGGACCAAACTTTTGAGAATACCAGATTCCAGGCTAATGGACAGGAGGAAGGGAGAATCACAGATTTTGAGCAGTTTAAAGAGGAAGAGTAAAGCGAGGAAAGAGAAAAGTAAGTAATGGAGGGCACTGAAAGGTTAGAGAAGGTGAAAAGACCATCTTTATGTTAAGAACTTGACAGAGATGTGGGAAAAGAGAATTCCAGGCAGGGAGACCAGCAAGTGTGAAGACCCAGAGGCCCAGCCTACCCAGCCTACTTGAGGAATAACAAGGAGGCCCGAGTGACTGGGGCAGAGTAAACAAAGGAGAAATGAGTACGACCCGAGGTCAGAGAAGTGAGCGGGAATAAAGTGAGGGACCGCGTCGTGCACGGTCACGTAGGTCCGTGATAAGGACTTCAACTTTTATTCCGGGCGAGAGGAGTGTAGTAAGCAAGAGAGACAAATTTTTAAATCTGAAGTTAAATTCCTATTTCCCATTAGCTTATATGCGGCAAATTTTGTTTTTGCCCAGAGACCTAAGAATAGATTCTGCATTTTAAAGGATGATTGGGGGCGCCTGGGTGGCACAGCGGTTAAGCGTCTGCCTTCGGCTCAGGGCGTGATCCCCGCGTTGGGGGATCGAGCCCCGCATCAGGCTCCTCCGCTATGAGCCTGCTTCTTCCTCTCCCACTCCCCCTGCTTGTGTTCCCTCTCTCGCTGGCTGTCTCTATCTCTGTCAAATAAATAAATAAAATCTTAATAAATAAATAAATAAATAAATAAAGGATGATTGAAGGGGGGGTAGGTGGCTGTGTATCACCTGCAAATGCTAAAATATTTACTATCTGGCCCTTTGGAGAAAAAACTGTGCTAAACCCTGTCTTATGCTACAATTTCAGAGATACTTGGAATTCATTGCTGTTGAAATTAATATTAGCTCACATTTTTATTGAGTGCTACTATCCACCAGGCACTTATTATTGTTGTTGTCGTAATCAGCCCTCTGAGGAAACTGGTATTATTCCCAATCTATAGATGACGAAATAGGTTCAGAGTGACTTAAGAGGCTTGCCTTATTTTTCAGCAAGGAGGCTGTATCAAACCAACTCTTCTGCCTAGAATAACTAGCCTAGAAAAGCTGAAATAAAATAAAAACAGCACCCATTTCAAGGCACCAGGGAACAGTCAAGCAGCCGGACCTTGGAAGAACAAGAACTCAGAGTTAATAAATTAAAATGAATCCGCCATACTGTGCTACCTTTTCCGTCAAGGACTCTGCTGCGGACTCGTACCTGGACGGGGCAGAGAGGATAGGAACCAGAGCAGTTAAGAGGCTAGGAAACAGAGCAGAGCTTTCTGTAGTCACCCGAGGCTGGAAGCCCATAACTGGAGTTCAGGCTTATCAAGATAGGCAGAGCTTTAAAGGCTAAGCCAGATCTCAGAGAGAAGAAAAAGAAGTAAGGCTGAATTCAGACCTGCTTTCCCCCAGAGGCATTTGCCAATTCGCAAACAGTGGCTGAGAGTTGAAAAAGCAAGCAAAAATTGTCAAACAGATTTCGATTTTGAAAGTAAAATAGAGCTTTCAGCAGTCTCAGTGCTGGAGGGAAAGACAAAAAAAGGAGTTCCTAGAAAACACCACTAACCAAACTGTTACAAGAAGAGACAGAAAACCAGAACAGGCCTAAAACTATTAAAGAAACTGAATACATAATTTAACATTTGTTCATAAAAAAAGCTCCAAACCGAGACGGCTTCACCACAGCATTCTTTCAAACGTTAAAGAAAGAATACCAATCTCACCAAATATTTCTAGATAATAGAAAGAGAGTGAATATTCCACTTTATAACGCCACTAAAACCTCTATACCAAAAACATGCCAAGAAACACTATGAAAAGCAAGAGTTATAGGCCAATTTTCTCATAAACATGAATTCAAAATTCCAAAACAAAAAATAAAATCCAGTGGTATATAGCCATATCATATATATGTATATTTTTTTAAATATCTTGATCAAATTTGCTTTATTCTGGGAATGTGGGAATGGTTTAACACAAGCATAGGATTAAACAATATAATTCACCACATTAATAGAATGGAAAAAAATCCAGGAATCATCTCCATAGATGCAGAATAAGCATCTGATAAAAATTCTACACCCATTCATGACTAAAAAGAGAAAAAAATGCCTTTAGTAAACTAGGATTGGAATGGAACTTCCTTAATCTGATAAAGGGTATCTACAGAAAACATTAGTGATATTTTCATCAAAAGATATCATGATAAATCAGACTAGGAGAGGACTTTTTAAAAAACACACATTTTGGGGAGCCTGGGTGGCTCAGTCAGTGAAGCGTCTGCCTTGGGCTCAGGTCATGATCCTGGGGTCGAGGGATGGGGCTCTGCACTCAGCGGGGAGCCTGCTTCTTCCTCTCCCTTTGCCCCCCACACTCCTGCTCTCTCTCTCTCAAATAAGTAAAATCTTTGAAAAAACCCACACATTTTAACTATATATATATGAATATATATATATTCATTTCTGAAATACATAAACAAATCCTACTGATCACCAAGTAAATCAGTATAAAAATAGGTCAAAGACCCAAGAATATCTGGGTAGCAATTAACATATAAAAAGATAGTCAACCTGATGAGTCATCAGTGAAATGCAAGTATTAAAAGCACAATGATACACTGTTCCACAGCTACCAGAATGGTTTAAAACATACCCTACCAAGTGTTCACAAGGATGTGGAGCAACTGGAACTCTCAAAGGCTGATGGCTGGGTAAAAATTGATACGACCTCTTGGAAAATTACAGAGGGCTATCTACTGACACTCAGCATATGCAGACCCAATGACCCAGCAATCCACTCCAAGATACACACCCAACAAAAAACATCACGAGTGCCACCAGCATTACTTACAATAGCCATGAAGGGGTTCAGGATGGGCCCTCCCAGAATGTACCCCTTTGGCATGGGTATTATTTTGCGCTGAAAGCACTTGAGATCTTGTGGCCTCAGGAGAAACTTCTACCCCTCCTTTAAGTACACAGAAGAATCTAAATTGGGGGGTCTTCCCCAGAATAAGGGTTATTAGCAGAGATAATTTTTTTAAGGATGTTAAGTAATCTCTACACCCAACATGGTACTCAAAACTACAACCCTGAGATCAAGAGTCAGATGCTCTACTGACTGAGCCAGCCAGGTGCCCCAGCAGAGATATATTTTATCTGAGTGAACCACTGTATGGCAGGGCAAACATCTAATTACCAAACACTTGCTCTTCTAACCACCCTGGGAATTACAACCCTTTCCTCTGACGTCCCAGATCCCTGCCCCCTTTCTCCTTAGTTGAGAATGACAGATATACCTTATTTTGCCCGACTGTCTTTGGAATTTCCACGTCTATGTGGATTACGTATAAGGATTCCTTATTAAATTTCATTTTTTCCTGTTAATCTGTCTTATATCAATTTGATTCTTAGCCCAGCTACAGGACCTTTGAGCAGATAGAAATTCTTGCTTCCTGACAGCCAGAAAGCTGAAAATTAAAAAAAAAAAAAAGTCCACCTAATAGAGAATAAATGAAAAAAGTGGAGTATATTCATTCAAAGAAATACTAAATACAATGAAAATTAATATTATTGCACATAGCAGTAATTCATCTCATAAATAAATTTTTTAAAGAAAGAAGCAAAACAAAATACACATCATTAATTCCATTTATATAAAATTCAAAGACAGGAAAAACTAAGTTGTGATAACAGAAATCAGGATGGAAATAATGCTTGGGAGAAGCTGACGACCAGTAGGGGAGCATAAGAGGGACTCTGGGAGAGCTGAATTCTTCATCTGAAAGATGTCACATGTATATAATCACTTTGAGAAAATTCATCAAGTTGTACACTTATGATTTACTCATTTTTATATATGAATGTTACATTAAAAAAATTTTTAAAGGGATAATTAGAAAGACAAAAAGGAGGGGTGCCTGGGTAGTGTAGGCAGTTAAGCTTCTGACTCTTGGTTTTGGCTCAGGTTGTGATCTTGGGGTCGTGGGATCGAGTCCCGCGGCAGGCTCTGTGCTAAGTGATGAGTCTGCTTGAGTTTCTCTCTCCATCTCCCTCTGCACCCCCAACCCCACCCTGCACGCATGAGCACGCACTTTCTCGCTCTCTCTCACTCAAATAAATGAAAAGAAAGAAGGAAGGAAGGAAGGAAGGAAGGAAGGAAGGAAAGAAAGAAAGAAAGAAAGAAAGAAAGAAAGAAAGAAAGAGGTAAATGAAGAGAGGGAGGAAAAAGGGAGATAGATGCCTAATACCACATATCAGTCTGTCTGACTACTGGTCTATGCTCTTAACCATTACTGCTTATTTATCTTTAGATTTTACTAGTAATTTAAATACTCTTTTAATTGGAAAGTGAGGATCTTGGTGAGTATGACTGATGAGAAAGCCCTTGTGTAGGTCAAAGAACCAGGCTTTTTTGGGTCAGAAGTGGCCTTCTTGATTTTATCTGACCATAATAGTTATGTTTTTTATTCACCAAAACCCAGAGAATATTTTCTTCTTATGGGGTGTTGTGGCTCTTCCATTCACACCTTAAAAATAAAACCCACTGAAAGGAATAATCATTTTTCAAAAATTGGGATAGAGAGAACTAACTAAATCTAATAAACAGGGGTACTGTTTCTGTAAATATAAAGGACAGAGATTTGACATTTATTAATGTTTATCTATTAGTGTGAAAACTATCAGGTTTCAAACCAGCATAACACAATTACAATAAATATGATTATATTTTATATTATATATAATTATAGTTATATGTTTTTATTTATTTTGTTAATATGTTACATATATTTTATATAATTTATCATTATTATAACATTCTATTTTTGTAAAACAAAATACACAAACACATTTCAATACGGTGAGAAAAGATCTATAAAGATATACATCAAAAGTTAACATAATTAACAGTTATTGCTTGATATTTAGGAGTGATTTTTCTCATATACTTATATTTTCAATTCTTCTGATATGAATATATACTACTTAAGTGATCAAAAAAGCTTCAAAGTATATATTATATGATTCCATTTATATATATAAAGTTCATTAATAAACCAGTTTAATTGGTGGAAGTCAGGACAGACATTATCCTTGGGGATACAGTCAATAATGAGAATGGTACACAAGTGAGGCTTCTGCAATAGTGGTGAAGTTCTATCTCTTGAAACGGGTATTAGTTATGTGGAATGTTTAGTTTGTGAAAATTTATCAAGCTGTGCACTTTTCTGTATGTATAATTTAATTAAAAGTTTACCAAAAACTTAAAAAAAATTTTTTTAACCAAAAACTGTGTTTTAGTTTCCCTAATAAAATATTCTGCCAATTGTTTTGCCTTTTCTCATATATGGCATTCAATCTATTTTCCCCTCTCTGAAGCAGTTGCTCACAATCAGGAAAAAAAATCCCACCCTTAATATAGAATTATTAGTTTATTCTGAGCCCAGATTATATTAGCAACATTTAAAAAATAATTCTTAAACAAGTATGGTTTCGTATCATTTTCTTTTTCCTCTCATGATTGAAATGTATTTTTTTTTAAATCACCTAAATGAAAGTTCTCTTTATTTTAGTTCAGTTAAAGAAAATCTTATGACACAGAAATCTTATGAAAGTAACTTTTTTAAAATGTCAAAAGTTTCAGGGCGCCTGGGTGGCTCAGTTGGTTAAGCATCTGCCTTAGACTCAGGTCATGATCCCAGGGTCCTGGAACCAAGCCCCATATTGGGCTCCCTGCTCAGTAGGGAGCCTGCTGCTCCCTTCCCCTGTGCCCTCCACCCCCCATCGTGTTCTCTCAAATAAATAAATAAATAAATAAATAAATAAATAAATAAATAAATAAATAAATAGAATCTTTTAAAAAACAAAAAATAACAAAATGTTAAAAGTTTCATTACAATATACCTGAGACTAACATTATGTGTCAACTATACTTCAATTAAAAAAAAAGTTTCATTACAGACATTATTAGTGATATTTACTATATTTACCTGATAATGAGGTTTATACCATTGCTTTAAGTCCCAATCCCAAAGAATCATCTGGAAAACAAAAACAAAAACACTTAGTTACAAACCAGAAATAAACAAATATATGTAAAGACAAAATGGAACATCTTCAATTACAGATACCTAAGATAGCTTACAGTTTGGGAGAGCAACTGGGAATGTGAGAATAAAATTATCTACAGAAAGAATATTCCATAAATTATACACTCTGTGATTGGGAAATCAAGAAAATTGTCAGAATAAAGTCACTATAATAAATTATATTCACCTTCAAAAAATCCATTACCACAAAAAGGAAAATATAAATCAAAATAACACCCCGTTAACAAGAAAAATTACAAATCACCAGACACTCTCCCTCCCCCCCTCCCATCCTCAAAGGATCATCAGTCATCATTCTACACCAGGGTCAATGGGTGGTGCTATTTCCTTACTAATAAGGCAGTTCTGGCAAAAGCAGTTTAAAAAGCTTGTCCTTGAGGTTAGATTAAGTATAAAGTAATGGATTATAAAAAGCAACACTCAACCCTTTTTGATACGCAGATAATTAGTGATGGTTTTCCTGTTTATCTCCTTTATAAGCTATCAGTGATAACGTCTTAGTCCAAGACTAGTATTTTCCTGTCCTTTTTCTTCCCAGCAAGCTTTCTGGCTGCTTCTCCTTCCAATAGTCACTATGCTCAAGGAGAAAACATTAGCTTTAATTTAGCCATCTACAACTGCTATCTATAATTAATCCTAAATTTCTCTTAATAGGTCTCCTTCTGCCAACATAAATTATAATTGCAATTTTCTACATAGCTTTGAACCCTAGTCTCAAATTTAAACCTAGTTAATTTGTAACACAATCACCTGATTTTTATATACTGAACTATTATTTTTTTTTCCAAGTAAATTCTACCCCCAACGGGGGGCTCCAACTCACAACCTGAGCCACCCAGGCGCACCCGAATAGTGAACTATTCGTGTTGTTTTTTATCCTTGGTCTTCTGTCTCCTGTCTGTAAAAGATCTTGAAGTGTTACCCACTGTATCACTGGTCCAATATTTTATAAGGAGTTCGCATTTTTTTTTCTGTAGAGGGACAGATAGTAAATATTTTAGGCTTTGCAAGCCACCTAAGGTCACTGCGACATAATCTTTTCTTGTTTGTTTTACAATGCTTTAAAATGCGAAAACATTCTTAGCTGGAGAGCCGAACCAAAACAGGCTGCTGGCTGGATTTGGTTGGTGGGCTACAGCTTGCTGACCCCTATTTTAGATGATATACCCACCCTTAATCCTTCAAAAAATTGTCAGTTGTCTTTATCACCATCTCCTTGTCAACATCCTTGCAGAAGGTCATCTCTTGCCAGTGAAAAGAAACCTATTTCTTCCCAACGAATATCCAGACATACTATAACTACATCTAAAATCCATGGACCAGTACTCACAGAATGGCTATGGTGTAACTACATGCAAAGTACTTCACGAACACTAGTAGTACTGACTCTTGAAATTTACTCAGTGTTTTCTATGGCCTTAAGTGTGATCCTGACATAATTATTTCAGGTTGTGATTTGACCAGCATACATTCTAGATTCTAGAGACATTAATTAATGCAGTTTAAGATGTTAATTACTTTCTCAGAACACTCATATTAAGAGTAACATAACTTGGGGGCGCCTGCGTGGCTCAGTTGGTTAAGCAGCCGACCGCTGATTTCAGCTCAGGTCAACATCTCAAGATCCTGGGATTGAGCCCTGCGTGGGACTCTGAGTTAAACCAGGAGTCTGCTTGTCCCTCTCCCCCTACCATTACCCCCCCCATTCTCTCTCCCTCTCTAAAAAAAATAAATCTTTTTTTTTTTAAAGAGTAATGTAACTTAAATCCCTAAGTTTCTTTTATACTTGGTATTGCTATGCTCACTTTGTCCATGCTACTCTCATACAATTTTTTTAAGTATTTATGTATGTATTTATTTATTTATTTGAGGGATAGTGAGAAGCAGACTCCCTGCTGAGCAGGGAGTCCTACACAGGGCTTGGTCCCAGGACCCCGGGATCATGACCTGAGCTGAAGGCTGACACTTAACTGACTGAGCCACCCAGGTGCCCCTACAATTGGTATTTTAGACCCAGCTGCAACTTTACTTCTGTCCTTATTTAGCCTGTCGAAGTTTTCTTTTGAGATTGAGGATGTCGACTAGCCTATTCACCATTCCTCTCATCACTTATAAACATCTGAGGTTTTCTTAAGTCACCAATAAAAGCACAGAATAGATAGGCGTGAAGTCAGAACCTCATGATGGGTCACCAAAAATTACCTAGGAGATAGGCATCAATTCACTAATTTGCATTCTGAATCTACAAACTTGCCTAACTGTACCGTGCTCCAATCCATACTTCCACATTTCTTCTACAAAGCATGCCATCAATGACAAATGCTCATTCCTCACTCTCCCAATTCAGGAGTCGAAGTAGAAGCTTTTGCTATATCAAGCACACTTTCATTAGGACAGTTTCTTAACACTGAGTCTTCCTTGCTCCCCACTTCATTCACCTGATGATAATTAAATAAATACTATCTTTGTAAATGCTTGTACTCTGATGCCCAAACTGTATCTGTGTTCATACCATGCATTCTTAAGGTAGTCCTATCACTCCCAAGCAGGCGAAAACTGGTTCTTAGGAGACCCCCCCCACCAAAAAAATCTTAAAAATAATAAAATGTTTGTAGTCCTCCAAATGCCACAGTACATAAACAGACAGGCTGTCAATCTACAGTTCTGAAATTTTACAGGAGGGGAGGAATGATTGGGGGGGGGGGAAGGAGCAGAATGATAATAAAAATAAGGTTGAGAAATACTGATATAAATACTGATATAAAGTTGCTTATAAAAGCACCATTAGCCTATATTCTGAGAGACCGCGTTGAGGATGCGCACTCAGAAGCTGCAGTGGTAACACGAGAGGTGACACACCCTATTCTAACCGCTCTTGGAGGTCTTTGAAATCCCCTGCATGTTAGCAACTGAGAAAAGATACAGTGAAAGTCACAAACTGCTAGTAGACCATCTTCTGTTTAATCTGAACAACCAGCGATTAGTGATTTTGAGAACACAAAATTTTTGCACAAGTAGTAGAAGATGTATGAGCCAGGAATTCTGCGGCTTGGAATATGTTAAGGCAGCGTTATTCCAAGTGCGAGCCACAGTAAGAGAAGATAAAAAAAGAAATTAAGAGTACCATGTTTAGAAATTTTTATAGCAATTTAACATTGCCAAAACATTTTTAGTGTATTTTACAAAAGCATGAATCCACAACAAATTAGGAGAAAAACCTTTCCAAAACTTGAACTTTGCTATACAGTTTAACCTAAATGCGCGTAACTGCACTGTTGGGGTAGCGAGAAAACTAGATATAACCCAAATATCTATCTATAACAAAATGGAGAAATTTGGGTATATTCACACCATGGAATACAACAGTGAAAATAAATGAAGTGCAGTTACGTACTATATAAATAAATCCCAGAAACACAAGATTGAATAAGGAAAGTCACAGAAGAATACACACAGTATAATTTCATACATGCAAACTATACTGAAATACACTTTTTTAGAAATATAAACATATGGGAAACTGTAAGAAATTCATGATGGTGACTGTCCCTAAGGGAGAAGAGAAGAAACTGGATCTGGGAGTGGCATATAGGGAACTTCAAAGTGACGGGTAATGTTCAAAATTAATGGTAATGGAGAGTAGATGGTGTTTGTTATCCTTCGTCTAGACTGCATATTTTATAAGTATTTATTAAGCTTTAACTAAAAATTAAGAATTTAGAAAGGTAAAGAAGTGAAGAGTGGCTAGTGAAAACTTAAGAAATTGTGCTGTAAATGGCAAGAATGAAAAGAGACAGTAGTTGGAAAAGAATGTGGGGATAACACTTCTTGTTGTTGCTGACATGGTCAACAAAAGCTCTACGTTCTAGAGCTTGTCTGTACCTGATAGGAATGATCCAGGACAGTAGGCGAACTAATAACACAGGATAGATGGAGAGATATTCAAAATAACAAAATCCTTACGGAAAATACTGCTCAATGGCTGTATAATATTAGGACTCAGATAAAATCTAAAGTAGGGAACAGTAATGGCGTATTAGCCATTATTTATCAGATTATGATCTATAAATCACTTGTTCATCAGTGGTCTGGAATATTTAGAGGGAAAAAAGGAATCTATGTAGTTTACATATATTTCAAAATTATGAAATATAAGATTAATTCTTATTTCCATAGAAATCTCATCATCTTCATTGTAATAACTATTATATTTTTAAAAGCTGGGCAGGTGCCCTAAGGGCCTATGTTGTTCTTTACAAACCATCTTATCTGAAGTATTTTTATGTCATTGGAATATTATTATTTACATCTATTAAATTCTTTTCATTGTGTTGCACTGTCTCCAATCAAAAAAAGAAATGGCTCAAAGCTGGTTTCCTAAAGCTTAAGGTGTTGATAAAAAAAGAAACATAAATAACTCAGAATAAATGCTAAGTGTAGGTCAAGAACAAGACTCTAGGGGCGCGTGGGTGGCTCCGATGGTTGGGCGTGTCTGCCTTCCGCTCACATCCTGCTCTCCAGGTCCTCCCGACTCAGCAGGGAGTCAACTGCTTCTCTCTTTCCCTCTGCCTCTCCCCCTGCTTGTGCTCTGTCTCTCAAATGAATAAATAAAATCTTAAAACAAAACAAAACAAGAACAAGACTCTAATGCAAATGGAATACAAATCTAATGCAAATACCACACCAACCCACAAAAATGAAAATATTTTAGCACACACAACTATCTAAAAAGCTAAATATTTTTAGACTTGTAATTCATTTACCCATATTTTCCACTTTGAAACTTTATCGAATAATGATAATAGGAAGCCACAGAAACTTTAAGGACATATTCAAACAAAACATAAAAATCTTTTTGGTAAACCAATAGAATTTTTCTAGAACAAGAACATAATGCTTTCTTATATGAATCTGAAGACATTTGTTCTTAACAGAAGAGACAAAAATTACAGAGGCACCATCCAGATTCTATGCTCCTCACTGCAAATGCGTATAAAAAAAAATGAGAAACTATTGCCGAGAGACTTGTAAAACCAGTCACACAGATGATAAGCATTATGCTGGAAGAGAGAACAGATCAAATAATTTCCAACATATACGTACCATATGACACCTTGGGGTATCACAGAATTGAAAAGAAATATGATGCAAAAGAGTAATTACTGCCACATTTGCATACAGCAGATATTTTACTTTATTGCTGGATAAAAGCAATCCTGTGGTAAGTCTGAATCTACTCTCGTTATGTGCAATACTTATGAGGAAGGGTGGTAGACAAGTTTTTATGCGTCTATCACCAAAAACCCATACTACAAAAGTGGAACCCCCACCCCCCGGCATTGAATGATTATTTTGTGAACTCTGACAGAAACTGAGAAATGCGTGTTAGAATAAGTTCTGGGAGAATCAGTTATCTGTACAGCAAGGAGAAATCTTGCTAAACAATGAGACTATCTCCTCACTGCAAGTTTATACACTACTGTATTCACAGAAAACAGCTGGTGGTTGAAACACATATGCTGGTCATAATTCAGTGTGAAAGAAATAGCATAAATGTAACCACTCAATTTTTGGCCATACAGTATATACATCCTTGCAGTGTGCTGTGGAAAATGGAACAAATATAAAAATATATTAAAAAACAAATGTAAGATATAAACATACATAGCAAATGCAATAGAAGCATTTTCTTCAATAAAATGCACAGAACTTCTACTTCTCAAGCTTTTATTTATTTTTTTTTAAATATTTTATTTATTTATTTGACAGAGAGAGACAGCCAGAGAGAGAGGGAACACAGGCAGGGGGAGTGGGAGAGGAAGAAGCAGGCTCCCAGCGGAGGAGCCTGATGTGGGGCTCGATCCCAGGACTCTGGGATCACTCCCTGAGCTGAAGGCAGACGCTTAACGACTGAGCCACCCAGGCGCCCCTACTTCTCAAGCTTTTAAAGATTTACTTGTTTTTGAGAGAGAGAGGAGGGACAGAGGGAGAGGGAACCCGATGTGGGGCTCAGTCCCACGACCCTGAGATCATGTTCCCCAGGCGAAATCAAAAGTCGTGTGCTTAACCAACCGAGCCACCCAGGCGCCCCTATTTCCCAAGCTTTTAAGTATGATAATGGCCATTAACTTAGCAACTGACACAACTCCGAAAATAATCTTCAGTGAGAAATCTCTTTACAACTGCGGGGTCCATGCTGAATCTGACTATTGAGAACCGATAACCAAAAACACTTGCTGCCTTTCATCGCCCAATTATGATTTTGCTTGGATTTTTCTAATTTAAGAGAAATAGAGAAAAGAATTTGTTGGATATAGAATGAATCTACATCACACAACCTATTTACCATCAGCGAGCAACAAGAGAGATACCCTTAATGTTGCAATGTTCACTGATATAAAAATATTGTGGATTTTTTTTAGTTTTTAAAAATTATAATGAATCATTTTTATACATTTATCTAAAATTGGCAGGTGCCTACCATGCATACTTGAATACATAGTATGTGGTACATGGATATTAAAAGTTTAAGAAAAATTGGCGGAAACATTCACTCCTTCCATATAATATAATACACACAGCTCTTTTAAAGTCTTACTTCAAAGCAAACAGTATATGTCCTGTATATACCTTGTTCCCAAGTCAGCAAAACTTTAGGCATCTAAACTTTAGTATCAATACCAAAGTAGATTCTGTAAATAATTTAAATATAAAAATAAATAATTCAAATTAGCTAAATTTCTAATCACAGTAAAAAAGAAGTTATAGTAGGTAGTATGTTTCCAGAACATGGTTCTACTATATTAGAAGGCATCATTTAACGAAAGTATAAAATTTTAATTGCTGATTTAGGAGCTTCCAATATTTGTGTTTCCTTCTAAGCTCAAAAACTGTATCAGAAATTATGATACATTTTCACGGGCTGTGGTTATCTGTTCAATACTAATTTTAAACACAGCATTCTTTCTAAGTAGCATATGAGGTATACACTACTAAAAGAATTTTTTTAGTGGATTTGATAAAGTGAACCCAAAACTATGCCTTCATATAAATTCAACTTTGTGGTTTAAAAAGTTGAATCCTGATAAGTTTCTGTTTGAATGTGTTTATAAGTCCAACATGCTTTACAGAGCTCTACAAAACCACCAATACCACAGTGAAACATCAGCAGTACAACCAGGAGATGTTATCAGGTTCAATTACGTCAATGAGGTTTTATTTCATTGTTCCCTATGTAGTCAAAAAAGAAAAACATATATGTGCCTTCAAGTCAAACTCACAGAACTGTATTATTTATGTGAAATTTAAAAAATGTTTATTATGGTACAGCTGTGAATTAACTGTTACAATACCCTTTATTCTCATATTTTTAATGACATTTTACTTGAGCTTTGTGTATAAATCTATGCTAATGAAACTGATTGAATTTCAGTATTTCCAACTTTTGCTATTTCTATGCCTTCCAACGTAGGCCCAAAAAGAAACCATTTAACTCTGTGATTATGTTTATTAAACATAAACCAAAAACATAAATGGATAGCCAAAGTGTTAAACTAACTAACCTGTACTTTCTACCAGTCTAAAAGCACAAAGATAGTATCCTTGACCCCTCATGGCAACGATGGGCCCCAGAGAGAAGAACTGAGAAGCAGAAAAAAGGTGTGTGTGTATATGTTGGGAAGGTGGTGGTAGGACTAGTATTACTTGGATACCGCTCCTACTAGTCCAACAAACAATATGATTATGGTAACTCAGACTGTATACTATGTACCAGCACTATGTTAGACACTTAATACATATTGTCTCCTTTATTCTCTACTAGAATTCTCTGTGGTAAGCCTTATTTACCCATTTTACAGATGACACAACAGAGACTAAGAAACGTTAAGGAACCTGCCCAAAGTTACATGATCGGTAAGTGGCAGAGACAGAAACTAAATTGGGCTCTAACTCCAAAGATTTAAGGATTCTTAACCGTGATGCCATACCATCTCATTATCATTTACTAAGCACTGTTATATGCTAGCAGTGTGCCAGGCCCTCGGCAGCCATGTAAAATCACAACAGCTTTTCAAGTCACCCCATTTTCTATACAGAGATGTTGAGGCTTGGTGATTATACTAATAATTCTGCATTTGCCTCCCAGACTCCTTCTTGGCCCTTCCCTCGATCCTAGAGAGGCTGACCCCCATATTCTGCTTCACCGAAGCTCCCCTGCTTTCTGCTTAGGCTGGGACCCACCAACAGGAAACTGGAATCTGAGAGGAAAGAGAAATCAAGGTTCTTTCTTTTCTGTTGCCTACGTATGCACCATTGTCTCTCCTGGTGTGTCCCTGCACCCCCCTCCCCGGCCCCCCCCTCCGCCCGTGACTACAGCTCTGACCAGATGGCTTTCCCTTCCAGCTGAAGCTGTGACTCTGAAAACACCATTCCCACCCCTGTGGCTGCAGCCACAGGGGACGTAACAGCTTTTTAGGGTTGCTAGCCTCTAACCATCTCTCGTCCAGTCTCTCAGCCCTGCTCATTCTCTCAAAGTCAATTCGTCATTAAAATCTTTTTATTTGAACCACCTTGAAATGAATTCTACTTCTGCACCCCTAAACAGTACAGGGCCGTTGTACTAAGTTCACATGTCAGGTGGTAAATCACAGAGCTAGAATGTGAACTCAAATTTTATCTCCTTCCAATTTTATTCCTTTTCCACTAATGCTAAAAGGATAATTATTCATGCTTTTTATGAGATCTTAACCTTCCCAAAGACCTTGTTTTTATTTATCAAGTCACCCTCTAAAATCTGATCCCACGTTCCCTGCGTTTCATGCAGTTACTACAGATGGACTTTCTGAGCTCTAGTCAATGACCAGTTTTTCCATAAACATACTAGATCCAGTCCCATGTTGCCTACTTGAAGATATTCACAAGCTACTCTCTCCCTCTCTCCTAACATCGTTTTCTCTCTTTACAAAATCATTCCTATTAGATTATAAACGTGCTGCAATTTCTCACAGCTCACCTACACATACCTTCTTGGGATCACACTTGCACCCAGCCACTGTCCCATTTCTCTGCTCCCCTTTAGAACAAAATTCCTCAAAGGAGTGATGTTTGCCTGTTGTTTCCAATTCCTCCCCTATAATTCTCTCTTAAGAGAACACTGATCTAGCTACACTGGTTTATTTACTGGTCCTTGAACACGCCAGGCGAGTACCAATAAAATTCACTTCCCTTTCCTTTTTCTTAGTAAGTTCAAAAGGAAATAAATTGCATTATACTGTATTATAAGGTGTGATTTTCTGAAGCTGGACTGATAATTCAGATTTTATAAAGTAGCACCTGAAATACAAGTTTCATTTTTTTCTTGTCAAGAGTACAAAAATCTGAGACAAAGACATTTAAAGGGACAGGAATAAACACAGGTTGAGCGAGTATAACACAAAAGTACTGAAGTCATACACTGTTTGAAATACACAGAGCTTTGACCTGTGAAAGTACCAATTACTTAAATCTCTACGTCCTACTGATAAACTAATAAGCACTTAAAATTTTTGTTCATTAGCTCTTAGGAGACTATTTTGTTTTTCTCATTTGATGTTCTGAAATTAAGTAAAATGTCTTTTTTAAAACCTTACAATTTTTCATCATCATTTAAAAGTTACAAAACAGTTCCACATACCATGGCCTAATTAGTGTGCTGAGGGAATTCAAGCACAGAGAGCCACTTTCTAACTATAATATGTAATAGCTTCTATTTTACCAGTGTTCTTAATCTCTTATTCTCTCTAGAGGTTTTCAAAGTTTTACCTGCCTGCTCCTCCTCCAGACCTCTTGTGCCTTTCTGGATGTCTATCTCGGTGCATGCCTCAACTGCCTTCTCTAGCCTATGAGTGAACAAAATGTTACCTCCACCCCTGACACGGACTCTACATTCACACCAAAGGATATACTTTCTGGGGATAATGTGCCAAATATAACTGGAATAAATGGAATTGTAAACCTTTAAAGAAAACAATTTCTATTTCCCCCCTACCATGAATAAATAAAATGTCTTCCTTTTAAGTTACAATGTGACTTTTGGTATAATTTAAGCAAATAAGAGGATTAAATTAATAATAGCTAATATTTTTTAAAACCTTACTAAAACACGTCAATAATTCAGGATTGCATAAGGAATATCCTAATAGATATCCTAGAATTCTAAGTGTGGTTTATGAGCAAGACCAAAAGAGAAAAAATGGCTCCTCACTTCGATAACAAAGATATGCTACAAACTTGATTCTGGGTCTAGAAAGACAATCACAAAGGCCTTCTGGGGGGGATGTGAGATCAACCTAAGACGGTGGTCTTACAACCAAACCTAAAGACACCCTCATCTCTTCATTCAATAACAGGTAGACGAATGCTAGAGCCCAGGCTCTCAGACACTATACTAAACTGCTTCCCACCTACTTAAGACTCAAACAGAGGAGTCTCAGTCGCTTTTTTTTCCTCCCAATCAACTCTATACAACTCAGACAACTAAAAGATCCACAAATTAACAGACGTTCAAGTAAAAAAAAGGAACTAGCTGGTCCTATAGACAGGCACACCCTCTGACTAACAAAGCAAATACAACATGTATTTCTTCTCTGGCTGCTCTTTAAAATTTATCTGGGCACAGATAAATTATAGTTTAAACTTAAGAATGGTGAGCCAACCAAGACACAAACAGTACTGGTAAAAGTTACATATATGTATTGAGGAAAAATTTAAAAATAACACATGCAAAATCTGCTGGAAGTCCCTTTGTTTAGAAATTCTGCTCTTTGGCTCGTTTCTATGTCTCGTCTAATGTGTTTACAGAGACACATAATCTTTGTATCCCCAAATAATACAATGGAGAGTCCTAATGGTATTTTACCAAGGGCAGAGATTATATTTCATCATTAATGTGTAATCCCTGGCCTCAAGAGGAATACTGAAGAAGACCGGAATACTCTTTTAGAAAAAAGAGGAAAGGGGGCGCCTGGGTGGCTCAGTCGTTAAGCATCTGCCTCCGGCTCAGGGCGTGATCCCGGAGTCCTGAGATCGAGCCCCGCATCAGGCTCCCTGCTCTGCTGGGAGCCTCCTTCTCCCTCTCCCACTCACCCTGCTTGTGTTCCCTCTCTCACTGGCTGTCTCTCTCTGTGTCAAATAAATTAATTAATTAATTAATTAATTAATTAATTAAGTCTTTACAATGAAAAAGAGAAAGAAAGAAAAGAAAGAAAGAGAAAGAAAGAAAGAAAAAGAAAAGAAAAGAAAAAAGAGGAAAAAGCTAGAAATTCCTTTCAAGGGCTCAACTCTAGGCTTTGTTACCTCTCCGCAATCTACCCATCCTACCCTGTCTTTGATCATTAGAACTATCAATGCCAGCTATGGGCCCACGACCATTCAGGCTGTTGAAGTTTCCCATTTTCAAACACGAGTTCTGTCCAATCCACCTTTGGACAGAGGGAGGGAAGCCCTGTAGGTAGTATCTAAATACTGTTTGGGTCATGCATTTGAGAGAGAACAAATGGTCCGTCAGTCTCAGTCTTCCAGTGTCCTCGGATTTCTGTCTCATTGCAACTAAAACAAAGTAAAACCTAGTTAAAAGACAAGAGGCATCATATGCAAATCATATGGTCTGGCAAACCATCTGCAACAGAAGGAATGAAAACATGTATATCCGTTATGGTAGGCACTCCGGTGGGGGCTTTATCTACATTATTACATTCAACCTTTACATTCATCCTGTGAGATCAGTATTTTGTTAATGTATAATGAAACTTAGATTAAATAACTTGTTGAATGAATTACTCATTTAAAACATTCCTCTCTCTTCTTCTTCATATCAATCTAATTCAATCTAGATATTTCTGATTTTCTGTCATCAGTATATTTTTTACATTTTTATTACATCAAGCCTGGATCACTTAAAACAACCTCCAATCAGTTTTACTCTCTGACAATTACATCTACTTTATATAATAGAATCAATCTTCAAAACCATTTGTATCATGTTACTATCCTATTATAAATATTGAGAGTATATTTCAGCTGAAGGGAATTCAGAAGTCAAGAATTCCAATATTCTCATTTTTCAGATAAACAAAACAAGGACCAGAGTAATTAAGCTATTTTCCTTGTCTTTCTTACCTCTGTGTCTAACCTCATTCAACTAAAAAAAAATCTACTTATAGGCAGACATTCAAACTAAAAAAAAAAAAAATTTTTTTTTTAAATTTTAAAAAAGGAACTATTTGGTTTTAAGTGAAACAAGCTTTCTGCAAAGAAAATAGAAACATCTCTCTCTGATTACCTTTTATAATTCTACCAACTCATCATGGGTGGGGGTGGGAGGAGGTAGATCTGTAAAAAAAAAAAAAAAAAAAAAAATCCACTTACCACTTTCTACATCTGACTTAAACCTTATTTTCCTTGGTTTTATCGTCTACTTCCTATTTCTTAATCTCAGTTGATGTATCTGGCCTCTTCAAACGGAAGACATACTTGAAGGCCACAGTGAAAGTACTCTTTAAACAACAGAGCTTTTTGCAAACAGCAACTGCAAGCTAATTTTGAAACTAATAATCAAAAATAGATGATTCAGTATGAACAAGCACATTGCCAGCATGGTAAAGATTCAAGACCAGAAACAAAGAACTCTGATTCTGCCAAACGGTGACATCTCCAAAGCATAGAAGACATTTCACACACAAAAGACTCTGTTGGAAAGCAGCACAGGTATATTTAAGAATATTTTCTTGTCACTTGTGTGAAATTAAACAACTTCACATGGATGAAATTTTAAATAATAATTACTGTTATTATTGTTAATAATTTTAACAGAGCTACATTTACCGGGACCTTCTCTGCCTTTATATTACAACTGAATGTTAAATTTAGGAGATAAAGATATTAAAGAAAGTTGTCATAAAAGCATCAAAGTAGATTGTAATTAACCAAGAAAGATTTTAAAATCAATGTATAGTAACAAAACTATTCTTTTGCATTTAAAATGAAAATTTACCATTTTTATTTGGGGTTTTATTGGTCAGATAGAAATTATTCAAGTTGCCAGCAGTATCTGTTTGACACTGCTAGGCATTAGTTGAGTAAATAAGTTTTGTCATGGTAACAGAGCTTAAAATTAAGCAAACAAAGATACTAGCCCCATAGAGACTTGACGTGAAAATGAAAATACAACCTCCAGTCTATTAAAAAAAAAAATCAGACCCCAAGGATCCTCACAGTATATCCTAAAATTGTGAAACAAAGTGTACTAAAAGTTTTATGCTTTGTATGAGCAAAAGGACTTTTTAAAATAAATTTTAACTACAGAGATAAATTTGACACTACATTTTAAGAAAAGCATCACCATGCTGGAGACCATTAAACACTAATTTCCCATGTATAAAATAAAAAATCTGAGAACTACTTAACATGAATTAAGTTTTATTATAAAGTGATACGGATCAGCTAAAGAAACCAACAGATCAAAATCAAGCCTCAAGTAACTTCTAGAAATCCTCTACAAACTGAGAGCAACTGCAGACTGTTATGTGTGGAATAAACTGATTTTCGCAAACACTGAACTTTCTGATAGTGTTGCACAAGTAATAGTCACCATTAGTAGCTCCACCTGGCATAAAAAAGGAAACCAGATAGTTACATTAAGACCTGTCAATGATCAATATATTAGAATTTTAAAAATACTTCTATTTTTAACTTGATAGTCTTTTTTTCCCCCCTAAATTAACAACTGCTCATTCATTAGGGGACAAAAGCACACCAACCTAGTGTTTTGCTGAGATTAGTGAGGCTAGCACAGTGACAAACTGTGCTAATTCTTGACAACAAAGCCATTAAAAAATAAACTAACCTGGCCTTTTTGGTATGCTGATGGTTAATGAGGATAGCTAAATAAACCATTAGGCTGGCGACAGGTATGTCAGCATCAGCACTGTTTACTAATTCACCAATTATTAATACAAATCAGACACAAATTATGTACCTTCAGTCTCTAGGAGGACAAGGCCTGATTTGTTCCCAACTGTAATCCCAATATCTAGCAAAGTGAGTACCTAGCACATAACAGTTGCTTACCAAATACTTGTAAAGTGAATTAACCTATAAATATCACTCGTCACATTTTATAAATCATGGAACCTATCGATACTACTACTAGTAGCTAAAATTTATTGAGAGCATCCTATACGCCATTAGGGCACTTAAGACCTGTTGTTCTCCTTTTGGCAGTTGACTGTGGCCGAGAGACACACTAATAATTTGCCCCAAGTTTACATGGCAAGTTAGTGACAGAGCCAGAATTCGAACTGCGGCTTTTCTAACTACAAAATCTAGAATTTTAATCTCAATATTATACTGGAATGTTCACATTTCATTATTATCCTGAGAATCTCTACCACATGAGTCTCTTTCGCCCTATAGAAAAGATGGGTGTATAAAAATATGAAAATGATGAATTTTCAAATGATAAATACTTGTAAAACATCACTTGCCTTCCTGGTTTTTATTACTCGGTCTTCTGCTAAAGTTGAGTTCTTCACCACTTAAAACAACATCTGTTTCTATTAGAGGGTAGAACAATTTTATGCAGAGACTGGCCTACAATTTAGAATATCAACGATGGCACTACTTTTGTTCCAGATGTCGGTATAGAAAAGAAGGCACTGTCTTAAATTTATCATGAAGGTAAGATAACAGTATATTTTATAAAATGTAAAGCATTACAAAAATGCTCATAAAATACTTTATGTGTCAATACGCCATTGTCTAAAATATCTTTGTCTGGATTGCTCACACTTAGTATATGTTACCATGTATTGTATAAACAATCGTGCTCCTTGGCTGGATATTCTCCAATCGTCCCTTCAGATCCACTCTCCAAATGGCAGTTTTCCCTGGGAGGCTGACCTTCTTGGCCTGCATCAAAAGGTTGTCATCTGGCTCTTCGCAGAAGACTACGGGAGACACCAGCAGAGACGAAAGGGCAGGAGGAAAAGGAGGTGCTCCTTCCTACACAGCACAGGCTGGCAGTGACTGGATTCCTCCACAAAAAGCCACAGTTTCTGTTGGGGACCCTCTCCTGGAGCTCCTACAGCTACCCCTTGTCTCTTTAGGTCTTGGGTGGTGATAACGGTTGTTTCCCTTAACTCCCTCACACTTTTATAAATTGTCCTTTGTTTAACGATCCTCTCTCCATTTTAGTGTGCCATTTGTTTCTTGCTGGGAACCTGATACACTACTCAACTAGATTATGTTCCTTGATGATTTAGATACTGCTTCTCATACTTTTTTTGGTCATCCTTAGCACCAAACATAAACACTTGCCTACGAATAAAGGATACTAAAAAGACACTGGACAGAGGCGCCTGGGTGGCTCGGTTGAGTGTCAGACTCTTGGTTTCGGCTCAGGTCATGATGTCAGGGTCATGAGATCAGGCCCCATGTCGTCGCAGAGTCTACTTGGGATTTTCCCTCTCTTTCTCTCTCTCCCTCTACTTCTCCCACTCCTGCCCTACCCCCTCTCTCTAAAATAAATAAATAAATCTTAAAAAAAAAAAAAGACACTGGACAAAAAATAAGAACATTTTAGTTCTACCTTCAATTCTACCAATGACTAGCTCCCACTAAGCCTTGGATTCTTAATCGCAAAATAAGGAATTTGGATTAAACTGGATCAAATGGTCATCTAACGTCTGTTCCAAGAATGATGTAGAGTTATTTTTTCTCTGCTAATAGTTGAAACCCCACCAACAGAGACGTCTCTCTTTTGTGTTTGGATAAGTATGGTATCACTTAAAAACAAAGTAATCACTGTTTAGCTCCATGTTGGCAAACTTCTTATGTAAAGGGCCAGACAGTAAATATTTTAGGCTGTGTAGCCAGGAAACAAAATCAGTACTGTATAAGTACTTCTATTAACAAGAGAAAAATGTATAGTTTTTATTGACAAAATACAAAATATAACAGTGAGTATAAATTTCTATAATGCCAGTCTGCCGAAAAGAAGAATGGAATTATTTGGGGATGAGAACATTTCATTTCCTTGTGACTCAAAGTTGGTACTCTCTACCATGAAAATCAATGTTCATCTATTATAAATGCTCGTCTATAATATGATCTTACATATCCCACCCTTGGAAATGTCTTTTCATTGATATAAATGCTGCCAAATATTGACACTAGCCCCCAAGCATATATTGTAATTGAGCATATTCATTACTTGAAAGGTATTCATAGAATTAAATTCTTCTCCTGGTATGTGCATTTCAGCTTGTCATTACATTGTTCCAATGGAAGGTTACTTGTTCCTTCACTGGGCAGTTAAATGGACTTTGAAATAAAAAAAAGCCTTTACTTGCACTGCGTTCCGAAAACCACTGCTCAAACTGTATTTTGATCTTGGAAATATATGTGCTGCAAATCGGTGTGGAAGTGTAGATCCCACCTCGTTTTAACTTTTGACATGTGAAGTATACGAAACAGCGCGACATTATTTGTGACTCAAGCAACATTCATTCTCATCAAAATTACTTTTACTGCAGCATAAATTTGGCATTGAAGTATTGTTATTCCCTTGTAATTTTACGTTGAATCCATTAAGAAATATTATCAAGCCTGCACCCTAAGCTAATGTCCAAAGTCATTCAGTGTTTAACAATGGTGGAGGGTGGTTCTCTCATTCAGAAAAATTTCAATCTCAACCCTGAGCTCAAAGTACACACTAGACAATAGTGGATATATTACAGTGATTGTCTTTCCAAAACTGAGCTACATCCTGATTTGCGAGAGACTAAAGGGGAGGCCAGGGGTGCACAAAGGTGCCTAGAAAGTTCAAGTCTAAAGAGACTTACATTATAAAATGACATTAGTAAAAATAACAATTAAGGATGAGGAGATTTACAAACAGCAAGTTTAACAGGAATGTTATCATATACAAAAATCCTTGTGTATAAAGCAGATAAATTGGAGGTGTGGCTGCTCACTTTCCTAAATACAGTTCATTTTTCCAAAGGACTAACTGCAGAGTTCTTTTAAGTAATATCATCTATAAAATAGTAATAATACTCATACTCAGGTTATTCAGATCACATGAAGGCCCTACGTATTACTGTAAAAACTGATCTCAATAAATGTTAATATTATTTACTACTACTATTTGATGTTAATAAGGAGTTCTCTTGACTTAAAGGTTTATAGAAAGTTAAGGAATAATGAACATTAAAACTAAAGTGTTAAAGAAACTAGCCAGTAAATTTATATTATCAAATTAAAGTATCCAATTATCAAGTGAAAAATTAAGTTGAATTTCCATAAATATCCACACAAGTCAGAAAGGAACAACTAATGCATGAAAAGTGAACTATCCCTCTATGCCAAAAATGCTTTCTAAAGTCTTTGCCTATCTACTGAGCCAAGTTCATTCTCACAATCCATACTACTTTGCCTAGTTCTTTGTTTATAAGAGCTGCTGTGGAAAAAAAAAAAAAGTGTATGTTATTTAACACAATCTAAACAGGAAGTTCCTAAAACACAGGCTTCCAAAATTCACTCTATTTTCTTCAAAAATAAAAATAAATAAGCCAATAAGATTTTACTGGTGTGAAATAAACTATTTTCATAATAATTCTGGCTTTCTAACTTCCAAAGCAAGACACCATTTAGTCATCTAACATCAAGAGAAGATTTAAAATTCTCTAGTACTTGCTTAAGTTTTCCCGGAAAAGTAATGATTTTAAGGCTTTATGTACATTTTACTTAATAAAATATTTGAACACTTGAGTTGAATGAATGAACAATGCAGAAAATGTTATTTATTACCTTTCTAAGGAAAACAATAATGAATTTGAGGGAGTTTTTAATTTTTTAAACCACTTCCATATTTATAAACTTACTTTTTTATTATGCTAAAAAAAAGTCTGAAAACAATATGGCAGCTGTGACCAGATGGCGAGTTCCTGCTCCCCTTTGATCCCCTAAAATGGGTATGTTTAAGTTTTCCATTATCTTTTCAATTAAATTACCTTGCCTCTATCATTTAAGTAGAGAGGCATAAAAGTAACAATTCTGTCTGTAGAAAATGCTGATGATACGGGGATGGATGTTTAGCTTAACATTTTACTTAAGGAAAAAGTTATTGGATTCTTAGACAAACATAATTTTCAGCCTAAGGAAACTGGAATTGGTATCTGAGAATAACATGTCAACTTTAGGCACAAATGGTTTATGACCCAAGGATTATCAGAATATCAAATTGTTATTACAAAAGAGATTTCATTTTAAAAAATCCTGAGAGCATTCAATTGTATTTTGAAATTACAATTCAATCTTTTTATTAATTTTTTTTAAGATTTTATTTATTCATTTGAGAGAGAGAGACAGAGAAAGCACAAGCCGGGGGAGAGGCAGGAAGAGAGGGAAAAGCAGACTCCCCGCAGAGCCTGACATGGGGCTCCATCACAGGACCCAGCGATCATGACCTGAGTTGACAGCAGATGCTTAACCATCTGAGCCACCCAGGTGCCCAAAACTCAATCTTTTTAAAAAATAAAACAAAATAAAATTCAGTATTTGTTTACGTTTCCATCTTATCTCCTAGATTCTTTGATGGCAAGGTTTCCTGCTTTATTTATGCTCAGTGACTAACAAAGTACATGATTCGTGGAAGGCACTCAAATAAATGAAAACTCGATAAATGAGAAAATAAAAACCAGCTATCAAAGCAAGCCTAAGAAAACTATGACCTGCTGAAATGTTTATAGGAACGTCACCTTCTTAACATGAAATTTTTGCACACTTTGGAAAAGTTTCCTCCAAACACCCTAGCAAAAATTACTGAATATTCTGAGATTAGGCTGGTTTGGCATGGTTTTTAAAATTAAAAAAGCTTTTACAATACTCAGAAAGTCATGCAGCATACATTTCATTCCACATGTATGAGGGAAAGGCAAGTGAACAAGAGACAAATTACTATGATAGCTCTTTTCCAAGAAAGTAAGTTTCACCACTGTGCTAGTATTAGTAACCATTTACACTTGGGATATATACCAAGTTCACTACATCTACACAACAATCGTTCCACCTATATCACTTTACCATAACTAACAAGCACTTGTTGAAAACTGTTATGTGTGATTTCCTGTGACCAGGATGAACGTATGGTCACACTCATTCCCATTCCCTCCCTCCTTTCCCTTCTCTCTCTCTCCATAGTGGCTTGCTTGAAATCCCAAAAATCGATCACATCTTTGGCCCTCGAATGACAGTGATTAGGGCTGGTACCTAGGATGGCCTCTCTCCCCCAACCCTCTCTTCCAGTTTACCCTAAGAAATGCAGAACTCACTTTGTCATACTTAAAATGACCCTTCAACATACCCTCTGATTTGCCCTTGTCTTCTCTATTCCTCAAATATTTTCTTCTGTGCTACTCACTGCTTTCCTTTCTCCTTCCTTTCAACTTTTCTTTTAACTAGTCATAAAATAAAAGGATTTCAAAATATATACTGATAAAACTACATAGACATGTCCACTTTAGAATCACCTGAGTAGAAACTTTCATAGTTCTCCTTCCAAAGAACTAAATTACTTTTCCCTTATGTAAAAGCCAGTTGATACTTCCTGTGACCCAAAGCCTCACGGATAAGAAAAAAATAAAGGAGGTGGGGACAGAGATCCTAGGTTACTGACAAAACACAAATAAGTTATATTGCCACTTCCAAACACCATCATTCCAAATATTCGAGCCACAAATAGTTTATCAGATTAGCTCTAATCACTGAATAAGGCTCCCAAGGCAAGGGGCAAAAATGAGAGCAATGAGGATAGTTTAGACGTAAAAGTCCACAGACCCTTCTAGATAGCTTTCAGAGGAAGAGGGGAAGGAGGATGAGGCAAAAGAAGAGAATGGGGTAGGAGAGCAAAAATGACAGAATGACAGGGCGTGTGTACTGCATGTGGACAGAAATACGTACTGAAGGGCCCGAGGCTAGCCGGAACCAAGGAGAAGACGCAAACAGTGACCACGTCAGCTCAGTGTTCGCGACGGTCATACGGAAAGTCTGGACACAGTCATGTGTCTCTCTCCTTACATTTGAGAGAACATTTCAAAAATTTCACAGTAAATATAGCCATGATTCCAGAGCATCAAACTCCATGGAGGGAGGCACTTTGAGACCGACAAGAAAAGAAATTTAAGTTGACCAGTGGATTCAAAAAGGCCCAACCTCAAAAATATCTATCACTTGCAAAACAGAAGAGAAAACGAAAGGAAGTCTCTGTTTTAAAAAAATTTTTGGATGGCTTAAAGTACAAAAGAAAAAAGTAGGCTTATCTCAAAAGATAACCCCAAGAAAGAGAAAACCAAACTCTTTAACTCCTGAATTGTCCCAGTTTTCTGTCAGGGATTGAAAAGGCTGAACACACACTGTAGTGCTGGAACTAAAGCCCAAAACAGGGAAGCCCGAAGCCCCTGTCAAGATGAATTAGTTCTAGGATACCAAGAGCAGTAGCACATGAGGTGACTGGTGACCACTGAAGAATCCTAGAAACAAACAAATGTAATTTATTTTAAAAGAGAAGACAGATCCCGTAAAATACAAGAGATGAGGGTAGCAGGTGCCATGTCACAGCCCCTCAGTCCACTTCTAGTCATAGCTCTGGTGGACTGTCCTGGGAAGATTCGCCTCGTATTAACAGAATGGCACTTCAAACCTGCATTTGCTCATTTTTCCATTTTCCCATCTCAGCACTTTCAATGGCACTACAATGGTCCACTCAGCCCGTGAGGAAACACATCTTAGAAATGTGGGCAAATTAGGTTCCCCAGGTTGAAGGGGAAGGACAATCCTCAACCACTGTAGGACAAGACTGAGTGATAAAGGTCCCAGTCGCCAGTCCTTTAGACGGAAATTCTAGGAGGCATTCCGAACACTTTTCAAAACAGAAGGAGTTAGTTACTACTAGACCCATCCTCGTCCTCTTGGATGAAATGAAAAGACACTAAAAAGTGATTTAAAATCATACGGTAAAGGTAGCTGAGGTAAGTAAACATGAAAGCCAGTAGTATCATATTTTGGTAACTTCTTTTATTTCTATAGGATTTATGTTTTTTAAAGATTTTTATTTATCTGAGAAAGAGAGAAAGCAATAGCGAGGGGTGGGGGAGAGGAAGAGGAAGAAGCAGATTCCCTGCTGAGCAGGAAGCCCGACATGGCTCTATCCCAGGACCCCTGGGATCATGACCTGAGCCAGAGACAGATGCTTGGGGCACCTGGGTGGCTCAGTCGATCAAGTGTCTGTCTTCGGCTCAGGTTATGATCCCAGGGTCCTGGGATTGAGCCCCACATCGGGCTCCCTGCTCAGGGGAGAGCCTGCTTCTCCCTCTCCCTCTGCTGCTCCCCCTCTGTTCTCTCTCTCTCTGTCAGATAAATGAATAAAATCTTAAAAAAAAAAAGACAGATGCTTAACTGACTGAGCCATCCAGGCGCCCTTATTTCTATAGGATTCAAAAGGCAAATGCATAAAACAATAATTATATAACTGTGTTAAAGAGGGAACATAAAGCACGAAGATGTAATTTGTGACAATAGTAATATACGGGAAAAGGGAACAGAGCTGTAAAGGATCAGTTTTTGTTCACTATTGAAATGTTGGTATTAATACAAACGTGATTGTAATGAGATGTTAATTGTAACCCCCAGGGTAACTACTAAGGAAAAAACAAAAAACAAATAGGTTGAAACTGAAAGGATGGAAAAAGATTTTCCATGCAAACAGTAAGCAAAAGATAGCTGGGATGGCTTACTAATACAAGACAAAACAGACATGTAAACAAAAGATTTTAAGAGACAAATAAGGACCATATATCCTTGATTTAAAAAAAAAGAAAAAATCTCCAAAGGGGCAGTTATTTCCAAGAATTATTGTAAAGGATTAGATGAAGTAATGTCTGTGAAGCATTTAACACAGGGCTTAGTATATATTAAGAATTCAATGAGTGGTAGCCATTTTAATTATTAGCCTCCTGCTAACTACTGGGTACTCCTTCTGCCAAACATATGGTTTGGTTCTTCATAAAAAAATTAACACCAATTATTACCAATCAATACAGTCTGTCAGACACAGTTACAAGATTGTAAACTACCCAATTACAAGAAAGTCTATCACTTATTATTTAACTTTTTCCACCTTCTGTTATTAAGTCCATTCAGTTTTATGGATTAGCTTCTGAAGAAGTATTTTAAAGCTCTGAAGTAGAAAATACAGTATCACAAACTACCAAGCAACAAAAACTAAGAGAGGTGAAAAAGAAGAAAGCTACTAAAAAGGAGGCTAAACCAACGGTGTGTAAGTACCACTGAAATAAACAATGATTTTCATAATAGAGAAAGAAATTGACAAAAACTATTATTGTTATTATCATTATTATTATTACCTTTTCTTCAGTATTATAACACCTATGGAGGACCTATCAATGTCCCTGACAAAAGAGAGTACCTAAAGAATTATAGGTAAGTCCTTGACACAGGGAAAGCACTGAGCTAAGATTCGAGAGAACACCTGTGAGTCCAAGTTTTACCACTTACTAGCACTATCTTCTAACCTTTCTGGCTTTCAGTTTCCTTGTCTATAAAAGAAAGGAATGGGCTGTCAGAGGTTCTCAAACTTTGTGAGAATCATTTAGGAAACTTTTAATAAGTACAAATCCCTAGACTCCACACTGAGCCTATTAAATCAGAATCACTGGGAACAGGCACAGGGACACCGCACTGTTAAGCACTATTCAGCTGATCCTGGTGTATGGTCAGTTATGGGGACCACTGCACTAAAAAGCTAAGGTTCCTTTCTAGTTCTCAATTCCATGGTTTGTATATTTGTGCTTTCTTTATTCTGCCTTTATGATAATGAGACCAACTATAGAATAAATTGGAATATCAGGAATGTACTCAAAACAGCTAGTCTAGCAATATTATTACTAGGACTAGAAGAAGCTAATCTATTATCTCATACCTTCTCTAGGCATAGAAATCATAGTAAAGGATAAAGCACTCCACAAAGGTCCAAAGACTTGACTCTACTATTTACTAACCATGGGACCCTGGGCAAGTCACGTAACTTCCGTATATGTTATCTTCCTCATCTGTAGGACACTACTGAGCTAAAATGAATATATTGTACTAAGAAATCCCTTGTATATACTGTACTAGTTTAGTATATTAATAGTTAAAGCTCCTTATTACCAAGAGAAATTAAATATCATAGAGTGTATTTGTGGTTATTAAACTAAGGGATGTATGTAATACACTTGAAAGATTTTTCAATAGAAGTGTGTTAAAACAAATTCACAGTGCTTAATTATTCTATATGTTTCTAAAAATTTAATAAACTACAACCTCTGAGCCACATGACACAGTCTGAAATAATTCATTAATTGTAAGATTAAAATCAATTCACTGCTGCTAGGTTAAGAGTCCAAAAATTGTTAAACATAAGAATCCAGTTAGGTGGAAGCCAACAGTGGATTTTAAAGTCTAATCAAAGGAAAGCTGAACTATAACAAATGAAGAATAAAAATTCTGATCTCAGCAAGAAACACTAGGAATACCACTGAGTGTAACACTGATTCTGATTGTCTGAAGTATGAAAGCTGCTTATAGATGGACAAAACGGTAATTTTAGGAAAAACAACAAGGGTCTTATATAATGATAAAATCCGGTGTATATATTCTACCCCAAAAGTTCCTAATGCAAAATGTAAATGGGGTGGGGGGGGAAGAGATACCAAAGTACAGTTATAAAAGTTAAAGTTTTTTTATCCTAGGCAATAATATAGATTCATTTGGTTGTAGTTAGTTTCTTTTCCTGGATGAATGCCTACAAACTTTCTAAAAGACAGAGTAATGACAAACACGTGTTTTGAGAAAACAGAAATGCCACAAGCTGAAGAAGATCAGATATATTACATCAGAAATTAACTTTGCTCCATAATGGCACATCTCAAGCATAAACACCCTATTTCAGAAAACAGTAGAGTTGAGGCATATCTTGTCACTTGGTTTTTCAAAGGAGGAGACTAGAACAATATTTGACTCAGTTTCCAAATTTCCTAAAATTCTTTAACCAGGAATATAACCAAACAGCACAAGGGACCGATTCTTAGTTATGTACTACCATTGCCAAATCTTCTTTTTACTCCTATTTTCTTCCTTTCCATGTTTCTTTCTCAGTTTTCCTTATTATATTCCCTTGGTTTGTTGTACCACGGCGTACTCCACAGACCTCCCCGTGACATCTTTGGGTATTGGTTTATTTAATCAGCAAACTTAAAACTAAACAGATTTTTAATTTCTTCTCTGTAATAACAATTCCTTGAAATTACCCTTTAAATTTTTCCTGCCATGAGCTTAACTTTAATTATAATGAAAGGAAAGAAACAAAAGAGAAATTGGGTTATTCAGCAAACAAGTTATCCAGACCCTACACGGAAGACAAAGGAAGGGCCTTCTAGTTCTTAGAAAGCTAAAAGGCAGGGGCGCCTGAGTGGCACGGCGGTTGGGTATCTGCCTTCGGCTCAGGGCGTGATCCCGGCGTTGTGGGATCGAGCCCCACATCAGGCTCCTCTGCTGTGAGCCTGCTTCTTCCTCTCCCACTCCCCCTGCTTGTGTTCCCTCTCTCGCTGGCTGTCTCTATCTCTGTCAAATAAATAAATAAAATCTTAAAAAAAAAAAAAAAGAAAGCTAAAAGGCAAATTAATAAATATCGAAACATAATTCTACAACATTTAAAATACACTTCTTTGGGGGCGCCTGGGTGCTCAGTTGGTTAAGCGTCTGCCTTCGGCTCAGGTCGTGATCTCAGGGTCCTGGGATTGAGCCCAGAAATGGGCTCCCTGCTCAGCAGGGAGTCTGCTTCTCCCTCTCCCTCTCCTGCTCCTGCTTTCTCTCTCAAATAAATAAATAAAATCTTAAAAAAAAAAAGTTAGGTGGGATAAAACAATTTTGGGGTGAAAACCAAAAATTATCTGAACTTTAAGTACTTTCTTCCTATCTTCCTCCTTCTTCAGCAGTTAGGTTATTACAATTTTTTTTTTTTTTAACAAACACATATGTTAAGGGGACAGCAAATTTTTTCTGTAAGGGTAAGACAGTAATATTCAGAATTTGTGCCATGCATATTCTTCTTTGTTGTTTTTTTTTTTAACAATCCTTTAAAAGTGTAAGAACCATTCTTAGTTTGCATATGCTGGATTTGGCCCATAAGTTGTAGCTTATTAACTCATTATTATATACCTGCTATAATCCTAAGGATGTACGAATATTAAATCATTCTAGCAATCCTAGGAGGCAGGTGTTTTTATTACCATCATCTCCGTTTTAGAGCTGGGGTAAGTGGGGTACAGAAGGATTGAGTAACTTGTCCAAGGTCCTACAGCAAGGAAATGATGAAGTTGAGATTCAAATCTGGGCAATTTGGTTCCAGAATGTACGCTCTCAACTACTGTTCTACACTCCCTCTATTATGAAGGATTGAAAGTATCAAAGTCAATTCAGAACCTTCCTGTCAACAAAGAAGGGAATTGTGGCACTAACCACTCCCTCTACTTTCCAAGAAGAAAAAAAAAATCCACCTACCAAGAATCAGACTACAATCCAACTTCCAGGAATACTGGATGAAGGAAGATCATAGAACCCTCGTATTTCTGAAAAACAATGCTCAACAACTTAGAAACTACACTTACACTATACAGTCAAGTCTGGGAGTGAATAAAGTCATATTTAAGTATGGAAGAACTCAGAAAGCATATGGTCCACGTATTCTTTCTTCAAAGGCTGTTTGAAAATGTGCTTTAGCAAAACAAAGGAGTATAGTAAGCAAGAGAAAAACAGTTAAGCCTTAAATTATTAGAGAAATTCAAAGGAAGAAGAGTTTGTTTCTAAGGGAGCCAGAGGAAGAAGGTAGATGGGATTTGATTATTCCAAACAGGAAAGAGGGAGAAAAGGGGAAGAAAGAATGGGGGCAGTGGGAGTGGAGCAGTATGGAAGGTTAGTTCATTTCAGAAAAGAGAACAACATAAGCAGGGACCATCCCTTAGTTATCCCTGTACCCCATTTTGGTTAAAAAGGACCAAAATTAATATCCAAGTAAAAACATTCTCAAATTGCAGTTCCAAAACAATACTGATTTTGTTAAGACTTTCTAGATGGTTTCTTATGTTTTCATGCTTTTGCCCATGTTTATATTATTTTTACATATAAAATATATCAAACAAACCAAATTTCATTAATGTTTAGAATCATGAAAAGCAGCACATTCTTTGCATTTATTGGAGAGAAAAAATGTCAAGGAATTCTCAGATGGGCTAAGTAGCAAAGGAAGTCCTTTGAAAGAAATAACTTAGCCTCTTTGTAACTTAGTTTCCTCCTCTGTAGAATAGAGTTGAACAGGTAGGAGTAGCAGTGCGATAGAGTATGTCCTTCCCAGAGCTGAGTTCAAACGTAGACTCTGATACATAACAGCCATGTGACCTTGGCAAAGTTTTGACTTTGCCTAGTGTCTGTAAAAATGGAACTAATATGGTACCTGTTTCAAAGGGCTAGTAGTATGAGTATTAAGGAAAATAACAGGTGGAAATCACTTATCACAGTGCTTGTGCTTGAACAAAAAGTGCACAGTAAATATTAATGCTATTAATACTCTGCCGATGTGTTTTAAATACCTCACACACACCTCCACCCCTGCCTCCGACAAAGGTTAACAATCTGGATCTAATGACCAAAAAAACCTGCAAACACTGAACATATTGGAAAAAAAAAAATTTGATTTAGTAGTACCTAAATAGCCAGCAGATCTTATAGAAAAATTAAATGGATTATTTTCAACACCTCTATTGTAATATCCACGCATTCATTACTTCTGGCTTTTTGGCTATGGCAGTCACAAAAAATAACGAGCCTGCTTGTATCCTAAGTCCAAAGCAAACATTAATTAAAACTTGTAGCTAGGGGTGCCTGGGTGGCTCAGTAGTTAAGCGTCTGCCTTTGGCTCTAGTCATGATCCCAGGGTGCTGGGATCAAGCCCCACATCAGGCTCCCTGCTTGGTGGGATGCCTGCTTATCCCTCTCCCACTCCCCCTGCTTGTATTCCCTCTCTCACTGTCTCTCTCTCTCTGTCAAATAAATAAATAAAATCTAAAAAAAACAAAAAACAAAAGAACTTGTAGCTTAACTTTTAAAACCAAAGTTGGAAAGAGTTAAAGAATTTATTCTAGTCTCCATACTTCACAGAAATCACCTATAAGCCTAGAACAATTCCTGACTAAAAGAATTACAAACATATGGGTTGCTTCTCGGATCACCGACATAGCTGATCTGCAGGTGTTTAAGAGAATTTAACTGCCTATGAGTCTTTCTTACCAGATAACAGATTATGTGTAACAATTTTTTTTTTAATTAGAAGAGAAGATTAAATTCTGTCAAAACTGGGGCTCCTGGATGGCACAGTCTGTTATGTATCTGCCTTCAGATCAGGTCATGATCCCAGGGTCATGAGCCCCATATCTGGCTCCTTGCTCAGCTTGGAGCCTGCTTCTCCCTCTCCCTCTCCCTGCTGCTCCCTCTGCTTGTGCTAGCTCTCTCCGTGTCAAGTAAATAAATAAAATCTTAAAAAACATATAAATTCTGTCAAAACTGAACCAAAGGAGATGCTAAAACAAAGTTCTACATGAAGTTACTTCTTTAGACAGCAGACCACAGCATCTCTGAGCCAAAGTTAACCTGTACGTTATTCAGAAGCCCACAGCCTGACAATCCTTAATATAATGTGTCTTTTAAGATTTTACTTCTTATCAGGATATCTGGGTGGCTCAGTCGGTTAAGCCTTCAGCTCAGGTCATGATCCCAGAGTCCTGGGATGAGTCCGGCATCGGGCTCCCTGCTCAGAGGGGAGCCTGCTTCTCCCTCTGCCTCTGCCTGCCACTCACCCTGCTTGTACTCTCTCTCTCTCCCTCTCTGACAAATAAATAAATAAAATCTTTTAAAAAAAAAAGATTTTACTTTTTATCTAGAAACATTATTGGTATACAATTTATAAATGAGAAATACACATCAGTGAAAAGTAAAAATCTCACCTGAATTTTACAGGCTCAAATTTTTCTTTAACATTTTAAAATTAGATGTATCTTGATAATGGTTGAAACAGCATGACTTTTGAAACCAGACCCAGTTCAAATACAGCTTGGCCACTTATCCACAGTGTTATCTTGAATAAGATATAACTTAATCACACTACTTCCCAGTTTTCTCATCTATATAGTTCTACATATTTATAAATTATGTATGAAACTGTATATTTAATGTTTGTCTCTTGTATTAGTAAAAAGCTCTGTGAGAACAGGGACAGTATCTGTCAAGACAACTGTCCTAGACTCTTCAGAGTCACTTCATTGGGGAAAAAAGAGGGGTGGGGCAGGTGCAGTCCTAGATTAAATAAAATGAAAGAGACACAACTACGCAATGTATAAACCTAGCTTAGTCTGGAAAAAATGAGAGCTATAAAAGATATTCTTGGGACATTTGGGAAAATAAAGAATAGATATTAGACAATGTAGACTCATTATTAATACTCTTAGATGTGATAGGATTTTGTGGTTATGTTGGAGTCCTTATTCTTAGAAATGTATGCTACATAAAGTATACAGGGTAAAGTGTCACAATTTCTACTGGCTTCAAACAATTTAGAAAAATTGAGCAAATACACCAAAATGTGAACAATTACTGAATTCAGGCACAGGATATACAGATTTTCACTGAACTATTTCCACTTTCCTTGTGTTGAAATTTTTCGTAATAAAACACTAGTAGAAAAAGAATAGAATCATATGCTCCAAAAATTCAAGAATAATTCAATATTGAGCACCTATTCAAATACTTCACATTATTAATCCACAACAAAAGGAAAAGCATGTAACTGTTCAATAGATGCTGAAAAATATGGTCTTGGAAGTCCTGACTTTGTGCAATTAGAGATAAAAGTAAAATCTGAGACTGGAAACAAAAATTATCACTGTTACGGATGATAAAATTATTTACTTGCAAACTCCAAGGAAAACAATCTAAAAGTTATAAGAACCAGTAAGTTCAGCAAGATTGTCATCAATATACAAACTACATTTAATTTCAGTCTGAGAAGAAATGATATGTTTGAGTCAAAACGATACTTAAAATTTTGAGAAAGGTGATTCCTATGTATATCCTCACACTGAATGTTAATAATCTTTAGTTTTCAGTAAAGTAAAGAAAGAGAACACTTTCTTTTTTTTTTTTTTAAAGATTTTATTTATTTATTTCACAGAGAGAGAAAGAACACAAGTGGGGGGGGGGAGGGAGCAGGAGAGGCAGAGGGAGAAGCACACTCCCTGCTGAGCAAAGAGACGGATGCGGGGCTCGATCCCAGGACCCTGGGATCATGACCTGGGCTGTGGGCAGAGGCTTAACCAATTGAGCCACCCAGGCGCCCCAAGTATTCTCTTTCAAATGCTTTTCAATATAAGAAGAAGGCTTTCTGAAACAGTCAGAATCTCTTTTCTTTTTCCTCCTAAAAGTAATGGTGGTGGCCCTAACAATGGCTGAATCCAAGCTTCTGCACAGAATGATACCCCACGCTGTGATCTCACTTACACTTGTATTTTCTAGCTAAAAGTCAGATCTTTCTTAGCCTTTTTCATTTTCTGTTATCACTACCAATGGCTCCCTTTTCAGGACTGTTTCCCACAAAGTGACCCTATACAAAAAACCTTTATCACTTCATGGAAGTTACTGTCAACAGGACATATAGAAAGTTCTAAAGTAGGACAGCAACTGGGTTCCGCGGCCAGGAGACTCCCACAGCCCATCTTGGGCAGTAGTATGTAATTAAAAGTAATTAAAAGCTTTGGCAATTACTTAGCAATTACTACAATTCTACTTGTGGATTTGAGAATTCACAAAGACCTCAGATCTCATAATATACCAAAACTACTGGTCAATTTCCAACTTTGATGGATTAAAAGAAACAGGAGAGATGAGGAGTAAAATAGAGAAAGTAGAGGACAAGACAGAAACAGAAAAAGAAATTTTTAAAATACACAATTGGAGTTTTATTGTCTCTTCTTTTAGACCTTCCTAAAAGATAACTTTTTGTAAGATAAAACACACATTCCTAAAATTTCAATACTCCTGACACTATAGGGTCCTCATAAATTTCTTGTTGTAGCTATTTGTTGACAAGTATCAGTGAAACCTATAACCGAATAAGTAAGATGTTCACGCATCTTACAAAGAGGAATCTGAATGCCACTTTTTATATTGTCATTCTGTAAAGCAATGTAGATACTACTGTCCCAAATTAAGCTTAGTTTATCAATTTGCCAAAATGAATTTTTCATAATGTGCCTTTTAAAAATATTAATAAGTGCATCTAAACAATGGGAACTGAAATAATTGCATTCTGTCTTTATGAAACCACACGAAACAGAAATCATGTAATCAATCTAAAGATCAATATTTTATACAAGGCAAAACAGAGCAGCTCTAGAATACTAACCTGATACATTCTAAATTGTTCTGTTTGATTTGGCAAACACAGATGATCCATCCTAGTAAGTCAGTTTGAGCAATGATATTTTAAAAGATCATTATTTTCCTCTCAATGGTATCTAACATGAAAAAAAAGGACACTAAAAAAGACCTCCAAAATCATATATTAAAAAGGTAGTCCCTCAGAGTATATTTAATTGGATCTGTTTTCATTTTGACCTCAATCTAGTTGCCCCAATTAAAAATGCAGTTGCTCAAACCCCATCCCCTGACAAGCTGATTGAGCACTGACAATTCCTATTAACAACTGAAACGGTCATTAAAGTTAGGTACCGTATGCAATCTAGACATAAGGAATAAAGGCACACTTTTATAAGCTTTCTTCATTATTTTTATCTTTCTCTTTTTATTCTTTCCTCTGCTTTCCCAGCTTTTGACATACTGTCTCCCTTGCCTCAACCTGAACATGTCAGACACACTCCCATCTCAGGGCCTTTGACCTTGCCCTTCTCTCTGCATTTATTGTTCTCTTCCAAGATACTGCAAGATCTCTCCTCACTTTTTTTGAGCCTAGTTTTCCAGCCTTCCCAGTAATTCTGTGAATTTCTCAATATTTTTCCCCTATTTTTTTTTCAGTTCTCAAAACAGCCAGAGCTGATTTCTATTATTCGCAACTAAGAACTTTAATTTATATACCCCTACTTAATAATTTATTTGGTCTTTTTAGTCATGCATTATGTTACAAAGCATTTGAACACTCAAATGCAGAACAAAACTTAGGACTATGATTCTATACTCAACATTGGTTTCTGTCTTTACATATAGAAAGTACATATCGTACATTGGGTCTAGTCCTGAAAGTTACATCAACCAGCTGCTGAGTATCAATCTTGTTTATCTCACGGTAGCTTGGTCTTACAAATGTTTCAGCAAAACCTTCTGCTTGCAAATTAAAATATGAAAAGTCATAAGGTCGGTTATTAATTAATAAGTATTTTAATCTGTAGTACTTAATTTCTACAACCAAGATGGGAAAAATAGAGAAGTAAGCAAAGGTGGCAGTAAAATGTAGGACTTATTTTTGCTAAAGCAAAATCCCTTATTATAGAAACTAAAACTAGCCAAGTCCCACCCAAGACAGAACTTTATTGCTCTTGGTCAGAGGTCACTGGGAAAATAAGCACAATGTGATCTTTGAATGTTATAAAATGCAAACAAACAAAAAACCAATAACATAAAAGTCAGTATATTCAAGTTAATTTCAGCATCATCAGATTAATATATTAGTATCATTTTATTTGAAATTCCTAAAACAATTGAACTATAAATCTGATCAATAAAGGGACTGAGATGCTTTCTTACATATCCACATTGATCAATAATGCATTTACTGTTGGCATTCTAAAATAAATGCTAAGGAAAATTATGTCCAAGAAATAAATGTCTGATCTTGGAGCACCTGGTTGGCCCAGTCAGTGGAGCATGAGACTCTCAATCTCAGGATCATGATTTCAAGCCCCACGTTGGGCATGGAGAAAGAAAAGAAAAGAAAAGAGAAGAAAAGAAAGAGGTAGAGGAAGGGAGGGAGGATGGAAGGAAGGAATAAGGAAGGAAGGGAAGGAGGGAGGAAGGAGGGAGGAAGGAAGGAAGGTAGGTAGGTGTGATCTTCCCCTTATCTGAAACTGTATCAGAGGTAATAGGGAAGGTTCTCTAACTCAGGGACTCCTACAGAAAATAAATGAACTGGGTAGAGGTAAATAGGAGGTTGTTTCTGGGTATCCCCAATGTGGCAGTGAACACGGTCTGAAAGCATGCTTCTATAAAAGCTGTCTGAGCTCCAACAAAACACCAACGACATGTACACTTGACAGATCTACTTCAATTACTTTTAATTATACCATAGCACTCTGATAGATCAGGCAGTTGTGCAACTCCGTACTTGTATTTGAAAAGACTGGCAGGCTTATATAGGAGTGTTAATACCTTGATGTTTATGAGAGCCAAGTGAATAAAAATGTAAATATCATAGAAATTCTGCTATGACATAGAATAATTTTTTTAAAGATATTATTTATTTATTAGAGAGTAAGCTCGAGCAGGGAAAGGGGCAGACAGAATCTCAAGCGGACTCCACGCTGAGCTCGGAGCCCCACAAGAGGCTCAATCCCAGGACCCTGAGATCATAACCTGAGCCAAAATCAAGAGTCAGTCGCTTAACCAACTGAGCCACCAACACACCCCTCTTGGTCCTTTTTAAAAAGAAAATTATTGGGGCGCCTGAGTGGCTCAATCGGTTAAGCATCTGCCTTTGGTTCAGGTCATGATCCCAGGGTCCTGGGATTGAGCCCCACATCGGACCCCCTGCTCAGCAGGGAGCTTGCTTCTCCCTCTGTCCCTCTCCCTGCTCGTGCTTTATCTCTGCTCTCTCTCTAATAAATAAAATCTTTTAAAAAATTAAAATAAAATAAAAATAAAATTATTCTGGGGCACCTGGGTGGCTCAGGTGGTTAAGTGACCAACTCTTGATTCAGGCTCAGGTCATGATCTCAGGGTCATGAGATCGAGCCCCCCACTGGGCTGCACACTGGGTATGGAGCCTACTTTAAAAAAAAAAAAAAAAAAAAAAGGATGTCACCAAGAACAACTCATGAAGCAACAGTAGAGATTGGGCTTGAACATCAAATAGATCTAGATTTGAATTCTATCTACGTGATCTTTATCAAGATAACCTTTGCAACATCAGTTTTCTCATCTGTAAAAGGGGAATGATTAATACTTATCTTGCAATATTTCTGTGAGAATTAAATGAGATAATATGAGTCCTATCACTGACTTGCTTAGAATACAATAGGTGTTCAAAAAAATGTTTCTTTCTCTTCCTTTTCTCTGATTCTCTCTTGGTCCTCCCCATTGCCTCTGAGGCATTCTTATACCGTTAGCGTGAAGATTACTGACTAAACCTCTGTTCTTGCAAGCTCTTCACAGCTGCAGCAGTAATAATATTTTCATTCAATTTTAAGTGCGACGTTCACAAAAGCATAAAAACTTATTTAAAGAGGCTTTTAGCCTTTCAATATTAGAACAACTTTATAACTTTTATCAGCCATAGGTGGTTTGGCCAATCACCTGAAATGAAACAGCTTATTTAAATTTATCATTTAAAAATTTAAATTCCAGTCCTAAAATATCTCCAAAATGTGAATTCCTACACATTCTTCTATTTGCCACTGAAGCATATTACTAATAACTTTATAAAAACATACCTATGTATTATATAGTCTATAGTAAGCATGTCGATAGACCTTCTTCTGTTAGATAAATGAAAGAAACTTGTAGAGCTATCATAGTTCTAACATTCCTTTTCTGTGATGCCTATGAGCATGCTCTTTACCACTGTCAAAATGGAATGTCACGAACCCAAAAGAGTATATTTGAGAAGTGTAAACTTGATAATGGCTACTCTGACATTTTGGAAATCGTGAACCTTGTAAGGCTAGTAAAATTACACATTAAATAAATATTGCTTCTTGTTGCAAGCACAAATAAATTTAAAACTAAAGTTCAGAGCCAAAAGAGGTAGGTAAAAAAGATACAGGGGTTGGGGGAGAAAGCAATTTAGAAAACAGGTTTATCTGATTAGTAAATTTTATTCCATTCATTATTTAATTAAATGTCCCATCTAGCTCTAAAACCTGATTATTAAAAAAATAATGGAATTACCATCAACCCAGTCCAAAACATACATTCATATAATAGATATAAAAGTGGAGAATTCTTGGGGCACCTGGATGGCTCCATCTGTTAAGTGGCTGACTTTGGCTCAAGTCATGGTCTCAGGGTCCTGGCACTGAACCCTCTGTTGGGTTCTATACTCTGTGGGGAGTCCGCCTCTACCTCTCCCTCTGCCCCTCCCCCTACTCATGCTCGCGCACACTCTCGCGCGCTCTCTCTCTCTCTCAAATAAGAAAATATAATCTTTTAAAAAGTGGAGAATTCTTGACTTTATCAAAGTAATTCACCAAAGGCATATTTACTTAACATAACTGGGAAATGAGACATTTGCTTTGAAAAGGAGACTTTTTTTTTCATGTAGAGACAACAGCAGAGTGGTTAAGAGCAAAAGCTCTACAACCACATTGACAGCCACTTAACTATATAATCTTGAGGAAATTAAGTTAAAACTTTCTATACCTCATACCCTTGGATCCTACGTTGAGAATAATAACAGTACCTGTCACCCACAACTGTTTTGAATACAATACATATAAATCTGTTCAAATGGTCCCAAACACATAGTAAATATCAATATACATTAGCATCTTATTTCAATTACTATCAATATTGACACTAGAAACTACAATGGTTATACAATGCAATAAAATCATCAAGAAAAGACATCAGTTGAAAAACTTTAATTTACTGAAGAATTATCATTTAGAGAAACAGGAAGCATTTACCAGATTCTAAGAAATGGAAGAAGAAAGAGCACCTTGGTAGACAGAAGGTTGGGAGAGGAAGCTAGGCTTTACCACCTCACAAAAAGACAGTATAAGCCAATCCTCCAGCCAGCTAACTCATGACACCTAGACCTCAGTACAAGAGGAGATAACCAAGATGGGTACATTCCAAATTCAGAAAATTCTGAGAAATAGTTAAGCCTTGCCTTGACTTCATTTCTTTCCTTCAATAATCACCCAATCCTCTGTTCCCCTTCACAGCAAAACCTCTCAAGGGAGTTCTCTACTTCGCTCTTTCTACCTCTTGACCTAGCATTCACTCTTCTAAAATGTGGTTTCTTTTTTTTTTTTTTTTTTTTAAGATTTTTAAAAATTTATTTATGTGACAGAGAGACAGCCAGCGAGAGAGGAAACACAAGCAGGGGGAGTGGGAGAGGAAGAAGCAGGCTCCCAGCGGAGGAGCCCGATGTGGGACTGGATCCCAGAACGCCGGGATCACGCCCTGAGCCGAAAGCAGACGCTTAACGACTGCGCTACCCAGGCGCCCTAAAATCTGGTTTCTAGTCCACGCACTCCACTGAAATAACTCCTGCCAGCCAGAGAACAACCTTTATCTTGTTAAATCCAGTGGTTGATTCACAACCCTCATCTTGGTCAACCTCTCAGTATCATTCAACACAGTTGTGTCCTCGTAACATTTCCTCTCTTAGTTTCAATGATTCATCTCTTCTGGCATTCCTCCTAATTTGCTGGATCCTCTTTGTCTGATTTATAGATGGAAAAGTAGCCCAAAGCTAAATTCTGGGTCCCCTTTTCTGGTACAGCTACACATTGTCCCTTGATAATCTCATTCCATGTTATCGTTGCCTTTTTTTTTTTTTAAGATTTTATTTATTTGACAGAGAGGGAGAAGAAGCAGGCATGGGGCTCGATCCCAGGACCCCGGGATCATGACCTGAGTCAAAGGCAGACACTTAACTGACTAAGCCATCCAGGCGCCCCAATCCTATGGTTTAAAAACGATTTATGTACTATAGACTCCTAAATTTACATTTCAGCACTGAACTTTCCCCTGAGCTCTGGACAAACATATTCATTCATTCATTCATCAAATATTTATTGAATACATATATTATGCATGAGGTATTATTCCAGGCTTCTGGGATACAGAGATTTTAAATAAGACAGATGTCTTTGTATTCTAGAGAAAAGGAAAGATAATAAGCAGACATATATATATATATATAAAATAAGCTAATACTACATATGATAAATTATATAGAAATATATATAGGGGGCTCCTGGGTGGCTCAGTCGTTAAGCGTCTGCCTTCGGCTCAGGGCATGATCCCAGAGTTCTGGGATGGAGCCCCGCATCAGGCTCCTCCGCTGGGAGCCTGCTTCTTCCTCTCCCACCCCCACCCCCTGCTTGTGTTCCCTCTCTTACTGCCTGTCACTCTCTCTGTCAAATAAATAAATAAAATCTTTAAAAAAAAAAAAAAGAAATATAATATATATAAATAATAAAGAATGACTGCTGGGTTTTTGGCCTGCCAGTATATATATATAATTGATAAGTGGAATGAAGAAAAGTAAAGTGGGTTAAGGGAATACAGAACAAAAGGCAGATATAGAGAGAGGCTTATTTATATAGGATGGTCAGAAAAAAGAAACCTCTCTTACGTGGTCGCACCTGAACAGAAGTCAGTATGAAGGGAGCAGGCTATATGAACGTATGGAGGAAGAGCATTCTAAGCAGAAGAAATAATAAATGCCTTAAACTCAGGAATAGTTCTGATACCTGGAAAGAAGAGCGAGGGGTCCTGAAGTAGAGTGAAAGAACATTCGAACATGAAGTCAGAAAAGTTGAAAGTGATCAAATCTTACAGAGCATTATACTGTTGTAAAGCACTTAATTGTTATGGGAAAAAACAGGAACATTTGATCGAGGAAGCGATATGGTAAGATTTCAGTTTTTAAAAGATCACTCTGGGGACGCTTGAGTGGCTCAGTCAGTTGAGTGTCCAACTCCTGATTTTGGCTCAGGTCATGATTTCAGGCTGGTGAGATCAAGCCCCATGTTGGGCTCAGCACTCAGGGAGGAGTCTGCAGGAGATTCTCTCCCTCTGCCTCTGCCCCTCCCTGCCCCCTCAGGAATGTGCACACAGGCCCCTGCTCACTCTCTCTAAAACAAATAAATCTTAAAAAAAAAATCACTCTGGCTGCAATGCGAAGAACAGACTACATGCAGACAGGACTAGAAGTTCAAAGACCAAAGAAAAGGTTACTGCAATGATAGTCTAGGCAAGAGGAAATGGTGGCTTGGCCTAAATAGAGAGTACCAGGATCCATGTAATCAGACTGAGCTCACATTTTAAAGATAGAGTTGTCAGGAGTTGTTAATGACTGAACATGGGATAAAAGATAAAGAGAAAGGAATAAACAATGACTGCTGGGGTTCTGACCTGCCAAAGGAGGCGAACGGTAATGCTCTCTGCTAGCACGCAGCAGCCACTAATAATCACTTGGCCACCCGACCCCTCAAAAGTAGCACGGCTAAAGGGACATTCTTGCTTTCATCAAAAACCTTGTCCCTCTTCTAGTCGTCCCCAGCTCAGCTGCTGTCACATAATCCTTTCCTATCTCCTTCCAGCACTTGCCCCTATCCGAATCACTTTTACATCCACTACAGTGCAGGCTCTATGAGGGCAAAGACCTTACTTAACCGTCTGGTCGACTGCTGGATCCCTGGATCCTATAATATTGCCTGGCACATAGCAGGCACTTGATAAACATTTGTTGAATGGATCAGTATATTCAGAGATTCAAAGAATTCAAAGATTCAGAGATTCAAATTCAAAGATTCAAAGAATCCTCGTACTGTCTCCTCTGTGAGTTATTCTCCTCAGTTTGGCCAGCTGATATTAGAGCGCCTCAATTTCTAGAACCTATTCTCTTCTCACTAGCTCTCAAAAGGCATTTCTTACTTACCACTTCAATTTCCGTCGATTTGCCCACGTTTTGGAGATTTTTATCTCCAGCCCAGAATTCTCTGAGATCCAACCTATTTCAAGATTTCATCATGGATACATACCTCAAACGTATCTCAAATTTGGCTAGAGCTAATAGTGAGCTTTGCCACCAAACCTGTCCCCCACCCCCATCCAAGAGGCAAGCTGGAAATATTCTCATCATCCTCGTTATCACCCGCCCCCATCCCCTGGTAATCAATCTATCACCAAGTCCTGTTGATTTAATCTTGTAACCGTCTTTCAAATATCCATCTCTGTTTTTTCTTCTTTGATTTTTAGGTAATCTCTACGCCCAGTGTGGGGCTCAAATTCACAGCCCCAAGATCAAGAGTCGCATGCTCCACTGACTGAGCCAGCCAGGCGCCCCTCTGTCTCTGCTTCTGTAAAGACTTTTGCCATCACCCTACTTCACCTTTTAGTTGGGAGTATTGCAACAGCGTCCTAATAGTCTCCCCCAGCCACTCTGGTACCCCTATCTACGGAACTGTCCGTGTTTCGGCTACAGAAGTCTTTTCAAAAAGAACACTGCAACATCGACTACATAAAACTTTTTAATAGTTTCTCCTGGGCCTCAGGAAGAAGAACGACACATCACCTCCAGCGCCTTGCCAATCTAACCCACATGTTTCTTTTCAGGCCCTCTCACACCACTCTTCCTTTTTGTTTCCTGTGCTACAAACATACTGGCCTTCTTTCAGTTCCTAGACATGCTAATACCTATAACACGTTCTTGCTTTTATCCAAGGGTCTCACAGAACTCACCTTCATCGCACCCACCTCGGTTTGTAAATACATGCTTATTAGGATGTCGATTTCCTTCAGAAGAGACTGTAAGTGTCATGAGAGCAGAGACTGTCTCACTTTCTTCACCACTGTATCTCCAGCATCTATCAAAATCTAAGAATTCTTCCGATGGCTGCTCCATGGATCTCCACACGGGAGAAGTTATCTGATAGCAGATGGCACTCTGGCTATACTGGCATGAAGAGTTTCAGTCCTGAACGAATCTGCCTATGTAACTTTAGGAAAGTTGCGTAACCTCTTAAAACCTCAAGTACCTAATAGGATTTCGTGAGGATTAAACAAGGTAATGTACATGAGTATGCTTAGCACGGTTTCTGACACAGAGAAAAATTCAATATATGTTAGCAGTTATTATTAGCAATCTTCATTCATTCAAATGGTCAGATGCCATTTAGGATGGCTTAGTAAAAGTTAACTTAATTTCAGCCCTTTTCATAATTATACCTTCAACTGTATAAAGCAGTAAATATATTTCCATAAATAATTTTTAAAATTTTGAAAATTGTATCTGTTCAAAGCTTAAGATCAAGTACCTTCACCCTAAAAAAAAAAAAAAAAAAAAAACCATAGCATAAAATAAACATACAGTATATAGTTATCTCCTTCTGTGTGAAAAACGTACCCCAGAACGTAGCAGCTTAAAACAACAAACATTTTTATCTCACAGCTGTGGGTAAATAATCTGAAAGTGGCTTAGTGGAGTACCTGTGGCTCAAGTTCCCTAAAAAGGCTATGCAGTCAAGCTGTCAGCTGGGGCTTCAGCCATCTCAAGACTCAACGAGGGATGAAGGGTCCACGTGTAAGTTCCCGCACATGGCTGCTAGCAGACTTTCGGGCTTCACAAATTTCTAACACGGTTTAATGTGGACACAAGATGAAAATGTCTCTATCATTTATAAAACTTTTATAAAACAGTGTCATCCTTATGCTATTCAACATCCCTTACAAAAAATTTGCAATAGGGGCGCCTGGGTGGCACAGCGGTTAAGCGTCTGCCTTCGGCTCAGGGCGTGATCCCAGCGTTATGGCATCGAGCCCCACATCAGGCTCCTCCACTATGAGCCTGCTTCTTCCTCTCCCACTCCCCCTGCTTGTGGTTCCCTCTCTCGCTGGCTGTCTCTATCTCTGTCGAATAAATAAATAAAAATCTTTAAAAAAAAATTGCAATAAATTTGTCCTTGTGTTTCCTCTTTGGGAAAAGCTTCTCTCTTGACAAAAACAGCATGTTTATTATCTATAAAAGTACTGTTTTTTTATTGGAGGTCTCCTTTTCCCCTAACAGCTGGTTCAGACAGATTTTTGCCAAATTATCTCCACTTAGCCTTTCTTAGATTTTTCTCCCTCTCCTGCCCCTATTCTTACTTCTTTTATTATCTGGCTTTTTTCCTTTTATCATTATTTTACTAAGACTATTATCAATATATTGCTTTCTAACATTCACATACAATATTTGGTGTTAGCAGAGTATAAATAAATCAATTAACACCTAATTTTACTAAAGAACTGCCAAAAATAAAAATTCACTTACTGCACAGCCACCAGTAACACAGTTAAATAAATTTAAAATAATATTCTATTCTAAATACGTATTTACTATATGTGAATGAAAATACTGCTTTGGTCAGCCCTTCTAAACTCCATAGAGCTAGAAAGACATCAAAACTGCCTGAACTCCAGAACTGTGCAGTCCCATACAGTGGCCACTAGCCATATGTGGCAATTTAAATTTAATTAAAATTAAATAAAAGTAAAAATTCTGTTTCTCAGCCACACTAGCCATAGTTCATGGGCTCAATAATAAACATGAATTTCAAAGCTATATAAACCTTTGCTTTTCTGTAACTTAGATCCACAAACAGAAAAGCAAACTTAAAATGGGACTAAAGGAAGAATACAATTATCTTGACTTTGCAAACTGCCGAGACCAATACAAATAGTAACACACACACACACACAGACACACACACACACACACACACACTTACACACATTTGTACAGTCTGTCTTTCTGCATCTAACCATCCCTTCCCTGGAACTAGAGCATGGCAAAGTAATGAAAATGATCACAGGTAAGATGAACTAGGATGCTAAGAAAGTAGTTTTCCTCTTTATCCAATAATCAACCCACTTGCTACAATTAAAAAAAAAAAAAAGTACATATACATCACCACCACCCAGTAGTAGCAAGGTTGTACTATAACTAGTGTTCGCCTACAACTCTTTTGAAATACAAAACAGCAGTAGAAAAGCCCTAAAATCCAAGTCAAATTATACTACTCGAGATTGCCCCTGTCAAATACACAATTTCCTCTGCCTATAATTCTCCTTTAACATCTTCACCTAGTGAAATCCCACTTATACAATAGCTTAGCCTGTGGTTTAATTTCACTTCCTCCATGATACCCTCCTGAGTTGTTCCATATTAGTCAGGGTTATCCAGAGAAACAGAATTAAGAGGAAATATACAGATATAAAGATATTTATTACAGGGATGCCTGGGTGGCTCAGTTGGTTGAGTGCCAGACTCTTCATTTCGGCTCAGATCATGATCTCAGGGTCCTGCGATGGAGCCCCACATCAGGTTCCACACTCACTGCAGAATTGGCTTGTCTCTCTCCATCCCCCGGCTTCTCTGCTGCTCTCTCTCAAATAAATAAATAAAATCTTTTTTTTTTTTTTAAGATTTTATTTGTCAGAGAGAGAGAGAGAACAAAAGCAGGGGGAGCAGTAGGCAGAGGGAGAAGCATGCTCCCTGCTGACCAAGGAGCTCGATGTGGTACTCGATCCCAGGACTCTGGGATCATGACCTGAGCCGAAGGCAGACACTTAACCTACTGAGCCACCCAGGTGCCCCTAAAATCTTTTAAAAAAAATAAAGATATTTAGGGGCACCTGAGTCGCTCAGTCGTTAAGTGTCTGCCTTTGGTTCAGGTCATGATACCACGGTCCCAGGATCGAGTCCTGCATCGGGCTCCCTGCTCCGCTGGGAGCCTGCTTCTTCCTCTCCCACTCCCCCTGCTTATGTTCCCTCTCTCACTAGCTGTCTCTCGCTCTGTCAAACAAATAAAAAATAAAATTTTTAAAAAAGATAAATAAATAAATAAATAAATAAATAAATAAATAAATAAAGATATTTATTATAAAGGACTGGTTCAACAATTTATGGAAGCTGGCAAATCCCGAGATCTGCAGGGTGAGTCAGCAAGTGGGAAACCCAAGAGAGCTGATGGTTTAGTTCCAGTCTGAGTAGGAAGCCTGAGAACTAGGAGAGTTGACGATATAGTTCCTGTCTGTCAACCAGCAAGCCTGAGGCCCAGGAAGAGCTGATCTTTCAGTTTGAGTCTGCAGATAAAATGCTAATGTCCCAGTCTGAAGGCAGTCAAACAGGAAAGAATTCTTTCTCACTGGGAGGAAGGTCATCTTTTTGTTCTACTCAGGCCTTCAACTGATTGGATGAGGCCCACCCACAATAGAGAGGACAATTTACTTTACTCCATCTACCTATTTAAATGCCAATCTCACCTAAAAACACTCTTCTAGAAACACATAGAATAATGTTTGACCAAAAATCTGGGCACCCCATGGCCCAGTCTAGTTGACACATAAAATCAACCATCACATACCCCAAATGGACTTCAAAGACATTTCTCAGACCCTAAAACACTTAGCTTATACTCAGCAAAATACACTTAATATCAGTGCTTTGAGTAATAGATATTGTGTAAAGATTTAAATCTTGGGGTACCTGAATGGCTCAATCAGTTAAGCAACTGCCTTTAGCTCAGATCATGATCCAGGGGTCCTCAGATCAAGCCCTGCATCAGCAGGGAGTCTCCTTCTCCCTCTCCCCCCCCCCCGCCCCTGCTCATGCTCTCTCTCTCTGCCTCTCTCAAATGAATAAATCTTTATTTTATTTTATTTTTAGATTTTATTTATTTATTTAAGAGAGAGAGACAAAGATAGCAAGAGAGAGCATAAGCAAGATGAGTGAGTGCCAGCGGGGAGGGGAGGGAAAAGCAGGCTCCCCACTGATATGGTAGCCCAATGCAGGGCTCAATCCCAGGACCCCAGGATCACAGTCTGAGCCAAAGGCAGATACTGAACTGACTGAGCCACCCAGGAGCCCCTCAAAAAAAAAATCTTTAAAAAAATATATTTTAAATCTCTCTGAGAATATAACTGGCCCAAGGCATAAGACTATTTGTATCCTCTGTATTTATGATAGTGTCTTGCATATAACTAGTATTCACATTTTTTAAATAAATACTAAATGAAATAAATCTAAGTGCCTGACGGTAAAGAATCTCAATCTCATTCTTTTGTACAACTTTACAAGATATGTTAACAGAATCATGGGACAATCTGTAGTATAACCAGATAGTTCATTATTTAAGACATTATATTAAGGCATTATTTGAATCTGACATTAGTAGGAGGACATGTATTCGATTCTCCCATGCAACCATTTACAAAGAAAATTAAGTCAACCCACAGGATTATCATCTACTCTTTTTTAAAGATTTTATTGATCTATTTAAGAGACAGAGGGAGAAGCAGACTCCCCGCTGAGCAGGGAGCCCAAAGCAAGGCTTGATCCCAGGACCCCAGGATCATGACCTGAGCTAACGGCAGACGCTTAACGGACTGAGCCACCCACGTGCCCCAAGGATTATCACTTAATTTAAAAACATATTTCTGACACACCCACATAAACCGCTTTTCCAATCTTGAGTAAAATTTAAAAACTAGTGGACATCAAAACAAGAAAGCAAGTACAAATGGCAGGAGTTTATATACTATTCTCTAGATATAGCTATCCTTACTCTTGGAAGAATGACATTTTTTCTTGGCTTCTCAGCTTATATTCATTTCTACCACACTACTCAGTGTCCAGGATGATTTCAAGGGGAATTTTTTCCTTCCCTAACATGTTCTCAAATCCTAATCAAATTGCAATCTTTTATGTGAATGTGGCCACGTCGAGATCTCTAGCTGACTATCCCAATGGAGAACACAAATACCATTTTTACCAGCTCAGAATGCTGACATGGACTCAGTACCCTTCTGGTCCTTTCACCCGCATTCTGGGTCACCCGTTAAACTTCAGACCAATTAGGCCCTACTCACTCTGAGATTCTTAAGTAGAGACAGTAAAGATTCAATCCACAAATAACTGCAAATGTCATTTTATCCCCTGTACCCGTTATATCTATAATTCAGATTTACCTAGATTGGCCAGGATGAGTAGTAATGTGCCCATCCCTTCGGGGGCAATGGGAAATGAGTGACCACGATGTATTTCTAAAACAAAAGGGATTAGTAGAAGGGGATATCCTGGAAAACCAAAAACCTCAAGTTTCACAGTCAACCAAAAAAAAAAAAAAAAAAAAAGAATCATCTATCCAACACCACACGTGTACCAGATGCCTCATTAGACCTTTACATATACTGTCTGGTTGAAGGCCCACAATATGGCATCAGAACAGTATTGCATATCCATTCTCTAGATGAGGGAAGTAAGGTTCAGAGAGGTGAAGTCACGTCCAAAGGTAAGCAGCAGAGGATTCAAAACCAGTTCCAACGCCAAGGCCTTTGTATGCTCACTCATCTATTCTACAATGTCATCCGAAATGTACTCAAAACCGAAAACTGACCGTGCCTTCACACTGTAAACTCTTGCCAACACAAATGGCTTAAGGGGGTTTGAACTACAGATGCAGGGTGTTGTTTTACCTTTAGAAGGACTCCCCTGGGTCACTTTATTGTAAGAATACAGTATATAACACACACAACATATAAAACATGTGTTAATTGACTCTTCAAGGTCTCGGTAAGGCTTCCAATCAACAGTAGGTAGGCTATCAGCAGTTAAGCTCTGAGGGATCAAAACTTGTACGTGGATTTTGGACTGTGAGGCAGGGTCAGTGCCCCAACCCCCGCATTGTTCAAGGGCCTACTGTACATGGAAAGCAACAACACAGAAACTTGTCTTCTGAATCTTGCACTACTGGAATGGGGGTATCTCCTCTCCAAAGGTGAACTACCACCGACAGCTTACACGGATTTGTAATCTGAATTCATACTACTAGTATGGAAGAACTCAACCACAAAATTTAATTTTAAATAGCCTCTGGTCGGGGAGCCTGGGTGGCTCGATTGGTTAAGCGTCTGCCTTCGGCTCAGGTCATGATCCCAGTCCTGGGATGGAGCCCCTCGTGGAGCTCCCTGCTCAGCGGGGAGCTGGCTTCTCCCTCTCCCTCTGCCCACTCATTTTCTCTCTCTCAAATAAATGATAAATAAAATCTTAAAAAAACCAAGGAATAAATAAAATGGCCTCTTGTTACTGGCAGAAGCAAACGCACATCTTTTACGGAAGAATTAACTTTAATCCACACTCTTACCGGGTGAAGAATGGTCAGTAAAGTATCCTCCAGACCGAGAAGGCACTCTGGGACAGAAAAATGTCACCATCACTCCATACCATTCACACGGAGTTTTATTCAGCATAACTTACTGACAGAGGGCTATCGGGCATGCCAACGACCCATGGCACTCTGCAGCCATTCTCTGACCCCATGCCCTGCCAAATCCAGACCTTAATCCCCAGCTTTTACAGAGCAAGGGGTATGGTGGTGAGGTCACAAGGCAGTTCTGTCAAGTGCCATCATCTGTGTGCCAGAGGGTCTCCACCAGTCCCCTCAGGTGGCGCCTTCTGTGCTCCACATCAGGAAGATCAGAGCAAGCCTTCTCACACTCGGGTCAAGGCACACATTAACCTCCAAGAGGCCTGGGACATGTAGTCCCGAGGGAGGTCCTTGCAGGAAGGAGTGAGGGGTGATGAAGAAAAAGATGGAGTCAGTGTGGTCGGCACTCCTACACACACGGACACTGATGGTCAGATGCCATTGATTGTAAGGCACATCCAGACTTCAGTGGTTTTAAATGTGAAGAGAAAAAAAGTTCATGTTAATAATCAATGAGATATATGGGGTACCTGGGTGGCTCAGGCAGTTAAGCATCTGCCTTCGGCTCAAGTCATGATCCCAAGGTCCTGGGATTGAGCCCCACATCCAGCTCCTTGCACAGTGGGGAGTCTGCTTCTTTCTCTGCCCCTGCCCCTCCCTCCCCCCACTCAGGCACTCTCTCTCTCAAATAAATAAATAAAATCTTTTTTTAAAAAAATGAATGAGATGTAAGTGACCTCTGGAAGGAAAAGATTGGAATCACTGCTCTACAGTGGCAGCCTTTACATGGATAACTTCCAAATTCACTTTCTCCATTTCCCTTTCTCTCTCTCACCTAACCATCAGTACTACTACACTAACTTCTTTAGGGTCCTTACATAGAGCCCACACTAATCCTTCCCAGCTCAAGATTCTTAAAAATATTTACTTTGTAACCCAATATTTAACACCTGCTAATTATGGCAGCCATTGCTGTTCTGCATGAGACATTCCTCCACACAGAATTAGTACCATTTCTGACTTATTGAGATTTAGCTACATTTTGGAATTACTCCTCCCTATTTCATACATAATAAAATACTACTGATCAAAAATCTTTGTTTTTATAAACAGCTCTTGGGAGTCATCTTTACAAACAAAGAAAAGAGCCTTTAATCTATTTTTTTAAAGATTTTGTTTATTTATTTATTTATTTATTTATTTATTTATTTGAGAGTAAGAGAGCATGAGAGGGGAGAGGGTCAGAGGGAGAAGCAGACTGCTCACTGAGCAGGAAGTCCGATGCAGGACTCGATCCTGGGGCTCCGGGATCATGACCCAAGCCGAAGGCAGTCGCTTAACCAATTGAGCCACCCAGGCGCCCTTTAATCTATTTTTTAACATTTAACTTGAACATAATTTCAAACTTACAGAGGAGTTGTGCAAAACTAAGATTAGTGCATAGAAGCCCTGTATGTCTTTTACCCAGACTCATCTATTGTTAACATTGTCCTATTTGCCTTATCATTTACGCACTCTTTTGTGCACACTCTCTCTACACATATGTATTTCCCCTGGAAAGTTTTGAGAGAATACTGCTTATAAGATGCCTTTTATCCTTAAATTCTTCAGTGTACATTTTTTTTTAAAGATTTTATTTATTTATTTGACAGAGAGAGAGACAGACAGTGAGAGAGGGAACACAAGCAGGGGGAATGGGAGAGGAAGAAGCAGGCTCATAGCGGAGGAGCCTGATATGGGGCTCACGCCCTTAATATTTTTAAGGATCACGCCCTGAGCCTAAGGCAGACGCTTAACGACTGAGCCACCCAGGCGCTCCATTCAGTGTAAATTTCTTAGAATAAGGACATTCTCTTATGTAATTACATTATAGTTATTAACTTCAGAAATACCAACATTACTAAATATTTGTACCAATCTACTGTACTTTTCCAATTCTGTCAACTGATCCAATAATACCCTATAGTTTTTCCTACAAATATTACATTCAGTTATGTCTCGTTAGTCTCCTTTAATCTTATGCCTTTTTAAATCTTCTCTTTACCTTTCATGACACTGACTTTTTTAAGAATATAACTTTTGGGGCAACTGGGTGGCTCAGTTAAGCATCCAACTCCTGACTTCAGCTCAGGTCATTATCTCGGGGTCGTGAAATCAAGTCCCGCATCAGGCTCTGCGCTGGGTGTGGAGCCTGCTTAGATTCTCCCTCTCCTTCTCTCTCTGCCCCTCCCCCCTTCATTCATGCTTGCACTCTCTCTCAAAAAAAAAGAGAATATTACTTTATTTTTAATTTTTTAAATATTTTATGTATTTATTTGACAGAGAGAGAGGAAGAACAAGCATGGGGAGCAGCAGAGGGAGAGGGAGAAGCAGGCTCTCTGCTGAGCAGGGAGCCCCATTGTGGGGCTTGATCCCAGAATCCTGGGATCATGACCTGAGCCAAAGGCAGACGCTTAACTGACTGAGCCACACAGGTGCCCCAACTTTTTTATTTTTAATAGTATGTTCCTCATTTTGGATTTGTCTGTTTTTTCATAATTAGGTTCAGATTATTCATTCCTGGTTGAAATACTAATGCTGCTTAGAGAATCACATCTGGAACCACATGGTGTCCACCTACCCCTTACTGTTAATACTAATTTTCATGACATTGGATCAAGATGCTGCCTGATTTCTCCTCTGTATGGTTACTATTTTTTTCCTTTGCTACTACTAAGCATTCTGTGAGGGAACACTTTAAAATCATGTAAATATCCCGCTCCTCATTAAAAGTTTCTCATATATTTAGCATCCATTGATGACTCTTGCCTGATCCGATCAGTACTATGATGGCTATAAAATTTAAATCCATTTTAATCATTCATTTTAAATTTATATTAACTATTATGTAATGACAGATAAAGTCTACCCTGTGGAGTCTAAAAAATGTATTTATTGTTACTTGAATTATATGAACTTTAGCTTGCATATAACTTATTATTTTTAAAAATATTAATTTTAATCACCAGCTCATTCATGGTCTGTATGAGTTGTTTTCTAACAACAATTCTGAGCACTATAACTGTCATCTTTGGGATAAAATGTACAATTCAATTTTTGCTCTTTTCCACTGACTAGAAAATCCATGCACAGGTCTTCATGAGACCGTATCCTCATCATTCAAGTCTCAGATCAAATGTCGTCTTCTTACAAAGGCCTTCTACAGCCATGTAAGCTATGGTGTCCTTCTAGTCCTTCCTATCATCCTGTTTTATTTTCATCTCAGCACTTACCACTATCTCAAGTTATCCTGCTCCTTGTGTTTTCTTCTCTAATCACTTCTTCCTGGTATCTTCTTCAACAATGAAATCTGAGTTCCATGACAGCAGGGATCTTCACAGTCTTATTCACTGTGGTACCCCCAGCCTCTGATATACAATAGGTACTCAATATTTGCTAGATGACTAACAATGAGGGAGAAATCAATCTTGGCATTACATGCTATCAGATGTCTGAGATATATTCTAATATGGCATACACAAAGATGCTAATGTATGTATATATATGAAAGCTATAATTATGTCTTTACAGCCACTTTGAAATCTATGAAAGTGGCCAAAAACTCTAAAAACGAGTAAATATTGCACTAATCTATAAGATTATTACATGAACCTAATATACTGGCAACATATACAATTTTACAAATTCAATCATATATATGATCTAAAATACACAATACAAATCTTTTCATTTCTTTGAAAATGGCACATCAGTATTTTTCTTTAAAATTATAAAAATTGTCATGATCAGATGTGAAACAAATATTATTTAGCTAATCCTTACAATACCACTAGGAGTTAGGGTATTGTTATCACTGCCATGTTACAAATGAGAAATTGAGTGACAGAGAACTTAAGTAATTTACCCAAGGTCCCTCAGTAAACTGCAATCTATCTTCTTAACTGAATTATAGATGCCAAGAAAATGTAATACTTTAAAAAATTAATCAAGTTCTGTATAATAAAGTCTACTTGAAACTATAGTTTTGATATTCCTTCTTCATTCAACTCAATTTTTTTACAAAATTTACACAAGGGGCACCTGGGTGGCTCAGTTGGTTAAGTGTCTGACTTTAGCTCGGGTCATGCTCTCAGGGTCCTGGGATCCAGCCCCTGGGGCTTCACGCTCAGCAGGGAGTCTGCTTGTCCCTCCCCCTCTCTCTCTGCCCCTCCCCCAGTCGTGTTCTCTCTGCCTCTCTCAAATAAATAAAATCTTTAAAAAATAAATTTTATTTACACAACCATGAGTCTAGATGAGTACACAAATTTAACTTGTACTGCCATCATCAAAAAGAAAGCAGAGAGAGGAGGAGAGAAATGAAAGGGAGGAAGAGACGGGGAAATGGAAGAGAAGGAGGGAGGGAGGTTATTGCTAGCAAGTTTGATGCAAACAGTTTCCAGGGCAACAGCCGAAGTCCTGGAGTGCCTGACTCAGCACTTCCTCATTTGTGTCCAATTACTCCAACAGTCTAACAATATGGTCATTGAATCCTATTTTGCTCAGAGGTTAATTCAACATATACAAAACAGTGGTTAAACTTTTTTGTCTTTAATAGGCTCACATTAAAGATCTAGAAATACCTACTCTCTACATTTTTAAAGATTGTATACAGTCTTTTCACCTTATTATTATATAAGTAATAAAAGATTCCCAGTAATATACAACAGGGTGTAATTGTAACATATGATTAACATTCATGCTATATCAACGTTCAATTAAAGGTTAAAATATTTTATTTTAAAAGACCTTCACATTCCTAAACACTCCTCTGCAAACAATTCTCTTTATCACTAGCCCCAATAATGATCTGCTTTTTGACACTATAAATTAGTTTTTATTTTCTAGAATATAATAAATTGAATTATATAGCATTTACTCTTTTGTATACGGCTTCTTCCATTAAGCATGATGATTTTGTTAATGTTTTGAGATTCACCCATGTTGCTGTGTGTATTCAAAGTTTATTCCTTTTTATTAGTGACTAGTATTCCATACAGAAATATACCCAATTGGTTTACTCATGCACCTATGATGAACATTTGGGTTGTTTCTAATTTGGGGCTATTATGAAAAAAAAGTGTTATAAACATGTATGAACAAATTTTTTTAATGATATATGTTTTCACTTCACTTTGGCAAATACCTAGTAGAGGAATCAAAGATTGTATGCTAAACTGCCAAAATATTTTCCACAGGTATGTACCATTTTACATGCTTTCCAGCAACATTCAGATCTCTTGCCTAATTTTAACTGGATCATTTGTTTTCTTTTTTATTGAGTTGTAAGAGTTCTTTAAATGTTCAGGATAGAAGTCATTTGCCAGATATATGTATCATGAATATTTTTCCCATGTCAGAGATTACCTTTCCATTTTCTTACTGATAGATATCACAGAACAAAAGTCTTTCATTTTGATGAAATCCAGTTAATTTTTTCTTTCATGGTTTGTGTTTCTCATATTCAATGTTTTCTTCTAAATGTCTTACAGTTTTTTTATTTTTAAATTTTAGCCTATAACCCATTTTTTGTGTATGGTATGAGGTAAGAGTCACTGTTTACTTTTTTCCACACACATTATCCAGTTGTTCTAGTACATTTGAAAAGACTGTAACTTCCGCCTTTGAATTGCTTTGGTACCTTTGCCAAAAAAACAACTGAACTTATATGTGGATCTATTTCTGGACACTCAATTCTATTCCACTGATCCACCATGTCTCTCCTATCACTACTACCACGCTGTATTTAAGTAAACTTTAAAATCTGGTAACATAAGTCCAACTATGGTTTTTTCTTTATTTCTTTGACTATTAATTTGTCTTCCCTATATGTTTAATTCCTTTCAAAAAAAAAAAAAGGAACAAGACTGCTGAAATTTATATTAGAATTTCATTGAATGTACAGATCAATTTGTAGCTCAGTATTTCTTAATCCTTGTCTATATATCAGAATTATCTGGGGTACGCTGAAAGACAATCCAGGCCTGGACCCCTACCCCAAACCCATTAAGTCAATAGGTTCTAATACAGAATATAATGATTCAGAAATGCTGGTTTAACCTTTTGAAACAATTCTTACCATTAAAACTAAAGAGATCTGAGATTATAAAATGCTTTTTGTCATAAATATTGTTGGTATCTAACTAGAAACTGGGGTATCTATTTAAAAATTAGTTTCTACTTTATAAATGTAAAGACTTAAAATTTAAGTAAGACTCAGACTAAATATCAAGCCACTTGGTCATCATGCCAAACTGTAAAGAGAAGAAATTTGGAAATTTTTCAAAGATATTTGAGGAAGAAGGGGGAAAAAAGCTCAAGAGAAAAAACAACTGTCAGTCTAGAATTCAATACCTAGCTAAACTGTCATTCAAGAGTGTTTTCTTTCCTTTTTTTAAGATTTTCTTTATTTATTTGTCAGAGAGAGAGAGCACAAGCAGGGGGAGCAGCAGGCAGAGGGAGAAGCAGGCTCCCCACTGAGCAAGGAGCCCAATGCGGGGCTCAATCCCAGGACCCTGAGATCATGACCTGAGCCGAAGGCAGACGTTTAACCAACTGAGTCACCCAGGCATCCCTCAAGAGTGTTTTAAAAAGAAACCGTCAAATATACAAAAAGAGCTTACTACTAGCAGATCATAAGTGAAAGAACTATTTTTTAAAATGTACTTTAGGAAGAAAAATATTAGAACAAAGGAGTGTCACACACACACACACACACAAATACAACTAGCCCTAAACTGGGTTGTTCAGCTAAGCATTTATGGAATAACTAATCCCAATTTTGTACAAAGTATTCCAGATAACAGAAAAAGAGGTAACACTCACTGACTTTTTTTCATAAGTCTAGTATTACCTTAACATTAAAATGAAAATAGCTGTTATAAGAAAAGAACATTATATGCCAAGATCTCTTATGAAAATAGAGACAAAGTTCTCAATAAGATATTAGCAAACTAACACAGCAAGGTAGAAGAGAAAAAAACCATACAATCTTACCAGACTTGCTATCAATAAGTGGTGGAAGTCTCCTGAAATTTAATCAAATGAAAGACTCTGGGCATTAAAAAAAAAAAAAAAAAAAAAAGACAATGATCAGGACAAACCTGAGTTTATGTCAGCATTATATGAATTACAAGTATATTTTTCTTCATGCTTTTCCATATGTTTGAAACATTACATAGTTGACTGTTGAACATAGGTTTGAACTGTGAAGGTCCACTTGCACATGGATGTTTTTCAAGAAATATACATACAGTACTATAAATGTGTTTTGTCTTCCTTATGATAGTCTTAATGTTTTCTTTTCTCTAAATTACTTTATTGTAAGAACACAGTACATAATACATATAGCATACAAAGTATGTGTTCATCAGCTATTTAAGTTATTGGTAAGGCTTCTGGTCAACAGAAGGCTATTAGCAGTTAAATTTGGGGGGAGTCAGAAGTTATACATGAATTTTCAACTGCACAGGTGAGTTGATGTCCCTAACCCCCATGTTGTTCAAAAGTCTACTGTATGTCATAATTTTTTTCTTAAGTTCTAAAGGGGTGGTAATTTGTAGATCAAAGAAGATTGAAACCTAAATGCCTACAGTAAGGGATTTGAATAAGAAGTCAATTTACTCCACAGAACCCTCCAAAGACAGAACTTAAAGACAGCAATTGCCGTAGAATTTTGGAGTAAGATTTCCCACTAAAATCTGGGGCGTTGGGTTGAAAATCTACATTATTTTTGCTTATAAAAGACTATCTCCACCATATTGAATCAAGTGACTACTTCCCTCAAACTGGTGAAAATCAACTAGACAAACTCTGCATTTGGTGTCGGCAGGTGCTCAGGAGAAAACAGAGGTGAGATAGTAAGTAGACTGGTACAATCTATGTTAGAAGCAGGTCAGAAGTGATAGGAAGTTCACAACTCCAGGAGCAACCTTTAACCAGTAAAGGACAGAGGCTGGTAGATAAAGAGCCCAGTTTTCCCACACCGCAGTGGGGCAGAAATTCTGAGGTATGTTCTAAACCAGTATGGAAATATTCTGTATTTGTACTGTCCAATATGGTAACCACTAGCCACAAATGGCAACTGAGCACTTGAAATAAAGCATGTGTGACTAAAAACTGAATTCTTAATTTTATTTGGTTTATTTAAATTTATTTACTGTTTTTAGAGAGGCAGGGAGGGGCAGAGGGAGAAGGCGAGAGAGAATTTTTTTTAAAGATTTTATTTATTTATTTATTTATTTATTTATTTATTTATTTGAGAGAGGGAGGAGGGAGAGAGAGAGCACAAGGGGAGGTGCAGAGATAGAGGGACAAGCAAACTCTGCTGAGTGTGGAGCCCCATGTGGGGCTCGATCTCATGACCCAAGATCATGACTTGAGTTGAAATCAAGAGTTGGATGCTTAACTGACTGAGCCACCCAGCCGCCCCTAGTTTATTTAAATTTAAATAACCATATGTGGTTAGTAGTTAGTACTGGACAGCACAGTTCTATAGTCTTTCCAAGGGTCTCCAGTAATACTGAACCTCAACTGCCCACAGAAGAAAACCATTCAATCAATACACTTCATTAGATTTCCTCTCTTTCTGTTCTCACTTCCCTATTCTCTCATTATAATTCCTGGAATCATCTCCTGAATTAACCAAATCAAAGTACTTATGAGTATGCTTTGGAGAGGACTAAGTAATAGAAAGTCAAAAACCAAAATGAACCACAAGAAATTAGGAAATGGGAGAAAAACAAAAACAAAAAAAATCAATAAACTGTTATTAATAATCTCAGAGAGGTAAGAGGAGATATTTATTCCATGAAACAAAACATTGAATTAAAATAGGAACAGAGAACAAGAAAGTCCTCTGAGAAAATAAAACTATGGTAACAAACATTTTTTAATTCAGTAGGAGGATGGGAAGATGAAGTAAAGGACAACTAGAAAAACAAAAAGCCTAAGAGGTGGACTCTGGGAGGAAAAATATTTTTTTTAAGATTTTATTCATTTATTCAACAGAGAGAGAGCGCAAGCAGAGGGAGCAGCAGGCAGAGGGAGAGGGAGAAGCAAGCTCCCCGCTGAGCAGGGAGCCTGATTGCGGGGCTTGATCCCAGGACCCTGGGATCATGACCTGAGCCAAAAGCAGACGCTTAACCAACTGAGCCACCCCAGTGTCCCTGGGAGGAAAAAACAATTTTTTTAATTAAGCAATTATTCTAGGAGATACAATGTCAACCTAGAAGATACAGTGTCCAACTAATAGGAAGTCCAGAAAGGAGGAACTGAAAAAAGGGGAAAGAAGAAAGTACCAGAAACCACAGGAGAATTTCCCAAAATTAAAATGCATGAATCTTCTAAATAAAAAGACCCATCAAATGTCAGCACATGATTGAAAAAAGACCTATACCAAGACACACCACCACAATATAGGGTAAAGAAAATCCTAAATGCTTCCAGAGAGAAATCAGAATGGCTTTGACCTCTTTAACAGTAACACTGTATTTAAAAAGAAAAAAAGAAAAAAGACTACTGACTTCAATAGTAAACACTAGTTCCATAATCAAAGCATGCAAACACCAAAAATAGGTTTTAAAATTGTGACATAGCTACAGTAAGAGAATGGAAGAAGAGTGGAAGGACAGGAATCTGAGAAACCTAAACTCTCAATAGTAAGAACTGCTGAAACCAACATATTGGCAGAGGCAGATTATTTTAAATTATGCAGACAAACACCATAATAAACAGTGAAAAGAATTTGGAGTGATTATGTCTGCAGAGCAAGGCTAGAGTGTAGGGAAGAACTAGAAAGGGGACTGGAATTTTCATTTTAAGTCTTTTAGTACCATTTCATTTTTTAACTGTGTGCATGGGTTACTTTGAAAGAAATAAAATCATGCCAAAAATTGAGAAATTTTATATTAAAACTTTTTGAGCTTTCGAAACTATTTTTGATTATTAGCTGTAAAGAGATGGTATAAGTAACTGGAATCCAGAGATAACTGCAATGTAGGTAATTATCTACTACTCGTTTTAGCCTTCTCATTTAGTAAAACATAAGAAAATGCTAACAGGAAAAACAGCTAAACCTATTCATTCATTCCGATGAGAGAGAAGTAGGATATTAATAAATTCATTTATTTTTGTCCTTAAAATACACAAAATAAAACCAGTGGGGAAGTTTAAGTTCTTTATGTTTTACAACATTAATATTAAAATTGATCCCTATCACTTGAGGACAATCAGTGACCTGGGTGTTCACAGAAATGTACAAAATAGACGCTCGGATCTGTTAACAAAATGATCAAAGGGGATTCTGCAAGCCACGCTCCTGAAAAACAAGGAAATGACAGTACCAATTTAAAACTGACCGTGGATACTACGCAAGGAGTAACTGATAACTGACTAGTGTATATTTAACCACTTCTAGTTTCAGTTTCATCTCTCCTCTCTTCCAGCTAACCTTTTGCCCTTTCACTGCGTCAGGTTCCCATTAAATAACCGAACCACGATAAAACACAGAAAAGGAAATAATGACATCAGAACGTCTACAACAGGGGAATAAATTCACTCTTATTAGGAGATCTTACTAGTGAGAGTATCACTTGAACATTAGAAGTGAGACCATAGAGAGGAAAAACTTCAGGAATTTCAGTAATCTTTTTTTTTTTAATTCACCAAATATTTTAAGAAATAATACCTTAAATATGGGAAAAACTGGCAAGCCTTCTCTAGGATAGTGAAAGCACTGTACTATGATATTAATCTTGGGCAAAGAATTATAGTTTTCAGTTCATAAGTAATTCAACATTAATATTCCTTATTAAATACTTGTTTTTGGCAGCTTACCTTGATATTTTTTTTTATTTTTCATTTAACAGCATTATTGTAATAAAATCAATCAACTTCTTCTGTCTCAGAATTTTAATACAACTTCTAGAGCAAATGTTCCCAATTCTATTAAAATATTGAACCTTCAAAACTTAAACTTTTATTATCTAGCACAAATAAGTAACTATCAAGTTGATTTGTGTTTAGCTTTATATAAAAATCAAAATGAAATCCTTAATTCTCACACTAATAAATAACCTTACTAAATATTACAGTCCACATAATAGACCTATAGAATGTGAAGAGAATAATGGTCTACTATTCCCAGCAGAACCAAAGAGAAGGAAAAGAACCAGTAGGCCAATACTTTAAATTTTTAAAGTGATAAGACTAAAAATAACAGCTATTCCTTTAAACTAAATTTCTATCTCTGTTGTTGGAGGTACCCATAATTAATAAAGAATTTTAACAGCAGTAAATACTATATTTCTCAGGAAAATAACCTTCTTGAGATAGCAATATCTACTAGAAGGATTAAATGGTCTCTTGAAAGTTTCCAGCTCTAAGGTACTGAGATCTTATTAACATAGAACATTTTCCCCCTAACAGAACTACCTACTCTAATATTATTCTTTTGTAGGTTTCACTAAATAACACTTTATGCTTTAAAAATGAGAAGCTGTTTCAAAGGGAGCCAGACTTTCTCCCTAAGTTGACTGGAAATGAGACAAACTTACTCAGTCTTTCATATGAAGAAATAAAATGATGTGATTGGCACAGTATAAACTTCGGTGATTAAACAACATTATAACTTGCTGAAAACTCATAAAGGAGTCAAACATTTCCAGTATAATCCTAAAAATAAAATGTAAACAGTTATAGAATGAGAAGTCATTAGTAAAGAGTTATTTGCAAATCTGAAGTCTTTGGTAATCAACAAACAAGGTATACTTTTTCATGTATTTTATATCACTTAACAGAAAAGATGCTTCCACATGAGATAAAAGTTAAAATTTATTTTTATAAGAAAGGCTCCTTGATAAGAATGATTGAACCTGGGTAAATATAAAGTATTAAATAAGTCTCAAAAATCACCTTGTATTTCCCTTGTATGAAGCTTTTCCCCATATGCTTGGACCTGTCAGTATAGGGTAAGCAGAATCTTAACCTATCATATGCTAGAAAAAGTCAAGGTTGGAAATATCTGAACTTCTACAAAGCCAAAGAATTTTTGCCAGGACTATGTGGATTTGGAAAAAGAGGAATTCCAGTAAATTCCAAGTAACCATTTGTTCCCACAGAGAAATAAAACTGATTTGTTCAGTTTTGGAATGGATGGACTTTTCATTTGACAGAGCCAACAGAGAATTATAAAGCTTAGCTCCTTTAAGCCACAACCAGCTAAGATGCAGGCATCATTAGTGTGAATCTCAGATGAGGAGAAAGTCAGGTTTCAAAAGAAGTTTTCAGAAAAACAACTCCTCTAACATTTCTTAAGATCACCTATGAAGACTTGGGTCAGTCATTTTCCTCCAGGTGCACCATGCTGCATGGGCTCTGAGGAAAGGCAGAACTGGTTCTTAATACCAGTTCAGTAAATACCAGCTGCCTAACCCTGCTTGCTTTCTCTAAGCTTGTTTCCTCAATTATAAAGAAGACAACCATAACCCTGTTTGGAGGACTACTTCACAAACTTTATAAAAGGGAGGATAAAGAAATGATCATACGGATTAAAAGTAGCTGAAACCAATCGTAAACAATTTTTTCAGCCAACAGTGAAAAAGGAAACACTAAGTCTTTGTATGAGGCCACCATAATCCTATTACCAACATCTGACATGGACATTATGAGAAAAGAAAATTACAGACCAACACGTCTCATGAACATAGATGAAAATTCGAAGAATAATAATATAATTTTGCAAGATATATCCTACAACATATATATAGCATAATATATATGACCAAGTAGGATTTATTCTAAGAATACAATGTTGGCTCAACATTCAGAAATAAACCAGAGTAAATCACTGCATACACAAAATGAAAAAGAGAAATCCCAGGATCATCTCAATAGATTCAGAAAAAAGTGTATGATAAATTTAATACTCATTCATCATTTAAAAAACCTCTCAGCAATCTAGGAATAGAACATAAATTCCTTAAAATGATAAAAGGTATCTATGACCCCCCAAAAAACCCCCAAACAAAAAACACCACATACACACACACCAACTACAGTTAATATCAATCGTAATGGTAAAATACTGAATACCTTCCCCTGAGGTTGGGGAAAAAATGACACTGTCCACTATCATCATTTCTATCCACCATTACATTGGAGGTTCTAGTCAATATAAGGTAATAAAAGGGTGGGTATAAAGAATAAAGATCAGAAAGAAGTAAAATTGCCTTTACTCATAGCTAATATGATTATATACATAGAAAATGCAAAGAAATCTACAAACAAGAAACTATAATAAACAAGTGAATTTAGTAAGGCTGTCTGATGTAAGTTCAAGACTTCTATTATATTTCTCTGGGGTAATAAACAGAAAACGAAATTTAGGAAACACCATTTATTATATAATAACAAAAATCAAATAATAAATCTAAGATGGGTAAAATATACTGAAAACAAAAAACCAGAAATGATATGAAAAAATGCTCAACATCACTCATCACCAGGGAAATACAAATCAAAACCACAATGAGATATCACCTCATACCTGTCAGAATTGCTAAAATCAAAAACACAAGAAACAACAGGTGTCGGCAAGGACGTGGAGAAAAAGAAACCCTCACGCTGTTGGTGGGAATGCAAACTGGTGCAGCCATGTAGAAGACAGTATGGAGGTTCCTCAAAAAGTTAAAAATAGAATTACCCTATGGCCCAGCAATTCCACTACTGGGTATTAATCCAAAGAAAATGAAAATATTAATTCAAAAAGATATATGCACCCATGTTAACTGCAGCATTATTTACGATAGCCAAGATGTGAAAGCAACAGAAATGCCTATCCATTGATGAATGGATAAAGACGATGTGATATATATATATATAATGGAATATTACTCAACCATAAAAAAGAATGAAATCTTACCATCTGCAACAACATGAATGGACCTAGAGGGTAAAATGCTCAGAAATAAGTGAAAGACAAATACCATATGATTTCACTCATATATGGAATTTAAGAAACAAAGTAAACAAAGAAAAAAGAGACAAAAAAACACACTTAGAGAACAAACTAGTGGTTGCCAGACAGGAGGTGCACTGGGGGTAGGAGTAAAATAGATAAAGGGATCAAGAGTATAATTATCTTGATGAACACTAAGTTATAGAATTGTCAAATCATTATATTGTACACCTGACACTAATATAATGTGTTACGTTCATTACACTTCAATAGAAAAAAAAAGACTAATAAAAACAAAAATAAAATGTATTATTAAAAAGTAAATTTAAAAATGAGAAAAATATTTAACAATGTAAATAAATGGAGATACAGACCACAGTTCAGTTGGAAAACTAAATATTGTTATGACACCAATTCTCCCCTATTAATCTGTAGGTGCAATGCAATCCCAATCAAAATCCTAGGAACCTTCTTTGTGGTAATTAACAAACTGACCCTAAAATTTATATGGAAATGCAAAGATCCCAGAGTAGCCAAGCTCTTCTTCCATCTTTTAAGAAGAACAAACTTGAAGTACTTACACTAACAGATTTCAAGATTTACTATAATGTGATAGTATGACAATGGTCAAAGGATGGACAAATAAGACCAATGAAACAAAGTCTAAAAATAAATCCACACATATATAGACACTCAGCCTTTGAAAAAGACATCACCACAAATATGTGGGGGAAAAGACAATCTTTTCAATTAATGGAGCCAGAGTACTGGAAAAACACGAACCTTGAAAAACATTGAAAAAACAATGAACCTTGACCCCAATTTCACACCATGAATGAAAATTAATTCAAGATAGATCACAAAAAGTGATCTAAAAGTGAAAGGTAAAACTGTAAAGCTTCAAGAAAAAAATATAAGAGAATACCTTTATGATCTTCTGTGTGGGCAAAGATTTTTCAAGTTAATATTCAAAAGACTATTTAACTACTCACTAAAAACTAAAGCTACCAAGTTACTAAAAGCTACTAACATACTGGAAAAAAAAATAAGCTGGACTACATTAAAATTAAAAACTTCTGTTCACCAAAAGTTATCACTGAGAACAAAAAGATAAGCCACAGACCACCAGGAGATATTTCCTCCGATACATAAATCCAGAAACGATTTTATATATAGAATTCCTAAAGAATATAAAGAACTGCTATAAATCAATAATAAAAAAGTCAATCCAATTTTTAAAAGATTTTTAAAATTTATTTATTTGAGAGCATGACCAGAGCGGCGGGGGGTTTGGGGCGGGGGGGGGGGGGAGGAACAGGACAGAGTGGGAGAGAGAAAATCCCAAGCGGACTCCCAGGCTGAGCACAGAGCCCAACACAGGGCTTGATCCCATGACCCTGAGATCACAACCCTGAGCTCACCGCTTCGAGATCACAACTGGAGCTGAAACCAAGAGTTGGAGGCTAAACCAATTGAACAACACAGGGGCCCCCAAAACAACACAATTTTTTTAAGGGCCAAAAGATCTAAATAGGAACTTCACAGAACAGAATATCCAAATGGCCAGTCAACATATATAAAGCATTCAAGCACCATGAAATGCAAATTACACATATCACAGAACAGCCAAACACTCATTCGAGATGTTAATTAGCATATGGAGATTGGAATTCTCATCAATTGCTACTGAGTGTGTAAACTGGTACAACTTTGGAAAACTGCTTGGCAGTTTCTTCAGAGGTTAAATATATACCAACCCTGTAATTCAGTAAACCTACTCCTGAGTATATAGTCAACAACAATTAATATATATAACTATCAAACATAAACATGTTCACAATAGCTTTGGTATTAATGGTCCCCCAAAAATAGAAATAACTCAAATGTCCATAAACTACAGGATGAATAAATAAATTGTGGTACATTTATACTACAAATACCACACAGAACTATAAAAGAAACTAGTGGGACATGTAGTAACATGGATGAATCTTACAGGCATTCTTTTCAGTAACTGAAAACAAATATAAAAGATGACATACCAATAATCTGATTTATATGAAATTCATAAATAGGCAAAAGAAACAGAAGGAGACAGAAGTTAAAATATTGGTTATACATGAAGGGAGCAATGACTCCAAGGGTGAACAAAGATTTCTTCCAGTGTCCTGGGAATGCTGTGTATTTGACTCTGGCTGGTGATTGCACAGGTATATATGCCTATGAAAACTTTCACTGAGCAGTATATTTAAGATTAGTATACTTATAGTAGGCACATTTTACCTCAATGGAAAAAAAATTTTTTGATCCCTAAATTTAAAAAAAAAACAGAAGCTTCAACGTGGAATTTGGACGTATATGCAAAGAAGTTACTTAAGAGCTAGTCATCTTACAATTTACATGGTTCACATAAAGGCACAGATAATAATTAATTGAAATTAAAATCATATTAAAAAGAAGAGTCAACATTTATTGGGAGGTGATAATATCTTAAGCACTGTACCAAAACCATACCTACACATATAATCTAGACATTAATTGCTGCCCTGCAACAAACCTACTAGATAGTTACTGGTTGTTGTTTTGTTTTGTTTTGGTAGTTACTTTTTTTGGTGGGGGGATGGGTAGAGGGAGAGAGAGAATCAAACAGAATCTTAAACCCCTCTAGCGTGGAACCTGACTCAGGGCTTGATCTCACCTTGAGATCACTGACCTGAGCAGAAATCAAGAGTTGGATGCCTAATCAACTGAGCCACCCAGGCACCCGTGGTAGTTACTTTTTTTTTTTTTTTTCAAGATTTTACTTATTGAGAGAGAGAGGGAGTGCGTGAGAGTGACAGCACAAGCAGGCGGGAAGGGCAAAGGGAGAGGGAGAAGCAGACTCCCCACTGAGCAGGGAGCCCGACTTGGGGCTTGATCCCAGGACCCTGGGATCATGACCTGAGCTGAAGGCAGACGCTTAACCAACTGAGCCACCCAGGCGCCCCAGTAGTTACTATTTTTAATTAGTAGTTTTAGAGATGAGAAAACAGTGATGACTAGATTTGCTCTTATGAAATTTTAAATCAGTTGATCTCAGTAAACACAATTTGTCTTGCATAAAATAGTTCTCTAAATACACTAACAAAAAGTGCTATGTCAATTTCCTACCACATTATCTAAACCTCCTCCTCCTCCACCACTCGGTCATCTTACTCTCCCTTGTTTTACTTCATGACACACACTACCTTCTGATAATAAATTATATATTTTTGTGCCTATTTGCTTACTTTCTTTTTTTTTTTTTAAACAGTGTCTTTTTTTTTTTTTTAAGATTTTATTTATTCTTTCAACAGAGAGACAGCCAGCGAGAGAGGGAACACAAGCAGGGGGAGTGGGAGAGGAAGAAGCAGGCTCCCAGCGGAGGAGCCTGACGTGGGGCTCGATCCCAGAACGCCAGGATCACGCCCTGAGCCGAAGGCAGACGTTTAACGACTGAGCCACCCAGGCGCCCCCTATTTGCTTACTTTCTATCTCCCCAACTAGAATATAAGTTCCATGAAGTCAGAGACTGTCCATGATGTTCATTGCTCTACCCCTAGCACCTAAACCTAGGCCTGGCGTATAATGAACAGCTAACAAATAGGAGTGGATGGAATCACAAACATCCTACTCAATTCTGTACCCTTTGCTATAACATCTATGAAACGAAGAAATAACCTATTTTACAAATATATTAATCTATATAACCTTGATATAGATCTTTGATTTTGGACAACTACTTCATATAGTCAAAAAAGAATTTGGAAAACTATGTTTAGCATGTTAAACTAATAGAGATGATTATCTTCCACTTATGTCATGAACAACATAACCATCCAAATGTAAATTTTAGAACTGTGGAGCCAACTAAGCATAGCGTACATCATGGTTTTAGGAAAAAGATAGTTGGGACCAGCATCCTGAAGACCAATTACTGTACTCGGCATTGATGCAGGGCTAACAGGGTGATGACTAAAGAACTCCTGACGTCTGTAGGGATGGATGGTGGCCCTTTCACGGAATTCTACTGCGTAGGACACTCCTACGCCTTGATCCCACTTCCTTTGACCAGCCTGCTGTAGCCACTATCTCTGCTCTGCTTTAACCTCTCTTGCTATGGTCTTTAACTTTTCCTTCTTTGCTGTATCTTTGTCCCTCTCTTTAACACATTTAGATGTACACCTATTTTTAAAGTGTGTGTGTGCACACACACGCTCACACACATTTCACACACATCTTTCTTGTTTCTTGTTTTCCCCCAAAATGCCATTCTTTTGACTCCACTGGCACTTTCTCCAAAAATTACATAACCTCTACTTCTCACTCCCAAAATCATATTGAATCCTAAAAATTGCCAATAATGATATCCATCACCAAATCAAACTGCCTTCTTTAGCTACCTCAATGCATCATTTAACCAACCGAGCCACCCAGACATGCCCCTCGATGCATCATTTAAAACAGAACACATCTTCCATCTTTCAACTGTCTCCTCTTGACATGCATGATCTCATGCCTTGCAGGTTTTGTTGGGTATGAACTTCAAAGGAATTTAGGAGGCCCTCTTTAAGGGAAAAAAGTAGGATTACAAATACAAAATTAGGTGCAAAGGCAAATACTTTTTGGGGCACCTGGGTAGCTCAGTCAGTTAAGTGTCTGGCTTGGGCTCAGGCCATGATTTCAGGGTCCTGGGATCGAGCCCCACATCGGGCTCACTGCTCAGCGGGGAGGCTGCTTCTCCCTCTGGCCCTCCCCCTCAACTCACGCCCACTGTCTCTCTCAAATAAATAAATAAATAAAATCATTTAAAAAAAAAAAGAAGAAAGGCAAATACTTATACAAAAGAGGGGGAAAAACATATCAGAAACATCACAAAAATTCAGGAAAAAACAATATAATTCTAGAAATAAATTCCCTGACACACGTGTAGAATATGTTTTCCACATTTTTACTGCATGTTTCACGATCCTCTCTTCCATGACAATGATATGTAAGATTTTCTATAAAGCGATTTTAAAAACTTCCTATAGACTCAATTGTTATTTATATTTTAGAAGATATTCTTTTAGGTTCACAAACGCTTACTGGCCCATATCATACAATTTTGGTATTGTTTCTTTTATTTACAAGCTTTGAGAAGAATTTTCCCCAAAATAGCTTCTGGCTCTGTATATTTTAAACTGTGTTTCTCTTGCCCTAACCACATACTTCTACCATCAGGCCCTACAGAATATGTTCATATAACCTGTGATCTCTGGCCTGGCATCTTTGTGCCAAAACACTGAACCAGCACGGAGGACAAGAAGAGTATTTCTAGGTGTCATTCCTATAGCAGAACGGTTGGCAAAAACGTACATGACAATGAACCAAATAAATATATGCCACCCAACCTAATTATAACTCTAATTCAACTTTCCCCTAGCTAGACCCCAAAAATGTCCGCAGTACTTCAATGCCACATAACATGAGGGTAAGTCAAGAATGGAAAGAGACAGCAAACTTAAAGTATTTTATTTTTTGAAATCCTACAGAAACCTATGGCCACGTGAATACCTTTCTCCCAAAGTCTTGGAAGAAATTTTGCACAAGTGAGAGACCTGAAGCTTAAGTTTAATTAGGTTCATGGTAAGTTCTCCACATCCTACTACCCTAGTTCTGTTTTCTTCAGTCTTCCTCTTTACCATGCCAACCACAAAATATAGGTACTTCCCATAATCTTTGCCTTTCTCCCCAAAACCTGCACAGTATAGTTACTTCCCGAAGTCATTTTGTCCTTAATTTAACTCCATCTACACTCTTTTTTTCTCAGTCTCATCCATTACCAAGCTTCATCTATGACCTTCCAGGCTAACAGTTCTCCCTCTAGAATCTAGGGACTAGACTATCAAATTCACAGGGAAGAAAGCCAGTCTTGTGGTTTGCATGAACTCCAGGGGGCTTATAGCAAGCCCTCCACGAAATACACTAACTTCCAAAGTGTATCTCTGGCCTCATTCTTTCCAACTCCAAACCTGCCATCTTAAACTGCCTACGCACTTCTCCCACCAAGGTAACTTCTGCCCCTACCCTCAGGAAAACACACATAAAATCCCATAGCACACGGAATATCCTGAATTTCATTTTAAAAACTCAATGATACATTCGAAACTCTTATTAAGTAATTTTCACAGTAGCCTTTAAGGAAATTAAGATACAACAAAATTATAGGCCTCGATCAAGAAAAATCCATATTATTCTACCTCTAATAGCTTAAATTTATCCCTTAAAAACAAGTTAAGTGGCTCAGCCATATGGACCTAATTTTAATAACTTATCTGGGAACATACTCAGTGCCCTATACAAAGACACCATAATTAGAAATGCAAAGCCTCCAGCTAGCTATCAAACATGAACCAATAAAATACTCTGGGGAAAGAAAATACAGTAAGACTAAATATCAATAGCTAAGTAACAATAAATATGCCTGTATACATAAGTCTTAAAGTTTATACACAGAGTGTACTCAGACAATACAGAGTACATATGCAGTCATGTAGTCCTGCACCACTGAAAGACCTCATTGTAAACACACTCCTAAAACAAAAGAGTTCCCAAGCAAACAGAACAAACTGCTGAGCTAAGTGTGTCACTGACGTAGCTGACTATTTGCCTTCAGTTGCTAGGATTCAGTGTATCCATTTCTCTCTAGGCTTTAAAACATGCAACTCTTCCATGGTCTAAAGATTCCATAGTTAAGCAGAAGATGGACCAAAAGCTTGATATATATATATAAAAAAAAAAAAATCCCAAATAAAATCTCTAATTTCTTGAAAACAATCATGTTTTCTCTATGGTTAAAAAAAAAAAAAGCAAACGGAAGTGAAATTTTTATTTTCTTTACCAAAAACAACAGCAAAACTCAATTTCAACAAAATGAAATGAAAAGGCAAACTGCATACTTTCAAGTTACCATCACCGTAAGAAGATGCTGAGCGCAGCTTTAAAAGAAAATAGCTCCTGCCTATTCAGAAACTTTTTGAATCTCCGTAATCATAAAGGGCATTTTGGAATATTCAAAAAAAGAAATTATGTGGTGATCTGAGTGAACTCCTGACGCTGCTCCAGTTAGCATCCATTTCACCTTTGGAATTATAATCCTAAAATATGTTCATCGATTAGATACTAATAAATAAGCTGACTTGTATGTCATCTACATAATCTTTGAGAGAAGAAATAAGAAATCTCCTTGTTAGGCAAATAAAACAGAAATAGTGTCAACCTCAGACTATTTTTTATGGTTCCATAACTATCATCCTGTCTCAAATTAGGGTAAGAAAGTTCCCCCCAGGAACTTGCATTTTCTCTTGGTACGGCACAGGTATGATGCATCAAGTGGGCTTGAAATACCTTTGGTTGACAGCAAAAACAATCAAACTTGCAGGAAAACATACAGAAGCTCAATATTTAATAATAAACAACACAGTTTCATTGTTAGGAAAACAGCAGCAGTAAACAATGCTGCTTCACATTCCCCACTGGTTTTCCATCATTTAAATATTTTTCAGTTTTTAGATACTTTACAATGCAACTTCCACACTTTATTTCAAGATTCAAATATTTCCAATCAATTCAACCTAACTTATTATAAGCTCATTATGAATGTGTTATTTAAATAACAGTGAGGAAGTCAAATTAATAATTTTCCTACCTATACAAAATTTTATATCTTCACTCCCTGACAATATTCTTCACAAATCAGAGTTCCATTTTAGTAAAAAGCACCCTAAATGGCTATTAGCTTAATTTTTGTTCCAAGTGTCTGGCTTTTCATTCTCACATCTGTAAGTAAAGCAGGGGTATTTGGGAGATATTTCAGTCCAATTTTACAAAATCACCATTATCAAAAGGAACAAATATAAGTAAAATTTACTTAGAACAATAAGCTTGCATTCTTCTATTTTACAAATTATTTTACAAATTATTTTATAAATTATTTTAATAAATGACACTTGGCGTTAACAAATAACATTGGCTTATTTTTTTAAGTTAACTCTAAAACTCAAGTTTTTTTTTTAAGTAAACTAACATATTGCCTTATTTTTAAGATAAACAGATATTAAGGTGCTTTATAATTTAAAATGAGCATAAAGGTAATTTCATCTTGACTGAATTCAAGGTTTTTTTTTTTTAAACCATTTTATTTATTTGTGAGAGAGAGAGAGCACCAGTAGGGGGAGCGGCAGGCAGAGGGAGAAGCAGACTCCTTACTGAGCAGGGAGCCCGATGCAGGATTTGATCCCAGGACCCTGGGATTAAGACCTGAGCCAAAGGCAGGCACTTAACCAACTGAGCCACCCAGGTGTCCCTTGAATTCAAGTTTTAATCAATGATTGAAGAAGCTAGATGTTGGGGCATCTGGGTGTCTCAGTTGGTTAAGCATCTGACCCTTGATCTCAGCTCAGGTCTTGATCTCAGGGCCATGAGTTCAAGCTCTGCATTAGGCTCCACACTGGGAATGGAGCTCATTAAAAAAAAAAAAAAAAAAAAAAGCTAGGTGTTTTCCTGCCATTTAAAATTGAAAATAATGTCTCAATTTAAGGTAAATTATTCTAAGAAAGAAAATTATTCCCAAGAAAGAAAACCTTCCTTCTATATCTTAGAAACTGACCACTATTTCAATATTCTCAAATTAATTACGGGGCCTAAGCAACTTCTACTAATCACTAACATTATTTTCTTTAAAGTATAGATTCAGCACTAAAAGTTACATAACCTGTATTAGGGAGGTTATAAAATATAGTAGATGCCCACAATCAGCTCTTCTTTAAGGACAGAATTAAATATTTATCATTAGCACTTAAGTGTTAAGAATTCAGGTTCAGGGGCGCCTGGGTAGCGCAGTCGCTAAGCGTCTGCCTTTGGCTCAGGGCATGATCCCGGCGTTCCGGGATCGAGTCCCACATCAGGCTCCTCCGCTGGGAGCCTGCTTCTTCCTCTCCCACTCCCCCTGCTTGTGTTCCCTCTCTCGCTGGCTGTCTCTGTCAAATAAATAAATAAAATCTTTAAAAAAAAAAGAAAAAAAAAAGAATTCAGGTTCAGGGGTGCCTGGGTGGCTCAGTCAGTTAAATGTCTGTCTTCTGCTCAGGTCATGATCCCGGAGTCCTGGAACTGAGTCCCACATTGGGCTCCCTGCTCAGCAGGAAGTCGGCTTCTCCCTCTGCCCTTCACCCAGCCCGTGCTCTCTCACTCTCTCTCTCTCTCAGAAAAATAAAATCTTAAAAAGAAAAAAATTCAGGTTCAAAAAAAGCTATGAGTGATCTGCAGAATTCAAATGGAAGACATGTATCCCCATCAAATAAAATGAATGTTAAAAAAAAAATTCAATTAAGCAGTGAAAAGACTGGTGGAAGAGGTTAGTTATAAACTAGGTATGGGTGCAAAATTTCTTCTACCTACATCCAACTAAAAAATTTTGATCACTTAAATCATGTGGGCTTGAAGTAAATATGGATGAAAGTCTAATCTCATCCCTAGGGTACGGACTTAATTCAGCAACTATAAAAGGGCTTACGATGCCCACCTGTAGCACAGGTGGAATCACTCTGGCCACATGCAGTCCTAGGGCTCATTTCACAGACAAAAATCCATGATCAATGAGAAACTTCAAGTCACTGAGGATGATAACCAAAACCTGAAATTTCAGCTTCAGGATGCTTAATGTGATAACCCTAAATTTGGGGGAATGTATAACCTCAATTCAAGAAAGATGAGAAAATGTTACCTTAGGGGTTAGTTGTCTTCCAAGACTAGAAAAGTTTAAAATTAAATGAGATAATGAGTGAATCAAACGCACAGTAGGTCTGAGGAGGATATAGTACATCCATATCCAATCTGGGGCAGGGTGTGTGGTGGGGGTAGTAACAGATTAATACAACTGTTTTCAAACTTTGGAAAACAGTTCGGCAGTACCTAGCAAAACTGAAGACAGATACAACCTACAATCTAGTAAGTCCAACCAGGGTAAATATAGGGAAATATCATGCCTGTGAACCAAATATATGCAGAGAACTGCAATCATATGATGTATACTTTCCAACCATAATGAAATTTGACTAGAAATCAGTAACAAAAAGATAACAGAAATATTCCAAACACTTAGAAATTAAATTAAGTAAGCTACGGTTCAAACAGGAAGTTCAAAGGGAAACTAGAAAACAGTTTGAACTGAGTAAAAATTAAATACAACATACCAAAATTTATGGCATGCAGATAGGGTTTTGCTCACAGGGAAAAGTAAACATTAAATGCTTATATTAGAAAAGGAGAAAAATTAAAAAAAGAAAAAATCAATAATCTAAGCTTCCACCTTAACAAGCTAGGAAAAGAAGAAAATAAACCTAAAGCAAACAGAAAAAAGGTAATAATGGTAAGATCAGACATCAGTGAAAGTGACAACAGAAAAACCAGACAGAAAATAATACAACCAAAGCTGATTCTTTGAAAAGATTTTTTAACTAAGATAAACCTTGGGCGCCAGGCTGGCTTAGCTGGTAGAGCATGTGACTCTTGACCTCTAGGGCTGGGAGATCAATCCCCACGCTGGACATAGAGCTTACCTTAAAAAATTTTAAGTAGATTGGTGGTGATGTTAATAAATGTAAAAAACAAACAAACAAACAAACAAACAGATAAACCTCTAACAAAACTGACAGAGAAAAAAGAAAGCAAAGCACTAATTACCAACAATAGGAATGAAAAAGGAATAACACTACAGACCCCACAGAATGCAAAAGGGTAACAAAAGAATACTCCAAACAACACTTTGCATACAGACAACTCAGAAGAAATGGACCAACTCCCTGAAAACCACAAACTATCAAAACTCACCAATGATGGAAAAGATGCTCTGAACAATCCTATAATTATTAAATAAACTTAATACATAGTTTAAAACTTTCCAAAGAGAAAAAAGAAATTTCTAGTCCCAGATGGTATCTCTGGCAAATTTCTCCAAACATTTCAAAAATAAATAAAATCAATTCTACGTACTCTCTTCTGAAAATAGAAGAGAGAACACTCTCTAACTCATTTTGGGGGCCACCATTACCCTGATACAGAAACAGTGCACAAAGAAAACTACGAACCTATATCCCTCATGAACACAGAGGCAAATATTCTCAACAAAATATTAACAAATCAAATCCAGCAATATACGAGAATAATAATGCACTACAACCAAGTGGGACTTATCCCAGTAATACAAAGCTGGTTCAATATTCAAAATCCAGAGGTGCCTGGGTGGCTCAGTTGGTTAACTGTCTGCCTTCAGCTCAGGTCATGATCTCGGGGGTCCTGGGATCGAGCCCCACATCGGGCTCCCTGTTCATGGGGGAGCCTACTTCCCCCTCTCCCTCTGCCCCTTCCTGACACTCATGCCCTCCCTCTGTCTCTCTCAAATAAATAAATAAAATCTTTAAAAAATATATGCAAAATCCAATCAGTGTAATCCACCATATTAGCAGTCTAAAGAAAAAAAGACAAATATGATCATATCACTTGATGCAGAAGAAGCATTTCACAACATCCAACTCTTAGCAAACTAATAGAAAGAAATTTCCCTAAGCTAATAAAAAACATCTATAAGAAAGGTACAGTCAATACAATATTTAATGGTGAAAGACTGGATGCCTTCCCCCTAGATTAAGAACCAGGAAAAGGTATTGACTCATCACTCCTATTCAGCATGGTAGTGGAAGTCCTAGCCAGTTCAAAAAGGCAAGAACTCTACTCTTAGGTATTTATGCTAGAGAAATAAAAACACAAAAATCTTTACATGAATGTTAACAGCAATTTTATTCATAATCAACATAACTGGAAACAACCCAAATATCCTTCAACAAGTGAATGGATAAACAAACGGACATCCAGCCCATGGACTACTACTCAGCAATAAAAAGGAGTATGTTGGTACACACAACAACTTAGAAGAATCTCAAAGGCATTACGCTAAGTGAAAGAACCCAATCTCAAAAGGTTACATACTGTATGATCCTATTTCTGACATTCTCAAAAAGATAAAACTACAAGGAAAGCAAGAGGATTAGTGGCTGCTGAGGGTTAGGAAAGGAGAGAAGATACCACTACAAAGACATAGTACAAGGGAACTTTGGGGGGTAAAGGAACTAACTAGTCAGTATTCTGATTGCTAGGATGGATCCACAAATCTATACTCTTGTTAAAATTCATCCAACTTAAAAAAAAATTCATCCAACTATGGACCGAAAAGGTCCATTTTATTATGTTAATTAAAAATTTTTAATTAGGAACCCCTGGGTGGCTCAGTCAGTTAAGCATCTGACTTCAGCTCAGGTCATGATCTCAGAGCCCCTGATTGAGCCCCGCATAGGGCTCCCTGCCCAGCATGGAGTCTGCTTCTCCCTCTACCTCTTCCCAGCTTGCACTCTCCCTCAAATAAACAAATAAAATCTTTAAAAAAATTTTATTTTAATTAAAAAATAAAAGTTAAGTACCTAAGGTTTGGGGGAAGCAGTAAATGAGACTGTTCATAATAAAACGCTTTGCATAATTCTAACACATAGGAAATATTCATCATATATGTAAGTTATTTTTATTAAGTCCTAACCCAAAAAGGTAAAGATTATGGGCTACCTCACCCTTTATCAAGGGCCTCACACCAAAGCCTTGATTACTTCCCTAATCTCCAGAGTAATTTAGCATAAGAATAGAAGAGATTAAAAAAGAGGAAGAAGAGATAAGTTTCTTCCCTTTTTTTGATACATTCAAATGTATTCTGAAATGATAAGACCAAAAAAACTATAAAATATAATCAAATTAAGTACCATTAAGTATCTTTCTCATCCTAGGTTCTACTCCTAGTTTTTGTTTCATTCGAGTTTAAATTGGAAAAAAAAAGAAAGAAAGAAAAACAAGACTAGAATCCTATACATAAGCCCACAAATATATTACCAATTGATTTTAGACAAGGGTGCCAACGCAATTCAATGGCGGGGAAAGAAAAGTCTGTAACAGTGCTGGAACAACTGGTTATCTACATGGAAAAAAGAAATCTTGACCCTCACTCCATTCACAAAAAAATTAATTCAGGTTATAACATAGACCATAAAGTTCTCAGATGAAAACATAAGAGAATATCTTTGAGATGTTTAAGTAGAAAAAGGTTTCTTAGAATATAAAAAAGCACTAAGTGTGAAGGAAAATAATACATTAGACTTGAAGAAAATAAAAAATTCCTGCTAAGCACAAGTTATCATTAAGAAAAAGATAACAGCCTATGAGAAAATATTCATGATACGTACATATGGAAAAGGACTCATGAATATGTAAAGACCTCCTACAAATCAATAATTTTAAATTTTTAATTCAATTTTTGAATTGAATGAATTTTGAACTGAATTCAACATTCAGTTTTTAAATTAGGAAAAGACTTGAACCAATACTTCACAAAAGAAGATAATACAAATGGCCAATAAGTACATAAAAAGACATTCAATATCATCAGGTACTGTACAGCTAAAACATCAAGTGTTGATAAGGATGTGGAGCAACTGGAACCATCATACACTGCTGACGGGAGAGTAAGTTGGTACAACCACTTTGAAAAAATGTATGTCGGTTTCTTACCTATTTAAATACACATCTACTATATGACTTAGCACTTCTACTCTTAGGTATTTATCCAAGAGAAAGGATATGTTACTACAAAAAACACTTGTACAAGAATGCTCAGAGCAGCCTAATTCATTTGCTGAAAACTGGAAACATAGACATCAACATAAAAATGTATAAACAAATTGTGACAAAATAAATTGTAATATAGTCGTAAGTATATTCATTCAGTGAACATATTCATTCAATATGTTCATAGAACTAATATATATAACAACATGGATGAATCTCCAAACATTACATGGCATAAAAGAAGCTCAAAACAAAAGAAAGCATACTATATAATTCTATCTACATAAAATTAAAAAACATAAATCTATGGTAACAGAAATCAATAAATGGCTACCTCTAAGAGGCAGGCAGGAATTGACTATAAAGGGACTCAAGGTAATTTTCTAGGGTGGAGGAAATGTTTCATCTCTCGTCTGAGATCATAATTATGTAGGTATATGCAAACATCAAAACTCACTGAACTAGATACTTAAGTATATAAATTATACCACAATTTAAAATTTTCTGAATGTTAAAAAATAGGCAAATCAGAAAGTGATTAGCAACATAAATAAGAAAGAAAAAATCTTGAATCAAGATTATAATAGAACAACCCAAAGATTATGATTGCTCTTAAGAAACAGAGAAATTGCAGCACCTGAGAGGCTCAGTCCACTAGGCGTCGAACTCGATTTCGACTCAGGTCATGATCTCAGGGTTGTGGGATCCAGCCCCAAATTGGGCTGCATGCTCAGCAGGGGAGTCTGGTTGGGATTCTCTCTCCCTCCCTCTCCCTCTAAAATAAATAAATAAATCTCAAAAAAGAAAAGAGAAGAGAAATTGGGGTGTCTTGGTGGCTCAGTCAGTTGAGCATCCAACTCTTGATTTCGGCTCAGGTCATGATATTAGGGTCATGGGGTCAACCCCATGCTCACGCTGGACATGGAGCCTGCTTAAGATTTTCTCTCTCCCTCTCCCGCTGCCCCTCTCACCAACCCTCTTAAAAGAAAAAAAAAAGAAGAAGAAGAAAAATAAATAGAGAAATAGGTGATAACTGACTACCTAACAGGGGAAAAAAAAAAAAAAGGTTGCATCTCTTAAGGAGACAATCCTGGAAACAGGAAGAGGGACTTAAGGCCTAAAAGGTTCTCAAGCAGCTTTTCAGCCTGAACTGCGATTCCAAGAATTTCAGTTCTACCTAATGAAGAACAATATTAACCTAATATTCAATAACAAAGATGAGATATATTAAGAGCAATAAGAAATCCTTTATCCCAAACTGCCTTAATAGAAACATTACACATCTGCATCCTTCATCACCATTTCTATAAGCCCTTCACTGGGCGGGAGATCCTTCTTTGTAAGAACAGAAAGGACTAGCAGTCCTGCCTTTTCTACACTCTACTTCAATACTCCTCCACCTGTTTGTACCACTTTCTCTTCCTAAGCGGCCATTCCTCCATTTCTGCGGAGACTGGTATCCTCTGTCTGTCCTCAAATAGCCAATTGTGCTGGGAATGTTTCACCCGCCCCTCCAGATCCATTCTCCACTCTTCTCCACTCTTCAGGAGGGTATCCTGAATAAACTGTAGCAATGGTCTCTTTTGTCCTGTCTTCTGAGTGGATTCAGCCAATGGAAAACACTGGCAGGAAACTAACTGAAAGACAGCAAGTGAGCTGGGCTATTTACTCTCCCAGGTATCGAATAAAGTCGCCTCTAGTTAGCACCGTTTTTCTTCCAGGGGCCAAAACTTCTGTCAAATGGACACAGCACCACTCTTCCCTTAGCCTTCTCTATATTTTGTTTATACCTCCTTTATGGCACAGATTTTTTTTTCTTGTACTAGATTCCAAGTTTCCTGATGGCAAAGTACCTTTTACTCATCTTTGAATCTCCCAAATCATCTTCTTTTTTTTTTTAAGATTTTATTTATTTATTTATTTATTTATTTGACAGAGAGACAGCCAGCAAGAGAGGGAATACAAGCAGGGGGAGTGGGAGAGGAAGAAGTCGGCTCCCAGTGGGGCAGGGAGCCCCATGCAGGCTCGATCCCAGGACCCTGGGATCATGCCCTGGGCCGAAGGCAGACACTTAAGGACTGTGCCACGCAGGCGCCGCCCCAAATCATCAATTTCTTGCCCGTAGTAGACACTAAATGAATGCTTCAAGAATAAATGGGAAAAAGTAAAAAACAGTAAAACTCAAAAGAAAACTTCATGACAAAAGTAAATGACATAAAATTCAAACTTCAGTTTCCATAAAGGCTCAAAAACAGACAAAACTAATCTATTAGGATAAAGGTCAAAATTTGTGGACATTTCTGGATGCGGGCTATCAACTGGGAAAGGGCACGGGGGAGCCAACTAGGGTGCTGGAAATGTTCCTTACTTTAATCCCAGTGGTAATTATATGGGTGTATACATATGGAAAAATTTGTTGAGCTGTGTACCTAACGTTTGTTCACATTATGGTATGTACAGTATACTTCACTAAGAAAGAAAAAGGAAAAATAAGTTGGGGTTTTTTTTGCTGCTCATGTTGAATCAATATGACTAATACCTCATTTATCCAGAGGTTCTTTATCAAAACAAGCAAAAAAGGTCTCTGTGCAGTCAAGATAGATGTTATAACTCCATACACTTTATCTACGAGGAAGACTTTCAGGCCTATCCATTGTTACTTTCATGGCCAATTCCAATCAGCTTGGTTAACCAGTTTCCTGACCCACTGTTGACAATCAGTAACAAATTGGGAAGGGGGCAGGGGGTCTGTTAAAGATTGATAACAGCAAGAAATAACAGCGAACAGCAAGAAGCGAATATAATACCTATTAAAACACAGGTAAAAATTCAAGATACACAAAGTCCGAGATCATTTAGTACGTGGCAGGAAGATTTTATAAGCCACTTAGAGCATCACTGTATCATGCCGCAGTAGGACAGTGTTATCAGGGAAATTAGGAAATATTCTCATCAAGATCTCGGTAAGCACAAAAGGGGGTAAACACAGGAGAAACAGTCACAACAAAAACGTATTTAAACTGAAAAGGTATTACTTGTAAAAAGATAAAGCTCAGTTACCTGACAAAAAACGTACTTAATTTAAAATAGTCCCAAAAATAAAATAAAAAATAAAATAATCACATTTCTAGAGTTTGCTAGATAACTATGACGAATAATTAGTACTATCTTCTTCCTTGGTGAACTATAAAAATTAGCAGATGTGTATAAAGAATGTGAAGTTTACCCAGAAATTTTAAAAAGTGCATCTAAGCACTGACTGGATTCTATAGACACTTGCTAAGAACCAAACACCTAGGAATCTGTTACCAAGCTGTAAGCATTTTTTTTGTAAGCCGTATCTGAAAAGTAATGTCAAAGTCGTTTATAACATTACTGAATCACTACAACATCACCTCAAATCATCAATTGTATGCTACCTTTTTTTTTAAGAGGCAACTCCTACCCACAAAGTCCTGCATTAGTCTCTATTCTCCCAATGTTGAATATTCTTCTAAGCTTCATTTATAAATTCCTGCATTCAACTACCTACAGCAAACGTCCCCACTAGAGATTACTGCTGGGTTCTCTCATTTCAAGAACTTATTCTTTAGGCATCCTCTTCAAGTTATTTTCAATAATGGAATTATGGATATTATGCAGCAACTAGGAAAAAATGCCCTGGTAAGTGATAAACAGCATAGTGTTCACCACAGTATTCAAGTCAATGAACTATCTGGTATATACCAAGCACCAGGGATACGCAAATGAGTAAGATACTGTCCCTGCATTTAAAGAACACAAAACAAAGAGGTAAGAGATACCTGTCAACACAAATAAAGTTGAGTGTTAAGAGCAATAATCAATGCACACTGAGAAGGAAGTGACTCAATTTTGTCAAGAGAAGAAAGAGGAAGAAAGAAAGAAAGAAAGAAAGAAAGAAAGAAAGAAAGAAAGAAAGAAAGAAAGAAAGAAAGAAAGAAAGAAAGAAAGAAAAGGAAACAAAGAAAGAAAGAATCTGTTTTAAAACGACCTACACTCCATACGACTCTAAAAACTAGTTGCAAAAACACGGACATGCAAAACTTAAAATATTTGTTATGCGAAAGGTGTTGAGCTTACAAAGGACTTTTTCTACTGCCAGGTTGAAAGGCAATGCCTTTTCCTCAATCCTATGGCTTCTGTGAGGGGGAATTCTCCTAAAAAACTCTGGCCTCTCTCTAACCCCTCGCTATTTTTTTCCAGAAGGGGAATGGTGACTTACGTGATTGGCAAATTTAGACTAAAGAATTACATAAGCATAATTGTACCCTTTGCTTTTTGCTCTTGGGAGCCTACCTGCTAACTGGGAGCAGTTCTCCAGGGCTCCTCCATGCTTAGCTTTCTCCACAAATAGGGAGGCCCCGTCCCGCCCGTGAGCAGGTTTGTCTATGTAACTCTGGGGTTCAGTATTAAAAAACAAAACTGCCTGCACAGATAAGGCAATAAGGCAAGTCCTCCAATACAAGCTTTATCAGGAATGAAGGTGGTATTCTGATCTCTTCTCTGTCACTCGGAATTTGGGCAAGGAATATGGGTGTTATTTACTGAGCCCCCTTAGACATTACAATACTACAGTGTCTTTATTTTTTTTTCTAACTTAAAATAAAATCTTCACTTATCTTACAGTAAACTCCTGGGTGTTATATGCTTACATGATTCTTCATAGCTCTCCTAGCACTGGTGCTTCCTAATGTGTACATAGGCATTTTTCCCCTTAAGAAAAATATTTCTCCATATATTTGGAAAAATTCATATCCATAATTACTTTTGGCTGCTTTAAACCATTACCATTCATGTAGTGGAAGATCTTCACAGAACTTTATCTAAAAAGTGAAACAAAGGGGCACCTGGGTGGCTCAGTCATTAAGCTTTTGCCTTGGGTTCCTGTCATGATCCCACAGTCCTGGGATCGAGCCCCGCTTCAGGCTCCCTGCTCAGCGGGAAGCCTGTTTCTCCCCCTCCCCCACTCCCCCTGCTTGTGTTCCCTCTCTCGCTGTCTCTCTGTCAAATAAATAAGTAAAATCTTTAAAAATAATAATAATAAAGTGAAACAAAGCGTTAAATTGAAGGAGCAGTAAAGCGCAGTGCCTAATGCTGACTGGAGTGAGAAACAGCGCTGGCGGAGGCCAGTCTTTACATACCATTTCTCTTCCTTCTATTCTCTTATCTCTGTCTCCCTCTCACCATCCCTGGGGTGGGGTTGCATAGCTGTCGACATGCTCAGTAGTGAACTATGTGTGAAACAACAGTTATGGGTAAGGACATTTGTTTCAGGTTCTAGTGTACCTCAAACTCCACAGTGACAAAAACTGGAACAAAAAATTTAGGGAACAGTACGCTATGTAGCAGTAACTGACAAATTCTTCATCTCGTACACCAAAGGTTCTTAACCTTGAAGTCTGAAACTTCAAAAGGTAAGGAATCCCAATAAACCCTTTCAATCAATTTTTAAATCATCATTTGTATCGTTTCCTTGTTGCCCTACTACTGGCAATTGCTGAAAGAATGTCCCCCCAGAATTATTTTACTTAATACGGTTGCAAGAGAACTATTGGGATAATAAAAAGGTATTGTTTGAAAGATCTGAACTTATCAGCCTTACCACTGATTTTAGAGTAATTTGGCATAAATTACCAACTAATCTGAAGATGAAAATTTTAACTATTAATAACAACGCCACCGGGGCGCCTGGGTGGCGCAGTCGTTAAGCGTCTGCCTTCGGCTCAGGGCGTGATCCCAGAGCTCTGGAATCGAGCCCCACGTCAGGCTCCTCCGCTATGAGCCTGCTTCTTCCTCTCCCACTCCCCCTGCTTGTGTTCCCTCTCTCCCTGGCTGTCTCACTCTCGGTCAAATAAATAAATAAAATCTTTAAAAAAAAAAAATAAGAACACCACCAACAACTAACCTACTGAGAGCTTGCCAGGTACGAGACGCTTTTCAGAAACTTTACGGGTTATTAACTCATTTAATTCTCTAACAACATCTCACGCCAGGGAGATAAATGCTATTATTACCCCTAGTTTACACAGTTTGTTAAATAACATGCCCAATATCCTGTAAGGGGCAGAGATGCCATTTAAACTCAAAGCAATCTGGCTTCGACACCGTGCGACACAACTTACTGTTGAGAATGCCAAAGACTAGGCCTCACCTCCACCTACAGTTCTTTCCTTCACTCAAGGGTAACACGGAACTACTACAAAAAATGACAGTAGCAGTAAATACAGCACTAGATAACCGCTGTGAACTCACAAATGTACTACGAGAAACACAGAACAGAAATGTCTGAGCCCTGTTCTTAGGGAGCTTACGTGTCAGGGAGCAAGCACACACATGAGAATACAATAAGCATTACTTGATAAAGCCAACCTTTTTGTCACTTCTCACGAACCAGCTCCTTTCCCCATGTTCCTTATGGTAGCCAATAATACTAATGATACCACTAACCTTTCACACAGCCAGACCTAAAATATCTTCAGGCTTTTTTTTTTTTTTTTTTTTTTTAATTCGAGAGAGAGGGAGAGTGAGCACAAGTGAGGGGGGTGGGAAGTAGAGGGAGAGGGAGAAGCAGGCTTCCTGGCTAGCCGGAGCCCCGCATTGGCCTTGATTCCAGGACTCTGGGATTATGACCTGAGCCTCAGGCAGGCCTTAAGGGACTAAGCCAGACTTCTTTCTTCACATGAAAATAGCTGTAATTTGTCTTTGCTCCCACTGATCTGACAGTCTCACTTTCCTAATTGCTCCTTCTAATGTAAATGCTATTGTTTTCTAGTGGTTTAGCCCTAGCTTGTCCTCCAGTGCAAATTCCGTCTGGTTAGTGATGTTTTTATAACATCACGGTTGCTTAGTTTTACCTACATGTCTATTACTGCATTTTTTCTTGTTTTCAATTCTTCTTTCTGTCTGAACTATATGTATTTTTGGTGAGAAAAATTTCCAAATTTTGCTGGTCTGAAATGATTTTAATTTGTGCTCTTTCCAGAAGGAAAGTTTTGCGGGACACTGATTTCTAGTTTGACAGTTGTTTTCCCTTAGCACATGCAGGCGTTCTGGCTTCCACCATTGCCATTAGTAAGTCACCTTTCAATATAACTGTCATTCATTTTTTTTGTAGTTAAATTTCTCTTTTTTCTCTGACTTCTGACTTCTGTAAGTACTCCCCTTTTTGTGTGTTCCGAATTTTGCGATGATACATCTGGCATGGATTTTTATTTACTTTGCTTAAGATTCAGAGGGCTTTCTAGTTGGTATTTTTCATCAGAGCTCTAAAACTCTCTTTTACAGCCATTATCTCCTCAAATATCGCCTGCTTTCCATTTATCTCCTTCAGCGCGTCAGTTAAATCCATGTTAAGCCTTTTCTCCTCATTCTCCAAGTTGTTCTATTTCTCTTCATTTCCATCTCTTTTTTTTTCTCTGCAAAACACTGCGGATAGTTTCTATGGATCTACCTTCTGGTTCACAAATTCTGTCCTTCAACTGCTAATTAATATGTGCACCAGCTTTTAAATTTGTGGTTATTTTTTCCATCTTTAAAAGTTCTCATTTTCAAATCTGTATGACTGTTCTTTTGATCCTCTGTTCCCCATTTTCCCAATTTCATATTTCTTTAAACATACTAATATTTTCTACATTGGTGTATGATAGTTCTGACCTCTGAAGACTGGGTGTGCTTTTAGCCGTATACTTTTTTCCTGCAGAATCTTACTCATTGTGCCTTGTTTCCCTGCAGGTTTTATGGATCCCTGATGATGCGCTGCTCAATCTCCTTAGAATTTGATCTGTGGGAATTATCTGAGGCCTTAATATGAATTTCCTTCCTTGGGACCACTTTACACTTTTCACTTGCATTTTCTCAGTCTACATATATAGCATTAATTTATATAAAGAAACTAAATGAGTACTTTATAATTCCAATTATAATTCTGGAAAAGGCAAAAGTATGAAGAGAGTAAAAAGATTAGTGGTTTCCAAGGGTGGGAGCGGGGGAAGGAGTAAATATGCAAGAGCACAGGATTTTTACGGCAGTGAAAATATTTTTTATTTTCCATAATGATGCATACATGTCGTTATACACTTGTCAAAACCCACAGATTATACAACACGGAGAGTGAAACATAATGTAAACCACATACTCCGAGTGATTATGAAGTTTCAATGTAGGTAGGCCCTCAGCTGGAGCTAATGTAATCCTGTGGGAGATCCTGGTAACGGAACAGACTCCACCAGTATGGGGGCAGAGTGCACATGGGAAATTTCTTTACCTTCCCCTCAATTCTGCAGTGAACTTTACTTTTTTTAAAAGATTTTATTTATGTATTTATTTATTTAAGAGAGCAAGCAAGAGAAAGCACGAGCAGCAGGGAAGAGCAGAGGGAGAGGGAGAAGCAGACTCCCTGCTGAGCAGGGAGCCCGTGTGGGGCTCCATACAGGACTCAATCCCAGAACTCTGGGATCATTACCCAAGCTGAAGGCAGACACTTAACCAACTGAGCCATCCAGGTGCCTCTGCGATGAACTTTAAACTCCTCTAAAAAAATTAAGTCTAAAAAATAATAGTAACTTAATTGAGCCTTAGTTTTAAAATGTTTTAACTAAATGAGAACCGTAAAGATTAAACACACACATTGTTAGAATAAGCAAATTCAGGAAAGCTGCAGAATACAAAATCAACACATATCAATCAGCTATATTTCTATACACTAACAATGAACAACACACAAATGAAATTAAGAAACAATTCCAAGGGTGCCCGGTTGGCTCAGTTGGTTAGGTGTGAGCCTTCGACTCAGGTCATGATCCCAGGACCCTGGGACTGAGCCCCGCATTGGGGTCCCCGCTTGGTGGCAGGGAGCCTGCTTCTCCTTCTCCCTCTGCCTGCCGCTCCCCCTGCTTGTGCACGCACTCTCTATCAAATAAATAAATAAAATCTTAAAAAAAAAAAAAAGAAGCAATTCCATTTACAATAGCATCAAAAAAAATACTTGGGAAAAAATTTAACCAAAGAGGAAACAGACCCATACACTGTAAACTATAAAACAATGCTGAAAGAAATTAAAACATAAATAAATAGAAAAACAAATAAATAGAAAGACATCCCATGTTAACAGAAGGTTAAGATGTAATACTGTTAATGTGTCAATACTATTCAAAACAATCTATGAATTCAAAGCAATTCCTATGAAAATTCCAATAATGATTATTCTAAGTGAAATAAATTAGTCACAAAAAGGCAAATACTGTATGATTCCACTTATATGAGTTATCTGAAGTAGTAAAACTCATAGAAACAGAAAGTGGAATGTCAGTTATCAGGAGCTGGGGGTAGGGGAAATGGAGAGTTATTTAATGAATATAGAGTTTATATAGAAAGGTAAAAAAGTTTTAGACATGGATGGTAGTGATGGTTGCACAACAATGAGAACGTACTTAATGGCACTAAAATGTACACATAAAAATGCTTACAATGGTAAATTTTAGGTTATGCGTATTTTACCACAAAAAAGGGAAAGAAAATAAATATACAACTCCTGAAACCAGTATTACCGTATATGTTAACTAGCTAGAATTTAAATAAAAACTTAAAAAAAAATTTTAATAAAAAATAAAAGAAACATACAATCCTCCAACACTGTATCAGGAAGAAATAGAAAATCTGAACAGACCGATTACTAGTAATGAAATTGAATCAGTAATCAAAAAACTCCCAACAAACAAAAATCCAGGACCAGCTGGATTCACAGGAGAATTCTACCAAATATTTAAAAGAGAGTTAATACTTATTCTCTTCAAACTATTCCAAAAATAGAAGAAAAAGGAAGCTTCCAAATTCATTCTGCAAGGCCAGCATTACCCTGACACCAAAACCAAAGACACTACAAAAACAAAACAAAACAACAAAAGGCTACAGATCAATACTCCTGATGAACATAAATACACCTCAACAAAATACAGCAAACTGCATTCGACAATACATTAAAAGGATCATTCACCATGATCAAGTGGGATTTATTCCAGTGAAACAAAGATGGTTCAATATCCACAAATCATTCAATGTGATAAATCATATTAACAAAATGAAGGATAAAAATCATAAGATCTCAACAGATACAAAAAAAGCATTTGACAAAATTCAACATCCATTCATGACAAAAATGCTCAATGAAGTCAGTTTAGAGGGAATATACATAGAAAAGGTCACATATGAAAAACCCACAGATAATGTTACACTCAAGGGTGAAAGACAGCTTTCCCTGTATGACAAGAATACCCACTCTAGTCACTTTTATTCAACACATATGGGAAGTCCTAGCCACAGCAATCAGATCATTAATTAATTAATTAATGGCATCCAAATGCATAACGAAAAAATAAAACTGTCACTATTTGCAGATGATGATACTAAACATAGAAAACCCTAAAGACTCCACCAAAAAAAATATTAAGATAAATGAATTCAATAAAGTTGCAGGATACAAACTTAATATACAGAGACCTGTAATGTTTCCATACAATAATGAAGTAGCAGAAAGAGAAAACAATTCCATTTACAACCGCACCAAAAAGAATATAATACCTAGGAATAAATTTAATCGAAAAACTGAAAGATCAGTTCTCCGAAAACTATAAAACACTGATGAAAGAAATTAAAGATGAAACAAATGGAAAGATATTCTGTGTTCATGGACTAGAAGCCTTAATACTGTTAAAATGTCCTGCCCAAAGCAACCTACAGATTCAATGCAATCCCTATCAAAATATCAATAGCATTTTTCACAGAACTAGAACAAATAATCCTAAAATTTGTATGGAACCACAAAAGATCCCCAATAGCCAAAGCAATCTTGAAAAAGAGAAACAAAGCTTCAGGCATCACAATCCCAAATTTTAAGATATATTACAATGATGTAATAATCCAATCAGTACAGAACTGGCACAAAAAGAGACACATAGAACAATGGAACAGAATAGACAGCCCAGAAGTAAATCCACTTAAAATGGTCAATTAATCTACAACACAGAAGGCAAGACAGTCTCTTCACTAAATGTTGCTTAGAAAACTGGACAGCAACATGCAGAAGAATGAAATTGAACCACTTTCTTATATCATATACAAAAATAAACTCAAAATGGATTAAAGACCTAAATATGAGACCTGAAACTGTAAAACTTCTATAAGAAAATATAGACAGCAATCTCTTTGACAGCAGCTTCAGCAACATTTTTCTAGGTACGTCCCTTCAAGCAAGGGAAACAAAAGTAAAAATAAACTATTGAGACTACACCAAAATAAAAAGCTTTTGCACAGCAAAGAAACAATTAACAGAACTAAAAGGCAACCTACAGAATGGGAGAAGATATTCACAAATGATATATCTAATAAGGGGTTAATATTCAAAATATGTAAAGAATTTATAAAACGCAACACTAAAAACACAAATCATCTGATTTAAAAATGAGCAGGCAACTTGAATAGACATTTTTCCAAGGAAGACATACAGATGGCCAAAAGACATGAAAAGATACTCAGCATTTCTACTCATCAGGGAAATGCAAATCAAAACCACAAGGAAATACCACCTAACATCTGCCAGAATGGCTAGTATCAAAAAGATAAGAGGGGCACCTGGGTGGCTCAGTCAGTTAAGCGTCTGCCTTCAGCTCAGGTCATGATCCCAGGGTCCTGGGATCAAGCTCCATATCTGGCTCCCTGCTCAGTGGGGAGCCTGCTTCTCCCTCTCCCTCTGCCTGCCACTCCCCCTGCTTATGCTCTGTCTCTCTCTCTGTCAAATAAATAACTATTTTTTTTAAAGACAAGGAATAACAAGTGTTGATGAAAATGTGGGAGAAAAGGAACCCTCATACACTGCTGATTGGAATATAAACTGGTACAGCCACTGTGGAAAACACTATGGAGGTTCCTCAAAAGATTAAAAATAGAAATACCATAAGACCCAGTAATTCCACTACTGGGTATTTACCCAAAGAAAACAAAACATACATCGGAAACCGGGGATGTACTGTATGGTGATTAACATAATATAATAAAAAAATCATTAAAATAAAAAATTAATTAATTAAAAAAAAATAATACACAGAAGTAAAAAAAAAGAAAAAAGAAAACAAAAAACACGAATTTGAAAAGATATTAAAAGAAAAAAAGATATATGCACCCCTATGTTTGTTGCAGCATTATTTACAACAGTCAAGATATGGAAGCAACCACTGACAGATGAACGGATAAAGAAAATGTGGTACATATATACAATGGAATATTACTCAGCCATAAAAAAGGATGACAACATGGTTGGACCTCGAAGGTATTATACTAAGTGAAATAAGTTAGAGAAAGACAAATAACATTTAATTTCACTTACATGTGTAATCCAAAGAACAAATGAAAAAACAAAAAAAGAAGAAAGAGACCCATAAATACAGAGAACTGCTGGTTGCCAGAGCAGGGGGTAATGGGATAGGCAAAACAGGTGAAAGGGACTGAAAGGTACACAAGCTTCTGGTTATGGAATGAATAAGTCTTAGGGATGAAAGGTACAGCACAGGGAATATGGTCAGTAGTATTATTATAGTGACAAATGACAGCTACACTTCTGGTGAGCATTGCACAACAGAGTTATCCAATCACTGAAACTAATGTAACAATGTGTGTCAAACTATACTTCAATTAAAAAAAAAACGGGGCATGGGGGGCAGGGGTACCTGGCTGTTCAGTTGGTTAAACATGCAACTATTACTCATAAGGTCATGAATTCAAGCCCCACGTTGGGCATAGAGCTTACATTAAAAAAAAAAAAAAAAAATTGGGGCGCCTGGGTGGCACAGCGGTTAAGCGTCTGCCTTCGGCTCAGGGCGTGATCCTGGCATTACGGGATCGAGCCCCACATCAGGCTCCTCTGCTGTGAGCCTGCTTCTTCCTCTCCCACTCCCCCTGCTTGTGTTCCCTCTCTCGCTGGCTGTCTCTATCCTGTCGAATAAATAAATAAAATCTTTAAAAAAAAAAAATTATGTGAGGGCCTCTTGTTGTTATACATTACTATATTTTATTCCTCCTCAACTCCCTTGTGCCAAGGTCAAGATAAGCATCCCATATCCATGGCCATATTTATTTCTCATTTACCCTTTCACTGGGGGAGGAGCACTTTGGAATCTCTGCTTTTATGCAGAGGTTTCTTATTAGATTCCTGGCTTTGGACAGACTCTAGATTTTATCTCTTGAGCCTAGCCATATCTAACAGAAGCAAATGTTCAAAGTCTCTAAGGATGGTCAGAAACTTGTCCAGTGAAAACTGGTTTTACTGTCCGCTTCCCTCTCAGAATTCCTACTGAAGGAGAGCAGAATATGCTCTCCCCAAATATGCTGACATCCTGATTATTATGAATTAAACATACCTGAATAGCATAGGAAATACAGTCAATAATACTACAGTAACTTTGGTGATAGATGCAAACTACACTCATCATAGTGAGCATTTCATAATGTATATAATTGTCAAACCACTATGTTATTCACCTGAAACTAATATAATACAGTATGGCAACTATACTTCAATAAAAAATAAAAATTTAAAAATAAATAAAAATAAAGGTACTTGAGAAACAGCTGGTGCAAAAAGGACACTCTAACCCTCCTTTTTATCTCCCCCACCTCCAACAGCCGGAGATAAATCTCTAGTGTGAAAGGTGCCTCTCCCTCTGCTAGGAGGGTAGAATGCATCCTTATCACCAGAGATAGGGAAATTAGAGCCAAGAAAGCTGTATAAACAAACCTAACTTTACCAACTTACTGCCCCAAGCCCAAACGCCTTTGTCTTGTCAATTCTTCATAAATTTATTGTTTCCCTGTCTAAAAGGTATAAAGGATTCCTGCTGTGGTCACTTCTTTGAGTTTCATGTTTTTATGAGGCTCCAATATACACAAAATTAAATTTGTTTTTCTCCTGTTAATCTGTTTATGTCAATTTAATTATTAGACCAGCCAAAGAACCTAGAAGGAGGGAAATGTTTCCTACCCTACACTACTTTCACTTCTTTTTTGGGATCTGTGATTTTCTTACTCAGGGATTCCTTTCAAAAAGTATTCTATACAACCTTTCATCTGTAGTTATTTCAGTGGGAGAGTTCTTAGGGATTTGCTTAAAATGGAAATGACACTTAGCATATTATGGTATTTTCTATGTACTAGCTAAGCGATTTGGGGCTAGTTAATTCACCTTTCTGCTTTAGTGTCCAGATGCAAAACGGGATCCCAATACTTACTCACAGGGTTGTTAAAACTAGCACCCTAGTAAGCACTTGGTAATTGTATCTTCTGATAATCCCTCTTTTCTGATCCTGGGTTACAATGCTTAATTGCCTATTTTTACTACTGATATTGACATTTCTGGTAGAGAACTTAAACATCTTTTATAGTTATCAGCATTGATTGATGGCTGAAAGTGAGCAGTTTGCCTGATTTGGCTGAGTATGTTTTCTGTGACCTTTCAGTCTCTTAGTTGACAAGAAGTATTAACCTCTATATATATTTAGAATAGGGTAGAAATTAAGCCGGAATAAACTTTAAAGAATTATTTTTAAAGTCAGAGAAGTGAAATTTTTTAATTCATTTTTTACTTGTTTCGTATCAAGATGAAACTTTCTTTGAAGATTAAATGTCAATTGTTAATTACTTTTTGAAGGCTTTCTAACCCTAACAAAGGGTTAGTTGTTCCTTCCATAATGTTCCCATGGTACCTTGTTTATACCTCTGCTGTATCACTTACCACACGAATTGTAATTACTTATTTACTTTTTCTCTCCATTAGAGTTTGATCTCCTTGCAATACAGACCCTGGCTTATCATCTTAGTATCTCCAGAGCCTGGCACATAAAATAGGCAATTTGCAAACATATGCTAACTCTGATCAAATTAGTTTTTCATTACTTTCCTACATTAACTCTTTAGACATTTGAAATGTGCTTTCTCTCATGTATCCTTTTTGTTGTTCCTTTGATAAGCAATTCTATCCAATTTGAAAAGTTTTATCCTCCATCTATGTACTCAAGAACATGAGAAGCGAATTGCAAACTATGACGGGGAAACTGACAAATCCACCAGTAGAATGAGATTTTTAATATTCTCTCCAGCTACTGATGGGTCAAGAAGATAAAAAGAAAGTCAGTAAGGGCACAGAAAAATATGACAAGAACATTTTACAACTTTTACCTACCAGATAGCTCACAAACATTGCACCTAAAAGTTGAAAAAGATATATTATTTTCAAGCACACAGAACATTCATGAAAACTGATCATATTTTAGGCCACATTCTTTGCCCACAAGGCAATTAAATCAGAAAACAACAACAGGGGCGCCTGGGTAGCGTAGTCATTAAAGCGTCTGCCTTCAGCTCAGGGCTTAATCCCAGCGTTCTGGGATCGAGCCCCACATTGGGCTCCTCCGCTGGGAGCCTGCTTCTTCCTCTCCCACTCCCCCTGCTGCGTTCCGTCTCTCGCTGGCTGTCTCTCTGTCACATAAATAAAATCTTTAAAAAAAAAAAAAGAAAACAACAACAAAACAACTAGAAAACCTGCATGATTAAAAGTTTTTATTATTTCTAAACAACTTGTTAGTCAAAGGAAAATCAAAAAGAAAATCAGAAAATGCTTAGGGCAGAACCATAACAATACTACACATCAAAACTTGTGAGATTCAACTAAAGCAAAATTCACAGAAAAATGTATAATTTCAATGCATACAGTAAAAAAGCTAAAAATTGATGAGCTTGGCATCCCAGTTACAAAGTTAGAAAGAGAACAAGAAGGAGCACCAGGGTGGCTCAGTCGGTTAAGCATCTGACTCTTGATTCTGGCTCAGGTCATGATTTCAGGGTGGTAGGATCAAGACCTGCTCCAAGCTCCTCGCTCAGTGGGGGAGTCTGCTTGAGATTCTCTCTCTCCCTCTGCCCCTCCCTGCCGCTCGTAAACGCCCACATGCACACTCTCTCTCTGAAATAAATAAATCTTTAAAAAAAGAAACTCAGGGGCGCCTGGGTGGCACAGCGGTTAAGCCTCTGCCTTCGTCTCAGGGCGTGATCCCAGCGTTATGGGATCGAGCCCCACATCAGGCTCCTCCGCTGGGAGCCTGCTTCTTCCTCTCCCACTCCCCCTGCTTGTGTTCCCTCTCTCGCTGGCTGTCTCTATCTCTGTCGAATAAATAAATAAAATCTTTAAAAAATAAAAAAATAATAAAAAAAAGAGACTCAAAGAAAATAATAACAAAAGAGCTGATATAAATAAAATAGAAAATAAGTGCCAATCCAAAGAGCTGATTTTTTAAAAAGATTAAAAAGCAAATAAACTTCTAGCAAGGCTGAGTAAGAAACAAAGAAAAAAGAGACAAAGGATATTGGAAATTAAAAAGAGGACATAAATGCAGATGCTGAACAGACTAAACAGATAATAAAAAGATATTATGAACCAAGAAAATTTGAAAAGTTACATTAAATAAATTCCTAGAAAAAATACAACTTAAAAATTTCAATCAGAAACAAATTATTTTCTAAACTGTCCAAAAGATTTAATTCAATGCTGATCAAAATCCCAACAGGATTTTTTGTGAAACTTGACAGACTTATTCTAAAATTTATATTGAAAAGCAAAGTCCAAAAAAAAATCCAACCTACTCTTGAAGAAGAATAACTATTCAAGGGGATTTACCGTATATTGTTTTATTATAAAGCTATTATAATTAAGACGTGTGTTATCAACACAGGGTGCATAAACTAACCAATGAAACCTAAGAGAGTGGCACCTGGGTGGCTCAGGTGGTTAAGCGTCTGCCTTAGGCTCAGGTCATGATCCCAGGGTCCTGGGATTGAGCCCCACATCGGGCTCCTGCTCCTCCGCCTGCCACTACCCCTGCTTGTGCTTGCTCTCTCCCTCCCTCTCTCTCTCTGTGTCAAATAAATAAATAAGTCTTTAAAAATGTATTTTAAAAATAAGAAGAAACCTAATAAAGAGCCCAGATACAGATTCATACATACATTGAATCTTGATATATGCAGAGGTAGCACTGCTGATAAATGGAGAATAAATTCTTCAATAAATTGTGTTGACATAAATGAATATTCACTGGATAAAAAATGAGATTGGATCTCTGTATCACATCACACATATAAATTAATTTTAGGTGGGTAAAAACATTTTGAAAGGCAGAACTTGAAAACTTTAAAAAGACGATATAGAAGTCTATTTTATGACTTCCGACAGGGAAGGGTTTTTTTATAAACAAGATACATGGGGCGCCTGGGTAGCGCAGTCGTTAAAGCGTCTGCCTTCGGCTCAGGGCGTGATCCTGGCGTACCGGGATCGAGTCCCACATCAGGCTCCTCCGCTATGAGCCTGCTTCTTCCTCTCCCACTCCCCCTGCTGTGTTCCCTCTCTCGCTAGCTGTCTCTCTCTGTCGAATAAATAAATAAAATCTTTAAAAAAAAAAAAAAAAGATACAGAGTCTTACCATTAGAGGAAAAGACTGGCAAATCTGACAGCATTTAAACTAAGAACTTCAGTTATCAAAAGACACCATAAAAGCTGAAAGAAATACTGGCAACTCAAATAATCAATAAAGGATTAATGTCCAGAATACATAAAGAACTCATGATTTATTCAGGAAAAAATGAACCACCCAATTTTTAAAAGAGCAAAAGATATAAACAGGTAATCCCTGAATAAGAAATGTAGTCCAGGGGTGCCTGGGTGGCTCAGTCGTTAAGCGTCTGCCTTTGGCTCAGGTCATGATCCCAGGGTCCTGGGATAGAGCCCTGCGTCAGGCTCCCCGCTCAGCTGGAAGCCTGCTTCTTTCTCTCCCACTCCCCCTGCTTGTGTTCCCTCTCTCGCTGTGTCCCTCTCTGTCAAATAAATAAATTATTTTTTAAAAAATCACAAAGAAATACCATTTCACACCCCCTAGACTAACAAAAGTTAAAGCCAGTACATAGGAATCATCTGGTTTGATGGCATTCTTACTCACTGCTAGCAAAAGTATTAATGGTATAACTATTTTGAAAAACAGTTCAGATTGCCAGAGTGTCTTAGTTTTCTACTGCCACTTGTATGGGCTGAATTGTGTTTCCCCCCAAAAAGATGTTGAAATCCTAACCTTCAGTATCTCAGAAGGTTACTTTATCCGGAAATAAGGTCTTCACAGAAGTAATTAAATTAAAATGAGGTCATTAGCTTGGGCCCTAATCCTTTATGACCGGGGCCCTTACAAAAAGGGGAAATTGGGACACAAAGGCACAGAGGGAAAACTATGTGAAGGCGAAGGCAAAGATAGGGGTGATGCATCTACAATCCAAAACAATGCCTAAGATTGCCAGTAAACCACTAGGAGCTGGGGGACAGGCACGGAACAGCTTTTCCCTCAAAGCCCTTGTGAAGGAACCAACCCTGCCTGGGGACACCCTGATCTTGGGACTTCTAGGCTCCAGAACAGAGACAGTGGATCTCTGTGGTTTAAGCCGCCCAGTTTGTGGTACTCTGTTACAGCGACCCATGCAAACTGTTACAGCAGTTAATGCAAATGAATACGTTCCTTTAATAAATAACTAAATACTCAGTGGTGTAAAACAACGCAAATTTACCTTACAGTTCTATGGGTCAGGCTGCTCTGACCAAGCTAAAATCAAGGTATTGGCAAGGCTGCATGACTTTCTGGGAGCTCTAGGGAAAAATCCCTTTCCTTGTCTTTTCCCAGCTTCAAGACGGTGCCTGTTTTCCTTGGCTCCAATACCGCCTTCTCGCATTTCAAAGCCAAAGGTGAACTGGGTCTTCCTCACACTGTGTTACTCTAACCGTAATGCCACTGTCACATCTCTTTCTGTGACCTCCTCTGTCTCCCTCTTCCACTTTTCAAGGGCCTTTGCAATTACACTGAATCCACTCAGATAATCCTGGTTGATCTCCCCATCTCAAGGCCCTTAACTTAATCTCATCTGCAAAGTCCCCTTTGCCATGAAAAGCAACAAATTCATAAATTCCAGGGATTGGAACAGGGACATCTTTGTGGTGCCATTATTCTGCCTAGTAAAGTTGAACACAAATGTACCTTGCAACTCAGCAATTGTACTTCTGGATGCACACATGCGCCAGGAGACGTTTACAAGAATTTTCACAGCAGCATTGTACATAAAAACTGAAACCCACCAAGGGTCCATGAACGGTGGAATGGATAAATCTTACTATGGCCATATACTGAAATACTATATAGCCCTGAAAAATTAACTACAACTATCCAAATCAACATGGATGAATCTCAGAAGACATCAGAAAAACAGGTTATGGAAGAATTCATATAGCATGATTCTATTTACTTCAAGTTCAGACGTAGGCAACACTAACAACACATTATTTACTTAGGAATACATTCATGAGGATTATAATTATAAAGATAAGCAAGGGAATGAATAGCAAAAAAAAAAAAAGAAAGCAGGATAGACGTGTCGACTCTGGCTCAGGAAGGAGATGCACAGGGAACTTCAAAGAAAATGAGTGGTGAGTACATGGCTTTAGTTTTACTTTCTTCCTTAAACTGTATAAAAATATACAACTATATAGTCTTTCATGTATGGCATCTCTCATTTACAAATTTAAACGTTAACTAAATAAATGTAAAATACAATGAATGCAAGTGGTATGAAACTGAAGGAAGAAGTAGTCAAACAATGTACTCTCACTGACAGAGGAGGGATAAAGAATATCTTTATCTTATAAGATACCTGCTAGGTAGCGCTAGTGAAGGGAAAGTTCTGGGTTGTAAAAGAAAAAGACAGCGGGAAATACATTCCTCTGCCCCAAGTTCTAGGAACAAGCTTCTAACAATCACTTAAATAAACATACATTAACTTGTATATAATAAGGTGAACAATGTCATAAACTGTCAGAAATGACTCAGAACTCAGCTCTTCTCAAGTTTTGCTTGGCTAACACAGTTGTTCAGTTTGTTTTGTTCAGATTGAAAGCCCTTAGGCAAAGCAGGCGATAGTCAGTTCACTTCCATTCTTCTTACCCTCCCCTCCTTCCCCAACATGTAACATAAATGTGCTATGTAGCTGGCCTCTGAAGGCAGTGGAGTTTGAGACCAGCTGCATCCTGACGAGTCACCCCTGACTTGTCACATCAGGTACCCATGTGTCTTCAAGGTGATTACGAACCACGTGATCAAGAGCCTCTCCTATCTTTCCTTTCTCTCTCCCGTCACTCTCCACCCCCCACCACCTCTTTTTACCAAGAATATCATTTATCACATAATTGGAGATAACTGGCAAAATCAAATAGCCTTGGAAAACTATGACTGCAGGCGCATATGCTCTTTATGGCAAATACGGAGGGACCAGGAGTCAAGACCTGGGCTCTAGGCCCTGTGTCCCAGGATGTCACAGCATAACCTAGACACGATATCATCTCTCTGGAGTTGAATTACTTTTCTTTCTATAAAATGACATTTCAATTACATAAATTCTAAATCTCTTCTAGAGCTATTTTGAATATATTTATGTTGAAATAAACTGGAAATTTTTAGCAAGTATAGTTTGTTCTTGATTGGGATGGGGTATAGGAAAATGGGAGAATGTGCTAGGGAAATGGGCTGACATGGTAACTGAACGGGAAAAAGGAAAGAGACTAAAATAGGCCTCCCTCTGTGTCAGTTCTTAGCTCCCTCTGAGGAGGATAAAAAGTCAGAGGACAATGAAAACAAACCTTATACGATCTTACTCATGGTTGACCCTACTTACCTTTCACCATATGGGAAAACATAAACTATGGAGATGTTATTATTGCATATGATATAATGAAAATATTCTATCTCACATCATCACTGCTTTACGTGATTTGTCACCTTCTTTTTCTAACCTTTTATTTTTAAATATAGCCAACTTTATTATAATGGAGCTTCGTCCTCAGCATACACATTGATTTGAGGATCACTGTACTTTCTAAAGATTCTTAATCTTAAATAAGATTTCCTTAAAGGAGATTCCAACCAGTGTGAATGGTAGAAGCAAGAGGAAAATATCTAAAAGTCAGTAACAATGAGCAGTCCTCAAGCAGCCAGACCAAGGATGGGTGTGAGGAAGGGGTACTCTGTAAATCCCAGATGGCTTTTCTAAAAACAAAACAAGCAAAAGGCTAAAAGCAGGTTGTAAAGGACTTTGCAAGCAAGGGTCAAGAGCATGAACTTTATCCTGTGAACAATGAAAAGCCTAAGAGATTTTTAAGAGTGAGTGATTTGATTAAATCTGTGTTTTTGAAAGATAACGTGGGTGGCAGAGTACATACAATATTTACAAAATAGAGCATAAAATAATGACGTAGGTTGATATTTTTCTACCAAAACATTAACATGAAATTAGAATAAAACACTCACTCATTAAAAACATAAAATAAACACACAAACACTAAAGTATTACTAAAGAAATTAATAGTGGGGTTTGCCTTGCAAATTCCTTAAAGGGGGTAAATAATCACTTAAACTTTAAAATCTTTTTTAAAAGCCTTCATACAGTAACTTTTTCAAATAAAATTAACACTTTAAATAATATTTATGGGCTCTAAGGTCACACAATTTTTAAATATTTACCCAACCATTCAGAAAGCACTTAGCATTTTAGGTATAGAAAAATTTCTCACACACTAACTTACACCTTTCAAAACCTCGTACTTACCTAGTCTATCACACACCAAAGAATCTGGTTGAAAAGCTGAAAACTACTTTGCAGAATACACAAGTAAAATGGCACACATATTTAGTTTGTTAAATTCTGGTCACTGCTTCTATGTAGACAACTGATTTTTTTTTTCCTTTAGCTTCCTATTAGTTTCAGCTGACTGCTAGCAAATGCACTACAAACTTAGTGCTTCTTTCCATTAATCCACCAGCAGTAACTAGATTTAAACTTTAAATCTCTAAATGCTTTGCGAATAACAACAAAAACCCTTCACTAAGAACTGACACAGACAAAGCATTTACAACAAATGCTACTAATCTAATTATGAAAATAAAGTGTCTTACAAATATATGCCCTGGGTTTCCAACATCGTACCTAACATCCCAAAACTTAAAAATTATTTTAAATCTACTCTGACACAATTAAAAACGTTTATGTTAATATGGGTTTTCAATTGTTTTTCAAAGATGTGCATGAAAACATTTAAGTTCTTAAGGAAATGAAAGTATAATAATTTTGCTATCAATCCAAAAATGAATCTACTTACACTTTTTAGAAGTTCTCTATTCAAAAAATAGAGTATTTGTTCATCTTTTCCAATTAAAAAATATAGCTTAGCAGTATTAACATTCAACATTTAAAACTTCAAGAACTACTAACCTGTGATGTTTTAGTTACATTTTTATTTATAACTTACTAAAAGAAATGGATTCTAGAATTGAAAGTTATTATAGAATTAATGTACTGGGATCCCCTACCTTGAAAGGATCCTGCGATCAGAAAAACTCACTCACTCACTCTTCCAAGATTACACAGCAGAGCCAAGACTTTACCCTTGACCCTCTGCCGATGAATTCAGGACATTTCCCCCTGTATCAGGTTCTACCCAAAATCTTTTTTGTCTTCCTTCACTTTTTGAAACAAAAAGGTGGCTTTACAATTGTCATATATACGAAGTCCAGCACTTTGAAAATTAGAAAATCTCTTATCTTTTACTTCCATAAAAGTACTGATTTCCCCTTAATTTCTTTAGCATAAACAATATGAAAACAAAATCACAGACCCACTGTTATACTTCGGGAACTTAGCATAAGTAAAAATGTGTATTATTACAATCTCTGCTAAGTTAAAAATACCTAGTAATTTCTAGTAATGCCAAAACAGTATTATTTTATGACACTGCATGTTAAACAACCATGTCTAAACCCTTGGACTAACATCATATGTAAGACCCCAAAAATGTTCCTATTCATTGTGGAATGTGAAAAAGTTTTCTGAAATAAGAAAATATGCCCTTTTAGAAAGTGAAATTGTATTTTCCTCTAATACAAATAATAAATGAAGCAACCTAGCAATAACAACACTGTACCTAGCAGAAGGTTGAAAAGGTTGCTGTTGTGGAAAGAGCACCAGACTAGGATTAAGACCAGGAATTTTCGATTTACAAGAGAACAGCCATAATTGACTATGCCAACAGGTTACAATTAAAATACATTAAAGTGTAATACTGTTAAGTACAGGAAATTTGCCTATAAATGTGATGAGATTGCTAAAACACGTTTCCGGTGTTAAAAAATACAAACTATTCACATATCTTCAAACCAAATGCCATTCAGTCTATGAAAAGGGCTGGTATTACCCTGCTCTGCAGTAAATCTTCTCACACAGTTTTTCCCCTGACACACATTTTTCTAAGCATTGTCTAGTATCACTGGCTGTAAATTAAGAAAACAAAAGGCGTAACATTATTTGAACAATTCTTTCTAGCGTTTGGCCAAATAACTACAGACCACAAAAGCAGCCTCTGAGAACACTTTTCAAGAAGCAAAGTGTGGTCTCACTGGAACACTACAGATCTATGTTATACATAAAATCAATGTAGTAGCTTGAACATTATTAAGAAAAGAGAGCACCAGGTGCAGCAAGAACAAGAAACTTTTGTTTCAAATACACCAGTGTAAAATGTATCACCAATTAAGAACCCTGAAAACCAATGGTATAGACTCCCGCTCTCCTACTTAAAAACCTCTATACACATCCTTTCAGTTGCTTAGAACAGCATTGAAAACTGAGAGATCTAGGTTCAAATCCCCGCACTGCCACTTACTGGATGTGTGAAGTTGGGTAGCCTCTACAAGCCTCAATTTACTCATCTCTAAATTGAGGTTGTCATCTACCATACAGGGTTTTTGTGAGCATTTGGGACAATATACGTAATATTTTGCACCTAGCACATGCTCAATGAATAACGACTATATTTACTGATTCCTTGTGATGTAGAACAAGATTTCTGTAAACCACATAAAGAGAAACTCTTCCCTGAGGATGATTTCAATTCCTTTAAAAAACAAAAACATGTAAACCTACAGGGAAAAAAAAAATTGAAATGCTTTTGGCATCTTTCCAGACATTACTAAGTTTAAAGGTTAAATTGTTACAACATTCTCCTAATTATGCAACAAATACACACGACCATGAGTTAGTCTGTAAAAGATTATAATATGGCCTATAGTACTGAAATGGGGGAGGGGGGAGAACCCTTTAAAATTATTTCCAACGATCTTTTCATCTACACTGCGCCTCAGTTCCAAAGCGCAGCGCTCTTCATTGTATTATCTCAAATTCTTCGTCTCGATTATCAAGTATGAAACCGCACTGATTAAAATTTATATATATATATATATATATGTATTCAGTCTAATGCCTGTATATTATCGTTGGGGAAACACCACTGTTATAACAGCAACAGACAAATGGCATCAAAAAGACCTACATCAGTGTATGCCCAAGTGGCAGTCGCCGATCTATTAAACCGCAAACAATTCACTTCATTCCTGAGAACTCATCTATCGCGCGAGCAAAGTCTTTAAAAAGTGCAATATGATCAGTCTGCTCTTTCATTTCTATTCCACGATAAAAGGTACCTCTGCGTGTTCAAAAAGCCTCCTGTCATTTAGGAATTCTTTCCAGAACAAAACTTTTTTTCACCCTGGAAGTGAACCTGCTTTCAAGTACGCTAATTCAAGCTGGGAAACCGCACTCCCTTCCTCACCAAGCCGTGCTTTCTGGGAACATACCTGTTCTCGGGAAATGCAAGGCAACGAAGGTCTCCTCAACATCTTGCAGCTGCCGGAGTAACCCGCCGAAGTTTCTCCGAACGACACGCAGCTGGACCTCCTGCGGGGTCTGATCACAGGCACTTTGTCCTCGGAGGCACTGGCCAAGCGAGGATGATGAGGGGCTTCCCTGATCTGAAAGAAGTGATCCAAGCCCAGCGCTAGCAGGCAGCCGGCGTCCCCGACCAGGCAGGAGAGCAGCGGCCTGAGGGCTGCGGGCAGCGACCCGAGGCCGGTGAAGGAGACCCACCAGACGAAGCTGGAGAAGAGCAGCACCAGGATGCTGTGCCGGAGCCTCGCCGGGTGCGCGAGCGTCAGCAAGCCCACGCAGCTCAATACCGAGAACAACCTGCCCGCCACCGCCGGGGGCGTGAGCGGGGCCGTGGCGGGGGCCCCCGCGTCTCCGGGCCCCCAAGCCCAAGCCCACGCCTGCCACACCAAGAAGTCCCCCAGGTAACAGCAGGCTGGCAGCGCCAGCAGCCACCAGGAGCCTCCGCCGCTCCGGCCCGGCCCGGGGCCCCGCTTGCTCCGGGTCAGGAAGCAGGTGAGGAAGAAGAAGGCACAGGCGATGCTGAAGAGGGGGCTGAGGCTGTGCGAGCACACGCTCAGCAGGGTCCGCAGCCGGGCGGCCCCGACAGCCCAGCTCCCGGGCCCCGAGCTGAGCAGCAGGGCGAGGACAAAGGCGGCCAGGGCGCCCAGCGAGAGGCGCGCCCGGGCGGAGGGGGAGCCGCGGCGCGGCTGCTGGGGGGAGGCCGGCGGCGGCAGCAGCAGCTCCACGTTGCAGAAGCGGCAGAGGTGGAAGAAGAAGCCGCGCGGAGGGTCCTGCCGCAAAGGGCTCACGCAGCTCTTCACGTAGCCGTTCCTCAGACTCTCGGGGGGCGAGCCGGCCCCGTCCGGCGGCTGCGGGCACCGCATGGCTTTGGCGTCTCGCTCGTCCCTCCTCATGGCCCGGACCCGGGCTGGCAGCGGGGCTCCGCACGCCCCGCTCCGACCGCGGCGGCCGCTCGCGCTCCCTCAGCCCCCGCCCCCGCGCTCGGGGCGCCCCCCGGCTCTGCTCGGCGGCGCGTCAGGGTTGCGCCCGCCGCCGCGGCCCGGGGTCCCCGCCGCGCGGGCGGAGTTGCGGCGGGGTCCGCGACATGCTGGCGGAGGAGAGGGGGGGAAGGGACTGCTCTCGGGACCGCCGCGGCCGCCCCCTCCGTGTCCCTCGGGCACTTCTCGGGACTGGAGACACGGCGTCGCCTCCCAGCTCCCGCGGGCTGCAACAGTTACCTCCCGGCCCCAGGCTGGTCCGTTGGGCGCGCGAGCGGCGGCGGGCGGGCGGGCGCTCCTCCCCCGTGCCTGCCCCGGCCGGGCGCGCGCCCCGCCCGCCTCGCGCGCGCGCCCGCGCCCCGTCCCGCCGCCGCCGTCCGGGACGCGAGCAGCGGACCCCGCCGGCTGAGCGTGCCGGGCCCGGGGAGAGCGCGGCCGGGCTTCCCGGAGACCGGCCGGAGACGCCAGAAGCGGGCGGGGTCCTCTCCGGGTGGAGGGGGCAAGCCCGCCAATCTGGGGTCCCAGGCGCGCAGGTTCCCTTTGGGGGTACGGCACAGACACACAGCCAGGCTCCGACAGGTTACCACTGGGGTTTGGGGGAGAGAGGGCGTTTGTGGCCCCCAAGGGGAGTGCCTAGTTGGGAAACCGAGTTGAGGGGGGAAGCGGGACCCGCCTCTAACTCATCCCGGTTCAGGGTGGGCCGTTGTACCGTCCGAACTGTGACTGGGAAGGACCAGCCACCGCCTTGGGCATGGCAAAGGATTCCCTAACCTCTGTGGCTGGGTCTGCCCTCAACAGCAACGTGGACTCTTGGGCCACGCAGCAGTCCCGGGAGATGTGCGGCGGCACTTAAGAAGGAGCGTGCACGTGGAGTGCTCTCCGGGAGCATCCGAGTAGATGTTACTGAGCTTGTCTTCCTCAAGAACGGTCTTCACAGGCAAAGAACTAAGGTCCCATCCTCCACTTCACACCCTTACCATACATGCCCACTGGTTCACGTCTGTGTCTCCTTAAACAAGCATAGAAAATCTGTTGTCACAAAGTTGTTCCACGTTGAAGTCTTTTTCACTGTAACAGCGTGTTCTAGAGAAGGGGAATGGGGGGATTAGGAGTCCTCTCCAAGACCATTGCCCAGTTTGGATCGGTTGGCCACGAAAGGAGCCAAATAAGATGCTATCTGCGAATTACTGGTGAAACTAGCAACATGGAAACACTGACTTGAAAGTGAGAACTTCGCTGTACCAAAGGGACTGCTCTGGAATCTAACCAATCATAACTGCCTTAGAGAGTGAGCTGTGTTTCCCTCCACCAAAACTCTCCCTTCAACCTCATGACAGGCCTGCATTTCTCAAAGAGCTAATTCCACATTTTTCCAGGGAGATGAGAAACCTTACTGTGTGGTAAATCCCACAAACAGGCCCATTTTTCACCAATTAATCTCTGCCCACAGCCATGACCTAAAACAGACCCATTTTCGTATATGGCCATAGTTCACATACATAGCAGAAATCGCTGAGAAATTAGCACAAGCATTTGACCAAATGAAAAAAAGGACCAGAATTCCCTTTCTTTTTCTGTCTCTTGGACAAAGGAAAAAATATTTAATAAGAGTTTTCAAATTGATTACTCAAATGCTTTCCTTAAAAGATCAAAAGCCATGGTGTCCTTTTTCCACCATGACAATGGAAGGGGGTGTTTTTGGGGGTTTTTTTTAAGTACCATTTCAACACAACTCAACAAATACATTTTTTAAATGATATGCACAGCACTCATCACTGCCAAAGATTAAAGTAGGAACTTTGTGGATACATTTTGAGCTTTTACAGAGGGCATGGCAAAACTAGCCCTGGCATCACTGAAATGCCCATTATAAATTCTCATAAGAAATAATAAACTGTCAGGGCCCCTGGGTGGCTCAGTCAGTTAAGCATCTGCCTTCAGCTCAAGTCATGATCCCAGGGTCCTGGGATTGAGCGCCTGTGCTGGGCTCCCTGCTCAGCCAGGAGTCTGCTTCTGCCTCTGCTCCTCACCCCGCTCTCCTGCTCTCTCCACATTCTCTCTCAAATAAATAAAATCTTAAAAAAAAAAAAAAAAGAAAGAAAGAATAAACTGATTTGAAAATTAGAACAAATTCAGATTGAAGTTGTTGTTTTAAAGCCTCAGTTAATAATCCAAGGTGGGATAGGCATGGTAATAGTAATGGGCTAGAAATCTATTTCATAGCTTCTAATCCTCGCCCAGCCATTCATGCCCTGACATTAAGCAAGTCACATAACATTTCCAGGCCCTGTTCACCTCAACTGTAAAACTGCCGAAAGTTAATTTTGATGACCTTAAAGGTCCCTCCTGGTCTTAAAAAGTTTGATTTCTGTATGACAAAAATATATAGGCATCCTTAGGATCCATGCTTCACATTGCCAAGAGCAACCCTGGAATTATTTGTACCATCAAACTAAAGCAAACTCTCAGTGTTGACAAATCAAAAGAATTTGTATCAAAGAATTATTATCTGGCAAATAAAATTCAAAATACTCTTCATACTCCCCAGTTCTTTCACCTTCTTTCGGCTGTCTTCCCAGGTCTTTCCAAGGCTAAAAGCCCAACTCTTGCAATACCCTATATTTGGAATGCATACCTCTAAACACCAACCCCAGCACCTGAGACGATTCTAAAATAAAATGTAAGAACATAACCAAAGGCCATCAGTTTACTTAACTAAAAATACGCACAAAAAGAATAAGCTTGCTATGTTTATAGCAACTCCCCTCTCTGTTTACAATCCATGTCAAAGATTAGTAAGCTGCATTTCTTAGAGTTCAAATTATTTAATTATTCTTTTGCCAGATTTAAACAACCAATAGAATTACTTAGCTCTTGTCTTTAGGTTCAGGAATGTATGACCATTATCTGTTGTGGAAAAAAAGACCTAGAGTCACGGCATACCTTTGACTTTTCTCAGTACTCTACCCCTACCTTATTTTACCTGACTTTGCCTTTGCTCACATCTTGACCCATGAACTCTCCACCAGAATCATTCTTCCAGTTTGATGATCCATGACATGGGATCCCAGTGCTTACCATCCAGCTCCCGAGTTGTTCTGGTGCAATGCAACCCTGTGTGTATTCCTCTATTCTGAATGGGGTCCCTGCTGTCAAGTTCCAAAGACCAGTTTTCCCATGTTCCTCAGTTTGTAGGATGAGATTTGTCTTCTCCATTTTAGGTACCCACACCAGTAAGCTGATAGTGCCCCCAATTAACTATGGAGGAACTAAAACCCTGTTTAGATCTTTCCAGGCTCAGGGCCAAAAGCTGTATCCCTGAACACTAGTCCACTAACCTAGTAGCTAAGGATCCCCCTTGATAGGCCTTCTAGATGCCACTGCCTGCCCACATGTCCCATTACTGGGCTCAGCCCAACTGTTAGAACACCTGCCTCTTCATCTGGGACCTCTGGTGCTTGCCATTGCTGGCCTGGAAACTGCCTTCTCTATAAATTACCTTGTTCTTCTCCTTAACCTTCATCCTCAGATAAGTGAAATAACAATTGAGCTTTACGGTAGGTCTCAGCTGCTCCTCCCCACTCTCCCTGTCTTCTGATAAAGTGCAATTATCTGTCCTTGTAACTTGCGTTTTCAACCTTTCTTAAGAAGATAGGATTATTTTCTAACTAAAATCCAGATGTAAAAAAAATCCATGTCTCAAGCAGTATTCCCAGAAATTGCCTTCTAAAATTAAATATTTTTAAATGGATCTTAGCAGCTACACCTGTTGGTGACTATTACAGTTATGCTCATGGAATGCAAGAAGGAAGGGGTAGTAAAGCGGTCCGATGAGGAATAGGACTCGGTCCAGTCATTATTGCTGTCCTGCGGTCAGGTGACTCCTCAGGATCTGACTCCTCAGGATGATAATGGGCAGCCTCTAAAGATTTGCTAAGAGCAGTGGAAAAGCAGGGAATAATTGGCTACCCGTTCTTTAAGAGCTTTTTATGACAGCATTGCTGCCTCTCAACCAGCATTTTAAAACGTTTTTCAAGAGAAATATTATGCAAACAATCTGATGTTTGGGGGGCGGGGAATGGATGAAACAGGTGACGGGGATTAAGGAGGGCACTTGTGATGAGCACCTGGTGATGTATGGCGGTGTCGAATCACTCTATTGTACACCTGAAACTAACACAACATGGTATGTTAACTGACTGGAATTTAAGTTAAAATTTACAAAAGAGAGGGGCGCCTGGGTGGCGCAGTCGTTAAGCATCTGCCTTCCGCGCAGGGCGTGATCCCGGCGTGCTGGGATCGAGCCCCACATCAGGCTCCTCCGCTGTGAGCCTGCTTCTTCCTCTCCCACTCCCCCTGCTTGTGTTCCCTCTCTCGCTGGCTGTCTCTGTCTGTCAAATAAATAAAAAATCTTTAAAAAAAAATTTACAAAAGAGAAAGAAAGAAAGAAAGAAAGAAAGAAAGAAAGAAAGAAAGAAAGAAAGAGAGAGAGAGAAGGAAGGAAGGAAGATGGATGATGCAAATAAAAGCAGAATGCTCTTATTGAAGTGGAGGTACCCCCAAGGCCTGACAACCCCAACTAGGCAGTTCTGACACCTCCTACTCTGACCTGAAGCCCCTCTCTAGAACCCTTGGGCAAAAGAAGGAGGGGGAAAAGGCTGGGGAAGGAAGGAAGGAAGGAAGGAAGGAAGGAAGGAAGGAAGGAAGGAAGGAAGGAAGGAAGGAAGGAGGGGAGGGAGGGAGGGAGGAAGGAAGATTTTAAACCTCTGAAATAGACCATAAAAAATGGATTTGAATTGGATTTGGAAAAAGGCTTAGAACCAAGCGCTGTTTCTAAAATGCAGTTTTTCTGAATTCAGTAATAAAGCAGCCCTAAATTCTGAGGAATAATGATATAAAGCAGCCTGACAATTCTAAGTATCAAAGAAACTTTCGGGAATAGTCAGTAAATAAACCGCTCTGAGATTCCAAGTTCCTAAAACTAGAGCCATTCCTTAAGGTATATGAAAGCCATATAGGGTTTTGAAAGAATGAAAGAATTAGCATTTACAAATATACATTTGAAAGTCAAATAGATTGGCTTTTCTCTGGTATAGAAAGGTCCCTGTGTTCAATACACAGTGGCAACTCAATTGTCTAAGTATGTTAAAATATCCATTTTACTTCCAGCTAACACTCATCTCAGAAGCTGAGCCTCACTTTGTCTCACTCCTGTTTTTTAAAGATTTTGTTTATTTATTTATCTATCTACCTATTTATTTATCTATTTATTTATTTGAGAAAGAGAGGTGGGGAGGCACTGGGTGGCTCAGTGGGTTAAGTGACTGCCTTAGGCTCAAGTCATGATCTTAGAGTCCTGGGATCAAGCCCCACATTGGGCTCCCTGCTCAGTGGGGAGCCTGCTTCTCCCTCTCCCTCTGCCACTCCCCCTGCTTTTGTTCTCTCTCTCACTCTCTCAAATGAATAAAATCTTTTTTTTTAATAAAATATTTTTAAAAAGAGAGAGAGAGATTACCAGCAGGGGTAGGGGCAGAGGGGGAGAGAGGGGGACCAGCAGACTCCATGCTGAGCCCAGAGCCCAACATGTGGCTTGATCTCAAGACCCTGAGATCATGACCTGAGCTGAAACCAGACGTCCGATGCTTAACCAACTGCACCGCCCAGGTGCCCTTGACTCACTCTTTAGTTCATCTTGACAAGTATTTACTGAGTGCCCACTATATGCAGAGCACTCTGCCAGCTGCTATTTAGAACATTAAGAACAATAAAGTTCTTTAGAAGCTTCCTCAAGCTGCAGCTCTATGTGGGAGATAGGGCCTATGCACATAGACTGTAAAGGAGCACAAGAGAATATATGATAAAAACTGTGGAAAACAGTGCTTCAGACCTATTAAAGAAGAGAGGGACTCCTGGGTGGCTCAGTCGGTGAAGTGTCTTCCTTCAGCTCAGGTCATGATCTCAGGGTCCTGGGATCAAACCCCATGTCAGGCTCCCTACTCAGCGGGGAGCCTGCTTCTCCCTCTCCCTCTGCTCTTCCCCTGCTTGCGCTCTTCACTCTCTCTCTGTCAAATAAATAAATAAAATATTTTAAAAATAATAATAAGAAGAAGAGCATCATTCTTTTCCAGAATCTCCCCCCTGTATGGTTCTCTCAGCTTGTTTTCACAATTTGTTTCTCCTCTCCCAGTTCCAATTCCCTCCCCAGAGTCTCTCTGCATGGCCATCTTCCTGTCTCCTCTCTCCCTGTCTTCTCTCTTTCATTTTTATGTTTAATTCCCTCACTTCTTTGACTTCTTCAGTTCTCCTAGATGCCACTCCCCTCCCCCCAACATTTAATCCCTCTCTCTTAATGAATTCATTCATTCATTCAGCAGTTGTTAAGTACCTGACATTGTGCTGGGCACTGTGCTAGCGGACAAGGACACAATGATGACAGGTATAGTTCCTGCTTTAAGGGTTCATAGTGGAGAAAAAAGGGGGCGGATTCAGAGTGGAAGCTAAAAAAGTACAAAGACTACTAAAGCCCAGTGTAGTAGGCACTGTGATATGGGGGTAAGGAAGCTCAGTGTAGTCTGGTAGTTCAGAGGGACACCTAACCCAGACCACAGTGGGAATATTGAGTAAGGAATAATGCTCTTAGGGAGTCAGAGAAAGAGATTCTGGGCTTGGTGTTGAAAGTTGAGAAGTTACCTACATAAAGTAGGGAGAAATATAATCTGGGCAAAGGAAACAAGCAAGGGCAAAACTCCAGAGGAACACAACCACGGGGTATTCAGGTAATTTCAAGTACCCTGTGGCTGGAGTGTAAGGGATACAGGGACAAAGAACAAAAATGAGGAGGCTAGAGAGATGGCGTAGCTGTAATATGGAACTGGAATTTATTGTTACTATTATATAAAAGTTCATATTCTGTTATCATATTTGTTTATTTACATGGCTACCTCTTCACTCTACTCTTTAAACACAAGAATTCTGTTTTACTCAATCTGAGCTCAATCTCCATGCCATGACTAACAGAGTACTCAGTTAATACTCAAAAAAAAATTTTTTTTTTAAGTAATCTCCAATACTCAAACTCACAACCCTAAGACCAAGAGTCACATGCTCCACTGACTGAGCCAGCCAGGCACCCCAATACTCAATATTTTTTGAAGTATGTTTGTATGTCTCAAAAAAATTTAATAAATCAGATTTTTTTAGTTCTATGTCCTTGGATTTTTTATTAGTCGATGAATTTAAATTGAAACTCTTAATATATGATTTAATACCAAAAAAGCTTCCATACTGATATTGAAAACTGTTTTTATTAACATCCATTTTCACGAAATCAGTAAAAGAACCCTTTCTATTTTAGACTTACAGAAAACATCATACATATATTTATGCTTGGTTTAATTTCCAACATAAAATAAGTGTGTAAGAGAGTATCGGTGACTTTTTTTTTAAATTCAAGTGATGGTACCTGGATGTCTTTTGCTATGAAAGAATATATTCTATTCCTTTGAGAATTTTCCCTTCTCTCTTTCTCATTTTCAGAGCAACAATTACATCTATGACACAAATCCACCATACTTTTTACAAAAAACAACCGATAAAGGTATTAAATACGTAACTCTTAATCTGAAATTTCCTGGATTTTGTGTATTAAACCTAAAACCTGAACCTTGAACAATAAACAGCAATGCAAACTCCTTCCAAGTTTTCCTGTTCCCTCCCTAGACAAGCAGTAGTTTCTTCGGCTCTGGCTAACCCAGCAGATCTGAAGGATCACAGGCACTACGGGCAGCCTACCGTCGACACTGAACTTGTGGTTAATTGTGGAGTTCTGCCACAAAACCACCTCACTACCACAAGCTGGATTTTTGCCCAGGAGAGTGACAAACTGCCAGGCCAAGCAATAGACAGGAGGCAGCAAGAGCAAACTGCCTTTTACCCCAGACAGCAGTCGTTTCTGGATTCCAAACAGAGCCAGCAGCGGGGCACACCAAAGAAAAATTTAGAAGTATGCTTTCTCCACTAAACCTCCTGAAAGTGTATTCTTGTGATTTCGCAAGAGCAGCTCGAAAAGATTCATTCGATTCATTATCTAGCATCATCGATAAATGTGAGGCTCTTCTTTTCATTAATAAATTTTTTAAAATAGGCATTGAGATTGGAAATAACATTGTAATTATATTACTCCTAACTACTAAGCGAGCCACCTACATGTGATCATTGCAAATAGGAGCAAATAATGTGTCTCTGTGTGTGTCTCCGTGTGTGTCAGTAAGCTGCACCCGGCAGCAGGCCGCTCTGGAAACTTTATTTGAAAGTCAGGGCTGCGTGCGGGGAAGGAAGGAAACTCATCAGTCAGATCTAGTTACCACTTTGTAGCCGCATGATCTTGGAGATCACTTACTGTCTCCAGTTACCCACCTCATCTACAAAATGGGGATAACAGTGTCTCTGCCATAGGCTCATTGTCCTGGACTAAATTAAATTAATATGTAAAATGACTAAAAATTACTGGATGCTCAGTATATGTTATTTTTTTAAATTTATTTCTTTCAGAGAGAGGGAGAGGGCACAAGCAGGCGGAGGGGCAGAGGGAGAGGGAGAGGCAGACTCCTTGCTGAGCAGGGAGCCCAATGTGGGGCTCAATCCCAGGACCCTGGGATCATGACCTGGGCCGAAGGCAGACGCTTAACCGACTGAGCCACCCAGGTGCCCCAGTAAATGTATTTTTCTTACATCCTCTCCTCTTCCCTACCTTTCCCCATCCTTTCAGGGCTTTTCAAGATTCTATCAATTCTGAGTTTTGCCAAGGAGAGCCCCAGATTATATCATCTGTTCAACTCATTTTCAAGGCTTTCTTTCAATGCCATTTTGCTAAGTCTTTATCTCCCTCACCATGCAATCAAATAGATAAATTAGCAACTCTCTTTCATCAGAAGGCAAACGCTATAGCAGTTTTCATGTTCTATTCTAATTATGCACTATAAATGCAAAAAATTATAATACATTAACTCTTAAAGGAATGACTGCATATTACTGTCATAATTTTGTGGTCCTTTCATCTTAGATTTCATTCTGCTGGAAAGATGTTGATTTAAGGCCCATATGTGGTAACATGGAGAAACAGAAAAAAAAAACAAAAATCAAACTTCAATAACCAATTTCACCCATAGTAGCATTAAACTTAGTGAAGATAAGAAAACATTTATGTTTGCAAAAGTTTATTCATTCATTCAGCATGTGCTGGGCATTGCCCTAGATACTGAAAATACAAATACGAATAAGATATAGTCCTTGCCCTCAGTTTGGTAGAGGAGAAAATATGTAAGCAAGTGCAGCACAGTAGGAAATGCTCTAATATAGCTCTTAGCAAGTACAGTGGTGGGACAGAGAGGAGTTCATAGATAAAGACATGCTCGCTCAGGTATAGAAGAATAATAGGGGCCCCTAGGTAGACAAAGAGAAAGTTGAGCATGCCAGACAGAGAGCAGTATGTCCAAAGACACGGAAGCATGAAACAGCACGAATATTTCTGTAACCAGGTTAGTATGATTTGGGATGGCGGGAGGACGGGCATGGAGAAATGAGAGTGGGTAAATGGGTGGAGGTCAAATTCTGGGAAGCCCTACAGGCCATTCTGAAGAGCGTGGAATTTATTCTGTGAGTGATAAGGAACTGTTAAAGGTTTTAAAGCAAGGAACAGGCATGATCAAATTTTATTTTTATTTTTTTTGCAGACCTATTTTAATTGTGTATTACAAATCTCAAAGCTGATACCGCATGAAGAATAGTTTGGAAGAATGTGAACCCAAAGCCAGAAAAATAATTCAGGAACAATTATAATAGACTAAATGAAACATAAAGTTCTGTAAGGCAATGGCAGTAAATTTGGGAAGGAAGGATTGAATTAATAATAGCAACTACAGAACTTTCTGATCAATTCCACAGGTGGAAAAGGGGACTGCAGAGAGGGTTCCCTGGGTCTGGGCTAGGGGACTACAATACCTTGAAGCCATTAGCCAGGATAAGAAGTACTAGAGGAATCATTAGAATAAAGATTATGGGTTTCATTTTGAACAGGTTGAATCCAAGTGGAGATGCTCCTTAGCAGTTGAATGGATGAGTCTGAAGCTCAAAAGAGCAGTCTGGACTAGAGACAGTTTGGAAGCCTGTAGTCTATAGGTAGAAGTGGATATCCCGAAGTAAAATGGGACATTCCCCGGGAGAGTGTATATTATAAGAAGAGATTCCGTGTCTGAGTTCTGAGGAATACCAACTGCTAAGGGATAGGGAGCAAAAGAATTTCTCAAAAGGATGACTGAAAAGGAAGTGGCAAAGTTAGAAAGACAATCCTTACTAAAGTAAGGACAGGACATTTCAAGAAAGGGGACAAAAGACATAAAATGCCACCTTCTAAAAAGATGAGGACAGGAAAGAATCCAGAGGAAGTCATTATTGACCACATGTGGAACCGTTGCCGTGGTGGGGGCAGAAGCCAGATTGCAGTGGATTGAAGCATGAATTCATATTTATGAATATGAATTCATATTTATGATAACATTAGGATAAGTTTCATTCTAGAAAGTTTAGCCAGGAAAAAGATTTACCTTTAGTTTCATCAGTACTTCTTGTTAGTTTCAGCTAAAAAGCATCATTTAAATAGCTTACTGATAAAATATAAAGACCACACGCACGTGCTCACACATGCACGCGCACACACACACACACACTTCTCCTGTGTAAAAATAAAAGCATTCCCCTTAATGGTGTATCTACAGTCTTTCTTACATCTTTTTTTTTAATTTAATTTTTAAGTAATCTCTATACTTAACATGGGGCTCGAACTTACAACCCTGAGACCAAGAGTCATACACTCTACCGACTGAGCCAGCCAGGTGTCTCCTTCCCTATATCTTTATAAACAGGTATCATAAACTAGCATTTATTTTGTATTCATAGTGGTGTCCTACAATAAAGGAATACAAAATAAGACAGATACAGAAGCTAATAAATGTCTAACTCATCTCTGAAAGGTTTTTTTAACTAAGCAGTTATTATTTAGCTTTGATGAGTAGTGCAGACTCAGTCTGATTCTTTTTTTCTTGTATCCCTTTGAAGCTGGCAAGAAGTCATTTTTTGAGAAGACTCCATTGATAAGATCATTTAAATGCCCTTGTTCAATATTCTTTGCTTAAAATCACGATATTTTCACCAGCTCTGTAAATAGTAAACAAGCCACCAGATCTAATGAAAAACAAGAGGTGGAATTGTACATTTAGAGAATTTCTAAAAAAATATCTGGTCAGATAATTCAGACAAAAGCAAGCATATTTAACGTCCTTTTCCTGCTAAATAACCAGGATTCAACGCAGTGTTCCAGTTAACCTACCACCAGCCTTCACTACAATTTTGTTTGGACCGTTCCCAGTGACAACTCTCTAGCATGGTTTGGTGCTTTGGTAACTATATTAAATGTAAGTGCAAACTGTGAAAAATAACAAGAACCCTTATATAAATTCAAGATTTTAATACTGTCTTTTGGGGATGGGATGTGTAATCATATTTGAAAGGATGACTAACATCCACTCGAATATGGACAAGACTTTAAATAAACCAAAACTATGATTTGTAACCAATAAACCTCATGGGTATGGCTGATTTTTACTCCTTAGTAACTTCTTTTTACAGGTGAAAAGGTTTACATCAGATTTCCTCTCATTATAACCTCTCAAATGTTGTCTGGACCAGCAACCCACTCTCTTTAAACAAATACCAGCCAACCAGGAAACCATGAGGTTTTATTGTGCTATAAAATAGACCAGACATTTCCAAGCCTTCATAGGAATGAACCTGACTAAATCATTACTAAAAATAGTTTCAAAATAAACTGTAGGCTCCAAGTTTCTCTAACAATCAAAATTCCTTCGTCCTTCATCAACTTCGTTCTCTAGCTCTTTACTCTTCCAGGGCTACATTGCAAGCAATCACTCTGGCCACGTATTCATAAGAACTAAGGGGTGGTGGAGGCAGACAAATTTTCCCTTCTTCCCTTCTAGGTTCTTTGGCTGCCCAAGAATTAAATTGATGTAAAATGGATTAACAGGAGAAAAACAAAATTTATACATACAAGAGCCCCATAAAAATACGGCAGCCAGGTAACTGAAGTTTATCTAAGATCCTAAACTAAGGAAAGCCAAAATGGGAAGGCAGGTCCCAGGCGGGCAGAGGAGGTGTTTAGAAAACAAAGATGGCCCTGTTATGCAGATAAATTTATTAGGTAAAAAGGTATCCTACCAATAGCTCTCTTCCTGGTCCAGGCTCCTTTTCCATTGCAAATTTAGGCAATTGAGGGGAAAGCAAAGAGTTTTTCCTGAATCTGCTGGGTTTTGATTGCCTTTAGCTCAAAATAATCCTTATGCCATGGGGCGCATGGGTGGCTCAGTCGTTAAGCGTGGGCCTTTGGCCCAGGTCATGATCTTGGCGTCCTGGGATCCATTGTCTCCGGAGTCAGGGCTCCCTGCTCAGTGGGGAGTCTGCTTCTCCCTCTCCAGCTCCACCTGTTTGTGTTCCCTCTCTTGCTGTCTCTCTCTGTCAAATAAATAAATAAAATCTTAAAAAGATAATAATAATCCTTATGCCAAAGAGACATATTTGGGGATGGCAAAATCTACTCCCCTTTAGGATTCACTTCTATGCAACCACTGGGGTATAATAATGGAGAACAATGTTAGTGTCATTTCCTGAATACATTTACATTTGTCAAAATTCTGTTTCTAGTTTTTCTGTACACTACCAGACCCTAAATCATGAGCTACTTCCTAGTATATCATGAGCATAGAGAGAGTAAGTTTGCAAAGAACTAAACCAGATCTTCAGCTCAAAAAAGTAGATCACCTTTGACCCCATTCAGCAAATACTTACTCATTTAAACCTGATTCTAGTTACCCTCAAGGATACATGTTGTGTGTGTGTGTGTGTGTGTGTGTGTGTGTGTGTGTGTTGCATACGTGTATGTGTTTGGGATGGGATCAGTTGTCAGCAGCCAGCAGGAACAAGACATATACAAATAACCGTGATGCAAAATGGAATACACTAAGAGATAGCCAGATTGTAATGCGGCTCACGAAAGATGCCATGAAATCGTGGGATTTAAAGTTCACCTTAAAGGATGGATAGAATTAGAGATGAGAGAGGAGCACATTGCAAGGAAGATAACAGAACATAAAATGAAGAAAGTTTTCATGGAGCCACTATTTTATCAGGATATAAAGTTGAAGAATGATAAACATGTTTAAATTATTAAGCACCTAACTAATCGAATTGAAATAAAATAAGTTAAAAAAATAAATTATGAAGCATCCGCTAATCCTCTATGTTTACTCCTCACAGCAATCTGAAGGTAGTAATAATATTCATTTTACATTTAGGTAAATTGAGGCACAGAGAGGTGAAGTATTTCGGCAAAGATTACACATCTAGTAATTGGTAGAGCAAGGATTCAAACCCAGGCAGTGTGACTCCAAACATCTATGTGTTTTCCATTGTGTCCGTAATGATTAAATTGGTACATAAAAATCTTCTAAATAATTTCACCCAGATGGTAAAAATGCAGATTTTGCTGGATCTCAACAATTCTGGTTTTTATATATTAACCAAGATGGGACTGAGGAATCTGCATTTCTACCAAACACCTGGAGGAGGTTCAGAAACCACACTATCTTGAGGTAGACCAAGGCAGTACTGAGTGGACCTAGAACAGCCTTGAACATACTTAAAGATTAATGTACAGGACTGAACCTGAACCACCAAAAAAAAAAAAAAAAATTCATTTGATGAAGCCTTAACTCCCAATGCAACTGTATTTGGAGATAGGGCCTTTAAAGAGGTAATTAAGGTTCGACAAGGTTGTAAGAGTAGGGCCCTGACCCATCATGACTAGTGCTCCTATTAGAAGAGGAAGAGACACCTGGGGTGTGCCTGTACAGAGAAAAGGCCAGGTGAGGACATGGGAAGAAGATGGCTATCTGCAAGCCAAGGAGAGAGGCCTCAAGAGAAACCAACCCTGCCAGTAACTTGATCTTGGACTTCCAGTATCCCGAACTGTGAAAGTATATGGGTTTTTTGTTTGTTGGTTTGGTTTGGTTTTTTAAAGTAGGCCTCACGTTGGGCGTGGAGCCCAACACGGGACTTAAACTCACAACCCTGAGGTCAAGGCCTGAGCTGAGACCAAGAGTCAGATGCTTCACCAACTGAGCCACCCAGGTGCCCTGAAAATATAAGGTTCTGTTGTTTGAGCCACTCAGTCTGTAGCATTTTGTTACAGTAGCCCTAGTAGACTAGTACAATGAGCTGAACTAACTTCCTGTTTCTCTTAAGCTATGTAGATTTGTCGTAGATCAGAAACAGTGCCAAAGAAGATCCTTCATTATCATCACTGTCTTTAAAGCTCTCTCCTCTGTGGCATTTTATAATTTACAAAGCCTTTTCACATGCTCTGTTGCACTCAACTTTGCAACAAACTCTGAGGTCAGCAAGACTCGATAAGGCAATAGGACTTGCCTGGGGTTTCTTGTAAGTTGTAGGGCTGAGTTCAGGTCTTCCAAACCCAAAACTTAAGCTTGCTTTTGCTACACCACACACACACACACACACACACACACACACACACACACACACACACCATGAAGTATGCTTATTATGTAAAAGGCCCATCGAGGTAAATACCTTTCTTTAGCTTTAGGAAGTCAATAGCTTTACCCTTGTTTTCTAGTTAAGTAAGATATGGTTTCAGGAATTCAAGAAATGTACCCAAATATTAATAGCAAAGATGAGCTCAAAATACTGTACAGATTCCTAATGTCTAGTTCTCTTCTCAAACAATTGACTAGGCAGTAACAAAATTCTCCCATTTATATGGACTAAGATTATGCCTATGGTTCTTTAGGGTGCACACTTCTGAGTGGTTTTTTAGTAATAGGAATGGGTTTGCTCGAGATGCCAAGTGATTAAGTTTACAGAATGCCAGACTGTACAATGGGCTACAGCTTAAGTAATAACAGAAACTGTAATGGGGGGGGGTAGTAGCAGTTAAAGATAGAGGAAGTGATTCCTTTACTTTCATTTTCTCTCCCTTTGCTAGCACTTCCTTTTTTTCAGGTAGCAAAATAATAAAGAAATCGTGACTTGGTATTTGCAGGCAACAATGTCAACACCATATGAGCAATTTCTAGACACCCAACAGGAAGGTAGATTCTAAGTCTGTTTTCTTCATACCCTACATTTTCCTATCAGTTAAGGTCTCATTTCCCCAGCAGCGTTGTGTTCGTTTGTGTCCTCCGAGCAGCAGACGCCAAGATGGAATCAGACACGTGAGGGATTTACTGGGGGAAATGCCTGTGAAGGATAAAGGAGAGAAAGTCAGAGAAGGCAGGGAGAGCCTTCAGAGGGTGATTCCAGTCTGACACCAGTGAAAGAGAGCAGGAAGGAAACAAGGTTAGGTAGAAACAGCTTTACATGACAGCACAGTTCTAAGTTTCAACCAGGCCAACAATGAGCCCTTGAGCCAAAGTCACCTGTTTAAGGAGTCCCTGTCTCCCAGAAATGGGCTTCCATTAGAAGCCCTGCTATGCCGTCATTGGCTCAGCAAAGCCCAGGGGAAGTGTTAGCTCAGTGCAAAAACAGGAGTGGATCTGGAGGGTAGGGTTAGGTCCAATGGTCACCTTTGCCCCCCACAACAGTCTGAGTGGCACATGTTTGTGGTTGCCACAGTCCACCCCATGCTATGGAGAAATCTGCTTCTCTGTGCAGATTTAGAGAACAGATCCTCCATGATTCCTATGGGCCTTTCCTCCCAAGAGAAAACTTAGAAGAAGCAAGTTAGTGAGATAAATCAGAGCCCCCCTTGCTGCAGCTGGTCTTGGGGCTACAACTGGTACTCATCCACTCCTTCCTCTATTGTCCACTCTCAATTCCCATTACCCTTAGCTAGCACTTTGGCAAGCCAGGTAGCTTATCTCATGGTGTGAACCAAACTTTCATTTCTTTTTTTTTTTTTTTAAGATTTTATTTAATCACTTATTTGAGAGAGAGAGAGAGCACGGGAAGGAGCAGAGGGAGGGGGACAAGCAGACTCCGCACTGAGCATGGAGCCTGATGTGGGGCTGGATCCCAGGACCACGAGATCATCTGAGCTGAAACCAAGAGTCAGACGCTCAACTGACTGAGCCGCCCAGGCACCCCCAAACCTTCATTTCTGATGAGCCTCAGTTCTTGGCAATCACATCCTGTTCAAGTTGGTGTTGCTGTCCATATCCATCCACAGTTAGAGTAGATCAAGGGAGTCTAGGAGGCTTCTAAGTAGATCTCCTGAGTTCCAAACATATTCCTATCCCTGTTGTCTAGAAGCAGCACTATCCTCTCCTGATGATCAGAGTTGATTACCCCTGCCAAGATGGTGAGTCCTCTTTACCTGCTGGTCTCTGGACACAAGGAGTCCAAAGTGCCCGGCAGTATCCATGGCTTACAGTTCAGTGAGACATTTACTCTATCCTCTGACAAGAGCGCACTGCTTCTGGGGATAAGAATGGCCAGAATTGCAGGTACAGGAGGCACAAAATCTCCCAGTAAATTTTGGGAGTGATGGTAAGTGGGAACATTCTTGATTCTACCCCCTCAGTGTTCATTGTCTTCTTCCTACTGGGGACCATACAGGGGTCTCTGATTTTGCCCAGATCCCCATTTCATCTGCTGCAGTTGCAACAACGCTCCTCCCCCAGCTCATACCGATGGTTTCTGTGGGCAAGAAGGAGAGCGGTCTCATATGACCAGCGGGGAAGGAAGAAAACCTGAGGAAGGACGGCACTGCATCCTTTCAGAGTACTGATTCTGAGCTGGTGTTTCAGCTGGGCCGTTAGAAAGTTATTCCAGTATTCTGCTTCAAAATGATGCAGGATAGGATAGGATAGGATAGGATAGGATAGGATAGGATAGGATAGGATAGGATATATAATATGATAGTGCATTCCCATGGTCTTGAATCCAATCCTGCATCTCCTTCACAGCGAAGTGGATCACCTGTTCAGATGTTTTATTTATTTATTTTTAATTTTTAATTGTTTTTCAGATATTTTACTGTGTGGGATTCTATATGCACGGATCAGGCATTCTCCAAGCCTCTGGATTGTGGTGCCGGCTGAGTCACTGTAATTAGGAAAAACAAGACTGTACCCAGCATATGTAACTATGCCTGTGAGAACAAACCACTAGTTCTTGTAGTTGACTTTCTACCAATTAACCAGTTGGTCTCATCAAGAAATAATGCTATGGGTCTCTGTTGCTGACAGGCTTGGACATTCAGAAGCAGCAGAAGCTAGATCAGCGTTGATAATGGGATGTCCATACTCTTGGACTCATACATAGCCTGCCTCTGCCACCTTGGCAACTTTGTCCATGTGCCATCGTGGCTGTTCCAGGGTGGCCAATGACAAAGGCTGGCCTATGTCCACTGATCTAGTTCTTACCTTTACTTGGTTATTTACAGTACGTCTTCGTGCTGGATGCTTTCTGTTGAGCTATAAGGTGTGAAGCACTCTTCATGTTCATATACTTGCCTCTATTGTCTTGTTTCCAATTTTCTAATTCTTTTCTTTCTGAGCCACTTCCCATATCTGTATATACTGGGCCACGTTTCATTCCACAAAACATAGATGACTAGGTGCACTGTTCACAGCTCCCCCCATTGGGAAGATTTTTCCCTCTCTATCTCCATGAAGGTGGCTATAATGCAGCCATGGCCTATTTTCAGCTTGTACCCACATATTGAACAGACCTATCCATAAATCAAGCTTGGGCTTTTCCTTCTCCTTCAATTGGTCTTACAGGAACCCCCAAAGGGTCACAAGAGCAAGCTGAGGCAGGGTGCGGCTGCTACGGGTATGAGCGACATGCAGGTCTGAGCTACCTGCTAGTGTAGTTTCCTGTGTCCTCTGCCCTGCTCGGGCTCAATCCCAGATGTATCATTTCCATATTACCATGGACTACTGTCTGGCCTGTCTGCCTTTATGATCTGACATATCTGCCAGAACCCAGCTCATAATGGGCAGCTCTGGACCCATGGTCACTTGGTGCCCCATGAAGCATTCTGCCTCACCTGGTCCCAACGACTCACCAAGAGCTATTTCTCAAAAGGCATATAATTCTATGCTACAAATAGCTTGTTCTTGCTCCAGAGTCCCAGAGGCCTGCATTATTATTTTCCCCAACAGGCTTGCCATAAACCCTGTATCTTTTCCCACCGCAGACACCTCCAACACCATAAGAACTGCTGGACTGTATAGCCCAAGCAGGGGGGCTACTTGCTTTGTGGCATGGACCTCCCCTTTCAAAGACAGCAGCTTTCTGTGTTGCTCAGTATACAGACCATTTATAAATGTGGAGTGTGTTGCCTCTAAAACCCAAAGAGCCCTTCTTTGTAGCGGCAAATGCAAGATGCAACAATATTCTTTTACTTGAAGAAGATATCTTGTCATGCTTCTGACCACTGGACCCCTAAAAACTTCACTGAAGGGTCAGATCCCTAAATCTCCATAGGATTTATCTCCAACCCTAGGGAACGCTGTGTCTCACTGAGTCTTTCAGCATACTAGTCACTTCTTGTTCATCCTGAACTATCAGCATGATGCCATCAATGTAATGCATCAGTGGGCTGTCCTGTGGGATGTCCAGGCAGTCCAGATCTCTTCAGAGTACAGGAGAGTAAATGTAGCCCTGAGGCAAAAGCTTAAACAAATATTGTCTGTCCTACAGGAATGTAAACTCTTTCTGAATCTATCTTCTAATTGGAATAGAAAAGAATGTATTTTTTTAAAGATTTTATTTATTTATTTGATAGAGAGAGAGAGAAAGAGCAGCAGCAGAGGGAGAGGGATAAGGCTCCCCGCTGAGCAGGGAGCCTGATGTGGGGCTCAATCCCAGGACCCTGAGATCATGACCTGAGCCAAAGGCAGTCAACCAACTGAGCCCCCCAGGCACCCCGAAAAGAATGTATTTGCCATATAGATTGCACGTACCATGAGTCTGAAGCCTTATTACACAACGTCCAGCAAATCAGCTGCAATTAGGGCTACTAATTGCTTAACCCTGAACTTCTAAAAGGCAGACTGGGTAGGCAGCCTTATCTATTTTTGTATCTAGAGCAACTAGCACAGTACCTAGCACTTAACAGACATTCTATAAGTAATTTATAAACGAATTAATAAATTGGGAATCAAATTCAAGAACATAGCTACTCAGGCTGATTTAGATGAACTGACCCCTAACTCATGGGGTTGTCACGAGGACTAAATGAGCTCCCTACCAAGTGTTTACAACAGCGCCTGGCACCTAAAAAGCACTCCGTTTTTCTTATTGATTTTATTTTCCAGGTCATAGAAAACTATCAGATGATAGAGAGATGTGACATCAGGCTAACTCCTTGACCAGAGTTTTAAGTGAAATGTGAGTAAGGTGAGTTGCCCTTTAAAGTGAGAATGCCTGGAATATTTTTCCTGAGGGTGTGACGTTTCCAAGGAAAACTCAAAAGAAAATGATTGTAAAGCTGGAAAGAAATAATTACTTATAGAAATAGACATTTATCCTAATGGGAAGAAATGGTGGTTACTGTGTGCCAATTCATTACCAGTGTTGCTGTAATTTCATGAAATCTTGAAATTGGGATGCTTGACAAATGCTTCTCACTAATAATAAAGGGAAACATGATCTTGAAATAAAACAAATAAATGCATTTGTGCCTAGTAGCCACCTCACAAAAAAACCCACAAATTTTTCTGTTACCTAAACATCTGTTTCTATATATTAAAAATATATATATTCACATTTTTCTTTTCTCTGAAATAGGTTAGTGAAGGGGTGGCTGGCTGGCTCAGTCAGTAGACTTTGTGACCCTCGATCTGAGGTTGTGAGTTCAAGCCTATTTTTAAAAATTGTAAAAAATTAGTTAGCACAAGAGCCAGTACAGAAAAATGAAAAAGTAGTATCCCAGAACACACACACACACACACACACACACACACACACACACACACACAGTCTTCCTTAGGACAAATATTGTTCTTGCATATTACTGTGATGGAGACAACTTAAAGCTATTACACTCCGGCATTAGTTTCATAGTCAAATTTTCAATGATCTTGATGATTCTCAGGGAACTGCCAAGTGTCATTACACTTTCCCAACAATTATCACAGTGAGAGCTGTCTCTAAGAAGGGCTCCACACTGGCTACTTTGTGTGTGTGTGTGTGTGTGTGTGTGTGTTTTAAGATTTTATTTATTTATTTGACAGAGAGAGAGAGACAGCCAGCTAGAGAGGGAACACAAGCAGGGAGAGTGGGAGAGGAAGAAGCAGACTCCCAGCGGAGGAGCCCGATGTGGGGCTCGATCCCAGGACCCTGGGATCACGCCCTGAGTCGAAGGCAGATGCTTAACAACTGAGCCACCCAGGCGCCCCCACACCAGCTACTTTGAAGAGAGCTAGGCAAAGGGTGTCAGGCAAAATCTAAACAGGGCTCCTTTCATCTACAAAGAGCTTGGCCACTAGGACAGGTGTCAGTGATCAATATGCCATCTCACAACTGGGCTCAGAAGACCTGGAAACTTAGGAAGTCGCTCTGTTCTACCAGTGACTCAGTGGCTTGTTAGTACTTTCGGCATCCAGATGGTTTGAGACAAAGGCTAGACCCGGGGTAACTCCCAAGTGTCACCAGAGAAGTCTCTTTTGCGGAGGGACTCTCGTCTACTGGGCTAGGGGCCAGGGCATGGGTTTCTTTCGCAACCTCCCAGCACTGCTGTGGCCCTTTTAAGTCGAGTCACCTGAGAGGCCAAGAGTTAAACTAGCTGTACAGTCTGAACTGTGGAGGTTGGAAGTAAATCCTAATGGACCAATAGCCTGGATCGGTTTCATGAATAAACAGAGGAGTTCAGGCGTGGGACCCTATAAAGTTAAGTCAATATTAGTTATAGAGGAAATCCTATTTGTTCTTCCTTCTGTTATAGTTGGATTTATAAAGAACTCAAGTAGAGCTTTTTGCTGTGTTATAATGCTAAAACACCATTAAACACACACGCGCGCACACACACACACACACCCTAACCAAGAATGTTTATAACCAGATAGGTCATCATTGTTGTCTTTACTATTGGATACGTGAGAATTAGAAGTATTTTGCCAATATTCTTCAGGTATAAAACTTTAAATGTCCCTATTTATGAAATGGGAAATACTCATCTAGGTTCTGATGCCATGTACTAACCTTATCATAATTATTAAGATAAAGATAAGTAAGTGATTGCTATTAAAACCCTTTAGTTCTGCTTATTTGGCACAAATTGCTCCCGGTTACTACTAAAAATTATATGTAACAAGGTCTGAGTAATCCAGCACTGAAACTTCTAGCGTACTAGGACAAGGATTTCTAACCCCTTTGAAGTTGTGACAACCTATCTTATTTGTGAGATTTCACAACTATCCTGCCTATTACTGTTCATCACACCCTCAAGAAAAAATTATTAATCTATTATACGGAATTTTTTTTAAAAAACCACTTAGATGAATTTAAATTTATCTTACTTTGTTTCAGGGTTTTATTTTGTCGTCGATTTCTTATATATAAATTCCTCTCCCCTGAAGCCTGAGCATCCCTTAAGCTCGGGCTAGAATTAACCTCTCCTCTTGCTGGATTCTTTTAGCTCTTTGTATAGATGCACATTACAGTATTTGAACATTGTATTTTTGTTGGTTAATTTTAAATCTGTCTTCCTGGCTTAAATGCAAAGACCATGTCAGATTCATCTTTTTTTCCCCAGAATTTCTTTCTTTTTTTTTAAGATTTTATTTATTTATTTGAGATAGAGAGAGAGTGAGAGCGAGAGAGAGCACGAGCCTGGAAACAGAGGAATAGGGAGAAGCAGGCTCCCCATTGAGCAGGGAGCCTGATGCGGGGCTCGATCCCAGGGTCCTGGGATCATGACCTGAGCCAAAGGCAGATGCTTAACCAACTGAGCCACTCAGGTACCCCATTTTTCAGAATTTCTAGCACAGTTTTTAATACAGAGGAAAATTCAATAAATTAGTTGAATGAATGAATTAATGAATGAACAGTGGCCTTGAGGCAGAAAAATACCCAGCATGTCAAAAATACAAAACAGAGAATCATTCTTTTAGTAGTTTAAACATGGACCCATGTAAAATCCTCTGTTCTAGAACTCAAATCCAGTTAAGAGAATGGACATGAAATGCTTTATAAACTGTGAAATCCTACATGAATATGAGCAAATATCCCGGTTACTTATTATTCAGCAACCCTCGGGGAATAGTTTTTGAATTTGTGAATCAACAGTCTGTGAAAACAGGAATGAAGCTGGCTTGTTGGAATAGGAGGACCATGAAGGGGTAAACGAAGCATGTTGACAAGAAGTTGTCCCCTAATACAGTGGGAGTCCAGTTTTGGAAAACGGGGTCTTGCTGAAGTCTTCCTCGATTATTCATTTCTGTGTCTTGGTTTATAAAAGACCATTTCTTTAGATGTTTAGGACTTGGATAATTCCACACAGCATTCCCAGAAATAGGTGTTACCAGGTACAAAATATACAGGCCTGATTGGTCAAGGAAACGTGTTACATTTGGATGACTCTGTTGAGATGCTAAAATAACTGGAGCATTTTGAAGTGACCATTGGTAGTAAGCTTCAGTGGTTTGGGAAGAAGCAATAAAAATATCAAGGCAATTTGACAAGCTACTATGGTTCAAATAGATGTTAGTGGTAGCCAAAGTTCACAATTGTGTCAATGAAGCTGGATTCCATTAAGTCAATCAGTAACCAGGGAAATAGTTAATTGAGATATGATCACAAACCAGAAAAACAGGATAAATTAAAGGAGTAAGTGGAATAATCACATTTCTCGATAGTCACATGCTATCAGACAGCAGAATCTGATGTCTAGAAGATAAAGCAGGCAGGTTTTAAAAATGGAAAAGGAGGCCATGGGGCCAGGGTGTAATTCCATAAAAGCAGTCAAATGAGAATCTTTCTGAAAAGTAGATGATGTCCTCACAGAAGGGAATTGCCTAAAAACATCTAGAACATAGTTCCTATGCTACAAGAATAATCTTCCCAAGGCCACACAGGTAAGTTGTAAAGTGGGTCTTCAAAAACCAGGTTGAATGACACCAAAGCCCTTGTCTACTTTCTGCTGGACAGGGATAACCAAGCTAGTTGTCAAGCTGCTACTCTGTTGTTCCTCACCACCTTTTCTTTTCTTTTTTTTTTTTAAAGATTTTATTTATTTATTTATTTATTTATTTATTTGACAGAGAGATAGCCAGCGAGAGAGGGAACACAGCAGGTGAGTGGGAGAGGAAGAAGCAGGCTCCTGGTGGAGGAGCCTGATGTGGGACTCGATCCTGGAACTCCGGGATCACGCCCCGAGCCGAAGGCAGACGCTTCACGACTGCGCCACCCAGGCGCCCCCCTCACCACCTTTTCTGAGTCCAGTTTCAGAAAAGTCATGATGAGCAGCACTGTTAAGCAGGAAGTTTTCAGCTTGTCCACTTCACCTGCTAAGACATTATATTTAAAAAAAAAAAAAAAAAAAGCCAGGAATTAAAGAGCTTGAGAACGAGCTCATAGGAAGTTCCGAAGCTGCTAATATGTTTCTGAGTTAACTAATCCTAGTGCGTATTAAATTCTTACTTCTGTATTTTCCGGGGGTGAGAGAAAAACACTTATTTATTCATTCTTCTGTTTAATGAGCAATTATTGAGTGCTTACTGTGTGTCGAGCACTGGAGATCCAGAGGCTAATAGAAAAAGGTTTCTGCTGTTAGGAAGTGCATAGGTGAGGAAAGGGGTGGTAGAAACAGACAAGTGAATGATTACAGTGCAATGTGCACTGATATTAAGAACTAAATAGGTAATAAAAAGTAATAAATATAGGGACAGTACCTTGGGGGGAAGTACCTCTTACCAATTCCTGATGTGTCCTTCCTGGTGGAGGGAACTCCCCTAGTATCATACCCCAAAACTTCCTCCACCCCTCAACTCTTTTCTCTCAGGAGAGGAGAATTTACTATATCTGATTGATGAGTATGAAAAAAAGTGCGCATGCCTAGGCCAGCCCTGTTTATTCTCTTTCTCACTCTTTCTCTCTCTTTCTCTTTCTCTCCTTGCAGGCAGCCTGACTGCGAAGAAGCCTGCTCTTCCATGTCCCACGTTTTCCAGAGACGGGCCCCATGCGAGGAAGGCTGCAGAAGTCCCGCACTATCTGTGACTAAGGTTCATTCTTAGAAATCCTTCTTGTTCACTGGTACAAATCACATTCTCCAACATTAGTGTCATCCAAAATAAATGTCATACTTCCAGAGGCAATATAGCATAGTGGCTAGGTGCATAGGTGCTGGAGCCAAACTTGTATAACACCCCAGATTTGCCATTCAATATAACCCTGTGGCTTTGGGCAAGTCACTCAACTTCCCTGTGCCTCGGTTTCTCCATCTACAGGATGGGACTAAGGGTCTCTACTCATACAGCTGTCATGAAGATTTAGGTCGTACATCTGAAGCACCTGGAATAGTGCCTATTACAAAATAAGTGCTCTAGAAATTTGAGCTGTCATTACTACTACCATTATTATTTTTGACTCCATCTGTCTTCGTCTTTTTTTCTCAATTTGTTGAAAACTTGGGCAGGAAGGAGAAGTGCTATATTGGGATTCTCCAATTCACTTCTAACAGTTATGAAAGTTCTTGGAGTCATTGCCCTTTTGTTCATAGTTTTTTGTGTCCTTACTGGATGAAACCTGGAAGACTCTATCAGTGAATTCCAAATGCCAGGCCAAGCATCTCAGACGTTAGCCCAAGTTGGTATTGAGGCTGACATAGCTAATTAGTTGGGTCAGATTTTTCAGTCCCTGCTTTCTGATTTTCCTTTTAAGTATAGTCTCCCTTTTCAACCAGATTGACTCATTGGATTAAGGAAGGCAGGCAGTTCCTTACCTGATTCTCCAGGCTTACACCCGTGTCCCACAGGTTTCCTGCACATTCTGGGGAATCCCTCCTTGCTCTGGCCTCTGCATGTTCTACCCTGGTTTTTCCAAAGCCCTCCTAGGAAATGAATGCTCTTTTCTACCTAGTCACAAGGATTCTTTCCCGGGATTCAGACCTTTTCTAAGGAGTTGAATGGGGGAAATGGACAGATAGGCAAAAATAATTGGAATACTACGTGTTACGAACAGTTATAGAGCTATCTAAACAGGAGTGTACCAGTCAGCACAGGAAACAGATGGCATACTTAAAAGGAGTGATTAAAGAAAGTTTAGGGGCTTCTGGGTAGCGCAGTCATTAAGCGTCTGCCTTCAGCTCAGGGCGTGATCCCGGCGTTCCGGGATCGAGTCCCACATCAGGCTCCTCCGCCAGGAGCCTGCTTCTTCCTCTCCCACTCCCCTGCTGTGTTCCCTCTCTCGCTGGCTGTCTCTCTGTCACATAAATAAATAAAATCTTTAAAAAAAATAAAGAAAGTTTACTAAGGGATTTATTTACAAAGGTAGAGGCAGAGTTAAGGATAATTAAGCGTCAACACTGAGAAACTGTCCCCACCCCTAGACCTGAAGAGGCTGAGGAAAGGAGCTACCACCAAAACCCAGCCCAGGAAGAAGAGAGTTAGGGAAATATTACTGTAATCTCACTATCTTCTGTGCCCTCTGAACTTCTTCCAGTGACTCCGGTCATTCAAATCCACCAAAAAGTCAGAAGGCAAGAAAATCGGGTTAATGTTGTCCAAAGAGGTGAGCCTCCAATGGCACAGGGCAGGTGGAGAATGACGGACAGGGAATCTACAGGGGCAAACAAAGAATATAGCCTAGCACGTAGAGGTATTAATATTTCCGGAGAACTTCAAAGATGACCTTTTAAAGGAGGTCATATTTGAGCTATCTCCTGAATGGTAAGTAGGGTTTACCAAGTGGAGACGTGAGTAATGACATTCCAGGCAAAGAGCATCTTCAACAGCTCATACATATAAACAGGGCATGTACGGTATATTTAGGCAAGCAGTCCCATTTGGCAGAAGCACACAATACTTGGGGAGAGATGGGCCTGAAAAGAAAATCCAGGACTGGATTACAAAAGTTCTTAAGTGCTATGTTAAAATGACTGGACTCATTCCTATAGTTAATGAGAATCCATTCAAGACTTTCAGAGAGAGAGTGAGAAAGGCATGAGCATATTTAAGACAGAAAAAGATAACTTGAATGGCAGTATAGAGGATAGACCAGAAGCAGCAAGATCATATCAGCGGTCTTTCCAATAGTCCAGGCAAGAATGGCACTAAAGCAGGGGCACTGATGATGAAGTAAAATTCTGGACCTATCCCGAAGATAAAATTAACAGAACTTGATGACCTAAGTAAGGACTATGATGAATGCCAGCAAAGACAGGCTCTAGATTTCTAGTCTGAAAAACCAGGTAGATGGTGGTAGTACTAAAGATGGGAGAAAATTCAAGAAGACTGGACAACATACAGTTCAGCTTTATACATACTGAGTCTGCTATGCCTGTGGAACACTAGCGGGGAAATGTCTAGTTGCCAATGGTGAAAGATGGCAGGGACTCCAGAGAGGGACTGAGGAGCCAGAGAGACACCTTGAGGAGCAATTGACTTTTTGTAGCCTATGTAAAATATAGCCACCAGATTTTTTTTTTCAATCTCTGTAACTAACAAAGGAAAAAAATGTGACTCATCGTATAATGAAATAAACCACAATGAGAGTCAAATAATCCATTGCTGATGCTCCTTGCCATGGGAAGGGTTTTTCGTTTGTTCGTGAGTAAAAGAAACTCAGAACTCAGAACCACATGGTAGTTTAAAAAACAAACAACCCAGCGACCCTACGTTTTGAAAAGACTGAGTGCTATTTGCTCCTTAAATTTAAACTCATTTCTTTTGTAAATAAACTCCAACTTTCCCATAGCAGCTTCATTTTATTATATAAACTCATATCTCAGTGACATGCAATTATTCTTCAACTGAGGCATTTGGTAATACCCTGTCCAGAAAAGCGCTCTCCCTCATAGTAGGTACATAACAAATATTTACTGGATGAATGGATGGTAGACACGTGGATAAATGAAGGCAGTGGATCATATTAAAATCATGATGATTCTGCTAGGAGTTTGATATGCACACATAAGTATGTAAAAAATATGATCAAGAGAGAATTAGAAACTGTCTGGTTTTGCTTCATCAATGGAAGAAAGCCAGAATTAGACAGCTGCCAGTGTCTTCCTTATGTCCGGCCGCCTCTTTTCTTCCAGTTTTTTTGCTATGTTAAATGATCACAGGTACAGAGTCTCTCAACTTTACTTCTTTTACTTTACTTCGTTGGTATAGTTCCCAGCATAATTATTTAAAAATATTAGACATGTAGTTCTAATTATCTGAAACCAATGTAGGTCTACCATTAATAGCATAAACAGTCAATTGATTTTGACTCCAAATTTATACATGATCAATAGCTGTCTTTTTTTTTAAGATTTTATTTATTCATTTGAGACAGAGAGACAGAGAGAGAGAGAGCATGAGCAGGGGAGAGAGGCAGAGGGAGAAGCAGACTCCTCACTGAGTTGGGCGCCTACATGGGGCTCAATCCCAGGACCTTGGGATCAAGATCTGAGCTGAAGGCAGTCAGACCTTAACCATCTGAGCCACCGAGGTGTCCCAATAGGTGTCTTAATACACCTATTGAAAATTATAAAATTATTGACTAGACCCAATTTTGTTAAAATCCTCTTTTCAAAAAAAAAATTTTAATTAAAAAAAATCCTCTTTTTGAAATTTTATTCAAAATAGCTTTAGAAAAAAACATTCTAGTTTGGTGGTTGTCCTTGTGAAATGTGGAATGAGTCATTAATACACTGGGTAACCATGTCCCCTTTCTACCTTCATTTTAATGTAGTTTCTTTGTCTCCCATGGGCACTAGCAACAGTATGTTTTACCACTCATCCCCCCAGCCGGTGGAACAAGTGGAAAGATTTCTCTCCAACTGCTGCCTCTCTAAAGAATAAAACACAAATACATGCGGTCTAAAGAGGACTGGACCTCAAGGTAAATCATGATACAACCCAGGCTCCCACAGATCATAGGATCTCTCGGTAAACAGAGCCTACCTCCAAATGACTGAGTTAAAGGTAACAGGAAACTTCTGAAGGACTGCAAGTGCTTGACAAACTTAACCTTTCATTGAATTTTTAAAATACATGTATTTTATTTATATCTCTCTCCTAAAGGGTACAGTCCCTGTCCTAGTCATCTATGTATTTTTCTCAGCACACAGCACAATATCAGTTGCCAGGAGAAATGAATTAAGAAATTGCCCCACATATAATTTTCCCTTCTTTCTAATTTTTTGTATTATCCAATTTTTCTTTCATGAATATAAGTTGTTTATATAATAAAAATAATTAAAAGTCCAATATTTTGTTTGTTTTTAGTGTGTGTATTTTATGTAGATCTTGATATTGTATATTGTGTGTGTGTGTGTGTGTATGGTCATAATTGAAACAAAGTAAGAAAATAGCTTCACATGGACTTGTGAACTAGTCCATGATACAATTTCAACATCTTAGGATAAAATGTTCGTTTCAATGCAGAATATTTAGATACTGAATGTGTGTGTTATTCTAGAAGATGGGGAGCAAAAACTGAAATGACTCTTGGCTGTTTTCTTATGACACAACTGGGTGAAAAGCAGAACTACGTGGAAGTTTCATAATAAAACTCCAAACCACACTAGGCTTGTCCACTGTCAGGTTTTGTTACAGTCTCCCTAACTCAACCTAGACTCCCTGAGGTTGGCAAACAGGGCAAAGTTTGAGTCAAAACCACACCCGTCCTTTGAGCTTTTGGGATGCGCTTAGAATTCTGTGAGAAACCAAAAAGACAGCAGCAGTGTCCTCCAGATGTGACAAGTCTGTCACTTTCAGCGTTTATTCAAATCTGAAACTCAGCCCAACAAATAAAGACAGTTGCCTAGGAGGGAAAGGAGGAGAAAGGCAAAAGAGGCCTCCAGTTCTATTCCGCTCAGAAAGTGGTGTTGGTGTGGTCAGATTCCCTAGGAGGGGGCGTGAGTTAGGAAGAAGGCGGGGGGGGGGGGGGGGGGGGAGGGGGGGGTGGCAGAAAGGGCAGGGAGGGAAAGAGGGTGGGAGAAAAGAAAGGGAAAGAGGGAAAGAGGAAAGAACCAAAGAGGAGAGTGCGTCATAAGCAAAGATTAGGATTAATCCAATTCTATGGTCCTGAGATCCGAGGGAAAAAAGTTCACAAGTGACCTCATGGCATTCATTTGTCGGGTTCCATGTTGGAAGCAGGTTGTATTCATGGATGATTATTAAAAGGACACTTTAAAGGCATAGAGTTTTACTCTTAAAAAGAGACTTGGAGGAAAAAAATCCAATATTGTAGAATGTGCTTGGTAGCCCTACTCCTCTAAATGATGAACTGGAAATAATTTTCATCTCAATTTTTCAATTCCTTTTTGATTTATAATGGCCAACATTTGAGTACTAATTTCTTTTCAGGCACTGTGCTAAGTATTTTACATATCTTTATGGGCAAACACTTACCCCCTGATATTTCCTTCCATACGGGGTACATTTCCTCCCATTACAGTACAGTAGTAAATACCTGAAACTGTGGTCAGTCCCAAACCCTCTACGTAACTCTGTTTTTTTTCCTATACATTCATACCTGTGATGAACTTTAATTTACTAATTAGGCACAGTAAGAGGCTAACTATAATAACTAAGAGTAAAATAGAACAATTATAACAATATATTGTAATAAAAGTTAAGTGAATGTGTTCTCTCTCTCTCAAAATACCTTATTGTCCTGTACTCACTCTTCTTCTTGTGATAATGTCAGATGATAAAATGCCTGCGTGATGAGATGAATGACGGAGGCACAGTGACAGTGACGTAGCGTTAGGCTACTACTGACTTTCTGACGAGATGTCAGAAGGAAGATGATCTGCCTCCGGATTGCCGCTGGTCTCAGGTAACTGAAACTGCTGAGAGAGAAATCATGGGTAAGGAGGGACTGCTGCATCTTCCCCGCCTGTATCCACTTACTTTTCCCAGGAGAGGAGAAGCAACTTTGATGAGTTTGGGGTGAGGGCCCATGATAAACAGCAAATATAGCTACTGTTCCTTTCCCCTTCCCCATTCTCCCTCAGATATTCCAGCCTGCAAAAAGCACCTGTTCTGGTCTGCTCTGGACAAGCCAGTAGCAGAGTGGTCAAGGTCCTGTCCCTGCCAGGCCTGGATTGGATATTGATTTGCTAGGAGACTGTCTCCTGGGAATAGTAGGCAGCTTAGAAAGGTGAGAATTTCTTCGCTTTTGGCAAACACAAAATGTATTGATTTCACATGTCTCTCTATGAAAGACCCCAGAAAGCAAAACCTAAAGTGTGTATAAGAAAGATACATGTCTGGGGGCGCCTGGGTGGCGCAGTCGTTGAGCGTCTGCCTTCGGCTCAGGGCATGATCCCGGCGCTCTGGGATCGAGCCCCACATCAGGCTCCTCCGCTGGGAGCCTGCTTCTTCCTCTCCCACTCCCCCTGCTTGTGTTCCCTCTCTCGCTGGCTTTCTCTCTCTGTCAAAAAAGAAAAAAAGAAAGATACATGTCTGGGCCAGAAAACAAAAAGAGAGGCAAGAAAAATGTTTGTGTAACAAAGCAAAAGAAAGAAGCATGCTCAAATCTAGCACACAGTACTAGCCTTCCCATAGGTAGAAAAAGAAGGGGAACAAGCTAAAAAACAGGTTGAAATGTTATCAACTCAGATGAGTCTTGCTGAAAAGTAACAGTGGAACAGAGGAAGGAAAGAGAACACCAGAGGCCTAATCTCTGGTTGCAGAAAAAGATGTAGCTCAAAGAAATGCTACTTGAGGCTTGTGACATTTAAAGTGAAAGACAAGGTCTTAAGTAGGATGTAACACGGGTAATAGAAACTCACCAGGCCCATAGGGCCACAAGGTCCAAAAGCAGCATTAATTCAGATCTCTGCTGAGAGTGATTATTCTGTTGAAACAACTGTAGAAAGCAGAAGGAAGTCATCCGTAGGAGGCAGGCGTCTTAACTATGGCAAGAAGTACCAGCAACAATTCCAGGGCTCGGGATTGAAATGCTGTTCGTAAGACGTCACGGAGGCTATGTAACTAGACGGAGCCCCACGCTTCAGCATGGGAATGTCGGAAACATGAGACTCAGTGGGAAAAGGGAAATCAAGAGGTTTTGAGTACGTTAGGAAGGAAAGGAATGGCACTTCAAGTAAAGCCTACTGACTAGGGCGGCCATCCTGTGAAGATCTTTCAACTGTTTTAGAAGCCAGAAGTGTCACAAATGCCACTCCCTGAGAAAGGAAATAGTATGCAGATGTGTCTCTTCCTCCGAGACTGGAAGTGAGAGATTAATTTTTTGATGGGTGATTTCTCACAGTTGAGTCTAAGCCCACAGTTTCTCCACTCCAGAAAACTGGAAGTGACTGCCATCGTACTATGTTGAGAAACCCAACCATTTGTCATCGCTCTCATTGCTATCACCTGGGTCCAAAACATAATTTCATCCCTAGATTACTGCAACAGCTTTCTAAATGATCCTTCTGCTTCTGGACCTGGACCTGTAGAGTCTCTTCTCAGCACGGCATCCAGGATGATCTTGTTAGTTCCAGCCAATACTCTAAACCCTCCACTGGCTTCTCAGCTCATCAGAGTGAACACTAACAAGGCTCCACACAATTGTCCCTCTCTGTCCCTCTGATCTCTTCCCTGGGCACTGTCCACCTTCCTCACTGTACTCCAGCCACACAGACCTTTTTGTTGTTTGTTAAGCACCCTGGGAACATTCCTACCTATCATCTTCGCATGTGTTATCCCCTCTACCCTACAATGATTGCTCCCTTGATATCCTCCTGGCTTGCTCTTCAACATCCTCCAGGTTTTTATTTAAAATTACCTTCCCTGTCTATCCTAACTAAAATTCTAATCCCCTCCCAACATGTCATGGCCTCCTCTTTTACTTATTTTTTCTCCTTATCATGTCACTAATATGTTACATATTTAATTATTTGTCCCATGTTAAGAATGCCTTCCCCAATGGATTACAATTTTGCTTCATGAGGGCAAGTACTTTCACCTGTTTCACTCACTGCTAGAATACCTCCTGAAACACAGTAGTTATCCTGTAACTAGTTGTGATATGAATAAATGAATCTTGGTGAAATGAAAAGCCAGTTTATTTTCATTTACTCACCTTTGATATAATCTTTGGCCTCCCCCAGTGAAGTGATCTGGGAGCATAATTCCCCTGTGACAGCTGCATTATGATGTAGGGATTGGTTTGCTTTCTAAGTTGTATAGTTTTTAACTAGAACTCTTATAATTTGTATGTTCCAGGAATTCTTTGGACTTTTTCTAAAGTGGGGACCATGAAGGCAAATTCTATCTTGAGTTTTCAAAGGCACCACATCCATTCCAGAAGTGCTGCTCAGGGAACCCAATCTTACATCTTGACTAAGATTGAGAGGATAAGAATTTGGAGAAGATGAATTTTGGACTTTAACTTTTTTTTTTTTTTTTTAAGTAGGCTCCAAGCCCAGCATGAAATCAAGAGTCAGACACTTAGCCAACTGAGCCATTCAGGCATCCCAGAAAAAAGATTTTATTTTTAAGTAATCTCTATACCCAACATGGGGCTTGAACTTACAGCCCCAAGATCAAGAGTCACATGTTCTACCAACTGAGACAGCCAGGACTTCAATCCTTTGGACTTGAACTTACTTGGACTTAACTTGCAAGACCATCCAATTTTTTTTTAATTTTACTATAATTTCTCCCTGGAATCTGGTCATGGGAAGGGGTCTATATTCAGATGCGAAGCATCTTATTGTTAATATATTATTATGGGAGTATCTTTATGTTGTCAAATTGTGGAACCTCTGATGGGCTATATACATGTTGCGGCCCTGAAAATACACTGCTCAGATCCCCTGCTGCAGGGAGCATACCGTCATCACGTTCACGCAGAGGCCATCCTTTCTGCTAACTGCTCTTGGCCAATGACTGAGGATGGCTGGGGTACTAGAGCAGGCACTTTTCAATGAGGTGTAGAACTCTTCCGACAAGCAACTTTGGCTCAAGGATTCCCCATCAGTCAGGTGTAACCTTTCTAGGAACTGCACTGCAGTCTAAGACTCCTCCGATCCAGGTGTGGGAAAAATCCTTTCCTTCTCTTCTTGCACAGGTGACAGACCAGTGCTGTGGCTTGAATCCTCTCCTCATCTTCTATCCCCTCTCCCTGTAAATCTCTTATATGTTTGGTCTTTTCTTGGAATCTGCTTCTCAGTGGACTGGAATAACACATATGTGCAGTTGCCCCTTGAACAACATAGGTTTGAACTGTGCAGGTCTGCTTAAATGCATTTTTAAAAAAAATACAGTACTACTGTAAATGTATGTTCTTTGCCTTATGATTTTCTTAAAATTTTCTTTTCTCTAGCTTACTTTATCATAAGAACGCTGTAAAAAACAGATAATATACAAAATACATGTAAAGTGACTGTTATTGGTAAGGCTTCTGGCCAACGGTAAGCTATTAGTAGTTGAGTTTCTGGGGAGTCAAAAGTTATACATGCATTTTGGACTGTGTAGGGGGTCAGGACCCTGAACGCCTGGATTGTTCAAGGGTCAACTGTAACTGGACAACTTGGCTAGACATAATTTTCATGAGGAAATAAAATAGGAAATTGATTTTCAGCCCTGGGCACAGTGTTGCCTCTAGGTTACTTTATTTAATGTGTTCATCTGGCCTGTTTCAGAGCATTCTGTAGGCAGAGGCAACACTACTTACCTGGAGTATATCAGGAGGACCCATAGACGAGCATGATTAGTGTTGGAGCAATAGCCTAATGAAAGTGAGAATAGAAGGATCCTGATAGTCTGCTGATCTGTTTCCCACAAGGGGATAGCCATGGCCTGGTTGAGTACAGGCTAGATGGTCTCTTAATCCCAATGGATTAAGAGAACAAAAGTCTAGGAATGTCCCCCCACCCCAATGTTTATAGAAGGAGCTTCACTAATGTAATACTTCTGTCAACTCTCTGACAACCCCTCTCAATCCTCCCACAGAGAAAGAGGAATGACTTCTCATCTTGATGAGTTAAGAAGAATAATTTTAAAAGGCTTATCTCAGCTCCTTCCTACTTCATTTTACCCCAGGAGCCACAGAGAGCATGCATCTATTCTGCTTCTCCACGCCATACTAGTTTTACGGAGGTAGGCTCCTGCATGGGGAGCCCAGCTGATTCAGCGCTACTCAGTGTATGACTGTGATTCCATATTAGGCTACCTAATGTTGCTTATATCCAAGCCACACCTTCGATTCTCATCTTTATCTGTTTAGTAGGTGGTATTTTGATCACCATTTATCTTCTCCTTTTCTGTCTCATAACTGGTTCTTGACTTTCATGGGGAGATGGTACTATTATTCCCTTTTTACCTAAGAGGAAACTGAGATAAGGTGAGCCAAGCAACTTTCTGAAGATCATATAGCTAACAAGTGGGGGAATTAGAATTCAGGAAGAATTGAGAGCTAACAATTGAGTTCTTAGCTTCCATGCTTTTTAATTTAGTCATTTATTATAGTGCTATTTGCATAGGGAAAACTTTTGACAAACAAAAATTAGAAAAACCCACTAGTGGATACGTTAGTAGTGTTCATAAGGTTTGGTTCTTTTTTTTTTTTTCTTTTTTTTAAAGATTATTTATTTATTTATTTGACAGAGAGAGATAGCCAGTGAGAGAGGGGACACAGGCAGGGGGAGTGGGAGAGGAAGAAGCTGGCTCCCAGCAGAGGAGCCTGATGTGGGGCTCAATCCCAGGACTCCGGGATCACACCCTGAGCCGAAGGCAGATGCTTAACGACTGAGCCACCCGGGTGCCCCCATAAGGTTTGGTTCTGTAGCCTTGCACTTACTTATCTTGGATTATTTTTAAACTTTTAAATTGTCACATTTGAAATCTCTCACCAAATGTCTTTTTTAAAATTTTTTTAAGAATTTTTTTATTTATTCAAGTGCTCTCTATACCCCATGTGGGGCTCGAACTCATGACCCTGAGATCAAAAGTCCCATGCTCTTCCGACAGAGCCAGCTAGGTACCCCTCACTGAATGTCTTGACAAACACTTCAAAGGATTTGAAGAAAAACAACTTCTAACTATCATATTCTCTAATGTGACCTAGCACATGACAAAGAGTAGTCCAAAATTGTGTTTGTCCCAATATTTTCATCTTTGTGTTGGGGACCTGGGAAGGCTTGAATCTAGATATTTCAAATGGTTTGAACATAATAGTCAAGGAAGCAGAATTAACATGGTTAAGTAAATATCTTAACAATCAGGTAAAATTTATCAAACTTAGAAATCTACTCCACACCTTCTAGGAAGGGAATTCATTCCCTGGGCAAACATTTACTGAGCACCATGTTTCTAGATACTGGTATCCCTCAGATGAAGGAGACCCTGACACTGTCTTTTGATACCTTATAACCCACCTTTTCTTTTTTTTTTTTTTTAAGAGTTTATTTATTTATTTGAGAGAGAGAGGGTGTGTACAAGCTGCGGGAGGGGCAGAAGGAGAGAGAGAAGTGGACTCCCCACTGAACAGGGAGCCTGACATGGGACTCAATCCCAAGACCCTGGGATCATGACCTGAGCCGAAGGCAGACACTTAACTGACTGAGCCACCCAGGCACCCTAACCCACCTTTTATATGCATAAATTGGGAATCTCAAACATTTGCTAATTAATAAAGTTTTCATAATGGTGTCATTAACTATTGGTCCTATTTTGTCTGGATTGTATTATTATCCATAAAGCATTACTGGCTTATGCAATGAATATTTTGCTTAAACCTATTTTATAAAAATGAGTAGAAAGCAGAAAAATAAAATGCTAATACTTACAACTATTTGAGTAAGAAAAGATGGAAATTATTAGGCATGCTAAAAGCAGCAAATATGTGGCCTCAATTAAATTTTTATTGGACATAGGCTGGTCGACTATTTAATTATAAATGTAAGAAACAAATTTTTTCAAAATGCAGAGATGTGGCAACAGAAAAAATAGATCCATAAAATTGTGAATTGAAAATCAGCATCAAGAAATGTCCCAGAAATCCAAAGGCAAAGAGATGCTTTAGTTCCATAGCTCTGCCAAGAGGGCTACATAGAGTTTGTCGCTTGATCCCTCTATAAGGGGAAAAAGGAGACTGATGCTTGACTTTCTCTTGAGAAAGTCAGTGTACGATCTCATGTTTGATTTCCTACAAAATCCCTTGAAAAAGCACCTTTAACGAGCTCTTTCCAACATTAAAATACATTTCTTCTGACTAGTGAATGTCCTTCCCAATAAGCAGAGAGAGCTAGAATTTGAAGTAAGACATTACTTTAGGAAATCCATTTTTGCATATATTTGGTATTTAATCTATGCATGGGATACTTAGTACGGTACTAGAACCTTTTCAGTTGCATATGACAGAAAAAGACAACTCGAAACGCTCTGGCAAGCACTTTGAGTCAGTGGACTCTCAGGGTGCAGTCAAGAACAACTTTTCCTTTCGTCCACACTGCCCATCCTGAGGAGCTCGTACTTCCTTCAAGAGAAATCCAGACCAGGACACTCCTAGATAATAAGTCTTCTGACTACATCTGGTCATATGAATAGTCCCATTTTGTTAATCAAAATGTTCAATCATTTAAATGTAAAAGTCAAAATGCCAAATTCCATTTAAAGTTTCTCCCTTAGGGGCAGCTGGGTCGCTTAGTCCACTTGGATCCTGATCCCAGGGTCCTGGGATCAAGCCCCATGTCGGGCTCCCTGCTTAGCGGGGAGCCTGCTTCTCCTCTCCTACTCCCCCTGCTTGTGTTCCCTCTCTAGCTGTCTCTCTCTCTGTCAAATAAATAAAATCTTTAAAAAAAAGTTTCTCCCCTTGACAATGTACTTGCAGTGAGAGAGGGGGGCTTAGTTAGCCCCATCTCTGTTTCCCTACCTGATGCTTCCACTCCTCCATCCCCACTTGCCCTTGGGCTGCCTCTGGATACTCCAACATTAAAACGGGGTGGGGGGGGGGAGGACTAGGAACTAAAGGGTAGGAAATGTCTTACCTGACTGGAACCAAGATACTCTGGCATCGGTTTCCTCTGGCTGTGGCAAATGTTTAAAGCTGTCTCTTTCTGGTTGATGTTCAAAGCTGACTATTCTTCTCACAGGTGGCTTCCTGGGTACCTTGGAGGCTCCCACATTGAACTGCCTGTACTGTGGGTGAAATATTTACCTCTAGCTGGTCACTTATGTTTCCTCCCACAGCAGCGGGAATCAGGTGAACTGGCCCTTTGTTGGGGTCACTTCATCTTTTTGAGTAGAACTCTTGACTGAAATTTGAAATGGCTCCAGGTTCGCTCTTTTCTGCGGAGCCCACAACTAATCCATGAGAAACACTCACTATCTGTCTCTGCTTCAGCGTAAATGCAACTAGCGCTCAAAGCAAGCTGGTTTCTGTCTTTCTCTTTCCCTGTACTGTAGATCAATCACCATGGCTTCTTGTTTTGCCTATCCAAGTTTATTCATTTAAACTTCATCACCACTTCATCCACTGTACCGCCGTCATTTTTAGTACCTGTCCAAATACGGCTACTCCAGGATTATGAGCATGATTTCCCATCCATTCTTCCAAAAAAGGGTCAAATTGTAAGCCTTTCAAGATTATAAACTTATAAGATAATAATTATTATTTTTATATATTGTTATTATATATAAACAAGTTTCGGGTGCCTGGGTGGCTCAGTCAGTTAAGCATCTGCCTTTGGCTCAGGTCATGATCCCAGGGTCCTGAATCAGGCTCCCTGCTGAGCAGGGAGCCTGCTTCTCCCCCTCCCTTTGCCTCTCCCCCTGCTTGTGTTCTCTCTTTCTGCCAAATAAATAAATAAAATCTTTTAAAAAAAAAGTTTCTATAACTATCATTCTTTCATGACTTTGAAGGTCTAAAATGAGCTAGAAAGCCGACACGAGGCTTTCTGCCCAATGAATGAATACACTAAGTTAAGGAAAAGACTAGGAAACAAGGTCCATTCTTGGCTCTTAAACAAATATCCCAGGGAGGTGATGAAGAATAGGGCAACTTTCCTTGCTACTTCCAATAGCTTAATGATAGCCCAGCATTTCACTGCCCCGGACAGCTTGCTCAAGTGCCCAGTTCGGGGAAACCACCTTCGTCACAGTAATGGAGAGTCCCTCTTCAACCAAAGTTTAGTGGTTCATGGGTTCCTCCATCCTGCTGGATCCTCTTCCTCTGGTGGGAGGGATCCAAATGATAGATGTGGCCAGGAAGCTGGTCCCTTGAGCCTGAGATAGGACCCACATATTTATTTGTGCTATACTCGCTGTGAAGCATGAAGCTATGCATATGTAGTGAGGAACCAGTGGTCTATACTGAGAGTAAAAGGCTTCAAATTTTGGGTGGAAGTGAAAGATGGGGAATGATGACAGGTCAAGGTGAGGCTCAGTCTCATTATCTTTGCCTGACTATAAGTCCTCCACAGGATTTTCTCATGTATGAAGTTACTTGGCACAAATTTTGAAAGGTCTCACTTAGTGTCATGGTCGTGGGCATAGATGTTGGGAGTTAGACAACTTGGAATTTAATCATCATTCTTCCATTAACTAAATGTGTGGCCTTGGACAAGTTACCTAAGCAAATTCGGGGGATGAGGGACAGAGGTGCTCACTTTCACTCCTTCAAGCATCCAAAAATCAGAGTCTGAAGCCCATGGCTATCTTATTGCCCTGAAAGGAGCATGTAGACAGGACTATCTGGCCCGGGAGAAGCCCCTGCTCTATTTATATGGAGTTGCCATTTCCCCAGAGTTACTAAGGACTCAAGAGATGAATCTGCCAGAAAGGAGATTGAATCGGTAATCAAAAAATTCCCAACAAACAAAAGTCCAGGACCAGATGGCTTCACAGGCAAATTCTATCAAACATTTAAAGAAATACCTCATCTTCTCAAACTATTCCAAAAAATAGGAGAGGAAGGACAACTTCCAATGAGGCCAGCATTATCCTGATACCAAAATCAGATAAAGACATCACCAAAAAAGAGAACTACAGACAATATCTTTGAAGAACATAGATGCAAAAATACTCAACAGAATACTAGCAAACAGAATCCAGCAATACAATTAAAAAAATCACTCACCATGATCAAGTGGGATTTATTCCCAGTATGCACGATTGGTTCAATAGCCATAAATCAATCAACGTGATACATTACATTAATAAGAGAAAGGATAAAAACCATATGATCATTTTACTAGATGCAGAAAAAGAATTTGACAAAGCACAACATCCATTCATGATAAAAGCCCTCAACAAAGTAGGCTTACAGGGAATATACCTCAGCTTAATAAAGGCCATACATGAAAAACCCACAGGGATCATCATATTCAATGGGAAAAAACTGACACATTTTCCCCTAGGGTCAGGAACAGGACAAGGATGTTCACTCTCACCACTTTTATTCAACATTGTACTGCAAGTCCTAGCCACAGCAATCAGACAACAAAAAGGAATAAAAGGCATCCAAATCAATAATGAAGAAGTGAAACTCTCACCATTTACAGATGACATGATAATCTAGAAAACCCTTAGGACTCTACCCAAAAACTACTAGAACTGATGAATGAATTCGGTAAAGTCAAAGGATACAAAATCATTGTGCAAAAATCTGTTGCATTTCTATACATGAATAATGAAGCAGCAGAAGGAGAAATTAAGAAAACAATCCCATTTACAACTGCACCAAAAATAATAAGATACCTGGGAATAAACCTAACCAGAGAGGTGAAAGATTAGTACTCAAAACTATAAAACACCGATAAAAGGAATTGAAGATGACACAAAGAAATGGAAAGATGATCCATGTTCATGGATCGGAAGAAGAAATGTTGTTAAAATGTCTATACTACCCAAAGCAATCTATGCATTTAATGCAATCCCTATCGAAATACCAACAGCATTTTTTACATAACTAGAACAAAAAATCCTAAAATTTATATGGAACAGCAAAATACCCTGAATAGCCAAAGCATTCTTGAAAAATAAAAGCAAAGCCTGAGGTATCACAATTTCAGACTTCAAGTTATATTACAAAGCTGTAGTCATCAAAACAGTGTAGTACTGGCATACTTAGACACATAGATAAATAGAAAAGAATAGGAAACCCAGAAATAAACCCACAATTATATGGTCAATCAATCTTCAATAAAGCAGGAACGAATATCCAATGGGAAAATGATAGTCTCTTCAACAAATGGTATTGGGAAAACTGGTCAGCTACAAACAAAATAATAAAACCAGACCACTTTTTTACACCATACACAAAAGTAAATTCAAAATGGGTTAAACACCTAAATGTGACACAGGAAACCATAAAAATCCTAGAAGAGGGCACAGGGAGTAATGTTTCTGACATTGGCCACAGCAACATTTTTCTAGATAGGTCTCCTGAGCAAGAGAAATAAAAGCAAAAGTGAATTATTGGGACTACATCAAAATAAAAGCTTCTGCACAGCAAAGGAAACAATCAACAAAAATAAAAGGCAATCCACTGAATGGGAGAAGACATTTGCAAATGATATATCCCATAAAGGGTTAGTATCCAAAATATATAAAGAAATTATACCATTCAACACCCAAAGGCAAATAATCCAATTAAAAATGGGCAGAAGACATGAACAGACATTTCTCTAAAGAAGACATCCAGATGGGGACGCCTGGGTGGCTCAGTCGGTTAAATATCTGCCTTCAGCTCAGGTCATGATCCCAGGTTCCTGGGATCAAGTCCCGCATCAGGCTCCTTGCTCAGCAGAGTCTGCTTCTCCCTCTGCCTGCTCTGCCTGCCACTCCCACTGCTTGTGCTCCGATAAATAAATAAATAAATAAATAAATAAATAAATAAATAAATAAATCTTTAAAAAAAGAAGAAGAAGAAGACATCCAGATGGCCAACAGACACATGGAAAGATGCTCGACATCACTCATCAGCAGGGAAATACAAATCAAAACCACAAGGAGCTATCTCCTCACACCAGTCAGAATGGCCAAAATCAAAAACACAAGAAACAAGTGTTGGCGAGGATGTGGAGAAAAAGGAACCCTCGTGCACTCTTGGTGGGAATGCAAACTGGTGCAGCCACTGCAGAAAATAGTATGGAGATTCCCCAAAAAGTTCAAAATAGAACTACCTTATAATTCATTAATTGGACTACTGGGTAGTTACTCAAAAAATACAAAAAACTTGAATTCAAAGGGATACATGCACCCCTATGTTTATTGCAGCATTATTTACAGTAGCCGAACTATGGAAGGAGCCAAGTATCCATCGATAGATAAATGGATAAAGAAGATGTGGTATATATATACAACAGAATATTTTTTTTAACGATTTTATTTATTTACATGACAGAGAGAGAGAGAACACAAGTAGGGGGAACGGCAGAGGCAGAGGGACAGGGAGAAGCAGACTCCCTGCTGAGCAGGGAGCCCGATGCGGGGCTTGATCCAAGGACCCTGAGATCATGACCTGAGCTGAAGGCAGACGCTTAACCAACTGAGCCACCCAGTCATCCCATATACAATGGAATATTATTCAGCCATCAAAAAGAATGAAATCTTGGCATTTGCAATGACATGGATGGAGCTAGAGAGTATTACGCTAAGTGAAATCAGTCAGAGAAAGACAAATTCTATATGATTTCACTTGTATGTGTAATTTAAGAAACAAAACAAATGTGCAAAGGGAAAGAGAGAGAGAGAAAGCAACAATCCAGGAAATAGACCCTAAAGTATAGAGAACATACGGATAGTTACCAGAAGGGAAAGGAGGAGGGTTGGGTGAAATAAGTGATGGGGATTGAACAGTGCACTTATGATGAACACTGGGTGATGTACAAAGTGTTGAATCACTATATCGTACCTGAAACTAATATAACACTGCATGCTAACTATACTTGAATTAAAATAAAAATAAAATAAATTTTAAACAAGAAAAGAGGGCTGAGTCTGACCTGGTCTACACCTCCTCCAAGCTATATCTGTCTACAGGATCTCAGACAAGGACACGGGCAACCAGCCCCTTGTTTTGTAAGGGGAAGGACAGCAGACATTGCAGGTTTCAAGCAGGAATTTCGCAAGACCCAGGGACAGCCAGGAGATGAGAGCTGGCACCCAGGAGATGAGAGCTTAATTTAGGAATGGGAAGAATCCCTAAAATCCTCAACTGCTGTACATAGGGGATCTTTACTCCACTCTTACACCACTGATCTGATGGCTACTCCCCTCTGGTTTGTTCCTAACACAAGTCCTGCTCTTACCAATTTAGGCAGCACCCTTGAGCTGGCACGGATCCAGTCCTGTTGCGACAGCCTGTGCAAACTGCCTGTGTGACTGAGGCCCAGCCCCTGCTTCCTGAAACAGTCAACTGACAGTCACCTGAAATAGGGAGTCGCGGCTAAAATTCTGGAGCTAAGGCATGGCATGATGCTACTCACCGGAAAGGAGGGATTTATTTCCTTATCTAAAATTCAATCCCTCTACTATGCCTCACAAGATACCTTACCTGGCTCAGAAATAAACAATAAAGCCCACAAGAACGCTAGAATATTCCATGTTTCTGCGCTGCCCTCTCATGACTGTTAGTTCTGCCTAGCCCCAAGCATCACGCGCAGACACAACACTCCCTCCGTCACTGCGTCTCTTTCCCCGTCGGGTGGTGACAGGTACTTTCCCAGAAGTCCCCGGGCAGTCTGGCCTTCCTGTGTTGCTGACCAGAAATGTATAAGGTGACCTATTCATTTCTACACCATTCACTCGCAGGCAGATAAGGAAGCATGAGGCGGGGTGAGAGCGGGTGAATTACAAGGGCAGACACGGGGTTCTGTTAGAAAGAGGAAGAAAGAAAACCATGTCGAGTAAACAAATACCAATGTCTATTCATCCGCTGAGATCTGCAGGCCCCTCTGTGCTACAGGCCAAACAATCTTCTGCTGCCCGATTTACTCAGGCCCACATACTGAACAGTCGGATTTTGCTGAAAAAAGGGTGATCTTTGTGCTTTACAGGGACTACCTTTTTTTTTTTTTTTGTCTCTCTCACCTAGATTCCTTTCCTCTTCTATCGCTTTTTTGACAATAAACCTGGGCTCCCTTTGTTTCCCCATGGAGAAGACTTCTATTCTTTCATCCAACCACACCTCTTTGGTATATTAGGCCACGTGGATTACAACGGAGTTAGGTTATCGATCCGTAAACAAGACTCTACCAGCTTCCCAATCAAATTGGTGAGAAAGTTATAACAGCATTTCCAAAATATATCCATAAAACTCTAGAAATATTCCACCAGAAAAAAGGATTCTGTGGTCAAGTAAGTTTGGGCAATGTTGCATACGCTTTCTTTCCTTCTGTTATAGATTGTAGATTCAGAAGCTCTGACAAGTCCTGCTGTTGAACAGATTAACTCAGAATGAGTTCTGAAATCAAACTGCCTCTGTTCAAATCTGGGTTCTACCACCTCGCAGGTGTGTAAGTGCTTTAAACCTCTGTTTTGTCATTGGAGAAAAGAGTCTGATGGTATTAGTTAATGGGGTTGCTGTGAGAAGGTGAGATAATCCACAGGAAGCCCTTAGCATAGCTTTTCTTCATTCATTTAACAAATATTTATCGACTACCTAGTATGTGCCAAGGTTCCAGGTCTCATGGAGCATATGTTCTTTTTTTTTTAAAGATTTTATTTATTTATTCATTTATTTGAGAGAGAGTGAGAGAGAGAGAGATCACAGAGCAAGAGGAAGAGGGAGAAACAGACTCACCGCTGAGCAGAGAGCCCGATGCGAGCCTCGATCACAGGACCCTGAGATCATGACCTGAGCCAAAGGCAGATGCTTAACTGACTGAGCCACCCAGGTGCCCCTCATTTTAACTTTAAAGTTTAAACAGCGATGCAGGGATCCCTCACTGAAATAGTGACACATAAGCAATGAAAGACCTGAAAGAGATGAGAAAGTGAAAGTTGCAGAAACCTAGAGGAAGATAACTGGGGCCAGAGCATGCCTGATATATTCAAGAGGAGCAAAGGGATAGAATGCTCAAAGGAGAGAAAGTAGGGGCGCCTGGGTGACTCAGTCGTTAGGCGGCTGCCTTCGGCTCAGGGCGTGATCCCGGTGTTCTGGGATCGAGCCCCACATCGGGCTTCTCTACTGGAGGCCTGCTTCTTCCTCTCCCACTCCCCCTGCTTGTGTTCCCTCTCTCGCTGGCTGTCTCTATCTCTGTCAAATAAATAAATCTTTAAAAAAAATTTTTAAAAAAAGGAGAGAAAGTAAAAGGGAGAGTGGTAAGAAACGAAGTGCCAGATCATATAAGGAGAAGCAAAGGTCTGCAGGAAAATTCTTCCACGCAGATGGAATAGCAAGTGGTAAGGCCCTGACTCGGGACCAAGGTTGGCCTATCTGAGCAACAGAAAAGTGGCTGAAAGAGCTGGAATACACTAAGCAAGAGGAAAGCTGAGCTGAGGTACAAGATGTCATCTGGGTCAGGTCATACAGAGCCTTATATGATAATGACAGGCCAGTGTATGAAATATGTATCTATGTATTTTTTCTAAGTACACTGAAAAAAAATAGCTATAAGTATTGCTGTTACTCATGAGACACTATTCTGCTGCACAGACTGAGAAATGCTGCCTTAGAGACAATTTCAACCAACCCTCCTATTCATCCCCCGTATCAATGCCCAAGCGCCGTGAACCCTACCACAGCAGGACCACCACAGGAACTTGCTGACAGGTCTGCCCAAACTCCACTTTTCTATTTCTTAGGTTGCAGATGGATCAAATTCTTCTTCTCCTCGAAACTTTGCTGATTTGTTTACTTGCAGAATCAAGTCCATGCCCAAGGAGCTAGCAAGGATTTCAAGGTCTCCCTCTAGGTGTCCCTCCACATATTCCCATTAAAGGAGCGGGCTGGACAAATTGTGCTCCAACTGCACATGCATGCTCAGAGCTCTACCATTAGCTCATGCCATTCCCTCAGCCGGAGCTCCCCTTCCTTGCATTTGTTGCCTGTTGGAAGTCTTCTCTTCCTTCGAACCCAGTAGGGTTCCTACTCCTCTAGACTTGGGCTTGGTATTCCTAAGCAGAGTCAGTCCCTCACTCTTTCAGCCACGTACCCACCCATGTTGCATGTGTTTGTCGGACTGCCTTCCCGTAGACTTAGCTGTTGTCGTGTCTCTTACTCCCACTAGGTTGTAAGCACACGGAAAGCAAGGCCTTTCTTTTCTTTTCTTTTCTTTTTTTTAAAGATTTTATTTATTTCTTAGAGAGAGAGACAGCCAGCGAGAGAGGGAACACAAGCAGGGGGAGTGGGAGAGGAAGAAGCAGGCTCCCAGCAGAGGAGCCTGAAGTGGGGCTCGATCCCAGACCACCGGGATGACGCCCTGAGCCAAAGGCAGACACTTGACGACTGAGCCACCCAGTCGCCCCAAGGCCTTTATTTTTATCTTGTTTCCTAGAGCTAGTGCCTGGGACGATTGCTAGCACAGCGCAAGGGCCCAGTAAGCTGCTGATGAAATAAAATTTTAAGAGGCAAGAATGTGACAAATACCTTTACACAAAGCAGTGGGATGCAAAGAGAATGATAATAATACAGCCATGCTGTCAAGGAGTTTAGAAGTCAATGACGATAGCTACCGTCAACAGAGTCCTAACAATGGCACAAGGACTATCCACACAGCATGGCTGCGCTTGTGTGCTATTTAACAGTTACAGCAGCCCAGTGAGGTAGGTGTCGTGACCCCCCGGTTTATAGAATGCGGTTAAGTCACCTGTCCAAGTTCATAGAGTAAGCCGCAGGATTCAGATTAGGTCCCTCCAGCTTCCAAGCCTGTGCTTTTTTTTACTATACATTATATCAGTTGGCATCTACCCTGGAGAATAAATAGGTTTCCAGAGGAAGGGGATTTTTTTTTTTCCAAAGGATTAGTTACATAGATGAATGGAAGCGTGAACAAGCCAAATAGGGAATGGTGAAACAACCCAGAGATTTGCCAAAATCAGGAGGTGCTCCCTTCGCTGCATGGGTGACGCTGGGAGAACACAGTGTTACCGGGGCCCCAAAACCTGGGCTGTCAGGCAGAGGAAGCTAGAAGCACTGCGGGAACTGTCTGAGGGAGAGCTGGGGCCAGGTAGGGAGAGGCTGTCCAGTGGGACCCTACCAGATTCCACAGAGAGCAGGGAAAGAGTGAGAAATACTCTGGCTTCTTCCTTCCCCTGCTTCCGAGCTTTGATGGTGTGTCCCATGGCTTTAACGATCAAGAGCCAACACGCAAGAGAGCCCATGAGAGGGAATAAAAGAGCAGAGCACAAAAGGGTGAGGTTCGAGCTGAGGCCAGAGCAAGGGTGCTACCTCTTTACCTGAGATGAAAGGACAAGGAAATGACATAGTACTCCAATCAGAGCCAGGAAGAACAGGGAAGATATTAAGCAAATTCAGAAGAAAGGGAGATTCGCGTGACTGCAGTAATGAGAGAGAGACTTTACAGTCCTGAAGAGAGAATTGCTGTAGGTGAAGGAAAGAGAGTGGGTATTCCCGATAGAACACCCAAGTATTCTCCTGCCGGTAAAGCATACTACTCATTGTTTTTAAAAGCCTTTTACTCAGTAGATAAAATGGAATATCTATGATATATGTGCACAGTATAAAGAATAAAGAAAAGTAAACATATATACATTATCCAAGCTCAGGAAGTAAAACATCATTATCTGTGATTTTAAAATGTTTTATTATGGTTAAATAATGTGTATACACACACACACAATATTTATATACAAATGTGTGTGTATATAATAAAATATACCATGAGCCTGGGTGGCTCAGTTGGTTAAGCGTCCGACCCTTGGTTTTGGCTCAGGTCATGATCTCGGGGTTGTGAGATTGAGCCCTGGTGGGCTCCGCCCTCAGTGGGGAGTCTGCTGAGATTCTCTCTCTCCCTCCCTTTGCCCCTCCCCCCACTCACACTCTCTCTCTCTCATAAATAAATAAATCTTTAAAATATATATACCATTATAACCATTTTTTAAGTTTTTTTTTTAAGATTTTATTTATTTATTTGACAGAGAGAGAGAGACAGCCAGCAAGAGAGGGAACACAGGCAGGGGGAGTGGGAGAGGAAGAAGCAGGCTCCCAGCGGAGGAGCCTGATGTGGGGCTCGATCCCAGAACACCAGGATCACGCCCTGAGCCAAAGGCAGACGCTTAACGACTGAGCCACCCAGGCGCCCCCCATTTTTTAAGTTTTGTTTTGGTTTTTTTTTAGCAATCTCTACACCCAAGGTGGGGCTTGAACTCCTGACCCCAATATCAAGAGTCACATGTTCTTCTAACTGAGCCAGCCAGGCACCCCCATTATAACCATTTTTTTTTTAAAGATTTTATTTATTTATTGGACAGAGAGAGAGACACAACGAGAGAGGGAACACCAGCAGGGGGAGTGGGAGAGGAAGAAGCAGGCTCCCAGCGGAGGAGCCTGATGCGGGGCTTGATCCCAAGACACTGGGGTCACGCCCTGAGCCGAAAGCAGACGCCTAAGGACTGAGCCACCAGGCGCTCTCATTATAACCATTTTTAAGTGTGTAATTCATTAGTTATAGGTATTAGTTACATTCACGATACTGTGCGGCCATCACCACTATCTGTTTCTGATACTTTTTCATCTCCCAAAGAAACTCTGTTACCATTAAGCAATAACTCTCCATCCTCTCCTCCCCACACACTCTGGTAATCAATTCACTTTAAAATATATTTAAAAAATAAGATGAATTAATGGATGATCAGCAGAATGCTAATAGATAGATGGATATGCAGTAATAAAATGTTACCAGAAGGATAGACATGTATAATATAATGGTGGAATCCAAGTGGTGGATATACAGATGTCTTGTCAATTTTTTTCAACTTAATTGTATGTTTGAAATTTTCTCAGTAAATGTTGTGGGGGGAATGCTATGCTCAGGCCCTAGCCACAGAGATTCTGATTTAATTGGTTGCGTTTGGGCCTGGACATCAGAATTTTTAAAACTCTCTCTGGATGATTGCAATGTGTGGCCAGGATTGAGGATTTAAGTATGCCATGGCCGGGGGTGCGGTGGGGGGTGTGCCTGGGTGGCTCAGTTGGTTAAGCGGCTGCCTTCGGCTCCTGTCATGACCTTGAGGTCCTGGGATGGAGTCCTGCATTGGGCTCCCTGCTCAGCAGGGAGCCTGCTTCTCCCTCTCTCTCTGCCCCTCCGCCCTGCTTGTGCTCTCTTGCTCTCTCTCAAATAAATAAATAAATAAAATCTTTAAAAAAAATAAAGTATGCCACGGGATGAGAGAGCAAGAGTGAGCACAACAGGGCATGGGGTAAGCAAGAGGGGTGCAAAGGGAGGGAGAGGCTCACATGTGTTTTCTTTGGCTGGCCAGGCAGATGGTCCAACTCCCTGTAAAAGGAGGCAAGAAGCCGCTACCCAGCGGGTCGCTGAGAACATGGAATTGGTCAGGGTGCTCTGAAGTTCTAAAATGGGAGCTGGAAGTTTATACTTAATTTAGCATTTTACTTGGCATGATTAATCCTTTACATTTGCTTTTAAAAAGGGTGTCTGTCTATTCTTTCAGAATAATTTTTTATCACATTAGCTCCCTTTAACCTTGAAAACGGTTTAAGATCCATTTTTTACATGTATACACATACATTTTCATGGTTTTCTAACTCATCTTGAAACCCTTTTTATGGAGATAAAGAGAGGGGCTTGTTGGAGCAGAAAGAAAATATTGTAACCTGGGTGTCCGTGGGCCCCGGGGTCAGCTGGGAGAGAACAAGAGAAAGGTCAGCCTCGGTAAGACAGGGGCCAGCAGTCAAGTTTAGCAGTCAGGCTTGGAAAAGCAGCATCTGTAACCAGATTAACCAGTAAAAATGGTAACTGATGTTCCCAGAGAACTGATACCTGTACTGCCCAATTAGGATATACCTTCTACAGCAAGTGCGAATATCCTCTGTCACCCTTCCACCCTCCGTTATTTTAAAATCTTACTCTGGGGGTTATGGCGGTGTGTCAGGCTGTTTGTCCCTGCAGCCAATGGTCCAGTTCGTTTAAGCATGTGAAAGGAGACAGGAGCATTAACATCTGATCCCTTGTCATGGGACCCTAGCCTGGCTCAGTCCAAGTGCCAGCTGGAGGCAGAACAGGGCCCAAGGGCAGAGGCGGCGTGGCACATGAGGAAGAGGACCAAAGGTCAGCCCCAGAGCAGCTGTATCCCAGGTGAGATCTAAGGGGAAACTGCTGGGCTCCGAGCAGGAAGCAAACAGGAGCTCAGGAGCCAGAGGAATGCAGGAGCACGTCAGGAAGGGGGACACAAGACAGGAAGGGAATGGAGCACAGGCTGTCGATGGAGCTCATTCTTGTTGGGGGCTCACCCTGTGGTGCTGGGTGAGCAGGATGGAGTTAGGAAGTGCAGGGTGGGATAATCTTTAAAAAAAAAAACAAAACAAAGAAAAAGAAAAGGGGCCTCAACTATATTATCATGCAGCCTACTAAATGAGCCTCATTTTGACGACCCTGAGCCCCAGAAGAGGTTAAGGGTGGTATTTCCCATTTTAAAAATAAGGAAAGGATCTAAAACATTTTAGAAAAGTCTGCAAATAATATGGTTAAAAAATAGTAAAAAGTTCTTTTGCCCTTGAAAGGATAACCTTCAGGCTGCCAGGAAAATTCACATATGTGTAATCCCACATTGCCCCCATAAATCTAGGTAGCTGCGGCAACGATTCAGAGAAGTGGAGGCATAACTTTTTAAATTTGGATGTCTTCTTCTCCCAGCTAGTGTGACAGCTATTTTCCTTCCTCCCTCGTTTTTGAGTTGTAAGGTATATTAATATTCTTATAGAGCTTTGACCTAATTTAGAAATTTTGGAAACTTTCTTTTTTCCCCCCAAGATTTACTTATTTATTTTGAGAGAGAGAGAGAGAGTGAGCGAGCAGGGGGAGGGATAGAGGGAGAGAATCCTTCAAGCAGGATCGAGCGTGGAACAGGACACAGAGGGCTTAATCCCACAACCCATGAGATCATCTCCTGAGCCAAATCCAAGAAACGCTCAACCAACAGAGCCACCCAGGCACCCCAAATTTTGGAAACTTTCAAGGAAGGACCATAATGGGCTGGCATACACCATGTGTTTATTTGCTATGTCCAGGGGGCTGTGACAATGTAATTGGTCCCCCTGTGTACTATCATTGAGGGGTAGGAGGGAGAAGAGGTGGGGGAGGGGGGTAGGAAGATAGAGCCCTGAGGCCATAGGGAGTCGGAAAGGAGTGTCCCGAAGGAAAGAGGCTGCTGTTTTCCGCAGTAGGAGTGTGGGAAATAACGCATGGCAGATATCTACCACAATCTATCAAGTTTACACAGGTAAGAGGGAAATAGCAGAGACCTGCACCCGTGCTTGTCTATCTCTAAATGTTTTTTTATCCCTACTCAAGTGTCTCCTTTGCTTGGGGAAAACACTTTCGGTTGCTGCCAAACTCCTGGTATTCCGCTGTGTCTGTCCTCTCTCATACCCTGCTTTTACCCCCAGCCTGGAGTCCGCTTGGGTGGAAATGCAGCATATAACGGGCCCAGAGTTAATCATCTGCAGGTTTCCCCTGATAAGTCACAGTATGTTTGCTGCTCTCCTTCCAAGAGTCAACAGCAGCTGTGTGGATGTGCCGAGAGTGGCCTATGGCATTCAGAGCACTGGCCCAGATGGGAGGTAGTGTGCTGGGGAGCCTATCCGAACACCACCATCTGGAATGCCTCTGTTGCCCTGAAGGCACTTGTCTGCATCTCCAATGGACACAGCTTAGAGATGCCAAGAATCGAGCCAAGTTCACTGAATGTACAAATGGCCTGACGTCAGTGGAATTTGCTCATAATTTAGGCCTCATGTGTGATGTACTGTCTGAACTCAAAGATCTGTCAAAATAATCAGGGCGAAAGAGAAGGAAGAAGAAAAAGTGGAGGAAAAGGAGGAGGAAGAAGAGAAGAGGTGGAAGAAAAGGTAGATGAGAAGAAGAAGAGGAAATGAGAACATGGCTGGGAGCTGTGTCGGGACAGGTTCAGCTTTGGACTCCTGGGGCCAATGGTCCCTGTAAGTTTGTTGAAAGCAGCAGTGCCAAATAAAACATGGCCTTTTAAAGCACTGAATTACGTGAGTGCAGAGCTGTTAAAATCAGTGCAGCAAAAATCCAGCTGGATTTGGCGAATGCCACAAAGTACAAAATGATGATCACTTGTTCTGCCAACACCCAAGGTTCCCAGACGTGGTGGCCTGAGCCGAGTTATTTGGATATATGTCCAGATTGCCATTCTTTAAAATAAGGAATTTGCTGGGGCGCCTGGGTGGCACAACGGTTAAGCGTCTGCCTTTGGCTCAGGGCGTGATCCCGGCGTTCTGGGATCGAGCCCCACATCAGGCTCCTCCGCTATGAGCCTGCTTCTTCCTCTCCCACTTCCCCTGCTTGTGTTCCCTCTCTCACTGGCTGTCTCTCTGTCAAATAAATAAATAAATAAAAATCTTTAAAAAAAAAATAAAATAAAATAAAACAAGGAATTTGCTATTAAGAAATAGACATCTGTTGTTCTGCTTACCCTGTGTCCAGAGGTGGAATTGTTGTGAAGCTAACAAAGTTTAAGCTGCAGAGCTCTTCACTTGCATGGGTCCCTGTCCCTGTAAGTGCGGGAAATTCCAGGACTGATGGAGTGTTCTAGATGGGGAGAGGAAGCCACCTGACAAGCAGCATTTTTATATGCAAGCATTTCTGATAAATTGCCTAAACGGACCTCAGAAGAAAAGAACCCAAATCTCCAGGATTCCAGAATGATTTGAATTTATCTAGCTGTGTTCGAAGGGCCAGGCTAGCATAGGGTCTCTCTACTACTCTGCCATCTCAACTCTCCTCCCTGAATCTCCACGATTCCAATAACTGGTTGTGGCTTATTTTCTCAGTCTAAATAAAATTCAGTTTCAGACATATTTTTTAATTTGTAAGTTTGTATTATTTTTATTCAAGAGTGCCCCAAATATAAAGCTTCAGGTTCCACAAAATCTGAATCTGTCCCTTTCTGCCTCCACTGGTTTCCTTCTGGTAAGCAAGACCCTATCTTTGCCTTTGTGGAAAAGCCCTTCTACTCACTTAGGGGTAGGCACATGATCTGGGCCTCGCCACACAGAGAGACAGAGACTGGTTGAGGAATAAGCATGTGATACAACTTAGGCCAATAAGGATCAGGACTAGAATTTTTGCTGGATCTTTCTCTTTTGGGGGGAAGGGGAGAGGGACAAGGGAGAGGAAGAGAATCTCAAGCAGGCTCTACACCTAGTATGGAGTTCAATGTGGGGCTTGATCTCATAACCCTGAGATCATGACCTGAGCCAAAATCAAGAGTCAGATGCTTAACTGACTGAGCCACCCTGGCACCCCTGCTGGATCTTTCTACCACGGCGGTTCAGTTGTGAGAATGCAAGTCTGACATTGCCAACAGTCATTTTGCTTCTACTAGAAGAACCTGCCTGAGAATAAAACTAGCAGAGAAGAAAGCAGAGCTGAAATAAAAAGAAGCCAAGCCCTGATAATATCACTTTGTGCTCCTGAAACCAGCTATATTAAAGCTGATGTACAGAGAGCCCTGGGCTTTTCAGATAGACAAGACAAGAAAGCCCTCTTTTTCACTTAAGCTACTTTGAGTTGGGTTTCTGTAATTTGAAACCCAACTGAAAGAGTCTAAACTCATATAGGTCCCATCATGCTAGAAAAGGATGACTATTACTATTTCAGTTCCTAAGTTGGCACTTTAGTGCCTCTTCCTCCCCCAGCTTTATTGAGATGTAACTGACATATAACATTGTATAACTTTAAGGTGTATAACTTGAGGATTTGATATAATTCTTTTTGTATTTGCCTCTTAATAATTATAATACTAGATAATACTTATTGATTACTCTTATTGAAGGCTTAAATAACCCAAGGTAACTTTAAAGCAACTTTATGAGATAAATACTATTATTATCATACCATTTGACTAAAGAGAAAATTAAGGCAGTTAAATAACTTGTCCAATTGGTATGCACTCTGATTTTAGACCTTGGGGACTGCTAATCATTACGCTGTGCTACTTGAGCCTGCTGACTCAGGGGTTATTAATGTCATTTTAAGAGCTCTCAAACCAAGACCTCATTAGTTATTGCCAGCCTGTGGGTCAGATACCCTGAATGAATGCCAGAGGTGGGCAATATGATACACTTTCCTCAGAATCATCGAAGAGTGGCAGGTACCAAGAATATAATAAACTCAACCAATACATGTGTACTGGCCAATGGGACCCAACACCATATCACTCTCTTGTTTAGGAAATTCCTAAATGGATCTCTCCCACATACTTCCCTTTGTCCTCTTTCCCTTAATTTATCCCATGACTACATAGCTCCCTGGTATCAGTACTGACAATTTCTAGTTGCAGCTCATCCATCATCCCCAACCCTTCTGACGTATTGTCATTGATATTGATGGGGAACCCCAACATGATTCCACTTCCACAGTCTTCATGCTGAACATGGCTGAATGGCCCAAGGGCTTCCAAACTGTCTTAAAACATCACCCATATGCCCCCAAACTAGACAACACAGTTTTCTACAATTCCTTCTTCTTGCGCTCTTCCAGACTTACTTCTAGGACTGCCTCTGTGTTCTTTTCCATCTATGGTTCCAGCCTGACAAGTTTACAGAATAAAATCCTGGGTCCCACTGTCACCAAACCAAGTATCTTAGACTTGAATCCATGATGACCCAGTCCTTTCATTTTTCAGGAAACAATCATTGAGCACCTACTAGGAATCAGGGATTCAGGGATGAATGTGATACAGTTCTTTCTGAAAGCTCCTGAACTACTGAAGAGAGGTTGGATAAGTCAGAGGTCAACAGTTCCCACAAATAGAGTGACTTGAAATCATAGCAGAGGAAGGTGCCAACTCATGGAAAGGACCGAGGAGGCTTGTTGATGAATTGCAGATAAAGTGGCAGGGAAATTGGTTTTGAAATGTCAGTAGGAATTAGCAGACAAAGAAGAGAGATGAGGATTCCAAGGAGATGGAAGAGCATGTTCAAGGCTAGAAAAGCAAGAAAGGACATGACTTGTCAGGAAATAGAGTTTTGGTGCAGCAGGAGGAGACAGTCTTTCAGAAGGAGTGGTGAGAGAGGAGTCTAAAAAAAAGTAAGTAGAGGCTAGCTTTTGACAAGTCCTTATGTGCTGTGTTAAAGAATGTGGAATTCATTCAGTATTCATAAATAGGGAGCCTCTGAAAGATCTCAAGTGACAGAGTGACATGATTACCTTTGTATTTCTGACAATTCACATGGACAACAGGTCACCCCCTTCTAGTAAGCAAGCCCTTCCTTCCAGCCCTGCTCTTTGGATTTGAGGTTCTTCGGATTGATCCAACTTTCAGTCTCCATGATCACTATTGTTTTGAGGTGTTTCTCTTTCCTTCCTCAACAATAATCGGCATACCCTAAGGATCCCCCTTACCCATCAGCCTGGGTGATAGCATTCCCTTAGAGAAGTAATTCTCACCTGTGTGTGGTTGTGTGCACCGTGGGAAGGGTATGTCATTTTCATCTGGAGGGCATTTTCAAAATACATATGGTTTTGTGATACTTTCCTCGTTTCCTGAAATTGTGATAGGCCTAAGGTTTGGGAAGATGGGTTGGGTTGGCTGGGGAGAAAGCATTTTGGAAAGCTTATTTTTTTAAAGATTTATTTATTTATTTGAGGGGGGGTCACGGAGGAACAGAGGGAGAGAGAGAATCCTGAAGCAGACTCCCTACTGTGTGTGAAGCCCTACACGGGATTGGATCCCACGACCCTGAGATGTCCTAAGCTGAAATCAAGAGTCAGCTGCTTAACTGACTGAGCCACCCAGGGACCCCTGGAAAAGTTTGTTCTTTTAAAGAGTAGGGATCTGGGGCACCTGGGTGGCTCAGTCGTTAAGCATCTGCCTTCAGCTCAGGGTGTGATCCTGGCATTATGGGATCGAGCCCCGCATCAGGCTCCTCTACTGGGCGCATGCTTCTTCCTCTCCCACTCCCCCTGCTTGTGTTCCCGCTCTCTCTGGCTGTTTCTCTGTCAAATAAATAAAACCTTTAAAAAAAAAAATAAAGAGTAGGGATCTGGCCATGGGCACTCTAATCAAGATAATGTCCCTCTCAATTCCATGGTTGTTACTAAAATACTACAAAATCTGTACTGATATTTGAATAATGATACCCTCTCTAGCTGGTTGGATGGTGGTTTCCAAAAAGATATGTCCATGTCCTAATACCTAGCTCCTGTGAATGTTACCTTATTTGGAAAAAAAGCTCTTTGCAGCTGTAATTAAGTTAAGGATATTGAGATAAGATCATCCTGGATTATCCTGGTGGGCCATAAACCCAGTAATGAGAGGCTTTATAACAGACAGAAGAGGGGCACCTGGGTGGCTCAGTTGGTTGGGCAGCTGCCTTTGGCTCAGGTCATGATCCTGCAGTCGGGCTCCCTACTCAGCAGGGGAGTCTTCTTCTCCCTTTCCCTCTGCCCCTTCCCCCGCTTGTGCTCTCTCTCTCTCTCACTCTCTTTCAAATAAATAAAATCTTAAAAAAAAAAAGAGAGAGAGAGATACAGAAGAAGAGATGGGGACAAAGAGGAAAGACCATGTGAAGTTGGAGGAGGAGACTGGAGTTTTGCAGTCACAATGCAAGATATGTCTGGGGCCACCAGAAGCTGGAAGAGGTGAGGAACGATTCTCCTCTAGAGCTTTCAGAAGGAGCGTGGCTCTGCCGACACCCTGATTCCAGCCTTCTGGCCTCCAGAAGGTAGAGAAAATAAATACATTGTTTAAGGCCAGCAGGTCTGTGGTAATTTGTTATGGCGCCCTTACAAAACTTACACACTCTCTCTCTAATGGGGTATGCTTCGTGGTCACTTTTCAGAGAGGAGACAGTTTTCAAAAGTGTTGTATAGTGGTGTAATGTAAACAGATTTGGGCAAGCTAACTTAATCCTGTGAGGATTTCTCACCTGAAAACACGGAAAGAGTAGCCCTATCCTCACAGAATGTTTAGACTATTAAACGAGATAAAATAAAACTAGCCAGCAGACAACTGGCAAAAAAGGTAGGTGCTCAAAGATTTATCCTTTTAAGAGTAGGACCTGACACGTAGAGCACAGACAGACACCCTAGTGAAAGAAGGCCTCCCAGGAGAGAGCAGCGATGGTGAACGTGCAAAGTCAGGGCCTGTCTCAGAATCTCTTTTGAATGTAACCACTTGACACCCATCTGGTGTCAGCTCCTGTTCTCACCAACTAACCACTGCCCTATCCCCCAACCTTCTCTACTTCCTGTTTACGTAGGTGGCTGCTTCCTGGCCAAGGGAACTGAACTGTTTCAGCCAGACTGCCTTTCCTCTGGACCTAGGCCAAGAATACTTTCTTTGCTTAACTCTCATTCTGCTTTCTTCTTGTCTCAGAAGCCATCACATTACTGGGGAGGAAATTGCTGCCCCAAGCAATCCTCAGCTAAGAAGTCTGTTCTCTTCCTGGCTATTGGACTGAATCAGATGGACATGAGGAAAAAAAAATCCAAGTATTATGTAGGCATCAAGAAATTTGTCCATCCAGGGGCGCCTGGGTGGCACAGCGGTTAGGCGTCTGCGTTCGGCTCAGGGCGTGATCCCGGTGTTCTGGGATCGAGCCCCACATCAGGCTCCTCCACTATGAGCCTGCTTCTTCCTCTCCCACTCCCTCTGCTTGTGTTCCCTGTCTCGCTGGCTGTCTCTATCTCTGTCAAATAAATAAATAAAAAAAAAAAGAAAGAAATTTCTCCATCCCTACTCACTGCAGGCCCTCCAAGCTATTGGTACTGATGTTTTTTATTCAGTGGTGCTGGTCACAATGCCTTCACTCTCAGGCCCAGCCCTAACCTGTTTGTGCGAGGCAGTCTTGACTGAGACGGGCAGGGCAGCAGTAGATTGAATTCTACTAGAAGGCCATGTTAGCAGGTGGTTGAAAATGATTTAATTTGTGGTTCTCAATATGAGGCCAATGTCTAAATCATCTGAGAGTCTCTTTCAAAGTAAATAAATAAGCAGACATTTAGAACTGGAGGGTCAACATTTGAAAAAGTCCCCAGATAATGCTTTTCCCCACAACTCCAGGCTTATCATCCTTAACACAGCAGATAAGTATGGGGACTCTGGAGCCTGACTGGATTCCAGTTGTGGCTTTGACATCTATAAGCTGTGTGACATTGCACATCTTACTTTATCTCTCTGTGTTTCAATTTCCTCATCTGTAGAACAGTGGTACTAATATCTACCTTCATCACAGAATTGTGAGGAATGAATGAGTCAGCATGTGAAAAGCACTTAGACTATATAACTGTTAGCTATTATTATCATTATTTTTATTGTATTTATTGACCTGCTGGAGGGAGAGGAAGTTGGCCAGACGCTGGGATGCCTTAATTAGTGATTTGAAGGTGACACAGGTAGAGGTGATGGCAGAGTTCACGGTATGACAGTGAAAGTGGGTCGTGGGAACTGAAATGGAAAAAAGACCATCATTGGAAAGAGAACATTTGGAGTAGTGAAGTGCATGCTCTCTGGGACTAGAGTGCCTGAGTTGAGGCCTACCTTCACTACTTAATGGGTGTCATGACCGTGAGCAATTTACTTAATTGCTTCCTCATTTAGAAAATGGAGATGATGATAATAAGAATGACCGATCTTTCCAGGCTGTCATGGAATCAAATGTTAATACATGACTTGCTGATTTCTTAGACTAGTGACTGGCACGTAGGAAGTGTTAGCTTTTATTCTTATCATTTTTACTAGAGATGAGAAGGTCAAGGAACTGAGGGGCCAGTTGTTAGCTGGACATTGGCATTATCTGAGGTGACAGCAAGGTTTGAGATAAACAGGAACACTGTGAGCCAGATGTAAAAGTCTTCTGTGAATGAGATGACCAGGAGGCTGACAGTAAAGCAATGAGAAGGCAGAGAGTAATCATAGCCAAATGGCGTTAGCCTCCAATGGCTGAGTCTTTCACGGGAGTGTGGAGGCATGTACTGGGAGAAAAGCAGACCCACCACCGTATCCTGGCCCTGAATGGAGGAAATCAAATACAGCCAAAAGTTAGAGGGAATAGTCAGAGAAGGTACTGAGGCTATAGAGGGTTCTCTGGTGAGGGAATGACAGTCCAGATGGCGTGGTAAGAATCTGGAAGGTAGAGGAAGGATGGGGATAGGGCTACATTTGCTAAACATCACAGTGCCATGGACAATATACGGTATAGATCAGCACTATCAACTAGAACCTTAGGCAGTGATGGAAATGTTCCGTCACTGCCCTGTCCAATATGGTAGACATAAGCCATATGTGGCTATTGAGCCCTCGAAATGAGGCCAGTCCGATCAGTGATCCTAAATCATAACTGAGGAATTTTTTCCTCAGTTCAGATGCAGAACCCCAGGCCCCACTTTCATCTACTTAAATAGAATCTCTGGGGCTTGGTCAGAGATCCCCAGGTGACAAATATACAGCCAGATTTAGGAACTGCTACATGATCTAAGGAGGTTGGAGAGAAAGGGTATACATTTGGGCATAAATATAGGAAGGGCTATCACAGAAGGACTGATTTGGAAGGGTTTCAATTTTTTAATCTATTCTGAGTGGCATGGATCACATTGGTAGTTTTATTTTGATAATGTTTGGCTTGGTTGATATAAGAAAATGCAAAACTAAAAGAATGTAATAGTAGAGAAAATTGTATTACATTAAAGGTTAGCACTAGTGTTCCTATTAGGGGAGAATTAACTGTTTGAGAAGAAATATTTGGATAACTGCTTGTAAGAGTCTAAAGTGTGAGAGTGGAAATCTGCTCTGAATAAAAGGGAACAAGAATTTGAAATTTGGAGGGCCCTGTGGGAATGAATAAAGTTAGGGTAGAGAAAGAAATGGGGAGAGAAGTCATACAAGATAGCAGTGGGCTGGGTACCATACAATATAATAGCACCTCCCCTGAAAAGGCTTAATAAAGTCCATCAAATTACAAGTGTTCATTGTCCTCTCTGTGCCTCAGTTTCCCCATTAGTAAACCAGTAGTAATAATACCTACCACTACGTAACACCCACAGATTTTTTGGTTGGGAGTAACATGTGAAGAAGCTGAGTTTTTTAGCTCTTGACAAAACTTGGGTTGAATAATTTCCTTACACCATACACAAAAATAGACTCAAAATGGATGAAAGACCTAAATGTGAGATAGGAATCCATCAAAACCCTAAAGGAGAACACAGGCAGCAACCTCTGTGACCTTGGCCACCGCAACTTCTTGCTAGACACGTCTCCAAAGGCAAGGCAAACAAAGGCAAAAAATGAACTACTGGGACTGCATCAAGATAAAAAGCTTTCGCACAGCAAAAGAAACAGTTGACAAAACCAAAGGTCAACCCACAGAATAGGAAAAGATATTTGCAAATGTCTTACCAGATAAAGGGCTAGCACCTAAAATCTATAAAGAACTTGTCAAACTCAATACCCAAAGAACAAATAATCCAATCAAGAAATGGGCAGAAGACATGAACAGACATTTCTGCAAAAAGAATACATACAAGTGGTCAACAGACACATGAAAAAATGCTCGACATCACTCGGCATCAGGGAAATACAAATCAAAACCACAATGAGATACCACCTCACACCGGTCAGAATGGCAAAAGTTAACCACTCAGGAAATGGCAGATGTTGGCGAGGATGCGGAGAAAGGGGAATCCTTTTACGCTGTTGGTGGAATGCAAGCTGGTGCAGCCACTCTGGAAAATAGTATGGAGGTTCCTCAAGAAGTTGAAAATAGAGCTACCCTAGACCCAGCAATTGCACTACTAGGGATTTGCCCCAAAGATACAAATGTAGTGATCCAAAGGGGCATCTGCACCCCAATGTTTATAGCAGCAATGTCCACAATAGCCAAACTTTGGAAAGAGCCCAGATGTCCATCAACAGATGAATAGATAAAGAAGATGTAGGATATCTATACAATGGACTACCACTCAGCCATCAAAAAAAATGAAATCTTGCCATTTGCAACAACGTGGATGGAACTAGAAGGTATTATGCTAAGCAAAATAAGTCAATCAGAGAAAGACAATTGTCATATGATTTTACTCATATGCAGAACTTAAGAAACAAAACAGGGGATCATAGGGGAAGAGAGGAAAAAATAAAACAAGACGAAACCAGAGAGGGAGACGAATCATAAGAGACTTTTGATCATAGGAAATAAACAGGGTTGTGGAAGGAGAGATGGGTAGGGGGATGGGGTAACTGGGTGGAGGGCATATGATATAATAAGGAGTGGGTGTTATATAAGGACTGATGAATCACTGAACTCTACCTCTGAAACTATAATACATTATATGTTAATTAATTCAAATTTTAAAAAAGAAACAAGAAAAAAATAAAGTTAATCTAAAGCAAAAGCAAACAAACAAAACTTGGGTTGAACAGGGGCAAGTCAGAGCTAACACAGCCGAATGCAGACGGCTGGAGGCAGAGAGGGTTAGGAAAGTAGAAACCTCTAAAAACTCCCAAAAGGCTGGGGAAAGCTTTGTGTTACTCCCATGTTATGGAATCAGGTAGTCGAGGCAATCTCATCTAGCTCTCATTGGTCAGGGAAGCCTCAGCCTTCATCTGGGTAACAGCAGGAATGAAAGCAAAACAGAACATAGCCTGTGGGTCCTGCTACCAGAACCACCTGACTCTTAGGCTGGCCACATAAACCACTGTGCACTCATGGGCCTCTCTGCTAGTCTCTCTGGTCTCTGGGGCTGGTCAGAGTGGCCTGGTCAGCTCTGGCCTCAGCTCTTATCACCCCCTCAAGGAGTGTCACAAGGAACTATGTAGATAAGTATTGTACATCCTAGAGTCTAGGGGGTTAGGGAAGAGAGACAGCAGTGTGGGTCTGAGTGATTAGGTATCCGATCTGCCTTGGAGAGAGGCCAGATGAAGCCAGGCAGGGCCACTGGCAAAAGTGAGGCCCAGAAGGTAGGGGCAACTTCGGGGTCCTGGGGTGCAGAGTTCCCCAGAGCATTTGGGATATAATTGAGACAGGAAAAAGAACAAATGTATTCTAAGAATATAGGTCAGCAACTGAGCCTCAGATACCAAATCTGCATTAAGTCCAAGGAACAAGGAATGGTCAGAAATGGAAGAAGCCCAATGTCAGGAGCAAGTAAACGCAGAAACAGAACAGAAGACAGGGACAAGGCAGGAATAAGCAAAATGTACAGGATTTCTAACCACAGAGCTAGGATACTGGGGCTCCCTCTCCTCAGTGGGAGGTAGAGGTTGGGGAAAAAGTATATGCCCTGCACATTAAAACATACCTTTTTGTATGTGTGTTCAACATACACAAAATTTACCATTTTAACTATTTTTAAGCATGTAGTTCGGGGGTATTAAGTACATTTGCATTGGAGTGCAACGTCACCACTATCCATCTCCAGAACTTTTTCATCATCCCAAACTAAAGCTCCATATCCATGAAACAACTCCCCATTTCCCCTGCCCCAGGCCCCAGCAACCACTGTTCTACTTTCTGTTTCTATGAATTTGACTACTCCGTACACCTCATATAAGTGGAATCATACAGTATTTGTCCATTTATGTCTGGTTTATGAAACACAGCTTTTTTTTTTTAAGATTTTATTTATTTATTTGACAGAGATAGAGACAGCCAGCGAGAGAGGGAACACAAGCAGGGGGAGTGGGAGAGGAAGAAGCAGGCTCATAGCGGAGGAGCCTGATGTGGGGCTCGATCCCATAACGCCGGGATCATGCCCTGAGCCGAAGGCAGACGCTTAACCGCTCTGCCACCCAGGCGCCCCACGAAACACAGCTTTTTAATATCCCCTTAAATTCCTAAGGAATCTGTTGTCAGATGAGCCTCAGGCCATGCCTCTATTAGGTCTTCTAATAAACCAACCATCTGGCCCTTATCCGTCACTGGTTGTGATTCTCCCCTTGATGGAGGTGAGCAAGTCAAGAGCAAGACAGTCCATTTTCTCCCTTTCCATCATTTCTGCTGGTGCTGCCTATTTGCCTCCTCTGTCCCCCAATGTTGATCACATACCAATGTTAGCTCTATTGAATCACACCACAGCTTTCTCAAACCCTACAATAGAATGAAATTGTTCCTCTAAAGAGTGAAAGTATTTCCAACAAATCATAGGTAGTCCGGCATCAAAACAAGCGCACTTGGACTCAGATAACCATGAAGCTCTTTTCATTAACTAAGGTTCGATTTGGTCTGGGACTCCCTTGGTGACACCACCTATCTCAGCCTCCCTCGCCTATCTGATTTGTGCCCATAGTAAGATGGATATACACTTCCACTGCCCAGCATCACTCCATTCTCACTTTAAGATAGCTGGTGGGGCCTGCTTGACTCTTGATCTTGGGGTTGCAAGCTCGAGCCCCACACTGGGTATAGAGATTGCTTTAAAATAAAAATAAAATATTTTTTAAAAAGGAGGAGGGGGCGCCTGGGTGGCAACAGCGGTTAAGCGTCTGCCTTTGGCTCAGGGCGTGATCCCGGCGTTGCGGGATCGAGCCCCACATCAGGCTCTTCCGCTGTGAGCCTGCTTCTTCCTCTCCCATTCCCCCTGCTTGTGTTCTCTCTCTCGCTGGCTGTCTTTCTCTGTCGAATAAATAAATAAAATCTTTAAAAAATAAAAATAAAAAGGAGGAAAGATAGTCCTCTGATTTTCCTGCATCAGGCATCTGCCCTCCCCCTAGGATTAGGGCCTACTTCATCATCCCCTCTCTGTTCAAGGGCATCAACCATCTCTCTAGGTCCCCAATCATTAGTTCCAATGGTCCTCTACACCCTTTCTCCTAGAAGGCCTAAGAGTCTTCATGCAAATCAGACCCCCAGGGGGCTGCTGTGACATCCCAGAACTCTCAAGATGATATGCAATCGAGTCTCACCATGATATTTGTGACTTGTGGATTTTACTTTTAAAAGAGACAAAAGAGGGGCAAGTTGAAGACTGTAGTCTCATGACCAGACACTGTCAGAGGGCTTTGCTGAAAGGCTCTTGCCAACCAGAGAAATTTAAACACTATCACCCTCATGGTCTGAGAGTGAACAATGAGGAGGAGAAAAGCACATGGGCTTTGGCAAAAACTGTGATTCAGACCCTAATTTCTTCATCTACTAGTTGGGTGACCTTCACAAATGATTTAATCTGGCTAAGCCACAGTTTTCTCATTTGTAAAACTGGAATAATATCGTACCTAGTATATAGAGCATATCAGTTTGTATTACTATTGGCTATGAGAAACAGAAATTCAATATAAGTGATTTAAGCAATATTTTATTTTTCTTTCACATGGAAGTCCTGAGTTAGAAAATACAGAGCTTCTCCATAATGTCCTCAGGGACCCAGGGTCATCTCACTGCTCTTCATTCTGCAGCGTGGCCCTCGCTCTCATGGTCTAAGATGGTAACTAGTGTGGCAACCATCACATCTGTGTTCCGAAGCAGGGTGGAGGATGGGATGAAGAAGAGGCAAAGGGCATGTACCATTTATCTTTTGAGTACAATTGCCAGAAGCTGCCATACAACACTTCTGCTTGTATCTCATTGACAAGAACTTAAGTCACATGGTCATATCTAGCTGCAAGAGAAGCTGGGAAATGCCAGGCTGCCTTGGCACAGCTGAGACTTGGGAATCTTATTACTATGAGAGAGGGGTGAGGTGTTTTGGGGAGCACAGTCTGAGGCTCCATTAAAGACAAGTGCTTGTAAAGATTCAAGAGCTCCATCAATATGTCACTTTCAGTATTCTTCATTGAGCCATTACCAAAGAGTAACTCAGGGAAGCAGCGGTAAAGTGTCCCCTTAAAGAAAAAAAAAAAATGTAGCCTTCATTCTATCTTCTGTCTTTTTTTTTTTTTTACCGTTTTAATTTAAATTTCAGTTAGTTAACATACAGCGTAATACTCGTTTCAGGCGTCCAATATAGTGATTCAATACTTCCCATACAGCCCCTGGTGTTCCTCACAGCAAGTGCCCTCTTTAATCCCCATCAGCTACTTAAGCCATCCCCCTGCCCACGTCCCCTCTGGTAACCATCAGTTCTCTATAGTTAAAAGAGTCGGCTTCTTGGTTTGCCTCTCTCTCTCTCTCTTTTTCCCCCTTGCTCATTTGTTTTGTTTCCTAAATTCCACATATGATCTTTTGTCTTAAGATAGTGACTCACCCCCAATAATGTGGCCTAGGAGGTGCTGACTTAAAATTTTCAAAGTTGTTATCTCCTTTACAGATTTAAATAAGTGATACTCTAATGGGACTGAACTTGCTTTGAGAGTCTCATATTGACTCACTATAAGCCAATCAGCGGCATGGCAAGACAGGCTCTCCGAAGGGAGCGTAACAATATCCCAACCACATATAGTCCCTAAAAGGGACAATTTTCAAAATATCTGTGTACCTCCTCATACCTCATTCGCCATCACTGTGAGGGTTTCCTTTTCTGTAGAATCTTCCACTGTCTAGCGCCTGATCAGTGCTGTCTTCAACATGAATCAGACTTCCCCTCTGCCTTCAGCTTACATTCATTCTGCAATGCAGCAAAGTACCTAGAGAATCTTGCTTCTCCTCTACTTTAATAATTCCCGCATCACTCACTAACTGAGATGATCTCTTCTAATCACATTCAGAGAACAACCAAGGCACCACCATTGGAAGAACTGGTTAATTAACTGGGGACAATTAGGACAGACTTCCAGAATTATAGGGACATGGTGGTCAAATTCCAGTCTAATGGCCTTCAAGAGGCTATTTTAGCAGAACTCCATCCCCTCGTTCTTTCTACTGAAACACTACATTGCATCCCAATATGTAGAACTAATAATAGCAGAGCTGGCCTCATTGTAAGGGGGAAGAACCTAAAACCCAGCCCATTCAGCTTGCCCCTACTGAGCACCTTCACTCCCATGTGAGGAGTCTCTGGGTACCTCCATAAGACTCTAAGACTCGTTTCAGTCATCTGTTTGAACATCCCCATTTTGGTCCATATTTTGGTCCATTCCCTTGCTTTCACGTTGGTCAGGTGAAGGGGAAAGAAAAAAGTTTTAGAAACAGTCCAGGTGTGAAATGTTGAGCTCTTACTAGCTGTGTAATGTTTGTGCCGCAATTTTCCCCTTTGTAAAAGGGAGATTATAAAAGCTGTTTTCCTGCATTATAATGAGAATTAAAGTAAGTTTTAGATATAAAGTTTTCAACACCAAAGTAGGTTCTCAATATAATGTTTCCTTCCCCTTAAGATGACATCTAACACCTTTCTTTTTTTTTTAATTTTTATTTTAATTCCAATTAGTTAACATACAGTGTTATATTAGTTTCAGGGATACAATATAGTAATTCAACACTTCTATATGTCACCCTGTGGACATCTACCACATCTTTTTTTTTTTTTAAGATTTTATTTATTCATTTGACAGAGAGAGAGACGGCCAGCGAGAGAGGGAACACAAGCACGGGAGTAGGAGAGGAAGAAGCAGGCTCCCAGCGGAGCAGGAAGCCCGATGCGGGGCTCAATCCCAGGACTCTAGGATCACGCCCTGAGTCGAAGGCAGACGCTTAACGACTGAGCCACCCAGGTGCCCCGACATCCAGCGCACCTTAACAGATGTTTAAGATCTTTTTCCCACTACATTGATCACTGTCTGTGTAGATGAGTGTGCCTTCATGCATGTATCTAAGAAGGTATGCGTGTGCTTTTATGTACATATCTAAAACAGCACAGGCACCTCTGAGTAGTTTTAGGAACTGGCAGCTAATGATTATTGTACTTTGTGTAAACTGTCCTCAGGCATTAACCGAGTTAATGAAAGTACTATCAGATAAGGCTGTGACACAGAATGGACAGATAAGCTTCTTACGTTTGAAAATATTCATCAAAGAAAAACTGGATCTATGAGCTGGCTACCACAATAAAAAATCTGAACGTGAAGAAATAAAGCAAAGTTTCTCCTACCCACCAGTTTGGGCAGAGCAACCAGAGTGCTTGTATGCTCCGTGTACGGCACCTCGGGTCATTTTATATAAAGGTCAAATGAGGTGAAGGGAGCCAGCGAGGCCAGAGACCAACTCCTCCAGCATGGGATTCATGGATACCATCACAAAGAGGATGACTTGAGCCTGGTATCTGAGGGAGTTTACAAAATTCTAAATTCTGGTTTAGAAGCAGAGGGCAGCGCATAATAGATGATGATTGTTGAAGGTAGAACAAAAGCCCCCAAAGATACGCATATCCTATCTCTGGAACCTATGAATATATCACGTTACAGGGCAAGGGAAATCATGGAACTATGGCAAGAGTTGCAAATAGAATTAAGGTTGCAAATCAGCTGACTCTAAAATAAGGAGACTATCCTGGATTATTCGGGTGGGCCCTCTGAAATCCTAAGGGTCCTTAATATGGAAGAGGGAAGCAGAAAAGTCAGAAGGAAATGTGATGCCAGACACAGAGGTTGGAGTGGCTCGATGTGAGGACTCACCCTGCCATTGCTGGCTTTGAAGATGATAGGTGGCCATGAGCCAGGAAACTGGAAAAGTAAGGTGGCCTTTAGAAGCTGGAAAAGTAAGGAAACAGATTGTCCCCTCCAGGGCCTCTAGAAAGGAACACAGCCCTACTAACACCTCGATTTTAGCCCAGTGAGGTCAATTTTGCTCTTTTGATCTCTAGAACTATAAGATCATAAATTTGGGTTAAGCCATCAAGGTTGTGATCATTTGTAACAGCAGCATGGAGAACTAATACAATGGGTGATAGGCAAAAACGGGAGTCAGGGATATTTTGCACCAGTGAGCCCAGCTATGGGAAACTAAATGTTGCAGAAACTGGCGAGGTAAAGCCAAATGTGTCAGGGCTTACAGTAGCTTAGTAGTCGGCTCTCTGGTTTACTGGCTTGTTTGTTGGTTAAACTGGATTTGGCCACTCCTTATAATCCAGACCTGTAGAGAAAGGGCAGCACACAATATAGGCAAACTTTCCTAGTCAGTCACCCTGTGGTCTTGAGAACTAATGGTCTCCAGAGCCGCCATTATAGTCACTGCTGGGGAATCTGCAGACTTCCTGACACTGAAAGTATCAGAATTGCTTCTCAGACACATTGTCTGAGTGCCTGTCTTCCTCTTAAAAATTCTCAGAAACTCAGTCTATTTCACTTCCATCCTCAGAGCTGAGAAGAAAAGAAAATACCTCACTATGTGTAAGTGAATAACACAAGGTGATCATATGATCAATGGTAACATTAGATAGCATTTGAGTTTCCCAAGCACATTTCACAGAACGTGAAAAACCTCATTTCTTTTCGTCATTATGATCCCATAAGGTACACACTAATATTATCTTCATCTTACAGACAAAAGGAGTAAAATCCAGAGCGATTAATGAACCTACCCCAAACTACACAGCTAGCAAGTGGTAACCCAGCTCAGACTTACTCCAAAGCCCATGCACCGTCTCCCATGGTCGTAAGTACCACACTACTTCTCCAGAATTAGCTGCAGATTGGGAAGCTCCAGCTTTCTGTAGCTCTCCCAACACCAGGGCAGAGATTTTGACTGAAAATCACTTCCAGTACTAAAATAGCAAACATGGCTCAGAAATCTAACATTTTTTCCACCCTAACTCCCATGCTATATTGGTGCACTAAGTGTCATTCTCTTCTTAGGCTCCTAGTCAAATAGATCCCCCTCTTCCTGGCCTGACTTCCCATCCCCTCTTCGGTACTCCCTCTCAAACCCCATTTGCCATGACTGATGGAGGACAGAAGGAGAAAGGGAATAGGGCAGAGGAAGAGAGGGACTGGGCTAGGCTGATGGAGTGGTAAGCATCCTGAGCCCTGTGTAAGGATAGGTAGCCCTGGTGCCCAGCAGGTCCAGAAGCTGAAGGCTGGGATCCTTTAGTTCAGGGTCAAAACTAGCTCTCAGCTCAAGCCATACCTCAGGCCTTCTCTTCCCTGTATGCCTCCACCCCAGTCCTGCTTGGGATTCCCAAAGCCATCGCACCAGAAGTAAAGAGGTAAGCCATAGCAGAGAACATGAAGAGAAATGAAGAAAAGAGGCAGAGAGATTCAACAGAACGCAGCTCCTGTTCAGTTTCACTTACAATTTCTTGACTGCTTCCCCTGAAAAGCTCCACCATCACCCCCACCCCCGGGCGGTGCCTGCCCTGCTTTATGCCCTTAAGGATTGCATTCTGTCGCCAGCCTACATCAGAGCTCTTCCCCCCTGGGAAAGATAGGTGTCAACCGAGGTACCCAGGCCTTCGTTCCACAAACATCACTGAGCATCACCTGTACGCCAGACAGCGCTCTAGGCAAAGTGATTCAGAGATGAACAAGAAAGATGGTTGCCATCAAGATGAATCTTTCAGGAGCAAGGTCCTATGTAAAGGAATCCAGAAAGCCTTTCCGAAGAGAGTTAACCAGACACTCAGAGCTACCAGGGGGTCTACGCTTTGAAACAGACGGACACATTTGCTTAAACTCTAAAATTCCTTAAGCCTGGCAACTCAGATCCTCCAAGTGTGTGCTTACTCTTTAAGGATGCCGGTTATCACGCAAGGAAGATAACGGTTTCATCTCACATTCAACTCTCATTAGCCGGTAGTGGTTGCCTGGAATCCTGTTTTGAAAAGGACTGTGGAGCCCCCCATCAGGGCTCAAGCAGGAAAAGGGGCTGTGGTAGATGAGCGCTGCCTGCCCCCATATATTTAAGGGATGAGTGAGGACAAATGTGCTACTCATTACTGTCCCAGCCCTAATGCAGATCCTACTGTGGTTTCCATGGTTGTTTCATACCAGTTCACTTCCCAGCTAGGCAACAAGTTCTAGAGAAGGCAGCATTGTGCAGCGGAAGGAGCACTGCAAGCGGAGCAGAGAAGCTTTTCTTTTTCTTCCGGAGCACAGCCTGGCACAATGGAATGAGCACGAGGTGTCCAAAATCAGAGAGGCATGGCTTTGGAGCTGGGCATCCCACTGTTCCACCCATCCTGCACATGGTACAGTGGATTCTTGTTTTTCGTGGTAGTTATGCTCTAAAAAGTCGCTACAAACACTGAATTAGCAAATACTGAACTATAACTCCCAGGGGAAATACAGGGTTAGATTCCTGTGGGCCTCCAGTCATGACATTTTCATCAACCAGTCAATGTACAACTTCATTTTATGTTTGTTTCTGTTTAAAGACAGACAATGTAATATATATTATTGGTTCATTAACACTGACCTCACAGCCAACAGTACTATAACTCCTGCCTAAACAAAGCTTATCGAACACGTATTTTCTCTGTAAGGCACGTCATGGCCTTCTTGTGCTTAGGAGCAAAGACGGCACTTCAACGTTACAACTGGGAGCAACCTGAAATAGTGAAATCACCAACAAACAGCACAAAATCTGAAAAATGTGGCCTTAAATAGACTGCAAAAGGAAAACTTGCTTACGGTGTGGGAGCTGAAACAGAAAAGCCAAGTGTTGCCTTTTTTATGTTAGCTGAACGTGTGCCTGGACGACTCCATTTTTCACCACTCTGCACATGTCTGTGAATACTGGGAAAGCACTCGGGGTATTGATTTGGGGTTACAAATAAATTTCAGGGAGTAGGCAAATTTGCAAATCCAGATGCAGTGAATAACGAAGGTGGGCTGTACTTACCCTCTGTGAGCCTCCGTACTGCTACCTCTCTGACCCGACAGATTAAAGAAGACAAGGTATGTAAAACACTTCACATGATTCCAGCTAGTTCTTCACCCAAATATCTGCATTTTCACCTTTTGTACCTTGTCTGCCATGCTCGATCCTGAGAGATAAGTAAATGGCAAGAAATTTCCAGCTAAATGTGCCATCCCTTGGAGCCTAGACCAAAAACGACTCCCAGCAGCTCAAGCAGAAAAGGAGGTAGTTCGAACTGATACAAAAGGTACTCTCCAGGGGCTCTGAAGGGCAGGGATCAGCCCAGCCAGGACCCCCCAGGATGGGAGAGAGTCAGGAAGGTGAGATGCAGGGCGGTATCTCACGTGGCTGCATCATCTGCCCTCCCTGCTTCTCTCCGAGCATCTCCTTCGCTTCCTGCTTCCCTCGGGAGACCACTTCCCTCTGCTTTCTCTGGCTGGCTTATACCCTTGGCGTTTGGGCTCATATGTGGTTCTGCCTTCCACAGAGCCGATCCCAGCCTGACTTGACACGCTGGGGCACAGCTATAGTCTGTGTCTGTCCAGCACCATTCCCCCGCCCCTGGTAACAGAGGAGGTGACGGTACCTCCGGCTCCAGGGCTGGCCCGTGACCCAGGCCTGGCCATGGACTCTTTCTCCTGAGAATTTGATGCTCTTTTAGTTATTGTCTATCATTCCTGTCATTACTTTGTATATCTTTGTGCCGCCTCGTGGCTTCCGTTCGCTCAGAGCTCTTGCTTAGTCACAGCTTCTGCTTACCGACAACGTCTGAATACTGCCTCTCTCCGTGTCTGTGAGCTTCTGTTTCCACGGATTGTCTTTTCTTGTCTCTCCAGTTCTGATTCCTGTAAGAGAAAAACCATTGACACACTTAATTGCCACTTATTTGGGCAAAACTTCCATGCCAGGACACTCTATAGGCTCATGTCCAGCCTTTCGATCAGCTGCTCCTAGGTAAGGGCCTGCCATTGTCCAATAAGCTGTGAGCAGGGCTGTAGGGGTAGGAAGGTTGCGTATGGTATGGGATGTGGTCACCTACGTTTAAGGATTTAGATCAAGCTGGTTATTCACATACCTATCTTCTTCGAACGCCCCAAGTCCAGCCTATGAAGCACTCCTATTAGTTCTACTCTCAAAATGTATGTATGTATGTATGTATGTATGTATTTTTAAACATATATTTATTAATTTTAGAGAGAGTGCGTGTGGGGGAGGGGCAGAGGGAGTCTCAAGCAGACTCCGTGCTGAGCACAGAGCCTGACATGGGGTTCAATCTCACCACCCTCAGATCATGACTTGGGCTGAAACCAAGAGTCGACCGCACCACCCAGGCACCCCTCAAAATGTATTTAGAATGTAACCATTTCTCACCTTTCCCGCAGCTAGCACTCTGCTCCAAGCCACTTGCATCGCTGCGGGAGCCTGTTAAGAGGTCACCTGCTTCTACACATGGTCTATCCCTCACATGGCAGCCAGAGCGATTCTTTGAACACCTAGTCATTCCTCTGCTTCACACACTGCAACGGCTCCCCATTTCACTCAGAGAAAGACCCAAAGACCTGGCCCCCATTACACTCTCACCTCATCTTTACCACTCCCCGCCTTGCTCACCTCGCTCTAGTCACACTGGCTGCCTTGCTTTTCCTCAGATAGTCCAGGCACGCTCCCACCAGAGGGCCTTTGCTCTGGCTGTCCCATCGGTCTGACGCACACTTCTACCAGACACTGGCCTCACTAACTCCTTTAGATCTTTACTCAAATCTCACCTTCTCCACCAGGCCTGCCTGACCAACCTATTCAGTACTACACCTGGAGTATCAAATGCCGTACTGTCAGTACTGGAGTATTGAACGCTACAGTCCCCACATGTCCCTCCCCTCTTCTCCTGCAGTACTTTTTGTCCCTGTACTTATCACTTTCTAGCATACGATCTAAATGACGCTTATTAGTTGTTGTGTGTCTCCCCCAGCTAGAATGTGAGCTCCACAAAGATAGAGATCTTTGTGTGTTTTGTTCCCTGATGTATACCGGAGGGTTTAGAACAGTGCCACTCCATAAATATTTGCTGAATTGAATTGAATTCCTCGGTGGGGAGCTATACACATGGCAGGTACACTAAGGTTTCCCTATTCAATAGAAAATCTCTCTTTCAGGGAAATTTATAACACTAAGTGCACATATTAGAAAAGAGGAAAAGTCTCAGATCCATATTCTAAGCTCCCACTTAAGAAACTAGAAAAAGAGAAAAAATAAACCCAAAGCAAAAGAAAGTAAATAACAAATAGCAGAAATCAATGATTTTCATTTTTTCAATTTTTGTTAAAGTTTTTATTTAAATTGCAGTTACTTAACATATAGTGTAATATTAGTTTCAGGTATACAGTATAGTGATTCAACACTTCCCTACATCACCGGGTACTCACCAAAACAAGTGCCCTCCTTAACCCCCATTACCTACTTCACCCATTCCCCCACCCACCTTCCCTCTGGTAACCATCTGTTCTCTATAGCTAAGAGTCTGTTTCTTGGTTTGTGTCTCTCTCTTTCTCCTTTTTTCCCTTTGCTTATTTGTTTTGTTTCTTAAATTCCATATAGGAGTGAAATCATATGGTATTTGTCTTTCTCTAACTGACTTATGCTTAATACTCACTAGCTCCATCCATGTCATTGCAAGTGGCAAGACAAATCAATGATTTTTTAAAAAAAATACTACGAACAACTCTACACACATAAATTTGACAACTTAGATGAATGGAGTAATTTGGGGCTCCTGGGTGACTTAGTCGTTAAACATCTGCTTTCAGCTCAGGTCATGATCCCAGGGTCCTGGGATTGAGCCCCACATCCGGCTCCCTGCTCAGCGGGAAGCCTGCTTCTCCCTCTCTCACTCCCCCAGCTTGTGTTTCCTCTCTCACTGTCTCTCTGTCAAATAAATAAATAAAATCTTAAAAAAAAAAAAAGAAATGGAGTAATTCGTTGAAAAACACAAACTAACACAACTCACTCAATATGAAATAGATCATTTGAGTAGCACTATAACTTTTTTTTAAGATTTATTTACGTATTTTAGAGAGAGACAGCACGAGTGGGAGGGGCAGAGAGACAAGGAGAGAGAATCTCAAAAAGACTCCACATTTAGCACAGAGCCCGATGCGGGACTCTCTCCCAGGACCCTGAGATCATGACCTGAGCGGAAACTATGAGTCGGACGCTTAAATGACTGTGCCACCCAGGCGCCTCAGCACTATACCTATTAAGGAAATTCATACCTATCGGGACGGCTAAAGTAAAAAGTTAACAACAGATGCTGGTGAGGATGCAGAGAAACCAGATCATTCGTACATTGTGGGTAGTACTGTAACATGGTACAGCCACTCTGGAAAGCAGTTTGGTAGTTTTATAAAGCACGAAGCATCCAACTACCCTACGACCCAGCCACTGCATTCCTGGGTGCTTAGCCTAGATAAACGGAGACTTCTGTTCACACAAAAATCTGCCCGCGAATGTTCATAGCGGCTTTATTTATAATAGCCAAAAGCTGTAAACAACCCAGATATACTTCAGCAGATGAACGGTTAAACAGATTGCGTATGTCCATTCCATGGAATACTCAACAATAAAAAAAGAACACCTCATTGATACATGCTACATTTGGCATGCTAGGTGAAATTACGCCAAGTGAAAAAATTACTAATTTTGCTAAGTTAAAAAAAGAATTATGCAAAGTGGAAAAAAAGCCAAAAAGGCACATACGGTGTGATTCCACTCATAGACTATTCTTGAAACAACAAAATTATAGAAATGAAGAATAGGGGCGCCTGGGTGGCACAGCGGTTAAGTGTCTGCCTTCGGCTCAGGGCGTGATCCCGGCGTTATGGGATCGAGCCCCACATCAGGCTCCTCTGCTATGAGCCTGCTTCTTCCTCTCCCACTCCCCCTGCTTGTGTTCCCTCTCTCGCTGGCTGTCTCTATCTCTGTCAAATAAATAATAAAATAAAATCTTTAAAAAAAAAAGAAAAAGAAAAAGAAATGAAGAATAAATTGGTAGCTGCCTGGGGTAACAGACCCAGTGGGGGTGAGGAGAATGGGACAGAGTTGCCTTATAAAAGGGCAACATGGGGGTTCTTGTGGTGAAGGAATGTTCTGTACAGTATCAATATCTTGTTGGCGGGGTGTCTGGGTGTCTCAGTTGGTTAAGTGTCTGACTCTTGGTTTCAGCTCAGGTTATAATCTCAGGGTCGTGAGATCAAGCCCTACATCGGGCTCCGCACTGAGCATGGAGCCTGCTTAACATTCTCTCTCTCCCTCTGCCCCTCCCCAGCCCCACCTTCCCTCTCAAAAAAAACCAACAAAATCCTGGTTGTAATAGATACTACAGTTTTGCAAGATGTTACCAGTGGAGGAAACTGGGTGTATTAGTTAGGGCTCCCCAGAGAAACAGAACAGATAGGCTACAGATATAGATGTTGATATTGATATAGATACATAGATACAGGTAGACATAGATACGTAAGAGGAGATTTATTACAGGAATTGGTTCACATGATTATAGAGAAAGTCCCATGAATGTGCACATTTATTTGTATAATCCTGTACATCAGATATAGGAAACCATTTAGAAGAAAAGACACCAAAATAACAGTAGTCATCTCTAAGTAGTAGAATTATGAGCATTTTTTTTCTTTCCTTTCTTTCTTTCTTTTAGTTATGGGCATTTTCTCATTTTTGTATAGTGAATACTTATTATACGTGCAATTTTCAAAGCACACCATATTTTTAGGACATTCTTTAGACCAACCCTTAATCCATGGTTTGAAAACCTGTAACCAATCTCCAAATAATCAGTCATTTCGGTCTTTCATATTATAGAAATCAGTATTTCCCAAAGCAGTCCAGGTAGCTTTAATTATTAGAAATGAGAGCTGTTGAAAGCAAAGGTCTGTACTGCCTGTGCCTTCAGAGGGTTTAAGGCCATGGATTTGGTCCTAGCACAGGTCATTTAACTTGGATCATTCATGGGGGAAAACGGGAAAGATATACCGTCCAATGGCTCACAAGAACCACACGCTACTCAAACATTGGGCACAAGAGACACAAACACGTGAAAGCAAACGTGACACAAATCCGTCTCTGCTCTGCACCCCCTCTCACACTGGACAATTCCTCTTGCTCAAGTGATCAGCAGGGAACATAAACAGATTTTAAAATATGTAGTTGTTATAATCAATAGCCAGAAATGAAAGTGTAAAAAAAACAACCTATTCACAACCAAGATCCCAAATCTCCACTAAACATTTCAATGCCTACCTAACGAAAACTATAAGGAAAACTTCACTTTGATTGACACAGTAAAAGGAAATCAGACTCGATGGAGAGTTAACATTGCTTACAACTGGAGAGACTGAACAAGTGTTAAGGTAACACTTCCCCTTCACAGATTTAATGCAACGCGAATTAATGGAGCATTAAGAGTTTTAGGAATATAAAATACAAAACAGTTGTAAAATGCACCCAAAAGAAGCATACAAAAGTGCTCGTGTTCTGGGAGGAAAAAAGATAATGTTGCAGAACTTCCCTTTCCTGGATTTAAAAACATTGTGATGTCACAGAGCAACAATGATCACAACTCTCGGGCAGCTCAACTCCCAAGTGAAGGGTCTGTTCTGAGTCAGCGAGGTGAAGGGAAACATGGGGGAAGAGGCCCAGGCTGATGACCGGAATGGGCGTCTTGGGAGAGTTTGTTTGTGAGACAAGGTAGCTCAAGCAAAGGAGGCTTATTTTAAGACTATAAGTAATTTCACCTCACTGAGGATGGAAGCAGAATAGGACCTCACTGCATGAAAACTATGAATCAAGGCAACTCTCTCCAGATCTCAGGAGCCCTTCCTAGTGCCTCCGCAATCCCCGCCCTGCACTCCGGCTCTGAGCACTGGCTGGGTGACAGCCCCTCCCACCTACCCCCACAGTTCCAGCACCTGCAGCGATGGCAGCCCTGGAGATGCCCATGCCACCTCTTCACTGTCATTCTCCCAGTCTTAGAGGCACTAGCTGTTGCCTGAAATATACATCTCTGGTTTTCCTAGCTTCCCCCCCCCCCGCTTTTTTTTTTTTTTTTTTTTTTTTGCTTTTCCAGTTTTCCAACAAATTCCCTGAATTAAATCCCTTCTGTTTAACAGCGTTTAACAGCGGTTTCTGTTTTCCCAATTGGACCCTGATTGCTACAGGGCCAGCTCCAGGGCTGAGCTTAGTTTGGTTTTTTTGAGCATTCGAGTGCACAAGTCACAAGCTATTTCTCTTGCAGGCAGATATCCATTTCTGATCCAAAAAAACCACGTCCAGGGCATGGCTATTTTGAGCAGATGGTCTGCCACCCCAAACATTCTGATGCAGCTGAGAATAGGACAGCCCACAAGGTGGTAGAGCTAGGGGTAGGTGGGCAGTATGGAGGTGAGGAGGGTTGATAATTGAGGCAGGGCTACCAAGAGTTGAGCAGTTGCCCAAACACGGAAAGAGCAAAATCTGATATCAGAAATCTAGAAAGAAATCAATGACTGGTAGTCACTGTGGTAACCAACTGGGTCAAACACCAAAGGCAGCTAGAGTTGCAAGTAACAGGTAGAAGATTCCAGGAATAGAACTGAGACAGGCTGGGACAGGAGAAGTGGACATTTCAGAGATGTCAGGGGCAGCTATGCAGAGATGAGCTTACACAGAGAGCTGCACGGTGTCAAGCATAGTCACATAAAGGGACATGAAAGGAATTACCATTTGTCTGAATTTGCCCCCAATGTGACATATTCCCCAACCCACCCCTTCTTCTTATTTTCCTAATAATTGCCTTTTATTTCATGATTGATATTTTTGTTTTCTTCATTTTGTTTGAAGAGTTTCTCCATTTTTAAGCAATGAAGTGATATGTGCTAATTTTAATGTAATATATATTAGAATTTACAGATAAATGACAAGAAAAGTATGAATCTGTAACCCAACCATCCACAGTTAACCTTCCAGACTTTTTTGTCTCCATATTTACATGCATATAGCTATTGTCATATGCATATATTTTAGAGGGAAGAGTCTTATAGTACTAGGGTTTTTTTAAAAAAGTAGACCAATTGGGGGGTAGCTGGGTGGTGCAGTTGGTTAAGCATCCAACTCTTGGTTTCAGCTCAGGTTGTGATCTTGGGGCCAGGGGGTCGTGGGGTTGCGGATCAGCCCGAGTTGGGTTGCACACTCAGCAGGGAGTCTGCTTGGGATTCTCTCTCCCTCTGCCCCTCACAGCCCCCATCTCTCAAATAAATAAATAAATCTTAAAAAAAAAAAAAAGAAGTAGACAATTGACCAAATTAGAAATTGCAGAAATAAATTCAAATCTACATAATACATGAAAAATTTGTTGAAATAAACAAAAAAAAAAATGAATCCCTGTTAAGCCACAGAGGAGAAACTAGGTATCATTTAAAAGAATATAAATATATGACCCATTTACACTATTTGCCACAATAGCTTTGGAGAAGTTGAAATGAAATCGATTTTCATTTGAAGATAAAAATTTCAAAAATTTGTCATAAAACATAGAAGACGATCCAACAATATTCCTTTCCTAAAAAAAAATAAGGTATCAATGTTGGAATATTGAAGCACTTAAGGAAATCATTACTGGCAAGGTCAGTGTGGTTTTTATGCTATAAAACACAAAGCCAACTATTTAGCTAAAAAATGAATTCAAGATAAAGAGCAATGGAATGAGAGACCACTGAAAAGAAATGTCAAATAAAGTTTATTATCTATAATACATAAGGGACTGATAGAAATATGAAAACTCATTACCCGTTTAGGGAAAGATAAATAGCCAAAAGCTATAAATAACAAAAAATACAAAAAGTAAGTAAATACTTAGAAAAATTCTCCACCTCACTAATAATGAAGGAAACTGAATTTAAAACAGTGATGAGGTGACAATTCATTCTACTCTCAAAAATACAAGTGTGAAAAATCCAATGTTAGCATAATAATAGGTAAACAGGCATTTGAACATTTCTTATAGTACTGCAAATTAGGAAAACCTTCCTAAAAAGCAACATGAGAATATACCTGTTAATCCCACTTGGGGGGGGGGGGGGCAGGGAGGAAGATTTTAAAAACTGGGTTTTTTAAAAAAGATTTTTAAAATTTATTCATTTGAGTGAGAGAGAGAGAGCCAGGGAGAGCCAGGGAGAGCCAGGGAGGAGGGGGGGTCAGAGGGTCAGAGGGAGAGGCAGACTCCCTGCTGAGCCAGGAGCCAGCTGAGCCAGAAGCCAGACATGGGGCTCCATCCCAGGACCCCAGGATCATGACCTGAGCTGAAGGCAGATGCTTAACTGACTGAGCCACCCAGGTGCCCCTTAAAAACTGTCTTTTAAATATGCACTACTGGGGCGCCTGGGTGGCTCATGGCTAAGCATCTGCCTTTGGCTCAGGTCATGATCCCAGGGTCATGGGATCCAGCCCCACGTCCGGCTCCTGGCTCAGAGGGGAGTCTGCTTCTCCCTCTCCCCCTGCTCATACTCTCTCTCTCAGACTCTGTATCTCTCTGTGTCAAATGAATAAAATCTTAACAAGTAAATAAATATGCACTACTTATTATTGTGAAAAACTGGATATTAGGCAAATGCCCCAAATAGAGGGATTAAGTCATTATGAAAACGTTGATATATTAATACGGAAGAACACTGAATTGCTAATAAAAATAATTAATCTATGAACAGCGTGTGTTCATGGAAAAGGAAAAACAGAAATTAAAATAGTATGAAAACAACTTTTCGTTAAGACTGTGTAAACATTATTATGTCTATACAACAATAAAGATTTTTTTAAAAAGCAAGCAGAATCTCATAAATGGGGCTTATTTTATGATAAAAGTCTTCTTTGTACTTTGTTGATCTGTTTAGAAATGTTTTGCCTGGATCAGCATAACACCATAAAATATGCAGTTTTCAATGAATTTTTCCGGACAATCAACTATGAAATTTGGCAGGTGATACATCTCACAAATCTCTATCCTAAGTCCAACCCATCCCCATTCCAGAACTCCTCAGAATATCTGAAATTTAGAACAGAAACTCCTACCATTTAGTCATTGTAGTGGATTCTGTGGTAGGCTGCCTCCCTAGATCTCCCATTCCGGACTGAGGCACTCATCCACCCCACCCCCACCCCCACTCCACCACCCCTGTCGCAGGGGAGTTGACTGACAACTCTCAGGAAAGTGTCTCTTCAAGAATTGCCCTCCCAGGTGCCTAGGTGGCTCAGCTGGTTAAGCATCTGCCTTCCGCTCAGGTCATGATCCCAGGGTCCTGGGATGGTCCTTGCTCAGTGGGGAGCCTGCTTCTCCCTCTGCCTGCAGTTCCCCCTGCTTGTGCTCTCTCTCTGTGTCAAATAAACAAACAAACAAACAAACAAATAAATAAATAAATAAAATCTTAAAAAAAAAAGAATTGCCCTCCCGCAACTGAGGAAAGCTGCCTTGCCCAAGGTTGTGCCCCTTCCTTGAGGGCAGCCACTTCTAATGTCTGGCCAACGATGGGGGAGGCGGAGAATAAAGGCTGGACTCCCTTGCCTCAAGGAAACATATGGCCCAGAGCTCCCTAAGGGAGCCTTTGTTGCAACTGCATTCACTGTTCACTTCTCCCTCTGTCCAACCCGCCACCAAGCGATACCAAGCCTGAGCCCCCAGTACAGCACCATTCTTTTGGGAGAGCAACCAGCCACTTGATGACAAGCTGATGACACCAGAACAGGCAGTGATTCGTTTTGACAGGAATGGATATATATATTTGAGGTGTAGGTTTGCCTTTCCTGCCCTCAGGCCTCAGCCAGTATCACTCCCTGAGGGCATGCAGAGTGTTTGATTCACCAACATGGAATCTTGGGTAATATTTTTATTGGACCCAGGAACCCATTTCACTTCAGAGCAGCTGCAGCAGTGGCCCATGACCCTGGGATCCACTCCTATTTCACACCTCGCTACACAGGAGCTGTCAGCTTGACAGTGATGAAATGGCCTTTTGAAGGGGCAACTGAGCTCCCAGTCTGAAGGTGATACCTTTCAAGAAGCGAGTGACATCTGCCGAGATGTTAACGCAAATCAACAGTTATTGTATGGGCCTATGTTCTCAGTAGGCCTAATACATGATTCTGGAATTGAAGGGAAGGAAGTAGGAGTGGCTTTGAGCCCTGCTTACCATCACTCACAGTGACCCACTTGTGGTATTTATGCTTCTTGTCCCAGCAACTCTAAACTCTGTGGGTTTAGGTCCTGGTGATTGACTAAGAAACGCTTTGCCAGTTGTGATGGTAAATGGAGCTGAGAGTGAGGGAAACAAAAATGGGTTATAGAGTAGGGAGATAAATATCAGTTGCAACCTTCAGACGAGGCGCAGTACCAGCTGTAGCTCGTCCTACTAACCTTCCTCTTGTAAGTTTCCCCAGCAGAAGAGACCAACTTGGGTACTGGAGGAGTTCTCAGACCTTACTGCACAAAGTGAGTGGATCCAGTGCAAAGGGTTTGCTGTAACGGATGCTATGGTGTGCCACTCGGATCCTTCTTCCTGGATCAAGGCAATCATTCCCTCAGCCGATGGCTCTCAGATGAGTGTCTCTTCTGACATTGTCCTCAGCCGGAGAGTCACCTTGCCCACATCTAATCGATGTGGTTTTGGAATATAGGTGAGGTTTGGTGGGGTGAGGTCTGGAGCTGATGACCAAGAAGGAATTCTTGAGACATCTTTGGTGCAAAAAGGTGGTTTTATTAAAGCACAGGCACAGGACCCATGGGCAGAAAGGGCGGCTGCACCAGGGTTGTGAGGGGTGGCTGATTATATCCTTGGGAGTTGGAGGAGGTAAGGAGGTAAGGAAAAGAACTTTCATATGCTAAAGAGCATCTACAAGAAGCTAAAGAGGACCTATAAGGTATCAGAGGCCTTGCCATTGTCCAGTTAGGGTTGCTTTCCCCTCCAGCAAGGTATTAACATGAAAATAGTTGCGAGATTCTTGGAAGAATGTCAAACAAATCCCACCCAAGGTGGGGGAGGGGAAGGTTACAGGATGTCAGCTTATGCTTTGTCTTCAGCTAGCCTTCTGCTCCCTCATCACAATGACCGGCTCGTGCCCAGGTATGAAGGCCTAGCCCACTCTGCTCCAAGGCAGGAGGACAGAGTTCCCTACAGGACTGGCTGAGAGGCCCTTCTTGTGACTATGCTGCGTTCAATCCCTCCTTCTACCCAGTCTTATTTCCTTCATTCATCTACTGGTGTTGAATCCCCGGGTGCTCCCCAGTAAACCTCCTGCATGCAAATCTCCACCTCAGAGTTAGTTTCCGGGGAACTTAGTATGCAACAGTTATATCAGGTTTTTTGGGGGGTTTGTTTTGTTTTGTTTTGTTAACAGAAAATACCATCTAACACACAGGCTTTGTGTGGCTATCATACATAGAGATACTAAGAATCCCTGGATGATCTGCATCTGGAAAGCTCATTGACCTTACCAACAACACTGATACTACTGCTTCTCCTTTTGGAGACTTTGTTTTCCTGGGACCCTGTTGCAAGTGCTGAATATGAGAAGCAGCCAAGAAGCCTTCCAGTTCAGCTTCTATCTCATGGTCATTTCTTTTCTTCTTCAGCTCTCTGGTTGTGCCAGGCCATCTTTCCAGAAAGTTTTTCCATCCCATCTTTCCAGAAAGCTATTGGTACCATTAGCTGTCACTTGTCTCCCTCCACCCATAGTCCAATAAGTTCCAGCTGCTGAAGGAGTTGTGGGAATCCCTCCATGTCACCAGGAAGAGAGGAACTTAAATCCCTCTGGTTACTAATCACCATCTTCTTTCTGTTTCTTTCATTTGTCCCCATTGACTTTCTCTCATGATCAGAGAGTTAAGTCACTTCCTTACTCCACTGCATCTTCAAGTTCCTGTGCCCTCTGGGCTTTCAACACCCTTCTATAGGAAATCTCTGTATTACACTTTCAAATTTTATTATTATTACACTTCAAAATTTCTGAATGACAAAGCTATAAATGAGAACTAAGCTCTTTCCTTCCTTCCTTTAGTAAATTTCTTGTGTACCAACACTGAGTCATCTCTTAAGTGAAGCCAGGCATACCTACCCTTACTTAAGGTCATTAAATGTGATATTAGGGACACAACCATTCCTTCTTGCAAATTCCCTAGGGGCCAAAGTTGGCAGCAGATTGCTGGTCTGGCTGAGTCTTGCAGCACATCCCACTGGAACAACAACCCAGAGCTCATGCCCTTGGATGGAGAGCATATTAACAGCATTCTCTTTGTGTAGGAAGACCTCCAAGTTTTGTAAAGGCCCACTATATTTAGTGTAGTAACGTGAAATGTCCCCAACTAGTAGATTTCTATCAACCGGCCAGTCTTCAAAGGCCAACTGGTCCGGGAGGCTGGAAACCACAACCCAGTCCCCCCACCCCCACCCCCACCCCAGTGGCTCCTTTAAGACATCAAGCCCTCTTGGGCACTTCTAAATCAAGAGCCACATAAAACTGGACCCTCTCCATCCTCACATTGTTGTTCACCTTAGTTCTCAAGCCAGGACACACTTCTCAATCTTTCTACAACCTCCAGGTTTCTGACCTGAGAATTCCTTCTCCCCTATACAGCTTCGCCTCTCCCTCAGGGCAGTTTGGGGTGCAGAGGGAACTACTGGCTCCTCTTCAGCACATTATCTCAAAGTACAGTCTTTTCAAATGGAGAAATATGTAGAGAAGGTAGATATGTAGAAAAGACTGTGACTTTAAGTACATTACTCCTCATTTCAGAACCCTTCTTGTTTCTTGCTCATCTTTCGTACCTAACCACAGGCACCACTTCTCTGACTTTAAATTCCAGCTTTTGTTTTGATCCTGAATCAGAACTCAGGCTCCCTCACACTGGGACAAATCAAAGAAGGCGGAAAGAAGTAAGATAAATTGAACCACAGAACCCTGGAATACTCTGAAATGTAAGGCATCAGATGCCCCTGAAGATTGGTGTGTGGGGTAGAAAGAAAAGATTGCTTAAAAGTCTTTACAATGACCAGTTAAATGCCCATATCTTCCCAACAGCACAGCCAAGCGACTACCCTTCCACCACTCTAGGAGAGGCCAGGAGGTTCATTCTTTTGAGAGGTTGGGTCAAACGCTCTAGGCTTGGTGCACCAGGGACGGGGGAGGGGGGATGTTAAATGAAAGTCTCTACAAGGAATGATGAACTCCCCTCACCCCACCCTCCAGCCCCTTTCCCCTGATAAGCTCCTAGAGGGCTAGAAGGCAAGTTTATAAATTCCTATGCAAAAAAATTTCTCTGACTCACTGACTGACCAGCCTAAGAGAAAAGATCTTCGCATAACAACATTTGGAGCCCCCCCCCCCCAAGAAAGAAATGTGAAACTACTGTGAAGCCCAACAGCCAACATGCTCTGCCCATTCACAGGGGGCGTTTAAGTGTCTCACTCTTTAATATGAATAGACAGCCATTCGTGGGAAGTCACTAATGTGAAATTCACACAGAAAAGAGTTCAGAGGGAGGTGACAATGTAGGAAATAAAAGAAAACTTCAACCGCTAAAATTAATGTCCTTAGATGAGAGAAAATACTGCATTCATGGAGTATTTAAACAGCAAGAACAAGATGCCGTTTAAAAACAAAGCAAATCAAAACCAGGAATGGAGGAAGGGGACAGTCAGAGAACCAGATAAAGCTTTAAAAAATAATAATATGATAGCAGAAATTTAAAAATTCAGAAATAACGGTTCTGAAACTGGAGGAGTAATCGTATTAAAAGTCACAGTCTTTGTCTACCTTCTCTTCTACCGAATTAGTTAAGAAATCTCCCAGAAAAAAGTTAAGAAAATCTCCCAGAAGAATATATTTGCAAATGACACTACAGATAAAGGACTGGTATCCAAGATCTACAAAGAACTTCTCAAACTCAATACACGAGAAACAAATAAACAAATCAAAAAATGGGCAGAAGATATGAACAGACACTTTTCCAATGAAGACATACAAATGGCTAACAGACACATGAAAAAATGTTCAAAATCATTAGCCATCAAGGAAATTCAGATCAAAACCACACTGAGATACCACCTTACACCAGTTAGAATGGCAAAAATAGACAAGGCAAGAAACAACAATTGTTGGAGAGGATGTGGAGAAAGGGGATCCCTCCTACATTGTTGGTGGGAATGCAAGTTGGTACAGCCACTCTGGAAAACCGTGTGGAGGTCCCTTAAAAAGTTAAAAATTGAGCTACCCTATGACCCAGCCATTGCACTACTGGGTGTTTACCCCAAAGATACAGACGTAGTGAAGAGAAGGGCCATATGCACCCCAATGTTCATAGCAGCAATGTCCACAATAGCTAAATCGTGGAAGGAGCCGAGATGTCCTGCAACAGATGACTGGATTAAGAAGTTGTGGTCCATATATACAATGGAATATTACTCAGCAATCAGAAAGAATGAGTTCTCAACATTTGCTACAACATGGACAGCACTGGAGGAGATAATGCTTAGTGAAATAAGTCAAGCAGAGAAAGACAACTATCATATGATTTCTCTCATCTATGGAACATAAGAACTAGAATGATCAGTAGGGGAAGAAAGGGATAAAGAAAGGGGGGGTAATCAGAAGGGGGAATGAAACATGAGAGACTATGGACTATGAGAAACAAACTGAGGGCTACAGAGGGGAGGGGGGTGGGGGAATGGGATAGACCGGTGATGGGTAGTAAGGAGGGCACATATTGCATGGTGCACTGGGTGTTATACACAACTAATGAATCATCGAGCCTTACATCGAAAACCGGGGATGTACTGTATGGTGACTAACATAATATAATAAAAAATCATTATTAATAAAAAAAAAAAAAAAGAAAATCTCCCAGAAAAAAAATAAAGGAAAGATATGAAGAACATTACATCAGTTCAAGTGACCCAACAACTAAATCAAGAGTTCTAGAAACAGGGGCGCCTGGGTGGCACAGCGGTTAAGAGTCAGCCTTTGGCTCAGGGCGTGATCCTGGCGTTATGGGATCGAGCGCCACATCAGGCTCCTCTGCTGGGAGCCTGCTTCTTCCTCTCCCACTCCCCCTGCTTGTGTTCCCTCTCTCGCTGGCTATCTCTCTCTGTCAAATAAATAAATAAAATCTTTAAAAAAAAAAAAAAGAGTTCTAGAAACAGGGCACCTGGGTGGCTCAGTCAAGTAAGCATCTGCCTTAGGCTCAGGTCATGATCCCAGGGTCCTGGGATCAAGCCCCCATAGGGCTCCTTGCTCAGTGGAGAGCCTGCTTCTCCCTCTCCCACTCCCCCTGCTTGTATTCTCTCACGCGCGCTCTCTCTCTCTCTCTCTCTCTCTCTCTGTCTTACAAATAAATAAATAAAACCTTTAAAAAATGTTAAAAAAAAAAAGAGTTCTAAAAAGGGTGAAAGGGTGATAAGAGAAAATGGTGGGGAGGGGATGACGAAAATAAGAATATACATTTAAAAAAAGAATATAAGTGATAATTTCTCAAAACTGAAGGAAATGTGTTTTCAGATTGAAAGAGCCCATTGCATTGAGTTCATTCCACACAGTGTATGAAAAGAGACCCTGTTCCAAGGTGCATCAACGTGAAATGTCAGAACATTTGGGAGAAAGGGAAGATCTCAAAACGTTCCAGAGAGGAGGAAAAAACCTTGGGAGGCATTAGCGTCTCAATAGCAAGGTGGGAAGCTAGAGAACAAAGAAGCAATGCCTTTAAAATTCCGAGTGAAAATCATTTCCAACCTGTAATCCTACACCCAGACTCTCATTCAAGGGTACTGATAATACAAAGGCATTTTCAGACATGTGAGGTCTCAAAAACAGTTACCTTTCATGATCTTTTTCTGGGGAAGCTTTGCAGGATGAGCTCCACCAAACCAAGTGCGTAAAACCAAAAGGAAAAAATGAGATCTGGCAAACAACGGATCCAACAAAAGAGAGATGCAGGAGAAATTCCTAAAATGATGTAAAAGGGAAATCTTAGGATGACAGCTGGACAGCTGGCCTAGAGAGCAACAGGTTTAGACTAAGCTGGATGATGGAAAGTTCCAGAAGAGAAGTCTGTGAGGGAAAAAAAACACACAAAACTGATGGAGTGAGAGATTTATAATTCTGTCAGAAGACTTGGGCAGAAATTAATGATTGTATGAAACTGAAGTTTAAAAAAGACAATTAGTAACCTAAGGGAAAACAAAATTATTACATAAGATACAAAGTGAACAGGTCACTTGTGAACAGTATTTCCATAGGCATAATAATGCAAACACTGCAAGTGAGTTTAACCAAAATTGTGGTATAATCATAATGGAAGGATGGTTGTAGGTGAAGGGTGTATGTTGTGGAGGGTGGGTATAAGAAAACAAAATCCTACCCTCTGTAATAGGAAATCAGGAGATAATGCCTAAACCGAAAAGTCAGGGGAAAAAATAACAATAAGCACCACAAGAAATAGCTAAAAGATGTGAATATAGTTGGCTCTGTGGAGCAGAAATCACAGGTGGGGAGGAGTGGGCAAAGGGACGGCCATTTTGTTTTGCTGCAATTGTTAGAAGCTTTGTATTTGATTTTATATGCTATGTGCTTCTATATTTTGATTATTAAAAAGACTAAAGAAAAAAGTGAGTGAGGAAATAAGGAAGAAAAGAAAATTTTTTATAAAAAAACAAGAAGTCAGAAGTAATATTAGATCTAGTACACATCATTGCTAAAGATAGGCTGAAAATTTGGTTCTGAGCTTTTCAGCAGACAGCACAAAGTGGGAAATGTAATCATTTATACAGTTTCACCACGTCCAAGAGATAAAAACAAACCACTTACTCAGGAGAAATACAACTATTCCTGGTACTGAGATCTTTTTTTTTTTTTTTTAAGGTTTTATTTATTTATTTGACAGAGAGCACAAGCAGGGGGAGAGGCAGGCAGAGGGAGAAGGAGAAGCAGTCTCCCTGTTGAGCAAGGAGCCCAATGGGGGGCTCAATCCCAGGACCCTGAGGTCATGATGTGAGTGGAAGGCAGACGTCCAACCGCCTGAGCCACCCAGGCACCCCCCGGGACCGAGATGGGAGAGACATTTGTCCCATCTGTCCTCCTAAAGAGGACATCATGTGACATAGTGAACCACAACCTCATCATCTTGCCTCCAGTAACTGCAACTGTAAGTTTCATTAAGCTGTTTCTTATGATGTTTCTTGATGTAGGTTGATGACAAAATGCCAGGGCAGACTCCAATAAAAGCAATTCTGTGAAGAGATAAAAATCTGTTCACTTCGGAGAGGTAGTGAAAAATGGTGGCTCGTGCGTGGGCCTGAGTTCCAAATCTGTCTCTGAAGAAAGTTACTCAACTACTCTGTACTCAGTTTTCTCATCTATAAAATAGGCCTAAATATCATCATTTTGTAGGATTCTGTGAGGATTAAATATGTTTATGCTTATGAAGCACTTACAGTGATGCCTGGCATATATATAAGCACTCAAAGAAAAAGATAGCTATTATTCAGAGAAATGTTTTTTAAAAATGGATCACATAGGATAAGACTATACTAAGCAAAATACCAAGATATTGGTGAAGGGATAGATACGTTGATTAATGGAATAGTATACAGAAATAGATCCACACAAGTATAGGCGATTGATTTTTTCTTTTAAAGGTTTTATTTATTTATTTCAGTCAGCAAGAAAGAGAGAGAGAAAAAAAAACGAGCAGAGGTGGGGGGGTGGGGGGTGCAGAGGCAGAGGGAGAAGCAGGCTCCCCGAGGAGCAGAGAGCTGGATGTGGGACTCAATTCCAGGACTCCGGGATCATGACCTGAGCCGAACACAGACATTTAACTGACTGAGCCACCCAGGTGCACATAGTCAACTCATTTTTGACAAAAATACAAAATATTTAATGGAGGAAAGATAGTCTTTTCAACAAATGGTGCTAGAGCAATTGGATATCCATAGTCAAAGAAATGAACTTTAATGTAAACTTCACACCTTATACAAAAATTAACTCAAAATGGATCATAGATTTAAATATAATATGTCAAACTATACAACTTTTAGATAAAAACAAAGGAGAAAATCTGCAGAACCTAAGGCTAGGTGAAGATTTCTTAGATATGATAGTCGAAGCATACTCAGTAAGAGAAAATGTGACAAGCTGGACTTCATCAACTTAAAAATGTTTGCTCTGCTCTATTAAGAGCAAACCTGTTGGGGCACCTGGGCGGCACAGTTGGTTAAGTGATGGACTCTTGGTATCAGCTCGGGGTCATAAGATCAAGCCCTGCATTGGACCCTGTGGTCAGTGCAGAGTCTGCTTAGAGTTTCTTGCTCCCTCCCCCCAACCCTGGGGGCGCACGCTCTCTCTCACTCTCAAATAAATAAATAAATCTTAAAAACAAAACAAAACAAAGAGCAAACCTGTTAAAAAGACCCTGTTAAAAGGATGAAAGGGGGCGCCTGGGTGGCTCAGTCGTTAAGCGTCTGCCTTTGGCTCAGGGCGTGATCCCGGGGTCCTGGGATCGAGCCCCGCATCAGGCTCCTCCACTGGTAGCCTGCTTCTTCCTCTCCCATTCCCCCTGCTTGTGTTCCCTCTCTGGCTGGCTGTCTCTCTGTCAAATAAATAAATAAAATCTTTAAAAAAAAAAAAAAAGGATGAAAGGACAAGACACAGATTGGGAGAAAGTAGTTACAAACCAAAAAGTATTGCAGAAAGTCCTGCAAACCAAACTTCTGTAAAGGACCATAAAGAACCCTCAAAAATCAACAGTAAGAAAACAATCTAATTAGAAAATGGGCAAAAGAAATGAAAAGACATTCTGGAAAGATGACATACAGTGGCAAATAAAAATATATTCAACATCATTAGCCATTAGAGGAATGCAAGGGGCGCCTGGGTGGCGCAGTCATTAAGCGTCTGCCTTCAGCTCAGGGCCTGATGCCAGCATTCTGGGATCGAGCCCCAAATCAGGCTTCTCTGCTAGAAGCCTGCTTCTTCCTCTCCCACTCCCCCTGCTTGTGTTCCCTCTCTCACTGGCTGTCTCTGTCAGATAAATAAATAAAATCTTAAAAAAAAAAAAAAAGAGGAATGCAAATTAAAACCACGATGAGATTTCACTATACATCTATGAGAATGGCTAAAATAAAATACAGAGACAGAACCAAGTGCTGACGGCGAAATTGGCTCTATCACATATTGCTGGTTGTAATGTAAAACAGTATAACTACTCTGCAACATAATTTGGCGATTTCTTAAAAAAACTGAACATACACTTATCACGTGACCCAGCAATCAAAACTCCTGACCCAGCAATCAATACACACACATAAACACACACACACACACACACACACACACACACACACACAAGTATATATAAAACTGTGAAATCTGAATCTGAATAAAGTCTATTGACTGTACCAAGGACAATTTCCTGGGTTTGATATTATATTATTGTCGTAACCACTGGGGAAACTGGGTGCAGAATACACTAGACCTCCCTGTATTGTGTTTGCAATTTCCTGTGAATCTATAATTATTTCAAACTAAAGTTAAAAAGGAAAAACAAACGCTGTGAAAAAAAAGTTACGTAAATCTTATCAATTTGGGGATTAACGTTATCTTTATTTAGCAAGCTCTTTATAGATTGTATAAAATGATCATTTAAATAGTGGAAGTGTTGGTAGAAATTGTAAAAATTCATCTAAAAATAGTGCTTCTTTCAAAATACAGTGAAGGCAGGGGCGTCTGGGTGGCTCAGTCGTTAAGCAGCTGCCTCCGGCTCAGGGCGTGATCCGGGCGTTATGGGATCGAGCCCCGCATCAGGCTGGTCCGCTGGGAGCCTGCTTCTTCCTCTCCCACTTCCCCTGCTTGTGTTCCCTCTCTCTCTGGCTGTCTCTGTGTCAAATAAATAAATAAAATCTTAAAAAAAAAAAAAATACAGTGAAGGCAAAGAGCCCTGGGGAGGCAGGGTGCTTCCGTAGGTGCTCATTGTTTCAGGAAGGCAAGTAGCATATTTCTAAGAGTCGTTACCAAGTGGCACTTCTTACCCTAGCCCCATGTCTGGCCCTCAGCTTTTCAGCTCAAAAACCTAATTTTCTTGCAGATTGAGCATGGGTTCTCCATTAACGGAGCTCACAAGACTGATGTGCTATGAATGACAATCTCAGCCACACTCAGGTGTGCCAGAAAAACCAAATTTCTCTCTGTTCTTTAAATCAACTCACTTTGAACTCCAAACCCCCATCCGATAAGCTGGAGGAAATTCAACCTAAGTAATTTTTTGGAAAGGCATCATTGGTCTGGGGACTGCACAGACACCCGCTATTGTACTCTGAAGGGTATTCCCCAAAATGGTGACTGTGGCTTCTGTGATAACTTGGGACTCAGTAACTGTCTTCAGTGCCTGGAAGGCAGCCTCCCTGCGAACTCCATGCAGCCTTTTTCCCCTGAGGTCTTGCACCTTCTCAGGCTCTGAAACTCCCCCTCCCCTGCCTCAGGGAAACTCCTAGAGAAGCCACTTACTTCTCTAATATCCTTTCTCTCCCGGTCCTCCAAGGACACCCAGCATCATCTGATCAATCAGGTTAGCTTTTCCAGATGGTGGGAAAATCCACTAGCTTGAAGCTGCTTTTATTTTTGGTCCTGCCAAAATACCCACGGTAATTACAAAGCCTCACCAACTTCTGAAATGTGGGGAAAAATATAGGGAGAACAAAATAAAATTAATATTTTAACAATTCATTCTGCCAAAACTACATTGGACCAGAAAAGCCCTTTAATTAATTTGCAATAAGCAATAAATATCACAGCAACAGTTCACATTCACGTGGCTAGCCCATTCTGCTCCTTTTTTTAAAAAAAAGATTTACTTATTTATTTGAGACAGAGCGAGCTCAAGGGAGAGCAGGATGGGAAGGCGGGGCACAGAGTAAGAGGGAGAAGCAGACTTCCCGCTAAGCAGGGAGTCTGACAAGGGGCTGAATCCCAGGGCCCCAGGATCATGACCTGAGCGAGACAGAGTTGCTTAGCTGATTAAGCTATCCAGATGCCCCATTCTGCTCTCTTTAACATAGATATTCAAGATTCTTTTTTTTTTTATATATTCAAGATTCTAGTTAGATTGTTGCTTGATGAGCCTAGAATCAGAACAGGGAAATTAGAACAACTGAACATTTAAAGGGGTCAGGCTGAATGAATGAATGAATGAATGAATGAATGAATGAACGAACGAACAAACAAACAAACAAATAAATAAATAAGAGGGTCAGACTGTTTTAGTCTGATGTATCAATTCCACGGTAGGGATACTGACATCATGCTAAGGGAGTTGGAAACACTGGAAGTTCATTGGCTATAGTCCCCTGGGTCCATGTTCACTTTGAGAATGTCCTTGCCAGCAGAGTTGCAATATTCAGAGGCATTTGGAAAGGACTCTCCCAGGAGAGCACTTGGATGAACACCACCACCATTTGTCCTAGAGACTGTCCTTTTTCTATGCTTCCACAACTGATCAGCTCTTTCATCAAATAACAGGCCAGTCCTGCTGGCTTAGGATTCATGTCTCTTTGGGATGATTTTGCATAGATCTCTTCCAATCAGTTGCACAGGGACTTTAGTTCAATCTAAAGCCATATAATTTCTTTGTTCTTGGGTTACTCTTCCTGTTCCTGCCACATCCTGATAACGGTATATACAAAACTAATTATATTAGATCTTCAATGTGGGATAAACACAGAAGCATCCAAAAGAATTCTCTTAAAATTTTTTTTAAATAATCACACTTTTTAAAAAAATTACATCATTGTAACCATTGAAGAATAATTGTTATATGCATGATGATGGGTGAAATCTGCTGGATACAAATGATCCAATAATAATGTCACCAAAATCAGATTTGTAAGTGTTGAGTACATACTGTTAAGTATTAAGTGATTTCACTGTAAATGTTCCTAGGTATTTATGTTTTAGTGGGTAACAGTATCTTTTTTGGGTTATTGTATGTGTGCTGTGTTGAGATATCTAAACCTCAGATATATCAATAGTCTAGTATAGGACAAGCAAGTCCATGACATTTCTTCCCACTCTTTGCAAAGAAATAATGGATGTTCTAACAAAAGTATTGTACTCCAAATTTGAAAGCGCTTAAAAGCAATCTTTATGGTAATTCCTCACGTAAATTATCTATGTGTATATTAAGAATTATTACCCTATTTTCTACTTTATGGAAGAATAAGAAAATATAATTAACATTAGTAATAAGAGTAACAATAAAAATAGATTGCAAAGTCATTTTTCCCATAAAAAGTTTCAGTTATATCACCCATGGCAGCAAGAATAAAATTCAGACTAACCTTGTTCCCTCAAACTGTTCAGTTACCTTGTATTCTCTAGTAACTTCTGCTTGCTTTTTATTTCTCTTTTCAATATTATCTTTCTTTCTCTAGTTTTCTCAAAATGGCACAAGCAGGGTACTCATCATTACTAATGAGATCTTCCCAATCTTAATCAATTCATTAAGTCCAAAAAAGCAAGAAAAAAACACCACCCAAATGGCCTCATGAATGATTTTGTAATAGCTTTATCTATCAAGATAAATAGATAAGCCACTAGCATGTTAGGGCTTCTGAGTAATTCCAGTATAATTTTAGGCTTCCAAAGGCAGTATATGAGAAAATGAAGTTTTTAAAGTTCAGTTCAACTGGTTTGGGGGTAAAACAGCATAATGTTTCTATCAAGTTGTGCTGTTTTATTTTGATTTGATTCCTTGGCTATTTATGAAACACATGAATGTTTATGAAATACATGAATATATTTACTTTGAGCTTTGCTTTCCTCCAACTCATGCATACTGACCCTTTTTATTTATGTAAACTTGAAATAATAATAATAAGCTAGTTGTGTTCAGCTCTGTCCTTTGAGATGAAGTGATGCAGTCAGAGCCCCAGAGGGAAGTCGTATGGTCTCCATTGCTCTCAGCATGATTACAAGCAATGACTGTGCTCAGAATCTTGTTCAGATGACCATTTCACCCAAGATACGTTTTTGTTAAATACAGAACACCAGGCATTAGGGTAAGATGAGGCTTAGAAGAGTTAACATGTTTTGTTTTGCTAAGACAAGAATAGATCCAGTATCATTATTACCTACTGACTCCATCCTATTGCATCAGGATTGGAGCGTCAGGACAGATTCTGTTCTTGTCCTCTTGGCTCTGGCGAGAGCTCCGGTCTTCCACACACTCTGTGACACGCACTTGGCCAGGGGGAACCAAGGGCGCAGGGAGAGCTGCCTACTATTGTCTTGTTGCATGAGGTGACAAGAATCTCTCTTCAGGTTTAATTTGCACTGCAGGAAATTCTAAAATCAGATTACTGAACAAAATGGGACTCACTCTAAGAGGCTAGAGTGAGATTTAGAAGACTTTCAGCCCACTTGCCAAAATGCTTATAGTTTCCATTTCATTGCAGTTGAAACAATAATAAATATTGAGCAGAGGAAGTTGATCCATATCCGGAGGATTGTATTAAGTCAAACAACAAAAGTTGTGCAGATTCCAGACAATGAGTTTCATATTAAAATTCACAGCAACCCATAGGCACAGTTCATCAAAAGCCTTAAGAGAGACATTGTAGTAATGTATCTTTTTCACCTCTGACTCTATCATGAGTCCAGCTGAAAAACAAACAGTAATCACAAAAATCGGGGTTGCTTTTTTTTTTAATCAGTATTTTTCTTTTGGCAACATAGCAGATCTAGGGACCTATCAGATGGTGCTGTCCACAGAGCAGTATCAAGGCATTATTTCCTTTTTTTCTTTTTTTAAAACATTTTATTTATTTATTTCACACACAGAGAGACAGCCAGCAAGAGAGGGAACACAAGCAGGGGGAGTGGAATAGGAAGAAGTAGGCTCCCAGTGGAGCAGGGAGCCCGATGCGGGACTCGATTCCAGGACCCTGGGATCACACCCTGGGCTGAAGGCAGACACTTAGCGACTGAGCCACCCAGGCGCCCTCAAGGCATTATTTCCTATAACGAAATTTAATTTCACATTTTATAGCAAGTATCTTCTAAAGAAATCTTCTAAATTGATCTTTTAATCAGTTAGGCTGAGTGTGAGGGAAAGCAGGTCAAAATAAAGTTACTATGCAGCCTTAGTATTTTTAAACTTTTCTTTATATTTGGGGATTTTTGCTTTATGTGTGGTTTATAATGTATCTATGTGATATGTATAGCCAGTGGTATGCTGGTAAGTCAGCCCTTCAAAAAAGTTAAAGTCTTGATTTGTAGCCTTTGACAATTTCCATGCTGTAAATACTCCCACCGTGGCCAAATTTTAAGCTACTGACATGATGCCACTGAACGTGAAGTTGGGAAGAGATGTGCACATGTGGCTCTAGTGAGTCAGAACCAACAAGCCCCGGTTCATTACTGTATCTATACATAGGTGTGTGTGTACATGTAAATATACATATATATATGAAGATATGTGTGCACACAAGCACATACTCCTGTGGTTTGGGTAGGTATACACCACACACACACACACACACACACACACACACACACACACACACGAAGGCGGCTATGGAGTAGAGAGGAAGACCGAAGGCAGTGCCTATTTTGAAATCCCACCTCTACCGACCAATCTCTAGTTATGTGACTTGGGGCAAATCACTTAATTTTTATGTTCTTCGGTTTTCCTCTTTTGCATTATGAACATAATAATAATTGTACCACTTAGAAGGTATGTTATGCAGATTAAATAAATATATGTAAAGTATGGAAAGTAACACGTTAAGTGCCATATAAGCATCAGCTATGATTATTGCTGTTGCTATTATTATCTATATATAATATAGATAATATCTGTGTGTGCATTTATGTGTGTACACACATATGTAAAGATTTATCAGGATCTTGCCCACCTGAAGCAGCTGCTGCTGCCCTGCATCTCCTTCTCTCCAGTGTGTACCTGGGTCTCTGGACCTCAATGGCTGGGTTTTGACCTCATGACCTTGCTTTGCTTTGGAACCCACCTGATGATCTTGTTCTCAACTTTCCCCATTTCTTATCCATTTTAACTGCAATTCCAATTCTCTTGATCTGGGATATCTATAACTATCATGGCCATTCAACCTGGGTTTTCCAGATAGTGCCAATTTTAAATATTCTGTCCTTTTGACTTTAGTTCTTTGGTATATAAAGTATATTGCCCAGAGAATTTTTGATGACAGAAAGAACTACAAAACCCCATAGTCAAAACATATCCTTTTTTCTTTAATTCAGAAAAATCATGGTTTGTCTAACCTTTTAATTTCCAATACTAAAGTGACAACCAGTCTTTTTTTTTAAGATTTTATTTATTTATTTGAGAGAGAGAGAGAGAAAATGAGTGTGGGGGAGGGGCAGAGGGAGAGGAAGAAGCAGGCTCCCCACTGAACAGGGAGCCCAATACAGGGCTGAAGGCAGACGCTTAACCAATTAAGCCACCCAGGCCCCCCAAGAAGTGACCACTAGTCTTAATGGCCAATCCCAATCCACGGTCCAAGTTCTACTACTCTATCAGACAGTAACATATTGCATGGTGTAAGTGATTTGGAAAGAAGGCATAGTTCACAGGAGGACCCAAAAACTTCCTTGTCCCAGATTTCAAATAATGGCAGAAATGTCACACATTCGGTTCTCGTTTTTAAAAATCATTTACTCTATTTGTGCGTACATATTGTAATAATCTGATATTTGTTGTCTGAATGTAATGGAGGCAAACAATTTGACTGTTTTCCTCCATTCCACCTCTTAGTGACCACATGTGTATCAGCAGCTGTCTCTAATGATGGCATGCCTTGGTAAACTCCTCTGTAAATCGGAAAGTGGCTAAATTTCTGCGAAATCTAAAATCAGTGGTTGGAGCTTGGTTACCCCACCATTTCCCACTGATTCAAACTCTGCCGGCAGCTTCCCTGCCTTGCCAGACATCCAAAGGCAAATTCTTGAAAATATTCCCTCTGAGAAAACTGCAAAAATCACATTTCCACTAGAGTTCTAAATAACAATTATTTCTCGAAATCACTGTCTTCTATTGAAAGGGAGACGAAGCGTTATAGCATCATTTGGTGATGGTGGTTGTGGTGGTGGGGCTGGGACAGGGTAGGAAGGGGAAGGTCATAGCCAAAAATCTTTTTTTCCTTAGAAACTCCCATGCAAGCAAATCTTGGATCCCTCTCTTTTTAGAAATGACTCACTCTAGCAGTTTAAATAAAACTCATTCTTTTCTACTTTCTCCCCTTTATTAAAAGAGAAAAAAGAGTAAGGGTACTGGACTGTCATGAAGCACAGATTTTAAACCAGGTTTCTCACTGACTTTCTTGATGAACCCCCAGGGGGTCTACAGACAAAATTCAAGGTGCCAGTGAATTTGGAAGGGAAACAAATTACATCATTGTTAACTGAAATTTGGCATTTCATTCAGCACCTCCCCAACCTCTCCCCTATCTGTTACTTCTTCCCATTTGTAGGCTTAAATGTGCCATGTAGTCCTTCGATTATTACTACAGACAAGAAACCAGAGTGTTAGTAGGACTTGTGACTTTTCACCAATAGAAACCAGATATTTTCTTACTGCTTTTACATTTGTTGCTGATATCTCGAAATATCACAACCATTTATCACTACTTCAAAATTATGGTAGTTAATAGATTTGCTGCTATATCTTAAAATGTAATGTGTTGATAAAGAAGCACGTATAATATCACATTGTTTTTGTCATTTTGATAGAATTGATTTCCTTTGGATTCTTATGTATTCTATTTTTTAAAAACATCTTTATTGAGATATAATTCACATAACATAAAATTCACCCATTTAAAGTGTATAATTCAATGGGTTAACGATAGGCACAGAACTATGCAACCATCATTATAATCTAATTTTGGAACATTTTCATCACCACAAAAAGAAACCCATACTCATTAGCAATCACTTTCCACTCTCCTCCCTTCTAGCCCCCAGCCCTAGACAACCACTAATCTACTTTCTGCCTTTATAGATTTGCCTATTCCAGACCTTTCAAATAAATGGAATCATGCAGTATGTAGTCTTTTGTGACTAGCTTCTTTCACTTAATGTAATGTTTTTAAGGTTCATCTGAGTTGTACCATGTATCAGGACTTCATTCCTTTCTATTGTCAAAAATATCCCATTGCAATGGATATACCATGTTTGGTTTATTCATACTGATGGAGATTTAGATTGTTCCAACTTTTTAGCTATTATGAATAATGCTGCTATGAGCATTCATGTACAAATGTTTGTGTAGATGGACATTTTCATTTATAATGGGTTTACACCTAGAATTGCTGGGTCATATGGTAATTTCATGTTTAACCTTTTGAGGAATTGCCAGACTGTTGTCCAAAGCGGTTGTGCTATTTTTTTTTTTAAAGATTTTTATTTATTTATTCGACAGAGATAGAGACAGCCAGCGAGAGAGGGAACACAAGCAGGGGGAGTGGGAGAGGAAGAAGCAGGCTCATAGCGGAGGAGCCTGACGTGGGGCTCGATCCCATAACGCCGGGATCACACCCTGAGCCGAAGGCAGACGCTTAACCGCTGTGCCACCCAGGCGCCCCTGTGCTATTTTTTTTTTAAGATTTTATTTATTTATTTGACAGAGATAGAGACAGCCAGCGAGAGAGGGAACACAAGCAGGGGGAATGGGAGAGGAAGAAGCAGGCTCATAGCGGAGGAGCCTGATGTGGGGCTCGATCCCACAACACCAGGATCACGCCCTGAGCCGAAGGCAGACGCTTCACTGCTGTGCCACCCAGGCGCCCCAGCGGTTGTACTATTTTATACCACCAGCAGTGTTCGCTAGTTCCGATTTCTCAATATCCTCTCTATCTCTTGTTAGTGTGTATCTTTTTGTTTATAGCATCCTAGTAGGTATGAAGTAGTATCTCCTTGTGGTTTTGATCTGCATTTCCCTAATGGCTAATAACGCTTCACATTTTTTCATGCAGTTATTGTGGTATCTAAACAGGGTGTCTCTTGATCGGATGGGGTCCCCCAAATGTGGGGCAACAATAGGATGGAAGCCAGTGGCATGGGCAGTAAAAGCATTCACGTGAGGCAGAACAAAGGAGACAGAAGTTTACTGAACGTACTGTAGAAGAGTGGCAGGCAGGACAGCAGGGGAGAGGCTGTCTGCAACGAAGCAGTGGGTAGGGCTGTTTTTAAAGAGGGGAGGTGAGGAGGTATGGCAACGTCTGGAATTCTCCCTTTTTTGGTAACTGTGCCTGGTTGTAAGTAGCCCATTGGTTAGTTAGGGTCTATGGATATCTGGAGGTGGGTCCCCCAGTGGGCCTTCTCTACATTCCATTGCTCAAGCTCTTTGCCTGAAAGCAGGCTCCACAGTTATGGGCCATTTGTATTTCTTCTTTGAAGAAATATTTATTCAAATTCTTTGCGCATTCTTTAATTGGAACGTTTGCCCTTAATTATTGAGCTGTAAGAGTTCTTTATATATTCTGAATAGAAGTCCCCTATCATATGTATAATTTGGAAATATTGTCTCCCATTCTTTGGGTTGCCTTTTCACTCACTTGGTATTATTTGCAGCAGAGAAGCTTTTCTTTTTTTTGGAAGTAGTACAATTTATTTTTTATCTTTGTGGCTTGTGCTTTTGATGTCATATCTAAGAAACCAATACCTCAGTAATGATTGCACAACTCTGTGAATATACCAAAAACTACCGAATTATACATTTTAAATGAGTGAATTATATGTGGCTTAATCTAAGAGAGATAAGCTTTAAAAAATAGCAAAAGAAAAGAAGAGGTAGACTCAGAAAAATTCAGACCTTGGTGTCACTGGTCATCTCTGTACATAAACCAATAAATCCTCCTTATTGTTTAAAAATAAGGCACCTGGCTGCCTCGGATGGAAGAGCATTTGACTCTTGATCTCCGGGTTTGTGAGTTTAAGCCCCACAGTGAGTGTAGAGATTACTTAGAAAAAAAATTAAAAAAAAAATATATATATATATAAAATCAATAAATCAGGTCCTAAAATTAGACCATGATAATGGTTGCACAACTCTGTAAATATACTAAAACTGTATACACTTTAAATGGATGGATTTTATGGTATATAGAGATTATATTTCAATAAAGGTGTTTTCAAAAAGACAGAAGAAACCATTCCCTAATCTACAGTCATACTCATGTTTACTCATGTTTTCCTCTAAGAATTATATCGTTTTAGTTCTACATTTAGTTTTTTATCCATTCTGAGTTAATTTTTGTTTATGCTGTAAGGAAGGAGTCCAACTTCATATATTTTATTTTATGCTCTTTAAAAAAATTTTTTTTTATTTATTTATCTATTTTAGAAGGAGAGAGAGAGCATGCGGCAGGGGGAGCAGAAGGACAGGGAGAGGAAGAATCTCAAGCAGACTCCCCGCTGAGTGCGGAGCCTGCCGCAGGGCTGGATCTCAGGACCCTGAGATCACTACCCCAGTCAAAATCGAGAGTTGGCCACTCAACCGACTGAGCCACCCAAGCGCCCCTTATTTTATGCTCTTAAGAACATTATTTTGAGAGGCACTTGGGTGGCTCAGTCGGTTAAGCATCTGCCTTTGGCTCAGATTATGATCCCAGGATTCTGGGCTGGAGCCCTGTGCCGGGCTCCCCACTCATCGGGGAGCCTGCTTTTCCCTCTCCCTCTGCCCCTCCCCCCTGCTCATGTCCTCTCTTTCTCTCAAGTAAGTAAATAAAATCTTTAAAAAAAAAAAAAGAACATTATTTTGAAATGGAGTTCATAGGCTTCACCAGACTGACAAGGTGATTCATGGTACAGAAAAAATGAGGAAGGGACACCTGGGTGGCTCAGTCGTTAAGCGTCTGCCTTCCGCTCAGGGCGTGATCCTGGCGTTCTGGAATCGAGCCCCACATCAGGCTCCTCTTCTGGGAGCCTGCTTCTTCCTCTCCCACTCCCCCTGGTTGTGTTCCCTCTCTCGCTGGCTGTCTCTCTCTCTGTCGAATGAATAAATAAAATCTTAAAAAAAAAAAAAAAGAAAGAAAAAATGAGGAATCTTTGCTTTAGAAATTGGACAGTACTCTTACTTCTCTGGGCCTCAGTTCCCTCCTCTGGAAAATTCATGGGTGGAATTGAATTGGGAGGTCCCTTCCAGTTCTATGGTGCCTTTTATTGTGCAGACATTATGGGTAGAGATCAATGACTCTTCTCTTAAGAAAATACCAGTTGCTTCTAAGTACTTTTTTTAAAGGAAGCCATGCTCTGGCAATCACCCGAGGGCTCAGCCAGAGCTTTATGAAGTGTTTTAAGGGGTAGAGGTGACACAATAGGGGAAGGAAATGTTTTCTGTTGAAAAGCAGTCAATTGCCTTCAACAAGTCTCCAACAAACTGGGAAAAGATTTTTTTCCTCTGGTTTCAGCTGAATGCCAGCTTTTGGAGGGTAAATAGAACAGCCTAGATGAAAGGGTAATAGACACCCCCACATGAGGGAGGGCATTGTTTGTACAAAGTTAGCAGGAGGAGAGATGCCAAGCATGCAACGGAGCCACTGGCACTAAAGTCATCAAAGGGGAAGAAAAATCAGGAAAATACAATAAAATCTTTAGTTTTGCGATGATAAAGGTAATTTTACAATTGTTGCTCCATATTATTCACTTGTTTCTTAAATTTTAAACACGGTATAGAAGGTGTTACATATTGCTTGGGTTTAGTGTTACATATTGCTTGGGATTAGTTCTTTCAAAACTAATCAAATAATTATGAAAAAAATCATTTGCATTTTCAAAGGCTTTAGCATTACATTCTATAAGCTATTTGATCATTGTCTATATGCACTGCAATTTTTCCTGGAATCTATTTCTCTACAACAGAACTACTGATAATAATAATTACAAAAAGGAAGCAAACTGTCTGCAAAAATTCCATTAAATATGGAGTTTAAAAAAGACTATAGGATATTTGCAGAAGGGCTAGCATATTCTTCTGAGGCTTTCAAACTACCCTGATGCATAGGCCATGCTAAATTCTCCACGTTTTTGCAAATTTCGCATGTCCTATGTTGACATCCTTTTAAATTAACAGTATCCCTTATCAAGGACGGGGAGAAAATCCTTAGAGGCTCGAAAGTCAGGACTTTCACTTTTCCTTTCCCCAGCCTTTTTTCCTCAGGCTTTTTCCCCCTTCCAAGAAGTACCAACAGTGTGGGGAAGAGGAAGAGTGTGCGCAGAGAGGCAGCAGGGTCAGGGCTCGAGAGCCCTGCCAAGCTAGTCAAAGGTCAGCACGGAAGGGACTGTCTGTGAGAGGACAAGGAAGCTGAACTTCTCGTGAGCCAGCCCAACTGGATGGCAGCCAATCTCTGTCTCCTTCCTGGGCCGCCTGGACCTCTCCAGGGCTCTGTGTGGCCCTGTATAAAAAAAAAATACTCTGTAGAAATAGGGTCTAGTTTCACCTTTTTAGGTGAACAGACTGAGCCAGGTTTCAGCAGGGGGTCAAGGGACAGAGGACAGAGAGGACCAAACTGGTATTTGCTCTGTCAGAAACGTACAGGCTTATTTGGAAAGACTGAAACTAAATAAAGACTTCTTATGAGCGTAGGACTAGAGTTGTGAAATCTGGTCAAAGGGTTTCATGCAAGGATGCCTATATATATATATATATATATACACACACACACACACACACATATACACGTATATGCATACGTTCTCATGGTGATGGGGAAAAGTAAAGAAAAATGCAATATTCTAATTAGGAGAGAAAGCTATTATTTTTCATAAATTCATAACATTTCTCATGCCAGCAATTTTCTTTTTATACTGGAACACAGGAATGGTGCTCCCAAGTTTTTGCCCCTCTCCTCAAAATGAAAAGGGAGTAAAATTCTTTCCACAGAAATAAAAACACTTAAGGAAAAAAAAAGCATTAAGCCAACATTAGATGACTTAGTAAAAAACAATCTTCCTCTTTAATTGGGTTTTTCTTCAGATTTTCTAGGAAGAAAAACTGACGTCTACCTTGATTTGTTTGTTACTTATTTGCTTTCATAAATTGTTTTCCCACATTTGCTTCCTGGGGGGAGTACTATTTTATCGTTCTGTGAAAATCTGATGGTAAGCCATCAGGTATCAGTTGTTAGTAAGGTAATGTTTATAAAACTGGGGCCCCTGGGTGGCTCAGTCAGTTGAGCGTCTGCCTTTGGCTCAGGTCATGATCCCAGGGTCCTGGGATCGAGCTGCATGTGGGGATCTCTGCTAACGGGAGTCTGCTTCTCAATCGCCCTGCTGCTCCTGCTGCTTGTACTCTATCTCTGTCAAATAAATAAATAAAATCTTTAAAAAAAATGTGTAAAACTGAAAAACAAACACGTATGTCCAGAAATGATGGGACTTTTTGCTCATTATGCACTGAGGTGCTATCAGCCTGTATTCTGGAAATGTGCACTGAACCGTAAGTGCTATCTGATCTCTCCCGAGGACATGATCTTTCCCAAATGCCTGTCTGGTTCACTGTCTTTGTCATGGGAGGAAGAATCCTGAAGAGTGGGTCCAGCAGGGAGGAATGTTACCCAAGCTAGCCTGAGACACCATAGCTGGATGGAGAGTCCCCAGTTTTCATCATCCTGTTTGCAAGGAGACAAGGTCACGGCACAGAAGACAACCTTGTGCGTTTGTGGGCCAGGCAAATGCAGAGAAGTAAGTGGTGAAGCTGAGATCAGGTGAGTGAAGACCTCAACAGAGTGAGGTGGGTGGAGAGGGTCAAGGGTAGTGTTTCAGCTCTGAAGCCACAAACAGGAAGCAGGGCCAGAGTGCCTCTTTTATGTCAACCGTTGAGAGAGTTCTATTGCTTGGAGTAGACACCCAGCACTCCAGGCTAAACACTGAAAATCAATAGGTCTATCAGACCTATTTGTATTCACTCTTTTAAATTCTTTCTTTTCATCTCAGTGCTGTGATAGCTTTTTATCCTTTCATTCTTCTTTCCACAGTTCCTGTTTTTAAACTCCATTCTCTACGGTTCTAGGTTCCTTTGAGTTTTTTGGTTTTGTTTTCATGAAGGGCTTTGCGAAGCTAGCGCTTTTCCCTTTCTTTTTCCCCTTTGCTCCTGTAGTCTGACCTGGAAACCAGGACTTTATGTTGGCCTAGATTTTTCAGGTCTCTAATCAACTCTGTGGAAAGTGAAATAGCTTGGCAACAGGCATAATAATAATAATAATTAAAAATAACAGTGAGCACAGAACTAAGAAATGAGATTCAAAAATAAGAAGGAAAGTGATAGAGAGTCATAGGCTTTCATGCAAAAATATCTATTCTGGCCAACTTAGAAGCACCCTTACAAATCATAGCATCTCTCTACGTGGAGAAAAGCAAAACCATTGGGAAATACTGCCTTCAAGTGTAAAGTTTGCTTTGTGTATTACCTTCTGGTGAAATTCCCATATACAAACAAACCGTTGAAAACCCATGATGAAAACAATGGCTGCCACTAGTAAGATTTCCAAGGGTCCTTGTAAAACGTAGAGTAGATTTGTTTTGCTGGCACAACTACTTCAGAGAAGTTCTCACTTAAGTCCACGCATGGTCATTTTATATCTCCCATTTATGCATTCTTGTTTGCTGAACGTAAGTCTTGTCAATGAGCTATTTTAAAAAATACTTTTCAAAGTTACCCACACCCTAAACTGCAGAACTGCTGTGTGTATACAAATGCTCTGGAAAGGCACAAGTCAGGTATTGGGTGTAGGCACAGGACAAACCGCATGGTCTGCCTTGGCAGCCCTGTCCTCACCTGCAAGCTGCCCACACACACTCCCTTCCAAACGGTGCTCTTGTGATGCCAGTTGGCTAGCTGAGCTACTCTGGGCGGAAGCCTATGGGAGGGGAGGGGGAAGGTGTTGTGGATAAATATTTTATAAACTAAACTTTACGCTTAAAATTTGATTTACTCTTTCAACCAATTCACTCTCTAAGTCCCATCTCTTAAAACCTTGGACACTGAGGAGTTAAAGGGGTATGGAAGCTGGTGTAGCCTGGGGCTGTCATCCAAGGCCAGCAGAAAAGGCAGCAGGAAGGGTTTGGTCCTGGCTAGGCTACAGACAGGCCATCTGGATGCAGGGAAGGCCTAGAATGCCAGAAACAGCTTTTCTTTTTGGTGTTAGGCTTCATTAAGTTCAGCCTGGGGAGAGTCTTTTTGGTTTAAGACCCAAACTGAGAGTCTTCTTTGAATAGGGATTTGATATTTTGAATTTTATGGAGCAAACACCCACTACATATAGTCTTTTGGTAAGGAAAGTCACAAAAAGTAATGTACATGAGTAAGCATATTTTTATAAGGATGTAGACCAGACTCCTAGATTTATAAATACACAGAAACTATGTGTAGTCTTTAAATAATTTTGCTAGGAATAGATAAATCTGAATAGGTTGCCTGAAAAAAAAATGGTTATTATATTGTACCAGTCTGTGATTCTGATAAAGAATTATTTTATTGTTTTTTCTACAGTTCACCTGAAAAAGCAGCTTCAACACACTGGCATTACTTTTAGGTCTTTACAATTATTTTCTTTCCATTTTTGTTTTATATTTAATTATATTACATTTGGCATAAAGTTGGCGTAGGCCAGTTATAATTCCTTTCACAGGAAATTTTCTTTAGTAAAATTTAAAAAAGAAAAAATGCTGCAGGGAAATTATAGCAACTTCCTACTCTATATCACTCATGAACATACACTCTTTTTGGAAACCACCCTCTTTAAAAGATACGATCTATTCCTCCCTAGCTATAGCAGTCTGCTTTAGATTTGTATGTGTTATTCTTAACAATTAAAGGAAAAGGTGAATGTAAATTCACTTGGACAAAACAAAACAGGAAAGAGAATATTATCCTTAAGAGAATTCTTACCTTAAGGAAGAGAAATGCACGTATCTTTCTGGGTGGGGAAGGGGGGCGGCAGACTTTTTTCCTCTCCAAGGCATTAATTGCCACCTAGCAGCAGAGAAGGGAATTGCGCACTAACTTTGGACTTCCAGCTCAATTGGTTTTAAAAGGCACGTTACTTCTTTTTTTTTAAGATTTTTTTTTTTTAATAATTTCAACACCCAACATGGGACCTGAACCCACAACCCCAAGATCAAGAGTTGCCCGCTCCACAGAGTAAGCCAGCCAGGTGCTCTTAAAGGGCACGTTACTTTTTTGTTTTTTTTAAGATTTTATTTCTTTATTTGCAAGAGAGAGAGAGAGAGCGCGCTCCACACTGGAGCACAAGCACAAGAGGGGCAGAGGGAGAAGCAGACTCCCTGCTGAGCGGGGAGCCCCGTGCAGGACTCCATCCCAGGACCCTGGGATCATGACCTGAGCCAAAGGCAGATGCTTAACCAAGTGAGCCACCCAGGCAAATGGCACGTTACTTTTATCATTACCAATATTTAAAGAATTATTGGCCTACTGGTAGATTAGGGACTGAATTTTTTCTCTCTTGTCATGAGAAAAAAAAGAAATACAACCCATGAAAAATTTTGGCTTATTTATAGGAATGCTCTTTCCATCATAAAATGTCTTGTTTTTTTTGTTTGTTTCTCAATGGCTACCCTTGCCACCTCAGCAATAGGCCAAAGGAAAAGAAATGCTGAAGCCACCCTGACACTAAAAAGTTCTGGCTTTGGCTTATTAAAGGAAGAAATGCCCTTTTTAAATACAGAAAGTGGTTTCCCAAATAATCTCGGGGTAGATTTTTATTAAAAAAAAAAAAAAAAAGATCCAAATGGATTTTATTTTGCTAGGATGGTAAGAGGTCATTTATTTTGAAAATCAGGAGACATCTTCCTATAAAGGATGAAATAATTTCTAGACCAAAGGATTATTCAAATCTGTTGAAGAAGGACATCCTTATTTCAAACTTTATCGACCACATGTTACTTTTATAGCAGTCAGCCATACTGGATGCCAAAGCTTTAAAGAAGAGTCTCTATCATTGTGTTTCATAGATCTTGGCAGCTAAATAAAAATAACTTCTTTCTCCAAAGAAGACCTACAGATGGCCAACAGACACATGAGAAAGTGTTCAATATCACTCATCATCAGGGAAATGCAAATCCAAACCACAATGAGATATCACCTCACACCTGTCAGAGTGGCTAATATCAAAAACACAAGAAACAACAAGTGTTGACAAGGATGTGGAAAAAAAGGAACCCTTGTACACTGTTCGTGGGAATGCAAACTGGTACAGCCACTGTGGAAGACAGTATGGAGGTTCCTCAAAATATTAAACACAGAACTACCCTACAATCCAGTAATCGCACTACTGGGTATTTATACAAAAAATACAAAAGCACTAATTCAAAGGGATACATGCACCCCTATGTTTATTGCAGCATTATTTACCATAGCTAAACTATGAAAACTGCCCAAGTGTCCACTGATTAATGAATGGATAAAGAAGATGTGGGGTATATACACAATGGAATATTACTCAGTCATCAAAAAGAATGAAATCTTGCCATTTGCAACAACATGGATGGAGCTAGAGAGTATAATGCTAAGCAAAATAAGTCAGTCAGCAAGACACTATATGATTTCACTCATATGTGAAATTTAAAAAACAAAACAAATGAGGAAAGGAAAAAAAAGACAAACTAAGAAATAGACTCTTTTTTTTTAACTAAGCTTTATGTCCAACATGATGCTTGAACTCACAATCCCGAGATCAAGAGTTGCACGCTCTACCAACTGAGCCAGTCAACCAAGAAATAGACTCTTAACTATAGAGAACAAACTGGTGGTTACCAGAGGGGAGGTGGGTGAGGAGATGGGTGAAATAGGTGATTGGGATTAAGGAATACATTTCTCATGATGAAAAATAAGTTACACTTTTAGCCAGGAATGTTTTTTTTCAAGTTGTTAGTTTCTGAAGTCCTCCTAAATATTTAGTTTTGCTTGAATCTCCTTTGAAAGTGTTTATTTATTTATTTATTTATTTATTTATTTATTTAAAACTTCTTTTTTTTAAGATTTATTTATTTATTTGACAGAGAGCACGCACAAGAGAGCATGAGCAGGGGGAGGGGCAGAGGGAGGAGAAGCAGATTCCCCGCTGAGCGGGGAGCCTGATGTGGGACTTGATCCCAGGACCCTGAGATCATGACCTGAGCCGAAGGCAAATGCTTAACCTACTGAGCCACCCAGGCACCCCATTATTTTATTTATTTATTTAAGATACTATATATGGGGGAGAGAGTCAGTCACTCACTAGACACTTTAGTTTGCCACTTTTTATCTAGCTAAATAATAGGTATTGCTACTCTACCAATTCTATAAGTATATTATCACCAAGGCAACCAGCAACATTTTGGAAGACAAATGCTGGGGGTTTTTTTGTTTTGTTTTGTTTTGTTTTGTTTTAAAGATTTTATTTATTTATTTGAGAGAGACAGAATGAGAGAGAGAGTGAGCATGAGAGGGGGGAGGATCAGAGGGAGAAGCAGACTCCCTGCTAAGCAGGGAGCCCGATGTGGGACTTGATCCTGGAACTCCAGGATCATGACCTGAGCTGAAGGCAGTCGTTTAACCAACTAAGCCACCCAGGTGCCCCAAACGCTGGTTTTAAAATAATAATAGTAGCTAATATTTTATTGAGTATTTACCATGTGCCAGACAGTGTGTTAAGCATTTTAAATGAAAAATTCACTTAGTCATCACAATAATCATAAAAGATATTAGCCAATATTATCTCTATTTTATTTTATCTTTTTATTTTTATTTTTTTAATAAAATTTTTTATTACGTTATGTTAGTCACCATACAGTACATCTTTAGTTTTTGATGTATTTTTATTCTTTTTAAAGATCTTATTTATTTATTTGACAGAGAGCAAATGAGTACAAGCAGGGGAGCAGCAGAGGGAGAGGGAGAAGCAGGCTCCCTGGAGCTCATGACCTGAGTCGAAGGCAGACACTTAACCGACCGAGCCACCCAGGTGCCCCTTAAAGATTTTATTTTTAAGTAATCTCTACACCCAGGGTGGGGCTCGAACTCACAACCCCAAGATCAAGAGTCATGCGCTTTACTGAGTAAGCCAGTCAGGAGCCCTGGTGACTCCCAATTTTAGATCTGCAGCCTCCATCTCTCCACTGAACTGCAACTCACATACCAACAAACTATGCCTTAACTCCACTAGGAAGTCCAACAGACATCCCAAAGTTGAAATGTACAAAACTGCATCATCATCTTCTCTCCCAAAACCTGCTCCTCCTATCTCTCCTTCCTTGCAGTTCACTGTGACTCCATTCTTCAGCTGCTTAGGCCATTAACATTCATCATGTCAAAACCTCTCTTTCTCTTACCTGCCACATCCAATCCATCAGCAAAGTACTGTTGGCTCTGCCTTCAAAATATATGCAGAATCCAACTGTGTCCCACCATCTCAGCTCTGGTCTAAGCCATTGTCTTCTCTCACTTGGATTACTGTAAGAGCCTTGATCTTGTTAGCCTGCTTGGCCGCCTACAATCTGTTCTCAACACATGGGTCAGGATAATCTTTTTTAAATGTCAGTCATAGGGTACTTGGCTGCCTCAGTTGGAAGAGTTTGTGACTCTTGATCTTGGGGTCATGAGTTCGAGCCCCACATTAGGTGTACAGATTACTTAAAAATAAATAAACTTAAAAAAAATAAAAATAAAGTGTTAGTCATGACATTTCTGTATTCAATACCCTCTAGCAGCTTTCTATCTCTCTCAAAGTCTTTACTGTGGCCTGAAGGCCCTATATGATCTGTAACCCTCATCCCATTTCCTTTCTGATTTCATGTCATTATATTCTTCCTCCGGAATTTTTGTCTGTTTACTGAGGTATTCTTAGTAACTTAGTGATAATGCTTAGTATATAGTAAGATCAACAAATATTAAATGAATGAAAAAAATCTGATTCTAGAACTCTTCCTTTTCATCATTCCTTTCCATGCATATATTGGTGACTCTGTGAGTTGAAGGTGGTTGGCTGGACTCTTCTTATATCAAGCCTCACTTGTGGACCAACAGAAGAGACATTTGGTCTCTTAGGGTATTAATGGGTTTCAGTTCCTTTAAGCATGATGTGGGGACTCTGCTCAGGGTACAACCTCATTCTTAACCAGTAGCTGCAAAATTGATCAATAAGGGTATTTGGTAGAAAGAATAGACCAGAAAAGCAGTACTTCTTCTCTGATTTAAAGGTCATTGTTTGTTCGTTCAGGATTTTTTAGAATTAAATAAAAATAAATTTTAATAAGAGCCAAGTTGAAATTTTCCCATGGACATGTAACATTCATTGTTACTCAACTATCTAGATGACATTCTGTAATAATTGCTTCATTTCTGGAAAAAATATTTCTAAACAACTCAAGTATGCCAATGGCTTTTGTACAGGCCTCACTTTTGGTAATACTGAGGGAGGGGAAATTATATTATAGATTTTAGATAAGATTCTAAATTGTTACTCTTCTAAATTATGTCTATCAGTTCCAATTGCCCTGTTCTAAGCTTTAGTTATTACCAGAAGAGAACCTTAGCTTCTGAATAAATAGAAAAAACAAAAATAAAAAGGTAGTAGTAAATACAGATAAGGCTGCCTTTAGAGTGAGCTATTAGTTAAACGTCAGTTAAATAAATTATGATACATTCGTATGATGGAGGATCCTACTGTTCTACAGACATTTAAAAGCATGAAATGTGACACGAAATGTTTGTGGTAGAATGTTTAAATAAAAAAGCCGGGGAAAAATAAGCATTTATCATTTGATATAAATTTTAGTAACACATTATTTTGTTGAGATTTTAACTCTATGTGTTCTCCTAGTCCCCTACCCCTTGCCCCCATACCATCAGGTATCTAGACCCTCATATTTTTGTAAGGCAAAAAGCAAAAGCTGCTTAGAGACAACATAGGCTCTTGCTGTCTTTTGAAATGCGAAGGTGGGGGGGGGGGGGAGACGACAGGAATGCCTTTGAAAGTGAGGTGGAAGAGAGATTCCTCAAGACTTAGAAGTCTGAAATCCAAAGGTTGAGTGAGCAGCTAAGTCTTCCGTCTTGCTCCGTGACAGAGCCCAGGATGATGGCAAAACCTCAAAGGGTAAGGCTGCACCTGGGTGCTGGGGCTGCCAGATTCACTCATTTGATTCCAGATTCTTGAGTTCCAAGGGTGGTAAAGGAATACTGTAGTCATTAGACCAGAAGGGAAGATGGCATAAAAGGAAATCTCAGCAGTAAATCAATGTGGACAGACAACTAAATAATTTCCAGGTACAGGGCAACTGGGTGGCTCAGGTCATGATCTCAGGGCTCTGGGATGCAGCCCCGCATCATCACATCGCATCAGGGCTCACTGCTCAGCAGGGAGTCTGCTTATATAAATATAAATTCTCCACTTACGCAGTCTCTTTAGCTCGCTCAAATAAATGAAAGATAAAACCTTTAAAAAATAATAATTTCCAGGTACTTCCACAATAATTAAGGCCCTAGAAACTTCATACAATCTTGGGTGGAGAGGAAATGCTCAGTAACTGAGAATTAACTTTCCCACCAGCACGGCAGGGTTGGAGCTCAGGATTAGATTCAGGTTGATCTAAAGAAATGCAATATTTATTTCTATGGAATGAGAGCCACACCTACCATACACATATGCATATACAGTGTATTGCATATTATAAATATTAGAAAATATACTCTCAGAATAATTTCCTTCCTTTCTTTAGCTACATAGGGGAAAAAATCACTAAAATATTAACAGTGATTTTTCTCTACCTAGTGAATTATAAGGGATTTTTTTCATACTGTTTGCCATTTGAAAAAGTTTAAATAAATGTGTATTCCTTTTATTATTGGAAAAAAATTATAAAACCAACCATAAGCTCAGACTTTTTTTTTCCTGTATATTTGAGCAGGTAAAAAACAGGGAAGGGCATATATCATAATCTTAGGTTCTAGTTCCCAGCTGTTTCAGACCTACCAATTTAACATTCTTAGAGGTATAATATAAATTCAACTTCAGGAAAAGAAAACAGCGTTTTCTCACACTTAAAAAAAAAAAAAAGTATTGTATAGCTCCTGTACCCTGTAAAAATTTTAAATATGATTGAATCAGTCAGGGTCCCAGCAGGATACAGATGGCACACTTAAAAGGCACAACTAAAGAGAATGTAATCAGAATGTGGGCAGGGAAACAGCAAGAGATGAGATGGTACCAGTACCACTGCCAACTAGTGGCCAATATGGAGGGAGGGAGGGTACTAAATACCCTGATCTCTTTCTCCCATTGCCTTCTGATCTCCTGCTACTGCCCTCCATCAGCTGAGTTCAACCAGAAGCCAGAAGGCAAAGGGACATTGCTGAAGATCTACTGGGGCAATGGAGACTACCTAGCACAGAAACATCAAGGTGCGAGCAATCCTACAAATTTGCTATAAATATTTCCAAATTTAGGGATTAAGAGGTACAAACTTCTGGGGCGCCTGGGTAGCGCAGTCGTTAAGCGTCTGCCTTCGGCTCAGGGCGTGATCCCGGCGTTCTGGGATCGAGTCCCACATCGGGCTCCTCGGCTAGGAGCCTGCTTCTTCCTCTCCCACTCCCCTGCTGTGTTCCCTCTCTTGCTGGCTGTCTCTCTGTCACATAAATAAATAAAATCTTTAAAAAAAAAAAAAAAGAGGTACAAACTTCTAGTTATAAAACAAATCACAGGGATGAAGAGTACAGCATAGGGTATATTGTCAATAATATTGTAATAACTCTGTACGGTGGGTGGGCGGTGACTACATTTACTGTCGTGAGCATCTTGTAACATATATAATTGTCGGATCGCTATGTTGTACCTGAAACTAATATAATATTATATGTCAATTATACTTCAATTAAAAAAAATTTTTTAAATAGAAAAAAATACTTCCAAATTTAAAGATTTCTACTAGAAGAGTACTCGAAAGACAGTTTTAGACATTAATCTTTGGTACTGTGCAGTACGTTTGAAATTATTACAATTGCTAAAGCACTTTTATTCATTCCTAACTTTATAAACTATATTGAGCATTCCATTTGTACGACACCATATATATAAATATAAATAAATAAAACATAGGCCCTGTCTTCCAGGAGCTTATAATTTAATAGATGGAGACAATATGGAAACAAACAGGTTCAATTGTTCTATGTATGTAGCAGGATGTTAAAATGAGACTCTTTCTATCTCACTTTTGTCCGTGCCTCTAAGAAAGTAAATTATTCCCACATTCCACAAAAAGTGGAAGGCCACCAAAGCGGAAATTGAAAAAAATGCGGGGGGCTGCCTTTGCAACCCCTACTTGTCCATCCACTTCTAAGTCAGAAAAAAGTTGAATTTCAAAAGACTTTGAGAGGGTTTTCAGTGCAGTGTGTTGACATTGCTTTTTCCTCACCTCATGCCTAGGGAGAGGAACTGTAATGGAACTTTGATACATGGCCCTTAGAGCTGGGGGTTCTGGGGGTCACAGTGGATTAATGTCAGGATCATATCTGAGGAAATCATTCATTCAATACTTACAGAACACTTATTAAGTACAGGTACTATTCTAGGCACAGGTGACTACAGCAGTGAATGAAATACATGAAAATCCCCTGCTTTCATGGAGCCAACATTCTAGTGGAATCTGGACAAGCAAAGATGGCTGGCTAACTGCAAAGATGAGTTCTGAGTTTGGTCAAAATCTATACTCCCAGAGGTGTGAGGCAAAGCCACTCTGGATATCTGGATCAGATACCGGCTACTGAAGAAAGTCAAGTGGAAGAGTAGAGACTTCCACAGAAAGAAGCTTGAGGCATATAGCACAGATGCCGGCAACGGACATGGAGCTGATTGCCAGATGACATATATTTACCCAAGTGCAAGTAAGAGATTGCCAGTATTTGCTCATCAGGATAAGGTGAGGATAGAGATGTTTCCAAAGAATGCATAAAGTAACAAGTGTCAAGTGTAAACACCTGTTAAGCTCAGAGAGCATCAACCCTTAATTGCAGAACTGTATTAGGCATGTTAAGAACTCTCTTGCCCTGGGGCGCCTGGGTGGAACAGCGGTTAAGCGTCTGCCTTCGGCTCAGGGCGTGATCCCGGCGTTATGGGATCGAGCCCCACATCAGGCTCTTCCGCTATGAGCCTGCTTCTTCCTCTCCCACTCCCCCTGCTTGTGTTCCCTCTCTCGCTGGCTGTCTCTATCTCTATCGAATAAATAAATAAATAAAATTAAAAAAAAAAAAAAAAGAACTCTCTTGCCCTTCCCTCTGTTCCTACTTGGGAGAAGTAAGGCAACCTACTCGGTGTTGGTAATGGGTAGGGATATTAAAAAAGAAATTTTAGGTAGGGACACAGAAACGAAGTCAATCATTTCCCTTTTGTCATGGCAGGCCCAAGCTGGAGGGAAGAGGCTTCACTCCTAAAGATTTTATTATTATACTGAACGTATTAATTACCGATCTGAGGCTGTTGAACTCACTAGTTAATACTGGTGATATTTGTGCCGTGTTTCATTCACGGAGCAGGTAGGAATTAACTCCACTGGCTGTGGTTTTTGTTTTTGTTTTTTAAGGGAGAGAGAGCTCGAGAACACGCGTGCTGGGGGAGTGTGGGAGGGGATGAAGGAGAAAGAATCTTCAGCAGTCTCCACGCTCAGCATAGAGCCCCACTCTGGGCTCAATCTCATGACTCTGAGACCATGACCCAAGCCAAAATCAAAAGTCCGACGCTTAACTGGCTGAACCACCCAGGCACCCCATCCCCTGGGTGTGTTTAAATATATGGGGGAAAATAATAAGTTATTTGCAAATTGCACCCTACACATCTCATTTGTACAATGTACCAATTACAGCTGCTAAACAGAGTAACATATTGAGATTTATATGCCCATGGAAAAAAATTTCAACTTGGTTTTTATTTAGCATTTACTTTTTATTTGATTCTAAAAAAGCCTGGCATAGGGGTACCTGGGTAGCTCAGTCAGCTAAGCCTCTGCCTTTGACTCAGGTCATGATCTCAAGGTCCTGAGATGGAGCCCTGTATCCAGCTCCCTGCTCAGCAGGGAATCTCCTTCTCCTTCTGCCTCTCCCCTTAACCTGCTTGTGCTCTTTCTCTCGCCCACTGTCTCTCTCAAATAAATAATAAAATTTTTAAAAAAAGAAATAAAAAAATTCTGACATAAATTAACCAATGACCTTTAAATTGAAGAAGTAGTGCTATATTTGCTGACCCAGTCTTCCTACCAAATATCTTTAATGACCAATTTTTCAGCTCTTGGTTAAGGACCAAGATGTATCCCAAGCCAAATCCCCAAAACATGCAGAGGAGCTGAAAGTCATATAGAAACTTTATAAGTACTCAGGACCTTCGGTTTTGACAAAAAGGACAACCAAATGCCCCTTCCGATGGCTCATAAGTGGAGCTTTGGTAAGAGCCATTCACTGTGAATGAATAATATATCACAAAGCCCCGATATTTGCTTAGGAGATAATGAAAAGGGCAAGTTTGGGAGTAAGAGATTCATCATTCCTTCTTTCAACAAATGTTTAGTGAGTGCCTATTATTATGCCAGGCTTTGTTCAAACACTGGAAATACCTCAGTAAATAAAAAATTCCTATCCTTGAGTATTCATGTGATTCCCTATTACATATTTACAATATCCCCATGCTGCACCCCCCCAACTTTCACTTGAGTTAACTTCATTGGACTTCTTTTCTTTGTATTCAACAGGTTCCTTCTACAAAAGTAACACAATAACTAGATAATGGAAGGGAACTCCTACAAATCAATGAGAAAATGACTAATAATAACAAATTGAGAAAAGGAATTAAATGACAATTCACTAAAGCAACATAAATTGCCAAGAAATACATGAAAAGTTTTTTTTGCTAGTAATAAAAAAATACAAATAAAGTTTTTTTCTTTTTCTGCCTATCAGCTTGAAAAAGGTAAAAAGTACTCACCCTATCCAGTGCTGTTGAAGTCATAAAGAAAGTGGGACTCTCAGGCACTGTAGAATATAAATTGATGTAATTTTATTTTTTGTAATTTAGCCATGTTTATCCTAATTGTAAATGCAGGTTCCCCTTGACCTGGCAATTCTATTGCTATGAATTCATCATAAGGAGGTAATCAGGAAATTACACAAAATGTATGTATGCATAAGAATATTCATTATGGTATTTTTATAGTATTTCCAAAGGCTTAGAAATAATCTCATGGCTCACCCACAGTTAAGTATCATATTTCTATACAATAGAATAATATGCAACTATTGAAAATAATATCATTACTTAGTGAACATGAAAACATGGCCATGACTTTTTTTTTAAGATTTTATTTATTTATTTATTTATTTATTTATTTATTTATTTATTTATTTATTTTAGAGAGACAGCAAGAGCTCAGACATGCACAAGTAGGGAGAGGGGCAGAAGGGGAGGGAGAGAGGGAGAGAATCTCAAGCTAACTCCCCACTGAGTATGGAGCTGATATGGGGCTCCATCTCATGACTCTGAGATCATGACCTAGGCCAAAACCAAGAGTCAGATGCTTAACCAACTGAGCCACCCAGGCGCCCCTGCCATAACTTTTTAAGTGTAGTATAAAATAGTTTAGTGTGATCTTATTCGTAAAAACAATTATATATTTATTATACATATATATAATTTTAAGTTGGCTCCATGCCCAGTGTGGAGCCAGTGTGGGGCTTGAAATCACAACCCTGAGCTGAGACCAAGAGTTGGACACTTAATGGACTGAGCCACCCAGATGCCCCCATTATACATATTTTTGAAGCAAGTGAATATATATATACGTAGAAAAGAATAGTCAAAATGTTTATGTACTATATGAAAATTTTTAAATAAGTAGTTACTTAATTATTCAACAACATTTATTAAGCATTTAGTATGTGCTAGGCATTATGCTGAGTGCTAGAGAAACAAAAGAGAACACTCTGTTAATTTAAACCTGTTAATTTAATCCACTAAATTAACTGATTTTTTTAAAATGACAACAACCAGTATTGGTGAATTTAAGGAGGAGGAGACCCTCATAAACTATTATTGTGAAGAGCGCCAAATCCTAACCATTAGACCACCATATTGTGCACAGTATAAACTGGTAAAACATTTCTGGAGGGCAACTTAGCACTTTCTATTAAAAGCTTTAGAAAAATCAATTTCATTTGACCCTGCAATTCCATTTTTAGGAATTTATTCTAAAGAAAGGAGTATAGCCTGCTTCTCCCTCTGCTCCCCAATCCGCCTGCTGTCCTCTCTCTCTCTCTCAGACAAATAAATAAAATCTTAAAAAAAAAAAAAAGCAGTGTAAAAATATCTATCAAGCAGCTCATAAATGAGTGGGTCAGTAGGGGGGGAACCTAATATTAAACAGTGGGGACTTGGGCAAATAAAACATCATATGTTCATAATGCAGAATACTAGAAAGTCATATTTAACCTAGAAAATGTTTAACAGGGGAAAAAAGACCAAAATATAAAAGTGATAGGTTTAAAAAGAGTGTCATACTACATTGCTCTGAACTTGAGCAAATCACTTCAAGTGATATGAGTCTGTTACTTCCATCTGCAAAGCTTAGATCTTTAAGGACCCTTTCGATTCATACCCTACCTGAGCCTAAGTATTTATCTTTTCTACTTTATAAAGAAAATAAATCACCATTGGTGCAAAGTAGATGTTAAATTGGCAGATATTTGCAGAGCTGTACTAAAGTCTTTCATCTGGGGATTTACCAAAAGTTCTCAACAGAGAAAATATGTGTTTCGGAAGAAAATCCCCAGTTTTTTTCAGTGGTCTAATCCACCAGCTTAAAAAAATCATATTTAAAAAAAACACATAAAAACCAAGCATCATACTTAGTTTTGAGACCACAGAAAGACATTACTGCCCTCGTGGAGTTCAAAGTCTTGTAGAGGAGACCACTAATGATAATAAAGAGAGATCCTTGAAAAATGTTTTCTCCAGGAAACGGAGAAAAGAATTCCAAAGTAGAAAGAAAAGCATGTACACAAACAACATACTTGACGAAGAGTGGGGCTGACACATACAAACGGACCATTATCTTGTGGCCTTTCTTACAGCCTCGTCCTTCTCCCAGTCACACAACACCCCAAATCTCTGTGGATCCTGAATGAGAGATGTCCAGCGGCACACTGGATCACCTGGAGTCGCAGGCGTCGCCTCCGATGGATTTCGGGTGTATCGGCAGGGCGGGTGAGGAACTGGCGGGAATCTGCAACACACAGGTAATCATCACTGAGAATCCGAAAGGGGCGATTTTGTAGTGGCCATCCCGCAGCTCTTAGCTGCCGCGGGTACTCCTAGCCCGAGATTTCCCGCCAACCTCAACTCCTCCTTCCTCCGAGGCCCCGCCCACTTTGGAGGGGCCGAGAGCTTTAAGGGCGGGGAAGCGTTGGGTGTCTATCGATATCTCTGGGATAGACTGCCCTGCCCTGCGCCGCCTCCGTCAAAATCCCGAAGGCTTCTCTGCAGATCGCCGAACGGTAGTTTCGGCAACCTTTCTGAATCCGCGCCTCGCAGGAGGCCGCAGCCAGACCCGCGCCGGAACCATGGTGCGTTGGATTCTGAGCGCGGGCAGGGTTGGGGCTGAGGTCAGCCCGCGGGGGGATGGCGAGCCGCCCCTCCTGTCATCCTCAGAGCGGCCCGGGGCCATGGGGTATGGGAGCCTCCGCCAACGGGAGGGTTCCGGTAGTGATTCAGCATCTCCGGCCTGGCCGGGAGAGGGGCGGTGGGTAGTCGCTGCGGCCATTCCTCGGGGTTCGTTTCGTTTTCTGCCGGGCCTCGGCACTACTTCCTCGGTCAGCTTGCCGAGTTCGCCCCTCCAGTTCCTTCAGGGGAGTAGTTCCGAGCGGCCCAGAGTGGCCCCTCGTGCTCTGTGTGGGAGAGCGGAGGAAATAGGGACTGGACTTCGCGGCTTCACTGTACTGCCAGTGCAGACTTGATTCCAGGGTTTGGGTTCCAGGATAGCGTCCATTTTACTTGTGGGTCCATCTGATTTCAGTCTCCCCTAGAGCTTGATCAGAAAGGGTTCTTTTCAATCACTTTGTCGAGTCACCTAGTTTTATGGATGAATAAACCGCGGCTGAGAGAAGTGGTGATATCACGGTTACCACCTAGGCTCATGGCTTCCAGCCTCATCTGCCATTCCAGCACTCAACTTTCTCACTCTTCCCCCGTCCCCAGATTATTCTCCCAACATTCTGCTAGTAGACTTGTTTTAATATCCTTATCAAAGCAGTAATGGTTCTGATGCTGTAGCTATTTGTGTCAACATGTAACTTCCTGAGAACATTCTTGTGTTTATTCATTCAATTTGAGTGTTTATATGTACAAGGCACTGTTTTAAGTGCAGTAGGGTTCAAAGATAAATCTGCCATGTCCCTAATCACAAAATAGAAAGGGACGTGTAGATAAAGAACTGATAGGAGTATGTGTTGGAATTTTGGGAGAAAAGATGGGGAAGACTTAAAGACGTAGACGTTTGAGTTAGTTTAAAGAAAAAGTGCTTTTAACTCTTTTTATTAGGGCCCAGTATAAGGGAAGAGCATAAGCAGAGAAGGGAAGCAAAGTTGACACTATGAACTTCGGTAATTGAACCCAAAGGGAGTGCTACAGACAGTGGTAGAATTGAAAGTTGGGAAGTTAGGTCCCATCTAGATCTGTTCCTTCCTTCTAACTCAGGGTAAATTTAGAATTTGTTTGCAACTGAGTAATCTTCCAATGAGGTTGTATTAACAGCATGATAGAAGCAGATGGGAGAACATTTTTTAGTGATAGGGCTTATTAAAAATTGGAATTTGTAATGTTCTTAATACGGTTTTTTACTTTCAGTTTCGCAACCAGTATGACAATGATGTCACTGTTTGGAGCCCTCAGGTAAAAATGTTTTATACTTTATCTGTGAAGTGGCTTTAGAGGGTCACCTAGCTAGCTCACTGGTAGAGCATGCAGCTCTTGATCTTGGGGTGGTGAGTTAGAACCCCACTTTGGGTGTGGAGCCTACTTTAAAAAGAAAGAAAGAAAAGAAAAGAAAGAAAGAAACTCATGAAATTGTTGGCTGTGAGAAAATGGAATATAATCATTTTAGACATTCCTGGAACCTAAATTTATCATTAAAGTAAGTTTCCTAATTGAAAGAAAAATCATTTCAGATTTAACTATATTCACCTGAGATTTGGGAACACTAGATCAATTTTAAATATATAAAAGGGTCTTGTAAGATGACTCTAAGATGTGGTGTTGTTTTCTCTTTAGGGCAGAATTCATCAAATTGAGTATGCAATGGAAGCTGTCAAGCAAGGTTCAGCCACAGTTGGTCTAAAATCAAAAACCCATGCAGTGTTGGTTGCATTGAAGGTGAGTGAGGCAGTAAATAAATCTTCCTCATGTAGAAAATGGGACTAACAAATGTAAGTTTCACTGTGTAAATAATGAAATTATAAATGTGTCTTTATGTTTTATAATGTCTATATTTAGAGAGCGCAGTCAGAGCTTGCAGCTCATCAGAAAAAAATTCTCCATGTTGACAACCATATTGGTATCTCAATTGCGGGACTTACTGCTGATGCTAGACTGTTATGGTGAGTATGATCATGAAAAACAAAAGAAACATTTTGATTCATCCTGCTAAGATATTTTAGGAAGTTGTCTGGCAGAGTTTCTAAATGCAGATTGTGATACCTTAGTGGATTTGTGCTCAGTTACTAAGTACTCCATTTCTTTTCCTTTTTTTTTTTTTTTTGCAAAGATTTTACTTACTTATTGCACAAGTAGGCAGAGGGAGAGGGAGAAGCAGGCTTCCGGCAGAGCAGGGAGCCCAATTCGGGGCTTGATCCCAGGACCCCGAGATCATGACCCTAGCCGAAGGCAGAGGTTTAACCAACTGAGCCACCCAGGTGCCCCAGTACTCCATTTCTTGATCCCTGTAATAGTAACTACTAGAATTAACCATGTTAAGATTAAAGCTTTTGAGAAGTCACCAAATAATGTGATACTTGTTAACTCAGGATATATTGTTCGAGACAATGTTATGTCTAAGAAGAGCTTGACATTTTTGTCTGGTTTCTAAGGATCGGGGGAACTACCCTTTTTTCTTTAATATGCCAGTATTAATTAGACATATATTTTTTGTGAAGCTCAATGCTGGATACTGCAGGGTACGCAAAGGTGAGTCAGATATGCATCTTGTCTTTTAAGAACTTAAAATTTAGTAGTATATCTGTAATGCGAGGTAGAAAGGAGAGAGTAACAGGTAGATTTCTGTGAGAGTCCAGAGGAGATAATGTCTAGTTGAGAGGCGTTCTATAAATGAAGAGCTGGGGTTTGAAGTCATGCAGAATTGAGTTTCGTTCTCACCTTTACCACTTAGTATGTGAGATGAGACTAGTTGCTTACACCATCAGTTCTTTTAATTTTCTTTTTCAAGGTTATTGTTTAAGAACCTAACATGTAGAGCATTTAACACAGCGCCTTTCAGGTAATATATGATTGTGTTAGGAGGTTAAAGGTAGTTAGCCAAAACTAATTTCTTAAGCCTGTGATTTAATTAGGGAAGAAAGAATATGAACACTAAGAGCAAATAATAGTGCTACTGTTTTAAGTTTTCAAGTTACCCAGCAAGCTGTCTGCTTTCTTAGGTTGGCGATACAGTGAGAGCATTATTGGTTTCTGAAAGCTTTTGAAAATGTAAAATATGTTGCATGGTCAAACATTTTATTTAACCCAATCTATCCAAAATACTGCCATGTCAACATGTAATGAATATAAAAACTTATTAATGAGATATTTTACATTGTTTTTTGTACTGAGTCTTTGAAATTTCACGTGTATTTTGCACTTGCGGTACTTCTCAATTCAGACTAGCCACTTCTCAAGTGCTGAATAGTCACGTGTAACCAGTACCTGCCATGTTGAGCAATGCAGTTTAGCTAGCCTTGGGAAATGGACTTCAAAGTACTGAACAAATAGCGTGGTTCCCCCAGTCAACATTTGATTCTCAGATGTGACATACACACATAAACTGGACAAAGCAACATGGAAGGAAAGATGCATATCCATTTCTTGTTGTTTATCCTCTTGTCTTTAGTAGTTAGGCATGAATTCCCTTTTCTCCAGGGTTACATTTGCTTGACTCTTGTCAGGTTTAACAGCGAGGCTGAGCAGTCTAGTGTCCAGCGTCTCCTCTAGAGTGCTACTTACGGATAGAAGCAGCGTTGGCAAGAACATGTAGCAATGTCCTAGTATAGGTTCTATTTCTTGCAGTTGCTCTCTTGGGGAGGTTTCGGTCAGCTTTCAAGAAAAAAAGCAAGTAGTTACTCTTTTTGCTGGTTCAAAACCTTGAATTAAGACAACCTTGCTGACACTGGGAGGGGTAAGAAAAGAGAGCTTGCTCTTTTTCTCTTGCTCAGCCTTCTCTGTTCTCTAAAGTGCTCAGAGACCAAATTTATCTAGAGCTAAGGAATATTTTAATCTTTAAAAAAAAAAAAACTCATATGGCCCAAGGGTTTGGTATAAAAATGCATCCTTGTGGCATGTCTTTCTGATTCCCTTATATGGATGTAATCCATGTGAAGAAAGCAAAAAGAAATGAAACTACTTTATTTAGATTGAAATAACTGATGTGAAATAACTAATTTTCCTTGTTTCTTTTTTAGTAATTTTATGCGCCAGGAGTGTTTGGATTCCAGATTTGTATTTGACAGACCTCTTCCTGTGTCTCGTCTTGTATCTCTAATTGGAAGCAGTATCCTTTTTTGTTAGCATTTATGGATGTGAACTTAAGAGTTTTGATAAGTATTGATAAGTACTTTTTGTATTGATTGATAAGTATTGATAAGTATTTGATAAGTATTGATTTGATAAGTGTTATGTTAATTATTGGGAATATAATAGATAGCATAGGTAAGATTTTGAAAACTTTAAGGTTAGTTCCTCGTCAATAACAGAATGTTTAAAATTTAGAAGAATTGTGGGACATTTTGCCGTGGAAAAATGTGTTCTAAGTAAGGAATTGGGTTGCTGTTTCGTCAGCCCTTTTCCAGACCTAGATAAGCCCAATTTGAGGAAAACCATTCAAGTCTCATTTTTAGAGAAGATTTAAAGTTTTTATTGGTGGTTCTAGATGTCCTTCAGAATTCTTGACCCCTTATATCCAAAACAGATGAGGTTCTGTACGTGAGAAGAGATCATTTTGCTAGCACTCATTCTTGGGTTTGGTGGATAGTCCTAACATTTTTTAATACTAGGTCAAAGAAATATTGCTCTTTTATTTTCTTCTTGCTGTGGTGGATTATGCAGCCACTAAAAAAAAACAGAGCTCTTTGTTAATTGTGTTTAATTTGAAAATAAAGATAGTACTTTTTCCTTGTTAGAACAGTTTCTTTAACTAGTTTAAGAGACCCAGATACCAACACAGCGATATGGACGGAGACCATATGGTGTTGGACTCCTTATTGCTGGTTATGATGTAAGTTCATAGAATTATTACATTTTAATGATTTTTTAAAAACTGACTAGAAATTACGTTTTGTGTATGTGTGTGTGTGTGTTTTCTATTTGTAGGATATGGGCCCTCACATTTTCCAAACCTGTCCATCTGCCAACTATTTTGACTGTAGAGCCATGTCCATTGGAGCCCGTTCTCAATCAGCTCGTACATATTTGGAGAGACATATGTCTGGGTTTATGGAGTGTAAGTGATTTTTTTTTGTCCCCTCCAGTCTTTATATTGTGAATAAATAGTATACTAAATGAAGAAAACTATCAGCCTTACAGAAAGCTTTTTGTTTTGTTTTGTTTTGTTTTATTTTGTTTTGTTTTTAAATAAGCCCATGGAGTGTTTATTATTTCTGTTATACATACTGGTTATTACCTCATTTAGCCATCACAGTGGTTTCAATCATGAGTAGAACTTTGTCAGAATACAAATATGAAAATACAAATGTCCTCGACTTTGAAGAGTCTTGGTTCAGTTGGTCTGAAGTGTGCCCCAGCCAGAGTTGAGAACCATTGTACTGGTTATCACTTGTAAGTTCTGTTACCAACTTTTAGTTTTCTGTGATTCTGTTCTTATTTTTAGCCACACAGACATTTCTGCATTAAGTAGTCTGTAAACAAGTAAAAAATTAATGTAGCTATGGGAAAGAAAGGTAAAATGTTGATGTAAGATGTGATCATAGGACAGGTTTTCAAGTGCTTTGCTTTATGCAAGGGTCTTGGACTTTAACACATGCTTTTTGGACATCTCTTGAGGTGACCATGTGGTGTTTCCCCTTCATTCTATTGTGGTATATTGCATTATATGACTTTTGAATGTTAAACCAGCTTTGCATTCCTAGAATAAATCCTTCTTGCTCATGATTTATAATATAAACTAAATATATATATATATGTTATATATATATTATATATATATGTTTACATAAACATAAATGTTGCTGGATGTATTTTGTTGAGGTTTTTTGTGTCTGTATTCATAAGGGTTATTGATCTGTAGTTTTATTTTCTTGTGATATTTTTGTCTAGTTTTGGTATCAGGTTAATACTGGCCACATAGAAAGAGTTGGAGACTTTGTTTATAAAAAGCAAACACCTTCTATAGAATACATTCAGAACAAAACTTTGTGCTGTATCATTTGTGATTCAGGATTCTCATTTAATTTAGCATAAAAAAGGTCAAATTTAGTAACAAAAATGTATTCTCATTAAAATAATAGTGATGTTATTTATTATTATTAGAAGATTATATGGCTAAACATTAAAATTTGGGCTGTTTTTATTGTGATATATTTAGTATGTGACTGAAACCATAATTTCAGACTATAGACCTGACAAATAAGAGCGGCCTAGCATGAAGATGGAATTAAGAAATAACTGTTAATTTATTATATAGGCAATTTGAATGAACTGGTTAAACATGGTCTGCGTGCCTTACGAGAGACACTTCCTGCAGAACAGGACCTAACTACAAAGGTAGATATCATGTTTTTCAATTTGAGATTTTAACATTACAGGTCAGTCATTTATTTCGTAAATATAATAGCAGAGTGTATACTTAACAGTTCTTTAATTTGGGAGATGGTTGCCTTGGTTCATTCTTTCTTTCTCTTTAAGCTGTTCATGAAGTATCTGATTTTGAAATGATTTTCAAACATTTCTTTTTGGAATAAAACAATGAGTCTTAGGTGAAATGTCCTTCGGTTTCTTCAGCAGGTAGGAATATCTTTGTGTGATTAACTCAGGTAACAAATAATATATATTGAGCATCTACTGTGTGTAGGCACTAGACATTGAGAATACAGTAAACACGGCAAACATCTTGGCCTTCGTGGAACATACATCCAAGTCAGGGAGATAGACAATATACCTAAGTAAATTAGATAATATATTAAAAAATGATAAATACTACAGAAAAAATAGGTTAAGAGGAGAAAGAAGGACCATCCGGGTATAGGAAGGAGATGTGGTGAGGGAAATTTAAAATAGGGTGGTCAATGGTGGCCTCACTGAGAAAGTGAAATTTGAGGAAAATATCTAAAGGAGGTGAGTGAGTGAGCAATTCAGATGTCTAGAGCAAGATCATTCTAAGGAATACAAGTATAAGTGCCTTGAGTCCAGAATATTCCTAGTATTTGAGGCAAGGCGGCCAGGAATGTTGGATCAATGATCAAAAGGAAGAGAAGTAATAAAGTCAGATAAGAGAAATCATGTATAAACCATTGCAGGTACTTTGGATTTTACTGAGTGGATTGTTAGAGTTTGAAAAGAAGAATACCATAATTTGATTTAGGTTTCAAAAGAGTTATTCTGGTCGCCATTCTGAAAATAGATTATAGTACGCAGCATGGGTGAAAATAGTTTTGAAACTGTTAGGGTAACACAGATGAGAAATTGTGGTGAAGTAAAAGAGCTTTGGGATTGGAGATGAGGATAAGTGGTTCAGTTTTGGGTAGGTTTTAAAATTAGAGCTAAAAACATCTGCTAGTGAATTGGTTGTGAGGGTGTAGAAACAAAAAAAAAAAGTTGTTTTCAAGATTTTGGGCTTGATTAGAGGAAGGAGAGATTTATGGTTTACTGAAGTGGTCAAGACAGTGGAAGGAACAAGTCTTGGGGTAGGAGTTGCGGAGAAAGATCAGGCAGTTAGCTTAGGACTTATAAAACTTGAAATGCTTACTGTCCATTGATGATATAGAATAAGCAAATATTGGGGAACGTGGCTGGCTCAGTCAGTAGAGCATGCAGCTCTTGATCTAGGGGTCATGAGTTCATGCCCCATGTTGGGCATAAAGCTTACTTAAAAAAAAAAAAATAAGCAGCTATCAGATGTGTATCTCCTGGAGTTTGGTGGAGAATGGTCTAGCTAGACTTAACAAATTTTGGAGTCTTTATGTAGAAATGGCATTTAGAGATTGGATTGGATGAAACCACTAAAGGAATCAAATAGTTTTACAAGAGGTTTGAGGCCTGGGCAAGGGGCACTCTAACCTTTAGAGATTGGAAGGTAAGTACCAGCAAAAAAGGACTGAAAAAGATGACCAGAAAGGTAGGAGGAAAACTTGGAAAGTGAGACATTCTTGAAAACAAATGAGAAACTATTTCAAGGAGGAGAGGATGATATGTGGAATGAGAATTAACCATTAGATTAGCAATGACGTCACCGGTGACTTGACAATTTCATTGGAATGGCGAGCCCAAAGCCTGAAAGCAATGGAATCAGGAGAGAATGGGCGAAGAGGAATTAGAGGCAGCTCTTTGGAGATTTTCTCTTGCAGGTTCAGAGAAATGGGGTGCTGACTGGAAGAGAATGTAGTGAGGGTTTTTCATTGTTTTGGTTTTTTAAGATGGGAGAAATTACAGCACGTCTGGTGCATGGTTATAAAAATAATCCAGTGTAAAGGGAAACATTTATGTAGGAGAAATATGAGAAAAACTGCTGGACCAATGTCTTTAAACAGTATACAGGTGGAAAGGTAGACCTTAGAGAGGAAATGGATCATTCATTCACACTAACAAGAAGAGAGAGATCTAGGGACATAGATACAGGAAACAGATACTGTGGGAGCTTGTGAACGTTCTCTTCTAATTGCTTCTGTTTTCTCAGTGAAATAAGGAGCAAGGAGAATGGAAAATGCTAGAAAGATGTCCAGGAGAAGAGGCAGTTGGATGATCTAGGAACCCGTATAGTACAATGCAGGAACCACTGTGGGCCTCCTTGTGGTTAACGATTATTAACTAAAGTGAGATCAAGTCAGCATTTTGTAAATCCATTTTATTATAGTGATTGGGTAATTATTATTTAATATGTATGTGAAGAATTTATATCCTGTGTAATCTTTTAAAAGTAATTTTTCTTATCCTAAAAATAATTTTTTTTCCAAAAAATCAGGAATGTACATTAAATTATTTTTATTTGTTTAAAGTACGCATAGGGGCCCCTGGGTGGCTCAGCTGGTTAAGCATCTGACTCTTGATTTTGGCTCAGGTCACGATGAGATCAAGCTTGCATCCAGCTCCACGCTGAGCGTGGGACCTGCTTAAGATTCTTTCTCTCCCTGGGGCGCCTGGGTGGCACAGCGGTTAAGCATCTGCCTTCGGCTCAGGGCGTGATCCCGGTGTTATGGGATCGAGCCCCACATCAGGCTCCTCCACTATGAGCCTGCTTCTTCCTCTCCCACTCCCCCTGCTTGTGTTCCCTCTCTCGCTGGCTGTCTCTATCTCTGTCGAATAAATAAATAAAATCTTAAAAAAAAAAAAAAGATTCTCTCTCTCCCTTCCACCCTCCCTCCCCCCCAAAGAATAAATAAAGTACCCATAATGCCATCATTCCAAGATGACTATCTTTTAAAATTTGGGTTTACAGTTACTGTTGACATTTACAATTTCGAAGAGTTTGCTCAAGTATCTGGCTTTCTGATTTTATATTTTTACTGAATCATACAAAATGATTCAGTGAAATCATTGAGAGAGGGCCTGTATATTCTTATGCCTCAAACTTTCACTAAAATTTTAATCTTACAGGAGGCTTTTTTACACTGGTTAGCATTCACTGAGCATTTTAAGAATTTCTCTTTAATTTTAACGTATAGAAAATAGTTCCAAGACCCCACCAAATTCAACATTTTAGAACCCAAAACTTACTCTATTTCCTTGTTAAGAACCATCGTGTCTTAACTTACACAAGGAACAAAGCTGATTATTTCTTTGGAGTTAGGCTTACTTCCCAGCTAAGTTGCTTGCTCCGATAACACTGGTCTGCAGCACATTTCCATTATGAGCCAAGTTACAAATTTCTAGGTGGCATAGACCTTTGGCATTATTGATGATTATCAAAAGTGAATCTTAAATCTGCAAGTTACGAGAATCTGCTAGTTTTCTTCCCTTTTTTGCTATACTTAAGTATTTTTTTACTCTTATTAAGTGCTATATAAACTTATTCTCCTTTTTTCACCCAACATTTAATCAAAAGCATTTTTCCAGGGGCGCCTGGGTGGCTCAGTCGTTAAGCGTCTGCCTTTGGCTCAGGGCGTGATCCCAGAGTCCTGGGATCGAGCCCCACATCAGGCTTCTCCGCTGGGAGCCTGCTTCTTCCTCTCCCACTCCCCCTGCCTGTGTTCCCTTTCTCGCTGGCTGTCTCTCTCTCTGTCAAATAAATAAATAAAATCTTTAAAAAAAAAAAAAAGCATTTTTCCAACATAAATTCTCTTGATTTTTAATTTTTATCCCCCCCAGAATGTTTCCATTGGAATTGTTGGTAAAGACTTGGAGTTTACGATTTATGATGATGATGATGTATCTCCATTCCTGGAAGGTCTTGAGGAAAGACCACAGAGAAAGGCGCAGGTATGTAACTAATCATAACACCAGAGGCTTTAGTTCTATCATTAACTGCTGTTCCTACCACAGTTGTTTAGTAAACCTACCATTTTTGTCTTTAATTATTGAGATAGGCTCACAGTTCAAATGGCAGTAGGAAAACTTAGAACTGCATAATTTAAAATACTGTGGGGGCAGTGATCTCCATAAACAGCAAGCGTTGATGATTTGGTTATCTGTTGCTATTTTTTGCAGTTCTGTGGATTGACTATGGCTAAGTCATTCTTTTGCTGGTCTCATTTTAGGGTCTCTTGTAGTCAGTTGAAGCAGTGGGACTGGAACATCCAAGATGGCTTTATTCCCAGTCTTCTTTATTGATACTCTCCAGGTATATCCTAGAGGGACAGCTAGAAGGCTGGGACCTCTGCTAGATGGCTGGACCACTGTCCATGTAATCTCAGAGCTTGCAAAAGTTCAAAAGCTCAGAAGTGGAAGCTGCCAGACATTCTTAAAGGCTGAGGCTCAGGAGTGGCCCAGCATCAGTTTTGCTCATTCTGTTGGTTGAAAGGAAATCATAAGGCCGGCCAACAGTCTATAGGAGTGGGGACTGAGAGAAAATTCATCAGGGACCCTTTGGAAACTAAGTTGGCCCTTCACAAATACGGAGAAAAGGATCAGAAAGTGTTGGAAAGTCTCAGATTAAATACTGGTCTTTTTTGTTGGGTATTTAGAATACACAGATGCTGTTTATAGATACTTAGTTGATAGCTGTGTAATTGAAAATAAAGTGTCCTGGAGAGAAATATTTTCTACAGTGTGAATTTTTTTTTCAACTTGGAGAGGATATTGTTGGTACTATTTAGAGGAGTAGGATTTGCATTATTTAAACTGTTGATAAGAACCAGCACTGTTGGGAAGAATGCCGTGAGTTCCACACAGCTGATTTGTTTGATCATGTTTTCTCTGTGTTTATTAGTGCTAAAGAGGATAAGAATGTCGGAAGTGTACTGATTATATTCTAAGGCTAGTAGTGATAATAAAAAGGAGGTTTATTCGTGAACGAGACAAAGTATGATAAAATGCTGGAATTGTTCGATGATGCTTAGGTTTTCAGACCTATAAAATTATGTCTGTTTAAAAAAACACCTTTGTTCAGAAATTTTAACAGGACAATGAACTAAAATTGAGTATCCAGAATACCTCCTAACCCCTTTTTCTTGTAAATTCTTTTATAATATTTGTGATAAGAAGTATATATTGGTCAAGTGAATTTTTTTTTTTTAATCTGTTTTCTTTTTTCTTCCCCTTACAGCCTGCTCAACCAGCTGATGAACCTGCAGAAAAGGCGGATGAACCGATGGAACATTAAGTTACAAACCAGTCTGTATGTGTATTATCAGATCTGTAGGAATGCAGGAGCACATACTGATGACCATAATCTATACTTTGAACCAAAAGATGCGTGGTGGTATTGCGGCTTGTTTAGGAATCAGTCCAGGCTTCTTGTTCCCAAGCAGCTTGTCAGAAACCATATAATGGTGTGAATTTTTCTTTGAGAGGGTCTATAAAATTTTCTAGAAAGCATAGTTATCTGTACTAATGTTTTTATATGAAGAACATACTGTCTTTGTGCTTGTAAAAACAACTGTGAAATAAAATTGTTTCACCTGCCTGTGTATTGGGGTTTTGTTTGTTTTTTAAATAGCTTCAACTATAAATAGTAATGAGATTACAATTGGTCATTTGCCATGTTTGCCAAATTAATTTGCCTTATGTTTAGTGATGGGGGAAAATAGTACCTCTTATCTATCACAGCCTTATACCACTTCCCTATGTGTGGACTGGCTACATGAGAATCCATGGAGATTTAGTTGAGAATACAAGTTGCAGGGTTCTACCCTGGAGATCTTATTAAAACCTAAGAAACCACCACTTCCCAGCGACCATGGTAGCAAGGTTTTTAACAAATGAAGTTTTTCTTTACAACCAGCAGATGGCAGTAGTGATAGCTCTGGTCTCAGTGTAGGGAACTTTTGCAAAAATGACAAAAGGGAAATTTTAATCCCAAACTATCATTTCCTCTTATGTCCAGCTCCACTCTGGCGTCATCTTTAGACTGCTTTCCATTATTTTTGTGAGTGATGTATGCAGATATTGCAGAACAATTTTTATCTTAGGCCATGCAAAATGAAATTTGAGGAAATCTGATTTACAAAACAAAACACTCCAAAATTTTGCTGCTAAGAAACCTTGAGGAGTTTTTTATTTCCTGAGATTCCTATTTTTCTAGAGAGGAGCAGTTGATTTATAGGTAGGGAACTTGGACTTTAGATCTAATTACTAATTAATTGCAGTTTGAATTATTGTGAAGGTTAAATGGGAGAATTTATGTGAAAACACCTTGTACACTCTAAAAATCATAAAATGTTCTTTTTTTTCCAAATTGCCCAAAAATTTATTTTTATTTTTTTAAAATATTTTATTTTTGGGGCACCTGGGTGGCTCAGTCGATTAATTGTCTGTCTGCCTTCAGCTCAGGTAGTGGTCCCAGTGTCCTGGGATTGAGACCCACGTGGTGCTCCCCGCTCAGCTGGGAGCCTGCTTCTCCCTCTCTCTGCCTGCCACTCTCCCTGCTTGTGTTCTCTCTCTTTCTCTCTATTAAATAAATAAAATCTTTTTAAAAAAATAATTTAAAAAATATTTTATTTTTAAGTAATCTCTACACCCAACATGGGGCTCGAACCTACAACCCCAAGACCAAGAGTCACTTGCTCCACTGACTGAGCCAGACAGGTGCCCCACAGATTGCCCAAAACTTTGAAAGTTTAGTAGATTTAAATCTCTGACTTCTTGAAGGTAAAGTGCTAAGAGAAACTCTGGCAACCTTGTTGAGAGAAAGACCTGATAAAATACAGGAATGTGTGAGGTGTTGGGTCTCTGTTCTGGAAGTAGCCTCAGGAGTCTGCCATTTGAGCTTGGGATGAGGCCACAAGGACCATGTGGCCATTTGACCTACCACAGAATAGCATTGAGCATGTGCAACTTCCACACACAAAGTGAATGAGAGGGAGTTGTCCCACCTGCCTTCAGACTCAATGGCTATTATAGTCTGGAGGAGGGAACATAAGTGGTAAATTTCATAATCTGCTCTTTAAAGTTTCAGGCAGGTCTTTCTTCCCTGCCTATCATTGTGTGAACCTCTGTCTTGTTGGGTGATTCTGTTGTTTAAAGATAATGTGTAACATTTTGTATCTGTACCTTAAGTGTAAACCAATTATTTGACTGGTACTCATCTGGGAAAAAAGTGTCATCTGTATTGTACTTCGGAGACAGTTTTAGTAATCTTTTTTTATTTTTATTTTTTAAGATTTTATTTATTTGAAACAGGGCGTGAGGGGAGAGGGCAGAAGGAGAGGAAAAAGCAAGCCCCGCTGAGCGTGGGGCCTGATGCAGGGCTCGGTGCCAAGACCCAGAGATCATGATCTGAGCCAAAAGCAGATGCCTAAGTGACTGAGCCACCCAGGTGCCCCTTAGTAATCTTTCTAATATGTGTGTTAGTCTTACACACTGATCTTCGAACTTCAAATCGTTTCCACCCCAATAAGATTCGATCAACTCCACTGTCTGTACAGAGTTCATTGTGATGCCTTTCCATTGTTGTTTTGTCTAATGTGTTATATTTATTGTTTAATCTGTGTTAAATAATTTTAAACAATAAAATTCCTAATAATATCCTCTCAAAAAACCTATCACTGATATAAAAATGATATTCAATTCACCTGGAATTTATTAGGCAGCTATAGTAGCAGCTTTGAAGATCTCATATGGTTAAAAAATAAGAGGCAGTAAAGTAGGTGACAATTCAAGTTCTAATACCAGCTTTCTCAATGTTTGACCATTTGATTTGAAGACAAGTTCCTTTTCTCTAGGCCTTGATTTCCTAGACACCTAAATTTTTATGATTCTTAGTATATGACAAGATTTTTGCTCTCAAATTTAAAAAGGATTCAATCTTTAAAAAAGGGAGATGGGGCACCTGGGTGGCTCCGTCAGTTAAGCATCTGTCTTTGGCTCTGGTCATGATCTTTATTTTTTAATTTTTTAAAAGATTTTTTTTATTTATTTGACAGAGAGAGAGGAAACACAAGCAGGGGGAGTGGGAGAGGGGAGAAGCAGGCTTCCCGCCGAGCAGGGAGCCTGATGCGGGGCTCGATCCCAGGACTCTGGGATCATGACCTGAGCCGAAGGCAGACGCTTAACCAACTGAGCCACCCAGACGCCCCTAAATAAAATCTTTAAGAAAAAAAAAAAGGCATTCAAAATGAGGGGTGCCTAGGTGGCTCAGTCGGACTCTTGGTTTCGGCTCAGATCATGATCTCAGGGTCATGAGTTTGAATTCCAAGTGGGGCTCCCCGCTCAGCGGAGAGTCTGCTTCAGATCCTCTTCCTCTGCCCCTCCCGTGCTTTTCTCACGAGTTCGCTCTCTCTCTCTCTCTCAAATTTAAAAAAAAAAAAAAAGCATTCAGAATGATACAATTACATACTGAATAAAAACAAGACCCATGGGGAGCCTGGCTGGCGCAGTCGTTAAGCGTTTGCCTTCGGCTCAGGGCATGATCCCAGCATTCTGGGATGGAGTCCCACATCAGGCTCCTCCGCTAGGAGCCTGCTTCTTCCTCTCCCACTCCCCCTGCTTGTGTTCCCTCTCTCGCTGGCTGTCTCTCTGTCACATAAATAAATAAAATCTTTAAAAAATAAATAAATAAATAAATAAATAAATAAATAAATAAATAAATAAATAAATAAAATAAAATCTTAAAAAAAAAAAAAAGACCCAAAACAAGGTGTATAAGTCATGAAGAAATCGGCTATATAAGGTCTTGATATCTATTGAACAAGATTTGTATTTAAGAATATACAACAATGTGGGGCACCTGGGTGGCTCGGTTGGTTAAGCATCTGCCTTCCACTCAAATCATGGTCTCAGGGTCCTGGGATCAAGACCCCCATCGGACTCCCTGCTCAGTGGGGAGCCTGCTTCTCCTCCCTCTGCCTCTCCTCCTGCTTGTGCACTCTCTCTCTGTGTCAAATAAATAAGATCTTAAAAATATATATATATAAAACAATGCATATACACCGCCAATGACATTTTAAGCGCAGACCTAAAATGAAGTTTTATAAAACACATTATGTTTTCTTGTCTTCTTTTCATATTTAATAGTCTCCTTAATGACTTGGTCATGATAAGCCTTCAAATTTTCTTCTGTAACACAGTGAGCCTCCAGAGAAATTGAAGTGGGTGTGGTTGGTCCTACACTGTGGTGGCTCTAAACTGCTGAGCTTTCTTATTGCTAAGTCTAGTTTTTATGCTTTGAGGGGCCTCATTTCATGCCAACAGATTGTCACTTCTTGATGAGTGGGCTTGGAAACCAGATACTGTTCTTGTAAAAATTTCATGTTAAACACCAATACACAGAAGTGAAACAACCTGTTGTATACACATCTTGGCTTGATCTCAAGGGAATTATGTTGCAAGAAAAAACAATCTCAATGGTTACGTCATACAGTTCATATACATTTCATCCTTGAAATGACAAAATTACAGAGATACGGACAACAGGTTAGAAGTTGCCAGGGGTTAAGGAGGGAAGTGGCTGTGACTATAACTGGATAGCAGGAGGGATCCTTAAAATTGTTCTGTATCATGCCTGGTGGGGGTCACACAAATCTAAACAGGGTAAAATTGCCTGAAACTAAATACATAAGTGAGTCATGTAAAACTGGTGAATCTGAATGAGGAGTAAATTATATCAATGTCAATTTCCTGGATTTGATATTGAACTATATGCAAAATGTTACCACTGGGAGAAACTAGGGGAAGAGTATATGGATCTCTGTATTTAGGTCACTCTGCAATTATCTCAAGATAAAAAGGTTTTAAAAAAAAATCAGTACAGGAACTCCTGGGTGGCTCAGTTGGTTAAGCATCTGCATTCAACTCAGGTCATGATCCCAGGCTCCTGGGATCAGGCTGCACATCAGGCTCCCTGCTCGCTGGGTTGCCTGCTTCTCCTTCTCCCTCGGCCACTCCCCCTGCTTATGTGCTCTCTCTCTCTCTCTCAAATAAATAAATAAAATATTCTAAAAAATCAATACATAGGATTTAAAGAACATTCTTAGAAAGTGCTGTGAACAGGGGTGCCTGGGTGGCTCAGTCAGTTAAATGTCTGCCTTCATCTCAGGTCATGAACCCAGGGTCCTGGGATGGACCCCGAGTCCCCATGCTCAGTAGGGAGACTACTTCTCCCTCTCCCTCTGTCGCTCCCCCTGCTTGTGCTCTCTCTCCCTCTGTCAAATAAATAAATCTTAAAAAAAAAAAAAAAGGCTGTAAACACATGGCCTTTGTGATATATTTTGGGTGCTCAAAGAATTTATATTTTGCTTGATGGTTCTAAAAAGAAGAAATCTCAAATAGCTGGATTCTAGATACATGAGACAATATTGTCTATCTTCCTAACGGAAGTGTACCTGTGAAGGATGAGTTCTGTCAGATGTCTTTTATTCACAGGATTTTGCTCAAAGTTTCAAAAAAAATGTTTTTAATAATAATTGGCCAGAAAACTTTTTGAGGGGGAGGTACTGCGTGGGGGCGTATGGAACCTCATACGAGCAATACCGAAGGTGCTATATGGCTAATAGCAGCTGTTAGCAATTGGGTTTTTGGAGAAAGGTAAAATCCTCTCAAACAGTGACTGTCAATCTTCCTTTATGGAAAAAAAAAAAAAAGAGTTCATCTCTTGGGTGCTCAGAAAGGATCGTGAAAGGGACCATTACGAAATAAAGTGCGACTTCGATGTCCCAGCAACCCCAGCCTAACTGCAAAGGCAGAGATTGAGACTACTGGAGACGTTAAGAACTGAAATGGCGCTTCATAGAATCTAGCCTCACTTATTAGAAGAACTGAAGTGACTTTCCCAAATAGTAACTAGTTACCTTCCCTGTTTATTAGTGAGTGACCTAGAAAAGGGCTTCCAGCTCGCAGTCTACCGCTCTTTCCCATACCACGGCTCTTATAAAACGGCTTTCCTTCTTGCTGAGCATTTCCTCTCTCGGCTGTTGTAGTTCCTGGAAGAGGAAACAATTTCTAGGAAGCATTTAAATGACCACAGCGCTTAATTCAGCGCTTGGCTTGCAGGAAAAGCTTAATGCTTTCCCAGACCCCCCTGCCGCCTAAAACAACCATGGACTAGAAGCAAGAAACTTGCAGCATTCTTGCAGAGCGCAGGCGCAGGACGGAGAAGGCTTGTCCTCTCTGACTTGCCGTAGGGGCTAGGTGGCTTGGCCTCGTCACCCCACCCCCTTCCACGTCAGCCAAGGACTGTGCGGAGCAGCGGCTGCTGCTGCGGGTTGGAGCCGGAGTCCACGGTCCCACCGTTGCCGTAGCTGCCGCGCTTTGGAGCCAGGTAGCCGGCCAAAAGCCCCCAATCCCGGAGGCGTGCTGGGCTGGGCTGAATCGAAGGAACTGGCTCTCCAGCGGGAAGATGCGGAAGGGGAGCGACTAGGCCGCTCGCGTCTGGGCCTGACAAAGTGCAACGGGAGGCTGGGAAGCCCTGGGCCGGACGCCCCTTCCCGGTCTTGCGTACTGGCCGGGGGTCTAATCCCTTCCAGGGCCCCGGGGCTCACCATTCCGGGCCGGGGGCTGCTTTGCTGGAGGAAGGGAAGGGGGTGGGGGTGCAGCGCACTGATTGACCCATCGACACACAGTCGTGTCCACCCATGAACGCGAGAAAACGTTTTAAGGTTTTTAGCTGAGTATTCGTGCACAGGATCTCTTAACTTGAGCAGTTCAGATTATGTATTACGTTTAAAAATCATTGTTCTGTTACAAGATTGGGCGGGACTGGGGGACTGTCACTGTATTGTGGGCCTTAGCAGTACTGCATTCTCAAGCCCTGGGCGGGGTTGTGGGGTGGGAGATAATATACCTAAGACCGAGGCAGACAAGCGTGTCTTTTATTATATTAGGCATTATTTTTATGGGACACAGTTTAAATTGACCCTACTCATTAGCCAAACTGAATGAAATTTAGACAGTAAAGATCACGATAGTTACTGGTTGTGTTTTTGGTTTTGGTTTTTTTACTTGTAATGATGTCCCTGTATTTTTCTAGATTTTCTGGCACCTATCATCCTTCAGTCTTCTAACGAGGTTTGATTATATCAGGAAACCATGACGGCTGCCGAGAACGTGTGCTATACGTTAATTAACGTGCCCATGGATTCAGAACCACCATCTGAAATTAGCTTAAAAAATGATCTAGGTAAACTCTGATAATAGTTTGAAAAGTAAATGGAGAAAAAATGAAAATAAAAAGCTCATTTCCATTCCAAGTTTCTTTGTAATTAGAAGTACTTAATTTTTGTCTAAATACTATATTTTAGGATCTCTTCAGTAGAACTTTGGTCTTATTAAAAATAAAAACTTGGGGCGCCTGGGTGGCTCAGTTGGTTAAGCTTCTGCCTTCCGCTCAGGTCATGATCCCAGGTCCTGGGATTGAGCCCCACTTCAGGCTCCCTGCTCAGTGGGGAGTCTGCTGCTCCTTCTGTCCCTCCCCTCATGCTCTCTCTGGCTCTCTCTCTCTCAAATAAATAAATAAAAACTAGAAAAAGAAAAAAGAAAACTTGTTACATTTAGACTTGCAATATTGGTTTTTGGAAATAAAACAACATTTCAGCTTAGTAAGGTTAAAGAAATATAATAGTTGTTAGATATTCCTCAAAATAACATAACGGCTTATATAGTTTACTATGTTATGCTTAAGTGTAGCTGACAGTTTTCTGTAGGTAACGGGTTGAGAATGTGTATTTGAATGTCTCAGTTCCTTTGTGCACTTAACTTCGTATTATTTAGCTTGTAAAACCAAAAGAACTTTGTTCTTTGGGTTTGCCACCTATTGAACTAATGAAGTCAACCCTGGAATACACGTGTGTTTTCCAGAAAGTGTTAAGCTTTTAGAGTATTTGAGAAGAAAACAAGTATATTTCTGGATTTTAAAAGTATATACTCTGTATCCTTTCTGTGAGTAATTCTGTGAAAAACATTTTTTTTCAGAGTAATGCACATTCCAAAATAATGATTCTTGTTTCATTGAATTACTAAAAATAAGTTTAACTTAAACTGGCAACTACTATTTAAAACAAAGAACAGCGAAAATTATGCTTCAGATCTTGAAAGTATCTTTTAGAAGGTAGTTTGCCATTTGAAAGGAGACAATATTTTACTTGCCTATTCCCACCTCTTAGTCAGCAGTAATGGAATATCTCTTGACTTTAGGCTACCTAATACTAGGTTTCTACTAAGATTTGTTTTTAGAGAAAGAAAAAGAAACGTTTCTTTATGGCACTTAACCCTATACCCCTATATACAAAAGCCACAGATAGTTCTTTTTTTTTTTTTCATGTTTATGTATGATAGAATGGAATGCACATTAATGAATAAACTTTCATAACTATATTTTTTCTTATAATTTAAAAGTTTTCGGGCACTTGGCTGGCTCAGTGGGTAGAGCATGCACTCTTGATTTCAGGATCTTAAGTTCAAGCCTGGTGTTGGGCATAGAGCTTACTTAAAAAAAAAAGTTTTCACTTTTAGACCCCAAAATACTTAAGGCTACAGCTGGGAAGATAAAGAACAAAACCATGATTGTAACAATACCTTTTTCTTAATTACAGCTGCCTTAAGTGTCCTCCCTCTACCAAGAAATAAGTAATCTCAAATCCCAACTTTTATGTGTATTTTTTTACTGTATCTCGAAAGAATTGCGATGAGAAAAAGTTTAGAAGTAGTTTCCAATTTGAGTAACAAATCCTTTTTTGTTTGTGACATATTTACTTTACCTATACTTTTAGTCACTGGACATGAGTTCTGATGACTACATTACCTGGAGTAGGAAGTACTTGGTAGATTTTGGCAAATTGAATTAATATTTGAAATTTTCCATATTTTTAGTAGTGCTCATGGAAGAGAAGTTCTGAAAATTTTGAAGATGTAGGAAAAAATCCTTCACCTCAGTTTGAATTGTTGGAATAAATGGAAATTGGGGCTAAGGGGGCTTGAATTATAAATGGTACAGATTTTTGACAAGTTTTCTATGAAACTTCTAAAACTTTTTAACTTGTAGTTACAAGTGGAGCTTTATCCTGCTAAACCCGTAGGATTTGCTAATTTGGGAATAGTAGTCAAAAACTGGAACAAAAGAAGACATCGGCATTATAATGATACAGTTTTATGCCTTTTGGACTTTGTGTCCTTAATGCTATCAAACAGATTAGGGGGAGAAAAAACTTTTTTTTTTTTTTTATAAATATATTCAGAAAGGAAGCTCAGAACAAAGATAAGAAAACCTGTTTAGGCTCAGCAAATACAACTTCAGCCACTTAAAACTTTGCCTAATCTGTCTTATTATAGTTATTGCTATCGACTGCTGTCACCTTTCCTGATGCTTTGTTTTTGTTATCCTCCCAGACTTAAAAACTGAAGGTTTGCACAGATTGGTAGTTCATCATTTTACAGTTGTTGTTGCTGTTGTTTTTTAAGATTTTATATATTTATTTGAGAGAGAGAGAGAACATGTGCACAAGTAGGGGGAAGGGTGTGGGAGGAAAAGCAGACTCCTGGTGGAGCAGGGAGCCAGATGCATGGATTGATCCCAGGACTCTGGAATCTTGACCTGAGTCAAGGCAGACGCTTAACTAGCTGAGCCACCCCGGCACCCCCAGTTGTTTCTTTATTTGGTATGGCAATACCAATTTTTTTTTCATATGTGGTAGGAGATATAATACTCTGAATCAGGGAGAGATGCATGAGAAGGCGATGTGTTTTAAACAGAAATGTTGACCCTTGTGGAATAAATTTGGGAAGAACCCTTACCATGTTCTCAGTTGAACACAAATTGAGAACCTGAGAATATTCTCTATTCTGCAACAAGTGAAAATATCATACCAAGCTAGTAAAAGATATATACCCTTTGGGGGCTAGAAAGAGATTTTGATTTACCTATTACAATTCTTCCAAAGCTTAAATCCTTTCTGTAACTACCAGCTGGCCGTTCACAGTCTCTTGTCTCTTTGGCAATAACAAGGAACTCTTCATTTGATAGCCACTTAGCTTTAATTGTTGGAAATGTATTCCTAGTTCTATTTCTCATGATAACTCTAAGATTATTAAAAACTTCATCATCCCTCTTTGTCCTCCCCTCTCCTAGATATTTATTTTTGTGATCTAAGCAGTTGTAGTGGTGTGCTTGCCTCTTACATTCCTGCCTTTGAATTTTGGACACAAATATTTTTACCATTAATTCTTCAGTATGCAGTGATAATGATGAAATTATAGATTGTTTTGCTTAAAATAGTTTTTAGTGTAAATTGCTTTAAGCTAAGTAACAGTAAACTAGAATCTTAAATGTCATCCATCATTCTAAATAATAGCTACCCATCTACTACATTTTAATTTTCTTCCAGTTTTTTAGGTGATTTCTTAAGAAAGATTATGAAGTTTTGTAGTCTGTTCTATTTTTAGTATATGTGCTGCTGAAGCGAGCACTGAAGCTTTGTAGTCTGTATGGATTTTGGATTTAGTGTATTAGTTCCTAGCCTTTTTGAGTTTGAAGATCTGATGTTAAAAAAATGCCACTGATCCTTCTTCCCCTCATGATAGTGGCTGTAACTTCGATTGAGGAGATACACGACTGACTAAAAGCTATGTTGAATTCAGAAGCGCTTATTCTAACAGCATCTATTTACACTTTGAAAAATAGCTACTGTGTGTTTGAGACATGCATCATGTGGTATGCCTACAGATTCATGGCTTCTGCATTAACTGCATGGGTTAGGGGCCAGAGATCTAATCCAGTGCCTTCATGTTCTATGTAAAGTATCATGAGGTTCAGAGATAAATGACTTGTGTAAAGTCATTCAGCTTGTTCGTGGCAGAGCTAGGTTGAGAACCCTTGTCACTTCCTTTAGTGCCTTTATTACCATTACTGCTGATAAAGTAATAAGGGAAATGTTTTATTTTGTGAATTGTAAAATTATCTGAGGAATTTTCCTTTGAAATGATTGTGGTTTTTTTTGTTTTGTTTTGTTTTGTTTTTTTGAATCAGAAAAAGGAGATGTGAAGTCAAAGACTGAAGCTTTGAAGAAAGTAATCATTATGATTCTGAATGGTGAGAAGCTTCCTGGACTTCTAATGACCATCATCCGTTTTGTGCTACCTCTTCAGGATCATACCATCAAAAAATTACTTCTGGTATTTTGGGAAATTGTTCCTAAAACAACTCCAGATGGGAGACTTTTACATGAAATGATCCTTGTATGTGATGCATACAGAAAGGTAAACCAAACCATGGTTATTTCTGAATATTGCTTTGATTTAAGTTGTAAAATTGGTGTAATGGGATTTGTTTTAATTTTTAAAATTAAATCTTAGATAAGATCTAAGTTATCGATAATTGGAACTGAAGTTGTAAAAAGTTATTGTAAAAAGTTTTATTGTTATTTCTTTGCACATTTTACATGCATTTTTATGTTACTAATAAAAAAACCCAGTGACACTTAGAATATGAGACATTGGTGTGATAATTAAAAATTTTTGACAGGAATCCGAAGGAAATTGTCTGATAATTTAGATCTTTTTCCACAAACCTACTTTCTTATTTTTTTCCATGGGAAATTTTGCACTTAATTGTGTGTTGTTTTGTAAAATGCTGGAACTCAACATTTTGTATTTAAATTTTATCAGGATCTTCAGCATCCTAATGAATTTATTCGAGGATCCACTCTTCGTTTTCTTTGCAAACTGAAAGAAGCAGAATTGCTAGAACCTTTAATGCCAGCTATCCGTGCTTGTTTGGAGCACCGACACAGCTATGTTAGAAGAAATGCTGTTTTGGCCATCTATACAATCTATAGGTAAATAAAGATACTCCTGTGGCTTCGTTTTGTGAGGATTATTTAGTCTTTCAGACTAGAGGTTCCACAGCACTTCCTTGCAGATTGTATGTAGCTTGCAGATAATGTTTTGTTTGACCTGAATGATATTTTTTTTTCTTATTATTATTTTGTCAACATTGAAAAGATCTGGCAACCCTGGGTCCTAGTTTCTGCATGACAACACTATGCTGAAGTTAACAGTAGCTCCCTTTAAATAAGTTGTACACTTTCCAGTTTACAGCGCCTATCATTCTCAATTGTAGTACTTCAGCCCATTTAATTAGTTAACTTGCTTAGTCCCTGTAGGTTTTGAGGTTTTTTTTTTTTTAAAGATTTTATTTATTTATTCGACAGAGATAGAGACAGCCAGCGAGAGAGGGAACACAAGCAGGAGGAGTGGGAGAGGAAGAAGCAGGCTCATGCGGAAGAGCCTGATGTGGGGCTCGATCCCATAATGCCGGGATCACGCCCTGAGCCAAAGGCAGGCGCTTAACCGCTGTGCCACCCAGGCGCCCCAGGTTTTGAGGTTTTGACCCTGTTTTTGAATTCCCTTTATGTGGAATGTGGGTCTTGTCTTTTTACCCTCGGAAGCCTTAAGGAGGAAACTTTTTAATGAGAAAGGTTGCAGTTCTCAACTGATTCCTGTTCTTGGAAAGCTGAAGATTTGGGGCTTTAAAAATGATTCAGAGAACCAGTTAGATAAGGCTAGAATACTTGGTTTTTATAATCGCCGGTGTCAGTCCATTTAGACATAGGATGTACACTTTTATAAATATCTTTGTACTTTAAGAGTTGATTGTTCTATTTCACAGTTCTCTTATTGTTACATTAGATTTTGTTATCTGTTGGGAAAGTGGTATTCTGGTTAATAATGTAGAGTTCTTAGAAAGTTATCATACAGACTACACAAATTTAAGAACTTAAACTAGACTGCATACACAAAAATTATGACATTTATAAGACAGTGGGAAATTTGAACACTGTATATGATGATATTAAGGAATTTTAAGTTTTTTAAGGTATGATAATGGTATTATGATTTGTTTTAAGAAGAAAGAATCCTCAATTATAATATGCCAATATATTTATAGAAGAAGTGGTAAGTGGTCTGGGATCTGCTTCAAAATAGTATGGGAGGAGAAAAAGTGGGCAGGGGTATAGGTGAAACAAAATTGGCCATGAATTATCAATTGTTGAAGTCAGGTGACGGTTTTTAAGCTGGTGTTCATTATTCTGTAACTACAAATACTTAAAAATTTCCTGTATAGGAAGTAAGTTAGCAAGTAAGTGAATATGTAAATATAATGCATAATTAATACAACTCAAAGGACTATTTTTACTCCTGATAATTCTTAATGAAGAATCTTTTAGTACCTTGAGATTGTTATCATGAGCATTGATATTATATTCCTAAAGTGTATGCAAGACAATTATTAGAGATATTCTAGTGAAAGATAGCATGTGGAAGAGGTCAGCTTTTTCTTTATTAAACTAGAAAACATATAATTTAATAATTTAATAGGTGAAGATGTAAGTTTATGATTCCTACCGACAGTTCTAAATGACTTAAGGTTTCAAAAAGCAAAACAATTGACAGTGTTATAAAGCTTGATAAAGATTAATTTTAGTAATGTCCAGGGAGTTACTAAAATAACGAAGTAGGTTTTTATTAAATATGAATTTTACCTGTTTTATTTCAAGGAATTTTGAACATCTTATACCTGATGCTCCTGAACTGATACATGATTTTCTGGTGAATGAGAAGGATGCAAGTTGCAAAAGGAATGCATTTATGATGCTAATTCATGCAGATCAGGTGAAGTACTTTTCCAAAAATTTATTTATTTATTTATTTGACAGAGAGAGACAGCGGGAGATGGAACATAAGCAGGGCGAGTGGGAGAGGGAGAAGCTTCCCTCTGAGCAGGGAGCCTGACTTGGGCCTCGATCCCAGGACCCTGGGAACATGACCTGAACCCAAGGCAGACGTTTAACGACTGAGCCATCCAGGTGCCCCTGGAGTACTTTTTAAAAAATACTTTTATGACTGTGTTCAAATGAGAATTAAAAGTATTTACATAGGTCTAGTCAAGTTTTTAGTCAGTGATTTTATTTATAGTACAAGTGTTTGTATATTTTGGATTTTTTTAGATTTTTGAACTTAATTTGTATAAGATATTTTTTTCTTAATCCTTCTCAAGACAGTTGCTTATGTATATACTTTATTTTTAGTAAACATCTGAGAGATATTTATTAATAGCCACTTGACAGTTTTTCCAGATTGAAATTATTATGGCTGTCTACAGCCATACCACCCTGAATGCACCTGATCTCATCTGAAATTATTATGGCCATTTTTTGTAACATTCTCTTTTGGGGTTTAAACCTGTTTTTCCTTCTGTTGGTATAGATATAAAATTGTTTAATAGAGAAAAGTAGTAGCTTTGTATAGGGTTCACCTTGAGCCATGTCTGTGAAAGAAGCACGGTCTTCAGTGTAGATGTGTATCCTTACTAGGCTCGTCAAATTTCATAAGCTGTTGTCAACTCTACATCCCGCTCTGCTGGTACTTAAAGTGTATGGATCAGCTGGAAGGGTTAGCAGTGACTCTGCATGCTTTGGTGGCATCTAATTTGGAATTTTTGCTATCCAGAATTCTCAACATGTGGGAAATAATATGCGTGAAGACAAAGATATCGAATCTATCCATATCCCTGAAATCTAGATGCTGTCATCTTATCTTTGTGAATAAGATTATAAGAAAGCTGCCTATTTGGGCCAGAATGTTTTGTCCTCTAGTACAGTTGGTTTTATTGACCTCTATATTTGGTGTTATGCTGTTTACCTAGAAGGGGGGCATAATCAGAAAAAGTTCAGTAAAATTTCCTGATACTTTTGCTGTAGAGATATTGTTGAGATCATAGTTTTCTGTATCAGCATTCAGTATATGAAAATCCTGAGATTTTTCTTTTAAGTCTTAGAAGTAGGAATAACCATAAGTACCTGGTTTGTTTTGATTTTATGGGTACCCTAAATCATGTAACATAGTGTTTTTCTCCTCAGTGTAGCTGCTAGAAAATTCAGACCCCAGATTTATGGCCCATTTGTAGGAAACGTATTGGATTTATTTCTTATATGTATGTGTTAACCTTGTTTTTTCCCCTTCATTTAATTTTTCTTTGCCCTGATTTCATTTGTTCTATATTCAGTTGTGTGTGTTTTTTTAAGGTTGCATTGATTAAGTCCTTTTATTAAATGAGATGGAATTTGATAAATATATTTTTATTTTGTTAGGATCGAGCTTTGGATTACCTAAGTACTTGCATTGATCAAGTTCAAACATTTGGAGACATTCTTCAATTGGTTATTGTTGAACTAATTTATAAGGTAAGACTAATCGATAGTGGGTAAAATACACTAAGAGTTTTAGACAAAGTTAAGTTGTCTCTTTCTGGAATGTTGCTTAATTGCTGGGATAATATGTTTTAGTAGTAGAAATATTTTATAGCACAGTCTTTTTTTTCTTTTTCCTTTGGTTTATTCTGTTTTCCAAGCACTTCCAATTTTTCTAACCTCCTTAAAGAATTGTGTCAATGGCTTGACCCAGTACAGCAGCACAGAAATCATCATGCATTGTTCAGTAACTGAATAGATTATGAATCAGGCTTTGGAATAAAATTCAAGATCTTTTCTTGAGTACACACCAGACTACTTTGGTAATCTAAAAACAAATCAGAAAAGCTTTAAATATTTTCTGTCTTCCCTGTTTGTAAAAGAATAGAGACACTTTAAGTATGTCAATATGACATTGTCAGCCATTGGCCAATAGAAAGTCTAAAACTAGATAAGAGATTTGGGTTTTAAAATGAAGTGCTTTATTGGCAACATTTAAATTTGATATATTATTTGAAAGAATTGATTGCATCTTAATGTTCTGATAAAAGGTAAATAACATCCAATTTTGCTATTGATACCATTGGAGGCCAACAAAAATATTCATCAGGAATGCCTTTACTAAATAGGATAACATTGACAAAGTACCCCCAGCAGACATTGCTGATTACAGTTGTCTTTGATTCTGAAAGAAAAGGGCCCCTTTCAACACAAGGTACCAGTCATTTGGATTTGGCATTTAAGATGAAACCAGAATTATAAATATATAGTTCCTTTTAATTCATTGTATGGTTCCATTTAATTCATTGTATGCTCTCCAAAATAAGGATTCTCTGCTATTCAGAGACTTCTTTGTCTAGCAGGATCCAGATTATAGTGAGAGGGAATAGCTTTTGAGTCATGCCTGAATGAGAGAGATTTGGCTGTATATATTGGAGGAAAATCTGACATAAAAACCAACTTCAGAAAAGAAAAAATAGAGAATATTTGCTTCATAGGTAAAGGTATTAAAATATATTTAGGTAAGCATAGAAAATTTTAGTTGTCTTCACAGTATGGGATATGTTCCAAATAAATAAGTAGTAGTACTTAGAAAGGGGTTATCTTTCTTGCTCTAAGAACAGGTATTTTCCTTTTATTAGCTATTGAGATTGGTATCCATCATGTTTCGCTTTTTGACATAAGATCCAGAATAAAAATTTAGGACCAAATTAAATATCATATCACAGTACCCATGTTAATACACTTGGTCCTTGATTTTGTTACTTAAATTTTCTTGTTCTATTTCACTTGTGTGTAGTATGCATATCTTTTATTATAAACCATTTGAAAATCTTTTGTGAAAGAGAATATTATGATTGAATGAATAAGTGAATGAGTAACTGCAACAATTGTCTGAAGCAAAACCTATTTCTTCCTGAAATTATCAGTCACAGTTCTCATCTCATGTTGGCTGACATCTATAAAAAAATCTGTTTGAAAGCTAGTGTCCCTGAAGTCAGTTGAAACCTAAATGTTTTCTTCTCCAGGTCTGTCATGCTAATCCATCAGAAAGGGCTCGTTTCATTCGCTGCATCTATAACTTATTACAGTCATCTAGCCCAGCTGTAAAATATGAAGCTGCCGGAACATTAGTGACCCTCTCTAGTGCACCTACTGCAATCAAGGTATTGCTTATTTCTTTTGGTGCCACTTAGATGATAGATATGCTGTCTTAGCACTTACAATTTTTTTATTTTTTAAAAGGTTTATTTATTCACTTGAGAGAGAGAGGGAGCGAGAATGGGGGGGAGGGATGGGGCAGAGGGAGAGAGAGAGAGAGAATCTCAAGCAGATTCTGCAGGACGTGTGGAAGCCAAAGCAGGGCTTGATCCCGGAACCCCAAGTTCACGACTTGAGCCGAAACTGAGAGTCAGACACTTAACTGACTGAGCCACCCAGGCGCCCCAGTGGTTAATGATTTAGTGGCATTGCAGTTTACTCTGTGATTACATGGCTTTACATGGCATAGAAATAACAATTTATAAATGTTGTGAAATTATTGGATTCCTTATATAGGCCAATCTTTTTTTCTTCCTTCCTGCTTTCATACATATACATGGGGAGAAAGAGAAAGAATACTAATATTTCTAGTTTCTGGAGAATTACACTGGTATTTTAAGATCTCTCCCCATACTTTAATTACGTTAAAACTTAGATCTGGGAAAATGAATTTTGGATCCTACATGATGGATCCTAAAAAAGATTACAGTGCATATTTTCAATAATGGAATGTTAGTTTTCTCGTCTTTAATTTACTATATCAAAACTGCATGAGAAACCCCTAATATAGTCAGAGAATGAACAGTTCTATAAAGCCAGCTTGTATGAATAGGAGACTCAATTGCTTTATCTGCCAATACTTAGAAAAAATTTTTTAACTTTTATTTTAAAATAATTTTAGACTTACAGAACAACAAAACAGCAAAAGTTGTAAAAATAGGACAAAGTTCTAATTACCCTTCACTGGCTCCCATAATGTTTGTGTCTTGCGTAGCAATTGTATAATTGTCAAAATTAAGAAATTACCATTGGAACAATATTGTTAAGTAAACTATGGATGTTATTTGAATTCCACCAATTTCATTACTAATCTCCTTTTTTTCTACCAGGATTCAATCCAGGATTGCACATTGCATTTAGTTGTCATGTGTTAGTGTCTTGCAGTCTGTGCCACTGTCTCAGGCCTTTTCTTGTTTTTCATGACCTTAACACTTTTGAAGAATACTGGGTCAATTTGTTTATAAAATGTCCCTCAAATTGAGTTTGTCTAATGTTTTCTCATAGTTAGATTGAGGTTATGCATTTTGCGGAAGAATACCATGGAAGTGATGAACCTTTCTCAGAGTATTGTGTCAAGGAGTGTACATGATGTTGGAATACTATTAGTGATGGTAACCTTGATGAGTCAATTAAGGTGATGCCTGCCAGATTTCTCCACTGTTGAGTTATGATTTTTCCATTTGTAATCAGTAAATAACATGGGAAGATACTTTGAACTGCTAATATCCTTTTTCTCCTCAAACTTATACCAACTAATTTTAGCATTTCTGTACAGCAGTTATTAATGTGATATTCTAATGGTGACTTTCTATTTCCCTCATTCTACATTTATTAACTGGATTTCTCCAAAGAAGAGCTGTACCTTTTCCTCCCACCCTCTCCCTTCTTTCTTTCTTCATATCAGTATGGCTATTTTATTCTGTGTATTATAATCATTATCATTACTTGTTTCATCGATAAAATTGTTCCAGTTTTGGCCGTTGGGAGCTCTTTGAGGTTTGCTCCTTTGTCCTCTACTTTTAGTGAGTCAGGGTCGTTTTATAATCTTGATTTTTCTGTCCTGTAATGCAGGTGTGTTAGACTTTGCACCTAAACTAAAACATACTCAGTAGCTATATTTTGGGGGGATACTCTGTCTGCTTTTTTGCCTTGTTCCTTAGTTTCTTTTTTTTTTTTTTTAAAGATTTTATTTATTTATTTTGACAGAGAGAGACAGCCAGCGAGAGAGGGAACACAAGCAGGGGGAGTGGGAGAGGAAGAAGCAGGCTCCCAGCGGAGGAGCCCGATGTGGGGCTCGATCCCATAACGCCGGGATCACGCCCTGAGCCGAAGGCAGACGCCTAACGACTGCGCCACCCAGGAGCCCTGTTCCTTAGTTTCAACCCTTAATTTTTGACCATTAGTATTTCTGCCTATAACAGCCCCTTTTCATCCTTTTAACTTGTGATTCTTCTTAACTTTTTTAAACTTGAGAAGAATGAGATTTATTAGAATTCAGGGAACTGAGGGACACATTCCTTTGGGAAAAATGCATAAACTTTCAGTGCAGGAGTAGTGAATGTATTTTGGCTTCTTTGGGGGCTTTTTTTTTTTTTTTTTCCTTATTTTCAGATTCTGTGTTTAAGGGGGACGAATGTGTTCCTAAAATGTTTCTTTTTTATATAGGCTGCTGCTCAGTGTTACATTGATTTAATTATTAAGGAGAGTGACAACAACGTCAAGCTCATAGTTCTGGATCGATTGATAGAATTAAAAGAGCATCCCGCTCATGAACGAGTACTACAGGTAAATGTTATCTGAAAGAGAGAAATCCTAGATAAAATCTTTTTCAAATTCTGGTGACGCTCAAGCCTTGCTGTCTTGGTTAACTTAAATTCTTGGAGACTGGGCAGTTTAAATTTTTAGTCAACGAAGGTGTACCTCTTGAATACCATAGCCTTTTGGGGTATTGTCTTTGCCATAAAAATATTTCTAAGATGAATTAATATGTTATATCTTTTCTATTTGTACTGCATTTGCTATTCTTAACAACGGAGATACATTCATTTTAATTTGAATATAATTTATAGTTTTTGAAAAATACGCCAACTGATTGAGAAGAAAAGATGGTTGAATTCTGTGGAATTATCAGCATGCCTATGTAATCTGTGAGAATAATGATTGTTATAAAAATAAATCCCCATGACAGTTAAATTCAGTGCTATTCTGGATCAGAGCAGCAACAAAAATTTGCTATACAGGACATTATTGGGACAGTTGGAGAAATGTGAATTATAGATTGTATATTAGGTAATGTCATTGTTACCAATGTTCTCTGAATTTGATCATTGTATTGTGGTTATATGAGTTTGTCCTTATTCTTGGGAAGTGTACACTAAAATGTTTAGGTGTAGCAAGAGTGGGCTAAACTATATGTGGCAAAATATTAACAACTGGTGAATATAAGTGAAAGTTATATAGGAAATAATTTTTAGAACATTTTTATCGGTGAAATTTTTTTTAAATAAAGTTTTAAAGAAGTAAAATCATTTGTAAATTAGTTTTGCTGTATTTTAAAATCTTTATCTGCCATAGTGTTGTTTAAAGTATGTGTCATTAAGACATTACATTTTCCTGCAGAGCAAAAACAACATTATCACACCTTAATGAAATTAATAGTTTCTTAATGTTATCCAATACCAACTCCAAAATCAGATTTTCCCAGATGTCCCTGAAATACCCTTTTTGTTTGGCTTGTTTAATTCATGACCGTATGTCTTACCTGATTGTCCTTGATGTTTCAATTGGAGCAGTATTCTTTTTCATGATATGGGCTTGTTGAAGAGACCAGACCAATTGTCCTGGAAGGTGCCTCTCCTCATAGATACGTCCAATTACTTTCTGGTGGTGTCATTTAGTTTGTTTCTCTGACTTCTGAATTTTCTGTAAACTCTGAGTTTGACCTAAAGCTTGATAGAGTCACAGTGAACATTTGCAGTTTGAATGCATCATATATGATATTATATACTTCATATTGCATTACATCAGGATACCCAAAATATCTGGTTCTTCCACCACCACTGATTTTATTATTAATGAAAGAATTAAGGTTATCATGGTCAGAACCCTCCGTTCTGTGGTTAAGATTTTTTCCTCTTAATATTGGTCTTGATTCTGGATATTTTGTTCTTTCTCAGGATCTGGTTATGGACATCCTGAGAGTATTGAGCACGCCAGACTTAGAAGTACGCAAGAAGACCCTGCAGTTAGCACTGGATCTCGTCTCTTCTAGGAATGTTGAAGAGGTAAAACTCTGACAGCACTGTTGTAAGCTGTCAGGCCAAACATGGTGTAATTCCCACTTATTTTTACTTTGTTCTCTAGTTGGTTATTGTTCTGAAGAAGGAAGTGATTAAAACAAATAATGTGTCGGAGCATGAAGATACCGACAAATACAGACAACTCCTTGTGAGAACATTGCATTCCTGTTCTGTCCGATTTCCAGATATGGCTGCAAACGTTATTCCTGTGGTATGTAATTCTGATGACTTTAATTTTGGAATTCTTTAAAAGAATAGAAAGTTTTAGTTATTTAGCAGTTAAACTGTCTTGTAGAATCACTGACTCTGTTGTCAGAAGTGATCTTTCTGTTCACCCTTGAGCTCAGAAGGATAGGGAATCTGACTTCTTTCTCTTACATCTTCATCAAAAAAAGTAAACACAGGGGTGCCTGGGTGGCACAGTGGTTAAGCGTCTGCCTTCGGCTCAGAGCGTGATCCCAGCGTTCTGGGATCGAGCCCCACATCAGGCTCCTCCTCTAGGAGCCTGCTTCTTCCTCTCCCACTCCTCCTGCTTGTGTTCCCTCTCTCGCTGGCCGTCTCTATCTCTGTCGAATAAATAAATAAAATAAAAAAAAAAAAGTAAACACAAAAACACAGTCACAAAAATATCTCCACATATTATTACAACTGATGTTTGTTACAGTTACCTATTATAAAATTATGCTGTATATATATATTCAGTAGCACAAATAAATATTTCTTTCAAATAGTTTTACCTCTTAAAAGTTGAAGGATTTAGTTATAGGAAAAATATATGTACCTAGAATCATTGGCTTCTGTCACTGTCAGGTAAATGAGATATGTTATTGTAATTTGAAATTTTGTCTTTGAATTCCAGATTTTCTCTGAAATGATTCAACTTTTAGTTACAACTTAGGAGTAGCCAGTTAATTTATTTTGAGTTGTGTATTTCCAGCTTTTGTTTTATAGTGAGTTTTTTGTAGTAAACCTGGCTACACAAAACCCAGTAAAGACATTGTTACTTTGTTTACATAGCAGTGCTTGTCTCTCAACTTACATTTTGTTACATGTTATAAAATTATTATAGTCTTTGTAAATTTGTTTATCTTTCTGAAAGTTACATAATTTATGGGGCGCCTGGGTGGCTCAGTTGGTTAGGTGTCCGACTCTTGATTTCGGCTCATGTCATGATCTCAGGGTCATGAGATCGAGTCCCGTGTCGGACTCAGTGCTCAGTGTGGAGTCTGCTTGAGATTCTCTCTCTCCCTCTTCCTCTGCCCCTCCCCCGACTTCTGTGCATATGTGTGCTCTCGAGCTCTCTCAAATAAATAAATCTTTTAAAAAAATTATAAAACTTATCCTATTTTCCTTTTTTTCCCTTTCAGTTAATGGAATTTCTCAGTGACAATAATGAAGCAGCAGCTGCTGATGTCTTGGAGTTTGTTCGTGAAGCCATTCAGCGCTTTGATAACCTGAGAATGCTTATTGTTGAGAAGATGCTTGAAGTCTTTCATGCTATTAAATCTGTCAAGTAAGTTTAAAATCTGTTTAAATGTAAGGTCAGGCAAGCATTTTACCAGTTTCTATCTTTAAAGGGTCAGTTGATAGAAAATATAAAGGAGAAGAAATGAATCAAGATACTAAAGCCAGTATAATAAGCATCCCATCACCCCACCCTTAGTAATTCCATAATCTGTGGGCAAACATTTGTTTTGTAGGTGTGATTTAGCTAGGTTTCTCTATCCTTATTTCCATTTTTTTTTTAAGGATTTTATTTATTTATTTGAGAGAGACAGAGATAGTGAGAGAGAGCATGAGTGGGGAGGAGAGGGAGAAGCAGGCCCCCCACTGAGCAGGGAGCCTGATGCATGGGGCTTGATGCCAGGATCCTGGGATCACGACCTGAGCCGGAGGCAGACGCTTAACCGACCAAGCCACCCAGGCTCCCCTCCTTATTTCCTCTAAAACGTGGTGAATCCTCAAGTGACTAAGGAACATATTTTTAAAGGGTATCACTTTTTGGATACCATTATTTATATCCCCCATTAGTATTTATTAAAGTGAGGGATTGAAAATGCTGCTTAAATCTGACATAATGCATTTTTGCCTTAAATAGTCTCTGCTACTGAGAAAGGACTATTGAATCCAAATTTTGCTTCATTTAAAGCATCTAATGGATAGAGTGTAATAGACTTGCATTATATCTGCGTTGGATAGGAAAGAAAGGACCACTGTAAAATTGTTTTTATGATACAAAGTATTGATATTTATGAAAGTGAGAAAGATTTACTTTCTTCGTGGGAAAAAAAAAATCATACCGAAGTTTTGCCTTTAATGGCCATCATCTCTTAGAGCTTAGTTTCTAAAATGTTTTCTGAATAAATTTGATGAAAATCTTAAGGAAAAGATAACTAAAGACTTTATTCAGTTTAACATTCTTAACTAGAGAATTGTTGCTTTCTTTATGTTTTTGGAGTTTTTAAATTACTGATCCTTTGCACTCCTTCCTTATCCATTGTTCTTTTCAGCATCTTGCCTTTTCTTTTCAGTGACTATACTTTTTACATCAAAGTTATACATTTTTTGTAGTAATAAATGATAAAATAAAATTTAACTCTGTCCTAAATGGAGGATAACACCTTTCTGGGAGACATTTTGTTATTTTTACTAATGAGTTTACCAGTTTTAAAATGTTCCTAATAATAATGGGTGAGGATACTTATTTTCCTTTTAATCCTTGTGATTTCTGGAGAGAATCAAACTTAGTGTCTTTGTTTTATTCTTCAGATTTCATCCATGGTCCCTTGGAACTGCATAATCTCGTTTTCTTGCTTGAGCTTAAATTCACAGAGAAAGTTCTCTGCTTTAAGATTTGTTGGCAACGTCAGTGTTTCAGAATTGTATTCTTCCCTTAGGATTTACCGAGGAGCATTATGGATCCTGGGAGAATACTGTAGTACCAAGGAAGACATTCAGAGTGTGATGACTGAGGTCCGCAGGTCCCTTGGAGAGGTAAGTTTTACTTTAGTAAATCTGACTTTTATGTGGTGGTTTGCTTTTGTGTTTTTACTTGTTGGAGTTGTGTTGGAGTTAAAAACACTAAAAACACTGAAAAATGTGTTTTAATTACCCAGATAATTAAAACTTAGAGGTTGTGGGAAATTAGGGGCATCCCTCTCCCCTGCATTGACCCATAACACCTGTTCTTTTGTCTGTTTTATTTACCCTTTCAGGTAAGATTTTATTTGAACAAAAGGTTATGTGTTTAAGAAAAAGGAAAAGACTTGTAAAACTCTGTGTTAGCCTGTATATTCTGAAAGAAGAATGCGAGTATTACAGGAACCATGCTGACATTAGACTATTTATGTACTAAAACTGTCAGTGTTTCCTCATCCAGACAACCATATGGTAGAATAGGAGAACAGTGCTTGTCAGGAAACCTGGGTTACAGTCTTGCTTCTGCCATTAATTAACTCTGGGACCTCAGATATAAATTTCTTAACCTGACTGGACTTCAGGTTTTTCACTTATGAAAAAAGGAATTGACCAATAATGATTGAAAACTCTTAGAGCTTTTAAGTTAGATGATTGGTATTAAGGAATAAATACATAGTAGCCATTTGGTTTTTTAAAAAGGTGGTTGATAAAGTTATTCTGTACACATATTATTTCATTTTAGAATAGGTGCTGTTTTGGTTAGTATTTCAGAAGAAGGGATAAGAGGAGTAAGTACATACTTAGTGAGTATGTACTTTCTCTTAGTCACTGTCTTAAGCATTTTCCTATTGAGTAACTTGTCTGAATAGATTTAAGATTTCCATTTAAGAGATAAAAAAAAAACTGAGTAGTTTAATTAACTTGCCCAGAACCATTCAACAAATAAGTGGCATCCAACTCCAAAGCCCCTGTTCATCCCACTATATCGACCCGGGAAGAAAAGAAAATGGAATGCCGAGTTGGAAAAATCCCATCAGGGGAATTGCCTTCTACATAGAAATGATTGAATATTTAAATACGATTTTGCTTGCTGTTTGATATTATTTCTAAATTGGTATTTCCAATTGATTTTTAGATCCCAATTGTAGAGTCAGAAATAAAGAAAGAAGCTGGCGAATTAAAACCTGAGGAAGAAATAACTGTGGGGCCAGTTCAGAAGTTGGTAACTGAGATGGGCACCTACGCAACTCAGAGTGCCCTTAGCAGTTCTCGACCCACAAAGAAAGAGGAAGAAAGGTAATCTGCAGCACCTGTGCCCTACCTTCTATACTTTCTAAATTATTACTCCTGAGTATAGAACAGTCAGATGATTTTTTTTTCTCCTATTTGCTTTTTTTGACTAAAATGGAAATCTTTGCCATTTAAGATACTTGAAAGGAGGGTGTTTAATTTCTCCCAAGAATTGTGTTGATGGTTTTAATCCTCTGCTCCTTAAAACTGTTTTCATTGAAATAACTGTTCCGTTTTAAATTATTTTACTCACATAGAAAATGCTAAGTGGAGGGGCACGTGGGTGGCTCAGTCAGTTAATCATCTGACTTTGGCTGAGGTCATGATCTCAGAGTCCTGGGATCGAGCGGCACGGCAGGTTCTCCAGTCAGCGGGGAGTCTGCCTCTCCCACTTTCTCTCCCTCTGCCCCTCTCCCTGTTTGTATGTGCTCTCTCTCTCTCTCAAATAAATAAATAAAATCCTAAAAAAAGATTTAAAGAAAATGCTAAGTAGAGGTTAACTGTGAATTTTGTTGCCTGTATTAGTACTTGGGAAACATATTTTGAAGATTTTCCACTTCTGATTGATGGAATAAAATTTTAGTATTTTTGCCTTATTTTGCTCTCCAGTTTTGTAATGAACATGATAAAAATAATGCCTGAAATTTTAATAGCTGCTTACTATATGCTAGGCATTGTACTAAGTAGTTTGTCTCTTGTAGTCTTAACAACTCGTTGAGATACAGTTTGTTATTATCCCCATTTTACGGAAGAGGAATTTGAGGGTTAGAAAGGTTTGTAACTTACCCATAGGGACACAATAAATAGGTAAGCTGGAATTTGAATGTAGTTCATTGACTCTAGTACATAACTCGGGATCATTTTCCCCTTCCATATTAACTTGGCTCTAGCTCTTTTGAAGATAAGTTGTAAAACCATGTATATTTTCCTTTTTCCATTCTAAAAGGTAAAGAGGGAGCTAATTGAGATCCTCTTCACTGGAGGGTGGCAGTGAGAGTGTTAAATAGGCTTATTTGAGTCACTTATGCAAAAGCTGTATGCTGCTTAAGAAGTGGTTGGGTTTCATTTTCCTTGATTTCTTTGCAGACCTCCCCTGAGAGGCTTCCTTCTGGATGGAGATTTCTTTGTTGCTGCCTCCCTTGCCACAACTCTGACCAAGATTGCCTTGCGCTACGTCGCTTTGGTTCAGGAGAAGAAAAAGCAAAATGTAAGTTCATTTATCCTTCATTTACCTAGCAAGTGTTGAGTGCCTACCATATGCATTGGACAGTGAAGGACCTAAAAGTGAATGCTGAAGTTCTTGTCATTAAAGAGCTGATGGTAATGGGGGAAATGGACATGGTAATATAATGTTATTGTAAAATTGACAAAGTAATACAATAATGTTACCTTGTGATTAGTCCACTGGAAGAGATGTAAGGGCTTATGAAGTCAGTCGTTTGCTTGCTAGGACCAGTCAAGGTCCAGAGAAGGAAAGACCTCTCTCTTAAGCATTTTCATCCAGTCAGTCATTGTCTTTTTTACCTTTTTTAAGAGAAATGTCTCTTAAATGTGTTTTCATCTCTACAGTTTATGCCTTCATCATAGCTTCTGACTCATCCTGACTGTACACTTATTTAAAGTAATACATTTCCATTCCCCCTAACCTTTTGTGCTATTGTCCTGCATTTTATTTCTCTGTGTCATGTTATCAACCCTAACATGCACTGCTGCTATTTTTGCTTTAAATAGTTAAGAATTATGTGTGTGTGTGTGTGTTTATATACATATATGTGCATCATTTATTTTTATTTTTTTACATTTCTTGTTTATCTAGTACTTGGCTGGGCTTGGGCATGAAGGGGGCATAATTAGTTGTAAGAAGTTGAGAGTTGGAAACAGGACGAAGTTCAATTACCTTTCTGGGTGACTTTTTTTTGGCATTTTTTTTCTTTATGATAAAATATACATAATGTAAAGTTTACCATTTTAACCATTTTTAAATGTGCCGTTCAGTGACATTAAGTACATTCATATTGTTGCGCAGCCATCACCACCCTCCATCTTCAGAACTTCTTCCATCATCCCAGATTGAAACTGTATCCAGTAAACAGTAACCCTCCCACAGTCTTTCCCCCAGTCCCTGGAAACCACCATTCTACTTTGTGCCTCTATGAATTTGCCTATTCTACATACCTCATATAAGTGGAATCATAAAAATTTCTCCTTTGCAGCTGGTTTATTTTGCTTAGCATAACATCGTCAAAGTTCATCCATATAGTAACATATATCAGAGTTTCTTTCCTTTTTAAGGCTGTATAACGTGCTGTTTTTGTTTATACATTCATCTGCTATAAATAGTTAATATTCTTCTAAAGTTTTTTTTAATGAGAAAAAAGTCTTATATTTACCCACATATTTATCATTTATGGTGCTTTTCATTCCTTTGTGTAAATTCAGATTTCCATGTGATATTTCCTTTCTGCCTAAAGAACTTGATCATTCTTATAACTCACGTTGTTGGTGATGAATTCTCTCAGCTTTCATTTGTCTGAAAAAATCTTTACTTTGCCTTTATTTAAAACAAATCTTTCTGTGGTAGAATTGTGAATGAGTTTGTTTTATTTTTGTTCATTTCTCTTTAATATTGTTAAAATAAGGAGTGCTATAATAAAAACTAATGAGAAAAAATCACTCATGGTTAGAGGACTGAAGTACAAATCTTATTAATATTGTAGTGGAGATAGAAACATTAAAAGATAGAATTACATTACCAAGTATGATAACAAAAATCCTTCCTTCCTCCAGAAAGAGTTTATTATAGCTTTTCTCTGTGAAATGCTTTTTTCCCCCAGTATTGATCATTCTCTGTTTTATAACACTGCAGTTTCACTTCACATTATAATGAACAGTCCCATGTTCCTCTTAGCCCTTCCTAATCCTAATATTTAATAGCTGTGTGATAGTCCATTAGATTCCTTCATTTACTTAAGCTCCTGTATAAATTATACATTTTCATTTTAGATTTGGAATTTTCAAAGGATTTTTTTTTATTACTTCCATCATGAAAGAAAATAGCCAATAAGTGAGATTTAGAGGGCCAAGTAAATTGTAAGGTGTATTAGCTCTTATCAATTTATTTTGATTTATGGCAACAATTTACTTTGTAATTATCTGTGGGCTATTTATTTAGGTTTTTGACACAGTGTAATTTTGCTTTTTAAGTCTCCAAAATTTTGTATCTCTGAGTCCAGTTTGATTTCCTTTCATGGAATAGCTGCTCAGTTCTGCAAATTGGGAGGCCATTTGAGCATTTGCTGATACCTGTTTAAGAGAACCAGGTTTCTAGTAACTGGTTCATGAAGTTTGCCATATATAGTAGAAGGCAGGAAGAAGTTGGGTTATCACCTCCCTGACTATCCTTCACTTACGCCTTTTCTAGAGTTTCCCTGCTTTTATATACCTTTTGGCTAAAGAATTTGCTTTAACTTTTTTTTTTTTAATAAGAGACTTTAAAAAAATTCTTTGAGAGCAAGTGAGGGGCGGGGAAGGAAGGGGCAGAGGTAGAGGGAGAAGCAGCTCCCTGCTGAGCAGGGAGCCCAACACGGTCTCGATCCCAGAACCCTGGCAGATGCTTAACCGACTGAGCCACCCAGGCACCCCTTGCTTTAACTTTTCTTACAGTGAGGTCTGTTGGCAGTAAATTTTCTTGGTTTTTGTTTGTCTGAAAAAGTTTATTTTTCCTTCATTTTAAAAAGATACCTTTGTGGATATAGAATTCTAAATTGACGGTTTTTTCCCTTTAGTTCTATCAAGAGGTTACTCCATTGTCTTCTGGCTTGCAGTTTACTAAAAAGATGTAGCTCCCAATATCTTCTGGCCTGCTCTCATTCTTATGCCTCTGTGTGGAATGTATCCTGTTTTCTCTGGCTAGTTTTAGATTTTCTCCCTATCATAGGTTTCAGTAATTTGATTAGGGTTTGCCTTGGTGTGGTTTTCTTCATGTTTCCTTTGTTGTGGTTCATTGAGCTTCTTGGATATGAAGGTTATAGTTTTCATTAAATTTGGGAACTTTTTGGCCACAATTTCTGTAGCTATTTTTTTCTGTCCCTTCGCCTTTCTTCTTCTGGAGACTGTATCCAGACTCAGGATTGTTACCCTCATTCCTCTGCTGGTTCATTCCCAGGCCTCTGGGAGTCTTTTCATGCACATGTGCAGATCAGCACTTAGCCAAAGACGGGTTGGCAAGGGTGTAGAGAGTATGTGTCGGGATAATTGTACATGACACTAAAAAAGCAAGTTGGAGTCACTTGTGGAAACCTTGAGTAGCAGGCTAGGTAGTATGGACTTCAACATGAAGGTTGTAGGAAGTCCCTGAAGGTACTTCCATGTAGAGTGAAGTGACTGGTGCACAAGAAGGATTAAGATAGCAGCAGCAGGTGATCACACTTTGCGCCACAATAATGGGGCAACCTGACATTATGTGCCTCCCAGTGCAATACAGTAAGAGATATAAAACATCACCTATCTGGTATTCTAACCAAAAGTGGGGGACATTCTACAAAACAACTGGCCTAGCCTTTTTAAAAAAGTCATTGTAGTGGAAAGCAATACAAAAAAACAGGGGGATTGGTCTGGCTTAAAAGGGACTGAAGAGAATAATGGCCAAATAAAATGCATAAAGCTGATTCTGGATTAAAAAAAAACCATAAAAACACTTGGTGACATTAGGAAAATTTATTTGAACTTAAGTGTAAAGTTTTTGGGATTGTTCATTCTCGGGTGAGATGATGATACTGTGGTTCTATAGGAAACTGTCCTGATTCTTTTTTTTTTTTTTTTAAAGATTTTATTTATTTATTTGACAGAGATAGAGACAGCCAGTGAGAGAGGGAACACAAGCAGGGGGAGTGGGAGAGGAAGAAGCAGGCTCATAGCGGAGGAGCCTGATGTGGGCCTCGATCCCAGAACGCCGGGATCACGCCCTGAGCCGAAGGCAGATGCTTAACCGCTGTGCCACCCAGGCGCCCCAACTGTCCTGATTCTTAAGAGATTTATGCTAAAATAGTTAAGGCGTGAAGAACCTTACTTTCATATGTTTAGCCAAAAAAGTAAGTGCATATGTGTAGGTAGAATAAGAAAGCAAATAAGGCATAATGTAAACAACTGGTAAAGTGTATCCTTTTAACTTTTCTGTAGTTGGACTTTTATTTTTTTAAGACTTTATTTATTTGACAGAGAGGGAGAGAGAGAACACAAGCAGGGGGAACGGCAGGCAGAGGAGAAGCAGGCTTCCCGCGGACCTGGGAGCCCAATGCGGGGCTTCATCCCAGGACTCCAGGATCATGACCTGAGCCAAGGGCAGATGCTTAACCAGTGGAGCCACACAGGCACCCCTGTAGTTGGAATTTAAAAAAAAAGATAGCATTGGCATTTGAAAGGGTTTAGAGTAAGGGAAAATAGTTAAAAAGCTGTTGCTATCTTTCAGTTGAAGGTTCATGAAGGTATTATAGGATGGCAGTTAAAAAGGAAGGAAAAGGGTGTGCATCAAATATATGGAGATAAAAATCTGAAGCATTTGAATTCTTATTCGGGTGAAGTGAAAATTAGATTTATTTCTTGGATTGTGAGTTATAATAAAGTAACATTACTGAATTGGAGAACCATGACAGTAAATAATCCATTTCTCTACTTTTCTAGTCTTTTGTTGCTGAGGCTATGTTACTCATGGCTACTATCCTTCATTTGGGAAAATCCTCTCTTCCTAAGAAGCCAATTACAGATGATGATGTAGATCGAATTTCCCTGTGCCTCAAGGTCTTGTCTGAATGTTCACCTTTAATGAATGACATTTTCAATAAGGAATGCAGACAGTCCCTTTCTCACATGTTGTCTGCTAAACTTGAAGAAGAGAAATTATCCCAGAAGGTAAGGTATATAGTGCTTTGTGGGTTTTTAAAAATTTTGTTTGGTTTTCAGTCCTATGTGAGGGCTGCCCCTAGTATAGGCTTACAGAAAGCTTTCTTTCTTTCCATATTAAAGAGAGACATGTGTATTGTTTTCTTAACACAGAAAGAATCTGAAAAGAGGAATGTGACAGTACAGCCTGATGACCCCATTTCCTTTATGCAACTAACTGCGAAGAATGAAATGAACTGCAAGGAAGATCAGTTTCAGCTGAGCTTGCTGGCCGCAATGGGCAACACACAGAGGAAAGAGGCAGCAGATCCCCTGGCATCGAAACTTAACAAGGTAACAAAATGTCAAATACACTGGTAAATTATTTAAATGGGCCACTTAAAGTAGCAACCAGGAAGTGGCTGGTCCCACTGTTCTTTAAAAGAAAAAATAACTTGTTATACTGCATCAGTTTTTGTCAAGTCACTGTGACTGACGGGTTCATGAAACATGAATTAAACTCAGGTGCTGGGGCGCCTGGGTGGCTCAGTCGGTTAAGCGTCTGCCTTCGGCTCAGGTCGTGATCCCGGGGTCTGGGGATCGAGCCTGATGGGAGCCTGCTTCTCCCTCTCCCTCTGCTGCTCCCCCTGCTTGTGCTCTCTCTGTCTCTCAAACGAATAAATAAAATCTTTAAAATAAATAAAATAAATAAACCTCAGATGCTGGTGTTTTACTGTACACTAGTACTGTAAGTCTAGTAGATGGTTTTATAACTTGTTCCAGTTGTGTGCGGAATCATAGACTAACACATACACTGGGAGACCCCTAAAGATTACCTAAAACTTTAAGAAAGTTTCTGTTTATTTTTTAATTAGGTTCCATGCCCAGCATGGAGCCCAGCATGAGGCTTAAACTCATGACCCTGAGATAAAGCCCTGAGCAGATATTCAGAGTTGGACACTTAACTGACTAAGCCACCCAAGCGCCTAAAGATTAACTAAAACTTTTAAAGGGTAGGGCTCTGGCTTCTACTCTGACACCCTGCCCTGTTTCTCCTGTCCCCTGTTACTTTAAACAGGGCAACTCCACTTTTATATTCTTAGTATATTGACTTCCATGTAGGATTTTATTAGGAAAGTTTTCCTACTCTTAAAATATATAAATTTACAAATCAGTGATCTAGTTTAGTTCCTTTTATTAGATGAAAAAACAGTCTCAGAATGATTAGTCCAAGATAAGGTTAGTAGCAGAATTGGAACTACTGGAGTGCCTGGGTGGCTCAGTCATTAAGCGTCTGCCTTCAGCTCAGGTCATGATTCCAGGGTCCTGGGATCAAGCCCCGCATTGGGCTCCCTGCTCCGCAGGAAGCCTGCTTCTCCCTCTCCCGGTCCCCCTGCTTGTGTTCCTTCTCTTGCTGTGTCTCTCTCTCTCTGTGTCAAATAAATAAATAAAATCTTAAAAAAAAAGAAAGAAAAAGGCAAGCCAAGTGCTTGATTTAAAAAAAAAAAAGAATTGGAACTACTAAAACACTTTCTCTCCTTTAATTTTGGAATTGACATTGACAATATTACAGTTACAAATTTTTAAAATTTATAATAAATAAAAATTTATTTTAATAATTGTGGTAAAATTGACATAATATCAAATTTATCTTGACTATCCTTAAGTGTACAGTTCAGCGGCACCGAGTATATTCACATCATTGTGCAACTGTCACCATCATCCATCCATCCACAGAACTTCTTTCATCTTGTAAAGTTGAGACTCTGTGCCCATTGAACAATAACTCCCCACACTCCCTTCCCCTCAGTCACTGGCAGCCACCAGTCTACTTTCTATCACTATGAATTTGATTGCTCCAGGTACCTTATATTAGCAGAATCATACACTATTTGCCCTTTTGTTACTGGCTTATTTCACCTAACATCATGTGTTCAAGGTTCATCCATACTGTAGCATGTATCAGAATTTCTTTTTTAAGGCTGAGGGATATTCGATTATGAATATATACCACATATTGTTTATCCATTTATCTGTCGATAGTCACTTGGGTTGCTTCTACGTTTTGGCTATTGCGAAGAATGCTGTTATGCACATGGACCACAAATATCTCTTTGAGGCATTAATTACATTTCTTTCAGGTTATAGCCAGAGGTGAAATTGCTGGATCACAAGTCCCTTATCAGATGTATGATTGGCAAATATTTTCTCCCATTCTGTAGTTTGCCTTTTCACTGTTAATAATGTTCTTTGATGCACAAAAGTTCTTCATTTTGATATAATCCAGTTTTATCTATTTTTTCTTTTGTTGCATGAGGTTTTGGTGACAATATTAAGTTTAAAGTGCTGTACTCAGGGTGTTGTTGTTGTTTTTTAATTTGGCTGAGGGGGAAGCATATAAAATTTATCTTTGTGGAATTACAAGCATGCCTTGCCATATAATCTACTTAGTTCCTCAATTTAGGTGGCAGGGACTACCACATGATTTGGATTTTATTTAGTTTCCCAAGTTTTGGAGAGCAACTAGTGAGTTGAGATACTGAGGGATTTAACTGAAAATGTATCCAAGTCTATTCCGTTCTTAAATTGAGATCATGTTTAATGTATTTGCTTAACATATATAACATCTTTCTCCTACTGAGCTATAAACTCTATTACCTGTTATTTCTAATGTCCCATTTGCAATTACCACCTCTGTATTACACAACAATTTTATTGTATCAATTTCAAAATGACTTGTCTAATCTTAGCACATCTGTTAATTACCTAACCGACTTAGTCATTTGGCTAGGATATGTTTGGTTAAATTGTCTCGGTCACTTGATTTTCTCTTTATTTTTGTTTGACAGGTCACCCAGTTGACAGGTTTCTCAGATCCTGTATATGCAGAAGCTTATGTTCATGTCAACCAGTATGATATTGTCCTGGATGTACTTGTTGTAAATCAAACCAGTGATACTTTGCAGAACTGCACGTTAGAGTTAGCTACTCTGGGTAAGGAAATTTACCATAAAGGAAAGATTTTGTTACATAGTAAGTCTTTATGACAGATTACTAAGGGATATGTACAAGTTTTGTATAAGAAATCTTTTTAGTATCAGAATTTTGAATCAAGGCTTAGTTTTACATTTAATATTTAGTCTCTTTCAGCTCCAGTTTTCTGAACCTCTGTGATACTTGACTTTCTTAGGTTTATGCTCTTCGTACATCCAGATGGGTTTATTCAGTGAGCTCAACTAGCAAATGTCAGTTTTTCTAGATATAAATAAGAGTTGTTTAAGTTACAGATTTACCAAATGGCTCGCTTAGTTAAATTTTTAATAGCCTTAGAACAGAATTAGATTTTTTGAGTCTATAACTGATACCTACCACATGTGGCCAAAGTAATATATTATCATTACAATTAGCAACTTGAGATGTGTTTTTCTTCTTAATAAAAACACATGAATCCTACTCTCTCTGACCACTTCTACATATGGCTTTGAAGTTGGAATATATAAATTGTATATAGAAACAGTGCAGTGCCAGGGCGTCTGGGTGGCTCAGTCAGTTAAGGGTTGCCTTCAGCTCAGGTCATGATCCCAGGGTCCTCAGATCAATGGAGCTCCTGCTCAGTGGGGAGTCTGCTTCTCTATTTGCCCCTCCCCCCTGCTCATGCACTCTATAGATGCGCTCTCTCTCAAATAGATAAATAAAATCTTTTTTTTTTTTTTAAGATTTTATTTATCTGACAGAGAGAGCACAAGCGGGGAGAGGGGCAGAAGGAGAGGGGGAAACAGACTCCCTGCCAAGCACGGAGCCTGATGTGGGACTCAGTTCCAAGACCCTGGGATCATGACCCGAGCCAAAGGCAGACACTTAACCAACTGAGCCACGCAGGGGTCCAGTAAAATCTTTAAAAAAAAAAAAAAAAAGAAAGAAACAGTACAGTGCCTCTAGGAAATTCCATGTGGCTTAAGCAAGAGTTAAAGAACTTTAAGATATCGAGGGAAAAGTTACTTCTGCCCTGTCTTCCTCGGCATAGCTTGATGCCTGTATAAAGAGCTATGTTTCTAAGAATTTATAAGTCTGTGGATTATTCTGTCTTTCTTTGTAATGGAGTCTATAGTTCAAGACTTAAGCTTTTTGAGAAATTTATACTCAGTCATTGAAATAAAATGGTAAGCCTAAAGTACACACACACAAACTAAATATAGGATTATTCTGAGAAGCCTGTTACCTTTTCAAAGAAAATATGCAAATTGATGTGAATAATAAGGTGTTAAATGATTTCTTTATTTTGTCCTCAAAATATTTGAATCATAACTCTTCTCTTGTTCCTTATTTTGCTTGAAGCTATTAAGCTGCATACATTTTAAGATTTTATTTTTTGGGACATAAGATTTATGATTTGAGAGATATGCGTGTGGTTTAATATATATTTTAACCATATCTAAATGTTTTTTCAGGGGATCTGAAACTTGTGGAAAAGCCATCTCCTTTGACTCTTGCTCCTCATGATTTTGCAAATATTAAAGCTAATGTTAAAGTAGCATCAACAGAAAATGGAATAATTTTTGGTAATATAGGTAAGGAATTGTTCTATAGTATGTGATGTTTGAATATTGTGTATGAAGAATTTCTGTAATAAGTAGTTGTATGACATTTCTTGAGGACAGGACCTGAATGTATTCATTCATTCACTCATTCATCATTTATGGGGGCACCTGCTATTATATTGTGTTGTACTATGTTCATGGATGTCCAGAAATGAACCGTAGAGACTGTCCTCAAGAAACTGCCAAGCAAAAGGAGGAAATAAATAAGTAAGATACATAAGTACAACACAATGTGAGAGGCGCTACTTTATATACTATGTACTTTGGGATCATAGAGGAAAAATGCTAAATATATAGAAGGCTTTATAGAGGAGGAAGATATGTTATCAAAGGATAACTTTTGAACTGAGTCTAAAATTTTGTATAGGCATTGGTTCCCAGGTCACCCAGGAACTAGCTTATATAGAGGCATTCGGTCAGTCAATAAGCATTTCTTTAAGCAAGTTCCTGGTTGGGATGGGGCTACCATGGTGAGGACAAAAGATCTCTCCTCAGGTAATTTGTGGTCGAGTAAGGGAAGACAGATAAGTAGAATAGATATGTGTAACACATAGTGGTGAGTGCTACGGAGGAAGCTTATGCTAGATAAAGTGGGAGTCTGTGTAGAAATTTGGTCATTTTTCTCAAAGTAGTGGGGGAGTGGGGAGGGAAGATTAGGAAAGGCTTTGTGGAACAACTAATACTCATATGGCGTTTTGAAAGATTATTAAGTGTTCTACCTAGGCAAGGATTCAGCTGGAACAAATGCAAGTAGTTTGATATACTTGGGAGTTCAAAGTGAGCTGGATGGTGGTGGTTTAAAAAAAAAAAATGAGGTTAGGAAGCTTAATGGGAGCTCACTTTTACGTGTCATGCTAAGGATTTCAGACTTAGTCCTGGATGTAAAAGGTTAGAGCCATTAAGGAATTCTCAGTGAGTTACATGAGTAAACATTTCTTTCTTTTTTTTTCTTTTTTTTTTTTTTTTTAAAGAGCGAGAGAGTGCATATGAGTGGGGCGGGTGGAAGGACAGAGGGAGAGAGAGAAAATCTTAAGCAGTCTCCACGCCCAGCACAGAGCCCAGTGTGGAGCTCAGTCTCAGGATCCTGAGATCATGACCTGAGCTAAAATCAAGAACCAGATGCTTAACCGACTGAACCATCCAGGCGCACCCATGATTAAACATTTCTGTGATAGCGCTATAGAAGACTGATTGGAAGAGGCAGGAAGACTAACTAGTAGACTATTGTAGTAGCACAGGTGAGAGATGACAGAGCTCAAACCAGTGCAGTAGCGGTTGGGTTGGAGAGAAGTGCTGCATATTACCCATATTAAAGAGATAGAATGCCCAGGACACGGACTGATTGAGGAAGAAATGGCTAGAGTAACCCTCAGATTTTTTTACTGGGTCTGTTGGGTTGATATTTATGGCATTCACCAAAACAGGGAATATAGGAGAGAACAAATTTGAGAGAGATACTAAGGTAAATCTTGAGCAGGCTGAGTAATAAAGTATCTACAGGTGTCCAAGGGCAGTTTGATACGAGTGTGAAACTTGAATAGGAGCTCTAAACCAGAGACACATACTTGTTTGAAAGCCATAGGCATGGAAGAAGTCACTCAGAGGGCATAAAGAGTGAGAAGAGGGGAGATTTGAAAACTGCATCTAAGAGATCAGCAATATTGAAAGTATGGTCAGATGAGGAGAATCCTACGAAGGTACCTGAAATGTGGTAAAGAAGAAGTAAGGAAAAATCTTCCAGAAGAATCCGGAGTTGCAAAAGGTCAAGTAAGAGAAAGTCTAAAAGAAGCGTCCTTTGGATTTGGTGATCAGTGAAATTAAATATTGCTTGTGGTATGTCTTGGGCAGTGGTGGTGGGTTGAGGACTTGGAGATGGAGAAATAAGGACAGTGAGTGTAGACAGTTCTGAGTGTAGAACTCCGGTTTTGATAAGAATGAGAGAGGGCGGTAGACTGAAGACAATCGGGATGAGGGAGAATTTTTTTTTTAAGGTGAGTATGTTTATAGACTAAGGGAGGAGTCAGTAGAGAATAGGAAGGTAAAGACGTAAGAGGGAGGTAATGATTGGTGGAGTGATGTCCTGACCCGGAGCAGGGGTCACAGTGGCACGAATTACAATTCTGGAAGAGAAGAGACAGCACTTCCCTGATATGAAGGGTAAGGAAGTGAGTGTGGATTCAGAGAGAGAGAAATTTGTTTTTAGATGTGGGGCTAAAAATTAAACTTATTCTCGTGACCTCAGTTTTCACTGAAAGTAGATAGAGTAGGGGAATGTCAAGAGAAGAGGCTAGGAGGAGGAAAGGTTGGGGTGCCTGGGTAGCGCAGTCGTTAAGCGTCTGCCTTTGGCTCAGTGCATGATCCTGGCGTTATGGGATCGAGCCCCGCACCAGGCTCCTCCACTGGGAGCCTGCTTCTTCCTCTCCCACTCCTTCTGCTTGTGTTCCCTCTCTCGCTGGCTGTCTCTCTGTCAAATAAACAAATAAAATCTTAAAAAAAAAAAAAAAAAAGAAGGAAAGGTAGGCTCCAATCAGATGATGACTTTCTGCTGTGGATGAGGCAGTCATAGAAGTAAATAATCTTGTATCATTAAGTACTGTAGCTCTTCAACATTCATTCAAAAATGTTAGTTAAGTACCTCTAAGGGAACACTGCTACTTACGTATCCCCCTGGAGGGCCTCACACTGCAGTTGCTACCTCTGTGCTGACCGAGTTTGAATCCTGGCCCTGCCACTTAGTCAGTTCTGTGACCTTGACAACTTAATGTGACTTCTTTTTGTTTCATCATCCATAAGATGAAAAATGATAATACCATAACATAGGATCGAAGGGAGTATTCAATAGGTCATCTTTTCAAAGCATTTAAAATAGAGCCCAGGATAGAATAAGCATTTTAGAAATGTGGCTAATACAATAATTATTATTTGGAAATACTAAAACTTTTTAAATTAAAATTTGCCTCTGGTGATTCAGGACCTTTTTGTGTGTGTGTATTGCAGTTTATGATGTCTCTGGAGCAGCAAGTGACAGAAATTGTGTCGTCCTCAGTGATATTCACATCGACATCATGGACTATATCCAGCCTGCCACTTGCACTGATGCTGAATTCCGTCAGATGTGGGCTGAATTCGAATGGGAAAACAAAGTTAGTCCTTGGGAGATTTCCCCGAACTCTTTATCTTCCTTTTGGGCTAGTGTTGAGGAGTTCTCTGATAAAAGTAGTCCCACTGAAAAGTGTCAGATGTAAGAAGCAGTCTCTCAATATCTCTTCTTGCACATGAGCCTGAACCAGAACTTACACGAGTAGTTTGCTAAGTTGTAAACTGGCGAGAGTAGCAGTTGTATGATTAGACCGACTGATCAAGATATTAAAGACAATATTCCATCCCTTGGATGTATGAATAATAATTTACCATTGAATCCAGTGTCCAGAAGAGGTTTTACAAAGTCAGTGGCCTTGATTTTTATTAGAAATACTCTACATGGAGCATGCTGATCTTTTATGAAGTTACCTGTGTATGAAAGTTCTGATGCCAACTTGCCGTTTGTTGGATTTTGTAGCTGTCATTTACTTTTTTTCTTTGCCCACTCTCCCCACTAAATACTTGGAAGCAGGTTCTGTATGATATGTGAGTCTGTTTTCTCAACCGTAAGATCAGAAATTTGCAACTTTCTCATTATAAGGATTATGATCTCCTTGATTTTTTTCTCCCTCTGTACAGGTGACGGTTAACACAAATATAATTGATTTAAATGACTACTTACAGCATATATTAAAGTCAACTAACATGAAATGCCTCACTCCGGAGAAGGTAAGATTCGACTGAGAACTTAATCTGATAGAGGGTAGTACAGCCGGTTCCTGGCTCTCTTGTGTTTCCTTCAGTGTATCTTTGTCTTTGTTCAGCATGAGAAAAGCAGTGCCATTCTGGACTAGCTAACAGAATGCATCACTCTGTTTACCTCTTCGTACCAAAATATACCAGCCTGCTTGTTCCTAGTACAGGGACCCAGTTGATTTATAGTCAGATTCATTTTTCTTTTCAGTCTTCTCCCTTTCAGCTCAAGGCTCATTCCAAAATAGGTTTTGATACTGGATTAAAAATGTCCACGACCTCTTCTCTTGGCTCTGATTGTGGGTCAGAATGTATCTGTTCAAATACAGAATTTTCTACTAAGTTCTGTATATATGAAAAAGAATAGAAAGAAAGAAAAATGAAACTAAGGCTCTAAGGAATTTTTTTTCTTTGTTGAATTCCTACTAATATTAATACTACTAATTTTATCGGTAAAGTTCTGCCAGACAGATGGGTTTTAATTCCTGTATCAGTTTATTCAACAAATAGTCTAACAAATAAACAGATATCATACACCCAGTACTCTGTGAGCTACTGGATATACAGTAATGAGCAAAATAAAAATTGTCTGTCCTTCGTGGAGCTTAAGGTCTGGTGCAGTCAGACAACTCTGTAAGTGAATAGGGAATGTATATATACAAACTGGCATAAGTGCTATTTCTTTAAATACAGTTTTTTGAGGTGTAACATAGACACAGTAACATTCACACTTTTATATATGCAGTTCTGTGAGTTTTGACATTTATGTAGTCATGTAACCACCACCACATGGTAAGTCCTATTTTAAATGCTAATTTATAAACGCTGCTGGGTCTCGCTTATGTCGTTCTCTAGTGAAGTATTGAGTGTATCGTCAATTTTTTCCAGGCTCTTTCTGGTTACTGTGGCTTTATGGCAGCCAACCTGTATGCTCGTTCCATATTTGGAGAAGATGCCCTTGCAAATGTCAGCATTGAGAAGCCAATTCAACAGGGACCGGAAGCCCCTGTTACTGGTCACATAAGAATTCGTGCAAAGAGTCAGGTAACAATAGGGTGGTTTTTGTTTTGTTTTGTTTTGTGTTTTGAGATCATCTCTGAATGGAACAAAAAGGAAGAATTTATTTCTTCGTTATTTCTATATGTAGTATTCTCTGTCATACTAGTGTTTTATGCATTAGATGCATATATGTAATAATATTCTCTGACTAGAAATAGAACTTTGGCTTCATTAAAATGGCCCACTTTTTGGGCCTATTGCTCTGGATTATTTACCTAAAACAAGATTGATTCCTGTAGGATGTTTGTGAAATGGGTTCTCTAGAGTTTTTTGAAATCCAAACTACAAATCTAGTGACTATTTGTAAATCTAGCACTGAAAGTAAAGTTTTGGTGAGTCTGTTTTGTACATCCTTGGTTTCATTATTCACCTGGTGTCATTGACTGGGGGCTTGGTTAAGATACAATAACCTACTGGTTTTATATAGATTTAATAATTATAAACATTTTCATTCTTCCTTACAGGGAATGGCCTTAAGTCTTGGAGATAAAATCAACTTGTCTCAGAAGAAAACTAGTATATAAGAATAAACAAAAAGTCCTTGCAGCTTTACAGTAAAAATTTAGGTATGGGCTTATTGGACTCCAACATCTTTTGTACTCTTTCGTGCTTTATGTTATATAGAATCTGAGTTCATGCTGAATGCATTCCAGCCAATAATTTATAGCCTTTCCCTTAAATCAAGATTGAGTTTAAAATTATAGTTTGTCTTTTGTCTTAACAGTTCTGAATGCTGTCCTCAAAGTATATAATGTTTCTCACATGTACCAAGACCATTTTCACAGTACAATAAACAGATCTATTCCTAAATCTTTTGTTATTTTATAAATAAATATATAATTACCTAATTTTAGTTATGTAGCAATGGATTTCTTTTAGTTGGATTACAGGTTTCTATTATAAATTTAAATCACTCTGAGTTGTGCATATACAAACTTTGTTAAGAGAATTTACAAATTCAGTGATATGAAATGAGACAGACCTTGATTTACTTGATTGACTTTTACTTATTTGTTATTTTGACATCATTATCTCTAAAAATGCCTTTTTGTGTTCTAAGAGCTTTTCTCTGGAGTTGAGCTCTGGAAGGAAAGTATCAAATAACTTGAAACAGATCCATCTTCAGTTTAAAAGAGTATTATGAACCCTGACTTAAATAAACGTACTCTTCTTAATTATCCTGAATCATAAAGAAAAGTAATAATCCAAAGTAGATCTTTTATTTATTTATTTATTTATTTATTTATTTATTTAAAAAAAGATTTTATTTATTTATTTGACAGAGAGACAGCCAGCGAGAGAGGGAACACAAGCAGGGGAAGTGGGAGAGGAAGAAGCAGGCTCCTAGTCGAGGAGCCTGATGTGGGGCTCGATCCCATAACGCCAGGATCATGCCCTGAGCCGAAGGCAGACGCTTAACGACTGATCCACCCAGGCGCCCCCAAAGTAGATCTTTTAATCATTCACATTTAGGTCGGAGTCTTATTTTATGTTTGTGGAACATAATATATAATGGCTGCAGCCAGTTATTGAGGCTGCACCGGGAGGATTCAGCTGCAAGGGATTGAAAAGCTGTGCTGGGCCCATGTGTCCTCTGAGCCTTAATTCACCTTCCTCTTTCCTTCCTTTATACCAGTGCTTGTCCACCCTCGCCTCTCAGTATGATTCCATGTGGCTTTCTGTGCTGAGTTCCCTAGAGTCTGATTGTGCTGTCCTTTTGGCCCTTGCCTTCCTTGGGGATGATTGAGGTAGTCTGATCTTTTAGCTAAGTCTGAACATTGAGCTATTATGCTTTGTCTTTCAGCGAGGCTTCAGGCTACAGTCAGGATGTTGTATACCGCAGATAAGGTCTGTGAAAGAATGAAAGCAGCATCTCCTCTTTCAGCACTTGAGTGAAAGTGGAATGATTTGTTTGAAGTATAAAGGAGATCGATACCTTGTATGATGTCATAAACGTTGAAGCCACTTGCTTTTTCAATCAGAAAGAACCGGATGGTTACAAGGCATTTGAGATCCCACAGCACTGAGATCTCAAAGCCAAGTCAGTGGCTATCAATGGGGAAGATACGAGGAATGCAGGAAAGGGGTCAGTTTGATGCATTCAGTCAAGTGCTGGAGATTTATGATGAGAGCAGAGGAACTGATGAAACTTTGGATTAGATCATTTCCCAAACTGTCCCATTGAACATTAGCTTCCTTGATGTCGTTAGCTACTCTGGGAGAAAAAGGATACCATAGTCAAGTAAGTTGGGGAAAAGCTTCATACTGTCCGGTACTGGAGATTCATCATGTACATTAGCATACTAGAAATTCTGAGAAGTCCTTCAGTAAAGAAGCAAATTAGTTTGGTTTAACCCAGTATATCTTCATCTTACTTGGCCAGGGAATTAGTTTTCACAGAATTACCTGAAGATGGTATTATAGGGACAGGAAAAGTGACTTAGCATGTTAAAGGTTTTGGTTTTATATTCACAAGCAACCAGTATTGCATTTAAAATCTCAAGGAATTATGCCTTGACATCTACACCTAGAATATCTCTCTTGATACTCTCAAGAAAATGGCCTAACATACTGCAGCTGTTGTTGGTGGGATCAGGTTGGCTCACATTGCCATTTTCTTCAATTCATAAATAAGGAGAACAGAGAGAAGGAAGTTAACACAGATGTCGGATATGTATACTACATTAAGCTGTTTACTTCATTAGCATTTTCTTAGCTTTGTGCATTTAATAAATGTAAACTGAATTGGATAGCTTACAGAAGCCGTTTATACTATGCTCTTTAAATTAGGATATACATTTAAAGGTTGTGGTTGCTCGTATTTGAAGATATATAATTAGGACCACAATGTGTAGTAAGAGAATAAACATAGTATCTGACACCAAGGTGAGGGCTTAATACTATAAAGGTACTGAATGAATAAACCTATAAATCTTAGAAGAGAATTAAATGGCCCTTGTATTTCACTATCATGACACTAGAGGGAGCGCTCAGTGTTCCCTTAGAGCTCTTAGGAAGGAAGTTATTTTCATTTTGGGATTAGAAGTGACTGGAGTTTAAAGTTGTTTTTATAAGAGGGAAAAACAAGGTAATTTTTCTGTTAGGCAGGAGATTGATAATAGTGCTATTCTGCTAGCTGTAAGAAACTTTTCTACATGATTTATAAATAATATAGGGGACAAAACTCATTTCATAGTATCTAAAAAGACAAGAGAACCACAAAGTTTTAGAAACTAAATAGTATCAGGGCACCTGGGTGGTTCAGTCAGTTAAGCGTCTGCCGTTTGCTCCAGTCATGATCCCAGGGTCCTGGGATCGAGTCCCACATTGGGCTCCCTGCTCAGTGGGGAGCCTGCTTCTCCCTCTACCTGCCGCCACCTGCCTGCTTGTATACTCTCTCTCTCTCTCAGACAAATAAATAAAATCTTTTTAAAAAATTTAAAAGAAACTAAATAGTATCAGAAGTGAAATAACAGTGCTATATATTGGGTAAAGTAAGTAGTTTTACTGGCGACATTTTCCTTCCACATTGATAAATGTTCTTAGTTAATTTATAGCCTTTCCCTTAATTAAAGCAAGATTTAGTTTAAAATTATACTTTTTTTTTTTTTTAACAATTCTAAATACTGTCCTCAAAGTAGGGTCAGGCCTATCAGCTGTGTGCCTTAACTGTCCTTACCCGTACCCTCTGCACACCGTTAATGTTACCTGTCCCTACCCCTGAGCTCCGCTCTCCACCCCCAGGATCTCAGGAGCCTAAAGATGTAACCAGGTAGGTATAATACAGTTGAGTTGAGTTCAGCTTAGAATCAAAAATGTGGAATCCTGGGGCGCCTGGGTGGCACAGCAGTTAAGCATCTGCCTTCGGCTCAGGGCGTGATCCCGGCGTTATGGGATTGGGCCCCACATCAGGCTCCTCGACTAGGAGCCTGCTTCTTCCTCTCCCACTCCCCCTGCTTGTGTTCCCTCTCTCGCTGGCTGTCTCTATCTCTGTCAAATAAATAAATAAAATCTTTAAAAAAATTAAAAAAAAAAACGTGGAATCCTGTATTCCACTTACTTGCCGGGTAGTCTTAGGCAGTGATAAATAGCTGGTTTATTGAGTGCCTCTTTGTGTCGTGCATAACAGTCAGTGCTTTTTCCATGACCTACATAATCCTCCCAGTGACTCTGAGGAAATACTGTTAATATCATTTATAGGTGATCAGTCTTAGGAGAGGGTAAGTTACTTACTATTAATAAAGGCCTAATAGGAAGAGGAAGACCCCAGATATAAAGCCAGGGTGTCAAGACAGTAAGTCCCTATGGCTTGTCACACACTGCCACCACTTGCCTTTGTGCCTCAGTTTCCGCACTCATAAGGTGCTTATAATGTCTATGTCACAGAGCTGATGGAGGATGAAGTTATATATCGATTGTGAATATCTCGCACAGAGCAGATGCTCATTAGTAAGTGTTGATTCGTTTCTTTCCGCATTGCCCTTCCTTCCTTACACTGCAGAGAAGATGGAAACGTGCCCTCACTCTCTTCATACCCCCCTCTGCATTTAGGTCCTAATTCTGTACTCTACTCGAATGCTTTTGTTTTTTAACACCAGTAACTTAAAAAGATCTTCATTTCTCAAGAATTATTTAATTGAGGTATCATTGGCCCTCAACTCCATGACGTTTTTTGTCCTGTCAATTTTTTAATTAGCTCTTGGCACTTCTGCTTATCAACTGTTGTTAATCACAGCTAATGTGACTGTCACACCCATATACCTCATATGATAAATGGTCTGTGGTAAACGTGCTGGTTTATGTGCTTCCAGAATGACGATCAAATGACTAGTTCTTTAAAAATTGAGCACAGAGATATGTGCAGCCAGGTTGTAGTAACAACATGGTATTTACAGTCACTCACTGATCAAGTCACTTCTGGCAATCTGACCATTTTCTCTTTCTTTTCTCCACCTAGCTATGGCAGGATCTCTGATTAAGAAGTCAGTTATGCAGTGACAAAAGAATGCAGGTGGGGTTTGTGCCTTTTATCTGGGCTTCTGTGTATAATTGTGGGATTCTGAGAAAACAACTCTATGTCTTTTTGAGTAATTTTAAAACCAACTAGATTTACCAATGGAATGCAGCATGGTGGGCTGACATAGTCCTGAATCAGTCTTTTAAAATCTAATCTCAATTCTCTGTAATTTTCTGAAAGTAGATATATCTGTGTGGCCTACCGCCTCATCTGTAAAATGAAATCATTCAGTTAGCTGACCGTCAGGGTTCCCAGCTGAAAAAATTCATACTAAAAAGCCTTGTGTTTTTACAGCTACCTCTTCAACAAATTTTCTAATCAACTGGGTTATCTCCTGGATATTACCCACACACAACTTAAAATTAACATTGTGAAATGAACACCTCTTGCCCCTCAAACTTGTTCCTCTGCTGTGTTCTCTGTCTGGTCACTTATGCTCAAAACCCGGTGGTCACCTTACCTCTTCCCTCACCCCCTATATCTCATGAGGCACAAAGTCCCATGTTCTTCCTTCCTCAGTATTTTTCTCATCTTTTTTTCCCCACTCCTACCACCATTGCCCCGATTTAGACTCTTGTCATCTTTAGCCTAGTCTACTGCAGTGGCCTAACCATAAATTTTATGTATAATTCTAAAATTAAAGCCTCCGCTTTAATCTTAACCACATACAACAGTAGCTATACAATTCCTTTACCTTTTCAAACTCTTCCCTGGTAATAGTATTTTGAGGGACCTACCTGAAAAAAAAGAAGTCCAAAGATTTTGATAATAGTATTTTCAATAATGAAAATTGAAAACAATTGGGACACCCCAAAATGAGTATTAATGAGAGCAAATGGTGTAAATTATATATAGTGTGTATCAGAACACTCACTAGATAGTAGATACTCAATAAATTCTTACTGAGTGACCCAATGAATGAGGCATGTAGCTATAGAGATAACAGGGTGTGGATTAAATCACACCATTGACGTGTCTATGAAATAATGTTAGCTGGGAAAAAAAGATACTGCTCTGTAAGAATGTTTTCTGCATTCAGATAAATCAGGATATATTACAGATACAATGCCTGTCTCTCAAGTGAATAGAAAACCAAAATCACATTTGTCTTATCACTAATACATCTTGAAAATACATGTTGTCTACCCCCTCAGGACACTGGGTGTGGCTAAGATATTTCATTGGCTGGAGTCCCTGAGTCCAGCTCTTGTGGATTTTTAGATCTGTGATCTTGATCTCTTGGGCTTCTAAGTGGCTGAAAGCTCAGCTTCTTCTGGGCCCACCCAGAGAGCTGGCATCCCCTTGTAAGTCAGCACTGCCTTCTCTTCTAAGAGGGTGGGGGCTGAATCACCGTACAGGACTTCACCAGCCCGGACAGGGGGAAGACGCCTATCTGGCTCAAGGAATCTGGGAAAATTACTGAACTCTGCTAAGCTATGTAAACCATTCCCTAAAGCCCAACAACATTAAAAAGTAACTCTAATCATAATCACAATTTTCTCTATGAAGTTGTTTAAGGTCAGACTTTTTTTTTTCAGTGACCCTGTGCTTTGAGTAAAGGTGTGACTGTTACTCATGCTTTGAGTGAAGGTATGACTGTTGAGAACATGGTTTTCAAACTCCCTCTGCTAGTATACTAGGATTCTACAAGCTAGACCAGTGTGTTCCCACAGGTAGAATCAAATAATGGTGGTCCTTTTCTTAGGTCCAAGAAAAGTTGGTAGAAAGGATTTTGTCTGTGTTACGTTTTTTTCCCATAAATGTTTTTAACACGTTAATACCTGCTACCTAATTTAAAAAGTAATAAAGAAGCACTATGGGATTATTTGGCTGAATGTTCTTGGTCTTTGTGGCCGTGTGTTCCCCTGGCGGTTTTACACTGCATACGTGTACTCTTTGCTAGTAAGCTGCTCCTTGTTCATCGAGCTGAATTAAATGTGTTACTGTCATGGGGTCAGCACAGGGTAACTTGATTTCTAGATACTCCACCACTGGCCTGGGTGTCTGTGTGAAGTATAAAATCCAAATGTTCTTACGTAATTCCTACAGATAATATACCGCTAGGAACTATTTACCTTAATGAAAATAAGCCTTGGTAATGGAAGTACCAATCCACATTCGGGTGGTCGCTGGTTTATGCCTTCAATGTAATGCCCTCTGGAAAAGCCCTGGAAGAAAGTGCTCTGGTTTTTGGTACTCAGCCTCTAAGACTTTTCCCTTATTTCCTAACCTAAGGCAGAAGACGGGGACTTTCTAGGATCCTTGCGTTCTGATTGATAATACCCGCTACATGTCTAGTGCCGTGGTATGTCCGGAAGTCGCTACGGTTGAGATACACTTTGGTGCGTGTCTTAATGACAACACGTACATACCTCATCAGAGCACCGGTTTTAGTAAGTCTTACATTAGAAAAATGTACCAACTGCTGAGAGAGCCCAGAAGACTGGTAACAGAAGAAACGCATGGTTTCACAAAGAGGTGACATTGGAACTCAGCCTTGAAAAGCAGAAATGTGCCTGCTGAATGACAGAGGAGGGTGGGAGAAAAGGGGTGGCAAAGCCTGTCCAGCCACAGAACAGTTTGGGTATAATCACAGAGGGGCACGGCACAAGAGAGATGGGTTTATTCAGCATGGGGCATGTTGGGGGCCATGGCAGATGGTGAGGCCAGGGATGGTGGACAAGGGTCAGATCATGAAGGACAGGCTAAGGCATTTGAACTTCATAGGGGTGAAGAACTACTAAGGATTTTAAGCAGATGAATGAAACAATCATCTGCATTCAGAGAAACCTCTGGCTACAGTTGGGAGAATAGATTGGGGGTGTGGGAGAACAGTTAGGAATCTGAGTTATTTTGACAGGAGGTGATGTGGAGGGTGGGACATGGCTGGGGCAGAGAATGGAGGACAGGTAGAAGCCTTTGGGGAAAAAAAAACACCACCATTAAAGGCGCCCCTAAGGCCAGATGGTGCTCTCATAATTGCCAAGTCAGCTTTTCCTCATGTATAAAATGGGAACAATTATCCTTACCCTTCCCATCTTAAAAGGTTACTGAAATGGCATGAAACATAATCTGTATTTAATAGTATTGTTATAATGATTTTCATCCACAGAACAAATACCATGAGGTTGAATGATATGAAATTGCCTCTTTCATGGCCACCAAAAAAAAAAAAAAATATCAGGAATTTTGTATGATTCAACCTAATAGTTGGTGACTTTTTCCCTGCTATTTCCTGTCTCGTTTTTGGCCATATCATTGCACCCCCACCCCTCCTTTTTTAAGATGAGCAATACATTTCATCAAGGGGATTTCCAGGAATTCTGGGGAGGCAAGAGTATTAAGTGTACAGCCTTTGGAGTCAAACCCAGAATCAGATTTTTCTCTGTAATGGATGAACAGTGATCTTGGACTTGTCGGTCCGTTTTAGACTTATTTTATTTTTCCCATCTGGAAAATAGAAATAACGCCTCCCTTGCAGTGTTACTAAACGAGAGAAGTCATGCCTCGGAGTATGTGGCATGTACAAGGTGTTGAATAAAAGTTAGTCTCAACTGCCACTTCCCCGCCACCTCCCCCCCCCCGCCCCCGCAACCCCTTCTCATTTTCCCTATTTGTTCACAGAAGGCTTGGCATAGAGCCCTAGTTACCGGCTTTCTTGCAGCCCAGAAAAGCTGGGTTAAGAGCTGCATACCGGGGCTTTTGGTGTGTCAGAAATGTTCAGCTGTCATAATAACTTCAAGCCAAGACCTTTTAAACTAGTGACCATTTAAACTATCAAACTTGATTCCATGGAATTGCTTTAGTGCACAATTTGTGTCAAGTTTTTCCGGAATGCCACAAGCCTCATCACTTTCCACATCATTCAGGAAGTTACTCATTTAGCCTTTCCAATAAACTCATCCATGCAGACTGTGTCATGCTCCCCTGGTAGTGTCATCACCTTTTTTTTTTTTTTAATGTGATAACTGCTTTTTGCAAAAGAAAAAAAAAAACGTAGTAGTATTTATTTCCTTGTATTCATGACTCTGAATCCAACCCAAAAGGTGAAGTCACAATCGTTGACCCTCCACACTCCTGGGTCTCGATAGCACAACTGGATTTCTGCCTCAGTTTCCCTGCTGAACATTTTCCCTTATGAGAAGTTCTGACTTTGCATTAATTCGGTGTTTTTTTTTTCTTATTGAACTCCTACTTTATGCAAGCACCATTCTTGTCCCAGCACGCATATGGTGAATAAGACCGACAAAATCTTTGTGCTCCTGAGCTTACATTTTTGCAACAACAATCAAATATTTTCAGAGTGGATGAGTGCTACGTAGGAAGTAATAGGCTAATGGGACAGATAGTGGCTGGTAGATAGAGGGTAACAGGGTTGACAGGGAAGTAAGACAGGAACAAGGCCCTGATGTGGAAATGAGTCTGGCATATTTGAGGAACAGAATGGCTGGGATTCTTTCTCCTTTTTTGCGACAGAGGGATAAAGTGGTGGAAGATGCAGCAGGAAAGGTAGACAGGGAGCAGATAAACATTACTCTCTGAGCTTTGACCTCCAGCTTCCCCGAAGGGTTGGATTCTGTAGATAGCCACGACCTCGGACCTTCCTTTAAACCCGATGTATGCCATCCAGAAGTATTCTCTTCTCACGCCATCGCTGTTGCATGGAACCTGGCCGCCTCGCCCTACCCCTTGCATTTGCCCCTGACTGAAATCAAGTCAGAGTCCTTGGTTCTCTTGTAAGTATGGCCTTTTTTCACTTAAAATTTAATTACTACTAAGTAATGCCTGCTCATGAAGATAAGAAAATGAAGTAAGGCAAAATTTAAAAATTATCCACAAACCACCCAAAGATAAATATGGGTAAATACTGGTTATCATTTTGGTATATGTCATTTCAGATGTGTATTCATTTAAATATACATATTTTTAAATCAAAATATCACAATATGACCTTCTTATTCAATAATATAAACTTCTATATCAATAAGTCAACGTCTGCTTCCATGTTACTTTAAATAACTTGTCATGCTGACGATAGACCACGATTGATTCGGCCCGTTCACTGTTTCGAAAGACTAATCAAATAACAATTACGACAGCCATAGCAGTTAATGCGTGTTAAGCACACTGGTGATTTTACATCCTTTCTGAGGTAGAGAACGGCTAAGGGACTTGCCTGCCACAACACGGGCAGTGAGCAGCAGTGCTGAAGCAGAAATGACGTTTGCTACACGCACGCTGTGGGCCACGCAGCCTGCGAGCCTCAGCACCGAGACCACTTCTGGTGTTCCCTGAAACCTCACAGGCCGCGACCCCGTAGCCCTTCGGTGACCCCGAAGGGAGAAAGGCATCTGATGTCCACACCCAAGACCGTCCGTGGCATGTACAGAAACCAGGGTGCTAGTAGGAAGAGAGACGTGGGTGCTGGACAGCCTAAGCTGACAGTCTTTATTCTCTCGCCTCTTGCTACAGTTCCGCTGCCCCTCCAGGGTGGCTCCCCCACCCTGAGCCCCTCATCTCTTACCATCTCTGAGGTTCCTCTATCAAATGGGTAGACCATGGTTTTTATTATTGTTGGCTGTTAAATAGGAATAAGGCCCAGCCCTGGGTGGCCAAGTTTCCAGGAATGAGGTGGGTCCCCACCAACGCCCTTTAAAAAGGGGAAAGGGAAATGTCAGTGCTTGGGAACCTGGGGGATTGAGGAAGAAGGGAACCAGATAGGATCAGGATTTTCCTTACAGTTATTGAAGGAAATAGTGAGGGGGCAAAGGAGATGGGGTGGGGGGTGGGGGTCCTCTGGCAACCTCTTTCAGATGTGACACCATTATGGGGTGTGTGACAAGTAATGATTCCCTTAAAGCCCTGCTGGTTTCCTGGGAAAGCTGCTCAAAAGTTGACCCACTGAGCTGCCATTGGTTGCCGCATAGGCAGGGCAGTCAGCCAATAACGGGCATCACCAGATGGCTGGGAAAAGGCTAGGAGGCAGAGACGGAAGCAGGATGCCTCATATCTAGGGTATCTGAGCTGTGCATTTGCACCCTGACAGTAAGTTGTTGACAGCAAGCAAGGAGACTAAGCAAGTGTTGTTCCCATGGCAGCCACGCCCTTCATAGAAGCGAAGAGAATAAGCTTCTGTGTGGGACCGAGGAGGCTTCTTTTCCTTTTGTCCAAAGAGCACGGGGGAGGTGGCACATAATTGCATGGCCGAGGCCCAGGGCTCTATCCAGTTGGGGCTCCACCGCTCACTCCCTGGGAGTGGAGTATCTCTCCTCTTCATGGGCTTCATCTTCAAGGCCCGGCTCATAGGCCGCTTCCTTTACAAAGCCTGCTCAGGCCCTCCCTTATTGTTCTTTTTGCTGTGCTCACACAACACCCTGTTCCGCTATGATACCACGTAGCACTGCTTAGCGCGTTACCTTGTCAGTCTCCTCCATCAGACTATGCGCTCCTGAGTTAGGGACTGTGTCTGACTCATCCTGCGCTCCCCTTGCCCAGCGCAGTAAGATTTCTTGAATAACTGAACCCGTAAAATGGAGACAGCATTTGCCTGCCTTTGTCCCAGGACTGTTCTAAACTGGGAGTCAAGTGTTAACTTTTGTCAAAATGCTACCATTCACTGACTGGGCAGTAATGATAATAAGAATTCACATGTGGACAACGCTTTCAAGTTTACGACGCAGCTTTGCATCTCTTATCTATGTGATCCTCACACTGGGCCAGTTACCACTTTCTCATTTCACAGATGGGAAAACTGAGCTCAGAGAGGTGAAGTCATTGGTTAAGGTTGCTCAGCAAGTAAGTGAGGGGGCCAGAAATGAAACTCTGACCTCTGACTCTGAGCATGTCTTCTCTCTATTCCATGTTGTTACTTCCACTGCTAGCACATCCTTGATTCGTTATAAAACAAGCAAACAGACAGAAATCTCTCCGTTATAAGCTTCAAGTTCATGGCGGATTACTCCCTTCACCTCCTGCTTCATGCAAACTTGGCTGTCCCTCAAGGCCACGTCTCTCCTATATTCTCTTCCGACCTCTTGATTAGAAGCTGCCTATGCTCACATATTCCGCTGGGGCCTCCGTTGACCGTCCCGCCATTCCCTGTCGATGCTAACCTACCCTAACTTCTACCACGTGCAAATTTACTTCCCCTGTGGGGCTTATGCTATCCAGCTCAAACCATCAGACCATTGTCCCGGGGCCTCCACTCTTGAATGAGTGACCCAAGAATGGAGGGAATGACGGGCGGGCCTGTCCTTGAGGCACATGCCACCTTCCACACTATCTTTGCAGTGGCTGTTGTTTGACTACCTTGGTCCCTAAAGTCTTCTCCACTTCAAGTCCTGCCGTCACCCAGGAGTCCTCTCTACGTTAAGCTACTCACCAGCCTGGTCTCTTTGTTCCTTAATGTTGGCAGCAACAGTGACCACTGCCTCGCAGCCAGAGTTAAACCTTGCACCTTCTCAGTGGTCCTGGAACCGCTCCACTTGAGAGATCTTGTGGTCCGACACGCTGCCTCCCTGACGTATCCCCAGCTCTCGGCTCTCTCACTCTTTCACTCCGCCGGGACTGCTCCTGGACACGCTGGTTAGCACCAGGCCTTCGGCCTCACTGTTTTCTTCCAAGTCCACCATTCCCCTTACTATTTCTCTTCCTTCCCTATTAGCCTAGACCTTTAGGGCAGCATGAAAACCAGCATCATCCTCTTTCTGCCACACCCATTCTGAAAACATTAAACTTTGTATCAGTCCAACCTCTGCCTTCTCCACCCCTGCACTCGGGCGGCTGAGCACGACCATGCAGACTGGCTCTAAAGCAATTCCGGGCTCATCCTTGACTGGGCCCTCATAGGTACTGTGATCTCGGTCATCTCTTCACAAGAGGTACAAATTCATTGGGGCGCCTGGGTGGCGCAGTCGTTAAGCGTCTGCCTTCGGCTCAGGGCGTGATCCTGGTGCTCTAGGATCGAGCCCCACATCAGGCTCCTCCACTGGGAGCCTGCTTCTTCCTCTCCCACTCCCCCTGTTTGTGTTCCCTCTCTCTCTGGCTGTCTCTCTCTCTGTCAAATACATAAAATAAAATCTTTAAAAAAAAAAAAAAAGAGGTACAAATTCATTGACTACCGAAACTGGTTCACCCCTCCATTCATTGGACAAATCTTTATCAACTGTCATATGCCAGACAATGGGCTGCATGTTAAATACATTACAGCAGACGAAACCAGTCCGCAACATAGTGCCTGCCTTCGAGGGGGAGAGACACCTTGTCCACTGTGTACGAACATGGAATCACAGTTGTGAAGAGCGCTGCAAAGGGATTAATCCCAAATATGGGAACAGCACACAATAGGAAGACCTATTACCCTAGTCTGCTGGGTCAGAGGCCTCCGGAGAAACTGACTCTTAATTTCGGGCCAGGAAGGGTTGAGATTCACTAAGTGAGAGCAGTGGAAGTGGTGGAAGGGAAGGGCTTTCGGGGTGCAGGGAAGAGTCTTTGTGAAGGTCCTGGGGCAGGAAGGAGGAAGGAAATGAAAGGGGGCCCTGTGACAGCATACAGAGGGCACTGAGGGCAAGGTTGGAGAAGTCAACATGAGCTAGAGCTTTGGGGCATTTTAAGGATTTTGAACGAGTTTTATGCAGAGGATGGCATCGTCTGATTTGCCTTAGCTTTTGAAAAGGGTCAGCCCATTTGTAGTACATTGCCGAGGTTGAATAGTAAACCAGATAAGCTGTTGTCATCGTCCATTCAATGACTGATGACTTTGTGGAGACGGATTTGAGAACCTTCTCCAAACTCCAAAAGGCCCATCATTTACTTCTGATCCCTCCCACCACCACCACCACTACCACCATGTTTGGCAATTGACTTGCTTCCTACTTCTTAGGAAACTAAAAATATCAGGTGTGAACGTCCTCCGTTTCCTGCCTCTGCACCCACACATTTACCTAACTGCACTTCCTTCACTTCCTTCCTGCCCATCTCAGAGAAAGAGGGTCAGGTCTCCTTTCTGAGGCCCTTCCTTCCCTCTTCCACCTTCTCTAGGACCAACACCATGCTGCATTGCTTATTCACTCCTTGTCCTGTGAACAAACTCAATTCTCTTCCAATTAGACAAACAAAAATCAAACTCCACTCACCTCCTATGACCCTAGCTACTACTGCATGTCTCGCCTTCCCTTTACAACAGTCTGTATATAGCCTACCCTCCCAATGTCCCGGACAGTGGTGCTCACCAGATAGACCATGGACTCGGCACGTTTCCTGGCTCCTCTGACGGTAGACAGGCCTTGGTGACTAGCATCCCACTTTGGACCAAAGCATAGAGTAGCTGGCATGTGACTTTCCCATGAGCTCTTCAATGGCTGAGGTAATTGTGAAGGGGGTTTTGTCTTCCAAAGTTACAACTTCAAGACGATGGAGCCCCCATCACTCTTAAGTTACTTGGTGACTGTGTCCCCCCAACACATAAATCTTTGCTGTGTGAAGTCACTGAAGTTTGGGGGTTTGTTCATTACTACACATAGCCTAGCCTAACTAACACATGTAGTCTTTACTTCCTCACCTCTGTGCACTTTTTAAGAAAGAATTACATTATTTCTGACATACCTTCTAGTCCTCAGACTTCTCTCTATTGACATTTTACTCAGGCAAATGCCACTACAATTCTTTTATTGCTAAATCATGTAATTTGATTTCTCTGTGTCTTATGACCTATATGATACATTTCTCTCACTTATCAAAGTGGAATCAAATGGCTTTTATCAAGTCAAACCCCCATTTAAAAGACTTCTATGGCTTCTAGAACCAAAGCTTATTAAACTGACATCTGAGATCCTCAATGATTTAGCCATGATTTAGCTTCTCCTATTCTCCTTTACACAGCTAATATATTTCTCAGTACAGCCTTGATGAGCTCCTCCTCCTCCTTGACCTTCATCATGCTGTTCCCTACACCTGTCACATGCCTCAGTCCCGGTTTCTCCTGTCAAGTAACTTAGACATGTGTGCAAAGATGCTTGCATAAGGATTGCTTATAATAGCAAAATGTTGGAAATGACCTAAATGTCCATCTCTAGGTGATGACTTAAACAGATTATGTTAAGTTCATGCAATATATACTCTAAAGACAATGATGATGATGTGTAGTCATGGAAATTGTTCACAATTTATTAAGTCTGTAAAGCAGTGAAGTATACACTATCTGGTGTTTGTTAAAATACATAGGAAATATCTGGAGGACTATACACCAAAATGTTAATGGCCACAAATGAAAAAAAAGAAGATAAATTGGACTTTATCAAAACTTAAAACTTTTGTGCTTTAAAGGTCACCATCAAGAAAGTGAAAAAGTGCATAGAATATTAGAAAGCTTACAAATCATACATCTGATAAGGTACTTCTATCCAGAAAATATAAAAAACTCTTACAACTCAAAAAATAAAAAGACAAATTACCCCGTTCAAAAATGGGGAAAGGCTCTAAAGAGACATTTCTCCAAAAAAGATATACACATGGCCAATCAGCACATGAAAAGGCGTCCAACATCATCAAACATCAAAGAAATGCAAAACAAAACCACAATGAGACACCACTTCACACCCGCTAGGATATCTGTGATCCAAAAGACAGGTCACAGCACATGTTAAGGATGTAGAGAAACCGGAGTCCTCAAACCCTGCTGGTGGGAATGTGAAATGGTGCTGCCGGTTTGGAAAACAGTCCGCAAGTTCCTCAAAAGGTGGAACATCTCATCACCATATGACCCCGTGACTCCACTCCTAGGTGAAGTCCAAGAGAAATGAAAACACAACCACACAAAAACGTGTACGGGAATCTTCACAGCAACAGTATTCATAATAGCTAAAGAGTGGAAACAACCTAAAGTCCATCAACATGGATAAGCAAAATCCACGTAATGCAATATTATTCTGCAATGAGAAGAAATAAAGTCCCGAAGAATGGCATGACTTGGGTGAACCTTGACAACATCGTGCTAACTGAAAGAAACCAGTCACAAAAGACCACGCATTGCATAATTCCATGTGTATGAAAGGTCCAGAATAGGTAAATCTATAGAAATAGAAAGTAGATTTGTGGTTGCCTAGGGCTGAGGGGGGAGGGGACTGAGCAGAAACAGGAATTGACCGCTAATGGGTACAGGATTTCTTTTGGAGTGATGAAAATGCTCTAAAACTGTCGGTGACGCTGGCTGCCCAACTCTATACTAAGAACCATTAAACTATATAATTTAAATGGGTGGATTTTGTGGCATGTGAATTGTACCTCTATACACCTGTTGTTATTTAAAATCGTTAATGATCTTGTTTTTATAAAGCTTGGAAAGTGGCAGCAGCATCAATAGGGAAAGAGGGAGAGGGGTTTATAAGAAATTAATGCATAACTCTGGCTTAAGCAAAAGAAAATGTGTGTATGTGAGGAATTTATTGGAAGGGTACTGGGGTAGCTCATAAACTCCAATGAATTATCAAATAACCAAAGCTTGGTAGGGAAGGAATGAGGGCAGCCCTGGGAAGTTTGGTAGTAGGAGCTCATGGGACTTCTCTCTAGAATGCTACTGTTAGTATGACTCAACTCTAGTGACTCCTAACCTCAGGAGTCTCTATTCCAAGTTCCAATCTCCCAGGAGAGAGTATTCATTGTCTCAGTGAGGGTTAGGCGTCTCCCCTTGCGTTAGTCAGCTCTGGGTGAGGCGAACAGGATCGAACGGCAAGGACCTGATTGCAGGAAGCCTTTGCTTACGTACCTGATTCACTGGGACGGTAAAAGGAATGGCTGTGAGCGGAGCAGATAAACAGACACAAGAAATAATTACTAGATTAAGTTTTTAAAAAGCAAGGTCCAGAACAGTGTGTATAAGACTCATTTTCTTCTTAAAAATTTATGTCATGTACAAATGAAAATGGGGGCCACGTAGGTGACCTATGAGTGTTGCAAGCAGGTGGAAGGCCCTAGAGCATGCTAGGGACTGTAGCAAACTAGAGAGAGGGTCCTACATTTAAAGCAAGCAGATGCAACTCCATTCCAGTTGGTTTTGTCCTTCAGGAATGCAAGTCCGCTGTTGCTAGATCTTTGGATTTCCCAAGCAAAGCCAAACACTTGATTTTTATTTCAAATTTCCTGAGTTTAAAAACCCTCTGGGGGCCAAACAAAAATCTCTATGGGCTGTGTGTGTCTGCAGGTTTCCGGTTTGCCGCTTTTGATGTATATATTTGTATATAAATAGTGCTCAGACAGACTTGAGTTTCTACCGGCTGCGTGATCTTGGATAATCAAGTTATTTCCCCTCTAATGCGTAAAATGGGGAGAATAGTCTAAACCTTCACAGTTGCATCCATGAATTAACACGGAGTGTTTAAGAGCTTTCGGTTAAAGATGGTGGATTGAACGCATACATATAATTTTGCTCCCTCCTGAAAAACCCATTAAAACCACAGTAAAAAGATTTAAAGAAGCAGGGATTTACCAGGACAGAGGAGAAAGGAGAGGAGACAGGAGCAATAGAATTTTGGAATCTTGAAAGCAGATGGACAAGTAACTGACTTGGCAGATCTAAGAAACTAAATCTTACACATGAAGAGGGAAAAGCAGAGAACCAATCTGATCTATACTACGGAATTGTCAAAAAAGCTCAGCAACTGAGAACAAAGGAAATGGAAACTAAATTTAGGAAAATCTAGTGAACACTGTCTAAGAAACAGATTCTTACAGTCCTCCATATTTTATTTCCCTGAGTGACTACCCCCTTCTCTACTCCAGCAGAAGACTGAAGGGTTATTCACTAGAAAGAATAAGCAAGAGAGGGGCACCTGGGTGGCTCAGTTGGTTAAGTGTCTGACTCTTGATACCAGCTCAGGTCTGGATCTCAGAGTTGTGAGTTCAAGCCCAGCATTGGACTCCACACTGTGGAGTCTACTTTAAAAAGAAATAAAACTTAAAATTAAAAATTAAAAAAATAGAAAAATAGAATCCCTTTATTAAGGGATGCATGGCCCATCTGTGGCCTAACAAATATATGTCTACTGATGGCTGAACACTGAGACCTCCCAGCCCTCTGTCCCTTCCTGGATCGCAGAACACAAGCAATCAGGTATCTATCCTCCAGACATGATCAAAACATTTTCTGGGTGATCTAATCAACCAAACAGGAAATATGTAGAAAGTACTGACAGCCGGGGTGGGGGGGGGGATTCTTTAACAAATGGCCAGAGATCATTCCACAGTGAAATTCCAAACCAGCAAACTTAGCCCATGTGTTCAAAGCTTCTAATCAATGTTTAGTGTCCCTTCTTCAACAAGAGAAAGATTAACAGACATCTGAGTAAAACTTGTAACAAGAAAGAAAAGACCAAACAAGCAGATAAAAGTAATTTGGAGGAAAGAAGGATAATGCAGGAAAAGGAAAATTTCTAAATCACTATCGTTAATATGCTCAGACAAGAGGAGATCTTTCCTTGCTATTTTTAAATAAAGAAACATGCAGAGTCAAAACAGAGCCTGTAGAAAATGAAAACCATAATAGAGAAATGAAAAATTCAATAGGAAGATTGGAAGTTAAATTGAAGAAATCTCCCAGAAACTGAGGGGAAAATTCAAAGAGATGAAAGGTGGCCTTGTTCCTGCTTCCCTCTGTCTTCTTAAACATATCAAATATATTTATAGTCTCTGTTTATTTTTCTTGTCTTCTAATTCTAAAGCGTCGCTGCTATTAGGAGTCTGTTTCTATGGACTGATTTTTCTTCCCATTATGGGTCTTCCTGCTTCTTTGCGCATCTGGTAAGTTTCATTTGATGCCAGACATTGTGAACTTTACATGGTTGAGCACTGGACTTTTTATTCCTTAATTATTCTGAGCTTTGTTCTAGGATTCAGTCAACTTACTTGGAAAGAGTCTGATCCTTTTGAGGTTGCTTTGGGAGCAGAGTCTAGTTTAGGGGTAACTTGGCTTCATTATGAGGCTGTCTCTTTTTGGATGTGGTACCCTCCCCGTGCCTAACACATTATGAGGTTCCTTCACTCTAGTTGTTGGGGATATAAACTATTTCCAACCTGTGTGAGCTCCAAGAATTGTTCTACCTGCTTCTTTCAAGTGCGCTTTCCCCAGCCTCTAGCAGTTTCTTCAAATGCATACAATTATCAGGACTCAGTTGAAGACTTCAAGAGAACTTTCTGTGGCTCTCCGGAGTTCTCTCTGTGCAACTCTGTCCTGTCTGGTACTCTGCCCTGTGAATTCAAGCCATGTTGATCTCCCTGAACAACCAGCCACCTGTCCGTTCAACACAGGGAAACTGCCAGTTCTGCCTAGGTTGCCCCTCCATGCACTGTAGCCTGGAAATTCTCTCCAGGCAGTAATGTGGTACGGGACTTGAACCCACTGTATTTGTTCTCCCACTTTTAGGGATCTGTGCCCTGTGCTGCCTGTTGTCCAAGGTCTGAAAACAGTTATTTCATATATTTTGCCTGGTTTTATAAATTGTTTTACACAGGAGGTTAAATCCAGTGTCTGCTACTCCATCTTGGCTGCAAGTAGAAGTCCCCTATTTCAATAACGCCCACATTTCCCCCAGGTATTCTCTCTCATTGTTCAAATTTAGTACACACTTATTGGCTTGGTCTGGGGATATTTAGATGATGACTATAAAACAGAGTATTAAAAAACTCCCATAATTCCCTAGAGTAGTAACGCTGGTTAGTGTTTTGTGTATTTCATTTCTCCTTCCAGTCTTCTGTCTTTCGGTTTTGCAAGGTTTTTACATCCTTCTCCAATGTACTTCACCTTTCTCTAAGCTTTGACACTAGTGACCACTCCCTTATTTAAAAATTTTGTTTGCTGTTAGTTTCCAGGAAATATCTCTTTCCTGGTGTCATTTCTTTTTTTTTTTTTTAAATTAAGCTTTTAATTTTACTTCCATTATGGTTTTTTTTTTTTTTTTAGATTATTTATTTATTTATTTGACAGAGACAGCCAGCGAGAGAGGGAACACAAGCAGGGCGGATGGGAGAGGAAGAAGCAGGCTCCCAGCGGAGGAGCCGGATGTGGGACTTGATCCCAGAACGCCGGGATCACGCCCTGAGCCGAAGGCAGACGCCTAACAGCTGCGCTACCCAGGTGCCCCATTTTACTTCCATTATGGTTAACAGACAGTGTTATATTAGTTTCAGGTGTACAATATGATGATTCAACACCTCCGTAGAGCACCCGGTGCTCATCACAGCAAGTGCCCTCCTTAATCCCCATGACCTGTTTCACACATCCCCTCACCCACCTCCCTTCTGGCAACCCTCAGTTCTGTATAGTTAAGAATCTGTTTCTTGGTCTCTCTCTCTCTCTTTTCTTGCCTTTGTTCATTTGTTTTGTTTCGTCAATTCTATGAATGAATGAGATCATATGGTATTTGTCTTTCTCTGAATTATTTTGCTTAGTATTATAGTCTCTAGCTCCATCCATGTTGCTGGCAAATGGCAAGATTTCATTCTTTTTTATGGCTGAATAATATTCCATTACACACACACACACACACACACACACACACACACACACCATCCTGGTGTCATTTCCATCCTTCCAAACCCTATGAATCCTCCGTCTCCTTCACTAATTCCTCTCCCTTCATTTACCCTTAAATGTTCACTGCTTTCTTGCTTCTCTTCTCACTCTATATCTATATTCTCTCTGCATGATCTCATTTATTACCCATGACTTGAGTTATCATTCACCTACTTACAGCTCACAAACTCCTACTTCCAAATCTCTCTCCCCAGTACTCCAGACCTAAAGAGCCAATTGCCTGAAGCACATCTCTAGTCGGGTGTCTCACAATGTGTCCCAAACAGAACGCATTATCTTCCCCCACAACCTAATCTGTATGTTGGTTTCATCACAGTGAATGGGGCTAACATCCACCTTTCTTCCCAAGCTAGAACTACAGAAGCCCTGCTCAACTATTCCTTCTTTTCCCTTCTTAAACCCGTACATTTAGTGTACCTAATTCTTGTCTAGTTCATCTCCTAAATATCTCTTTTCTTCAAACCCATGCCCTGGTTTTCCCACATTCCTGCTGTTCACACCCTCATTATCTCTCACCCAAATGATTGCAACAGCTTCTCTATCTGGTCTCTGGGTAAGTGCTGTGTGCACTGTGGTCTTTACAAAACACAAATGAGGTCATGTCACTCTCTTGTTTAAAAAGTTCTAATTGTTCTCCATCACTTACAGGCTAAAATCCAAAACCTTTCACTTACCATATAGAAGGCTCTCAGAGTCTGCCCCCAGATGCCCTTTTCAGCCCTACCTCCTGCTTCTCCCAGATGTATTCCCCCAAAATGCAGCATCCCTCTGCCTTTTTACGTGCTCTTCTTTCTACCTGGAAAGTCTTGCCTCATTTTCTCTGTTTGACAAGTGGCTTCTCATGTTTCAAGTTATGGCTTAAGTGTCTGCTTCTTCAGGGACTCTTTCCCTGGAAGCCCTCAAGAACCGCATCCCCTCATTCCTCCCTTGCCCTACCAGTTCCTTCGCTCAGTCATGACTGCACTTGTCACGGTGGCCTGTGGTTAGGCATTTACCTTCATTTCTCCTACTAGACTGTCCCCTCTTCACAAACAGTGGCCGCCTTATTCCTCTATGTACTTACTATCTCTCTCATAAAGGCTCAGTACGACAGAACTCGGTAAGCGCTCAATGAGTGTTTGTATAATATTTGATTTCCTGGCTGAGGTCTCTAATAGGCTTTGGAAGGCCCCTTGAGTTCTGTGATATTATATGGAAAGTTGTGTGTTTTGAGGGTATTTTCCTGGAAAGAAGACTCATTCTTGTCACCAGATTTTCAGAGGGGACCTGGATTCACAAAGTTGAGTACTGCTATTTAGGGAGAAGATATAGCCAGGAAGTTGTTTTTAGAAACCTGAGGTTCAGTCTGAGCCTACACTTTGCACTGGGAATGGGGTCCTTGCTGCTGCTGCTGCTGTTACCGGTCCTGCGATGAGGACAGAGATGGAGGGAGGGGTGTGCAGCAGCTCCGGACCACAGGTGGGAACAGTCAGAAGACTGGCTTCTCGAAGCCTAGGACCCTCTTCTCCCCACCTCCCTGTCTTTCTCTTTTTTTAAAGATTTATTTATTTATTTTAGAGAGAGAGCACAAGCAGGGGCAGGGCAGACAGAGAGGGAGAGAGAAACTCAAGCAGACTCCACGCTGAGCTTGGAGCCTGATGCGGGGCTCCATCTCACAACCCTGAGATCACAAGCTGAGCTGAAACCAAGAGTTGGTTACTCAACCGACTTCACCACCCAGGTGCCCCCTATCTTTCTCTTTTATGCTCATGATTTTGCATACCAGGATGAATGCACACTTCAAATTCAAACACACACACACACACACACACCCTCTCTGCATGCACAGAAATACGCACACACAGACACACACACACCCTCTGCATGCACAGAAATACGCACACACAGACACACACACACACACCCTCTGCATGCACAGAAATACGCACACACACACACAGACACACACACACACACACCCCCCTCTGCATGCACAGAAATATGCACACACACACAGACACACACACACACCCCTCTGCATGCACAGAAATACGCACACACACACAGACACACACACACACCCCTCTGCATGCACAGAAATACGCACACACAGACACACACACACACACACACCCCTCTGCATGCACAGAAATACACACGCACACACAGACACACACACACACACCCCTCTGCATGCACAGAAATACGCACACACACACAGACACACACACACTCCTCTGCATGCACAGAAATACACACACACACACACACACCCTCTGCATGCACAGAAATACGCACACACACACACACACCCCTCTTCATGCACAGAAATACGCACACACAGACACACACACACACCCTCTGCATGCACAGAAATACGCACACACAGACACAGACACACACACACACACCCCTCTGCATGCACAGAAATACGCACACACACACAGACACACACACACACACCCCTCTGCATGCACAGAAATACACACACAGACACACACACACACCCTCTCTGCATGCACAGAAATACACACACACAGAAATACACACACACACAGACACACACACACACCCCTCTGCATGCACAGAAATACACACACACACACACCCTCTGCATGCACAGAAATACGCACACACACACAGACACACACACACCCTCTGCATGCACAGAAATACGCACACACACACACAAGCACACACCCTCTGCATGCACAGAAACACGCACACACACACAGACACACACACACACCCTCTGCATGCACAGAAATACACACACACAGACACAGACACACAGACACACACACACCCTCTGCATGCACAGAAATACGCACACACACACACACACACAAGCACACAGCCAGGCATACACAAACACGTTCATCCCCACGCACAAAGATGCACACACAAATCGGCACACACAAATGTGTCCTCTGGGTCACATGCAGCCTCGCCAGGCAAGCTCCCTCCGTAACCACACACACAGAGACAGCCGTGCATGTGAGAATCACCCGACCTGGCTCCTGCCCTCCCTCCCGCAGAGAGCGAGCGCTGGCCCTGGCATCAGGCCCAGGGAGACAGCCGAGTGGAGCCATCTGTCAGGCTGAGGTTCCTGCGCCGCCCATCCTGCCTGAGCTCAGACAGTCGGCACGCCGGGCATGCGGCCTCGCTATTCTCTCTGGCTGAATCATGCTGAGTGAGCTGGCCCGGCCAGAGTTTATCAAATCGGAACAGAATTTTGGCAAAACAGATGACTTGTGAGGTTGGCATTTGTGGGCCTGGGAGGTGGAGACCTGTAGGGGGAGGAAGGAGGAGTGGAAGGAGGTGAGGAGAGAGGAAAATTGCTTCCTGGTACACTGAGAGACAATGGAGAACTGTCAAGAGGCAGTAATGGCACAGGGCCTGGGGTGTTGGATGCAGAGTCGAAAAACGTGGTGCACACTCCAGCTCTGGCATGTAACAGCCGTGTGGTTTCGAACAGGTTAATTTACCTCTTTGAGCCTTGGTTTCTCCTATAAAATTGACCTAAAGAAATCATCAAACACACAGGATTGATAACAGAATCTTGCAAGACATCGGCTAGATTAGCACAGCCTGGCACGTAGTGAACTCAACGAAGAGGGGCTGTTACAGTCAGAGAACATGTGAGTTTAAAGAGAGCACGTAGACCAGCAAGCCCGGGCGGATCACCCCCCCCCCTACCCACTGGGCAGCCAGAGCGGGTACCCTGGCATGGTCGCCGGTCTTCATCTGCAAACCAAACGCCTTGATCCCCCTTGCACTCCAGAAGCCTCTTGTGTGGCTTCCTACCGGTCCTCACACCCCCTGCTTGAATCAATCAACATTGCCCCTCTGATACTAGTCTTTATTTTTTTCAGATTTTTTTTTCAGATTTTATTTATTTATTCGACAGAGAGAGAGACAGCCAGTGAGAGAGGGAACACAAGCCGGGGGGGGGGTGGGGAGAGGAAGAAGCAGGCTCATAGTGGAGGAGCCTGATGTGGGGCTTGATCCCAGAACGCTGGGATCACGCCCTGAGCCAAAGGCAGACGCTTAACCGCTGTGCCACCCAGGCGCCCCTATTTTTTTTAAGATTTTATTTATTTATTGGACACAGAGAGAGACATAGCAAGAGAGGGAGCACAAGCAGGGTAACAGCAAAGGGAGAGGGAGAAGCAGGCTTCCCGCTGAGCAGGGAGCCCGATGCGGAGTTCGATCCCAGGACCCCGGGATCATGACCTGAACAGAAGGCAGACACTTAACTGACTGAACCTCCCAGGCACCCCGATACCAGTCTTCACCTCTGCACACCTCCGGCTGTTCAGCCCGTGTGGCTCCCACCACCCCCATTATCTGATTTGGGTAATAGTAATAAAAAGTAATGGCAGTCCTGGGGCGCCTGGGTGGTGAAGTCAGTTGAGCGTCCGACTCTTGGTTTCTGCTCAGGTGATGATCTCATGGTCGTGAGATGGAGCCCTGCGTCTGCTTGAGATTTTCTCTCTCCTTCTGCCCCTCCCACTCATACTCACGCTCTCTCTCTCTCTGAGATAAATAAATAAATCTTAAAAAAAAATTAATAGCAGTTCACAGAACCTATTTAGCCCTCACTGTGCTAGAAATTTGCAAAGCAAATTTAATTTAACCCTCACAACAACCTTATAAAGTGAGTACTATTATTATCCCCATTTTACAGCTGAAGAAACTGAGGTGCCAAAAGATGAGGTAACCTGCCCCATGAAGGACGTCGACTGTAAGTCACGCTGCGCTCTCATGTACTGCTAAGAGACACTGGCAGTTAAACCATGTGACGACGCTCAGATGCTCTGCTGCAGGGATGCTTAAAATAAGGGGGTGAGGTGCAGGGAAAGTACAGTACAGAATCAGTGAAATCGAGTAGTCGCAGCTTAGCCGGGATGTGACCTCTGAAAGTCTGTCTGCCTCCGGGGTCCGCACATGCTGTCCTGCCCTCAAGTCCACATTCACCGAGCGCTCCATGGAACAGACATTGTGCTAAACTCTTTTTAAAAACTTATTGCGGACGTCTGGGTGGCTCAGTCAGTTAAGCATCTGCCTTAGGTCATGATCCCAGGGTCTGGGATCGAGTCCTGCATTGGGCTCCTTACTCGGCAGGAAGCCTGCTTCTCTCTCTGCCTGCCGTTCCCCCTGCTTATGCTCTCTCTGTTTCCCATTCTCTGACAAATAAGTAAATAATATCTTTTAAAAAAACGTATTATTGAAGTCTAGTTGACATACAGTATTATATTAGTTTCAGACATACAACACAGTGAACTGACAATTCTCTGTATTACGCAGTGCCCACCACGATAACTGTAGTCACCGTCTGTCACCGCAATGTTACTACAACATTATTGACCATAATCTCCATGCTGTACATTTCATCTTCGTGCCATGCAGCATATTACCTCATTCAGACCTCACCTCATTACCTATCCTACGAGGGAAGCACTGTTCTCCACTTTGATTTCTAGATCAGGAAACTAACATTCTGAGAAGTTATGTAATTTGTTCAAGGTATCATCCTAACCCATGAACCTGAGATTCAAAGCAGGACCTGTCTGACTCCAGAGATCTTGCTCTTAACCATCACGCAAGTCAGATACCTCCTCAGCCTAGATGGCTGCTCCCAGAGTTTCCTCCAAAGGTCTCCTCAGGGTGGCTCTGGGGCTGAGCCACAGCTCTTGTTCTCGTGATTCCAACCCTAGAATTGGTCTTGTTGTGGATGGTGGTAAGTGGGTGGGGGGCACCGTCCTGGACTCTAGAGGGGTTCCTGGGCCATCTTTCTCTGGGTGGGATGACCTTTCAGTGAGCTCTTCTTGCATTGGGAATCGGTTACCCCATTGGTAACATGAAGAGAATAATCCTCCTCAAGTTACCTGCCAAAGTTAGTATATGCTTCTTTGAGATTATAAATGGAAGAAATCTGAAGAAAGAGTTAGTGTACTAGTAGACTGTCTATGGATCTAGCCCCCAACCAAAGTTCCAGCCTTAGTTCCCAAACATTTCCAACGAACTAGGAAAATCACCAAAGGATCTCACCTCCCTGCCTTTGTTCACACCTTTCCATGTATCTGAAAGGCCTTCTCATTTTCACCTATCATAGTCCTACCTATCCATCACGGCCCAGTTCATAGGCTTCCTTCTAGGAGATATTCCTGGACAGCTGTCCTTGAAGTGACCCATTTCTCCTACCTAATCTTTGACTATAACTTAAGACATGACCACTCATAGCCTTGCCATAAAATTACTAATGTATAGGACATTTCCTCTTTGGAGGACTTGTGTTGGTTTTTGCCTGCCCAACATCCTATCCTTCTTTTGGTAAAAGCAACTTGATTTTCCTCTCGTGAACCACCTTCCCTCCCTCATAGCCCATATGATTTGAAAGGTGTTGACCCCACTTCCTAAATCCAGAAGTAGGAATGTGCCTTAGGTCTCTTCAATCAATATAACTGTGAATTGATTCAGAGAGGGAAAGGTGATTCAATAAAACCATTGAGAGTTATCCCTGGAGCTTTCCTGGAGCCATTGGAGTATGAAACTCTACTTTTGCTATGATCGGATGTAAATTTAGAGTTGTGAGGGGTTTTCACATGGAAGAATTCCTGAGAATGAAGCCACCCAAGAGCTGATTATGGAGAGAGATCTAATCTTCATTGGGAGCCCTTGGGTCTAGATTTAGTTATTCCTAAAGTGAGAAGTAATCTGACTAGGACAAATAAATTCTGCCCCATGCACATTTTTTTTTCTCTTAAGCTAGTTTGAGTTGGGTTTCTGTAACATATAATTAAAACACACTAACACATCCCTGACTTGTTTATGGACTTCAAGAGGACAAGGTCCAATCTCTTTAGCTTGACATCTCTTTGGGGCCCAGCATACTCCCTACTAAGACACGGTGTCCTCGGGAAAGGGTGTTGATGATGGATGGATGGATGTTCAATTCAGTCTTCTAGAGTATCTACGGTGGACTAAGCACCAAGATCACAAGCATTCATTAGACATCGTCCTCTTCAAGGAGTTCGGAGCTTAGTAAAAGAAGAGCTCTGAAAGCTAACGCATTATAATATAACCCAGGCTATAATAAAAATCTGAACAAGTTTTTGTAGGATCCCAGAAGGTGGGAGGTCTGAGGAGATAGGATCTGGGAAGCCTTCTCAGAGGAGGTGACATCAGAGTGAAAGTCTTAGAAAACAAACAGAAGTTCCTAGACAGAGACGTGGGAGTGGGAAGAAGGTATTCCGGGCATAGGGTATTTCAGGCCGAGAGAAAAAGATCATATATATTTACAAAATTCATAAGAGTAACCCCATCTCCTCTTCCTCTGGCTTCTTCCCATACTCTTCTCTCTTTCTATTTCTCCCATATTGATAGAAAAATCATAGAGATCAAGAGCACAGTCTCTGAGCTCCGAAAGATTTTGGTTCTCTCACTTACTACCCATGTGACCTTGGGCAAAGCCACTCACATCTTACGAATAAGGACAGTAATTATTTGCCTCATAAGATTGTTGAGAACATTGGGGCGCCTGGGTGGCACAGCGGTTAAGCGTCTGCCTTTGGCTCAGGGCGTGATCCCGGCGTTATGGGATCGAGCCCCACATCAGGCTCCTCCGCTATGAGCCTGCTTCCTCCCACTCCCCCTGCTTGTGTTCCCTCTCTCGCTGGCTGTCTCTATCTCTGTCTAATAAATAAATAAAATCTTTAAAAAAAAAAAAGATTGTTGAGAACATTAAGTGAAATTACAGATTTAAGGAGTGGGCCTGGCCCAAGGTCGTGCTCAAGCAATGTTAGCTGCTGTTATTTTTATTGACCCAGTTAAGAACCTGTGAGCCCCAAGGAACAGAAAACCGATCTCACACTGGGGCAAACAGTGAGGAGATTCTTCCTCTCCTATAATGGGAGTCTTGAAGTGGGGTGGGCCCCAGGCATGGGATAATCAGGGCTCTGACTCCCTTTCTCCGCAGTTCTCGCAGCTCTGCCCTCTTCTTTGTATTGGCTCTGTGTGCAGGCTGGCTTTCCTCACTGTGCAGGGAAGGCTGTGCCACATGTCTGGAGCAACTGTGACAACATGCTTCCTTGTTCATGTCCATCACGACAGAAAAAACAAAGTCCCCACCCGGACCGAAATATAAATCCCTTCTTTAAATCTGTTTCGGCCACCTTAGGTTGCGCGCCTGCTCCTGGACCAACCACAGGCGCTGGGGAATTCACTGCGTTGACCGGCTGGAGCCCGGCTTCCCGAACCGGTCACTGGGAAGTGAGGCTGGCTTGCCAGGAGTGCTTAGACGAATTGGGATCTCGCTCTGGAGTCAGAGGGGGAGTCCCACTGTCTCCCGGTCCCATGGCTGTGTCAGAGCAAGAGGGCAGGTGTCCTGTCAGAGACACGGAGAGGAATATGTGGATGTTGGCTGGACACCCAACGGCGTCCTCCGTGACGACACCTATGGAATTTGTTTAGGCTGGTTCACGTGGGTCTCTTCAGGCCTTGGCTCAAATGGCTCCTTAGCAGTACGGTTCGCCTTGACCGGGAGACCCGTTACATAAAAGAATGCCCACACTCCCGCCTCTCCTACCTCCCTCACCCTGCGTTAGTTTGACCTAAAGCACTCATCACCACCTGATATGTCACGTACTTTTGGCGTGATGTGTTTATTGGGTCTCTCCCTCTAGAAAACAAATTCTATGAGGGTTTGGTTTGTTCAGTGCTGTACTCCTAGTACCTCGAGGGCTCCTGGCTCATAGTAGACGCACAGCGACAGTTTGTTGAATGAATAAAACGATCTGGCCAGACCAGACTCCTCTTAGCTTCCTCAGAGGTTGCCACCTGTTATGGGGTCTGGGAATGGTCACAGCCTCTAGAGATCCCCTTTTCTTCTCCCCCTGATCTTTCTCCATCGATACCCGCCCCCCATCTGTCTCCCTGCCCCTCGAATGTCCAACTGCAGGGCAGGCTGGTATTTGTCATTTTGCTTTCTTTCTGCATAGGATTGATTACACATCTTTTCCTTTTCCCTCTTCATGCTAACGATTCCCTCTTCTCCTCTACATGGACAATAGTAAATACATTGTGTTCAAATAAAATTAGGAAACCTGAGTGGCTCTTCCATCTTCCGAAGATTTAAGACCTGACATCTTTTTTTTTTTTTTTTGAGAACTACGTTTACGTTTCTAGACGTGCGCGAGAAATGCATACAAACTTCCTACAGGTTCTTGAGTCTACCGTTCCATGGCTCCCTGTATTTTTACTCTCTTTGAAGTCTCCTTTGGTATGACTATTTTAAAATTTCCAAGGGAAAAGAATTCTTTGTTTTCCCCCATACCTTCCCCACCCTAACACCCATCTGCCTCGAACGAGGGACATGGAATAGGACATTCTTTTCTTGAGGGACATTTTCTTATTCTAGGGCTGGACAAAAGAATAATAATAAAAGTAACAGCAAATAACTATGTATTTGCTCAGAAATTGACAATGAACCATGCCAACTGTTCTTGATTATGAAATTCACATGTGCTCATAAAATATTACTTGTTTAAAGTAAAAAGTGAAAGTCTCTCCATCTTCTGTACTCTTACTCCCTGAGGTAACTACTGTTGATGAATTAGGGTATGTTCTCCAGATTTTTTTCTTCCCGTGGATGGCGTGTCCACCAGAATTTCAGTTCACCCTCTGATACAAGCTGTCGTTGGGAAGCTGTCTGAGCAGGGATTCCATTTTCTAACCATCCTCGTGTCTAGGTGTGGCCCTCAGTATAGTTTTTGCCAGTGGAATGTGAGCAGAAACGCGGCATCATTTCTGGGCTGAAGCTTTCAGCAAGCAAGTGTGAGCCTTCCACACCCTGCTCTCTGTCTGCCTGTAGAAGCTGGGGGCCCCCGGGGGGTCAGGAATGGGAGAACGACCACGTGGAAGGACCCTGGGTCTCTGAATCACTGAGGGAAAAAGGGCCACCTGCCCAACAACTTTGAACTTCTGTGAGTGCGAAATCAACCTCTGTTTGAGTCTTTCCACCTTTGGGGGCTGGTTTGTTGCAGCTGCTGGCAGAACCGTAATTAGCATGGCGTGTACAAACACAGGCTATTTTGTGTTACATTGTATTCACCTGCCCAAGTAAACAACAACAACAACAACTTCAACGGGATCCCATGATTCACCATGAGGTTATTTGCCTTTCACAGCTCAAAGAGGTCATCTAAGAGATACGGCCAAGAGGTGGAAAAGCCAGAACTAGAATCCGGGCATGATGGCCCCAAAGCCTGTGTTCGCTCCAGCACCCTCATGCCAGCTATAAACTGGCCTGAGCCTACTTCTTTGATGACACTAATTTGGAAGAAGGCGCTATTCGTGAGGCTTCTTTGATGACTCAGAGCAGCTGCATTGCCCTCCGAGGTAGCGGGTGGGTAACCCAGGTAAGCTCTGCCCACCAGGGAGCCTGTGGCTTCCTGCCGGCCTCAGTTCAAGGGTTTCTCAGAGCAGGAGCCTTCAAAATGATCCTAGTTCTCAGAAGACATAGTTTGATGTGACAAGCGCAGGCTGCAAAGACTGCCCAGGGGACTGGGGTCTGAGGGCGTGGTGAACAGCCGGGAGGTTAGAAGAGCTGAGCTGAAAGCCTTGCGCTTACAATTAGCTAGCTTATGTCCCCAGAGGGGGCTCCTTCCTCCAGGTCACAAACACCTCCAGAAAGTGACTGCAGAAAGCCAGATGGCCTCAGCTCTCATAGGCTTCCAGGAAACTCAGCAGTTCTAAGAAGCCCCTATTTCCTGCTTCACATCCAGAGCCTGGGTGGGGAAAGTCAGGGAGGCCCCTGCTCCCTGCACCCCCAACCCCAGCACCTTACCCTGGGGAATACCTCTGTGTGCACAGCTGCTCACAGAAGCAACATGAGCGGCTGGCTGGGGTGGGGAGGGAGGCCCTCAGCCTCTCAGATTCTGGGATGCCCCACTCCTCTGGGTCACCATCCACAGCCATTTCTCCTGGCTTAGCAGACGTCTGCCACTTCCTGAGCTAAAGACAGGCTCAGAGGTGAACCCAAGCAACTGGTAACTCAAAGGCATTTTCATTGTGGCTGTGAAATTTAATAAATCAGTGTTTCCCAGTGTGGGAGCCACATAGCCCTGACGGGACACAAAATGATTTTAAGGTTTCCACATAAACACCAGCCCTAAATATGTAATTATTCCCCTTTTCACTCGTTTCAATTACATAAAAAATGTTTTTGTTAAGTGAAATCAATCTTTAACACCTCTCTAATACCAGTAAAACTCAGCAGGAAAAAGAGCGAGAAAGCACAAATAATGTTAGAAATAAAAACGGGGTCATGACAATGGGTACAACAGATATAAAAGAGACCAGCAATCAATATTTTCTAACATAATGTAACTGTTTTCAAAAAGATATCTTTTACAAAAGTAACACCATCGCACGCGTCTAGAAACAAATCTAACAGAAGGTGTGTGCCTGGTCTTTATCAAGAAAATTGTAAAAACTTTAATGAAAAGTATAAAATAAAACCTCAACTAATGAAGAGAGAGAGCATAGACAGGAAGAAGTCCCCATATTATAAAGGTGTCAGTTCTTCCAAATTATTCTAGGAACGTATGTAATCCCAATCAATACACTGACAGTGTGTGTGTGTGTGTGTGTGTGTGTATGTGTGTGTGTGAAATTTTTCTAGCTGATTCTACAATGTAGTTGGAAAAGCAAAAGGGGCTGCCATTATATTTACGGTGCTCAGGAAAGGCCTTTCTGAGAGATCATTGTGCAGAGTGAAGCGTTCTGGGCAGGTAGAACCAAAGCTCGGAGGCAGCAGGTGGCTTAGAATATTCGAAAAATATGAGGGGTCAGCGTGGCTGGAGCGGACTAGCTGAGTGGCAGAAATGAGGCCAGAGAAGTATCCAGGGGCGAGATTATGTGGGCCTTGTAGGCTGTGGTTAAGAGCTTTGGAATTAAATGTGAGATGGGAAGCCAGGAGTTTTTGGAGCAAGGAGTGACCCAATCTGATTAAACATTTTTTAAAATTTTGAAAGAGTTGGAAATCTTAAGTCAACATGTTTTCCGATGGTGTGGAAGTGCAGTAAAAACTGTGAAGGGGGCACATGAATGGGATTTTGGAAATTCTGCGGTAGTTACTCCTTAGGTCACCAGTTTGGTCTTTCTAATCCCGCTCAGTCTAAACAGAATGGGGGGAAAAATCTAAGTTCTTGGAGCCAACACTGACAAACATGCTGTAGAGTTGGGCCAGGCCCAAGTCTTTTTCCTGCTCCTTTGGTTTGGGGCTGATGCCTCGGGCGCTGCCCCCTGTGGTTGGGCCTCCAATGACAGCCTCCCAGGGACCGGGTCCAAAAAGCAGTCACTCAAGTCCTTCTCTTGAAAAACATCACTGATTTCCAGACTAATGAGGCTGAAAGAAGGCTAAAGGTGAAAGGGACTCCAGAGAGAGAAATAAAAATAATAAATTATAATACAAGTAGCATGTCCCTAAGGGAACTCATTATCGTCTCTAAAAAAATGGTTCTTTCTCTGGCCTTCCCAAGTCCAGGAAACGGCAGCACCATTATTCATTCAGTCAACTGCCTCCACAAATAGTACTTCAGCACGTGTGGTCAGTGCTGGATTCACTGTGATGAGCAAAATGGGCAAAGTCTCTGCCCTCGTGGACTTTATAGTCTAACGTGGGAGGAAAGGCAATAAGAAATAAAGTTATTACAAAATGTTCAGTGCTGTGAAGGAAACAAATAGGGTGATGTGGGACAGCAAGGGTACTAGAGGCAGCAGGTGGGCCAAATGTGGCTCACTGCCTCTTCTTTGTAAATGAAGTTTTGTTAAATCACCCCCACGGTCATTTGCTTACAAACTGGCCAGGCTTGCTTTCATGCTACAAGGGCGGGCTTGAGGAGCGCCAATGGAGACCACGTGGCTTTCAAAGCCTAAAATGTTTACTAGCTGGCCCTTTACAGAAAAAGTTTACCCGCACCTGTGATAGAGGATAATGGAGGAGCCTCGCTCCTACGAATGTCCGGTAGAACTTTCTACAATGATAGAAAAGGTCCGTGTCTGTGCTGTCCAATATGGTAGCCACTAACCATTGAGCACTTGAAATGTGGCTGGTCACTGAGCAACTTATATTTTACCATGCTCAATTTATCTATCTATTAAGCAGGCTCCGCCCTCAATGTGGGGCTTGAACTCACAACCCTGAGATCAAGGGTCACATGTTCTACCCACCGAGCCAGCCAGGTGCCACTCCCCCCCTTTTTTTCCTTATTCAATTTTAATTATTGGAAATTTAAACAGCTACATGTGGCTAGTGACTACTATTTTGGACAGCATAGTTCCAGACAACGACTCCAGTCAGAAATGTAAAGCTCCCCCCGCATCCTCGTTTCTTCCTCACACTTCTCCTAACTATCTCTTCAAGTCCCAACAAGGCAACAAAACCCAAAATCAAAATGTATGTTCACCGTAATTGCTGTTGTATACACATGTGTCCAAGGATACACAGAAGTGTATTTTTTAATACTTGAAAGCTACTCCTATTATTATTACTTGATTAAATGGGGAAGCATGATGGGTGATTTTATTTTGCTCTTTCAACATTGTCACTAGTACTATTGAATCATTATATTTCTTAAAAATCTGAGATGAGTCTGTGCTTGGTTCCTTTGGTTGTCAGGAACGAAGAATCATTCAATTTATCTCAAGTAATGTGTCTAATGTGTGTGTGAGAGAGAAATGAAAAGGAAGACAAGCTTCTCATTGACTCTAAGGAGAGGACCCCTATTGTAGTGTGGCTGGGGCCTAAAGTCTGGAAGGTTCCTCTGGATCTAGACAGGTTCAAGGGACCTTAACTACAGGGTTTCCCCGGGCCTTCACTGCCCTGGTCTATGAACGTGACTCCGATCCTCGGCTCGTCTGCATGTTGGCTCCATTTTCTCAATACTGTCTCCACTCATGGTTTCTGATTTCTCATAATTCCTGTTTCCTTAAGACTTTTGTCTGCTCCTCAGGCTTGCCCTCAAATGTCTGTTCCTGCTCCTAAATGTCTCATTCTCTCAGCATGTCTCTGTTTACATTTCCTTTTTTTTTTTTTTAAGATTTTATTTATTTATATGACAGAGAGACAGCCAGCGAGAGAGGGAACACAAGCAGGGGGAGTGGGAGAGGAAGAAGCAGGCTCCCAGCAGAGGAGCCCGATGTGGGGCTCAATCCTAGGACCCTGGGATCACGCCCGGAGCTGAAGGCAGACGCTTAACGACTGCGCGACCCAGGTGCCCCTCCGTTTACATTTCCAAATGAAGAAATAGGCGTTATCCCAGCTCCTCTTTTTGTGCCGTTCAATGTTGTCAGTCATTGGCTGCCCCGTGGATTTATTTCCCCTTTTTTTTCAAGCTTTCTGCTTCCACCTGTCCAGTCAGCTGTAGCCAAAGGGAGGTGGGATCACATGGTCAAAGCCGGGCCACCCTGGGCTGCGGGGGCTGTGGGTATGACAGCTGAGTTAACGCCCATGTCGAGTACCACCCTCTAATGCCTGCACTGGCTGGGACCATCTCTAGGTACCTGAATCTGGGATACTGTGATCCTTCCATGAGGCTTTGGCTCCTGAAGGGCTGGGTCTCTGACCTGAACTGACTCTCTTTACAGCCAGAAGTTCCCAGATGGTTGCTTGGTTGGGGCAAAGCCACAACCCTTCCCCCCAGCTCAGACTTCCCCTATCTCTTCCCCAAGTTAGAAATGCTTCGGCAAGGGAGGGAAGGCCAGTGCTTCCCGCATGCGGGTCTTAGAGCCGCAGAGAAACACTGCTGTCCCTTGGGAGGCACCCCGCTGCCGAGGCTGCTGGAGAATTTCTGATTTTCTGCTTTGGGCCTTAGTAATTCAGGGATGATGTGGTCAGAGCCTGAAGGGATAAGTTAGCAATTTCACCCCTAGCAGCATTGGCTTGGGCTCGGAAGCCTGGGCCACCTCTGACTCAGAGCTGAGTTAAGGAATTAAATCTGGGGCCTCCCAAATTTGGCAAGGACAGCGATGGGGCGGTGGCGGTGCACGCCCTGGGAATCTCCTGGGCAGGCAGAGTGGGCTTCATTTGGCCATATGGGGGTGGGGGGAGGGGGGCCTGGAAGTTTTCCATTCTCAGCACGCCTTCCCCAGCTGCTCTGAGTGCCTAAAATAAGCCAGCAGACGCTTCCCTTACCTTTGGAAGCTTTGGTCCCAATTAAGATGCAACTCTCTCTACGGCTCAAGACTGTCCTCAAACTTGACCTCAGTCCCATGGGCTTTCTCAAAGACTGAATTTCACTTCCCGTCCTCTTATCTGGTTTGGAGAGGGAGACAGCAGGAGCCTGAGGGTGTCTGTGTGTCTGTGAGGATTGGAAGTAGATGTGGGAGGTGGACTTGGAAGAAGAAACGGGTTCACAGTTGGGGCTGGGGCCCCATAGAACGCAGTAGGGACCTGCGTTGAATCTGCCCATGCCACAGACTCTCTTCGGCATGTTGCTTAATCTCTCTGGGCCTCAGTTTCCTCATCTGTAGAATGAAGAGGTTGGGTGAGGAAGTCTCTAAGGGCCTTTCTAGTTCTGAATTGCTGGCCCTCAAACAAATGCCTTCTGGAGGAGAGCCAGAGAGAGGAGAAAATTTCCACTGGACTCTCTCGTGTTAGGCTTTGAAACAGTAAGAACAGCAGCCGTGGCTCCTGCTCAGGAAGCTGCAGCGTGGAGAAGGTCTCACAGCGAAGCTCAGACTGTTGCAGCTTCCAGCCCCGAATTCCAGCCCCTGGCACTTGCACTTGCAGTCCAATTGGAAAAAATGTGTCCCTTCCTCAAGTTACTTCACTGCTGTCTTCCAGAACATGGCCAATAACTCTACAAATCTACAGCGCCGACACTGCGAAGGGCGCTCTGCGGGTGTGCAAGGCACCCCTGCCCGTTCCTCGAGCAGTGCTTCCCATGCCACCAGCACTCTGCGAGGGGCGGAGCGCAAGCGTCGGAGGCACTGGGTTCCGTAAAGGCTGCTCGAGAGCACAGGGGCGCAAAGCGCTGCACCCCATCCTGGGGGGGACTCCAACTCAGTGGGTCTGGGGTGCACCCTGACCCATCTGTAACAAGCCCCCAGGTGCTGCTGCTGCGGCGGCTGAACGGGGTACCACACACGGAGAACCGGACTATAGAGTACTAGCGAAGAAAGGAGGTTCCGAGGGAAACCCACCCCCTGCCCCCAACTCCCTTTCTCACAAATTAGGAAACTGAAGGAAAGGGAGTCGGCAACATGGCGGAGCTGTGATTTCTCATCCAGTCCTCTTTCTACTCCATCGCCTTGCGGTTCCCTGGGTAGTGATATGGATGCAAAACCCAGCACTCTCCTCGGCCTTCCCGGAGATCTTTGAGGAGAGGTGAGGCCGAGTCAGGGCTCCCAGGAGGCAGGGGGAACATGGATAAGCCTCTGGCAGGACCTGGGAAATTCTTTCGCAAATTCAGGCTGCACTAGCGGGGGCGGAGCCTCGGCTCACGGAGGGGCCCTGGTGGGGCGCAGGGGGGCAGTTCCCTCCACACCCCGCCCGGGGAAGGCCTCAGCAAGGACAGCCAGTTCAGGAGCAGCTGCGGGAGGCTGTGGTTTCCTGCTCCAGCTCCTCCAGCCCTTGCTGAGCCGACCTCTGAGTGCCTTGCTTGGCCTCAGGGTCCCAGAATTGCGAGGCTAGCTCCTCTCTGAGGCACTGGTCCTGCTTCTGCTGGAACACCTGCAGGGAGCGGAAAGTCATGCCTTCCCAGGCATCATTCTAACTTCAGGTAAGCACCCCAGTCTGAATCGGAGAATTTCTCTTTTTGAAGGAATCCCTTCATGATGCCCAAGGTTTTCCCAAGGACCAAGCACTTTGTCTTCCCAAGACCAGAGAGACTCCCTCATGCCTATCAGCTAATCAGATGACCAATCAGTATCTGTCAAATGAGTGCATTGGGTTGAGGGTGGGTGGGCAGAATCAAACTGACTGGAAGACGGACTTTATCGGCAGCTACTTAGTGTAGACCATTCAGCCTCACTGTGGCCTTGCATGATCTGGCCCCTCGCTACCTCTCCAATCTCATCTAACACTACTTTCCCCGAACTCATTACTTCTGAACTTCGTATTTATTTGTGTGACCGTCTGAATAGCATCTGTCTCTTCCATCAGATTGGAAGGCCTATGAAGGCAGGGACAGCGTCTGTTTTGTTCACCAGTGTATCCCTAGCTCTCAGCAATGTGCCCACTACATCCTATATGCTCAATAAACATTGTGCAACGGAGGAGGGGAAGGATTGCCTACTCTGTGGCAGGCCCCTGTGAGCCCTCTTAAATCCTTATTGGGTGAATGTTAGAGTAAAGGCTAAGGTGCCATCACAAAGGTCCCAGACTACAGTGATTTGAAGAGAATAGAGGTTTATCTCTCGGGGTGCCTGGGTGGCTCAGTCGGCTAAGTGTCTGACTCTTGGTTTCAGCTCAGGTCATGATCTCAGGGTCGTGAGATCGAGCCCCATGTCAGGCTCAGCATGGAGTCTGATCGAGATTCTTCCCCCCTCCTCCCCCCTCCCCCTATGCTCCTCCCACTGCTCGCTCACTCTCTCTCTGAAATAGAGGAAAGAAAGAAAGAAAGAAAGAAAGAAAGAAAGAAAGAAAGAAAGAAAGAAAGAAAGAAAACCTTAAAAAAAAGTTTATCTCTCTTTCACAAAAGAACCCCAAGGTAAGGAAGCCAGGGAGGCAGATCCCTTCTGATCCACAGTCATTAAGGGTCCCCGTTCCTGCCATCTTACTGGTTTGCCACCCTTGATGCCATGGTCATCACCTGCATGGTCAAAGATGGGCCGCGCCTGCCCTGTGCGTGCTTCAGTTTGTGAGAAGTGGACAGAGCACAAGTCCAGGGCAAGTGATGTTTTTCTTTAAACAAATGAAGCAAAGCTCCATCCTTCACTTCTGCTCACAGTGTGTCAGTGATAACTTAGTCACGAGACCACGTCGAGCTGCAGACTGGCTAGGAAAAGGGGCGGCCATTTGCCTCACTCACCCTCTATTACTGTGAAAGAAGGGGAGACTGGATCTGGGAGGATACCTGGTCGTCTCTGTCACAAGGGGTCTTGTAATCATAAATAACCATTCCTCGGGGGATATGGTCATAACCCAAATTGTTTGGCCCAAACCACTGAGTCCCAACAGTGAACTGCCAGAAAAAAAAAAAAAAGTGCCTTCTCGATTCTCAGTTATTTCTGAGAATGTTTCAGGGTGCTATTCCATGTGTCTTCAAGAATGGGCCTTTCGTCAAGGGGACAATGTATGTCAAAATGACAGACGCTCATACCCTTTGATCCAGGAAGTCCACTTCTAGGAATTTCTCCAATAGATGTATTTGCCCACATGGGAAATGAGATATGCACTGACAGTGGAAAAAAAAGAAAAAATATGATGTCCCCATACAATGGAAACCCATCTAGCTATTTTTAAAAAATGAGGGAGCTCTTTACGTACTGCTTTGCACCAAGCTCTAAGGTATGTTAATAGATGAATAAAAAAGCACAGAATAGGAAGTAGAGTATGCTATCATCATATTGAATAGAAAAAAAAGAATACATATATTATATTGATTTATATTTGCTTCTGTATTCACAGGATATCCCTGGAAGAATTCAAAAGAAACTAGTAACAAGGGTGAGAAGGGGATTGGTTGACTGGATATCTGTAGTATATACTTTCTATACTTTTTCATTTAGGACCATGTGAATATATTGCCTATTAAAAAAGAAGGAAGGGGGCGTCTGGGTGGCTCAGTGGGTTGAGCATCTGACTCTTGATTTCAGCTCATGATCTCAGGCTCATGAGATTGAGCCCTAACGCCAGGCTCTGCACGGAGTCTGTTTGGGATTCTTTCTCTCCCTCTGCCCACCCTCCTCCCCCCACCGTTTGCACGCGCTCTCTCTCCATAAATAAATAAAATCTTAATAATAAATGATAGGGGTGCTTGAGTGGCTCAGTCGGTTGAATGTCCGACTCTTGATTTCAGCTCCAGTCGTGGTGTTGGGGTTATGGGATCAAGCCACGGGGCAGGCTTCCTGCTTGGTACAGAGTCTGCTTGGGATTCTCTTTCTGTCCCTCCCCTTGCTTGCGTGCTAAATAAATAAATAAATAAATAAATAAATAAATAAATAAAATCTTAAAAAAAAAAGAAGGTAGGAAGGGGAAGAGGACAGAAAAGGAGAGGAGAACAGAGGAGAGGAGGGCAGAGCAGAGGAAGGAAAAAAAAGTCAGAAAGAAAGGGGAAAAGCAAGAAAAGGGGGGGAAGGAAGAATAGAGGGCGAATCCTTCTATTCTTGTGCTCCAGCCTTCTCTCCGCGCATCCGCACTGGGGCCTCTGCGGTCTGGTCCCCAAGGTCACTGCTCCGGGGTCCCAGCGTTCCTTTGAACGGTTTCCGGTTCACACAAGGCACTGCTCTCCTCTGGGCTTCTCCGGCCCAAGCGAGAGACAAGACCACCCTTCAGTGCCCATACGCCAGCAGAGAGCAGCCCGTGAGGTTTAAAGAGAAGTGATGGTGAGGCCAGCGTAATGAAAGTTACCATCTTCCCACAATGGCAGGGACTGCCATCCCTCCGCAGGATCCCCTGTGGTCCATCCTGGTCCCGCCGTGTTCCAGGCCCGGCCTCATGCTTAGCAGTCGCTGTTCATCATCACTGGAACTCTCCAGCGATGTCCCCATTTCAGAGACTGAGCCAAATCGGCCCTGGGCCCCACAGAGAGAAGGAAGTTTTCCCCTTTCCCCGGTCTGTGGATTGGCTCACCAGACATTATTTCCAGCCAAAGGACCGAACTCTTGTCAGGATGATTAACAATGGTAATATCCATCCCCTTCTGGAAGTATCCCCTGCATGCCCACAAGGGGGTATTTTGGCTTTATGGTCCTCAAAAGACAATCACAGGAATCTGACTTGAATGCATTTCCAGTGTCTTGTCAGTGGACTTTAGAAATCAAATTAGGGTATGTAAGCTGGGATATCAACCGCCAACCCTGGGGAAATATACCAAAGCTAAGTCTAGTTTCCGCGGGTCTCTCTTCAAGGGCTCAGAAATCCTGGGGTCTAGCCTTTCCCAGAATCAACTTATGACATAAAGAACAGCAACAACCAGCACCAGATCTTAGATACAATATGAGAAACAGGAGAAAGCTAATGGTGCTGAGAGCCTGGGATGAGATCATTACGGCTACGCACGAGTACAGCTCTCAGCTTCACGGTGGCAAGAAAGAATGATGATGAATCCATCCTTGTTTGGTGAGAGGACATTTGTCCACAGATACTAACTTGTAATTCTAGGAAAAAGTCATCACAGATTCTTCTAGAAAAGATAGTGAGGAGCCTAAGCAGTGTCTTCCATGGCCGCGTAGCAAACGCATTGAAGGAAACACAGGCTGTGCCCAAGGGGCTGATTTCAGAACTTACTGGGGGGGTGGGTCACAGGAAAGAGAATTGTTTGGGGGGAGGATCCACATCAGAAGCGGGTAGTGAGGACGGCCTGACTTCAGAGACCGTTGTCTGGCCACGCTAGCATATCTGAATTACGGTGTGCTATGCAGAGAGTTCCAGGCTGCGTGAGCCCATAGCAGACACTTCGTTGCCTCCAGCATCCACTTTAACAGAATCGTGATTTTGTTCTTCTATCCTCTCCTCATTCACGCAGCCACGTACGTACGTCAGAGAGAGTGGCTTTTGCTCCCAGCTCCAAGGGAGAGGCCTGGCTGGCTGCGCTCGAGGCAGTCTTTTCCCCTGGCCCGTGTTTAGGCTGGAAATATGCATACGACCCAATTCTGGCCAGTGAGAGCTGAGAAGTGGGCTGGAGCATTCCGGGGAAAGTTTCTTTGTTTCAAAGAAAGAATCATGGAGAGATGTTCTCTCTTCTTCTAGATTTTGTGTGATGCCTGGAACTCTTACTTCATCTTGCAGTTTGGGGGATGAAGTCAAAATCAAAGACAACATATGGAGAGAGTTGGAAACAACCAGGATTCTTACGATATTGTTGAGTTGCTGAATGAACCTGAGAACATATCCTACCTCTAAACGTATTTTATTTTATGTTTTAAAAAGATTTATTTATTTTAGAGAGAGAGAGAGAGCACGTGGAGGGAGGAGAAGAGGGAGATGAGGAGAAAGAATCTCAAGCAGACTCCCCACCAAGCACTGAGCCCGACATGGGGCTCGATCTCACGACCCTGAGATCATGACCTGAGCTGAAATCAAGAGCTGGATGCTCAGCCCACTGAGTCACCCAGGCACCCCTCTGAACTTATTCTTTTTTTAAAGATTTATTTATTTATTTGAAAGAGAGAGCACTCGAGCACACAGGGGTGAGGGAGAGAGGGTCTTAAGTGCTGAGTGCGGTGCCCTGTGTGGGGCTTGATGTCACAACCCTGAGATCACGACCTGAGCCAAAACCAAGTCAGCAGCTCAACTGACTGGACCACAGAGGCGCCTCCCTCTAAACTTATTTTAAGGCAAATTTCAGTTGGGAGTTCAGTCACTTGCAACTGAAAGCATATACTCCACAAACATATATATATTGGAATCCAACGATTTATTAGGGGCAGGGCAAGCAGTTTTCAGTGATAACACAGCTATCTCATCTCTACTTCCACAGAGCTTATCTTAGAGTGGAGGAGGGCTAGACATCAGACAACTGATTTCACAATGAATTATTTAGTCATAATAGTATAAATTGCTACAAAGGAGAACATGCAAAGAGAAGATCTGATCTTGTCTGCACATTCACGTCTCAGTCTCTCTCTCAACTGGGCGTTTTTTCACTTCAGTGTGCTTCCTGTAAGAAGGTAGTTTGCACTCGGTTCTAAGTTTTGCTTCTTGCTAAGGGGTTGTGGCATTCATTTGATGACTAAAGGGATTCCCATAGACTTTCAATATAAGACCAAAGCTGACATGCTTCTGTGAAACTTGTGGAGGCTAAACTGCATTCCTTCTCAGATGGAAGGATCCAACCTATGGTTTGCCTAGGATGAGCAAATCCCATTTCACTAACCAGCCATCCTGAAAGATTGACAAAAAGTCCTGAAAAATGAGGTAACTAGGAGGGCTTGGGACAGCCCGCTCAAGGTGCTGCAAGTATTGGTAAATTACAAGTAAGTGTTACATTAGTCATCGATTAGCGGACTTTGGGTTACAAGATAGCAACTTCAGGGTCTTTTTCTTCTTTACTCAGAAATCAGCCCACACAAACAATGAGACCAATAAAAACAGAAAGTCCAAAAAAAAAAAAAAACCCAAAAAAAACAAACAAAAAAGGGGCCCCTGGTTGGCTCAGTCGGTTAAACATGCAACTCTTGGTTTTGGCTCGGTCATGATCTCAGAATCGTGAGATCGAGCCCCGCGGTGGGCTCCACTGGGGGTGGGGCCTACTTAAGACTGTCTCCCTCTGTGTCCCTCCCCCCACAATGTGAACTAGAGAAAGCAGCTGAAGAAACCATCTTCAGGAAGTGGAGGAAGGCAAGACGGTTCCAGTAGGTCCCTGGGCTGCCTCACTCCCATTTCCTCAACCCTCCTCGGACTTTAGCCACAGCTCGACCTGGCCTGTGCGGAGAGCATCCTACTTCAAGCGTGTGACTTGCATCTTTTCTCTTTTTGCCCTGGAACCTAGCTGATACAGTCAAAGCTGCTTGGCTTTTGCGGGGGGCGGGGGGGTGGCACTTCACCAAAAGGAAAGCAAACAGTAGATAAGAGCTCCAGCGTGCGGTGCTTCAGAGAATTCCAGGAGGACCAGTCTCCAGCCCCCGTGGTCCACAGTGACACTCTCAATCATGTACCCTTCTAGGGCTTTTCCTTCTTCTCTTGGCGTGTTTTTCTTTGCTTCCTTACTCCTGCTGCCTGGGATTGTCTCCTAGATAAACTACTTGCACCCTAGTTCTTGTCTCAGGCTCTACTTTTGGGAGAAGCTAAACTAAAGCAAAAGGTATTTCTAGAGGGGGACACCGACAAGAAGCAAATCGGTTTTCCCTGCAGTCCCTAAGAAAGGACCCTCAGGAATTAGAGGGACACTAGATGCTCTGGGAGGCAGGGATGAGATCCGCCAAGGAACAAGTCAACTCTCTGCCTACGGAAAAGCTACAGGGAAGCCTCTATCAACGATTCCTGCCCGTAGACAGATTCTAATCGGCATTTAAAGACCCCACGCTTCTCTGCTGCCAGGAGATTATTGATTTAAAAAAAGATTTTATTTATTTATTTGAGAGCGAGAACGCACGCACATCTGTGCACGCACGTGTGTGTGAGCAGGGGGAGGAGCAGAGGGAGAGGGAAAGAATCAAGCAGACTCCCTGGAGCACGGAGCCTGACGTGGGGCTCGATCCCACGACACTGAGATCATGACCTGAGCCAAAACCGAGAGTCAGATGGCAACCCACTGGGCCACCCAGGCACCTGAGAATATTAGTTTTGAAAAACAATCTCAAACCTACAGGAAAGTTGCAAGTCTAATGCCGACAGAGGTGTTTTGAAAACTGGTGAGTTTTAACATATGTGGAATAACCTTCAACTGCTGAACTATTTGAGAGTAAGGCATTGACGGGATGGTCCCTCACTCCCGAGCACTTCAGTGTGTATTTCCTAAAGACAGAGGCATTCTCCTACTTAACCACAGTATGGCCATCAAAATCAGGAACTCAACATTGACGCATGACAATCATCCAATCTTCAGACCCTTTCTAAGTGTCACCAGTTATCCCAGTGCGATCTTGTACCGAAAGGTGTGCCAGTTCAGAAGCGCAGGTTGCATTCGGTTATTGGGTCTCTTCCTTCTCCTTTGATCTGACACAGATCTTCAGTCTTTCCTTGACATTCACGACCTTGACACATTTGAAGATTATCATCTAGTTATTTCGTAGTGGGTCCTGCTGTTTAAGTTTGCTTGAGATTCAGGTTAGGCGTCTTTGGCAGATCTATCACAGGACTGAGGTGTTCTCACTGCATTCTGTCGGGTACGCGGTTTTAATCGGTCCTGCTGCTAATGACGTTCCCTTTGATCCCTTGGTTACGGTGGTATCTTCCAGGCTTCTCCACTGAAAAATCACTCTTTCCTTTTGCAACTAGTATTTTTTTTTAATTGTGGTAGAAAAAAAAAGAAAGAAAGAAAGAAAGCTTAACACAAAATTTACAAAAAATTTTTTCACCATTTTTAAAAAAGATTTTATTTATTTATTTGAAAGAGCATGACAGTGAGAGCACAAGGTGGGGGCAGAGGGAGAGGGAGAAGCAGGCTCCGTGCTCAGCAGGGAGTCCAATGTGGGACTCCATCCCAGGACCCTGGGATCAGGACCTGAGCCGAAGGCAGACACTTAACCAACTGAGCCACCAGGAGCCCCTTAACCATTTTTAAGTGTACAATATAGTAATGTTAACTTTTTGCAAATCACTGTGCAGATTACTAGAACTCTTTCATCTTGCAAAACTGAAACTGTATCCATTGAGCAACAACTCCCCTTTTTGTAGCTAATGTGTATTTTGTGGAGATGTGTTTTGAAACCACACAAATATACTGTTCTTCATTAAGCTTTCTGTTTACTCATTTATTTATGTCAGTATGCACTCGTTGCTTCCTACTTTATGTAGTGGCTTGTACCCCATCATTATCATTATTTATTTTGATGTGCAGAGCATTCTAAATGTGGCCAGTGGGGGTCCTCTCATCCTTGTTTCTATGTCCATTGTTTTTTGACCATCTCCTTACTTTCTGTTATTAAAAGATGTTTCAGGTTCATCTTGTACTTTCCCTGACTGGGCCCTGGAATCAACCATCTCTCCAAGAAGCTCTGGTTCCTTTGGTGGAGAGTCATTTTTAGAAACCCAGAACTGAGTGCTAGGTACGCTCATTGTGTTTGGGATATCACTACTTCCAGACCCTAAGAATGGGCAGTTGAGGATATATCTATGTATATCCATGTGTGGGTGTGTGAGTGTGTGTGTGTGTGTGTGTGTGTGTGTGGTATATGTGTGACGCCCACATACAGACATTGGTGTGTATATTTCTACATCTATATATATATTGAAATTGATCAGTTTTTATCAATACCTCAAGTTCTAATTGAACACTACATTCTGTTTTTTCTCCCTTTCACTTTATTTAACTGTACATTCTGAGAGTTAGAAAACTTATGAATGTGTAGGGAATATACTCAGCCAAAATATGAAAAAAAGGAAGTTACAAAATAGTACGGACACTATGAGATGCCCCTTTCCAAAGTTAATAAAGTTAATCTGCATTGCAAAAAAGTCTGGGAGAATAGGGATGAAACTGCTAGCACTGTTTGTTTTTTTTGTTTTTGTTTTCAGAGAAGTGGGCTTATAGGAGCTTTATACTTTCTTCATTACATCTATATTTATGGTATGAAAAATCAGTTTTGCCAATAGCAGGAATTATTTTTTTAGCAGGATGTTGGCGGCTCTTTTCCTACTGCCCTTCAGTTGCACTAAAGCCTATGGACAAAGAAAAAAAGACAAAAGTAAATACCTCACCCGCTAAAAAGAATAGCCTACATTTGAGGATGTACCCCCCCCCCACCCCCTGTTCCCTTCAATCTTCTCCTGGGTTTACAAATAGGTACAGAATTTGTTCTGCTGCTGCCACCTACCAGCCCCCCCACTACTATACCTCCCTTTCCAAAGCAGGGTAGGGAAGACAGGGGAGAGTCCTTGAGGGTAGTTGGCCCTGTGGAGACCACAGCATTTATTCCTGATCTGTGGATGTTTTCTTCTCTATCTGAAGGCTAGTTCTGGGGCATGGATGGAGGAGTCCCAAAGAATCATTTGTAGAATTTAGAGTTGCAGGGGCGCCTGGGTGGCTCAGTCGTTAAGCGTCTGCCTTTGGCCCAGGGCGTGATCCCAGAGTTCTGGGATCGAGCCCCACATCAGGCTCCTCCACTGGGAGCCTGCTTCCTCCTCTCCCATTCCCCCTGCTTGTGTTCCCTCTCTCTCGCTGGCTGTCTCTCTCTCTCTGTCAAATAAATAAACAAAATCTTTAAAAAAAAAAAAAAAAGAACTTAGAGTTGCAAAGAAAAGAGACCAGAATTCTATTCCTCAGTTGGTTATCTGCTTGGACAGCAGATTCATGAACTACCTCCAGTGTCTAACTGAGGGGAGAGAAGAAAGTTGGAGGGGAGTGCAGGAATATCTGTCTGTCTGTCTGTCTGTCTATCTATCTGTCTGTCTACCTACCTACCTACCTACCTACCTACCTAAAGAAGCCAACATAACAGATGAATGAGAAAATATTTGCAATACAGAGTGCAAAGTTCTACCGCAGATATAAGCTCTGAATATTCCAGAACAGACTGGAGCTGGAGGATCAGTGAAGATTTCATGGGGTTGAGGATGTTTTGGGCGGGCTTGGAAGGATGAGTAGGCATTAGCCAACTGATGAGGTTGGAGAAAGAGCCTTCCTGGTAAAGCAAACAGCACATGGTGACCACAAACATAAACAATGAATTTAAGGGGCATCTGGGTGGCTCAGTGAGTTAAGCGTCTGACACTTGATTTGGGCTCAGGTCATGATCTCAGGTTGTGAGATTGAGCCCCGCATCAGGTTCCACATGGGGCTCCCACTTGGCATAGAGCCTCTGCCTCTCCCTCTGTCCTTTCCCCCACTCTAGAATAAAAAGAATTCAAGAAATATTTACTTAGTGCCTGCTCTGTGGTGATGGGCACCAGGACAGAGTGGTGGGCAATGGGATTCTGCTGTGAAAAAGATTATGGGTAAAGCTCTTGGGCCCAACGTCCACTGTCGATTAATCAGCCGATGAGGGGGATGAGAAATTGGGTGATGCAGCAGTAACGTGGCTTTTGGGAGTAAACTCCTGAGTTGAGGCCAATAGTTTCTATAGAGAAGTCAATACCCCCGGCAGCTGTAAAGATAGCAGTTTTGTCCCAGGCTCTGATGGGATCTGTGTAGTGTTGACAGCTTTTCCTAGGTCTCCTCCAGGTTACACACTCCTCACCCTCCCAAGTTGTGTCCCAGACCCTTTGTTGCTGGTTCAAGTTGTGCCACTAAGGGCTGGACAGTGAGTGACTGGCCAGGGCAAATGCGCTCTGAGTCTGGAAGCAGGGAGGCCAAGGGTGCAGCCCTCTGGGAGTTTGGCCTGAGGACAGTTGGGCTGGCCCCAAAAGGGGCAGAGAGGATATGGCAGACAGATGCCTAGTGTAAAAGGCTCCCTGCTAGGCAGCTCAACTGTGCCTCTGAGTTATTTCCATGAAATTACCACCCCGAGGCACTAGTAAGGTGATCTGAGAGGCAGCCAGTATTTTGCATAATTCCCAGGAGGCCAGCACTAAGGGACCACCATGATCGATTATTCCCTCGTATCTTCCAAGAACAATAAGGGCACGCGGATGAGTGTCATTGTAGGAGCAGAAGCCAAGGGACACCTGGCAGCCCCCTGTTGCAGAGCCAACCCGAGGGTCCCTCTGGAATGGCACTGGGGGAGGAGAGAACTGTAGCTGTTGGGAGTTTTCCTACAATATGTCCTCTCTCTGGGTCAGGCAGGGTAAGTGTAGCCTCTCCTTGGCTCAGGCTCCTCCCTTCAGCCTTCAAACATGTTCAAGCTTCATTCCACGTTTATAAAACCCTCCCCTTCCCACCTCAGTTGGCAGGTTATTTCCAAAGTCAGACTTCTGGAAAGAGTTCGCATCTGCCTCGTTCACGTCTCACCTCAACAGCTCTCATCAAAGTCGTTAAAGTGGAAACCAGTCCCTCAACTTCCTCCCTCCTCTGGAGGGTTTGATGCTCTTGGGATCCTCTTCCCTTGGCTTCTGCAGCACCACCGTCTCTGGTTCTCTTCGTACCTTTCTGTTTTCTCGGAATCCAACTTGCTCACTGAATTCTTCTCTGTGGCCATTCCTTAAATGCTGCTCCCCCAGGGTCTACCCTTGACACTCTTTCCTTTTCGCTCTGGGGGATCTCGCCTATGCGTCTGGTTTCTCCAGTCCCTCGCATGCTGACATTTCCCAGCTCCCTATCTCTTTCTGAGCTTCCAGCCTCCTCCTCCGGCTCCCTGGGTAGACCAGGTCCCCCAGCTCAGTAGCTACACAATCGAGCTAACCATCGGTTCCCTCGGATTTGCTCCTGTGGTGTTCTTGAGTTCAGTCGGTGGCAAGACTCTTTTACTCAGATACAAAAATAAGAAATCTAGGGGTGCCTGGGTGGCACAGCGGTTAAGCGTCTGCCTTCGGCTCAGGGCGTGATCCCAGTGTAATGGGATCGAGCCCCACATCAGGCTCCTCCCCTATGAGCCTGCTTCTTCCTCTCCCACTCCCCCTGCTTGTGTTCCCTCTCTCGCTGGCTGTCTCTATCTCTGTAGAATAAATAAATAAAATCTTTAACAAAAAATAAAAAATAAAAATAAAAAAGAAATCTAAGTAATATTCTACCTAATCCATCTTCGTGTCCAATGTCATTGACAGTTTAACATCTCCAGTGCCCTCCATCTACCTTCCCAACTCCCACCCTGATTTCTAGCCTCACTAACTTAGTTCAGACCTCAACGTCTCTTATGTGGACTTCGCGACAATTTGCTAACTGGTTTCTCCACTTTGCATCTTTCTTTCCCTGTATTCCATCCTCCATGTTACTCCCCAAGTGATCTATTGAAACAGAAATCGATGGCTCCGTCACCTGGTTGAAAATCCTTTAACGGTTCCCCACTTCTCCCAGGATAAAATACAAATCCTTGTTTATGATGAAGGGGGACCTGATAGGAAATCTGCAGGGGGAAGGTTGGGACAGGTTCTCCTCACAACTAAAGGGGATGCACAGGAACAAATGCCCCTCTTCTGTTTGGAGATGAAATGACTGCTTGTGACCTCTGGAAATTCTTTGCTCATCTCTTAACCACAGGGACAGATCTTGCAGACATGCTAAGGAAAGACTAGAAGAAAGACAGCACTCAGATTCTGCTGAGCTCCCTAAGCTACTGAATTACCCAGCCCTGGAACAGCATTCTTCAAGATTTCCTGGAGCATGGGATGACAAATGTCCTAATTACTTAAGCTACTTTAGTTAGGTTTTTAGCTACTTGCAGTTGAAAGCACCTAACCACCGCTATTTGTAATATGTTTCCCTTTTTTAAGATGGAGAAAATATCAAAGAGCGTGTTAAAATGAAGAAGGAGAAGGAGAAGAAGGAGTAGTCTTCTATGACCGTCTTAGGAAGTATTAGGTCTGTATCTTTGTTTTGTTCACATAGAAATAGGTACCTTCCTCTGTTGCGGCATTTAGAACAGAAATTTTTAGATTTCTTTTAACATATTACAGCCAAAGTAGTTACTGCTGCTGTGGACAGCCAAATGCCTTCCCAAATTCATCTCTTACTTCTGCAAACAAGAACTTCCCCACCCCTCAGAGCCATATCTAGCCTGCTTTCGCCCTGAGGTCAGTGTAAGGAATGTAATAATAGCTAGTCAGCGACATTCTGTGGAGAGCTGGGTGTCACAGCTCATCTCTGCTGAAACATCTAGTTATGCTGGGCTGGTCGTCATGGAAACACAGCTGATGATGTGAGCATATGGCCTAGAGCCTCTGTCTCTTACACTCCCAGTGAGGGAGGGGAGCTGGTACTGGCGAACAACGCAACAATGTCCTATATTATCTGCTGTGCTTGTTGAATAAAGGGGAAGAATAGGTTGCTGTGGAGTGAGCTGAATTGGGGGTGCTGTGAGGAATTCGAACTTAGAGAGCTCTGGTCCCTCTGAGAACAGACACTGAGTAAGGCCTGTGTACAGGGTGGAGGAGTGGAGGGGAGGGTGCAGGGGAACAAACCTGATGAATACTTACTGTGTGCCAGACTCTGAATTAGAACTAATGACAATAATAGACATTTTGGGAACACATAGTAAGAGCAAGGTACTTTACACCATTATTTCTCGTAATCCGTGCACCAACCCCATGAAGCAGATTCCATTATTTGCCCAATTTTTCAGAGAAGGAAACTCAGTGAATAATGCCCAAAGTCCCACAGCTAGGAAGTGGTTGAGCCCAGGCTCGAACCCAGGGTTGTCTGGCTCCAAAATATCTGTAAACCATTACGACTCTGCCTCTCTACTGTGATTAGTACTCTGGATATCTTATTTTGTTAAAAAAAAAAAAGTGTATCGGTATTAGACTTCACACCAATCTTACAAGATCGAGTACAAGTTGCTTGTCTGAAATATCATCCCATAGAGTAAACGAGACTTTCTTGGACTGTTAACTATATGGTAGCATAACTCTCATGACGATTCGGTGAGGTTGCTAAAATCATTTTCATTTTACAAATGAGGGGTCTTATGCTCAGATAGCTGAAACAATTTGCCCAAGGTCACGTGGCTGGTGGTAAAGAGGGAAGAGAAACCAATGGGTGCCATTCAAAGCCTGTGCTCTGTCCATTCCCTCCTCTGCTTTAGGGACAGGTAGGCTGCCTCTCCCTGCCCACTGTGGCTGCTGTTGCCATACTGAGTTCACTCCGAAGCCCACTCCTCTCTGACCAAGAGGCTCAGGCCTCTTGCTTTCGCAATTTCATAGTCAAACTTAGTCTGCCCAGACCAAAGCAATCAAGACAACGACCATCGCAATTAGAAAACCCGACATGGCCAAAGTTGACCTCAAGGTCTTCTTCTGTAAAACCCGCTCCTCCTCTCATACCCCAGTCTTAGTAGATGGCACCATCGTTTACTCTGTTGTTCATTCCAGTAACACAAGGGTCATCCTGACATTGCCCTCTCTTTCCCTTTTTTCATGCTGAATCCATCACTGAGTCCCGATGGCTCTACTGAATTGGTCTCCCCACTCCCCTAACCCCTGCTATATCCATCTTTTGTCTGATGACTGCAAGAGCTCTTAGCAGGCCTCCCTGCCTCTACTCTGTCATCCTTCCAGTCCGGTCTCCACTGCAGCAGACTCTTTCCATTACTCTTGGGATTAAATGATTCACTTGGGATTAAATGACTCTTTGAAGAATCTTTCACATGACTTTTGTCATGTTATCCTCTGTTTTGCATCCTCATGGTATTGTCTACTTTTCCTTCATAGCACTGGTCACATTTATGATTAATCATTGCATGAATTATTTGTTTGATGTGTCTCTGCATTTGAGTCCAGACCCTGAACTATTCTAGTCCTTACTCTGCCATTCACCGTCTTTGCTGCCTGCCTCGACAAAGAAGCAAGATTATTGCTTTTGTGCCAGTGTCTAGGGTCTATCTTTGTGTGTCTGTGTGCTCCACTGAACTCTGAATTCCTTTGGGAGGAATTTGACTAGAAACCAAATCAGCCTGACCTCAGAACCTAAATTTCTAATTCTTGTAGCAGAACGAGAATTAGGAAAATAAGTGTGCGGTTGAGGAAACTGAAGCCCAGAGTGGTAAGCGGGTTTGCCCAGTGTCACACAGAGCCGGAGCGAGAACTCGAGCTTCCTGGCTCCGAAGGCAGGGCTCCTTCCTGCAGCAACACCTGGCAGAGGCTAAGGGGAGCCAAAAAGGCATTTCCCATGTCTGTTCTCAGTGTTGGGCATTATGACTACTAGACTTTGCGGGGTCTCTGTACCCCTCTTTTCTTCCCGAATCTGCATTAGAGCTCAGGCCGGACGCGCTCTGGGGGTTGTTCTCTCTGGTCTAACACAGCACCGCTCATCTGCTTCGCAGGGGCCCTGGGAGGCCTCTGGGTGAAGGGGACGTATCCCTGTCTGGCCCTAGAGGATCTGCCTGGGTTTTGGGGTTACCATCTTTCAGTCCTGGATACAACATTCCTTGGCACCCACATGGGGCTCTGCTAGCTCAAGAGCAGTTCAGGGCATATAACAAGCAGGCATCCTCCCTGGTGGACCAACTGGGAAAGGGAGCTGCTCTGGGAGCCCACATGAAACAGCTTCCCTTCCTCCGCCCGGCTCGGGGTCACTTGGGGACCCTGGGCTGCGTCCTCTGCAGGTGCCTTTCTTCAGGGCACAAAGGGTCCCCAGAAGCTGCAGCCTGTCAAGTCTGGAGCCTGGAAATCTTTCCCTCCTCTGGCCATTTCTCTTGATCCTGTGCAATTTGTCCAAAGCATATTCACCACCTACTCGTTAAGACGAGGTCTAGAGAACTCCACACCCACACCTTCTGCTCTGCACCAACTTCCTAAATCATGGCTCTTCCTCTCCTGGAAAGAATCCAAGGTGGTTCTGAGGAGTCACCCAAATTGTATCCATTTACCTCCTCTCAGAATCAGACACGGGCACATTAGTGGGACCTCCTGAAGAGGGGCTGACTCAGGGGTCAACCAGGGTGGTGGGGGAAGGGACAAAGGGAGAGGCAGTGGGTAATGGGGAGCCAAGGGCACTGGACTGGAGATCAGGAAGCCTCAGCCCATTCCTCCCCTGATGTGTGATCTTGGGGAGCTGGTCCCTTTGCTAGACCTCACTCTCCTCAGCGTGGTCCAGGGAGTTGGCCCTGCTGATAACTGGGATCTCAGTCACTGCGGACAGGCCATGACAGGCTCTGTAGGGGGCTCATAAAAACCGGAGCAGGGCTCCCCAAGCGAGGTATACACAGCCCTCACATACTATGTTCACATGCACACGCATCATGTTCGATGATCTTCTAGATCTTAGAGGGTGAGCCTTTTCCATTTTCATGGTTGTGTATTTTTTAATAAAGTACAGTATGTTAGGGAAGATACAGAGCAAGCATTTGAAGAAGGGGTATATTTTTTTTCTTGGGAAATGATTTTTGTTAGACTCTCTTAAAGCATTAACTAAAAGTATGTGTGACATACAGATACAGCAAAAGAACTGAGGCGGTATATAGAGGACCAATACCGACACGATGTGGATTTAGAGAACATTCCATTTTCCCTGAAGACTCGTAATCTTTTCCTCTGTCCAAATCTTCGTCTCCAGTAATGAGAACAATACATCTGATCATGGCTGGGGTGTGTGTGTGTGTGTGTGTGTGTGTGTGTGTGTGTGTGTTTGAACACCTCTGCTGTGAAACTCAGAACTAAATTCAAACCCCAATCTCAGAAATTTTATCGATCTTTCCATTGGCAAGTATGCGTTTGCTTTGGACTTGCTTTCCTTCCGACCTCCACATTATCCTTCCGACCTCCACATTATCCTTTCTCCACATTATCCTATCCATAAACTTACCCTCCAGTGTAAACCGTGGAAAGCGGCGAGGTGCGTTTAGCCGAGGAACATTCCAAAGGAAAGAACTGAACTGCGTCCATCTGACGAGCAGGGACTGACAGTCGCTTAGCCTTTCATAACCTACGGGGCAGTTTTCACCTGTCCCTTCTTAGATCATTTTTGGCTTCAGTAATAAGACTCCTAGCTACCTACTGGGGTAAATACTAGCATTATTCCCATGTCCCAGATGGGAAGCGGGGCCATAAGGCCGCAAGAGGACCTGCTCATGGTCATGAGTTGAGAGCCAAATCGAAGTCCTCCCACTCCCATTTCCCTGTTTCTTCTGTCACCGCACATTCTTTGTTTAAAACAAGCCGGACAGCCCCCCGGGCGGGCGGACGGGCGGACGGGCGGAGCGGACGCTAGATGGAGGGGAGGGGGGGGCTGCCCCGGCGGCGGCTGGAGGCACGTGACCCCGCGTGCCGGCTCCGGGGGCGGCCCTCCCCCGCCCGCCCTCCGCGGCCCCGCGCCTCTCCGGCTCCCGAGCGGCGGCGCGCGGGCTCCGAGCACCCCAGGCTGCCTTCCGCGGCCCGGGCCGGGCTGGGTCTTCGGCACGGCCGCTTCCGCCCAGTCAGCTTGGCTTTTCACGGGCGTGAAGCCCCCTCCCTCTGATAGCACAGCCGGTCGGCGCCGCGGAGGCCACCGACGGCCCCCGCGCGCCCCAGAGTCACGCCTCCAAGCGCTTTCGCCGGCGGCCTGCGCGGAGGAGGGGGCGAGAGCTCGGCCGCCCCGGGCTGGCTCCTGTCGCGTCCGCCCGGCAGCGTGCGCGGCTTCACGTCCGCCCAGCCCCGGTGCCTGCGCTCCGGTCCTGTCACCTGCACGCTTTGCGCTGAGAGCAAGTGTGATTTTGTTGGTGCTGTGGGTTTCCCCCAGCTCGGGGACTGTGGGAGGTGCTGGGAATTGTGGCAGGTTTTTCTTAAAAAACGGGGGGCGGGGGAACCCCTCCCCTCCTTCCCTCTGTAATTACATCAGTAAGATATTCAAGGTGGAAAAACACGAAGACAGCAGAATATCCTAAAGGAAAAATACAAACATTTCTTCTAATGATCCCTGCCTCCCAACCCAACGACAACCACTGTTACTTGTTAGTGTCTGTCCTTCCATGTTACTATTTTCTATGCCTGTAAAAACATACATTGTTTTCTCCCCCACCTCGCCAAAAAAAAAACCACGAAAATGGTCAGTCTTTTGCAGGGCTTTTTATTTGTTCGTTTGATTTTTCTTCCTAGCAGCAAATCACGAGCCTTTTCTGTACCAACCAATATTCTTCCACAATGTGATTTTTAGTGCTTGTACAGGATCCCACTTGTGCATATATCATAATTTATTTAATCAATACTCTGGCATTTACGTGGTTTCCATTTTTTCCCACTACAACAATGCTGTGATGAGTACTCAAGAGCGTACATTTTTCATGCATTGTTTTTGATTATATTCTTAAATTCTTGGAAGCGGTATTGCAGGGTCAAACAGTACGCACGGATTTAAGGCTTTACTCTGGCAGTTCTACAGTGGTTTAAAAACATTATTCAATGTAAAAACAACATTAGAGCAACAATAATGAATTCCTCAAAAGAAATATCCACAAACTTCTTTCTCTGACAAATCAATTGTTTTTATTTGCTTATGTTCCTGGCCATATGCAAAGACTATTTTTATATATTTCTACCTACCGCAGGCTATTATCATCCCCAGGACCGCGTACTCACACAGGCTACAGGGTCTAAATGAAACCATTTAGCAGGAAGGGAAGAGAAAAGAGTCCCACTGAAATTCAGCAAAAGGCGCTGGAGTCCAGTAGGCCTGCTGGAGTGGAACTGGAAAGGTGTTCTGGATCTAAAGCAGCTTTCCAGAACTCAGCAGGACTTCTTGATCTTCTCTCTAGCTCTGCTATTTACTAAAGTTAGCTGCTCTTTGTGGTTTCGTGCCTCTTTCTTTCCATTCATCTGGCCTACTTCCTCACACTTTGTATCTTTTCTCATCTTACTATTTTTTAGTTCTTTATAACACACATGTTCACAGTCTCTCTTTCCCATAGTTGACCTCATGATCTATGTATCCATAAACAAAGATTTTATTTATTTGCCAGAGATAGAGAGAATGAGCACAAGCACGGGGAGAGAGGCAGGCAGAGGGAGAAGCAGGCTCCATGCTGATGCAGGACTCGATTCCAGGACCCTGGGATCATGACCTGCGCCAAAGGCAGATGCTTAACGGACTGAGCCACCCAGGCATCCCTGATCTATGTATCCTTTAAGCTTCAGCTCCTGATGTGATTTACCTGATTCTCTTGGTATTCCCCAAGTTGGAATCCAAAGGATGAGAAACCTATTGGCCCAGTTCACCCCTGTTTGAGCAGAGTTTTGCAGCAACGCATCTCAGAGGATGTTGGCTTACGCTGGATCTGTTGCCATTCCTGACCCAGGCAGCTGTGCAGAGAGCAGGGGTCATAGAGCCACGTGGCAAAGAGCAGGTTGTTTAGGGCTACTCTGCTAAGCAGGTGCTTGTAGGTGATTTAGTTCCTTAAAAGGTGATAGTGGCTATTGTAGGTATAGTGCAATACTATAGATAAAATTGTGTAGTGTGTTTTAATTATTGTTTTGTCATAAACATATAAAGACTTCAGGGGCACCTGGGTGGCTTAGTCGTTAAGCGTCTGCCTTCGGTTCAGGGCATTATCCCAGGGTCCTGGGATCGAGCCCCGCATCGGGCTCCCTGCTCTGCTGGGGGTCTGCTTCCTCCTCTCCTACTCCCCCTGCTTATGTTCCCTCTTTCACTGGCTGTCTCTCTCTGTCAAATAAATAAATAAAATCTTAAAAACATATAAAGACTTCATACTTCTCCAGCTTCAATAGGCATAGTAGTTCAGTCAGTGGACTGAGTATAATTTATTTAAGCAATCTCCTACAATTACATAATTAAATTCAGTTCTTTTTTTTTTTTAAAAGTTAACCAATTTGGAAAATTCTATAATGAACAACTTCTCAGTATATATTTTTACTTTTTTTTTTTGTTTCTCTTAGGGGTGTATCAATAAGCAATGTTTTTCTTTTTTAAAAAAATTTATTCATTTTTAGGGAGAGCAAGAGCGAGGGTCTCGGGGCTGGGGAGGAGCAGAGGGAGTGGGAGAGAGAATCTTGAGCAGACTCCTCACTAAGCCTGAGGTGGGGCTTGATCCCATGATCCTGAGATCCTGAGATCACGACCTATGCCGAAACCAAGAGTGGGATGCTTAACCAGCTATGCCACCCAGGCACCCCTACAATGTTTTTAACTGCAAAGAAAGAAAGCTTCTCTTTAAATTAAGAGATTTTTTTTTTTTCATGTAACAAGTCACTCAAAGGTAGATGTGGTTGTCTGGGCCTTTTTCTCATGTTCATATTCTCAAAATGAGTGCTGAAGCTGAGGTTATACCATCAACATTCAAGGTAGAAAAGAGGAAGAGAGAATGCCATTCAGGTCTTGCTTTTCACTGCTATCATTCAGAGTCACCCCAGTAGGCACAGGCTTATGTCTCTTTGGCCAGAATTGTGTTACATGGTCGCCTTACCAATATGGGAGGCTACAAAAGCAAGCATCTTCCCAACCTCCTTCTTTGGAAGCAGCAGAGAAGAAAAGAGTTGGGGATGTGTACTAAACCAGGTTTCTGGTGTTGTCACAGGGACTTCTCAAAAGTGTTGAAGCTGTGAAAACCTTCCTTCAAATAAAATCTTGCCTGGGAGCCTATTTGGAAAAGCTGATGAAAGTGCGATTGCTTTGGCTGAAGTGACAATGAGGGCTTAGAGCTTTGTGTGGTCAGCACCCCACCCCCCCCACACTCAGTAGGAGGTGTTTCCTGCTTTCTAGCTGTCCGGCACCCCGTATCATCTTGCAATTAGTACTCAAGTCTTCCATCTGGGTGATACCCCTCATGTGCGTATACTCGGGAGATAGTTCCCATCTCCCCTTGGGAAGCCGAGGACCCAGATTCTGTACCCTCACCTCCTGCTTCCTTGCAAAACCTGAAGCATGGGATTTAGGTTCAGTCAATGAGACATTCTTTCCTGTCTTTGAATGACGAGCACGTGACAGTGTGGGGGGAGATCAGAGGTCATTTTCCTCTCAGCAGCAATGCAACATGCACCTGATGGCTCTTGCTCTGTGACCTGTGGTTCCAGCTGCCTAGCCCTCTGGAATTCTCGTTTCCTGCCTGTTTTCAGAACCTGGTCGTAGAGAGATTCTGCGAGCCTCTGAGTTTGTTTCAGTGCATTGACTTTTGGCTTAAGATAGGCACGGTTAACTTCTTTTGCCCCAAGTCCTGGCCAATACAAACCCTCCCTAGCAGTGCCACGGACAGTTCTGTAGAACTTCTAAGGTTGCAAGGGGCACAGTTTAAAATCTGCTGCCTTAGGATAAATCCCTTGGACTGGAATTAAGGGACAAAGGTACAAATAGTTTAAAGTTTCTTGATAATTATTGCCAAAGAGTGTTCCAAAAGTATTGTGAAAATTTACGTAACCACAAGCACTGGGTATTATCGTTGTAACTTTTGCTAGTATAATGGCAGGGAAATGGCTCCTATTAGTGTTTTCATTTGCATTTATTTGAGAAGATGAAGCTCAATACTTTTCCTTATGTTGGCTTATGGTTATATTTCTATTTATGGAAGATGTCTGTTTATTTAGGCTTTAATTTTTCTGTTTACGACGTGAACTTCATGTAATTTAGATATTCATTCTTTGAACGCTCACTGCAAACATTTTTCTTGGTCTATTTTTATCTTCCTCTTGTTACTTTTCTTCCTACAGAAGCTTCACATTTTTATGTAGTAAAATCTGTTCATCTTTTCCTTTGTCATTTCTTCATTCGCGTCAACGCTTTAAAAGTTACTATTCCTCCAAAGATCTGATAAGCAGTGAATTCAATTTCCTGCCAGTTTTTCTGTGATTTGGCTTTTATATATTTTATTCTTTAATCTGGGATTTTCTTTTCTTTTCTTTCTTTATTTCTTTCTTTTTTTTTTTTTTTGGAGTATTGTATGAATCTAAATAATTACATTGGCTTTTAGATTGATAGGCTTTTGTGAACAAGCCAAGCCTCTGGGTTTTTGTTTTGCTTTGTTTGGGGTTTTACTAATGCAAACAAAATTGTCCAGGGAGCAGGGGCTTGTTATTGAGAGAAGTGTGAGTAAAATGGAGAGAGAACTTTAGACAATTGAGACAGAAACAAAGAGACAGGGAAGCTCTGAATTGGAGACAGAAAAGCTGGAACAGAGAGTGAAACAGAAACAAAGAGAAGTGAGGAATCAAAGGTCAAGAAGCAAGGGAGGGAAACCAAGATCCAGTGCAGGAGAGGGCTTTGGATGTCTCTGGGCCTCGAGCTTGGATGGGTGACCGCAGAGGCTGTGGGAGCGACCGGCAGAGGCTGAGACGGTGAGAAGGGGCAGCAATGGAGGCTCTCCCTCTGTCACACTGCCCCATCCCACATTAGCCTGTCCATGGGCCTGGGGAGGCCTCGCATTTCATTTGGGGCTCCTGATTTCCTCCTCAATCTCCAGTCGGCTGCAGGTCTGGGGATCTCAGGGCGTAGAGGAAAATATCTTTCCTCTTCTCCTGTCTGTAGTCTTCCTTCTCTCTGGTCTCCTTTCTGGTTGGCCTTCAGGCGAGCATTCAAGGAAGATCCTGAAGACCAATCATCTAAAATGGCCACCCGGGAGGGGGGGTAGGATATAAACCAAATATCTCAGCCTGGCTCGGAAGCCCCATTATTGTCCTATCTGAGGGGTTAAGTAACTGTGCCCAACATTAAAGGGTAGATCTGGGTTCAAACCCTGGTCCCGTCTAATTCCAAATCTTACAGTTCTTTACCATGCATCAAAATATTGGGCTTATCCTACATCTCCACTAGAAATGATCTTCCCCAACGTGCTTTCGTCTTCATCTCTGCTTATCCAGGTGTCATCTTCCCATCACCGCCACCTTCCATGTCCTATAGCTCAGGCTTCATTTGGCACTGAGGCCTTACTTGTAGTCCGATCTTCTACTCTTCCCTAAATATTATGGTATTTTTGTCTGGTTTCCCCATTATAACCTGGAATGGTGTGTTTTACCTCTTTGGACTCCCTGCATTACTCTCCACCGTGCTGCCCAGTTGTTGGGTCATTCACTCGATCACCCCAGGGAAGAGAAGGCAACCATTAAAGGCATGTGTTATGAAGTCAGCTAAGCTACTCAGTGGGTGAGTGGAGCTTATTCCTACTAAGAAATTATGAGACATGATCTGGATTTTCCCAAACAACGGTGAGGGAACTGCATCTCTCCAGAGTCATTGGCTGATGGCTGCTCTGAGAGCATGGCGGTGTGAGGGGGAGTAGAGGGGGTGGGTGCTGATTCCCTGAGCTGGCCTGCTGGTGGCAAGAATGGACTTGCACGGTTCAGAAAAATCCGTCCAGCAAAGAGATGAAATTCTTGAGGCACTGGGTTCCTGAGTACATTGCAAAGTCCCAGGATATGGGCTGGACTCCAGCAGCCGTGAAAGAACATATCTGTTTCCCCTGACTTTCACACCATAGTGTTATTAAATATTTGACCTTTGCAATTGTATAGGTGAAAAATAATCCTGATAAAACAAAAATAGTAACTCTGTCATTTTAATATTTATGTATAATTCACATTGACTTTTAAAATAATTTAAAACTCAGCATCCATCTAATGCTTCTTTAACTATAAAGGACTCTGACACGTGCCAGTGAGCGATCACACCCTCATCTCACCCTATGAGTAGGTGTTACTGTTATTTTCCATTTTAAAGCACCAGATAGAGAGCAAAGACATTTAGTGACCTGCCCTAAACCATTCAGTTCGTCTGTGGTAGGGATGGGATTTGACATCAGGTTTTCTTACTTCAAAGACCCTACCTTCGTGTCCTTCGGACAAACTTTTTTTTTTTTTTTAAGATTTTACTTATTTATTCAACAGAGATAGAGACAGCCAGCGAGAGAGGGAACACAAGCAGGGGGAGTGGGAGAGGAAGAAGCAGGCTCATAGCGGAGGAGCCTGATGTGGGGCTCGATCCCATAACGCCGGGATCACGCCCTGAGCCGAAGGCAGACGCTTAACCGCTGTGCCACCCAGGCGCCCCCCTTCGGACAAACTTTAATCTTTCGAATGGGAGAAAACAGACCAGCCACTTAGCCTCTCCGTTTTTGATCTATGAAACAGAGTAGTGAACATCTGTTGTTCGTGTCTCTCCAGCATCCTCTCTCTAGTCTTCTGAGAGCATCAAAACGATCAACTGGGAATTTGTTAGAATTGCCAATTCTTGGGCTTTCCCCCGGTCTACTGAATCTGAAACTCCTGGGCTGGGCCCCAGCATCTGTGTTTTAACAAGCCCTCCAGGTGATTCTGATTCATGCTGAAGTTTGAGAAACACTGGCTTAGGGGAAGGAACGTAAGAGGTGCCATAGTGCCAACCCCAGGGGAAACCCTGCTTGAGACAAGAGCCACATAGAAGCAGTACAGCTGAGAGCTACAGAGAGTGAAAGACTTCTGATTTTACCATTTGAGTCTCTGAGTACGGGCCAGCTTGAAGTTAGCACAACAGCTGTAGCCTGTACTTACATGAACCAATAAGTTCTTTTTATTTCAGTTTGAGTTGGGTTTCTGTCGCTGGTAACCAAACACATCCTGACTATCAAAGGGAACATTTATTCCTCAAGTTCCAAGTGGAGAGATTCTCTTCAAGCATTGGTTCTCAAAGTGTGGTGCCAGGAGAGCATCACCAGGGAACTTGTTAAAAACACAGTTTAGGGACACCTGGGTGGCTCAGTCCATTGGGCGTCTGCCTTCGGCTCGGGTCATAGTCCCAGGATCCTGGGATTGAGCCCCACTTCGGGCTCCCGGCTCAGTGGGGAGCCTGCTTCTTCCCTCTGCCTGCTGCTCCCCCTGCTTGTGCGTGCTCTTTCTCATTCTGGCAAATAAATAAAATATTCAACAAACAAACAAACACAGTTTATCAGACCCTCCCCCGTGCCTACCGAGTCAGAGTCCAGGGTCTTGGTGATTCTGATGCCTATTACAATTTGAAAATCACTAGAGTGAGACTCCCAGACTCTCTCCCCACCCCTTCTTCATCCTTTTCCGTGAAGACGGTATGCACTATCTAATTAATGAGTTCAGCAGAATACTCTGGGCATGCTCAGTTCAACCCTTCCCTTTGTTTCCTCTGGCAGCCTGACTAAGGGGGGCAGTCGTTCTGCGCTCCCGTATGTGTCGCAAGTTGTACTGAGGCCAATCCCCGTAAGATGAGGCCTGCACTTTTTCCAGCCCTGCCTGTAACTCAGTGGTGAGTCTGTTCTGGGCGCAGTATAGGCAAGCCCATTTGGCCTCACACCTAAGCCATGTCCTCCAGTGTAGCTCTTACCAGTAATCAGGCTGACATTTTTGTCTCCATCTGTTGGTTTTCTGTGTCCTATTTCTTACTTGGTTCAGAACTTGGAGGAGGAAGAGGGCTGTTATTGATTGGGTCCCCTAATGCCCCACACTGACTAATATGGTGGGGGGGGGTGGAGTAGAAGATCTCTCAGGTGCCTTCCCTTCTTACATTTAGGGCATTGTGTCTCACGCTCTCTCTCTAGCGCTCCTGAGTGCCCCATGAAGAAAACCTTACTTGTTCTCACTAGACCACTGGTATTGCACCTGCGGGAGACAGAAGTATCCTGTGGCTCATGGGGCACAGGAGGGGAGATTGCAATCACAAAGCATTTCCTTTCAGTTCTCTCCCGAAACAGTGTAATTCTGTGGGGCAGGAATGGGGCCTCGAAACCACTGCATTTAAAAACCCTCTTCGGAGCTGTCTACCTTGCCTTATTGTCAGGTTCTACCGGCCAGCTAACCTAAATCCATATGGCTGCACTTGAACTTGTGTCCCATTCTGGAGGCTAGGGATGTCTTAGCTTATCGTTTCAAAGCAAAGACTTCCATTTTCTCTCTTCCATGCTCTTGGCCTTCACCAGTTCTTCACAAATCTTTAAGACAGTCATAGCCATGGTCCTGGTAAGGGATGTGGATTGAAGAGGGGCCTGTTTGGAGCTCCCTAACCCAGGCCTGGGTGCTACAGAAAGCCTGATTTTCAGGGTTCCTTTCCCTCACAGCAGCAGGCCCAACTCTCTTCAGAAAGCTGCTACAGGAAAGGAAGGGACAAAGCAGCCATGACAGTTCAACCTGAGCGATAACACGACAATGGAAGTATTTTCTGTATATTGACCCTGATTCGTGTTTTCCCTGGAATAGTTAATTTTCCCAGATTATCTAACGAACACTAAATTTTACATAGTTAGATTATATATGTACAACCTTGGCTCCTGCTTTGTCTGTATCATTAAAAATTGTTCATAAACAGGGGTGCCTGGGTGGCTCAGTCGATTGAGCATCTGACTCTTGGTTTCAGCTCCGGTCATGATCTCAGAGTCGTGAGATCAAGCTCTGCGTCGGGCTCTGTGCTTGGTGCAAAGTCTGCTTGGGATTCTCTCTCCCTCTGCTCCTCCCCGCTCTGTCTCTCTCTCTCAAATAAACAAATAAATCTTTAAAAAATTGTTCATAGGGGCGCCTGAGTGGCACAGCGGTTAAGCATCTGCCTTCGGCTCAGGGCGTGATCCTGGCGTTACGGGATCGAGCCCCACATCAGGCTCCTCTGCTATGAGCCTGCTTCTTCCTCTCCCACTCCCCCTGCTTGTGTTCCCTCTCTCACTGGCTGTCTCTATCTCTGTCAAATAAATAAATAAAATCTTAAAAAAAAAATAAAAAAATAAAAAATTGTTCATAAACATGACTTCATATTTTTTCTGACTTAAAAAGGAAGAGATTGGACTTTGTTAAAATAGAAAAAACTTCTGCATCAAAGGCCATAGCAAAGAGTGAAAAGCCACAGAATGGGAGACTACATTTGCAAATCACCTGTCTGATAAGAGTTTGCTATAAGAACTCCTTGGGAGCCTGGGTATCTTAGTCAGTTAAGCATCTGCCTTCAGCTCAGGTCATGATCCCAGGGTCCTGGGATCGAGTCTGCAGGGGGCTCCCTGCTCAGTGGGGAGTCTGTTTCTCCCTCTATCCCTCCCCCCACTCGTGATCTCTCTCTCTAATAAATAAATAAATAAAATCTTAAAAAAAAAAGAACTCCTACAACTCAACAACAAAAAGACAAACAACCCAATTAAAAAATAGGCAAAGTGCTTGAATAAACATTTATTCAAAGATGTACAAATGGCAAATAAGCATATGAAAATATGCTCAACATCATTAGTCATTAGGAAAATGCAAACCAAAACTACAGTGAGATGCAACTTCATACCTAGTAGGGTGACTAGAATCAAAAATGGAAAATAACAAGTGTTGATGAAGATGTGGAAAAATTAGAACCCTCCCACATGGCCGGTGGGGATTAAAATGGTGTAGCTGCTGTGCAGAATAGTTTGGCAGTTTCTTGAAAAGTTAAACATAAAATTACCATTTGACCCAGCGATTTCACTCAAACCCAAAAGATCTGAAAACAAGAACTCAGAATTTGTGTATGAATGTTCATAGCAGCATCATTCACAATAGCCAGAAGATGGAAATAATCCAGATTTCCAGCAACAGATAAGTGGATAAACAAATTGTGCTCTATCCATACAACGGGGTACTATTTAGCCAATAAAAGGAAGGAAACATGAATACATGCTACAACACGGAGGAACCCCGAAACATTATGCTAAATAAATTAACCAGACACCAAAGGGTAAATGTTGTATGATTCCACTTACATGAAATATTTAGAATAGGAAAATTCATAGGGACAGAAAGTAGATTAAGTAGATTAGAGGTTACCAGGGACTTGGGGGGGGGGAGAGAATGGGAAATTGCAAAAGAGAGGAAGAAGGAAGGCAGGAAGGAAGAGAGAGAGAGAGAAAGGGAGGGAGAAAGAATCAAATACAGGAAAACTCAAAGGAGGAAATAAAACTCTCCTGTAATCTCACGACCTAGGATAACTGAATATCCTATTGGCCTTTCTTTTCATCCATTCATAATGATTAAGTACAAAAGCTTTGAGCCACTCATAGGTTCAAATGTGTACCCTGCCATTTACTAGCTGTATGACATCTCTGTGCTTCAACTTTTTTTGTAAAATACAAATAATAATAGAACCCACTTCAGATGGTTGATTTGTGGATTAAACTGGATAATAGGTTTTAAGTAATTAGCACAATGCCAAGCTCCTGGTTAAGTGCTCAGTAAATGGTAGCTCTTATGTACATACTTTACATTTTCATATTTACTGATTTGTATCCTAGTCTTCTCATTTTCCCATACAAATAAAAATTGTTTTTAAAGCCAAGTAGTATTCATATTCATACTGTAGCATCATTTACTTAACTGAGTCTCTGTTGTTGAATATTTAAGTGGTTTTGATTTTTCGTTATTTAAAAAAGATGCGGCGGTGGACACTCTTGCTTGATTCTTCCTGGCAGCCATGGCCTGAAAGGGGCAGTGTGACTTGGACGCTGCTCCGTCTCCTCGTCTCTGGGGCTCCCACGGCAGTGCACGAGGTTGGGTCTGGCCCCAAGCTGGGAGACAGAATCTGAGTTCCAGTCGCGCTCCTGCTCTCTCTAGGCAGCGCTGGGGACCGCTCTTTTCTATCTGGGCCTTTGCTTTCCCACCTTTAAAATGAAAGCTTTAGCGGGAATGATGTCAGGGTGCTTTTCCTGCTCTAGGGCTCTATGATTCTCCGATGAACCTCCACGAAGCTATGGATTCCTCCAGCCCTGTTGTGGCCGGCCTCAGGGCTGTGTGTGCCCACACTTCAGCGTGCGTTTCAGTTTCTATTCTTAGCAGCGTGATCTTTAAACAAGGAATAGATTCGTGCATCTGTCTCATCTCAGATGCATGCAGCTCTCCTGCTGGGCTGTTTCATTCTCCACCAGCCATTCATTCACATTAGAAGCAGAGGCCCATTAAGGAAGTAAGTGGATGGTGCGCTTCCATCAACCATGGTAAGAACTGAACGCTCTCAGCTGGGGTCTGGCCCTCTTTGGTTACTGAGGCTGGGCTCGGTCTCACTCAGCTATAGATGAGGTCAGGGGGAATCTTCGTTTCAGCAGTACCTCCTTCCCCACTCCACCCCTAGATCCTTTCTCTGGGATGGGCCAGGGATGGTATTTGGGTAATGGTGGGTTTTAGAGATGGTGAGTCACCAACATTCCAGATGAGAAGGTCATTGTTTGTTCTGAAATAGAGTGGACATGGATGAGTCTACTCTCCACCAAGAATTCTCAGTTATGGAGGTGTCTCAGGGTTACTTTGGATATTTAAATATACAACTTCGGAGTCTTGGCATGCAATCTTATTTAACAAGACGGGGGCGGGGAAGGGGAGCCCAGGTTCTTCATTTTAAGACGATTACAGGTGATTTCAGATGTGCATCCTAGTTGGAGAGCGTTGGCAGATAGTAGTTAAGATTGGCAAATGCTTAAAGCCCACAAAGGCCAGGCAGGTGACATCCATTGGATGGGCTGCAATAGGCCTGCTGGTGACTTTGAAGAACAGGAGCATGCAGACCTTTTCTCAAGGGCAGCCTGTACTTACCCAGACCCAGCTGTCATATGATAATGTTGACCTGGTGTTGCTAGACGTTCCATTTAATTTTATTGGGAAGAGTTAGAAATCCAGATTTGGGGACGCCTGGGTGGCTCAGGTGGTTAAGCGTTTGCCTTCAGCTCAGGTCATGATTCCAGAGTCCTGGGATCGAGTCCCACATCAGGCTCCCTGCTCAGCGGGGAGCCTGCTTCTCCCTCTGCCCCTCCCCCCTGCTCCTGCTCTCTCCCTCTCTCTCAAATAAATAAAATCTTAAAAAAAAAAAAAGAAATCCAGATTTGTTTGTGAAATATCCTACTTTAAAATACCGATAACTCACTTACATAGCAGTAATTCAATGAAAAAATTGAATTATGCCCCAAAACATATCTGCTGGCCAAATCAGGTCTTGAATCTGCCTGTTGAAGTTCTTGACAGCCCTTTAGCCACATCCTCATTCAACTTAAGTCAGAATGATGCGTTCAACAGTTCTCTTGATTGGTAGCATGACGCCATCTCTGTGCTGTGAGGCTCTGCGGGGTTCTGGATAACACCCAGCTTGGCATGACGTAAAGCGCTCTAAGCAAAGGAGTCAGAAGACCTGTGTCCTGCTAACAACTTGCTAGGTGACATTGGGAAAGAAATTCTTTCCCTAGTCATAGGATTTCTTTCAGTAAGGTAAGGGGGATGATCTCTACCACTCTTTCCAAGTTTGTAGGTCACGCTTTTTGTAAAGATTTACATACTTACCTATTTTTTTCCAGCTACTTGAGAAACAAACTTTCCAGATTAAGATGAAAATTCATTTTTATTTGGCTCGAAAGACAACTAGTTCTTTCGTTCCCATATTCTCCTATGTCATCGGTGATTTGTTTTTGTAGAGGTTTCTTTTTGTGTAGGATTTTGGGAGGGCAAGAGGGCAAGAAAACATTTTGGAATAGAAATCTAGGTGGAGTCTAAGCTTCTTGCTTGCTGAACACTCGACTTTGAATCTAATAATAATAATAATAAAGGAATAGAGTTGATACAGGGGACATCTTGAAATAAAAAGACATTTTCTTGATAGCTCTGATAAAATCCTGCAATTGAATCTTTTCTCCCCGTAGTTTTATTAAGATTTAATTCATATACCATAACATTCACTTTAAAAAGTGTATATAATTCAATGGTTTTTAGTGTATTTACAGAATTGTGCCACCATCATCACTATCTAATCTCAGAATATTTTCCTATCTCCAGAAAGAAACCCCATACCCATTATCAGTCACTCAGCATTTTCTCCACAGTCCTGGCAACCATTAATCTACTTTCTGCCTTTATGGATTTTCTTACTTTGAACCTTCCATGTAAATGAAATTATATAATATGTGCCTTTTGTAACCGGCTTCTTTCAGTTAGCGTGATTTTTTAAGGTTCGTCCATGTTGTAGCATGAGTCAGTACCTCCTCTTCTTTATTGCCCAATAAAATTCTGTTGCATGAATATACCACATTTTGTTTCCCCACTCATCAACTGACGACAGTTGGGTTATTTCTACTTTTTAGCTAGTATGGATATGCTGCTATGAACTTACCTGTACAAGTTTTTGTATGGACATATGTTTTAATTTATCTTGGGTCTATACTGAAGAATTTCTGGGTTATATGGTAAGTCTATGTTTCACCTTTTGAGGAAATGCCAGACTGTTTTCCAAAGCAGCAGCACCATTTTGCATTCTTACCAGCAGTGTGTGAGGGTTCTAGTTTCTCCACATCCTCGTTAATGATTGCTATTATCTGGCTTTTTTATTATGGTGATCCTAGTGGGTGTGAAGTGGTATCTCATTGTAGTTTTGATCCCACAGTTGAATCCGTTCCTGATTGCCCTGACTTAGACTATCTACCCATCCTCCAGCTAATTACCGTGGCTAGTGAAAGTTGATCATCTTAAGTGAATTAGAGTGAACCCCTGGCGCTGAGGGTGGGTGCCATTCATAAACTAGAGGGGAAATTTGGAGATACTATTTGAAAGGAGGGAGACATGGATGACTGGGAGGCAGCCGGCACATGTTTCTGTAGGATGGTTTTGCTTGCTTGGTTTCAGGAATTGTCCCTATACACAGGGATCGTAGTGGTGCCGGGTAGGAAGGAAAGAAAATCTTGGTTGGGACTTAGGCATAGAAGCGGCTTACAAATTAGGTGATTGAAATAGATTCTACTGAAAATAGGCTGGTGCTTCAGAAGGCAAGGAGCATAAGGCGGACACTTTGGTCATCTTCTTGCTCCTCAAGGATTATGGGAAATTTTAGGGCTATAGGCAATTTTAGGGCTACGCAGACATCGAGAGACATTTGTGGGAAGATTAACTGGCCCTTTCTCAGCACCTCTCTGAGGTGGGCTCCTCTTTCTTTTCTCTCTCCTTTTTCTCCTTCTTTTCATATTGATGATATATCTGTCATTGAGGCCTTTCTGGCGATTACTGCTGTAATATTTTGTTTCCTCTCACCCCAAAATAGGTGTTTAAAACAACCATTTTGTACCACACTAAAAAAAGATAAAAAGAGTTTGGCAACTAAATGCAATGCTTGATCCTGGACTGAATCCTGTGCTGGGGGGAGAATGCTCTAAAGCACATTATTGAGTCAACAGACAAAATTGGAATATCAATGTAGATTAGATTAAAATATTCATATCAATATGAAATTTACTAAAGTTGATAGCTGTACTGTGAGATAATATGAGATAATATCCTTATTTTTAGGAAATATACACTGAAGTGCTTAGGGGCAAAGGGCCATAATGTCTGTAACTTACTCTTAAATGGTTCAAAAAATTCATTTTTATATATGGATTATATATATATGTATATATGTGTGTGTGTTTCCTATATATACATATAAAAGAGAGAACTAGGGGAGTAAAATGCTCACAATAGTGGAATTTGGGTAAAGGTGGTGGAAATAATTTCCAAATGAAAAACTGAAAGAAGCACAACCAGTTTACTACTTCATTTTGCCCATGATTTTGTGGATCAGGAAGGGCTGGTCTGGGCAGCTCTTGCTTGGGGTCCCTCATGCACTTGCAGTCAGATGCCAGGAGGGACAGCCCTCAGCTGAAGGCTCGACAGCGTTGGATATCCAATATGTCTCCCGAGGCTGGCAGTTGATGCTGGCGGTCTGCTAGGAGCTCAGCTGTACCTTTGACTTGCATGCTTACATGTGGCCTCACTAGCACGGGAGTCTTGGGGTAGTCAAACTTCTTATTTTGTTTCTCCCAGAATGAGAATCCTGAGAGAACAGGTGGAAGCTGTACGGTCTCTTCTGACCTAGCCTTGGAAGTTCTGCAACATCTTTTCTGCTGCATTCTTTTGGTTCCAAGGACGTCACTAAGTAGTGTCTGAGAACTTGCAGTCATGTTCCAAAACTGCCATAAAAGCTTACTGCGTGCCAGGCACTGTTTTATGTGCTTTATAGGTATTAACTCATTTGATTCTTACTGAAAAATAAGAACAAGAACAACAACAAACAACCCTTATGGTAAGTAGTCTTACTTTCCTTAGAGAAGACAAAATTTGGGCCACAGAGTTTCAGTTCCCAACATCACACCTTTAGTGAAAGAGCTAGGATTTGAATCCAGACAGTCTGGCCCCAGAGCCTATGGCCTTATCTACTACCTGACACTACCTCTACATTGAGCTGTGATTCCTGCTACATTTGGTTAAACTGCCATACACATAGATAATCACTTAAAAAAAAGATTTATTTATTTATTTGAGAGAGAGGGAGAGAGGGAGAGAACTAGCGGGAGGGTTAGAGGGAGAGGAAGAGAGAATGGCGAGAGAGAATGGCTCAGACTCCCCCCTGAGCGCAGAGTCAAAGGCAGGGCTCTATGACCCTGAGATCAGGGCCTAAGCGGAAACCAAGAGTTGGAGGCTTAAACAATTGCGCTACCCAGACGCCCCCATAATCCCTTTTCACTCACAATTACTGGCATGCAAACTTCCCCAAAACATTCAAAATCATGTGACACAATTCGTATCTTTTCAGCTCTGGCTTTTGCACATGCAGTTTCCTTTCCCTGGAGTACCTTTCTTCTAATTATTCACCTGTCTCTATTAGTTATTCTTCAGATCTTCTAGGAAGCCTTCCTTGACTACCCAACTCTCGGGTGAATGCTTCTGCTATGGGCACACATGCTGCATGGTGCTTAATAGTTACAGTGCTTATCATTATGCCTTATAATTTTGTTGTTGTCCTGGCTGTCTCCCCCATTGGACTCTAAGTTCCCTGAGGGAACAGGGACACCGCTCTGTTCAGGAAAGGATCTTTGGCACTGAGTACGGTGCCTGGTATGAAGTATGTACATAATTATAAACTAACCTCTCACTTACAGTCTTCTAGACAATGACCACGTATTTCTCACACATAAATGCAGCCACTAGGACACTCTCCTGACATACAAAACCTGTCCCATTCACACTTACCCATGCACCCTCAATCACTGTGACTTATTCCCCACTCTCAGTCTCTGTCACGTTCCTCACACATCCTCACCACTGCAACCCATCACGCACACAATTACTGTGACACAGCTCTGATCCTCAATCACTGTCACACACTGTTTTTCACAGAATCATGGTCGCCATCTGTACTCTTAACACAGGATATTTACTCTCCTACAAAAACTCAGTTAAGATGACAACTGCTCTATTTTTCACACACGCCTTCACATACTGTATTTTTTCATCCGCATAATCCCTGACAATCCCTGACATTACACAGTTATGGTCACACACTGTCTACTGTCTTCTTCCTACTCCCACTTGACACCCACTCTGCTCACACGCGCACGCGCGCGCGCGCTCACACACACACACACACACACACACACACACTCACTCACACACAGTCAAGGGATCGGAGGGGTCCGGCCGCGGGGGTCTGAGCCGCCCTCCGTCAGCGCACGAATCTCACTCCCACACCTTACACACTTACACGCTTACACTCACTCACTAGCTCACTCGACTCACTCTCATCGTCGAGGGATCGGAGGGGCGGGTCCGCGGGGGTCTGAGCCGCCGGGGGTCAGCGCTGGAGTCTCAGCCCGGGCCAGAGCGGCCCCGCCCCGCCCCGCCCCCTCATGCATATGCAGCACCTCAGCCTAGCAGCCCGGCCCCCAGACGGCCATTTGTAGCGGCGCTGGAGGCAGCGTTCGGCAGGCGCTGCGGAGACGTGTGGAGCAGCGCGCCCCCCGGCCGCTGCCGCCCCTGGCCCCTGCGGTCCTCCCGCTTCTCCGCGCCTCGGGCGGGACCCGGCCAGCCCGGGCGCCGCGCTGCCGCCCGGAGCGGCCCTGCCGGCAGCTCCCGGCGCCCGGGACCCCCGCCCGCCGCTCGCCCGCAGCCCGCCGGCCGCACACGTACCCGGAGCCGGGCCTAGGGCGGGCGGCGGCTCGGCGTGGCCGGGCGGGCTCGGCGGCGTCCCCATGGCCGCGGCCGGCTGGCGGGACGGCTCCGGCCAGGAGAAATACCGGCTCGTGGTGGTCGGCGGAGGCGGCGTGGGCAAGTCGGCGCTCACCATCCAGTTCATCCAGGTGCCTGGAGCGGGCCTGCCGGGGGCGCCGGGGCGGCGGCGGGCGGGGGCTCGCGCTACCTGTGGCGGGGCGGCTGCCGCGACCCCGCCCCGGAGGCGCCGCGCGGGCCGGGGCGGGTGGGGGTGCGGGCCCGGCTCTGCTCTCCTGCCCTGCGGCCGTGGCGCCGCGCTCCTGCCTGCCCGGCGCCCTGCTCGGCGTCCCGGGAGTCGGGCTTCTCAGGAATGTGTCCGGGAGGGCGGAGCTGGCAGGGTGGGAAGCGCCGATCCACCTTATCGCTCCGGTCGGGGCCGAGCCCTCCCAGGAGGCTGCGCCGCGGTGCCGGGCTTCCTGCCCCGCGGCCGGGGCTTGGGGCGTCGGGTGTGGGGCTCCAGCCCGTCGCGGTGGGCTTCCAGTCGCCGCGGCCGCCTCCTGAACCGTCGGTGCGATCGCGGTGGCAACTTGGCCGCGGCTGCGCGTGGTCTGCGGGTTTCTCCGCGCACGCTGAGCCGGAGCTGCCGGCTTCGAGCTGTGTGTTTCTCTTTGTGTGTGTTTGTGCTTTTCTTTTAAGTAATCTCTTAGGTAATATGTCCGGGTGGGAGTGTGTGATAATGCCCGAGGGAAATGGTGGCTTCGAGGAAGTTAAGAATGTTCTCCGATAGGGTGAGACCATTTCCTAGGAATTCCTGGTGCCTTCCTGCTTCTCGCTTTGCCAAGGTGAAGTTTGGGATGGGCCAGGCTAGGAGATGACCGACCGGGGCGTGCCTTCTGTATCTGTTCCAACTACCCACTCCTCCACTCCCAGCTCTCTCTGGTTGCTAGAGTCGAAAGTCAGGGCTTGTGGTAAAGAAAAGGGCGGTGGAATTCTTCGTTCTTAGGATTTGCTCTTGTTAAGAGGTTTGAGTGATCTTTTTCGGGATTTTAAAAATGAGAAACCCAGATGTCTCTCTGCTTTTGTCAACCTAAAAGGTGTGGCAAATGCTGGGAGACAACGAACGTACTCCGTTGTAACAGGTAACAAAGATATTCTTACTATATCAAGAGTACTGTTAAGATGCTTTGGTCAAGAATTAATTTTTGGTTTCCATTTCATCCATTTGTTATGTGCTGGGATACTTGAATGGCTTATTTCATTTCACTTAACGTTTAGAGTGACATTAAAGTACAGAGTACTGTTAACATGAATGTGATTGTTACCTTTCACATTGACTAAATGAGCAATAATTGTTGTTATAATATTTCAAGGGGTTAAAAACTGCTGCTAAAACCTTTGTGTCCAGGAAGAGAAGATGTTTATGTAATGAACATTTACAGTATGCTCATTAAGTGGGTTTAAAAAAAAATCACACTGAGTAAGAGGTGAGATTGGTTTAAGTTTAGCAGGCTGCAGAATCAAGGATATTGTCATGTTGCTATTTCCCTAGGGCCGAGAGAGACTTTAACTGATGGCAAAGCAAAACAATTTATAGCTTAAATTTCTTTGGGGACTGTAGTTGGGGGGCCGGCAGTGGTGAGGAGTGAGAGAAGAATCCTGGGTTTCAGTATTAGTAAAGTGTCACCTGAAAGGTTAAACTACACATACTTAGGTCCTTTGTGGGGAAGGACCATCTGAATGTATTTACATCTGTAAGTTATTTAATTAAGGTATTGGAACCTTCTGCTTTTGGGAAATAGTTTTAGAAACTGCTAAGATAACAGTAATTACTGTTTTTAAAAATCATTCTCTGGAATTAATTTGTTAAAGAAACACCTCCTTTATGAATAGTACTGTACTAGATGATGTAAAAGAAGTAAAGGAGGCATACGTGTATGGATGAGAAACACACACACAACACACACACGGGAAAACGTGAGTTTTGAAGTCAACTTAAATGTCTGTCTTGCTCTGTCATTTATTGGTTGTGAGAACACTGCCAGAATATTCAGCTTTGCTGAGCCTCAATTCAATGATCAGCAAAATGGATGGGATCACACATTGTTTATAATCCTTTAAGAGAATGTTCTGAGCACTGTGTCACATAGTATGTACTCAGTTAATGATGGCTACACGTAAGTGTGTATAATTCTGTAACACATTTAAATGCAAAGGGAATTCAGAATTGGGGGGAAAAGTCAGTTTGGGAAGAATTGATAAAAGTAGTGTGTAGGCTTGGTGGTAGGGAGAGAGAATGCATCTTATGTGAGTATGGGGAATTATATGCTATTTTGGAGAGGGAGAAGGCAGGCAAGGAGGGGAGTGGGAGAGGCAGAGGTGTTAGAGCCCGTGGAAGGGAGGAATGGGCTCTGACTCCGAGGAGACTTTCTGCAGAGGTAGAAGCCAGTCCACCTGGATGGAGTCTCAACTCTTCCACTTGCTGCATGTAAAGTCTTAGATAAATTACTTAACCTCTCGGTATCTCAATTTTCCCCATCTGTGATCTGGGGAAATACAAAGTACCTCATACTCTTGAGGTGAAAATTAAATGAGTTGACCTATGTCAAGGGCTTAAAACAATGCCTAGTGCATAATAAGTCTACAGATATTATTGTTGTTATATTAATCTTATGGAGCTAAAGTGACTATTTATCATCTACACTTAATAGAGTCACTATTTATTGTCTGGCTCTGGGGAAATTAAAATTCATTCTGCTGTGATTGCCTAGCAGTAGTAATTGGAGGGAGAGGAGATGGCAGGAGGATAATAATCTTAGCAGGTGGAAGTCAGTTCTTGTTATAGGAGATCAGGATGACACAAATCGGTTTTATTTACTTTTTAAGTCTCCTGAAATGACTTTTTAGTATTCAGTATATATTTTTCTATTATATAATCTTGAGCAGAAAAAATATAAGTTGGGGAATCGAGAATTTAAAAACGACTTTGTTTTTAGCCTTGACTTTCTTTAACCTTAGATGTACTTGGGACCTATTCATATGAAGAGCTGCAAAATAGGAAATTAAGGCAATAATTACTTAATTGAGGTGCCTTTTCCTCTTTAAAAATGAATTTAGCGGATCATAAAGTGTCTGCATAAAAATGTAAAATGTGGAGTTAATGTTTCTATTGTTCATAGTCTTTTGAAAAACGTTTTAAGTTTTGTTGGTAAATAGAATACCTAAATGATGAGTAAACTGTAGTTAGGAAATGATCTTAACATTGTACAGAGTGAAATGGAGAGAGTTTTGCGTATCTGGATTCTTGGTCTCCCTACTCAGGTGATGCTGAGGAATCTTTTAATTTCTCAGTCTTTTCAAGGCTTTATTTTTTTCCTCCATAAAATGTTGAGTTTGGGTGAACAAATCTCTGCACCTTTGAAACTCTGGTTTTTTTCTTATTTAGTTAACTGGCTGTGTGTCTTTTAGTCAAGTGTCTTGGGTTCTCCAAGCCTCAGTTTCCCTGTATGAAAAGGGAGACTAGTAATAGTACCTTTAGGATTTTTGGCATAAATACAATAATGCACGCATATCATTCAGCACAGTGCCACCTACAGAGTAAGTTCATAATAATTAGTTACTTGGTTTTATTTGCTATTACTTCTGTATCTTGTTCTTCCAAAACAAAATTTGTAATTTCTGCATTTTTCCTTGACACATAATCTGGTCTGTTAAGCCTTCAGCACCGCCCACCTCCCACCCCAACCTCAAACTCCCCTCTTCACATTATGTGGTATTTAGGTGATAAATGTTGGTCCCGTTTTGAGTTGGGGAAACTTCTTTTTATCAGTTGCAAGTTGGTTTTTAGGAAATGATGGAGTTATTATTGGGGTTTTGGGTTAATGCTTTACCTGCTAACTCTCAGAAGAGAACACACGTGTTTTACAGAATTAGAGGAATTTCCCAGCTTTTAGTCTTTGTTTAGCATCCTGACTTTATTCAGTAGTTTGTCAGATTTTGAACTGTGTAGGGGGTAGTTAGTTGCTCACGTGTTGAGTTTTAGTCAGTGTTAACAACCTGTTAGTCTGGACCTGACCCAGACATTGCTTTTTACCCAGAGTTTGTCTTTTGCTGAATGCTTTTTCATTGACTTTTCCTGGGGCAGAGATCCTAGAAGAGATTTCAAGACTCCTGTATTTATGTTATAGTTAATTGATCCACGTGTGAAGGGTGTGGGTTTAGGTTCCGGAATTGCTGCTCTTCTGCAATGTCTTGAAGACACTCCCTGCAGCAGAAGTCACTTAAAATAACTCGTGTCTGTGAATTTGAAGCTATGGACTTACTTTTTTGTGTGCAAATATATTGCTTTACATTTTCAGAGTAATTTACAAATGAATTCTTAGTATTGAAAAATAAGGCACCTCTCCTGATGGTGGTACTTATTAGAGGTTGCCTCATTTTGATAACACCTCATTTTGGTAACGGATCTGCTGGCAATTCCTGCATAGAGATGGTAGGCACGCAAGGAAGAGGATGGCCACTCTTGTCAAAGGAAAAGCAGAAGGAAATTCTAACCTTAGGTTTCTTAAAACTCCTTCTTCTTACTCATTCTAACATGTGTGCGGCTCTCCTTATTGGGATGGGGGAATGTTACAGGAGTGTAGTGGGGACATTTCTGTTGAATAGGTCAAGAATCCTGTTTTTCCCCTTGGTATAGTACCATTAGAAGACAAAGTGGTGATGACAGGCAGCTGCCTACTGGGATGAGATTTTTAATTCACCTGTGAGGCTGAAATGTGGGTCTTTTGCAAATTTCGAAGTGAAAGTAGTTGTTAATTTGGTTAGGAATTAAATTGATAACTCTAAAAGGGGTAAGAGGTGGGAAAAGAGACTTTTTCCCCCCAAAGATTTTATTTATTTATTAGAAAGAGAGGGAGAGAGAGAGCACAAGCAGGGGGAGCAGCAGAGGGAGAAGGAGAGGCAGGCTCTCCACTGAGCAAGGGAGCCTGAGGCAGGGTCCTGTCCCAGGACCTTGGGATCATGACCTGAGCGGAAGGCAGACCTCAATCGACTGAGTCACCCTGGAGCCCTGAAAAGAGACTTTTTTAAAGCAGTATTATTTTTTAATTTTTTAAGTTTCCTTTTTCTTATTCGTTTCTTTTTTTGGGGGGGGGGAGGGACAGAGGGAGAGGGAGAGAGAATCTCAAGTGGCCACTTACTACCTGCTGAGCTTGGAGCCCATCACAGATCTTGATCTCAATGACCATGAGATCACGTCCTTAGCCAAAATCAAGAATCGGACACCTAACCAACTGAGCCACCTAGGAGCCCCTAAAGGTTCCCTTTTCAAATTAATTGACATAAAATTGAAACAGATTTTATGATGCCGTATGAAGATTTCTACCTCCCTCCCTTCCTTCTTTCCTTTTTTGTGAGGAAAAATAGAAATGTTCTGTCCTTACTGAAAAGTGATAATGAATAAAAGACTTTCACTCAGTTGGTAGATATTGTGGAGTTAATAGTGAGTCTTCTCGCAAGGCCTTGATCTTGAATTACTTTGGGCAGAGTTGCTGAGTTTGTGTTTGGGATTGAAACTTAGTTTAAAGTAATGTCCTTGGTAGGCCTTTGATTTATTTCTACTTTGCAAAGAGAAACAGCTCTCAGGCTTTTATAAAAAAGGCAAAGATTTATATATTCACTTATTTTCTGTGTGGTTCTGAAAGAAAGTTATGCTACTGGAGACATAGAACAAGTTCTTTTTGCCTTATAAATTATATTTTATTTTTAGTGTTTTATAAAAGCAATGTGATTGTTTACTGGTTACATAGCATTAAATCATAGTTTAATTAAAAATATTGCAGTCACAGAATTTGTTTGTAGATATTAGTAGTTTAATATTGCCCGCCAACTTATCTTGTCACCTCATATGGTGATGTTTTTTCTAGGAGAAAGAGCTTTGTATACAAGTAAGTACATGTTCAGTACTCGATATGGATATAAATGTCAAAGTAACATCCAATGTTTTTTAAAAAAAAAATTGACTCAGATTTTCCAAATGCTAACATTTTGCCATATTTGTTTTATCCCTTCCCCCATCTATGCTATTTTTTTTAAATCATTTGAGTGTAAGTTGAAGATGTTGACCCCTTATTTTTAAGTATCTCCATGTATATTTCCGAAATACAAGGGCATTTGCTTACATAAACGTAGTCTATAACCAACATCAGAGATTAACATTGATATATTACTAATGTAATGTGCAGAGCTTTTCCAGATTTTGCCGGTTGTCCTAATAATGCCCTTCATAGCAGGAGAAAAAATCTTAGATTATGCACTACATTCCGTTTCCATGTCTTCTTTAATTTGGAACAGTTCTTTAGTCTTTGTATTTTAGGACATTGACATTTTCGAAGAGTATAAGTTATTTGTAGAGTTCCCTCAATTTGTCTGTTTCCTCATGGTTAAATTTGGGTTATGCATTTTGGGGGCAGGAATAACATGGAAATAATGAGTTGTTCTTAGTGCACTATATCCGGAGACATAAAATAGATGTAGATTTGACTGTATATGTGTTTACCTTTTGACTCCGTAATCCCAGAACTAGGATTTTACCCTGAAAATACACTTCCACGAGTATGAAAATACACATGCGTGAGGTCACAGCATTATTTGTGATTTAAAAAATTAGAAACAATTTACAGAATAGGAGAGGGATTGAAATAAAATGTTCTACATTTACCCAGTGGAGCATTATGTACCTATTAAAAAAATAAGGAAGATCTCTATGAACTGGTATGAAGTGCTTTCCGGGATAAATTGTTCAGTGAAAAAAAGTGTGAAAGTATCTACTGTATAATGTGCACTATACTACCTTTTATCTAAGAAAGAAGGGGAAATAAGAAAATATGTATTTTCAGCACTGAATGGATAAAGCAGAGATTAATGAGATTATTGGCTAGCCATAGGGAGTGGGTAGGAATGAGGGGAAAGGGGTAGAGAGAAGGAGGTTGGTGACCTTTCTGAGGATTCTTTCTGACTTTTGGAACCATGTTTACTGTTTCACATACTCAGTCCATAAACAGCAGACACCAGTATGGTCAAGTGATGAAGAAAAAAACCACCCCAAGGTGGAATACAAACAAACAAATGAACTGAACTTTATTTCAAATGAGTAACATAACTGCACTGAAGGGGGGAAAGAAAAAAAACTAACTTTTGAACTGGGCGTTTGGACTATGTCCTCAGGATAAAGACAAAGAACTTGAAACAAACATTGAACTCTAGTTAATAGGCTTTGTGTGTGTCTGTTTGTGTGTGTCACAGAGGCATGGGTTTTCAATTCTGAAATGATTTTCTGTACTAGGATTAAGCAAATAAGTAAATATATTTTGGAAAATAGGAGTCAACATTCTCCCTATTTGTTCTCACTGTGGAAAGGGGGAATGTTAGCATCAACTCCGATGCTTGATTGGAATTGAAGATACTGGCATAAATTCATGGTTTAAAAATTATAGATGCAGAAGTAGATACATATGAATACATGTACACACATCTGTGCATCTTTTTTCCAGCTCTGTCTGCTAAGAGTGCATAGAAACAGTGACTCCCCATTAGCAGTGAAATACCTGGTGCCAGATCGTGGTTTCTAAATACCATTCTTTACTAACAGGAACCTTAGAGAAATGACTGATCGCAGGGCTAGGGCAGGGAAAAATAGAAGATGAGCTTGGAGTATCGTGTAGTGTCAGAAAGTAAGGAAGTGCTCAAAAACAATAACAATGGTGACATGTCATAGTGACAGCCAACCCAGAAGGATGCCCATTGGCTAACTCAGGGACAGTATAACCAAATTAATTATTTGTAATTGATTATTATTATTAGTAGTAATTGATTACTATCCATAAAGTAGGAATCTGTGAATCCATAGGAATAAATAAATGGAGGAAGGGACATTCTTCCTTAAGGTAGAATTCTCCTAATAAACTTAGGGGAAATGGTGGAATTAGGAAATCACTATTTGGTGGTCATAACAATTGATTTGAGTCAGAATCATAAATAGATGGTAAAGCTAGTGGATTTTAGAGTAGCTGGATATTAACATAGTCTTAAAGTATCTGCCCATGAGATATTAATTATCGAGGGAAAACAGTAACCACAGTGGGAAAACCTGGCTGACATCACCTTGACCAAGTGATCAAAACTAATGCCTCTGATGTTGCTTTAGGTAATGATAGTCAGTTTGTTTTACTCAGTTATGTTAAAAAATCTGGTTTTCATAATCAGTCTAGCTAGGCACCGAGTGAAATTAAGTCTAAAGAAACCAAGTTGAGGCAAAAAGGGGACCAGCTTTGTTTCTGTTTAAGGAGAAAATTTCTGCCTAATTTTCTATCTAGGTATCTTTTGAGAGTAAGGTTGAAAAATTCATGTTAGGTCACTACCGATTTTGGCCATGATCTTTAGCATAATGACCTCCCTTTGCACTTATCTTGTATTTGTGTGTGTGTGTGTGTGTGTACACACACACACACACACACACACGTTTTTTCTGTGCTCTGTGGTAGATTTGAATGGTAGATTCTCTCTCTCTCTTTTTTTACGACTCAGATTTACCTTAAAATTATTCATAATCTTGGGGCGCTTGGCTGGCTCAGTTGGTTAAGCATCTGCCTTCGGTTCAGGTCATGATCTCAGGGTCCCGAGTTCAAGTGCTGCATCGGGCTCTTTGCTCAGCGGGGAACCTGCTTCTCCCTCTGCTTGCTGCTCCCCTTGCTTGTGCGCGTGCGCTCGCTCTTTCTCTGACAAATAAAAATCTTCAAAAAATTATTCATAATCTTTAACATTTAATTAGAAAAACAGAATAATAGTGTTTTATTCCTAGTTATGGGAAATGAGGAATTTAGCAGTTTTGGTTGCTGTTTCTACCCATCCCTTTCATAAATTTAGTGTCCTTATTTAAAGCAACCAAAAATGTGTGTTGCAGTGTTTTTAAAAGATTTTTTTTTTTTGGTCTTTTTCATTCTTTTTTTTTTTTTCTTTTCTTTTCTTTTTCTTTTTTTTTAAGATTTTATTTATTTATTTAACAGAGATAGCCAGCGAGAGAGGGAACACAAGCAGGGGGAGTGGGAGAGGAAGAAGCAGGCTCATAGTCGAGGAGCCTGATGTGGGGCTCGATCCCAGATTGCCGGGATCACGCCCTGAGCCGAAGGCAGGCGCTTAACCGCTGTGCCACCCAGGCGCCCCCATTCTGTTTTTCTAGTAAATAATAATGGTATTAATGTCTTTCTTATGAAAGGTTATTGCTTTTATTTGCCATTTGTATCATTCTAACTGGTTTCATTGCTTACAGTAGTCTTTATCAATAGCTAGTTTTTATTTTGAATTGTGATTTAGAGAACATTTTCAAGTGCTTTTTACTGAAAAGGTACCTAAGATATTTACTTTTGCATGATAAGTGATGACTTGGCTGGATGTAAAATTATTGTGGCCCAACACTTTTGTATTAAAACAATGGAGGTATATCTTTGTTTTCCATGTCTTTACCTTTATTTGGCTAACTGGCTCAAGTTCCCATTCTGCAGGAATAACTTATTTTTTACTTGGATGCTTGTAGCCTTCTCTCATCATTGGAAATGAAAACATTTATCCGGATATAAGTAGAACTTTTTCTCTGTTCACTAGTTTTCCCTGGGAGATAATGAAACACTCTCAGGTCTGGGAAGGTTGTCTTTTCCATTTTTATTCATTTTCTCAGTCATCTTATGAAATACTTACTATTTATGCATTTATTCTCTGAAATCATACCATATTGTGTTAAGTTAATCAGCAAAAAGGATAAGATAGTCTCCATCTAGGAGAATTTGTTAGATTTGTTAAATCACTGATGAAATTTTCTGGATGTGAAATCTAATTACTGTCTCAAACCGATTTAATGCCCTTGATATCTCAGTCTGATATCAACCAATGGTAATGTTCTCTTGTTTTTTTTTTTTCTTGAGGCCGCAAAACTGCTATTTTCTAAAGTTTGGTGCTGTTTAAGGAAACAGCTCTTTCCAGGGGAGGAGTTTCTTCTTGTGTGGTAGAATATGTTTTTAAAAATGTATCCTGTCACAAAGAGTTGATTTTAGCTGTTCTGGTGTTGGAGGTGAAGAACTGCCCATCTTTCAGAATTACCGTGGGGCACTTCCCAATCTTTTTTGATGCTGAAGGTCAGGTTGATACCAGGGAGCTATAATTTTTGGAGTATCAGCAGGATTTCAACAAGTGTGAAATTCTGTTAAACCCACTAAGACTTTCAGTCAGTTTTGGGGTTTTGGCTGAGAGGTATAATTTTGGAGATTTAGAGATGGTTAAAAGGGATGTTTTTCAAATTTATTTACCCTTCAAGACCGAGTTTTCTGCGCTGAGCCACTGAAGAAGCTGGGGAAGCATGAGTGTGTGTGTGTGTGTGTCTGTGTGTGTGTGTGTGCGCGCGTGTGCTGTAAAATGATCGAGGCAAAGGTTGTTCTTGCTTTAGGTATAGAAATTGGAATGGCTTAGAAGCAAAAGAATTCCTTTTTTCAGCGTGTGTGTGTGTGTCTAATCTGAAGTATGCTTATTTATATTGTATTGTGTATAGATATCTTTTTATGATCTCATATATAAACTTTTGTTGTGCTTTATAAATTAAAAAAAATTTTTAAAAATTTAAATTCAGTTAACATATAATGTATTACTAGTTTCAGAGGTAGTGGTCAGTGATTCTTCAGTCTTATATAATACTCAGTGCTCGTTACATCATGTGCCCTCCTTAAAGTCCATCACTGGGTTACCCCATCCCCCATGGTACCTCCCCTCCAGCAACCCTCAGTGTTGTGCTTTTTTTTTTTTTTTTTTTTTAATGAGAGTGATTGCCATCTGTTTTTCACAATAGTACTTAGGTAATTTTATGTTATAATGTGTATTTTTAGTGGCATTTTAAAGAATTTTAATGAGAGGTTCTCCAGAATACTTACAGTATCCTAAATGATTTGTGGAAAGGCATTACAGGACTGATTTTGCATTGTTTCCTTTGATATGAAATCTTATACTTTTCATTCTTAGGTAATTTTAACTTCAGTTTGGATATCTCTTAATTTTTAAAATGTATATTTGTTGAAGGATTGAGTGGATCCTTTTGTGGATTTCTAGCTTTGTTGGGCTGTGTGGTCAAAGAACATGACCTGTAAATTCTGTTTTGGGCTATTAAGGATTTTTAATGCCAAACATACTGTTAATTTTTATAAATATTCCAAGAACATGAGAGAAGAGTATTCATTTGTAGCTTATAAGGTGCAGAGTTTTATTCAAATCTCTTACAGTGGAATTTGTTCATTATATTATTCAAATCTTCTGTATCTCCCTTTTTTCTTATCTAGTTAATCTGTGAAACTCTGAAATACATTTATTAAATATCTCATGAAGACCATGTTTTATTTTTTTCCTCGTATTTATCTTTTCTTTTTTTTTTTTTTTAAGATTTTATTTACCTCGTATTTCTTATTTTGCTTTATTTTGATGCTGTGTCATTTGGTATATAAAATGTTATGATTGAATTTTTGTGTCTATTAAAATTCGGTAGTATCTTGTGTGGAGTTTAACCTTGATTTTGATCCTGTGATATTATGTTGCCATTCCTGCTTTCTGTTTGTATGCATTTACTGCATTTATATTTCACATTTCTTTTTTGGTCATTTTCTGGTAAGCTTTTTTGAACAGTACTTAATGTGATCTTTAAAGTCAAATCTGAGAGTCTCTGTCTTTTAGTAGGGAATTCAGCCCATTTACATTTATTGTATAATTTGATTATGTATTTGTGAAGTAATCTAGATACATTTGTTTTTATCCTTTTTATTCATTTTATATTTTGTTTTTGATTTTTTTTTATGTAGGCTTAAACTTGTTTTTATTCTTTTATTTCCCCTGCATTGAGAGTATAAATGTAGAGATTATTTTAAAAGTAGAGGTTATTTCTGTGAAACTTATTCCTTGTGGTTGCTTTTGTCATAGTCATATGCAGTCTATGAAATTAAACACCACAGTTGCCATGTTTTTGTTTTATAAAAAGATTTTTTAGACCTGGAAAAATTCATGCTGCTTATCTGAGAAAAGACAGCTTGAGGTAGTGCAGAGAATCCTTTTTGTGAGTCAAGACATTTATTTAGATCTTGGTTTAGCCACTATATGACTATGGCTTTGGACAAGATAACCATTCTGTGTCAGATTCACTTTGGCATCATTATTTTCAACCCTGTTAACACTAGAACATTTAAAGCAAAACAAGTATTTTAGTAGGGGATTTTATTTATTTACTTATTATTTAAAGATTTTATTTATTTGAGAGAGAGAGAGAGAGTGCGTACGCGAGCGACAGCAAGCACAAGCCCGGGGAGAGGCTGAGGGAGAAGCAAACTCTCCGCTGAGCAGGGAGCGTGAACCCTGCGATCATGACCTGAGCCAAAAGTAGACATTTAATCGACTGAGCCACCCAGGCACCCCAGTAGAGGATTTTACAGATTTGGGATATTTTGCCTGAATGTCTGCCCCTTAGTTGTATTTGTTTGTACATTTTATACTTTAGATTTTGAGAGTCAGAGACCAGGATTACATATATGATTATGCTATAATCATATAGCAAAATATTTGTTAATATTTATTAATTGTTAGTAGTAGGTCTTGAACAGGATATAGTAAATAGTTGGGGGGACAAAGGGGTCTTAAGAAAGATGAGTTGTATCCGTTATGGTTCCATAGCCGCTAGTTACTGAAGAGGAGAAAGAACTGAACTGTTTTTCATTTTGGATTTCAGAGTTTCTCTGTAATTAAAAGGTTATCTATATGTAGCCTGTGTACATTTGAATTGAATCTTGAGTTTTAGAAGTTTTAGTAGTTGATCCATAGCATTCAGTTTTATTGAAAATAGTCTTTGGAGAAGATAGTCCCTATTTTAATTTCTTTGTGGAAATTCTGACTCAGGAAATGTAAAACAGCCTGAGAGTAAGGTCTTAAAGATTTATTACCTTTGTCTTATTTCCTGGTGGGTTTTCTTTTAATGCCTTGCTTTTGGTTAAATGATGACATGTGGTTGAGATTACAATACTCAGCATTTTGTTAGCTGAAAGGAAAAGAATGGTAAGCAAGTAGTTGAGTCAAACTGCGAAGGAAGTTTTGTGATAGATACATTTTAGAAATCTTATGGAAACAATACGTGACTATGAAATTTGTAATTTTTGTCCCTTTTGTCTCTGAAATTAAGGTGTGTCAGTAATGTAGGGAAGTTCTCCTTATGTGTGTGTATGCATGTGTGCAAGCATACACAGAGGTGTATGTTACTCAAACTGAGAAAAGAGTGAATTTAAGTTTAGAGAAAGGTTCATGGGTTTTTGAATCAAAAAGCGGAGATAATTCAACAACGGACTAGGTCTATGATAATTTAATGAGTTGCAGATATTTAAATGAATGGTTATAGTAGCTTAATTGAGTACTACTCCAGTTTATTGTTTTCATAATACTGGCATAGAATTTCCCTGCCAAACTTGTTTTGAATTAGCTACTTTTTAATTATCAAATTACTTAATCTTAACAATTTCTTATGATTGCTGCAGTGTTATATGGTCAAATACTTTTCATTTAGTTGAAAGTTAAGAATGGAGTAGGAGTTGGTGAGGTTACATATCAGTAATTCAAACTTCATCAGACGTTGGGTTTTGGGATTATTTTCTTACCATCATAAAGTCTGATAGGTTCTGTGATCATAATTTTAGCAGGTGTTAAAATAGTGTGGAAAATTTTGTTATAACGCTAGATTGTGATTTTCAGTTTTTAATTTTACATTTAAAGTCATGGGTGTTTTGTTTATTTTTTTTTTCTCCTTCCTTAGTTGCAAATCGTGTATTTACTTAGATTTCTCTGTAGCAGTTTCAGGAAGGAGCCTTTGGCTGAGCTGATTAGTCAAATGAAGTTGTCTGACATGGGTTACTTTAGTTTGTGGTTTTAGATGAACAGTACATGGTGCACAGCTGTCGCTCCAACAGCTTTGTTCCAGCTGTCTTACTGGCCTGTCACAAAATACCCCACATTCCTTTTTTTTTTCTGTTTTTTAATGGAACCCCTTGTAATATTCTATACTTCATTGCTTAAAATGGATCCTACTAATTACTTTAATGACTTCTTCACTTTTACGCCTATCCACAGCTATTTATTTAGAATGGTGCTAAAGTGGACTATGAATAATAGGTTTAAGCCTTGTCATATTTATAATTTTTTTTGTTAAGGTTGTATTTGTGAAATAGCTGTACAAGTAGTTAACATTGAAAAAGGCACCAAACTTAAATAATGTCCCCAAATAATTCGTTGGTATTTAAATAATGAAACTGTTCTAATTCCTTATTTTAACCTTAAGTTTGTATTAATAAGTTTCAACAGAATTGTAAAATGAAAAGTCATAATAATATGGTTTATAAAGCTTTTATAGTACCTTATATAGGTAGATTTTAGTTTGTGGGTTTTTTTTTTTGAAGATTTTATTTTTACCTAATCTCTACATCAACATGGGGCTCAGACTTAGAACCCTGAGATCAACAGTTGCATGCTCTTCCGACTGAGCCAGCCAGGTGCCCCTAGTTTGTGTTTTTGATAAAGTGGTTGGACTTGATTCAATTCGTTTTACTATCTTATACAGTAACCGAATTATAATATGAATGGTTTCAAGTTTTGTTTTGTTTTTTAATAAGTAACAGGGACCTATGCAGACTATTTTGTATCTGTAATGTCTGATGTATATCGAATATATTCTGTGTTTTAGATGTCATGCTATAAGCTTTACCAACATTGCCTCGTTTAATCTTTACAGCTTATTATTTCTTTTTTATAGCTATGGAAACTGAAGCTCAGAGGTTAAATCTGTTGCTCAGGATCCCACAATACTGGCTGAGATGCGACTTGAATCTGTGTTTTCTGATTTCAAAGCACCTATGGGTGCTAAGGGCTGCATTATACTACCTTGCCCAAATAAAACACTTTTCGTTTAATGAGTTACCTTAATAATGGAGTCTTTGAGGGTTTTTTTTTCTTTTTCGTTTTTTAAAAAGGTTAGGTTCATGAAGCATTTTCCATTTAGTTGAAGTTAGAAGAGCTGGGGTTGAATAGGGAGTGAAGTTTTGTTTACAGTATTGCCTTGCCCTCCGGTTCTGCTCCCCTGCCTCCTTGTGATCGATGTCCCATTACTCCTGCACACGCTGCCTTGGCTATTGCTCTCTCCAGACCTGGCAACCCGCAGACACCTGTACATACTTATTTGAAATTCCTGGTCTTACACATCGTATCATGTCTGGAGAAACACAGTCTCAACACACTTAGTCACAATCTGTGTCAAGTGCACATCCACGACTCTTCTGAACCTCTGTCCTTGACCAAGTATGCCCTTTTCTCTGACTAATTCTTAGTCATCTTTCTAGATGTGACTCAGTGTTCATCTCCAGCGAGCCTTTCCCCAGGGAATCTCCAGATTGGAGTAGGTGCCCCTCCCATAGTATCCTGTACATTTTTTTGGTGAACTTTCTGAGAGTAAGTTGTGGAAGTAATGTCCCTTTAGTGTTTTTCCTGAAGAACAAAAAAAGAGAGAGCCTTAGTACAGTTACTAAAACCAGGAAATTATAATACTGTTACCTAACCTACATTATTTAAGCTTAGTTGTTCCAGTAATGTTCTTATAACAAAAGAAAAACTTTTTTGGTCTAGGATCCAACCAGGATTGCACATTGCACTTATTTTTCATGTTTTTTTTTTTTTTTTTTGTCTTAAAGTTACGTGTAAAATATTCCACAATTTGGGTTGTCTGATGTTTTCTTATCATTAGAATCAAACTGTGTAGTTTTGGCAGAAATATCACAAAGGAAAAGTCTTCCTCCAGTACCTCATATTAAGGAGGCACATGTTGTCTGTTTTTCCCAATACCGGTGTGGAATCTGACCGCTTAACCACTGAAAAGTGACAACTCTTCCCTTTGTGATCAATAAATATCTTGTGGGTAGAGATACCGAGGTCAGGTTAATAGCTAGTTATTTTTGAGCCTTGAGGTTGTGTCTCTTTCTTGTTGTTCAACTCTTGTCCTTTCTTCCTTCATCCTTTCCTACTTTCCTTCTTCGTTTTTCTTCTTATACTTGCTGTCTCCAGTTTACATTTTTGTGACAAGGATGTTTTTTTAATCCCCTCAAAGAATGCCTGATTTATAGTCACATTTTCTTTAGGGGCAGAAGCCCTCAGTTATCCTACATTTTCTTTATTTAGTGAAAGGATCTATAGTTTGTTGGCCTTGGTTTCTTCATCTGTGAAATGGAGGTTCTGAAATAGATTATATCTAGGGTCCTTTGAGATTCTACAGTCCTATGAGACACGACTTTATAAAGTTTTTTAAAAAAATTAATTGTTTTATCTTGTTTCGCCTTTTTTCCCTCAGATTTTTAAGAAGTCGTCATCATACTTCTTTTTTTGTTTGTTTGTTTATTTATTTGTTGGGGGGTGGGGAGAGAGAGAGAGATGCACGTGCATGAGCGAGTGCAAAAGCAGGGGGAGCGTCAGGCTCCCCGCTGAGCAAGGGTCCTGATGAGGGACTCAATCCCAGGACCCTTGGGATCATGACCTGAGGTGAAAGCAGATGCTTAACTGACTGAGCCACCCAGGCATCCCATACATCTTTCTATACAATATATAAACGCCTCATTGCTTTGGCTTATAAGAACTGTCCTTACTTTGACAGGCGCCATGATATTCTTCACACCTGCATTGATAATGCCTCTTCCCAAGCTGGAAGACAGTGTATGGTATTCTTTTTTGAGTGGGGTGGGGAACGCATTCCCATAACAGTCAGTAAATAAATCCTGTCATTCCGTGGAGTTTTCTAAATTGCTTAAAAAAATAAGAGAAGAAAAAAACCCATTTGGTCCAATAGTGTTTATTACCTTTAAAAACATGGTTTATGTGTAATTTCTTTTGGAGGGTTTTATAGTTTCTAATTATTATATCCTAATTTCAAAGGAAGTGAGAATCTTGATTCATTGTGGAAGTTAGAACAAATTATTTAGTTGTAGAGGTTAATTTCATTTTAAACAGACGGAAAGAGTTGTGTTATTTCAGCGTTGTTAATACTTTTAAGTTCTGTAGTAAAAGCATTGCATTACTTAATGAATTATAAATTGGCCACATTTTGCCCTTTTAAAATAATTCTTAAGAGTTTTTATAATACCTAGAATTTACCTTTTATGACGTTTTGCATTTGTGTAATACTTTCGTTTTCAGAGACTTTATGTGTACATGGTTTCCTTTTAATACCAGCAACATCCCTTTATGATGGCAAGGTGGCGATCGTGGTCACCGTTATGTCCATCCTGTAGGAGAGGAGATGGAGGTTTGGGAAGAAACAATTTGCCCAAGGTTCTCTAGCCAAGTAAGCATTGAAGCTGATATTGGTTTTCCCAACTCCTAAAATACACCAGTCTTCTTACTGTAGACTGTGAATGTTAAATTGGAACAAGAATGCCAACACCTACTAGAGGGGAACTGAAAGGAATGATATGTTCTCATTTAATGGATGAAATTCTGTTACCTGTTACCAGAATGAATCTGGGGGGAGCACTGAATTTGGGAAGGAGGGGAGAGGGAAACAGTAAATGAGGTTTTATCAGAAGCACACTTGATGACTTGATGGGTTTCTACTAAGACTGTTGGTGAAGGCACTTTCGAAAGCTAGTGTGGGGGCAGAAATTTGTAATGCATCCTCTCTGTAAAAGCAGCTTAGGAATGTTGAGGTATTTATTGACTGTATGGATATATCACTGTTGAAATGCATGAGAATGACAAACATCAGATTTAGGTTCCATATTGATTACCTCTTGGAGTAGGGACGGGGGGGGGGGGAGGGGGGAATATGATTGTCAAGGGACAGATAAAGGTCTAGAATTATTGCTAATATTATATTACCTAAGTTGGGAGGTAGGTATACATATTCTTGATATTTTTTCTTCATAAAACATTTTCTGGGTTATTTTATAGTTAATGAAGAACCATAATGTACTCTGAATTGACTTAAATATATAGTCAAAAGGAAACTTAGCTTTTCATTTGATGTTCAAGGTATCATGACTTGGTTGACAAGACATAAGTGTGTTCTTTAGGGGTTTTCCTTCAGGGTGGGAAACTACTTTTTTTCCCCCCGACTGTTCAAACAGCAAATAAAAGTTGAGTACAATTCTTATTGCAATAAAATGTTCATATTTGAATTTGTGAACAAAACTGTTTTGTGTGGATGTGTGTGTATAAGTGTGTTGTGATTTGCTTCTAAAATTACTATGCACCATTTCTGAACATTTTTCCAAAGCACTGTCCCTCATTGCATATTGGTTACAGGAACTGATGATTAATTTTGCCTTAAATTTCCTGTATGAAGAAGTGATACTTTAACTTTTCCCATCACAAAATTCTTAATACTATTTGTAGATATACAAAATGAGTGCTCACATTATGTGGTTTTAGGTAGGCGTGACTAAGGATTAGAAGAAAATCTAGAGTATATATACTAGACCTGTGTTCTGTGTTTCACTGTTGACATTTTTGGCTCGTTTATAAAATGGGTAACTTTTGGGCTGAGAATATGTTTCATCAGGAGCTGATAATTTGGGGGGGGGTAAGATTATTTAAAAAAATGTGTTACCCTTTTGGTGGCCTTGTGAATGAAAGGAATTTCATTTCTAAGTTTGGATGATCATGGGATTAGAAAAAATGCTCTTGGTGGTTATTCATCTGAAAAGCTTTGCCTTTATTTGGATACTTGTGCTTTTTGGAGAGGTAAGATGGGAGTGAGAGAAGGAACTCTGTGTTTTCCAGAGTGAAAGTATGTATACTGAGATGTTGCTCATTTTCATAAAGAAATTGATTGAAAACATGTCATTTAAGGGCACCTTTAGATTTATAGATTATAATGTGTGCTTAAGAGGAAGTGGGTGGGATGGGGTGGTAAGAGGTGGAAGGCTGGGGAAGGTGGAATTTTCTTGTTTCTGAGTTTAGGGGTTTGAATTATCTCCTTATTTGGGAGATTACCTACAAATGAATCCACGGTGTATGTTGGGGGTTTCTTGGTGGTTTTTTGATAGATTCTGAGTGTCATCTAAGCACTAGACTCGTATGGTATTGATTTTTGAGAACTTGAGAAAGTGTTCTGCTTTTGGCATGGTTTAATTTTATAGGTTTTCTTTCTCTGGTGTCTTCTCAAAAACGGCTGTTCTTCCCATTCCAGTGGCAAGTGGATGCTGTGGTCCATTAAGACTTTTGAAGTAAAATTTGGAAAATTTTCTACATGCAGGGTTTCCTTAACCTTTTTTTGTAAAAGGACTCTTTTTGGCAGTCTGGTGAAACCTATGGACTCCTCAGAATACAGTTTTTTTAAATATATAAAATAAAGCATGTAGGTTTATAAGGGAAAGCAGTTACATTTAAATCCAGTTATTGAAATACAACAAAAATCCTCCTTTTTAACTCATGTTGCTATTCTGATTAATCTGTTACGTGAGATATCTGTGATTTGTGTTGGCGACTACCATAGGTACTGCTGTGGTGGCTGATTGAAGGAAATGCTAAATTATAGTTGGATGATCTTCGTTTCAGAATGAAGATTCAATCCCAGGAACCTTTTTTTAATGTAGTGAATAAGTGTCAGGATTTGGAGCCAGGTAACTATGGGATTGAGTCTCCTATTACTACTTAACTACTGTCTATGTACTTTCTCAACTCTGAGCTTTAATTTCCTCATCAGTATAATGGAGATGATAATAATACCTGTGGGATTTTAGCTTATTGTACCTACAACACCCACAAAAAACCTAAAATCCCACAAGTACTATTACCATCTCCATCTATTGTAGTGAACTGGTATTGTCATTTTACTAGTTTGAGTAAAGTACTAAAACCTTACTTCCCTTCATATCTCTTTTAGTCTCCCCCGCTTATAATTATTTTCAGTGTTTCCTCCACATACATATAGAACCACTTCGAACAGTGTTATAATTTTGCTTCAGTTGTCAATTGTGCTTTAGAAAAATTAAAGAGCGGGAAAGTCTGTCATACTTGTCCATATTTTTGCTGTGTCCATCCTTCCTTCCTTCCTGAGGTTACTTTTATTGTTTTCTTCCTGTTTAGAGAACCTCTTTGGCCATTCTTTTAGAGTAAGCCTGCTGGTGATAGAGTCTCTATATTTGCTTTATCTTCATTCCTGAAGGCTCCCCCCCCCCACCCCCGATATAGGATTCTGGGTTGATAGTTCTTTTTGTTTGGCACCTAAAAAATTGTGTCACGTCTGGTCTCTAAGGTTTCTGATGAGAAATCTGTAGTCATTCTAATTGTTTTTTCCCTGTAGGTAATATGTTTTTCTCATATTGCCTTTTTACGACTTTTTCTTTAGTTTTTAGAAGTTTAATTATGATGTATCTAGGTGTGGATTTCTTTGGGTTTTTTCCTTTTTAGGATTTGCTCAGCTGCTTGACTGTAGGTTTTTGTCTTGCCAAATTTGGGAAGTTTTCAGCTATTATTTCTTCAAGTATTTTCTCAGTCCCTCCCTGTCCTCTCCTGATATTCTGATAATGTGAATTTTAGGTCTTTTGTTTTAGTCCCTTGGGGCATTGAGGTCCTTTTCATTTTATTCCAGTTTATTTCTCTGTTTTTCAGATTGGATAGTTTCTGTTGTTCTGTCTCTCACTCCATTGACTATTTCTTCTTTCCTTCCATTTTGCTATTAGGCCATCCTCTGAACTTTTTATTTTGGTTATTGTATTTTCCAGCTTAAGTTACATTTGGTTCTTTAAAACATATTTGTTTGCTGAGACTTTGATTTCTGAGACTTTTTTTTTTCATGTATTTCAAACCTGTTTGCATATTTTATCAAGATGGCTTTAATGTCTTTGTCAGATGATTCTAACATCTCTGTCATTTTGATTTTGGTATCTTGTGATTATTTTTGCCTTTCTGTTTGAGATCTTCCTGGTTTTTGGGTTTTCTGATTGAACCTTGCACATTTTCGTACTTTGTTCTGAGCCTTTGGATCGCACTCAAACTATTTTAGTTGACTTTTTTCATACTGCTCTGGCAGGAGAAGGAAGGTGGAGGTGCTTCCTCATTACTGCCAGGTAGAGATAGATGTCCACATTCCCCACTGAGCCTCCACTGAAGCCTGAGGTGGGGGGGGACACTCTATATTACTCCTGGCTGGGGGTGGAAGTGCAGGGTTCCCCACATAATCTTTCTTCCATATTGTTAGGGGAGAGTTCATTACTGGCTGGCAGGGATGAAAGCCCTGGCCCCCTACTTGGCCTTCTCTGACACCATCCCAATGGGGTGTTTGTAGCCTTGCGAATGGAATTCTAGACTTCGTACTGGCCCTTTGCAGGTGGGGGTGTGAGTGGGACTATAGTGGCTTTTTTTTTTTTTTTTAAGAGCCAGTGCACACTCGCGCACGCACACACACACAAGTGAAGGGTAGGAAGGGGCAGAAGGAGAGGAAGAGAATCTTAAGCAGGTTCCAAGCCCAACATGGAGTCTGACACAGGACTCAATGTGGGGTTTGATCTCATGACCCTGAGATCATGATCTGAGCCGAAATCAAGAGTCTGATGCTTAACTGACTGAGCCACCCAGGTGCCCTACACAGTGGTTGGTTTTTTTTGTTTGTTTGTTTGCTTTTTTTTTTTTTTTTTTTTTTGGTGGTGTTTGACTGGAGTAGGGTGGTTGTTGTCTAAAAGTTGTCCATCTTTCTGGGTTGCTCTTCTCATAGTCCCTCAGTCAGAAAGAGCATGCTTTTGTTGGGATTCTTTTTGTTTGCTCTCGTTGGCATTTCCAGGTTGGAGGCTTTTTCAGGTCCATTTCTGGCATTTTCAGGGTTAAAAAAACTCCCAAAACTGGAAGGGACTCACCATAGTTTTTTCCCTCGGTTTTCAAAGGATTAGCACTGCCTCCTGTTTAACTTTGAGTCTTCTTATGTTTGTTTTGTGTATAATGTCAGGTTTTATTTTTGCATAGCAGAAGGAATGGAGAAAGTTTGTGTGCTCCATCTTCCCTGAAGGAGAAGTCCTTTTAAGTTTTATTTTTGTTTTTGTGTTTTGGTTATATTAAATAATGCTGTAATAAATATTTTCCTCCAGTGTTTTTATTCTGTTTGTAAAATTTCTCTTGACTTAAGATTATTAGTTTAAGAATGAATTAATGTTTTAATGCCTCTTGATTCCAATTGCAAGTCATTATGCCATTCAACTTGATTTTGTCATGAGTTCAGCTCTGTACCTATTGTGTTTGAGGTACTTTAAAGGCAGCAGTGTGAAGGCATGTATTATCCATATTCATGACTAGAGGAGTAGTGTAGTAAAGATTCTGGGCAGAGAGAGATTTGGGAATATAAAGTAATAGATGATTGTTGAGGGTAGCTTGTGTAGATGAGGCTTACCCATGTGGAGGAGAGGTCATGGCTCAAGATGGAACTCTGGAAGGCTGCCATTGAAAAGAGGACAGGAGGAAGAAAAGGAACAAAGTGACTGAGGAGAATATACTGGAGAACTAGAGACAAAAACCGTGTTAGGTATTGCAGGAAGAGAACTTCAAGAAATGTTGTGAGTGTTGAGCAGGGTCACGTCTTAACTGGTTAAGTGATGTAAGGGTGAAAATTCTAAGATTGGCAATGAATAGGTCACAGAGGGCGGTATTAGTGGAATGATCAGAATAGAATCCAGACTACACTGAATGGGAAGTTAAGAAAAATACTGATGGAGGAGAAAGAAGGAAGGTAAAAACTGGGGTGCACATGTTTTAAGATTTAAAAAAATTTCTTATATGCCGAACAGGACAAGCTAGTATGACAGGAAATACACCAGCGAAAGGACTGTTGATGGTAAGGACCTTTGAGAAAGTGGAAGATCGAATCTAGAGCACAAACCGAAGCATTAAAAGTTGATCAGGGTAGTGATACTTTGTTTTTCCTCCTAGAAGGGTGGAAAGGAGATGTGTATAGATAGTGTGATTATGGATGAAAGAGACATTTTAGAAACAAGGGAAAGCTTGATGGGAGTCTCAGCTAGAAATAGGCGAAGTAATCTAGATGTACATAAATGCTTTTCAAAAAAATTTTACCCAAATTAGTAATTTCATAGGTTACATTACAGGCATATCAGAATTGATTATATTTTTAAAAATTTGCTGACTATACAACAGTTCCTGTATCTTAAAAGAAAAATGTCAATAGGATGAGCAGTTAAAAAACAAAATACAGTGAATGTTTTAAATTATCTCTGAGTAGCAAAAAAAAAAAAAAAAAGGTCTAAATAAAATAAGCAATTTCTAAATGATCAATTGGCAAAGGTCAGTAAAAGGTTACCTATTGTAGGTAAAGGTATGGAAATACGGATACTCTCTTACACTGTTCCTGAAATTATAAATCCAAAAGCTGAATTAGGCCTTCAGATTCATAAACTTTGACCTAGTAGTTTTCAAGGAATTTTTTCTGATAGAGGAATTTACTTTATAGTACAAAGGTTTATATACAAAATTTTATGACAGTGTGACTTATGCTAAAATTTTAGAAAAGGCTTATGTGATCAGTAATAAAGATGGATTAAATAATGGCCCATGTTACTGAAATTAATTTTGAGACACTTTGGTAAGGAAGAAATGCTCATTAAGTAGGGGAGGAGAGTAGATTATAAAAGCATATACAGTATAACACAAGTTTAATTATGTATGCATATGGAAAAAAGGACTCGAGAGTAAACATTCCTGGATGATTGTAATTATTTTTGGTGTTCTTTTCTGTGTCTGGGTTTTCTTCACTGTATTTATCATATATCCTATAATAGGGAAAAAGAACTTTAAAACTCCAGTGCTGCTGAATGCACTCTTAAGGGAATACAATTGGTATAGCTTTCTCGAGTATAGTTTGTACTTTATCAATAGCCTAACCTTCTCCTTTGACTTGATAAGTATACCTCCAGGGATTTTTACTAAGGAAATGAGTAAGAACCATAAAGATCGTTTTACAAAGATTTGTTATGGCATCATTTATATAGTGACGTGCTATAATTGTCCTAAATAGGCCAATGGTTAAAATATAGTTCATCCTTCTAGTGGATGTAAAGCAGATCAATGCAGCCTACGAAAAATGATTTTAAAAATCTATATGATGAAACAGGAAGTTGCTTATACTATAATTTACACAAAGGAAAAATATAAAATGGTATGTCTTGTCCTGATTTTCATTTTAAAATAATAGAAAAAACAGTGGGAAGAAAGAGACCCAAATAATGAGTTTCTTCTTTATACGGTTACAAGTTTTCTACAGTGGTCATTTTATAATTAGAAAGTTGTAAATTGCTAATTGGTAGAAAAAGCTTCTGTATGTCTTTTACTTCAGTTAGTTTCTCTGTTATGTGGTAAACACAATATACTAAAATCAAGATTTCTTTTATCACTTAAAGCTTAGAAAAACATCTCTCTCAAAATCTGGTACACACTTCTTTTTCTGTGATCAGATTTTCTCACATTGTTTTATCTTTTATAAGGAATCTGTGTCTTGGTTTTTTTTTTGCTCCACTGATAATGTATGTGTGATTTTTTTTAATTGATTAAAAAACTAAGTAAAATAGTGAAAATTTCATTAAAAATAAGATTTTTTGTTTTTACCTTATCGTATGTGAAGATGTAAGCAATACAAATGTATGTAAAACAAAAAGTAAAAGCTTCCTGTGACGCCCATTCATTCCACTCCTGCTTGCCTTCTCATTCTCTGGTTGTAACCATGTACGATAAAATGCTACTATATTCAGTGTATTAGGTGAGTTTTGACAAATTTATATGTCAAAACTGTGTAACCATTACCACAAGCAACATATAGAATATTTCATCACCCCAAGAAAGTCCCTTGTGTCCTTTCCCAGTTAATAACCTCCAGATGTAATTACTGTATTGACTTGATCACTATAGTTTAATTTTGCCTTTTTTTGGACTTCAAATCATGGAATTATACAGTATGTACTCTTTTGTATCTGGGGTGTTTTGAGATTCATCCATGATATTGCTTGTTTTGGTAGTTTGTTCCTATTTCTTGCTTGGTAGTGTTCCATATTATGATATACTGCAATTTATTTGTTTACTTGTTGATGGACTATTTGGGTTGTTACCAGTTCTTAGGAACTATGAATAAAGCTGCACTGAACATTCATATATATGTTAATGTATGGATTTATATTTTCATTTCTCTTGGATTATAAACCAGATTGTGGATTATTAGGTCATATGTTTAACTTTGGAAAACAGTTTGGCAGTTTCTTGTGAAAAGGTTGGATCATTTCATATTCCCGCCAAAGGTGTATGGAAGTTCCAGTTATTTTGGGTCCTTACCAGCACTTGGTATTTTAGCCAGTCTAATGGATTTGTAGTGGTATCTCACTGTGGTTTTAATTTGCTTTTCTTTGATGACATTGAACATCTTTTTAGGTGCACATTGGCCATGTGTCTGTTCAAATCCTTTGTCTTTTTAAAAAAATTGGGTTGCTCGTGTTACTGAGTTGCAAGACTTCTTACATTTGGAACACAAGTCATTTGTCAGCTATGTGTATTGTAAATATTTTCTCCTTGACTTTTTGTATGTTTCTTCCTATTATTTTCTTTGTTTGAGATATTATTGAGATATGACATTGTATTAGTATCACGTGTACAGCATAATGATTCAATATTTGCATATGCTTTGGAAGTGATCACCACGATAAGTCCAGTTAACATCTGTCTCCATACATATTTCTTCCCTTTTAATATTTACATCCTGTTTCTGTGGTTGTACTGCTTGGGCCAGAACTTTTAAACTTTTAAAATAACAAAATAGTTAAAATGAATCCAGTAGCTGTCCTTGCTTGCTACTGACTTTTTCCCCCCTACATCATATAAAATACTTCACAAATTTTTTGGATAAGTTAAGTAAGTATTCTATTAGTGTTTTATTTAATGTTACTATTAGCAATGTAATTTTATCAGATGCTCCTTTGGCATCTGTAGAAATGGATCTTATTTGTTTTTGCTAAACCATTCTTGGTGGTATCCCTTGATGTTGAATTGGTAAGAAATACCTAGGATATGTATCACTTCATTAGAGTGTATTAGAACACTGAGGAATTTTACATACTATCATTTCACCTGGTAAGTTTCTGGTTTATTTTATTGTATGGATGTTGTTTTATTTTCATTTTCTGGGTACATAAAACCTGTGATCAAGATCATATTTGTCTTGTAGGATGAATGGGATGGTGTGTTCATCTTCACATTCTTCAAGAGTTTTAAATTTTCATTAAAAAATTCTGAACTTATCACTGTTGTCATTCATTATTCCAGATACTCATTTTGTTCATAGTTCTTACTTAGACAGTGTTGTCCATTTTATCTTGTTAATTTAGTTTTCTATTTCTTGTGATAACAGCTTTGTGTGAAATTATGTATTTTTCTTTTTAAAATTTTGTGTAAAAATATTACGATGGTGAAGCTTCTCCATTTTATTTTATGGCTGTATATAAGAGTTTATTTTATACAACCTCTTTCCATTGTATTATCTGAATAACCTCTTTCCATATGTATTATCTGAATCTTTTTCCCCCCCCGCGTGCTACCACATGCCAATATACTGCCTCTTTTTCGGGGAATCTAAGATGATTAAGGCATTCCTGCCCAGTACTACTCATTTAAATTTTCTAGAATGGTCCTCACCCCATCCCAAAGTGCCAGCTCTTAAATTGTCAGTGTTATCAGTTGATAGATCTTTGTATTTATCATTCATGATTACGTTCTGTTTTCCTTTGGGCTTAATAGTTTTCTAAAATCTTATATTTTATTACTTTTTCTCTTTTGATGAACACATTGAAAATTATGATTTCACCTGTGAATACTGCGTTGGTCATTTGGTATTTGTAGAAATCCTGTTTTCGTAAATTTTTTTCTCATTTGAATTGTTTATTATAATATATAGTTGAAATTTAAGTTTTGGTTTATTTCTGCTTTTTTGTTTTGTTCTGTGTTTAGCATTGTGGCTAGGGATCTGGAATTTCTGGACATTAGAGAAGATATATTTCTTGTCTTTAGTACAGGAAGAGATCCAAGTGTTGAGGGGCCCAAAGCTTGTGTAGTTTTTGCATCCCTCTTTAAGAGGGAATACAGAATTGTGTACACAGGTGAATATTTGTTTAGAATGAGAAGAGAAGTCATTTGTGTAACCAAAGGGCTCAGGGCCCAGTCTTCATTCATTTTGTGGCAAATCTGCCTGTGCTTTAAAGTATAAAATTTTGTTTATGTCCATTGAATCTTCATTAATCTTATGTACTTTGTGTCCTACACTTTTGACTACATGCTGTAGATAATATTTTTTTCAACTTCCAGTGCTTACTAATAGTTTTTGCATTGATTCTTTTTGTTGCCTAGATAATATCATTTCCATTATTGTGTAATGGCATTTAAAAATCTTACTATAGCTGTTGTCAAACAAATTTTCCATGTTTGATATTAATGTTTCCATACTTCTGTTGACTAAATTTGATGCTTTTTTTTTTTTTTTGCTCACCCTTTTGTTGTTAGCCTTATAAGCACCGCATTGTTAGATTTTATTTAAAAAGAAATCCTGTTGAGCTTTTTTAATGAAGCCACTTAATGTGATCATGATTAATAGTTTGGCTTCTGTATTTTTTCCTCCTTGCTTTCTCAGGTTTGACCTGTGTTTTAGTCCTTTCATTTTATGGTGACTTTTAAGGAGTAGCATTTATTTTCATTACCTGTAGTGTGGGTGGGGAGTAAGTGAAGCTTTCATCTGTGAGTTTTTTTTTTTTTTTTTCTTCATCTCATGGGTTGTGGTTGTGGGCAAGAAGTACGTATGAAGAGCTGGTTGGAAGACATTGAAAGTATGTAATGCGCATTTTCTTTTTCCCTAAAGCATTTAGAGATTTGTTAAGTAGGGGAGAATTTATGTTGTTTGGGTTTTATTGCATGACTTCATGTTGTCACAATTCTAGTAGCAGTTTTAACTGATGACTTTAGAATGAAGTCAATTAAGAATTGATAAGATAATCACTTGTTCTCCTCAAGTAAAGTTTTAATCCTCACAGCCTTCTGGGGTTCTTCGTGTGTGTGTGTGTGTGTGTGTGTGTGTGTGTGTGTGTGTGTGTGTGTGTGTTAGGCAAGCTACTGCAGACTTAGTTTGCTTAGTTTATTAGTGCAAGTTAAAAGGCAGTTTTGCTAGTACTGATAAAAATGCTTCTCATGCTAACAGAATACTGCTTGCCTCTTAATGTTTGTAATGGCAAATTGTATTTATTCTTTAAACACATAGGAAGGGCATGAAACTGATTTTCCTCTATAGGACTCCCTTCCCCAGTGGAATAGAAGTTAGATAGAATGAGAATTTTTTCACTCTTAAACCCAAGAAGACAACTTCCTCTATTTTGCATTTTTGGGTGGTGGTTATAGCACTTGTTTTGAGGTTTGACCACCCTTTGTTCGGCTATTTTTATTTTCACATATCACTTTGAGTACACTTACTGGTATTTTAACTATATAACAGCTTGTGTAATGAAATTCATACATGCGTATTATATCTTAAAACTCTACTGTTTTGACTTATTTGTATTAATTGGTCTATTCTGTTTCTGCTTCATCAGAGTTTTTTTTTTTCTTTAGCCAAGTGAATGCCTAGTTTTCCACAGCTGAACTAAAAAAGCCAAATCATACTCTTAATAGATTTGCAATGTTTGTTTTCTCTGCTGAACATGTAAATTATTTAAGATATGACATGAATTTTAACTGTTTGGTTGCTCTGTGACCCCACCCTCCCACCCCCAAAAACCCCAGTAGAGGATGGCTTTCTTTCTTTTTTTTAAATGAATTTTGTATTTGCAGTTTGCTTTCATTGCTCCACTGCTAGACACTGAACATAAATCTGGGTGCTGCATGTTACAATATTCTTTCAAATGCCCAGGATCCCGTAATAGTGTAATGTTTAGTTTCTAAGGTGGGTAAGACTGGCTGTCGGCCAAGAGCATCCATTGAGCGCTTTCGTGGCGAGGACTGTGAAGAGAAGGAGCAGAAAAGACTGATGGAGAGAGCGTACAAGAGCAATACTGACGACATGCTTTTTATGGGGCAACATGACAAGAAGTTTGAAGTCCCATATTAACAAAGCAAGGGCTTGAGTGCTCAGAGGGTCTCAAACTGAAATTCAGGGCTCAGTTGGAATCTGAAGTTCAGGTGAGAGCAGCTGTGGACAAAAAACAAGGTACAGATGGGGCAGTTTTGGGGGGCAGCCAGTGTGGTCTAAACACAGGAGAGGACAGACATTTTGCTCTTACTGGAAACTATGTCCTGAATTGAATTGGAGCGCCTGATTTTGTTATGTGAGCTGGAGTAAAGGCTTAGGAGAACTTTTACCCCTTATTTATTATTTATTTATTTATTTATTTATTTATTTATTTATTTATTTATTTTTACCATTGTTTAGCTTTCAAAGGTCTTTTTTTTTTTTTTTAAAAGATTTTATTTATTTATTTGACAGAGATAGAGACAGCCAGTGAGAGAGGGAACACAAGCAGGGGGAGTGGGAGAGGAAGAAGCAGGCTCATAGCGGAGGAGCCTGATGTGGGGCTCGATCCCGGAACACCGGGATCACGCCCTGAGCCGAAGGCAGACGCTTTAACCGCTGTGCTACCCAGGCGCCCCTAGCTTTCAAAGGTCTTACTAAACAAATTTCAGATTCAGTGAAACTTGGTAATTAAAAATTAAGCAAGATGTTGGGGCACCTGGATGGCTCCGTTGTTAAGCCTCTGCCTTCAGCTCAGGGTGTGATCCCAGAGTTCTGGGATCGAGCCCCACATCGGGCTCCCTGCTCTGCTGGGAGCCTGCTTCTTCCTCTCCCACTCCCCCTGCTTGTGTTCCCTCTCTTGCTGGCTGTCTCTCTGTCAAATAAATAAATAAAATCTTAACTATTTTACAACTTGCTTAATTTTTTTAACTGCATATTTCTTTGCACAGAAATTCAGTATACGAAATGCTAGAAATTATGTAATAACAGCAACATTTCAGAAGCTATATAACGTAATAGTTACTTGTAGATTTAAGCTGATACTCTCTCTCATTTTGTGAGAAATAAATAAAGTATCAGGCATATGCCCTGAGATTTTCAGATTTGTACATATTCTGTCGAAGACTTAACTGCTATTTACGGTTTCCATGCCATGGGGTAATAAGGTCACTTTTAGTGCTATTCAAGGAGAGGAAATCACATTATGTTGACGAGGTTCTAGTATTAATATGCTAATGTTTCGCTGGATGCTTTTCTTTAATACTCCCGGACAGAAAATCTTAAATTTCAGTAAGTAGATTGAGTAAAGCCTGATTAGATTCTAAATTCCATCCTCCCTCAGAATGGGATTAGTTGCTGCTCTTTCTCCAATCCCTACTCCATTCCATATTGCACAGTAGTATTTCATGCAAAAAATTATCATTTTACAAACCAAGTAGAAGATACAATGGGAGACCCCTTGTATGACAGCAAACAAAAAGTTCTTTTTATACACTAAAAAAATGTGTAACATTTCTATCAGAAAACCTAAAAATGCTACTGTGGTTCACATAGAAGATTTAAAGGAGTAGAAAAGCACACTGTATTCTTGGATTTGAAGATGTAAGCTCTTAACTATGTCAATTCTAAAAGCTAATCTACAAACTTAATGGCATTCTAAAATAAAAAACTGAAAGGATTAAAAAAACTCCACCAGTTACTCTGTTGTCAAGTATTAGTCTAAGCTCATTTTGTAGATGAGTAATGAAGCTCGGAGAGTCAAGTAACCTCTCCCAGGTCGCAAAGCTAGGAAGTACTTCAGTGGAAGCAAGGCTTCATGACAAGGTGAGTTTGAGGGCTCAGACCTAAGAATAATATTTAGTAAGCACTTATATCATTAAGTATTACTATTCCAAGCAAAGCACTATGCATTTTTTTCAGTTAGAATGACATCTAAATAGTACTTAGAAAATAGGAATCTGTGAGACTTTTCTAGAGAGGTTCTAGAGATAATGCATGCTGTGTTTATAGACTTACAGGTCCTTTATAATTCCCTCCGCCCAGTTTCACTTTTCTCTTATACATAAGCAGTTGTTCCAGAACCTTTTATTGACTAGTCCATCCTTCCCCTAAAATCTCCTCCTCTTTATATGTCAAATTTCATATATATGGATTGTTTTGGGCCATCTGTTCTGTTCCATTAGTCTTTTTGCCTATTCCTGTTATCAGTTCTATACTGTCTTAATTTTATAAGTGGTTAGGATAAGCCTCGCTACTGTGTTCATTCAAAAAAATATCGTTGAACCAGTATTTGTGGCCAATACTGTGTACTAAGAACTGTGTAAGTTCTGGCAAAACCGCGCTGAACAGAGCAGTTCTCATGGAGTGTACTCTTGTGAAGAATTTCTTGGGTATTTTTCCTGTTTATAAATTTTACAACCATCAGGTTCTTCTGGTTCTTTCAATTCATTGACAAATCCAATAGCTTTTTTATTTTATTTTTATTTATTTTAGAGAGAGAGAGTGGGGGAAGGAGCAGAGGGAGAAGGATAAGCAAACTCCACACTGAGCGCAGAGCCCAGTGTGGGGCTCAATCCCATGACCCTGAGATCATGACCTGAGCGGAAACCAAGAGTCAGATGTTCAGCTGACTGAGGCACCCAGGTGCCTCAGCTTTTTTATTTTAAATTGTATCATAATAAGGAAAATTGACATTTTTGACAATTCTGTCCGTGAACATAGAATGCTTTTCAAGTCATATGTATCCCCCCCCCCCCAGTCTTTGGCCTTTACTTAAAGCCTTATGGGGGTGCCTGGGTGGCTCAGTCAGTTAAGCGTCTGCCTTCGGCTCAGGTCATGATCCCAGGACCGAGCCCCATCTCAGGCTCCCTGCTCAGAGGGGAGCCTGCTTCTGCCCCTCCCTCTGCTTGTGCTCTCTCCCTTCCTTTCTCTCTCTCTCTGTCAAATAAAAATCTTAAAAAAAAGTTAAAGCTTTATAGTTTCCTTCCATAAAGGTCTAGAATATATTTTATTAGATTTACTCCTAGTTACCATATATTTGCTGTTGCTACTGTAAATGGTATTGTATATTTGACTTAAGTTTTATAGCGACTTGTATACAGAAATGGCCTTTTTGGGAGGGAGGTCTGGGGGTTATATAGATTTTTGTATCCAAACGCCTTGTAGAACGTTTCCAGTAATTATTCTGTATATTCTGTAGAATTTTCTGTATTGATAAACATATCATCAAATAATTTGTTTTCAATTCTTCTACTTATTACATTGGCTAATTAGGACTTCTAAATTTAATGTTGAATAAACATGGTAATGGTGGACATTCTTTTTTGTTCTTGATTTTAGAGTTTCACTGTTTAAAAAAATTGTTTCTGCAGGTTTTTAGTTCCCTTCTAGTCCCATTTACTGTGAATTTTTAAGATAGATGTGACATTTTCTCATGCTTTTCCTATATCTCTTATGATCATGTTATTTTTCCTTTAATCTGCTCATATGGTGAATTATATTTGTAACTTTTCAAATAAAGTCTATCCTTAATCCTGGATTCCTGGAATGCATTGGTCATAATGTATATTCTTGCTTATGTACTCTTGGATTCTGCTTGCTAATGTTTTATTTATGGGCTTTTGGGTTTTTTGCATCTATATTTTAGTGAAGTTGGCCTATAATTTTCATTTTCCCTGATGTCCTTGTCTGCTTTTGATATCTAGGTTATACTGGCCTCATGAGTTGGGGAGTGTTTCTTCCTTTACTGTTGTCTGGAAGAATCTGTGTAGTACTGGAATTACCTGCTCCCTGACAGCTTGGCAGAGCTGGCTCTTACCATTCCTGGACCTGATTGTATATGTGCAGCAAGGTTCTTTTGTTTCCTAGATTTTTCACTTATATTGGTCCTAGAACTATTCAGACATTCTAATTATACTGTCCGCAAACATGGGTGAACTTAAATAAGAGTAGGGAGGACTTATTGATAAGAAAACACAGGAAAGGCAGAACTTCAGGAATGAGTCAGAATTTCAATTAGAAACTACACTTTGGGCCAGAAACAAGTTGGGGGTGGGTGGATGGGAAAGGAGCTAAATCTGAGATTTTGCTCGAGAAGAAGGATCCCTCCAGCCAGGCTGATGAGGGCATAGGTGAGCTAACGTGGTCTTAGCAAGTTGACACCCCTCCCCCCCACTCCCACTTACGCCTGAATGATCAAGCAAATGTGCACTAACAGAACACAAGACATGGCAGAAGTAACAAACAGATTTAGGTTCCACCCCTGCCCCGTGCGGGGACTTCAGAGATTTTGGCACTTTCTGATCATTCTTCAGAATGTAAATATAAAGAATAAGGGACTTCAGTGCCGTCCTTGTAGAGTTCCCTACCCCATTCTCCCACCTTTCCATGAAGGGAGGTATATTAAGAAAATACAAAATTTGCTCACAGTCAGTCATACTGGTAGAAGGGGAGAGACGGTATGGACATTCTCCTGAAGTTTAAAAGGATTGACCTGCATTTAGTTCTTTACAATCAGTTTCTCTTTTATTGTTATGTTTAAAGTTACTGTGAAAATTAACTCATATTTTCACTGTTTTCCGGTATTTTATATCCTGTTTCTTTTCATAACTGTTTATAGGGACTTGAAAAACTAATTTTGAAATAAATTTAAATTATTTAGTATTTTTACTTCTGCCAATTCATGCTATTTTATATAAACACAGTATATTTAGTGCCTTTCAGAAAAATTCCTTTTCTCTACTTGTTATCTTCAGCTATTCTTAGCTAATGTTTTTACATGAGTTTTTCTGAAAGCAACAAAAAATTGATTAAGGCAAATCTCTGGGCCAACCTGAAGTTTAACTTTGGAGACTTAAGTATTAATGAGTTTCTACAGAAAAAATTTCCTTTGCTTTTGTTTATAGATTGAAATCAGTGAAATGAGCAAGTAAGTCAGTGAGAGTTGCTTAATGAAGTCCATTGTACTTTTTGACTTAATTTCCCGATCTTAGTGTCCATTGACCTGACTTTAGGTAGAAAGCATGTGATTCTAGACAAGCATGCAGTCAGTCATTCTAGGTATATTGCTGCTTAAGAAAACGACTTTAAAAAATGTGTTAGAACATGGGAAAAAAAGCTCTTGCTCTCTTGTGGTTTTACAGGGTGCCAGAGGTTTGGTTGCTTGTATGTTTCACTCAATTGCTTTCTGTTCAATGAGTAGGATCACCACCATGCCTCACAACTTTGCAGACTCACTGCAGAGGAAATAGCAAGAGGTAAAATGACCTCAAATGAATGTGGCTTTTTTGTGGGATGTAGTGAGTAGACAGTGCTACAACTAAATAAATGAATTATGCAGGAAGACCTTTACTTAACTCATCTTTATGTTCTTTTTACACTGTGACTCCCCTGCCCCCGTCATTCCTTGTTCTTTAAACATGTGTACAGTGATTAGTTTGTTGTAAACATGTAACATGATTACAGTTGAGTTTCTTATTTTTATAATCTTATTATCATTTCTCTAGTAAGCTCTTTCTTTTCCTCTTTTGCGCTGACAGCTTCCTTACTGTGAGTGCCTTAAGGTAGGAGATCTTAGACTCAGTGTTGGTTGAATGGAACTAACTCACTCCATCTTGTCATGTTGGATTCTCTATATCCGGCAAGTTCCTATTGTTTTCACTGCATAATCATTTTGTACTTGGAAAAATAAAACTGGTATTTGTATCTCTCTACCATAAGTCTTGGGTAGCGGCATGACCTTTTATCAATTCAGTCTTAGGTGTGAGAGATTTTGATAACAGTTTAAAGGGGAAGCAGAAATCATTATGTATGGTAAACTCCCAGTTACCTGTGCTCTTAGAAGGCAGAAGGAAGTCTGGGTAGTTTTATATCTGTGTTTATTGCAATGCCCATCATACTCACATGCCTAGGAGGCACTTCTTTGCCTGTTGGCCAGCTTATTACCAGTGTCAGGATTGACTGAGATGTATGGGGACGATTTGAGGTCTGGACATTTAACTCCATAAGTATGGAGAAAATAGAAGTGATACATTTGCTTTGTTTTCTGAAGGTAGCTCTCAGTGTAATGTAGTGGTTTTGGGCACAGCATCGAGCCAGACTGCTTGGAATCAGTCTCCAGCACTTACTGCCTGTGGCTTTGGGCAAGTTACTTAATCTATTCTGTCTCCTCTTCCTCACCTGTAAGATGGAGACGAATAGTAAGAGTACTACCTACTGCGTGGACTTCTTGTGAGCTTTCAGTGTGTAAAGTGCTTAGTGCTTGCAGCATGGTAGACATAAATTCAGTAGAGGTATTGTTGCCAAGTCAAACGAGCCAAGTGTGACTCATTGTGTACCTGATGTACGGGTCCCTGAAGGAGTTTGGGGTGTAAAACTTAATTTTTCTGCAAGTCTGATTTATAGTTACTTTTGAATAGCCTCAGAAATGGGGACTGAAAGCATCAATAAGGTATCTGTGTTTGGGTTGTCTTTACTGTACACTGTCTACCTTCCCCGGGAAATATTCTTTTGTCTTAGCTGTTCCATGGCCTGAACGAGTCAGGCTCTTCTGCAGTGACCACAGCAGGGAAGCTTGTCCTGGGAGACTGGGTGAGGGGCACCTCCCCACCCCCCATGCTAGGTCCATGAGTCATGCTGTGAAATGAGGCTTTTGCTTCTCTTATAGTGCCCTAACTAAAAGGTTGCCATCTCATCCCTGGGCACTCTAGTGTTGAAAGACGTGAACATCCAAAATAGGATTTATTAGGATAGTGATTCATTCATTCAGCAAGTGTTTCCCTAGGGTTTATGTGCATGGCCTTAAGGAGTTTGCAGAGACAGGGTTTTCCTGTCCTAAAGTAGAGTGTCAGTCCTAACTGAAGGGAAAACATGAAAATGATTGTTTTGTTCTTCCTGCTATCTCTGAAAATGGCCTGGTTCTCTTTTAGAAATGGAGTTTATGATTGCTCTCTTTGTACATCTAAAAGCTTTGCTATGATTTGTTTTGTAGAGGAAGGTTAAGAGGAGAAGCCGTTAAGTTCTCTCATCTAAGTTTCTTCCTGATAAAATGACTACGTTTCTAAGAAGTGAAAAATTACCCGTGAATTTTGTTTCCCAAATAATTTAGTGAAATGTCAAAATGAATTTATTCATGTTGGCTTTAAAACTTATTAATAAAGATATTCTGCATCTTTATCAAGTCTGTCTTCCATTTTGTAAATAAATTTGTTCTTGGCAAGACGTATACACTTTGAGTTGTATTTTCCCATTGACTTAGAGATGACCGGCTGCGGCCCTGCTCGTGCCGACACTGCACCCCCACGCCTGTGAAGATAGTGTCAGGTGGTCTGTGCTTCCCTGTACTTGACGCTAACTCACTGTAGCGTTTGTCACTCAGAAACTGTGCTGTCTTAGCCTTCCGGAGACATTAAATTCTTATTTTAGTATCTTTGTAATTAGGATGTATCTTCCAGTTGATGGCATCCTAGAGTCAAGAAAAGATGGTATTTGTTTCTTGTCTTGTCTCCTGTTTGACATTGAGTAGATGCCTTGAGGGCAAGGACTGTTACTCATTCATTCGTGTCACCTCCAGTGCGTGATTTGCAGTTAGAACCCCGCTTTTGCTCATCTGCAGTGTAGCAGTTTTTAGGATCACGTCAGTAAGCGTTAATTGAAATGAGTTTCTTCAGGACACTTTTGCAGGAGGAGGCGTTTAAGAGGAGGCCTGGTAAGTGCTGGGAAGTAGTTAAATGTGACTTCAGTTTCCCTTCCTTTGTACCCATTCAGTCTTTCTCTCGTGGTTCTCTTGTTCATACTGACGGAGACCTCAGTGACAAAGTGCTACGTCCACTTTACCAGAATCAGTTGCTTTTAGCAGATGCCAGTGAATTGAAAGAATAAGACTGTTAGGTTCTTATTTGTGATATGCTGTTATTTTGTGAACATCTTTTGGTTATTGCACCGTGCCGTAGTCACTTTTCCTTATGTAAATGAGGAAATGGGGAGTCGGTGTATTTAGGGACATAATGTTTATTTTAGTCCGTGGTGATGGAAGAAAGGCCAAACTTCCTGCCCAAAGCTTCTGCTTTAGAAGCATCTTCTTCTGAATTACTATTTTTTGTTATTTTTATTGGTTTAAAATTATCTGTCTTATTTATAAATAGCTCTGTGATTATGAGACTTTGGGTTTTCACACTCTTATCACAATAAATCAGATGTTTGCTTGAAAGGTAGAGTTGGTCTAGACACCCTTTATCTTGCCCGCAATACTTGAATTATCAGTCTTGCAAAATCCAGATGGAATCTTAGTGCTAGAAGAAACTGCTTAGTGAGTGGTTCTAGTTGTTTTCTGTAAGTTAAGCTTTTGCATGTGAGTGATTAGAAAAGTCTTACCTGAGACCTTAATTGGTATTTTTCTGGAAATGACTACCGTGTACATTTTTAAAATAGACTTTATTTAAGAAAAGTTTTAGATTTACGGAAAAATTGAGAAGATAAAACAAAGTTCTGTGGGGTGCCTGGGTGGCTCAGTCACTTAAGCGTCTGCCTTCGGCTCAGGTCATGATCCCAGGGTCTTGGGATCAAGGCCCGGGAGCCCTGCATTGGGCCCCCTGCTCAATGGGGAGTCTGCTTCTCCCTCTGCCTGTGCCTCTCTACCTCTCCCCTCACCCTCCACCCCGGCTCTCAAAAATAAATAAAAAAATCTTTAACCCCCCCCCCCAAACAAAGTTTCTGTATACCCATAATCGAGTTTCCCTGTTATTAACCTGTGATATTGTATGGTACATTTGTTATAATTAATGACCTAATATTGAAACTTTATTATTAACTAAAGTTCATACTTTATTCAGGTTTCCATAGTTTTTGCCCAATACCTGTTTTCTCTTCTGGGATTCCATCCGGATACCCCACTGCATTTAGTTATCATGTTTCCTTAGGCTTCTCTTTGCTGACTTCCTTTGTTTTTGGTGACCCTGACCATTTTGAGGAGAATTTATGAAGTATTTTGTAGAATGCCCCTCTAATGGAATTTTTTTGATGCTTTTCTCATGAATAGAGTGGAGTTACGGGTTTTTGGGAGGAAGACCCAGGTAAAAGTGCCATGCTCATCAGGTCACATCACATCAAGGGTATACGCCGTCAACATCAACACGGTTCTTACTGTTGTTTACCACGGTCAGCTGACTAAGGTAGCGTGTGTGGTTTCTCTACTGTAAAGCTCCTCCTCTCCTTTCCCGCCATGTTCCATATTGTATTCTTTGGAAGGAAGTCATTGTGTGCAGCCCACACGGAAGGAGTGGGGATGCTGTGTAGTTTTGAGTAAACATATCTAATGGCAGAACCGTTTAAATTTGTGTTTGCAACAAAAACATCACTTTACCCTGCATTTCAGAGATTTGGTTTGGCAGAAATTTTCATTCTCCGTGTTTTGAGCTTCACTGCCGTGTGGCTGCACTTAGGTGTTCCTCTTCACCTACTTCTTGTGCCATCTATTTGATACTTATTTTTGAGAAAATAAAATGAAAGCGAGATGTGGGAGATTATTCAAAAACTCTTGAATAAATTTTGTTAGTGTTTTGATCTTCATCTATTGCTTTTTCTCTCTTAAAAATATTATTTCTAAAATCGAGGGCTTGCTTGATATGTAAATTATGATTAGAGACCAGAACAGTTTAGGACCCAAAATGATCAAGGGAAAGCACCTTGTTGGAAACCCCCATGACAATAGCCTCTCCTTGTAGTTCCCATTTGTGTGTTTCAATTATAAGGCTTATGTTAAAATTAGATCAGAATTTCCATTGTAGACTCTCAATTTCATAGTTGTGTAACTGCCATATAAACTTGATTGTAAACAAAGGCCTGTAATGATGGCCTTATTTGTGCAGTTCAGGTGAGAAATTGTGAGGACTTAATTTGATTCCAAAGGTGAGTATAAACTTTTTTTTCTTACGATTTCCTAAGTTTTCTACCATGGGGACGTATTATTTTAAAATTAAAAAACTAAACTAAAAAATACAACTAATTTGTTATAGTCTTGAAACTTTATTATTATTTGTAATTATGTATATTTCTTTTTGACTACTTTCCCCAAACTTTTAGAAACTTAGAACCATTTAAATCCATTTCCCTTCTTTCACTTCTTGTGTTTTTGTTGACTAGCTGACTCTTTCTAGTTCAGAGAATGAAAACGGTTACTTCGTGTGTCTATGTATATCTCTTTGTAATAAATTGTAATGCTGGTGCTGTGAAGGCAGCTCAGTTTTTGAGTTCCAGTAGTTTGTGAATAGAAAAAAAATCTGCCCTCCATTTTTCTTGGGTTTATAAGCTACATACAAAAAATTATTAGCAAGAAGGGGTAGTTCAAAGTTTATAGGTGAATGTATATGCTATAACAAATTACCACAAATGTTGTAGCTTTAACAGCAGAGAGATATTCTCTCTCAGTTCTGGGGGCCTGAAGTCAGGTTGTTGACAGAGTTGGTTTCTTTCACAGGCTGGAGGAGAATCCCCTTCCATGCCTCTCCCAGCTCTGGTGATTGTTGGCAGCCCTTGGCTTGTGGACACATCGCTCCAGTCTCTGTCTTCGCCTTCATGTGGCCTTGCGCTCTGGGTCTTGTCTGTGTTTGTGGGTCTCAAATTTTCCACTCTTTTATCTTATGAAGATACAACCATTTGATTTAAGTCCAGGATGATCTCATCTGGAGATCCTTAACTGTATCTGCAAAGACCCTATTTCCAAATAAGGTCACATTCACAGCTACCAGGGTGTTAGGAGTTAGGCATCTTCTTGGGTGCCACAATTCAACCCACTATAGTGAGTAAAACCTTTTCTTAAGTTTGCTAATAAGCATTGTAAAAGTTCTTTTACTGAGGGGAAGAATAGTATCTGACCTATGTACATAGAAATGTGATTCAAAATTTAGTTGCATGTTTATTTTCTCTTCGTGTGGTTTGCAATTGATGTGGCATTCTTGTACTGTGAAATTAGGCTGTGCGCATATAGACAAGCTATAATTTGGAACTTTAAATGGTGTGAGCAAAGTCTTAAATTCTACGAACACATGCCATTTAGCTCTTGACTTTTAAAATCTACATAGTTGGGTATTATTGTAAGATGAATGTTTATATGCTTCCTTTTGATATGAACCATGTTTGTCTCCACTTAAAGGAGTTTAAATTTATCCGGTGATGTAGTCTAATTTGAATTTGTGTGCCACAAGGAGGGATTTCATAGATACCAAGAATTGCTGGGTGGATAAATGAGGTTAAATAATCAGAAGTAAGAAGGGTAGTTTTTGGTGTGAATAGACAGAGCCGCTTTCTGAAAAGTGCTGGCCCGTTCTTCTGGCACGTGGTTTGGAGAGAACCTCTGGTGAGAGCATTCTCCTTCTCTCCCACTTTGAGATGAAAGCCATGAGCAATTTAGTTCTTACTATTAGAATAAGTGGGTTCAGTAAAGCTTTTTTTTTTTTTTAAGTTCATTTGTGCTGTAGACCCATGGCTACAATATTTAGTAATGTAATTTTTAAAAACAAGCCCCTTCTTCCATCCATTCTCTATCCACATGAGTGTTTTGTTTTGTAGTACATATTTCAAAAATTGTTATCTTGGGGCTCCTGGGTGGCTCAGTCAGTCCAGCGTCCGACTCTTCATTTCGGCTCAGGTCATGATCTCAGGATTGTGAGATCGAGCCTGCTTGGGATTCTCTCTCTCCCTCTGCCCCCCACTCTCTGCCTCTCTCTCTCTCTCAAAAAATAAATTGTCATCTTTCTTTATTCTGCTTGCCTAGGTATTGTCTCCACTACTGTGATGTAAGCTCCACAAGCACCAGGAGTACATCAGTTTTATTCTCACTCAGGACTGTACCCCATCTCTGAAGTAGTAAATACTCAACAAATACTTGTTGAGTGAATGAACTTAATATACCATGGGTACTCTTAAAATTCATACTACAATGCTAATATTCTTCATTTGTATTTACGTTTCTATAAAATGATTAAGCACATTTAAAAATGTTTAACTGAACTAACTTCAAGTGTAATTGACCTACAGTTTCCTAAATATGCTTGAAGTGCTTTTACTTTTTCCCCCTCCTTGAATTAATAGAAATCTTTTGCCACAACATCCTAAAGGGGATCGTAAGGAAAGTGTACATACACACAGCTCTGATTGCCTCTGTGGGGTGGTTCTTGGCTAATCCCTGTGAAAGGAAGTATCAGAAAGAAGACTTCTGTCCATTGCAAGACTGGGAAAGGAAGGCAACAGCCAGTGTAGAATAAGATCAGAGCATCAGACGCCACATGCTTTTATTTAGAATAAAATCTAAGTCCTTAACCGTGGCCTACACGGCTTTGACTGCCTCTGTTAACTTCCTGAACTCATGTACTGTTTCCCGTGTCGTTCATTCTGTTGTAGCCACACTGGCCTCCTTGCTGTTCCTCAAACATGTTACCCATACTGTCACCTTACTACCTTTAACGTAATGTTCTCTCTGCCTGCAGTGATCTTCCCCCACATGGCAGCATGGCTGACTCCCTCCATTGATCTAGGATTTTATCCTAAAATGTCACATTGCCAGCGAAGCCCTCTCTGGCTGCCTTATGCAATATCACATTCTCCTTGCTAGTTCCTGCTGCTGTCAGCCCCCTTTATTTTCCTTTAGACTTCACGTGACCTTTCCTGTATATATTTTGCCTATTTATATGTTGATGATCAATTCTCCACAAAACTGCCAGCCCCATGAGAACTGGGATTCCATCCTCTGCTACTGACTCATAGGTGCTCGGTTAGTATTTGTAGATTGAGTGGGTTGGTGAAAGAGCCTAAGGAAGATCCATGTGGAATTTTTTTTTTTTTTTTAAGATTTTATTTATCTATTTGACAGAGAACGAGAGAGTGCGCACAAACGGGGGGGCGGCAGGGAGAGGGAGAAGCAGGCTTCCCGCTGAGCGGGGAGCCTGACGTGGGGCTTGAATCCAGGACCCTGGGATCGTGACCTGAGCTGAATGTAGCACTTAACCAACTGAGCCACCCAGGAGCCCTTCCTGTGGAAGTTTTAAAAGTTTAGTAGAACATGGGCTGTGAAAATCACCAGCTCCCTTTACTTCCAGTTTTGCTCTAACAGACGATTCAGTCTCTGTTCTAGAAGAGATGAGAAATGAAGACGGGGTTTAGGATATTGGGAGGTGGCAGTGGATAGAAGGGAAAGGAAATGAAAAGGAAAGTAACCAGCCAGGCCCTGGGGAGCAAAAGTTACAGCTAGAAGCAAGTTGGTCAGCTACCTGCTTTATGGGGCAGCCTCTTGTTTCTAAGTTTGGAAAGGAAGAAAACCAATTCTTATGCATTTATTGACTGATCGATTAAAAATATTTTATTTGAGAGTGAGTGAGAGTAAGAGAGCACAAGCAGGGGAAGCGGCCGAGGGAGAGGGAGAAGCAGGCTCCTTGCTGAGCAAGGAGCCTGATGCGGGGCTTGATCCCAGGACCCTGAGGTCATGACCTGAGCCGAAGGCAGATGCTTAACTGATTGAGCCACCCAGGCACCCCAAGAGAACCAAATTTTAAATGCTTGCTTTGGGCTAAGCCATACACTGGGTACTTGACAGTCATTTAATTTTTTTTTTTTTTAAGTGTCATTTAATCTCCACAGTAGCCCTTTCAAATGAGAATCACGATGGCCATATGATAAGGTCAGGAAATTGAGATTTTTTTTTTAAAGATTTTATTTATTTATTTGACAGAGAGACAGACAGCCAGTGAGAGGGAACACAGGCAGGGGGAGTGGGAGAGGAAGAAGCAGGCTCCCAGTGGAGGAGCCTGACGTGGGGCTCGATCCCAGGACTCTGGGATCATGCCCTGAGCTGAAGGCAGATGCTTAAGGACTGAGCCACCCAGGTGCCCCAGGAAATTGAGATTTAAGATTTATTTAAGAGATTTAGATAACCTTCCCAAGATCACATATCAGTTAAGTGGGATATCCAGGCCTGACAGATTCCAGAATCCATGTTTGTTCTTAAACTTAGTTTATAATACCTGAAGGGGGATACTGTATACATTAATAACTTACATTTCACGTAGTGGTGTAAAAACCTCAGAAGATTTTTGGGTGTCTTACTTGACTTCTTGTAGCAAACTTGTGAAAGTAGCTATAATAATAGTATTTAGTGATGTGATTCGCTGCAAATTCTTTAGCTCGAAAGTGGTGGGAGCTAGGGCTGTAAGCAAACCTTCCTGACTTAAACTCTGATATTCTTTCTGTTATACCACACACATAAAACAAAGGAATTCTTGATAGCACCTGCCAGTTCTATTTGACCCAGTGTAGGAGCTAAATATGTCCTAATAAAATTAGAGAACTGGAGTCTTTTAAAAACATCAGCCAGAGCAAATAGCTCCTTTACCCTAAGACCCAAGAAAGAGGTTGACTCCTCCAGGAACACTTGTCTGGTTGTTGTAGAGCTGGGACTAGAATTCAGGCTTCCTCACACTCCCGTGCTCTGCTTTTATTACTAAAGAATTTGTGTTTAATTCATCCAGGTCTTTCCCCTTGATTCCCTTTTTCATTCACATTTCAGATTTCAAGACCAACAAACAATTTTCCTTCCCACTCGTGTCTCCCAGCTTACAGGTTGGGTTCTTCCCATAGGTAATGATATCTTGTGTATCTTTCTTGTATATCTTTCCAGAGATACTTTATGCAAAATAAGGCAAATAGGTAAACTGTGTTTCTTTAACAACATATCTTGCTGATTCCTCTATATTATTAGTACATGAAGTCATTCTTTTCTTTAATGGCAGCATTCATATTGAATGAGTGCTTCATAATTTAAGCAGTCGTTTACTGAAGGACATTTAAGTTGTTTCCAGTCTTTTAGATTAAAAAAAATTCAATAATGAATGACCTTGCACATGTCATTTCTTATATGTACAGATGTAGTGATAGGATACATTTCTAGAAATGAAATTGCTAGATCAAAGAGTATGTGTTTTTTATATTGCCATCCTCAGACCTTTATTCTCAATGTAGAAATGTTTTCAATTTGAATGAAACAGTAAAAATTGCTTTTTGTATTTGGCAGTAGCAGTTCATAATTTTAAAAATAAGTTACTTTCAGAGTGACGGGATTTATTTTTTAAACTGGTGCATATTGTATGCTTTGATGTTAATATGACAGATTAAAGAATGTGTAATGCAAGCAGTATTGCTTTGGACTCAGACCTGAATTTGGGTCCTTGTTCTACCAGTCTACTGACTTTGTGACTTTTGGCAGGTCATGTAACCGCCGAGCCTCAATGATCTCATCTGGAACAACAATACCAGCCTTACAGAATTATTGTCTAGAACTCTACTGTATTTCATTAATTCTAAGACACATTTTTTCTTTACATTCTAGTATCTTTGACATTGAGAGGCTCATAATCAAAGACATGCTGCATTTGTTTTGTTTTGTTTTGTTTTCTTTCTTGGCACATAAGATAATGTTGGTCTTAAAATTAATGACATCTTATTAGATTTGATGAAGTAGGGTGATGCCACAAATTGGCACAAGTGAACTGTGCTAGGGCATGGTATAAGCAGAGGAAGTTCAGTGTGATGAGGAAAGTTCAGGTTTGGGGTGGGGTGGTTGGGTGTTAGGGGAGTGGGTATAGCAGTGGAAGTTTTGTTCTAGGCAGCAGTCAGCACAGAAGAACCACCACATACATAGTAAAAGGGTAGTGCGGTTGGTTAATGGAGCAGAAGGGCAGACATTACCCACAAATCTGGGTATATGAAGTTGGAATTATGGCAGGTTGTTGGTAGGTACAGGACTTTGGCCCAGGGTTGAGAGGTTAAGGAACTGTATGCTTATTTATAGCAGGAAGACTTCAAAATTATGGGGCTATGAGAAAATTTTTTGCAAATGATACATCTGATAAGGGATTTGTGTCCAGAATATGTATATGTGTATGTGTATAATTTTTAAAAATTTTATTTATGTATTTGTCAGAGAGCACAAACAGGGAGAGCAGCAGGCAGAGTGAGAAGCAGGCTCCCTGCTGAGAAGGAGCCTGATGCTGGGCAGGATTCCAGGACTCTGGGATCATGACCTGAGCCAAAGGCAGTGCTTAACCGACTGAGCCACTCAGGTGTCCCTGTAGCCAGAATATATGAAGAACTCTTACACTAAACAATAAAAAGATGACCTGATTTAAAAGGGGGCAAAGATTTGAACAGACATTTCTCCAGAGAAGGTCCACAAATGGCCAATAAGTATGTGAAAAGATACTCAACATGCCATTACGGAAATACCAGTCAAAACGGCAAGGAGGGGCACCTGGGTGGCTCATTTGGGAGAGCACACGACTCTTGATCTCAGGGTTGTAAATTTGAGCCCCACGTTGGGTGTAGAGATTATAAAAAAGATTCTTAAAAAAACAGCTGTAAGGAGATATTACTGAACACCCACTAGGATGACTAGAATCAAAAAGACACGTTGAGCAACAAGTATTGGTGACGATACTGAGAAATTAGAACCTCAACCACTGTAGATGGGAATGTAAAATGGCACAGCCACTTCGGAAAAGAGTTTGGCAGTTCTTCCAGTTAACGGTATGATCCAGCAATTCCAGTACTAGAAATACACCCAAGAAAAGTGAAAACATATGTTCACCCAAAAGATGGTACATGTGTGTTCATGGCAGCATCATTTATAATAGCCAAAATGTAGAAACAACTCCGATGTCCATTACCCGATGGATGGGTAGATAGAGTATGATATATTCATATGATGGCTTATCATAGCAAAGGGATGAGAAATGATACCGATGCATGCTATGACATGGACAGATGTTGAACACATATGCTAATAACTAAAGAAGCCAGACACAAAAAGACCGTGTGTTACATGATTGGATTTATATGAAATGTCCCAAGCAGGCACGTCGATAGAGACAGAAAGTAGATTGGTGGTTTAGTGGCCCTATGGGTGGGAGAGGGTGGGGGATAGGAGAAATGCCTGCTGAGGGGTGTGGGATTCCTTTTGGGGTTGGTGAAAATGTTCTGGAATTAGATCGTGATGACCGTTGTACAAGCTTTTGAATTACTAAAAAGTGTTGAACAGTGTACTTTAAATGGGTGAATTTTTTGGTATGTGAATTATATTCACATACAGTAATGCTCTTAAAAACAAAAAGAGGCCCTAGTTCTGGGAACGGCCTGGATTACTTACTTAGCAGATTATTTGTATAAGAAAAGGGTTAAGAGTAGAAGCAGCAGATTGTAAGAGCTGGAACGCATGCTGATTGGGAAAGTCTGAGAAGAGGGAGGAGAGATGGTGATGGCTCGGTCCTGAATAAAACAGTAGCAGTTGTCAGCATTGTTACTATCCTGCCAAGGTCAGATGAGTAAGAACTAACAATGCTGAGGCTCTGAGTGTGGATCTTGTAATGATTGAAAATGCTTCCTGCCTAAAGTCCGTATTGGCCCTGAGGTCTTAGTTGTGGGGACCCCCATCGTGGGGAGGACCCTGATATGGAGAGGAAGGATACAGAGAAAGGGCCCAGGTGAGACCTGGACAGTTCATGTCCCGGGGCAAGGACTGTGGTCTTCATCTGAAATGTTCACATTGTTTAGGCGGCTTTGGTCCACATGAGGGTGGAGGTAAGGAAGGCTAACTTAACTAAGTTAATGGCTATCAGGATGGAAAGGATGGATGGATCTGGAAATTCCCTAGGAGACAGGGTTCAGTCAAGACAAAAACCGAAAGGCAACAGTAAAGACTTGGTGTGTTAAAGGGAATGTCGTGGGATTTACTCAAATTTCCCATGGGGATAGTATGAGCTATTAGTGTCCACATATCATTCACAGGCTTATATGGCCCTCTGTTTATTACTTCTGTCTGTGCCAATTGTCATTGTGTTTTTAAAAAATTAAGTGTTATCCTTAAAACTTCATTCGGCTTTGTATATTACCTTTTGAAATAAGATTGCAATTATTGGGGGAATGAGAGCAAATGAGTAACTATTAAGTTCAAACAAGGAAAATAAACTTTATTATGCTGCATGATTGAGGCCACTGGCTTACCGTTGCTCACTGGTTTCTAAATATTACGGCAACTCTGAAGAATGAGTGTGTAGTTGTGTAGGCAGGACCTGAGTTAAGCTTGCTGTACCTACTAATGGTCTGTATATATGAATAGTGGCCACAGCCGTGGCAGGGCCCTCCTTTCCTTTTATCAAAATCACTTCACTGGTACTGTGAACTAAACATTTTTGTCCACCCAATAGGTTAGTTTTACAAGTCGTGATAGCGTTGGTGGAGGGAAGTGAAAGAAGAAAGAGGAAAACCTTTCTCTTCCCTTCTTTCCTTTTGAAGCCTTGGGTTTGGAAGGATAAAAGCTTTGAAGAGTAAGCTGACACTCCCTTTGGGGAGCTGACATCATGAAATAGTGGTTTACCCCCCTGAATAATTTTCCTTTCACAGAGTCTGAAGCTTTTCTTTTTCTTTTTGACCTGTGCTGAAAATGTTACTAAAGATTCATTTTGGTTTAGAATTTTGCTTTTCAAAGAGCAAGCATCACTTGAAGGGTTGGGGTGAGCTCCTACTGCAGTGTGCTCTAATTTGGACCGACAATTTTCCACCCAGTGCCTCTGGGTGAGCTCTAGCTCTCCTGAGGGGATTGTTAGTTTTAATTTGAGAGTGGAAAGTGGAAGGAACAGTGGGCAGAGAGAGAAGTGATTTTGTACCTAGAACGTTATCAGAGGAAAGCGAATGCTAGAATAAGAATGAGGTAGTGGAGAGTTAGGGAAGGATGATGTGGCCGGGGTGACTGGGGGGTGCCCCAAAGACAAGCTTTTCCTCCTCCTTGGTGTAGATTCGGCCTGGCTCTCTGCACTGGGAAAGGAAAGGAAATTCCCTTTCTGTCTCTTCTTGGGCCAAACGCCTCTGCTACAGAGGTTAGACTAGAACTCAGGGTTAATATGGCTCAGGACCATATTTCAGTGGTAGCTTTTGTGGTCTGGCCTTATGGACCTAAACACAGATGAGAACAATTTTTCCCTGGGGAGATGAGCACCAACTAACTTGACTTAGAAACAAATTTTTGACATAGAACCAGTTTATAAGTTGACTTTATACTGTACTTTTTTTGTTGCATACCAGGCCCATTGATTTGCAACCAGGTACTTCACATGAGGTGTGAATATCATCCCTGAGATTGCACAGAAGTCACATGAAAGGCACACGGTGGCTTTGGACAATCTGAGACAATTAGCAACATCGACTGAAGGCCAAGGTTTTATTAAAAAGAAACTAAAAGAATTACTGGACTTAGGATAGCCTTTTATTCTGCATAGAGTCCTGGAGGATCCATTATGGGGAGCTCCATAATTAACACTTGTTAGATTAAATGAAATACTAATTTCAGTCAGGAAAAGCTATGTCCTTGCCTGAAGGAATATCAAGCATATTGGAAACATTTGACCTAACAATAAGGGAGGGTGTTGCAGGGAACAAAGGTTCTCTGTGACTTGACAGCTGCTGTTAAAAAGTGACACCAGGAAGAGCCTGACTCTGGCTCCAGCTGCCTGAAGTTGCTATAGCCTTCTCTAGTGTTACCAGAGGAATTTGCACTGCTCTTGTGTTAGCAGATAGAGGCTAGTGATGGATAGCTAACCAGGTCCTTATTGTGCTCTGGGAAATCAATTTCTGACCTCTCAGTACAATCTTCTGAACTTGGGTTTCCTAATGGCCAGTATTTTGAGGTTCTAACTATGTACAGGGTACCTTGCTTAACTCAAAGACGTTCTAGGAAGCATGAGCTATGCCATGGATACATCAAATCTAGTTGGAAATATGTAACACGGCTTTAACTGGAACTCTAACCTATTTTCGTTTCTCTTGAAGCCCAGAGGCTGAGAATAAAGCAGTGGTTACCAAGTTACCCTCATATTTCAAGGACTTGGCCTTGAAGGTAGCCTAATGGTTTTGCACATTTTGCCCATACCTTATCTCCAGGAAATAAAAGTGTGGAGAGTTAAAGTTTCTAAGACAAGGATGTTTTTGGAGAGAACCTTTAGTATGTGGTGTGTTTTGTGTCTTTTCCCACCTCTACACACAGCTTCTGGAGAGGAGGATGCTTCTCTTAAGTCCCTTTCAGTGAAGGCAAATGATAGGGGAGGCGAGGCTCTAGTAGAATCATTCTGAGAACTTGACATGTATCTCCTGGTGTTTAGCAGAGCATAAGGAATAGTATGTGAATCTGAGGATCCGTAGAAGAACAGAAAGAAACAGGGCTGTATAGTTAGTCATCTGCATTTCAGAGGACAGTAGTGTTTCCTTGAGCTTCTGGATGGAACCAGGGTAAAACCTTCTAAAGAGGGACACTGAGTGTGACCACCTGGAAGATGATATGAACTAGGAGGAGGTGTCCATGGAAACCCTAAGGATGGAGGGTTAGAGGTGTAAATGGCCAGTTCTCATTTAAGTCCTGGGAATTACACATGGAGGGTCCCACATAGGGACTCTGCCAGGAACCCCACAGAAAGTTAGCATGGACATCGGATTTCACTGGTGTGGCCTTTTCAACGCCCATTACTTCTCCCCACTCCTTCAGCTCCAACCCTAAAGGAGCCAGAGACAGCCTTGTTAGAAGTAGAAGGGATGCTGAATAAGATGGGGAAAGAGAGACAATGACTGCTATCACCCCCCACCCCTGCCCTGCCCCACCCCAGCCCAATTGCATACTTCTCAGCTCTAGCTCAGGAGGGGAGAAGAGCTTTTTAATTTAGGTGAGTATTGACTAACACACTGTACTAGACATCTTAATTTTTGAAATCATCATGTCTTGGGGCTGACGGTGAAATTGAACCACTATTTATAATCAAAGAATGATTGGAAAAAATTAGGAGACTCGTGTTAGCTTTCATTCAGGAGTAAGGAAAACTTGTCCACAGAAGGGCTTTGAAGGAAAGCTATAAAGTTATGCTTATACCCTGTTGAGTTTAGTTCAGTACATCATTTCTACATCCACATATACACATGTAGGAAAAGATAAGCAGTTGTGAAAGGAAATTGTAAGTAGCAGTTAGAAAGTATACATAAAGTTTGGTGTACAGATTTTCCAAATCACTACCTAGAATATTTGAAGTTGGGAAAATCTAGACCTATCACCTTAAGGGTAAGAGGAGTCCAGGCGTGTTGAGATTGTTTACTGGTTGGAGTGTTGTAGGTCTTACAAGGAGGTAAGATACAGATGGCGCTTCATTAGCTATGACTTGTAAGAGCCTACTGTGGGTCGGAGGTCGTGCTTTGTACTCCACATCTGCACATACAGTGGTTTTACTTTTCACAACAGTCCTGCAAGCTTCGTATTATTTCCATCTTTTTTTTTTTTTTTGAGAGAGAGAAAGAGGGTGGGCTGAGGGAGAGGGAGAGAATCTTTAGAATGTATTTTTAGATTTGTTTATTTTAGAGAGGCAGAGGGAGAGAGAGTCTCAAGCCGACTCCATGCTGAGTGCAGAGCCCGATACAGGGCTCGATCTCACAACCCTGAGATCATGACCTGAGCTGACATCAAGAGTTGGACGCCCAACTGACTGTGCCACCCAGGCGCCCCTGGTATCATTTCCATCATATCAGACAGTGAAACTGAGGTTCAGACAGGTTACATGAGGCACTCTCATTTCCCACAGGTAGTAAAAGCAGAGAGCTGTGTTCTGGACTGTTTGACTTACATCTCAGGCTCTTTCCACTCCGCCCCGCTGCCTCACCCACTAGGGTGCAGCGGTGGGATGAGGCTGCCGAATCCGCGGGCGCTCGCAGCCCCGAAGAGAATGGGGCACACGCAGCACTCCCTGGAGACTGCAGCTCTTCAGTCCCTCTGGTCAGCTTCCTCCATCTACCCCCACCTCTTTCTGGAAGATTGCTGTTTTCCCATGATCCTCTAGAGCCTCATCTGAGGTGGGCACTGGGACATGCCCTCCTTAAATTATCCGGGTTCTTATCCTTTCTGTTGAGAAAATGGGCTTTAGAGATGTTAATCAATTTACCCAAGGACTCAAACAGCTAGAAAGTGGAAATGGCATCTGGGTTTGAATTTCAGGTTTCTCAGGCAAAGACTTTATAAATGCATGTATTAATAGAAAATGAGCCCTTATGAAACCTCATGTTTTAGTTTATTTTATCATGATTTAAAAAACATAGGTTTTGTGGATAGAATTAAGAATAGGAAAATTTTGACTTGAAATGGAGGGGGGGAGCAGAGAACCACAGAATTCTGTATCTGGAATGTTTCATGATGTGGATTCTGAACAGGATGCCAAGAAAAGAGTCTCCCTTTCCTTTCTGTACCCCATGTTTTTAGAGGACTCCTGAGACTCTGCTGAGACTGGCACTATGCTTAGAAATGGCCTTTCATTTGTTTATAACTTCCTAGCGGCACCTTAGATCTAGCGTCCTGTCCTTTTTTATATGCAAGGGTAGTAAATTTAACCAGTGTGCTGGATTCATGGAGTTTAGGAATCGCCAGTAAATTACCCGTCCCATTGTGTAGACCAGGCACCGCTCTGTGGCAGTGCTTGGGAACTACACTTTCACCAGTAGCTGGGGGTCAGGAGAGAGTGGGCTCTCACCCCGCCCCCTAAAATGCAGAAGTGGCCTCAGCTCAATCTCTTTCCTCCCCTTCCCCCTTCTTTTCTTCCTTAAGGCAGCTTCTTTGAATGGGAAGATAGTGAGTTGGCAGTTCTTTTAGGCCAGGCAGAATTCCTATTGTGCAATCTGGTGGCATATAATCAGGAATACTGTTTATGCCGTCCCAGCATAATGTTCTTGCATTATTAAGGGCTTCTGACAAACTTACCCAGACCAGATTTTATCAAGGGAAAATCTACTCCCTGTCTGAATGGGATAGCTTCCCTAATCCTAAACTTTTCTCCATAAATTTTAACAACCTTAAGGAGACTTGTGTCCATTTGCCCTTTGTACTACCTGGAAGGCATCCTGCCCTTTGAAAGTAGGCATTCCCTTTCTTTCTGGCTAGGGTCCTTCTCAGTGCATCCTTTCCTGTGATACCAAGAAAGCACATTACTTTTCTCCTTGCCCACCTTCCCCTTTCAGTGTGTTCTCTACTGTCTTCTGCTATGCAGTACTGTGCTTATTTTTTTTCTTGCTTTCTGCTATAGAATATCCTTTCTGGACTATGGTTGGCAACTTCTTTCAGCCTGAGGACAGAGACTGTTTTCTTTTCTGGCAGATTGCCGGCCTATGTTTATAGGTGAATGTACACATAGCTCCTGTACGTGACTGCAGTCTTTAAGCCACTTAAATTTTGTTGCCTTCTGAACTAGTATGGTCGGCATTTCATGCTGTTTCCGTTCTTCGGCCAGTATATTTCACACCCCATTCCCCTCAGCCCCAATCGTAGCACTGGATGTTGTGTAAAAAGCAGTGAGGCTCTGTGAAATTTGGGCCTTGTCCCCGTGATGTTCCATAACTGTTGAACAAACGAATGAAACCAGGGGAGCAAGAGCAATCGGCTGAGGATTTCAAGTAGTGAAAAACAAGGCTTCTTATGATGAACAGTACAGATCAAACTAGAAGGCTTTGCGTGCTGTGGAAAGAAAGCACTGAATCCTGTAAACAACAGGGAGCCATTAAATTTATGTATTTTGTAGAGGTCTAATTTGTATACATACAAAAAAAGTGCACACGTTCTGTGTACAGCTTGATGAATTTGTACCTATGCGAATATCTGTGTAATTACTGCTCGGATTCCAGAAAACTCTAAAACCCCGGATGAGGAGATTTTGTCTTGACTCATAACATGTTGGATGCCACGTGCCAATGTTTGGTCTGTGGTATAACCGGGATTGGAATTATTACAGCTGTTCCCAGGATTAACAAGTCTTTATACTTGAATAAAAACACTAACTCGTACCATCTAATCGTGTGACAAAAATCTTATACAGCGTGGTTAACGTTTATCAGTCATCAGTATGTCTTGGCACTTTATAGGCACTACTTGAATTTATCTGCTCCAGAAGCGTTTGTTACTGTCGTCTTTTACAGATGCTAAAGGTTAGAGAGGTAAAGTGACTTGCCTCAGGTTCTGCACTTAGGAAGTAGCAGAGTTAGTATCAAGTCTAGGACCGTCCATCACCACAGACAGATTTCTTGTTGGTGATCTGCTTCCCTAAATATCTAGTACCTAGGCTTAAGTAACAGAAATGGTATGTCTTTGTGGTGGGAGATGATGATTATGTTTATTACCTGCCCCTGAAGAATGCTCTTCTTAGGCACATTCTGACCTGTGGCTTACAAGCATTACGAGAGAGAGAGAGAGAGAGAGAGAGAGAGAGAGAGAGAGAGAGAGAGAGAGAAGGAAGGGGGTCTTGGATTCTTTGTCAGGCCCTGGAGCATTGTTAATTGGATGGATTTTTATGAGGGAGGAAGGTGCTTTCTGGTTCCCTAAAATCAATATATAGCAACAAAATGATCGTCCCTATAGACACAGTTTGAAAACAGGACACAATGAAGGTGAAATATGGACCAAAATATCTAGAAATTCCAGCAGTTAGTTTGTCTTAAAAATGTCAGCGGAATAAGTGTGTGCCAGTGTTAATTAGCAAAATGGCAAAATTCTTATAACACTAAGATTATGTTGGGGCACCTGGGTGGCTCAGTCATTTAAGAGTCCAACTCTTGGGGTGCCTGGGTAGCTCAGTCATTAAGCATCTGCCTTCAGCTTGGGTCATGATCTGAGCCCTGCATCGGGCTGCCTGCTCCCCCTACTTGTGTTTGCTCTCTCTCTGAGTCTCTCTCTCATTGTCAAATAAATAAATAAAATCTTTAAAAAAAAAATAAGACTCCAACTCTTGATTTCAGCTCAGGTCACAATCTCAGGGTCGTGAGATCGAGCCCTGCATCTGACTCTGTGCTGGGTGTGGAGCCTGCTTAAGATTCTCTACCTCTTCCCCTCTCTCCCTCTCTCTCTCTCTCTCTTTTTTTTTTTTTTTTAAAGATTTATCTATTTATTTATTCGACAGAGATAGAGACAGCCAGTGAGAGAGGGAACACAAGCAGGGGGAGTGGGAGAGGAAGAAGCAGGCTCCTAGTGGAGGAGCCCGATGTGGGGCTCGATCCCAGAACGCCGGGATCACACCCCGAGCCGAAGGCAGACGCTTAACCGCTGTGCCACCCAGGCGCCCCTCTCTCCCTCTCTCTCTCTCAAAAAAAAAAAAATTATGTTTCAGGAGTTAAGAGGGCCAAAGAAAATGTGAAACTTCCATAGCCACTAAAAGAAAGACTAATTTATTTTAATGGCCCTCAAAGTTGCTTAAACCCAGTAATCTTCTACATATGTTAATGTCTTAATTCTTTCTCAGTGAAAAGTCACATCGAAGGAATTTGGTATTATGCAGGACTAAAGTATATTTAATATTTGTCCATTATTTTTTCAGGTAAAGTGGGAGGGACAGTGTAGCACATTTTTGCACATTTAGGTATAAACTGGGAGTAGTCACTGAAATTCAGGTTTTACAAGATGAAAGCATGGCAGGAAGTATCCAGTTGCTGCAGAGAAACATGTTTCAGGAAACGAATCTTGATATAAACAGCATGCTTATCCAACTTGCTTGGGGGAAAGACTACAGTTTTAAGTTGTTCAGAATATTGTGTACAAAGGTACTGTTGCTGGTTGTATCACTTTTTGAGGAGATGTGGGTGCCAAAAAGTAAGTTCAGGATTGTTTTGGTATCTGTTTATTTTTAAATGGGGATGGGCTGGTGATGGAGATGGTTTTCTACTCAAAGCTGCTCCTGTTGGTAAATGTTTCTTTTACAGACTTTGAAAAATCATGCATTTAAGTGAAACCATCCAAAGGGAAATAGGATTATGGATACTGAATTCTGTGATTAAAGTTAATCCTAAAATATAAATAAAATGTGGAAAGTATCCATCAAAAATAAAATATATCACGTCACTGTAGCAAGCAGATCAGTGCCCTCCCCCCAGCTCCCCAGCCAGGGGTTTCTGTCTTGTCCAGGTTGCCTACTTCGAGTAGCTTTATGGTGTCTGCATACGGCACATGCCGGGGGTGTTGTCACTTAAGAATGCTGTGGCCCTGGAGCCAGCAGGCCCAGCTGCCAGGAACCCTTGCCTGAAGAATGGCTGAACCCCTTTGGCTCTGGTTCCCAGCATCAAGCTGCCTTCCTCTAAGTCATTCCCTCAGGTTTGGTAACGAGCCAGCGGGAAAGTAGGCTTTGAGGAAGTCAGTCAAGAGGGGAGAGCAAAGGAGATGCTCAGAACAAAAGAAGGATGATGTCAGTGTCCTAGTTAGTGCCCTTCTGTTGGAAGCGGGAAATAAGTTCTCTTTCAGATTCTTATTCTTGCCATTGTTTTCTTTTTAAAACCTTTAAAGAAATGAAGTGTAATACACAAACATTTTTAACTGGCTCACTGAGACTCTTCCCTTCTTACTCTGCTACCTTAACTGTCCTTTCTTCTGATGATGATTGCAGAAGATTACAGTTGGGAGGCTTTGCTAACAGAAGACAGAAATAGAAGTTGAGATGAAAAAAACCAACAAAAATATCAGTGAAAGAATAAGTTTGAGATCCCTGCAAATGAAAAAAATTCTGAAATCTCATTTCCTTATGATAATACACAAGGCAGCTGAATGGGAAAAAGACAAGGTGTGAGGAAAGAAGGGGAGAAATGAAGATGAGGCGTGGAATCTTCCAGGGCCCTATTTGTTGTCTCCCTTTGTTTCAGACTGCTTTGTTCTCAGGACTGATGCTTACCACTGGGTTGCAAATAGACCTGGATCATAACTGACTGTTTTTCTAGTTTTTGAAGAACGTGAGATCTAGATACATATTATCTTAGGTGTATACACTTATGAAAAAACAATTGCATATAATTATGAAAAAACTGTTAGTAGGTCTTCTGCAGTCTGCTTGGATATATCAGGAAAATTCAGAGTTATTTAGTGCCTTTTCTTTACTTGGAACTTGCTCTGAATAGATTTTAGTGGGAAACCAACATAGTAGGATAAACTCTAATACAATGAAAATATCATTATTAATTCTGCATAAGTGGGATTTGATAAAGTTACATTGGTGCTTGGATAGGCAAGTAAACATAAATTTAAAATTAAGATTATTTTTCTTACAGTCCTATTTTGTAACGGATTATGACCCAACCATCGAGGATTCCTACACAAAGCAGTGTGTGATAGATGACAGAGCAGCCCGGCTAGACAGTAAGTAATCGTCTTTTCTTTGATAGTTCACATATCGTATTTTTACAAAGCTTGGGTGTTTTGCTGGTTGCATACTACAATTGAAATATTAGATGGTCTTGAATATAAACCCATCTCTTTCATTAGTTTTGATTGATGAACCAGCATTGTAGAATATTTAAATATTCCTCAGTAAATGTAATGTAAAACGGTAAGTGTGTTGATCTTGTGCTGGTGAAACTAATGATGTCACTGTAACTTGGTGAAGTTGTATTTTTGGGAACATTTGGGAAAAAAACGTGAGGTTTCAGCTCTTCCTGCTTTCTTGAAAAGGTTAAAATGGGTGAAGTAAGTATAGAAAAGATGGAGTATTTGTTAACTTAGAATTTTTAGCACAGAGGCTTTAGCAAATAGGGTTTTGTGCTTGGTCACACACTCTGTGTCTCCACAAAAGATAGCCCTGTCCTTTTAATTTACACGATTCTTTCTTGCACAGAGATCAAGAGGTATGTTAGCACCTGCACTTTAAGTCCGGTGTTTGGGGGGCGTGTAGACGAAGATTTCTTTCCTGAATTTACAGGTATCTTTTTCAGTTCTTTCCATGGAGGAGACAACACCTCCAAGTGACTTCAGAGGTGATCTGACTCTGTCTGCCTGGGTGTAGTTGGTATTTTTAACCTTGTAATTGGTATGCTAATATATTCTAGCTACAAAATCAACCCGCACTGATGAAGAGGACTCTGAAACCATCTGCTGTGAGATGTTTGTGTCTGGTGTTGAGAATAAAGCAGTACGAGGAGAATGTAATGATGTCTTTATCACGCTAAGTCTGATGTGCTCTAAAGGACCCACGTTAATTGGGCCTGCCCTTGTGGGAAAGCCATTTATGAAACGAAAGCATGAACATGGTTACATGTGTTGTTTTCTCTTTAGTTCTGGATACAGCAGGACAAGAAGAGTTCGGAGCCATGAGAGAACAGTATATGAGAACTGGCGAGGGTTTCCTGTTGGTCTTTTCAGTCACAGATCGAGGCAGGTTTGTAACAGTATTAACATGTAGATCTTCTGTTTATGCCTAGATCACTATTGTAGTGAATTTGGACTTTCTTGTTTTTAGAGAAAAAGGTAAAGTAATAAGATATTAAATGGGGTGTCAGACTAGCCAAGTTCTGATATTTGAGCAAATTGATTTGTCTGTTTCTGTTTTAGTTTTGAAGAAATCTATAAGTTTCAAAGACAGATTCTCAGAGTGAAGGATCGTGATGAGTTTCCAATGATTTTAATTGGTAATAAAGCAGATCTGGATCATCAAAGACAGGTGAGAAGGAGTGTTGCTGCTGGGAATCCCACTGTCGATAATTGTGTGGGTGAATAGACGTGTTTCATGAAACCATTGAAAGCGCCATGATCAGAGAAACTGCCGGGTTTGGCACACTGGAGCTGGGAAATCAGATTCTCACATATATTTACACAGAACTTCAGTGGACCCTGTAAGCCTGTAAGTATTTGTGCCAGCTCCACTCATATGCTGTAATTTCTTGGATAAAACTCTAATTCAGTTAGCTCATCTTAAAGTTACCCTTATTATAGACCAAGTTTTTTCAATGTTAATGCTAAATTACTTTCATTTAGAGAGTAGCTTTGACCTGAATGACTGTATTTGGGTTTTCCCTGAGTTCCATCAATGATGGAATGTTCTGTTCATTCTTTACACTGGCAGGCTCTAACACCAGTAACCTGTAAGGGAAGAAGATTTTTAGTATTTATTTAGTAGGCTAGATTATACTCACTTGTTTCTTTACCCACTTATTTCACATTTAATTTTTAGAATTTGGAGTATATATTGTCCACTCATCTTTTTGCGGGTGAGCAGAACAAGGTCAGATGTTAATCAGTGCAGGCTCTCTGTGATTTGGGTTTTTTTTGTGTGTGTCTTTTTATTTTCAGGGTTTAGCCTCTACCCCACATCTGGAATATAATTGTTTAAGTTGTTTCTTAATTTTTGTTGGTATTTAAGTTGTCTTTTGTTTTTATATAGCATAGCTTTGTGTTAACATTTTTAAGTTTTTGTTTGAAAAGTACAACCATCAGGAAGAATGGGTTGATAACAGCATTGAGGACAGCCTTCCATTTTGTAGTTAACTATTTAAAACAAATCTTTGATTTGTGTCCTGTATTTGTAAAATTTTGTTGAAGGTATACCAAGTTTAAATGTGGGCTTAAGAGAATATTATTGTTCTGATGCTAAGATTTAGAATTATTTACTGGTGATACTTGATGTAGAATAAATATTACGGGTAGGTCTTTTAAAAATCTGAATTATTATAAAGTTAAGGTGAAAAAAATTTGATCTTCACTTCAAACCAGTATAAGCTTTTTGAAATAATTTAGAATATGGCTTTGTTCACATCTTAAGCCTAGGGTAGGTAGTCCTTCTGTTTTTTAATTTTTACTTTTTGGGGTCATTTCCTTCAGGGTTTCTGAGTCTAATTATATTTATTAAATGTTGCCGGTAGAATCTGTCTGCTGATCTTCTCAGTCCTTTCTAGTACTAGAAACACTTTGATATACTGGACCTGGGGAATAATTTCTAAGTAGCTCTGCGGTGAGCAAGAGGCTGTCCTCCCTACCTCACGCCGAATTCTTTCCTCACCCCACCCGAGCGCTTTCTGCCCTGATGATGGAAAAGGTTTTTCTCAAACTTTTTCATGGTTGTATACAGCTCCAGTAATGGAATAGGTGGGAGGGCTGGGGTGAGTTGGTGGTCTCCTGTAGGGTAGGCGGTGGCAGGTCAGGGAGAGTGGGGAAGCTGTGTGCACCAGAACAAACAGGCCGTGCCGTGGTGGGCCTGGGGCAGAGGGTCTGTAGGAGTTATTTCTAAGTCTTGTCCATACTGAAGATTGCCAGTGTTTGTGGTATGGTTTCCTCTGTCTGCAGGTAGTCCACATATTACGGCACTTCAACTTTGTTTCACACCCTGTGCTTATAAAATTTTTCCTCTAAATTTTTTTCATTTTTATAAGAAGAGTAAAGATTCTCAGAGTAAAATAAAAAACAAAGGTGATGAGAGGAATAATATAGGGAATGATAAGTTTCATATTTCCATCACCCCGAAGGTATGCATTTAGCCTGGAGTAAGTTCTTCTGTATTCATTTCTCTGCTTTAAACTGTATGCAACACAAATTATGTATATGCTGAAAGCTCAGACGTGTATATCCACGGGAGAAGAGCAAGCAGCTGAGATCTGACTGCTTAATTTTCGCTCATTCCTGTAGTTTCTGCTCTCTGAAGGATGGGCACTGAGAAAAACTGGATTCCTGCATGGCTTCATCTACTCTGTTCTAGATTCCTTCACCCCTGCACTCAGGCACGACTCCTGCACTTATGAGAGCCTTGAGTGCTGGCTGGCTGCAAATCCTACTGCCTTTCCCTCGTCCATTCATTTCCCACTTGTCTGCATGATTCTTACTCACTTTCTCATTCTTAAACCGACAGCACTTTCTTCCCCCTCCTCACTCTCAGCTAATGATGAGTAACATTTTCCTCTTTCACGGAGACATTTCTGCACATTTCCACCTCCACATGTACTGCTAAGTGCACATGTGCCCCTTCGATTCTGCCTTCTCCTACTTAGGTGGATAAACTGTTCACCTCTCTGTGCCCATCCTCTCTGGTAGGCACTGGGTCGCGTTCCTTCTCACCAGCTCGTAGGCCTCACCCCAGCAACGGTCCCGTTCCTGTTGTTCTGTTCTCTGCCGCACGATCACTGCCACCAGCATGGATCCTGCTGCAGTGTGTCTCCTCTTTTAAAACAAAACATAACTCCAGCAGAAGCTGTTCTTAAGCTCACGTTCTTCTCTATGTACCTTTCTGCTGCTTCTATCAAGCAGAACTCCTTAAAGTGTTATCTACACTTGGTTCTCTCTCTCCTCTCTTTCCTGCCATTCTTGCTTGCCCTGACCTCAGGCCTGCAGCGCCCGAGTCAAGGTCACCATTTACGCAGATGTCAGTAACATTTGACACAGTTGCTCATACTCTCATTTTTGAAACACTTTGTTTACTTAGCTCTGGGACAGGGTAACCTCTGCCTCCTCTCTGCTCCCTTTGCTCATATTTCCTTCTCTCTCTCAGGTATCTTAAGGCTCAGGTACACCCTCTTCTGAGGCTCTGGGTGTATGAAGACCACCATACTTCACCTCCCAGCCTTTGAGGGCCGTGCACAGCGCATTTGAAATTGAGGTGCTATGCTAAAGGTTTTTTACCTTTGTAAAGTCTCTTCAGAATGAAATGTGTTGTCTAGAATGTCTTGGCACCTTCCCTTGCTTTACCAACAGCCTGGACAGGCCACAGGGATCCCATAAAAATTTCTTCCCCCTGTTCAGAAATGCTTCTACTTTTTTGGTCATCACCCCTGAAAGGTTCTTACTCAGTAACCAGTGTGGCTTTGCTCTTAGTTATTGACCCAGTTCATTGTTCTCTGACTTAGTCTTAGACATGATCCTTTGAACTTTTTCTAGTTTCTAGCTAGTTTTCTCTTACGTAACAAATGCCAGTTCTCCACGTTCTTTGAATTTGTGGGTCAGCCCTGAGCATTCCTCCTACTGGTTCCTGAGATTCTGAACCCATCTGGGAAGGGAGGTCAGCCAGAAGAGATTTTGCTTACTTTCTTTTGGCTTCTGTATCTCTGCTTCTTCCACCTGTCTGTCCGTCTGTCCGTCCGTCCGTCCATCCATCCATCCGTCCATCCAGTATTTATTGAGCCCTTTTTCTAGACACTAATGACAGCAATAGAAAGAACAAAGTCACTGAAGTTTACGGTAAATAAAAATAATTTGGATGGTTAGCGTTACCACACACCTAGCCCCTTAGAGATACATTGGTCATTCTGTTTAACCTGTCAGAGATGTAGGCAGCAAACATAGGTGAATGACTTGTTTGTGCTTACTGAACTGCTAAAGTAGGTAAACATGATAGCACGCCGATTCTGAAATTTAATACAGCAGTACGTGAGGTTGGGTTATGGACTTCGTGAAATCTCTGATTTCAAGTTCCTTGTCCTTGACTCAGCCCTGTCTAGAGACAGACTGTTTTGCTTTTTTGTTTTTATCCTCTCTTTTCTCCCCCAGCTTACCTTAGCCTCCCCTTCTCCTTTTCCCTTTGTTAGTGCTAGGGGCCACTGTTAATTTGAGAAAGGAACCCCTTACACTTAAAATAATGCCTAAGTGTCCTGACCCCCACTCTGTCTGTTAGTACCTTGACCACAGTATGCCCCCGTAGCCTCCTAGGAAAAAGACATCACCCCTACCCCCAACAGTAGATTGAAGGTCCTCTTCTTGCCGTACCTGTTTTTGCCTTGTCTGCATCTAAAAGATTTGTAAACTACTGAGTGTAGGTAGCACGAGGGCGTCTCAGTTTTGACTGGTTAGTTTTGTTCACGCGTTGTCCTTAGCACATACAACAAAGATACATGTGCTCAGTAAATATTTGCTGAGTGAATGATTCAAGGCATTAGTGCATCAAGCCATGGTATTGATTTGATGATTCTTTCTATGCAATAGATACTTTTGAAAATAAAACAAAAACAAGTTTTGCTTTTGTAAACTTAGGTTAGTCATTAGACACATCCTTCAGTGAGCATTGCAAATGTTTTGGTCTATTCCTATTAAACCCAGTTTGTTTAATAAAATTGCTCTCATCAGTCTTATTTTGCTTTTCTCTATTTGGAAATACATAGAACTAGATAAACTCATTATTGTGGATGTCTTCTAATACTCTTTCGTGCCTTGGAAGTGAGACTCATTGGAGGTTCCCAAATGTAGGTCTGTGAATTTGTTCTATCGGATTCACCTTTGTTGTTTAAAACATTTCTGGGTAGTGCTGCTGTACCAAGTTAAAACATCCAGGAGATAAGTTTTAGGATTTGGTATCTTTGTAAAATTCTCTGGTTTGGGGAACCTCTAGGAAATCCTTGTTTGTGTAGCTTTCAGTCCACACATCATGCAATACTCTTTTTGTGCTTTTTGTTTGCTTTGGTGGTAGCAATGCTATTCCTATTTCTTAGTTAAAGTAATGCTACAATGGTGAGCTCAAAAGCAGCTTTATATGTGGTTAGAGATTCCTTGACCAGTAATGTGTGTACAAACTTTGCTGACCTCGATTCCTAGGAGACAGTGATGTGAGACCATGCTTTAAAAATAAATTAATGAAGCATATAAATAATCTTAGCAGTGGGATTATTTTATCATCTTGATCATTAATTAACTTTTCCTTACTATTTGCCATTTCTCTCTAGCTGAATTACATGAAGGAGGGATGGGGCAAGGTACCTTTTAGAAGAAGAATTGAGCAGAAAGACAAATAGCAAAATTCTTTAGGACATGTATTTCCCTTCCCCAATCAAAGCTATATTAATAAAGTAATTCTTGATTGACTTGTCTCACATACTAATTTTTATTTTTCTTCCTGTATGTTTTCATTTACTTATTTGATTGGTCATACTCTGTATACTTAGCATATGTCTTTATTTAGTTAATGACTCTGCACTCTCCTGGGCTCTGGGCGTACAAAGACGAATATGCCTTACTCCCTAGCTACAAGGGATGTGATGTTGGGAGAGTGGGGAAACAGACCCAAGGATAGGAGTGTAGTGTGTTCAGGGTTTGTCACTGGTCACTGTAGGGCATGATGGGACCTCTGGGGTGCTGTTCCAAAACCACATTGGCACTAAGAGGGAAGTTACTGATTGCTTGAGTCTTGAAGTATTACTAAGGAACGTATTAAGAGTATGGAGTTGGGAGAGAAGGGGTGGCATCCCAGGAAGAAGGAAAAGAATTTGTCCACACAGGGGTATTTTTGTAGGAAGGAATTTCCCATGTCAATTTAAAATAGGAATTTTCTTTTTTAAATTGGCTTCTGTGAAGCTTTTTTTTCTTACTTGACTTCCTTACTTGTTAATTGCTTGCTTGATTTGATTGATTTATATTCCAAAACCATAGGCCTTCTGGTATATAAGCCATTTTGAAAAGAGGCAGGAAAGTTTAAAATTTACAAAAACTTGGTTATACCAGTGCTGTGGAGGACCTGCCTGCTGCCCTTCTGGAGCACGACAAGGTTATCAACTACTATGAAATAATTATTAGGTGTATGTGTTAATGTAATAAACTAATGATACTGCATTGAGGTTGCTGAATTTTGGAAATGGAATATTAAGTTGGGAGAACAAACTAGAGGGAATAATACCTTGAGCTCAAATAGGGCCAGGAATAATTCCTATTCTAGTTAGCCGGAGTGTAAAACCTCGTAATTCTTGGGTTATTGGGTAGTGTACTCAGACGGATTTTGTTCCGGTGGTAGGGCAGAATTAGCCCTTGATGAATTCTGTTCTGGCACTATGTAACAAAAAGGATCACACTTTCCAAATAACTGCATCCCTGAAGAAAACTTAAGAACATTTATAGGAATATAAACTTTCTAGAACCCAATAGGTAAAAGTCCAGTACCCAGCTATCCACTCAAAAATTACCAAGCAAGAAGCAGGAAAATATGACTCACAATAGAGAAAAAGCAAGAAATAGAAACAGACCCAGAAACGACACAGATGATAGAATTAGTGAACAGATACCTTAAACCGTTCTTAGGACTATATTCCATATGTTCAAGAAGCTAGAGAAAAGACTGAAAATTGAATATGGTAGGTAGAGACATGGAAGATGGAGAAGATCAAAATCAGACTTCGAGAAATTAAAACTACAGTGTCTGAGGTGAAGAATGCGCTGGCTGGGGTTAGCAGCCGGAAGCACTAGCTGAAACATTGCTGAACCTGAGGGCAACTGTGAAATGCATATATCTAAGAAACTCAGCAAACCCCGAGCATAAGAAATACGAAGAAAATTACAACAAGACACACACATTTTAATGAAATTGTTTAAAACCAGTGATAAAGAGAAAATCTGAAAGATAGCAGAGGAAAAGAAAACTATTACACACAGAGGAACAGAGCTAAAGATGGCAGCGGTCATCGTGATTTCTCACGGGCAGTGATGCAAGGGAGAGGGTGATAGTGGCACAATATCTTTCAAGTGTTGAAAGGAGAGACTGGTCTAGAATTAAATGCCCACTGAACATGTATTTCACAAATGAAGGTGAAATAAAGACTTTCCCCAGATCTGCAAAAGGTGAGAGGATTCATTACCAGCAGACCTGCATTACAAGAAATGAAAAGAAGGAAAATTATACCAAATGGCAGTCTGGATCCACAAAAAAAAAATGAGCACTAGAAATGATAATTGTGAGGGCAAATATAAATTACATTTATTGTTATTTAAATATCTTTAAAATATAATTGGATGTTTAAAGCAAAAATAACCGTCTATTATGAGATAAAAGATAACAATAAAACGGAGAAACGTACTATTGTAATAAGATTCTTACACGATAACGTGCATTGGTGTAAAGCATTTGAATTAGACTGCGATGAGTGAAAAATGTGTATCATAAACCCTAAAGCAGTCATTAAAACAACATAATACATAGTTCATTAGCCAACAGAGAAGAGAAAATGGAATCATAAGAGCAAAACAGTTAACCCAAAAGATTAGATCAAAGAACAAATGGGGTGGATAGGAAAGAAAGTTGAAGGTGACTCTGTGACATCAGGAATCACATTAGCAGTAAATAGTGTGAGCACCTCAATTAAAGGCAGATGTCATCAAGTAAGATAAAAAAATGAGACCTTATAAGAAATCTGCTTTCAGTATAAAGGCCCAGAGAGTGAAAGTGAAAGGGTGGGGTAACATATAAGACACACCGTGCTGATCCTAATGGAAAGCACACATAAATGTCAGCCTAAGTCCATTTCAGAGCAAAGATGACCAGGAATAAAGAGGATTGTTTCATAATGAAACATGAAGAGAACATAACAGTTCTAAACATTCATAGACTGAATAACCACTTCAAAATTCTTAAAGCAAAAATTGAAAGAACTGCAACAAGTAATTGACATACTCAACAGTCAGAATTTTTAACACTGCTCTCAGTTGAGTGAAAATCAGTAAGGATCGTGGCAGCTTGAATAACATTATTGAACAACTTATTCTAACTGACATTTCGTGAACGCTCCACCCAACTACAGCAGAGTACACATGATTTCGAAATGAGAACAAGTCTCAGTAAACTTAAAAGGACTCTAGTCAGGCCAGGTATGTTCCTTGACCATGGTGGAATTAACGTGGAAATCAGTAACAGAAACCTATCTAGGAAACCTCTAAATATGGGGAAATCAACAAACTTCCAACTAACCTTTGGCACAAAGAAGTGATCAAAAGAGAAATTAATAAAGTATTTTGAACTGATTATAAGTAAAACACAACATATCAAAATTTGGGATGCTACCAAAAAAAAAAGTATAGAGAAATTCATAGTATTATGTGGTTCTTATTAGAAAAGAAAAAGTCTCCATTCAAAGACTAGCTCTACCTTAAGAAACTAGAAGAACAAAGCAAATCAAAACCATAGTAATTAGAAGAAGGGAAATAATAATGGAAATCAGTGAAATTGAAAATAAAAAATCCATAGAAAGGTAAATCTGGTTTTTAGAAGATTAGTCAAAGTGACATATCTAGCCAGAATGACCGGGTTTTAAAAGGAGCAAAGCACAGATGATCAGTATTAGTAATGGAAGAGATTCCATCACTTCAGATCTTACAGATACTGAAAAGATAATAGATACTGGATGAAGAAATATTATGCTATCAAGAAATACCATTCTATAAAGAAACTTTATACCAATAAATTCAGCAAGTTAGATGAAATAGACATAGTTCTTAAAAAGCACACAAACTACCAAAACTCAAGAAAAAAAAATGGATAACCTGAATAGTGCTGTATCTCTAAAATCAATTCAACTGCTTCTAAAAACCTTCCCTCAGAGAAGACGCCAGGCTCAGGTGGATTTGCTGGTGAATTATGCCAAACTGATTTTGCTGAAAGTGTTCCAAAAAATTGAAGATGAGGGGATTCTTTCCAACTCCTCATATGAAGGCAGCGTTACTCTGATACCACAGCCAGAGATTGCAGAATACTGTAGTCCAATTATTCTTGCGAACACAGATGTAAAAATTCTTAAAATTTTAGTAAGTAGGATTTAACAGTACATGTATGAAAGGGACAACGCATCATTACTCAAGTGGGGTTTATTCCAGAAATGCAGTGTTGATTTAAGAGGCAATAATGAATCAACACATTTCAGCATATTAATAGACTAATGTGGAAAAATCACGATCTCAGTGGATGAAGAAAAAAAACATTTGAGAAAATTTAACATACTGTTGCAAACTCTTTACAGATGGAATAGCAGGAACTTTGTTAACGTGCTAAAGGGCACGTGCAGTGAAGCCCTACACCGAACAGGGCGCTTCACGGGGAAGGACTGAATGCTCCTGGCACAGCACCGAATGTGCTAGGCTGTGAGGTCCGGCCAGAAAAAGAAATGAAAGGCATGCACATCAGAAAGGAAGCAACAAAACCGTCTTTAGTAGTAAATGACATGATCCTGTAGAAAAGCCTATGGAATTTACAAAAGAATACCCAGACAAGTGAGTTTAACATAGTCCCAGGGTATAACATACACAAAAATCATGATCCTATTTTTGTAGAGATAAAGGTATATCATTGAAAAAAGACCAGAAGAATGTGGTTCTCTACGGGCGATGGGTCCCTGAGTCCACCCCCTCCCCCAGTCTATAGTTTCTAACTTCTCTGCAAGTGTTTACTTTTGTGCTAATGACAGAAATCAAAGTCATTGTTTCAGAAAACTAGTTTTCAGCCACACTACATAAATGTGATGTAGTTTAGCAGCTTTTGGTAAATGTCATGACTTCAACCTGTTACACTGAAAACATATAGGGCATTATATTCATTTTATGTTTCTTACTCTGTCCTGCCATTTTGGGTTGTTAGCTCTGCCACCCTTCACATCCTGGTGTAAGGAAGGCATCGTGATTGTAATCATGACTCATTTTTCTCATGTATTTATTGGGCATCTCCTATGTACCAGGTATTGGGGAATGCAGAGATGAGGGAGACCCATGGCCTCGCGAGGCTTCCATCCTTGAGAGTTATTTTCTCACCTCTTTGTTATTTTCTCTCTTGGCTTCTTGTATTTAAGCTTTTCTAGACTTCTTTTAGTTCCTGGAACTTGGAAAGTGCACTGCCCCCCTTTCCCCCACAGTGGCTCTCACACCTGCCGTTTCTTTTGTCAGGAATACTTTCTTTACCCACGCCCATATCACTCCATACTCTCTATTTAGTTCTTAGTTTAAATATCATTCCTCAGGGAAGCTTTTCCTGGTCTGCCCAACAGGATTATAGAATCTACTAGCACCTTGTACTTTGCCTTCCCAGAATTTATCACCATTGCATATACTACTTTTTGAGTAATCACCAGACTGCAGTCTTGTTGCATGGTCATATTTTCATCATTGAGTTGTTCTTCAGGGTTGGCCTTCAGTATGTATTGAGCTTGGGAGTCTCTTGGTTTATTTTATGACAAAGCAGGTTGGCCACTGGCTGGATTAGCAGCACGGTCCGTGGCCAAGGATTAGATGGAGCACATCTGATTTTTAACTCTGTACCTCAAATACAACTCTTGGAATTTCAGGTAACACAGGAAGAAGGACAGCAGTTAGCACGACAGCTTAAGGTAACCTACATGGAGGCGTCAGCCAAGATTAGGATGAACGTAGATCAAGCTTTCCATGAACTTGTCCGGGTCATAAGGTAAGCGAAACGCATCTTAGGTGTTTGTTTTAATTTATTGAATTTGACAGGTAATCACACTATGCTTTTTAAAACCAGTAGCTGAGAGAGAGCTGGCCATTCAGTCTTTTCTGTAAGAAAGAGGAAGCTGTACGGAGAAGCGCTTCCGCGCTAGGAGTTCACACCCGCGGCGTGTTACAGATTGTAATTAGGGACGTATTATACACTAGGTACTTCCTACACATGAAACCAGATTTCATTGTATCGAAGGAGAGCGTACACTTAGGGATCTCGAGAAGAATCTGCGCTGCTCCCAAAGGCGTCTGGCTCTCAGTGCCCCCCGCTCCCGTGTGGAACCGCGCCGAGCCCCCCCGCAGCCCGGGACGCCGGACACTGAGTCTTCCTCGCGCTTGGTGAGGAGGCGGGGACGCGCCGCTGAGTTAACTCGCTCAGAGTTCCGGCCTTAAACGGCCGGGCAGGGACTGAGTCTGTCTCCGATCCCAGAGCCCGTGCTCCTCGGCCTCGCGTCCTCCCTGCCTCTTCCCGGCCGCGAGCGAGCCAGGGAGCGAGCGCCGGCCTCCGTTCGCCGGGCGGAGTGTGAGTCACAGACCGCGGGGTTTTCTGTCGGCTGGCCTCAGTGCTCGTGGCTCCGGGCAGCTGGAGGGGACGGGGGAGGTCCCCGGAGTTCGTGTCTGTGTGAGAGACACTGGCGGGTTGAAGCGGATTCTTCGCGGCCTGCGGGCGCCGCGGCTCCGTGAGGCTGCGCGTGCGGCCGGGCGGTGGCGTCCGCGCCACGGGCTGCTCGTGCCCGTCAGCCCTCCGCGGGGGCGTTCGCTCTGAGGGAAGGAAAGTGAGGACTGTAGGTCCTTCTCAGTAGTTCGCTGAAAGTACGAGTTGCGCTTCTAAATGAGCGCGGTTTCCGTTGTGTGAGGCCGCTCCCCGCCGCGGGCCCCGCGGGTGTGGCGACTGCGGGCCTCGGCCGCCTGAGCGGTCCGGTTGGGTGCTGCGGGTTTCAGCCCGCGCGCGTGCGCACGAGTCCGCACCTTCGGGACGTTTACTGCCTTTTGAAGTATTTTGTCCTCGGTTCCGATGCTCAGAATCCATATCCGTATCCGTCAGTCAGTCTGGAGTGAGGAGGCTTTTTAAAAAAATGCCTCATTTTATTTTTAAGTAGGCTCCGTGTCCAGCGTGGGGCTTGAACTACGACCCCGAGATCAGGAGTCGCGCATGCTCTACCCCCTGAGCGAGCCAGGTGCCCCCGGAGGAGGCTTTTTATGCCAGGCACCGATGGGCCTTTCGGCATAACAAGATCTTCCTAAGTCCTGCTGGCAGCTGTGGACGGTAGAGTTCTGCGATCCCTCCTCAAAAACAGGCTCCACAGAGGTCAGCTGACTGGTCTACTGCTGACTTGTGGCCAGTAAGTGGCCAACGGGCATAGGAACTGCGTACCTCTACTTTATATTCTCCCCTAGCAGTGGATGCTGCTGCCTTTTTTTTTTTTTTTTTAATATTTTATTTATTTATTTGGGAGGGAGAGAGTGAGCAGGACAGAGAGGGGGAGAGAATCTGAAGCTGGCTCCTCATAGAGCCAGACGCAGGGCTCGATCCCACAACCTCAAGATCATGACCTGAGCTGGAGCGAAGAGTCAGACACTTAACTGAGCCACCCAGGCGCCACAGTGGACGCTTATTCTGAAGGATACCTTATGTCATGAAATTTCAGATTGGGACGGGAACTTAGAGGTCGTCGAGTTCAGTATCTCCATCTGATTCCAGACTCGCCTATGGGTGACACTCAGCTCTGCTTATGCTGGTGTTGAAACATTTGTGCCTTTTTTCCCCTTGAAGATTTGCTTTGATTCCCTAGTTGAAATTGAGAAGCATATGCACATAAACTAGGCTTGTCCAAAAATAATATATTTGTAATATTACCAGCAAGACAATTATATGTAGATTTTTCTGTCTTACAGGAAATTTCAGGAGCAGGAATGTCCTCCTTCACCAGAACCAACACGGAAAGAAAAAGACAAGAAAGGCTGCCATTGTGTCATTTTCTAAGAATCCCTTGAATTTTAGCTACCAACTGCCAGGAAAAGCCCTCACCTTCTTCTTCTCTCTTTATGGTTTACATCACATCACGTTGGTACCTTTCTGGCCTTAGACAAATGATCACCGTGGTAGCCTTAGACCAAGAAGCTGGCTAATCCTTTCTGTGAAGCTAACCGTATGGTCATTTCCAGACAGATTTAAAGGAAACACTAAGGCTGCTTCAAAGATTATCTGATTCCTTAAAAATACTCATCTATATACACAGACACATTCTTTTTTAAGGGCTTACATTTTAATAGGGATGAATCAGTTTTGGAACCGAAGCTGTTTGCCAAGCTGAAGTCATAGGTTGTGAAATAACTTTTAACTTCTGGAATCATATTTCCTATTGTTACTCTAAATAGAAACGTGAGGAGTTTTTTTAAAATGTGAATTTTTGCCTATCTCTAAAAATTTCGATGTCAACTTTCGTTAACCTTAAGTACACTGAATTGAATCCACAAAAGTGAGACATCTCAGACCTTTACCGATGCTACAGCCTTTGTTTTCCAGTGGCCAAAATACCAAAATGCCTATTGTATTTATAGATTAAAAACTGCGTATGAAGCCTTTATTAAGTGCTCCCCTCCTGAAGATGATAATGTTCTGTGTGGCCAAATATTTGGACTTACTCTGGACTTAGGCATTTCAGTCTTGGTTTTTTAAGTTAACTCTTTTCACAGCCATGTCAAGAGTAAAAATAAATAATTTCTGTCTGTCTTCCTTTTCAAGTATTTCTGGATAAGGGATTCAAAAAAACTAAAACCGTTTTTGTTTGTAATATAAAATATGGAATTGATCTTTCCGAGGTCAGAGATGATTAATGTTTTTGCTATATACTTTTATACATTATTTTCTTATCAAACTAGTTAACAAGTATTTTTATATGTTTGTAAGCAGATATGCTTTCACAGCATACCTTGTGTATATGTAAAGATAAGTATTTAATTCTCACTGTTCACTTTTAACTGACAAAGGAAAAAAAAACAGTGAAAACTACAGAAACCAGTAGAACTTTACTTGCCGTTCTGGTCCTGGTCCTGGTGGTGCCCACCTCTGGCCAGTCACGTACCTGCTCGAGAAACCTTCTCCGTAGATACAACAGGATGAGAATCTGAAGTCACTCTTGATACCCCGTACTAGGTATTGGCTGTTATATCAAGTAGTAAGTGTAAAACTTTTAATTGACAATTAGTGTAACTGTGGATGGCTTCTGATTTTGTTTTTAATTCTGTGGATTGTGTTTAAACAATTCAAAAGTATGTTCCTGATTGTGAGATACTAAGTGGTATTGCACAGTTGTCACTTTACTGAACGTGTACAACAGTCCCATAAAGTCGATAAGGCGTACCCTTGTATAGCTTCAGGTGCTAGAATTAAAATTGATCTGTTATCACAAGATGAGGCTTGATGACTTGTTATTTTGGTGGTTTCTTGAATGAGTGTTGGAAGAGGAAACTTACTTGAGTAGCTAGTTCTGTGCCTTTTTCCAACAGTGCCTTAGGGTTTGAATCTGAAAATCCGTATTGGTTTATTTAGCAGGTGAACCTGAGGTGAAATGGCTTGGTGTTCTTAAGGGTTTCCTGAAAATTTTCTTGAGTTGGTATTTCTTAAACTTCTATGAAGTGTCCCTGACAGAAACGCCGTCTCTGAGGGAGCGAGGAGGGCGAGTACGTACACGTATTCCCCTCTGAAGATGGAGCCGGAAACAGCGGAAGTGGAGCGCACACGTTTATTTGAATGCTCCTTGAAATTACTGCCCGGGAAGGTAGCACAGTTATCCTGTGGGTTTTGATACTCTAGTGCTTTCGCATATCCTTGTTAGAACTTTCAGCTGGAAACATTTATTTATCATAGGTAACTTAAGATAACAAGAGATTGCGTAATAGGTAGATTTAATGGGAAACCTTAAATTTTATTCTGAGTGGACGATTTATAGCAAAGCAGTTTGAGGGTTAAATTCTGTTATATCGGTTTACTTTTCTTTCCTCTTTGCGCTTCACTTTGGATACTTTTTGTTGCTACAAGTTCCCTAACCTTTTCTTCTCTGGTTGTTTCATCTGCTGTTAATCACATTTAATGAATTTTTCATTTCAGACCTTGTGTTTTCTTTTTTCTTCTGTAGAAGTTCTGTTTGGTTCTTTTTTACATCTTCCATCTCTCTCACTGCTCATGTGGTTCTCTCATCCAGCCCCTCTTAACTGAGTTCCCGGGGAACCGAGTCTAATATGTCATCTGCCGGTGGTGTGCAAGGAGTTAACTTCTCTTCAGTGCATCTAGGGTGGTTCTAGTTGGGTACCATCCTTGGGGGAATCGAGAAAGGCTGCTTTGACTATTTGAACATGGTTATAACGGCCGTTTCAAAGTCCTTATTTCTATAATTTTTGGATCTGTTTCTGTTGACTGATTTTTCTCTAGGTATGGGTCACATTCTTCTGGGTTTTTTTTGTTCGTTTGTTTTTGTTTCTTTTTTTTGCATGTCTAGTAAGTTTCGATTGGATGCTGGACATTGTATATTATCTGTTGTTGGGTGCCTGGATTTTGTTGTCTTCATCTAAAGTCCTCTCCCACCCCGTGGTTAATTTACTTGTAGTTCAGTTTAATCCTTTCAAGGCTTGCTTTTATTTATTTTATTTTATTTTATTTTTTAAAAGATTTTATTTATTTATTCGACAGAGATAGAGACAGCCAGCGAGAGAGGGAACACAAGCAGGGGGAGTGGGAGAGGAAGAAGCAGGCTCCTAGCGGAGGAGCCTGATGTGGGGCTCGATCCCATAACACCGGGATCACGCCCTGAGCCGAAGGCAGATGCTTAACCGCTGTGCCACCCAGGCGCCCTCAAGGCTTGCTTTTAAACTTTACACAGTCTCAAGTACCTTTCTCACCCCCCAACCCCCAGGATGGTTCAGCTCTACTAAGGTGCGAGGCTCTTAGTGTCTCTACTGAATACCCTGTGTAACCAGTGAGGACTCTCCAGTTTGGCTAATGGGAACCAAACAGTTCCCAGCCCCTGCGAGCTCTGGGGAGCCATTCTCTCCACAGCTCCTGGACCACCCTTTGCACAACTTCCAGAGTTTCATCCTGTACTTCGCATGAATGCATATGTTAGTACCCAGCGAAGACTTGCTGACCCTGTGCATATTTTTGTTCTTTTTTTCTGTGTAGCTCTCTCCCCTCCAGAACTTTGTCCTGCAACTTTCAGCTGCCTCAAACTCCCGGTGTCTGGGACAGATCTCCAGTGTCTGTCTTTTCAGCTTAGGGAAACATTTATGCCCTGCTTGGAATCCCCCATCTGCTCTGCAATCTGGAATGTGCCTCTCGGCAGAAAGTCAGGGCAATCTTAAGGCTTACCTTTTTGTTTCTCTTCCATTAGGGATGGTAGTCCTGTGCTGTCTGGTGTATAATGGTTGAAAATAGGTGTTTCACACATTAACTCCAATTTTCTGGTTGTCTAGGGTAAGAAGGTAAATCTGGTTCCTGCCACTTCTCTGTTGGAAGCTGAAGTCTCTCCCATTTGATACCTATCATACAATCAGAGGTGCCTTGTAGCCCTCTTAATTTATGACTTGAAATCTTTTTTTTTTTTTTTTTAAACAAAGAATGGCCAGTCTTGTGACATGAATACTCCTTGTCTGTGTGACCATTTTTTTTTCTCTATAGTTGGGGGATTGGCTTTTTTTTTTTTTTTTTTGTAATGAACCATATGGTAAATATAAATATCACCTTGGGTTTTGTGGGTTTTATGGTCTCTGTCCCAGCTATTCAGCTTTGCCATTGTAGCACCAAAGCAGCCATAAACAGTGTATAAATGAACGAATGTGGCTGTGTTCCAATAAAACTTTATGTGGGGACACTGAAATTTGATTTCATACCATTTTTTTTTAAAGATTTTATTTATTTATTTATTTTATTTTATTTTATTTTATTTATTTTTTTTTTAAAGATTTTTTATTTATTTATTTGACAGAGATAGAGACAGCCAGCGAGAGAGGGAACACAAGCAGGGGGAGTGGGAGAGGAAGAAGCAGGCTCATAGCGGAGGAGCCTGATGTGGGGCTCAATCCCAGAATGCTGGGATCACGCCCTGAGCCGAAGGCAGGCGCTTAACCGCTGTGCCACCCAGGCGCCCCTGATTTCATACCATTTTCATGTCATGAAATATTAATCTTCTTTTGAATTTAAAAAAAATTCATTTGAAATTGTAAAAACTATTCTGTACAAAGGCAGATGGCAGGTTGGATTTGATCCGTGGGCCACGGCTTGCCAGTCCTGCTTGGTAGCACATGTAGCATTCGAGATCACATTCTCAGCTGTAGGAGCTTTTCTCTTTATACATGTGAAAATTCTTTCAAACAGTATTTCCTGAATCGAGAGTCATGAATTTCTGTCCTAGGAATTTTCTGTCTATATTATCTGTTTAGGGTTGGGCTTTATGCCTTATTAACATACATCTTACATTGATGATTCCTCTAAATTTGGTGCATCGAAGTTCTATCATATAAATTGGTCCCTATATCATTTGACTTTAAAATTTGCTATAAATTCTGTTTCTCATGAATAAATAAATACTAAAAAAATTTTGCTATAACAAGGTTCTATATATATCAGGTCTATCTTGTTCCTCTTCTGACTTTTCATCACTAGTTTTAATTTATTTCTTTTCCCATTCCTGCACATAAATGACCCCATTAAACAGCTGCAGATAATAGGACGAGATGGTGATAAAGTGGTTACTTTCAATATCACTTGACCACTTAAGAGTATTTTACCAGTAACTGCATATAAAAAGCCTCAAGGAGCTTTTTAGAAAAAAGGCATTTTAATTTGAACAGATGTCTTTCTGCAAGACTTCATTAGGTGTTCTGGAAAATGGGTAAACGTGGAGCATTTCCTTCCTACAGACTTCGATACCTAGTGGAGGAAGACTGTGAGCGAGAAGACAAATGCCAGGGCTGTAGTTAAAGCAAGAGTGAGAAGCGTTCACAGAGCCGTCCGGTCCTGCAGGTGTTATGTGTTCCTTCGTGAAGATCTGAGGGAGCTGCTTAATTAGGAGTGGTGCTTTAGCCAGAGCTGGATGGATTGGTGGGATCTCCGCTGGGGAGGAGGCGAGGGGAAAGGTGGTAGGAAGGAAGGCTGGGGAAAAGCCTGGGCAAAGACACAGAGTTGGCAGAATATAGGAGTATTCTGGGATTGGAACCTTAATCTAAAAGGATTTTAAGTGCAATGGGGAAAAATAATGATAAAGTAGACTGGGCTGGGGTTGTGGAGAGCTTTAAATAGGATGGCCCTTCTGTATGTAGTGGGGAACTGCCAAGGATTCTGAACAGGGAGTGCCTGGATCTAATCTAGTGGTATGGATGACAGAGCAGTGCGGCTTTGAGGAAGGGCGGTCAGGTAAGAGGTTACTGGAGTCATGGAATCTGTCTCTTTCCAGTTTGTTCTGCCACCCATGTTATCGCAATGGCTTTTGAAGTAGTCTTTTTATTTGCATTTTGCCCCCCCAAAGCTGTTCTGTAAATACAGCTAAAGGGATCTTTTTTAGGCCATAAATTAAATGTTACACTGCTGCTTAAAATCTGTCCTCACCTCAGTGCACTTGGACTAATATCCAGATTCCTTCCCGTAGTGTACAAAGCAGGCCCCTTGCAGGATCTGTCCTCTCCTTGCTTCGCACACTCAGGCTGATGTGCTTTCTTAGACCCCGTAGCATGCCCGTGTTTGCCAGACCGTTGATTCACTTGACTCTTCCAATGAGGTGTTCATCCTTTTGCTTTTAATTCAGATGCCACCTGCTCAGAGAGCCCTCTCTGACCAGCTCCCTGTAACACCACATCGCCCTGTATTTACTTAGGGACACGTAGGCATCTGTGATGACTTTGTCTCATCTGATCTGTACTTGAGTGTCATAGGCCCTGTGAGGGCAGAAGCACGTCTGCTATGTTTGGTGCTTTACCCACATTGCCTGGCATGTGCAGAAAAACCATCTGATGAATGAGCAGGGCACACAGGCAACTCTGGTGGTAGAAATACATGGTGATCGTGGCAGTTACATGCAGGGTGAGTCCAGGAGGCATTTGGGGATGGGGATTGGAGCTCCAAAGAAGAGGCCAGGACTGCAAGTGCAGGTTGGGAATTTATCTGTTTTGAGCTGGTGATTGAGGAGGTGGGAGTGGATTGAAGTAGAAAGAGTTCATCTGAGAGAAGATCCAAGGGTAAAATTTTTTGGGAAGACGATCATTTGGGGATAAAACATTAAAAGTCAGCAGAAAGCTAAGAGAAACAGCCATAAACTGGAGGAACCAGGAGACTATTGTCAAAGAAGCCAAGGGGTGGTCAGCAGCTGTGAGTGCTGCACGAAGATTGGGGTGGGGGGTGGTGGGGACTAAGGCAGCAGTGATTGTGAGATGTTGCTGATGACTTCGAAAGTTTTGTGTCGTCTGGTTGTGGGAACCAGATCATAGTGGGTTGTGGTGTGATTGGAGGGCAAGGAAGTGGAGGACGTGCGGGCTACCATTCTGAGAAATTCTGTGGCAAAATCAGAGGGTGATGGGGCAATTACCGTGCTCGCACAGGGTCGGATGTTAGAGGAATAGGAAGAGCCAAGGCGCGGTACTTAATCTAGATAAGTGGGTACACAGATCCGGAAGTAGGTATTGCCGTGTAGACACGGATGCTTTGGAGACGTTCAGAGGCTGGCGGTTTGCAGCTGGCATCGCTTTCTGCCTGGGGAGTGAGAGTGGCGCGCAGTGCTGCACGCCTCAGACTGTTGCAGGTGAACGAACAGCCAGTTTGAGAAATTGTTCCTCTCCTCTGCTGGGGAACGATATTTTTGCTAAATGTAATTTAAAAAACCCAACTATTAGAAAAATAATCATACTCTCGGATATGGTGGCAATGTCAAATTACCGTAGAAGTTTCTGAACGCTCGTTTCCCGGTTTCGTATCTCGTTGTAGAATGGTGACGGAGGACGTTCGCAGGCGGCCGGTCTCTGCGTAGCGCTGACGTCGTGGGTGAGGGGCCGCAGATGGGGTGTTTTTCACAGGCGCCCCCTCTGGCTTCCCAGACAGGCTCGGGCGTCCCGGGGGAAGAGCACAGTAGGAGCTGCTTGCCTCCTAAAAATACAGACTCTACTTTTTTTTTTTTTTCTTTTCACAGAGTCTACTTTCATAAACGGTCAGTGTTGTAAAGCAGTCAGTAGTCTCGAAAAAGATGTTTGCCCTTTTCCCTTCTGCTAATACTTGAAATTATTTGAAGGAAAGGAAAACTGTTCAAACACGTAACAGTTAGAATATGAGAACCGTTCACTATAATGAGAAATCCTAGAATATGAGAACTATTACCAGTCAGTTCTAAAGCCAGGAAGTGGTTAAGAACGTATTCTGAATTTCATGAGAATTTAGAGCAATATGAGAAAATGTTAATGAATGCTGTCTTACGTTCAACACCATAAATGTTAAGTGAAAAATCTGAAATTGCATTTTGGTCTGATGAGAGCCGGGTTAAAAGTATCGCATGTATATTTTCTCCGGACGTTTTCAGTTATAGGTGACGGTAAACGTTTGCGAGTCAGGCCAGCTTCAACACAGAGTGGGCCTTTACTGGTTTCTGAAGACGTGGGGGCTGGTGGGGTGAAACTGGCGTCCAGCGATGACTCCGTCAGTGTGCCGTCGCGACTCGTTCTCAGGCTAGAACTGGCTAAACTGGGGAGGCCGGGCAGAGAAGTCCTTTGGTGTAAGAGGGCTGTGTCAGAGCCTGAGCCAGAAAAGGGCAAGTCCCTGGCCCCCCGCTCTCGTGGCTCCTCAGGTCGTCTCAGGACGACCACAGTGGCTTGAACGCAGGTTCCCTGTGCTCAGCCACGGTAGGACTTCTGCTTCTCTCCCCCACCGAGTGTGTAAAGCCTTCCAAACCCACGGGGATCTAAAGCAGGGACGCCATTATTTAAATTTGACATTTTAGTACAGATCTCTTGCTCACAGATTTCAAAGGATTCAAAGTGAAGAATTATCTTCATGCTCATTAGCATTCAGTCGCTATTTATAGTTTTACGGCATCTCATTCATTTTCAAAAGGGACTAATTTATTTCCCTCATTCTCCCTACTTTTGGGCAATATGAGGAGTAAAATCAATCATTGTATTAAAATTTATAGCACCAAATAAGCAAAGAGTGGAATGAATGTGTCCTCTTTGATTCTGTGTTGTAATTAGGGATTAAACGTGTATGTTTTACTCTCATTTGGACAGTAGTGTCCATTTCTTTAGGGTGTAAATATTTAACTCTGGGGGGAAAAGGGGACTAACTGTGTGGTCGTGGTACACTATAATATTGAGCTCCTTTAATCTGTTCCTGAAACATGTAGGCTGATAGGTCACAGAGATCATCTGATGCAGAGAATTATTGTGTATTGACATTTTAGCTACAGATTGAACCTGGACTAAGTTTCTGGAGAATTGTAGTCCTGTGAGAATGTGTAATGTCCTCTTAGTTCCCATAAGAAGTATACAGACTTTTGAGTATGCCTAAGACCTGTTTAATACACAAAGTTTAAATTACAAACACAGCATGAAATCTTTCATTTTTTTCAGTTCTGGGTCTGAAGAAGCCCAGGCTTTATTCTCTTTTGCTACAACAGATCTCCTTCAATTAACACAGTGGCAAGGAAGGTGGCAGGTGAGTGACCATGGTCTGCTTGGGGAATAGATCTCTGAACTTACTGTCCTCTTAAAATGTGGGTGTAAATCGGTTACAGCTGGTTTGGCATTGATAAAAATACACAGAAGTGTAGCTCCTCCTTATGGGGCGGCTCTTCCTGCGTGTCTTGTGGTCTATTATCTCAAGTGGAAGCTGAAACAAATTCCATTTTTGTAGTAAAAAAAAAAAAAGTATTTTCAAAAGGATGGGTTAGCCAGGAAAACTATAAACTACCTACCCCAAGACTTTGGTAAGAAAGAGATTTGATGCTTCTTATAAATTCCCCCTTGCAAAAGACATGAACACTTCTGTAATAAGAAACAGGTTCCCCATTCTCCGCCGTTAACCAGTTACCTGGTTTTAAGTGTCCACAATCAGGATTTAAAATGTATCCCATAGAGACCTGATAAGAACTGAGACCCAGGGCGGCTTGTCCTTAGACTTATTTAGGAATCACTGACTTGAGGAACTTTGATCTTCACGGGGTGAGAACAAGCATGCTTCTAGATGGCCAAGAATACGGCTGCCCAAGTGGGCAGATTCTGTATCAAGACTTTGTCCAAATTAAACCTCCTTTCTTTATATTATGCTTCTTTGTGGGGCAAGATAGCAATTCATTTAAGGATTACAAAAATAATATTGGAAACAACTAAAAGTTCCAGAAGACTTGGGGATGTGGTAATAATGGTCCCTCTCAAATGAGGGAGCAAAAACCATCTCTATTCCCGAATATGATTCAGGTGGATAACTGAAAAAAGCCCAACCTTCTGAACGCTTAGTTAGTTTAAAAACACGGAAGACAGACCCAAATGCGTTTTTTATTGAAGATTCAGGGCTATATCATATGGATGTTGTGTTTGGAAATATTGTGATATGTTTAATGCAAATTCTTAAAGTAGTGTGTTCAAAACATGTATCTCATCCATGATACATATTTGGATTAAGCGTAATGAAAACCTGCAACAGAAACAAAACAGTTAAAATAATTGAATGAGTAAAAACTGTACTCAGCTCAGTAAAATGTCTTCTTACACGAATTCTTGGTAGTCAGAATCCCTGAATTTGATGCTTACGAGTGTTTGGAAGGGGATGGAAAACCATGGCCTTGGAGGACCCCAGGTAAAGGTGGGCTTTCCCCCAGCTTTTCCTACCCAGCCTGATTCTATGATATTCCTTTCTTCCTCGATTTCTGTTTTGCTTGGTCTCTGAAACACTTTTTCTCTCTACATATAAAACTTCATGATTTAAAAAACAACAAAAACGAAGCCCTTTAAAGTATAGATACTGTTTTTGTTCAAGCAGTGGCTTGGTGGGATGCGGGCAGACGTACAGCTCAACGATGTTTTCTTGGTAAAACTGGTTTGAAAGTGTAAAAGTCTAGATGTGCGTCAGAAGATTTTAAAAGTGCAGGTTCGGGACTGCTAGAGAGGCCAGTTTTGCTGCCTTGGCCTGGTTCCAGTGAGGAGGTGATGTCAGAAGGTTTATAAGGCTGGCTTCCCAGGAGAATTGTGGCAACAAAACAACCAACTTAGGGAAAAATACTTTCTAGACTTAGTACCTTTTACCTCAGGTGGAAGAACTGGCAACTTTACGTTCCAGTAAAGCAGCCAGCGTGTCCTTTCTCTGCGATACCAGGACCCACTAGTAGGAGGGGAGCTAAATGTATTCAGAGCTTCAGAATTTCCGAAAGAAAAGCCACCCTGTATCCGTGCTCTTCACGTCTACCAGCTCTGTTTCCCCCACGAGGAGACTCCACAAAGGACCTAAAGTTCCACTAACTGAAAGGACACGGGCAAACAAGAGGTTCCTACGAGCAAGCAGGCCGAAGGCAAGAATGAGGGGAGTCTGCGCTCTCCATCTGAGCAGGACTGTTTCCTCCCTGCTGTACCCCGAGACCGAGGCAGGGGAGCACTTCCAGACCCTGCGGCCTGTCCCTGTGGAGGCGGCCAGGCTTCTGTCTGCCGCCCGGGGGGGGTGCTCCAGAGGGACACATTTCCGTCTGGGACAGGGTGGCTGACGCTTCTCCCTGCTGTGCTGGAGCGGGGCCAGCTGGGGGGGGCACGTAGCCTGTGCCTACCGAGCCGTGGACAGAAAGGATGTCCCGGCCTCCACAAGGCTACTGGGCGAACCGGACTGCAGAAATGAAAACTAGTGTATACGATTGAAATTGCCTTAAACAACAAGCAGACAGACACTCCAGCCATTGGCGACTGCAGATCTAGGGTGCAGCCCTGGAACACTTAGACCCTTGTTAACAAGGGTGCACGTTGCATGCTCTGATCTCCTTCTTGTCCTTGCAGCTGCTAAACTGGGAGCTTTTGAACCTCTTCTTGACAGTCATGTAGCGTTCCTGGATCCCGCCGCCGCACAGGTTGGTGCATTCCGACCAGGCTGTCCAGGGGCGCATCCTGCAGCCTGGGAGCAGGGGAAAGCCCGGTTAGGGCGGCAGAAACTGGGAGGCTCCGGCTGAACTCCAGCTGTCAATTGAGGGGTCTGGGCTTCCCTGCTCTTGAATGAAATGATGGGTTGAGTTAAACAATGGCTGGAGTCCTTATTAGGGACCGTCAGCCCTTCTGTGGCAGAGCCAGAAATGACCGTAAATGCTTTGCAGCCTTTCCCATCAAGGGGCAGGAGTCCCCATCTCCACTTCCAGAATCGGGGCTGGGCTGTAGGATTTGCTTTGGCCAATGGGACATGAGCAAATAGGGCTTGAAAAAAAGCTGCTGGGAACACTTCCCTCCCCCCACGTAAGCAAGCCGGACGAGACTGCTGGAGAGACCATGTGGGGAGAGGCTCCAGCCAGCCCTGCGGAGGCCCCAGAAGTGCATGGGAGGCCGGTGTCGCCCTTCCAGCTCTGGTTGAGCCTCCAGCTGACAGGAGCCACGTGGTTCTCAGCGAGACCTCAGAAGAGCAGCCGGCTGAGCCAGCCCAAGTCACTGACCCACAGAATCCTAGTAGTATTATGGGATGGCTGGTGGCTGCAGGTAACTGCTTGAGCAATTAACCACTTTCTCCTAGTGCTTTGCTCCCCTTGTACCTGGCCTTCTAAATGCCAGGTAAACTCAGGTATAATTATTTCCCCATCACAGATAAATACGCCTGCCCTAAAGAAAGTTTCCTTGGGGGCCTGGGTAGCTCAGTCTGTTAAGTGTCTGACTCTTGCTTTCAGCTCAGGTCATGATCTCAGGGTCATGAGATTGACCCCGGCCTCTGCACTCAGCAGGGAGTCTGCGCTGCTGCAACCCGCGCCCCCCCCCTTCCCAATTGCTCGTGCATGTGCTCTCACGTGCTCAATCTTGCTCTGGCTCTCGCTAAAACAAACAAAAACACCTTCTCTGACTTCAGAGGTTAGGTTAGATCTTTTTAAAAAATTCTTCCATGGCCCTCTGTTACTCTTGTTCAGCCGATACTATGCTGAGTTTCACGGAGAAGACCACGGCCCGGCGCCTGCCTGGCACATAGTTGGGCTTAATGAACGTTTGTTGAGTGGCTGACTGACTACTGACCAACAGACAACACTGATATGTGCGCGGCTCCTTAACAGACAGGTAGTGAGCTATCAGGGAGCTCTTCATAGCTGCGTTTTTCTCATTGTCCTAGGTGGAGGTGAAATGTCTTAAGAGGAAAAGGGGTAATTTGAGCTGTGTCTTTTAAAATAGAAACTCAGCATACCCATTAACCTTCAGTTTTACACGGTACCTTCCTCACCCACTCCAGGGAATCTAAACCCCACTGATCAGTCTGTACCCAGCACTGAACCACAGATCTTCCTAGTGCCTTGTTTCATCTGTTTGCCAATGATAGTGCAGTCCTTGCCTGTGGACCGGATTATTCAACAGTGAAGCCCCCAGGCTTTTTTTTTTTTTTTAAATGCTGGAGTAGGGGACAGATTTTCCTGGGCTACAAACAGAACTGGCCTTGTGCTTCTGTTTTTACTACCTCCAAACCACTCAACACTGGCCTGCTTAAGTCCGTCTTGCTTAGACCCTCCTGCAGAACCAAGTCTCGAATCCTCAGCAGGCCGCTGGACTTTTTAGGGTCTGGTTTCCTGCCTCTTCTCTTGGGCTCTGCTCCATCTGCCTGTTTCGTTGACCATCTCGTGCTCTTTGGCACTTCTGTGCCTTTGTAAGAACTCTTCCTGCTGCCTGGGCTGCAAACTCCTATCAGCTCCTCAAGACCCACTCCCCTCTGCCCTGCTTGGACAGTGCCCCAATTAGGAGCCGTACCTGGGAACTGCTCGCCGTCAGACTCCTCCCTCAGCTGCTCGCTCCTCCGGCTCTCTCGGGCCTCCCTCCAGCGCAGCTTCTGGATGGATGGATTCTTCAGGCATTTCCGGACGCGGCACTTTTTCCGCTGCACAGTCTCTGGGCAGGGTGCACCTCCAAACTGAGGCTCCATTTGGATCATCCGGGTTCGAATCATGTGGCCTTTCCCACAGGACTTGTTACATTCCGACCACTGGGACCACTCGGTGAGCTCACAGTCAATGGCTGGCAAGACACAGATGGGCATGAGTGTATCTCATTCCTGTCTGAAACAACATATGGCCACTGACACTTTGAGCATCTCAGCACCAGCCTGTGAGAAATGCAGAAGGTGCCGTTATCCCATTGAGAGAACAAACCGAGACCCCTACTCGAGGCACACGGACTTCATCCAGCCTGCGTGGTTGGTAAGCAGTAGGCGCAGGACTGGTGTCCAGGTCTTAATCCATGTTCTATGCCCACGTGATAAAACGCTTTGGGGGGACTTGGGAGATATGTTCAGAGCCTCTTGCCCTGCCCTGTGTCTAGATATTGTCAGATCAGCCTCTGGTGGCATAGAATAGCCTTCCACAGTCCCGAGGACTTGGATTTTCCCAGGGAAGGCACAGCTTGCTGGTGCTTTCACAGCTGACCCCCGTGGACCAATAGCCAAGGCCATTGTGACTTTTGCAGTAAGACCTGTAGCTTCTCTTGTTCGACATCATCCTGGGTCTGCTACTTGGCCGTTTGTGCAAAATACATAGGAGCCAGAAATGGAAGATTCAGTAGAAGAGGGGTGAGAACAAGTGGTATCTTATGGTTTATCAGGATTACAGGATCCAGCAAATTCTTCGTACTAAGCTGGCAGCTCACAAATGTAAAGGGGAAATCACCCAACAGTCTGATTGTCAGGATGTGACCTAAGGAGGCAAAGAATTCTGGACCCCTCCCTGGCTTTGCAGAGTGCAGATCCGGGTTGGATCTAGGAAAGAACTCATTTTGGTCAGTTTTGGGCCCTTCTCCCTGTGAGCCCAGGCAGCTTTCTTATCTGTAAAATGGGGATACTGGTATTGTTCCCATTTGGATGTGAGGATTAGGTGAAATAATCCAGCCCAGTTGCTGGCCTACACTAAGTGTTCATCTTTCTTCTCCATTCAACGAACCCCGTGAATTTATGTTTGCAGCGGTAGCTATCTTGGTCAGAAGTTCTGGAGCCCCAACTCTGGTGAGCTGGGTTGAACACTGGGTTGACCACATGGTCGATCTCCGTTATTAAAAGCCTCAGGCTCAGTTAGTTTGATGGTCTGGGTGTTCTCCCCCTATGACTGAGTCTGGCAGAAACAGGATGTTCCTGGCAGGAACTGTAATGTGGGACATTGAGTGAGGCCTCTGCTTTGTCAGGTCTAGTGCGTGACACTTTGTACCAGGTACGTGGTTTAACGTGCAGAGCAACCTAGGAAGTGTGTCCTGCTGTTTTACAGATGAGGGACAGGGATGCTAAGTCATCCGCGGAAGGTCGTGCAGCCTGTAGGGACAGAGCTGGGACTTGCACCCAGGCAGGCAGCCTGAGTAGTAACAAGGAAGAGGGAGCACAGAAGACCAGGTACGTTTCAGAGGAAGCCAGGAAACAGCCTAGCAAGCGGGTCTGACTTTCTACTTCTACAAGAGAAGCTCGCTTGGAAGACTAGCCAGAAAAATGGGCTCTGTCTCCTTGGAGGTTAGTACTTGTGAAATACAGCTCATCATGGGTGGGGGTGGGGAGTTGGGGTTGGGAATCGAGCTTGTCACGGTTTGTCTTAGCAGGGCTGCAAACGTACAGGAGTCACTGGTTTAATGTCCACCCTCTGGTCATGGGGAAATGGTCCCAGGGAGAAGGACTAGAAGTAAAAAGCATGGAAAACGCCTGGATCAGACACTCATGGAGGGGGGGAGGGCAAGCCCTACGTGATGAGGCATCTTGAGCCCGTGCTGTTTTCCATCCCAGTCTCCTCTTTGGACTTCATAGCAACTTTAGTTTGGGTGTTTCGTAGGTGGGATCCCCTCTTGCTCCTGAGGAGACTGAGAGTTCAGTAGCTTTGCTAACAGATCCAGAGCGCATGCTCTTTCTCCCCCGCAGACGGCTGTACTACACGACCTGGCAGTAGGACCCCTTCCAGTGCTGGTAGGAGGGCGGGGGGGCACCAGCAGCCCCAGGACTTACGGCACTCAGGCAGCATGCACTTCTCCCCCTGCTCCAGCTCCTCGTTACAGTCGCCGAGTTCGGCCAGAGACTTGAGCATCCGCTGGCGGGTCCGCATGCCCTTCCCGCAGGTCACACTGCAGTCACTCCACTCAGACCATGGGGACAGCAAGCAGGGGATGGTATCTAGGCCAAGAGCCAGGTTTGCCTCTGAGAACAGGCTCCTTTCACTTTCTCTGCTCTCCTCCTTGTCTCCCCTACCCTGTCCCTCCACTCTGGCCCCTGGAGTCAAGTGAAATGGACCGATGGCTTCAGATAACCCAAGGGACCCCCCGGAGCAAGAAGCAGCTCAGCAGACTGCTGCTCTCGTCACTGTCCTGCATCTCCCCTGGGGGTCAGGGCAGCAGATGTAACTCAGTAATACAAATACCCAAGTCCCCGCCTGAAACACCACCCATTCCCCAAGAACCATGCAATAAAGTTTTGGACACTTGCTGCAATCCTGGGATGTCCATGTACCTGTGTGCGTATGTATGCTTGTGTACTGACGTGTGGGCCTATGTACAGTAGGCATAGAGCTGGGGTTGTAATGCTTTGTGGGGCCAGGCAAGTCCAATGTTACTATACCCCCCCCCAAGATACTCTGGGGTCCTATCAAACACAGCTGCAGGCGAATGCTTTCCAGAGCCAGCAGTTTGCCATCTCAGCATTGCTCAGAATGTCTCTCAAGGGGGGCCCCTCTCTGGGTCTGCTTGATGGCCCTTCTCTTGCAAGGACAGTGGGCCATATTTTCTCCCAGCACCCGCGCAGCCTCTGGTCTTGCTGCTGGAGGGTAGTAAGGGTGCTGGGATCCTCCACACCGCCCCATCCCCTGCCCCACGCCCACTCACGACACTCGGGCATCATGCACTTCTCTGCCTGGGATGTCTCGGCCTTGCACATGGAGCCGTCCGCCGGGCTCATCTTGACCATGCGGTGCCGCTTCTTCATGCCCATCCCGCAGGTGGCGCTGCACTCATCCCACTCGCCCCACTCGGTCATCAGGCAGCTGCTGGGAGCTGGGAGGCCAGCCCTGTTGGAATCGTGTCTGCGGCCTCTGCCCGCCCCCCCCCTCCCCCGCACTTGCTGGGCGCCCCTACTCACAGCACTCCTCGTTGACCATGCACTTCTCCGTCTCCTCGGTGGGCAGCGTGCACACAGAGCCATCCTCAGGGAACTGCTTCACGTACCTCTCCCGGGACCGCATGCCCATGCCACAGGAGATGCTGCAGGGTGACCAGGTGATCCACTCGGACATGGTACAGGTAGAGCCGTCTGCAACACATGAGCAGACGCTGTGGCCTGTGTGCCCAACTGCCCAGGGCAGGGACCGAGAAGGAACTGGCCGGCTTTCCCATGGCATGTTCTTGTCTCTTCTGTCCAAGATTAATTCACCGTATAATCATGGGCTTGTTTCTGGGTTTTCTGTCCTGTTCCACTGATCTATAGGTCTATTTTTGTGCTAGTACGCAGCTTTGAAGGAGAAAAAGACAGTCTCTTCAACAAATGGTGTTGGGAAAACTGGTCAGCTACATGCAAAAGAATGAAAATGGACCACTATCTTACACCATACACAAATCAAAATGGATTAGGGACTTAAATGTGAGACCTGAAACCATAAAGATCCTAGAAGAGGGGACAGGCAATTTCTGATAATCGCTATAGCAACATTTTTCTAGATAGGTCTCCTGAGGCAAGAATTAAGAGCAAAAATAAACTGGGACTACATCAAAATAGAAGCTTCTGCACAGCAAAGGAAACAATCAGCAAAACAAAAAGGCAACTTACAGAATGGTAGAAAATATTCGCAAATGACCTCTCTGATAAAAGGTTAGTATCCAACATATATAAAGAACTTATAAAACAACACCCCCAAAATAATCCAATTAACAAATGGGCAGAAGACATGAACAGACATTTCTCCACAGATGACCTACAGATGGCCAAAAGACACATGAAAAGATGCCCAACCTCACTCATCAGGGAAATATAAATCAAAACTACAATGAATTATTAACCTCACACCTGTCAGAATGGCTAAAATAACACAAGAAACAAGTGTTGGCAAAGATGTGGGGGAAAAGGGAACCCTCGTGTACTGTTGGTGGGAATGCAAACTGGTGCGGCCACTGTGGAAACACTATGGAGGTTCTGGAAATAGAACTATCGTATGATCCAATAATCACACTACTGGGTGTTTACCCAGATTAAAAACAAACACTAATTTGAAAGGATCCATGCACTCCTATATGAATTGTAACATTATTTACAATAGCCAAATTATGGAAGCAACCCAAGCATCCATCACTTGGTGAATGGATGTAGGTGTGGTAAATGTGTGTGATGGACTGTCATTCAGCCACAGACAGGATGGAACCTTGCCAGCTGCAACGATATGGATGGAGCTCGGGAGTATGGTGCTAAGCAAAGTCAGACAAATCGCAGAGGATTTCACTTACCGTGGAATTTCAGAAACAAACACAAAGGAAAAAAATCTTATTTGGTTTGCCTCTTAACTATGGAGAAACAGATGGTCACCAGAGGGGAAGGGGATGGGGGAAATAGGTGAAGGGGAGAAAGCACACTTATGATGAGCACTGAGTAACGTACAGAATTACTGAATCACGGCACTGTACACCTGAAACTAATATAAGACTATGTTAAATATCCTGGAATTAAACCTAAAAAAAAAAAAAAAAGAACTGGGTAGAATTCAAGGGGAGTCAGGCAGTTGAGGATGGACGGGACCTTAAAAGGTATACATCTTGAAACCAGGGATTGTTCTCGAAGAGGACATGCCCGTTTTCCAGGTGCATGGAGCACTCAGGATTATGTCTTATTCCATGACGATACATTTGAAAGCTGCTTGGATGGTTAGAAGAATGTTTTCTTATACATAAGATTTAAGATAAATCATAATCTATCTTAAGTTAGAGATCTCTATGGTTTAGGGTGTATCCTACATCTAAGACCATTAAATAAAATGAAAACTTCACTTCCTAAGTCACTAACTACATTAGAAGTACACAGTAGCCACGTGTGATTATTGGCTACCATTTTGGACACTACAGATACAGAACTTCCCATCACAGAAACTTCTACTGGACAGTACTGGAAAGATAGGTATTCTGAGATACAGGGTAAGTAAGCTCTTTTGCTCAGAGGAACCAGAGATGTTATAGTTCTGGTCTAAAGCTGCCAGTTCCCAGTCTAGAAAAATTGATGAGAATTTGGTTCCTGAGGGTAAGGATTGTGACTGGCCTTCGGACATCGGGACTGGAGGATGGACACAGGATGGATTTATAACCAAACGGCAGATTATACTCAGTGACCCCAGACCTCCCATTGCCTCTACTGAGGCTGGTTACAATGGGGAACAAACGGTGGGGTGGGGAGGGAATGTGTGTATGCTAGAAGAGGGGACAGAGGAAGAAGGAAGAAGGCTGTATAACCAGCCGTCGCTGTTGATATCTCGGGCTACCCCATCACGAGGTGTTAGCAAAGGCCGTGATCATATAGGAGACACTTCGGAGGCTGGTGGAAAAGATAAAGCTCTCAGCATGGTTTGGTAGTCCTGTTTCCAAGTAGTGGTGGGGGTGCTACTCCTGGTGGAAACACGGGTGTGTGTGTGTGTGCGCGCGCGTGCCTGCTTAGTTCTTTAAAAAAAAAGGCAATGAAGTCTTCCCTCTATCCATGTATTCGTATCAATAAAGATTTACTGAAGGCCTTGAATACTTCATGGTGCGCTCGGAAGTTCAAAAGATGTGTAAGATCTGGGTCTTGTTCTACTTCAGAAAGAGAAGGACACGATGATTCCAGGTATGGGAAGTGTGACAACACAGGTAAGCCCAGGGAACTGAGGTGCAGGAAGGGGGGAAAACTCACTCCTGGGAGTTTGGGGGGAAGATTTCACACAAAAGGGCACATCTGAGTGTACTTTTTTTGGTAAAGGATATCTGGATTTAAGGTGAGGGAAAGCTTATGCAAACAGCCCTGTATGGAGTGTGCACATACGTGGTACTGGGAGGTGAAGCGAGAAAGAAGGATCGAGTGTGAGTCCAGCCTGCACATGTCCACAGCTGTCGCTTGCACACGTGTGATGCCTATGATGGTTATTTAACCTCGGGACAGTGCTGGTGGTAGGGGTAGGAAGAAATCCCTGCCGGGACCCACGGGTTAGACCCAGAGGCAAGGCTAACTAAAGGCACTATCCACCAAGAACATTCTGGTCCAGTCTAATAATGGTTAGGGGACAGGGCTGACAAGCCCCAGGTGTCTTCCAGGACCCGGTAAGACATCATGGCAGGAAGGGCAGAATATGGTCCCCACCCACCGGAGTATGTACTGACAGAGCTTCCACTCCTCCTGATTTCAAAACTTACCTGACTCTTCCGCATTCACAATTCCTGATTTCAAAACTTACTACGAAGTTACAGCAATCAAAACCAGGTGGTATCGGCATAAGAACAGACATATAGACCAGTGGACTAGAATAGAGAGCAAGGCTAGAAACGAAGTCTCACATCAATGGGCAAATAATGGGAAATAATTTGACAAGGATGCCAAGACCATTCAAAGAGAAAGGACAGTCTTTTCAATAGGTGGTACTGGGAAATTTGGATATCCACATATGAAAAAATGAGGTTAGACTTTTACCTAAGATCATAGTAAAAATTACCTTGAAATGGATCAAAGACTTAAACACAGCTAATACCGTAAAGCTCTTAGGAGAAAACACAGGGCAAAACCTTCAGGACATTGTATTTAGCAATGATTTCGCAGGACACCAAAGGCACAGGCAACCGAAGAAAGAGCCAAACCAGATTTCATGAAAATTTAGAACTTGTACTAAAGGACCCTGTCAAGAGTGAACAGGAAACTCGAAGAAGGAGAGAAAATATTTGCAAATCCTGTATCTGCTAGGGGATTAATATCTAGGATGCACGGGGATGGAAGGGTTCACTCCCCTATGAAGTACCTTCCCGAAGGCACGAACGGCAGTAAACCACTGTGGGGGACAGCCAGGAGAGGTATTTAAGACTGTCCTCGGGGAAGAGCCGGAGGGGAAGTGACCTGCAGTGGAAGGAGCTTCCTTCCATTACCCTCCGCTTGGAAGGGGTTTTCTTCCCGCCATAAACCAGCCCAAATTCTGCAGCGCTTCCTGTTGCCTCACAGCACCCCTGAGACAGTCAAGATCGAAGTTCAGAGAGGGTCTAGATCTGTCCAGGTGGAGAGCGAGGGAGAGCCCTGGAAAGCAGGTGCTGCGCTCCGCGCCGCAGGCAGCTTGAGCCATCACGACCGAGGCCCTGCAAGCTCACAGCTCAAGCGGGAGTTTTGCGCCGTCGCAGGGAGCCGGAATTCTTGCAATAGGCCCAGCGGTCCCGACATGGGAGGTGGGTGCTCTGACTCGGGCGGAAGTGAGACAGGAAAGTCCGTGAAGGCCACAGAATTAGGGCAGTGGTTCTAGATTCAATGTTGGCCTGCTTGTTCACCTGTTTCTTCAAAATCGACTGGAGCGAAGGCCCGGAAGCAGGCTGCTCGTTATACTTGTGATTTGTCATACGATGTTTGCTAGCTCTTTAGTGACTCGTGTGACATTGATTCCACGGCTGCGGAGGGACTTGGGTGGATCATCTCAAGAATGATACAGGTTTTTAGAGCCCTCGAGACATTGTTGGAGATGGGGGTCTCCCCTAGTGGGCCCCATCGGCCACTACAGTCAGGGTCCCGGTGCCCTCGCAGGGACACCGTCTGGCGGGTACGAGGGGCCGGCAGAGGCAGGCAGCACCTCCCTCCCCGGCCTCTGCCAGCCCCTGGCGCCCCCGGGCCGCGCCCTCACCTTCCTCGCTGCAGCCCGGGCCCATGCAGGGCTGGAAGTCCTGGGTGTCGGGGCAGGGGACGCTGAGGTCCAGCTGAGCCTTCAGCATGCGCTGCCGCATCCTCTTGCCTTTGTCGCAGGTGGAGGAGCTGCAGGCGGACCACGGGGACCAGTTGGAGTAGATGCAGGTTTCGGGGGTGTCATCTGGAACGAGTACGTGACGGGTTTTCCTGGGGAGCCTGCGGCCACTGGGGCTGGCCCCACCCCCACCCCAGCTCATCTGGGGATGAGAAGATCCCCGCCGCCTGACCTGCCTCAGCGAACCTGGGTGCTCTTGGGGTGGAAGCAGCTACTCACTTGCCTTTAAAAATTATATTTTAATCATTCCAGTAATATCTAAGCAGGGAAGGTCTCTTACTGTCCCTTCCCCTCAACATGTGAAGGGCTCTTCATTTTTAGCCCCATCTTCCCAGTGATCCTATACACAGGTGTCTCGTAAGGGCCGCCTGTGTTCACGGAGCACTTCCTACACACCAACAGCATTCCGAGAACCTTCCAAGTTTTAGCCCCTTTGATTCTTAAAACAAACTCTCAGTGAGGCAGGTGTGGTGACCATCCCCATTTTACAAGTAGGACGCTGTGGGGGGACGTGAGCTGCTGGCCCCAGGCCACAGAAAGAGCCCAGGTGTGGCTCTAGATCCCATGAGGAAACAGCCTCAAGCCTCGGCTCTGCCCCTCCCTCCTCATGGTAGGGTCTGGGCCTCCCTTTCCTCACTGGGGAGTGGATGTGTCCATGCCTGCCGCACAGGCCAGTGTGACAAGCAGAGAGCGCTGGGGATACCGTGACGCCCATGCAAAGGCCGGAGATCCGTGAACACATATTCCGACGTCCCACTTACACCAACTCCCTTATACTCTGTGCCGAGTCCTGGCCTTATTTTGGACGATCTTCCATGCAGAAGTCCTCAAAGATGGGATTACCCAAAGGACATGATGTCTTTGCAGCTCTTCAAACCTGTTAGAAAACTGCTTTCCCAAAAGGCATCGCCAGTTTAACTTCCTACCTGCAACGAAGGACAACTACGTACCTTCATCTTTCTCTTCTGGAGCCAGATCTGCTACAATATCATCGACATTGTCAGGCACAATATTGCATTGTTCCCCCTGCAAAAGGAATTTTACTTGGAGGGCCCACATTAAAGAATGGCATGTATGGGGGACAGAGGAAGGAGGACCTAAAATCGGATGCCCACCCCGTGTACAAATCCCAGGCCACGGCAGAGTTCTGAGCCAACATTTACAATCGGACTGAAAGACACACGGCAAGAAAGCAACAGCTTTCCAGTTCCTGACCCATGGCAGACATTAGTAATCAACTGTGGAACTCACAATGAAACCTGTTTTTCTGGATCAGATCATTCAGTCGAGCATAGAAACTTACCCTTATGTTTATTTTGCTCATTTATAGCTTACGAATAATTTGCATGCTTAGAAACCTCGGGAGGTCCAGGAGTTCTACATTATGGAATATGCAAGGGACCCCATGATTCTAGAGCAGAAAGGGGCACAGTCTACTTACACTCCTGGTGGGAAAGGTTCGTGCCACGGTGAGCTCTACCCCATTACCTTCCGGGCGATTCTCTCGATGACAACTCTGGCCACTTGAGTGATAGACCCGCCCTCTGGATCGTAAAAAGGACTCTGAGGATGGTCCAGACTGGTCAGGGGCCGGATTTTCTCCTGGGGAATTGTGGGCTTGTTGGGTGACTGTGGAGGGAAGAAAAACACAGAGTGTGGGAAACAAAGTGGTTACAAACCACAAATGCAATTTGATTGTAATAGGTTCAGAGCAAAGCCGGGATAGGGACCTCACAGCAGCTATAACTACTACGGATGTTTATGCAAGTCTCTCCATACTGTGTATCGTGCAAGGAGATTGGTGACCTGTACTTTCAGACTGCCAGGTACACAGGATTCCATCCTGATGTAGAACAGATTTCAGAGAGGTCACCCCAGGCTGGCCTGAATCCGGCTCTTGCTACTAGACCATGTGTTGGCAAACTAGTCTGTAGAGGGTCAGATGGTAAATATTTTAAGGCTTTGTGGGCCATCCTGTGTCTGCTACCACAACTCAAATAGCTGTTGTAGTGAGAAAGCAGCCGCCGACAACATGTAATTGGGGGCGGCTGGGTTTGAAAACCTTGTTTACAAGTCAGGTTAGGCCTGATTTGGCCCACAAACGATAGTTTACCAGTGTCTGCTCTAGATGGCCCCGCCACTGGTCTCTAATGGCCAGATTTTAGTGCAGTTGGTGTGCTGACCATAGCTGAAAATTTTTAACATTCAGGACATAATCCAAACTCCTTAACCTGGCTGTCTGTCTGGAAACCTCCAGAATCTGGCCTAGCCTGAGGTACGGATATCAACTTCTGTTGTTCCCCGTTCTCACCCCTTCTCTTGCTCTTTGCTTCCCTGTTTCCTGCTGTTCCCTGGCTTACCTAGGAACTGCCCTTTAGCAGGTCCCTTCTCTGTGGCCACTGTGTGGGTCACACTGTATATGGTACGTGAGGCTGAGACAATGCTGGCCTGCCAGACCACACTGTGAGTTCATCCACATCATTTATGTCCAGACCCCCAGCGCGGGGCCGGGCAAAGAGGAAGTACCCAGGAAGCGTCGTCCGTCCCCACTGCAGGCGCTCACCCACCTCATAGGTCACCCCGCTGTCGGTGCCGGCGTCCCAGGGGATCAGGTCCTGCACCACCTTCTGGACCCAGCCGCACTCCTTGGTGCACAGATCCTCGGCAGACAGGCCCACATTCCAGTCGGGGCTGGGGCCCATCATGGTCAGGAAGGACATCAAGTGGCGCGTCCTGTCTACTGAAAATTCAGCTGAGGGGGCTGCTCTCCTGGAAACCAAACACATCACATTAGGGGCTCTGGGGGTGCACACTCTGAGGGTCGTCTGGCTAAGGGAGGAGAGGACAGAAAGGAGCGGATTCTTGGTGTGCCATGGGTCTCTGCCTTTGGCCATGACTGGCCGCATGTGGAGGGTCCCCTGCTACCACCCTGGCCAGTTTCAGTGCATTCGGAGCACTTACTGTTTCCCATATGTGGATGGTTCAGCTGCTTACGGTCAGCTCTCACTGCACGTGAGCTCTGGAAAGCCAGGCTCGTGTCAGTCTTCTTCACATCTTGATTTCCAGTGCCTACAACAGGGCCTGGCACGGAGTAGATGTTCAGTAAAGTGTCTGAATAAATGCCTTGTGTGTTGTAACCGCATTCAAGCTCATTTGTCTGCTGCCCGGCAAAGACAATCACGCAGACGTGGAGTAGGCAGCCAGGAAAAGGCGCAAGAGGCAGCCAAATGGGGAGATGGGAGGGCAAGCCTCAAATCCACCTCCCCCAAGGAGGAGTCAGGCAAATTTGAAGGCAAATGAAAAAGGTCTGGGTTAAAAAGTTGCAGCTGAGCTTCCTAGTCCGCAGCTGTGATCAGCCCCCTTATCGCTGTGGTTACCAGTTCCAGTCCCCCCTGTCCTTTGATCATTCCTCATCCTGGAGGAAATGGGGACCATGACGGCTCCAGTTACTTCCTGCTGAGAGGGGGCAAGGACCAGAGTTAGAGGAATGGAAACTCTCTGCCCGCCTTTGGCAGGATTCTTCAGTTCCAGGTAGAAACCCGGCATTCTGCACGACCGGGATTTGTGCACTTTGGTGATTAGCGCTCGGACTCTGTTTTACCCAGGGCCTTTGGAGAGACTGGGCATAACCAAGCCTGTTGTACGTGAGGATTTCTTCAGACCGACTCTCCTGACTAGTAGTTTCAGGCCTGCTGGGGGCTGGCTGTGCCAAGCGGTGCTCTGTGCGAGGTCCTCCTTGCGGACAGGCTGTAGGGAGCTTGTGGGTTCTCCCAACTTGAACGTGAGGAACCCAGGGCTTCCTTCCCTCCAGTCTCACCGAAGAATGGGTGGTCAGGGTCCTGGGTGAGGAGGCCAGAGCTGGCCCTGCGCGTGCTTGCTCTGTGGGTCTTTAGTGACCCCAAGTCTCCGGGATTCTGGTGGCGTAAGGGCACCTCTGGGGGGCACGTCAGCCTGCTGGCAGTGGATTTGCCCACTCAGCGTGCCTGATACTATCCAATTCCCTAATAGGAGTTCCTGACAGGGCTCACAAGTCATGAGAAGGGTGTAGAGTCTTCCGTATAACAGGTCATAGGGGCTTAAATCCAGCCCACTCTCGGGGAACACTCTTACCCAGCAAGGACTTTTCCCCAAGTTAGTTTTCTGGCAGATCTTTGCCAAATTTATTATTTTTTTGTTTTTCCAGTTTCCTGGCATATCTTTGCCAATTTTTTTCTGTTTTTCCAGTCAGTTGGGGCTCTAGGAAGCATGTGTTACCACTGACCGCCCAAGGCACTGGGCACCGCCTGTGGGACTTTCGCCACAAATGCTGCTCCACAGTCATCTGAATTGTTAGCGCGCTCCAAACCTACAAGAATTTTGCTTACAAGTGTTTGACTTCTGAGGCCTTCTCTGAAGGGCGTGGGAAGCTTCAGCCCACCTTTTAGAGGTATCTATAAATACTGGCAAGTACTGAAAATTACTTGTTTTTGGCCTCATGGTAAAATCTACCTGCCAGTCTTCTCCAGGTTCAGAGCCTAAAACTTCATAAGAAGTTAGACAAAGTTCCAAGGTATTTGTTTCCTCCCCTTTTGGACAGATTTTGCCATGGAGAGAAGATGAACTTACCTGACTCTCAATAAACACGGGCAGAATAAAAGTTCTGTATTTAATGCTTTTAATTCTAAACACATGTCCATTTTAATTAAACCAGCAACTTTAAGTTAGCTTTAATAGTGAATATTTTCCAAGATTATGTGAAAAACACTTGGGTTGGTTTCTGTCTTTGAGTTTTAGAATGTCCAATTCTAACAAGCACTTGCTTTTAAAAAAAAATTTTTTTTAATTAACGTATAATGTATTTGTTTCAGGGGTACAGGTCTGTGATTCAGTCTTACACAACACACAGTGCTCACCATAGCACATACCCTCCCCAATGTCCATCACCCAGTTACCCCATTCCCTCCACCCCCTCCACTCCAGCAACCCTCAAGTTTGCTTCCTGAGATGAAGAGTCTCTATGGTTTGTCTCCCTCTCTGCTTTGGTCTTGTTTCACTTTTTCCTCTCTTCCCCTCTGATCCTCTGCCTTGTTTCTCAAATTCCACACATCAGTGAGATCATATGACAATGGTCTTCTCTGATTGACTTCTTTCACTTGGCATAATACCCTCTAGTTCCATCCATGTTGTTGCAAGTGGCAAGATTTTTTTGATGGCTGTATAGTATCCCATTGTATATATATATACACCACATTCATCTGTCGATAGACATTCCATAGTTTGCTATTGTGGACATTGCTGCTATAAACATTGGGGTACACGTGCCCCTTCGGATTACTACTTTTGTATCTTTGGGGTAAATACCCAGTAGTAAGCACTTGCTTTTTAACAGCCTTTAATTATCTGCTAAAGTATAATTATCTGTTAAATTAATCTTAGCAACACCATGCAGACGTAGAAAGTAGCTCACGCTTAGAACACATTCAGACACATACAAATACACCACCAAGATGCAAACAGGCTCTTAAAGGCCCAATTGCAAAATCTCTTTTACAACACAAATCTAATTGCAAGGTGGTATAGCTTATGGGTCCATTAATTGGTCATTTTTCTCAAGACTCTAATGAATACTGTGGCCAACCAGTATTGCAAAAAAAGATTGCCCCGTTTTGGAGAATAGAGCCCAACAGGCTGCATGTAGGATCAAATGGTCACTTCCCATTTTCCACTTAGAACACGGCCAGTTTTATTCAAAGATCCCCAAAGCTGCCTCAACAAATGAGCCAAACGAAGCCCAGAGTCTGGCTTCCAAGGGCATCGATTCCTCCAGAAAAGTCCAGGCCTCACCGACTGAACCAGATGGCTTCCTAGTCTCTAGCTCCTCCCTAAGAGTCAGAGCTTTACTGGCTGAACCGGTCGCTAGTCAGCCTTGTCCTGAGAAAAGGAGGCTGAGAGAACCAAAACCCTCTACTTGGAGACCGCTGAGTGAGAGGAAGAAAGCCAAGAAAGCCAGACCAACAGGGAGCAAGAAATGAGCTCCCATGCCACCAAGCACAAGTACTCACCCAGACCCCTCTGGCCAAACCAGACCCCAAAGCCATCGCCTGGCTGCAGCAGTGAATTGAGGTGCTGAAGGTCGGTGGGGCCCTGAGGATGGGGGTCAACAAACTAGGGGCACAAAGCTCCTGCCGGGCTCGCCATGTCTGCATGCAAACCCAAGATCGTCCCCCCAGTGCTCAGCAAAGACCGCCACTGTGAGACGCGGAGTAGGCCGCAGGGATAAGGGCTTACGCGACAGGCAACCCAGTGAGGAGACCGGAGGCCAGACCTCAGATCCATTTCCTTCAAGGAGGAGAGTCAGGGAAATTTAAAGGCAACGAGGAAAGGTCTGGGTAAAAAGAGCCGCAGCTGGGGCTCCCCGGTCTGCAGCTGAGGGCGGTCCCACTCAGTCTTCGCTGGCGTGGCGGCGTGGCCAGCTGGGTTGGGTGGGAGGCAAACTTTACAAATAACAACGGCTGAACCGTGCCCCAAGCCCGCGCTCGGGTGTTCTCACTGAATCTTCGGAACACACCGGAGAGAAGAATGATTGACTCCAACTGATGGATGAGGAAACCCGGGCTCAGAGCGCTCTGTTTATGTAATGGGTCCAAAGTCACAGAGATAAATGGCCCACCGAGACCATGACCTAAGGCAATATTAGCTCAAGATCAGTGTTCTTTCCATCATCCATTTCAAATTCCTTTTCCCTGCACCCTTTTCACTCTACTGAGATCTACCTTGTGCCACTGGAGGGGGCGTCTCCCCGGCCTGCTGCCTCCATTGTCCTCACAGGACTGCCTTCCTCAAGGCCCTGCCCTGGTCCCAGAGCTCCCCCAGGGACTCACAGCTGCTTCCAGTTGCTGAGCAGAGACCCAGCTATAGCACCACAGACCTTTGCCTGACGACCCCAAGCCACAAGAGGTGATTCTTCGACCTCTGTCTCAAGTTGCTAAGAAGAGGTCTTGTGGCCACGGCTGGGCGAGGTCAGTGGTGGTGGCCCCCAGGGGGCTGGGGAAGAAAGCGTTCTACTCACTCAGCACACACTTGGTGATGGGCCCGAGTTATTTTATTTCCCCACCCTCCTGACAAACCCGTGGGGTTAGAATTATTATCCCGTTTTGTAGAGAAGAAAGCAAGCGTATGAAGGTTAATGGACCTAGAGACACAGCTGGTAGGGCTGACGTTGAAAGGCAGCCCGGCCCGACTCTACACCCCCAGGCTGCTAATCGTGGGCGATCCTTGGCTGGGGACCAAGTCGTCTGCTCAGTCCAGCTGGCAGCCGGTCCACGTCGGCTGTTTGGGAGTCCCCGTGTGCCTCTGTGGAGACCAGCTGCTTCTGGCTGCCCTCACCTGTCCCTAAAAGCAATGACCCCACACCTGGTGAGGCCTCGGGGACCTGGACCCCTGGGGCTCTTGCAGGGACAGAAGGCTGGGTGTGCATCCTGGCAGGCTACCTCTTAGAACCGTGTAGCCTTGGGCAAATGACCAAAGCAGTCTGTGCCTCAGTGTCCCAATCTGTGAAAGGGGACGTCCCTGTGTCTACACCCAAGTTTTAGTGTGTGTAATGCAAGAACTTGCCTATAGTACTTAGTCCAGTGCCTGGCCCTTGAGCTATGAGTGCTCTATTGACAGAGCTCAGAGAAGAGAGGCAAGTGGAGGGAGGCCTTCCCGAGTAGACCGTACGTTGTAGCCTGCTGCCAGTCTGTGTTCTGGCACATGAGTGCAGGAAGAGCCCGAGCCCCGGCTTTGGCGTCAGCAGCTCAGCAAGGCCTGGCGTTGCCTTCGTCTTCAGCCTCCTGCCTCCCCTTCCCCACTGCCCGGTGCCCGGCCCAGGCCAGCCTCGGTGCCGGTCCCACGTGCACCTGCAGCTGCTGGGAAAGCCCGTCTTCAGTGGTTTGCACCGTGTGGTCCTCCGGCAACTTGTAAGAAAGGCAAGTTATTGAGCCCCGCCCCAGATTTACCGCATCAGTGACTCTGGGGTAGGACCCAGCCTTCTAGAAGAACAGCCCCTCTAGCGGATCCTAACGAGCTCAGGTTTGAGACTCGTCGGTCTGCTCATCTTTCAAGCCACCGTACCCTGGAGCCTTTCTGATGCCCCTGACCGGGACCCGTACCCGTGGTCTGTGTTGGCACACACTCTGAAGGTCTCTGGAGCCGCACCCAACGGCTGACATCACCCTGTCACCGTGTGGTCTTCCCCGCGTAGACCGGGAGCTCCCTGAGGGCTCCCTCCCGCTCCCTGAGCGGCCCCCACAGGCCCCAGGAGCCCCGAGGGGGCCCGAGGGCCGGTGGAACCGGGTGTGTGTGTGTGTGCGTGCGTGTGTGTGTGTGTGCCTGAGCTCCGCCACCAGCGGCTCCAGGTCTTGGCAGGAAGTTGCTGACCGTCTTCCAGACGACACCACCTGCAGGGAGGCTGGGGGGCTCCACCGAGAGGCTTTTTCAGTAAGCCTTTATCACCTGCTAATGTCCCACACCTACATCGTCTGCTGTGTAGACAGGCGCAAACTGGGGCTTTCATCTTCTCTTCCCGGGTGTGCCTTTACTGGCATGTCGCTGAGTGGTTCTCGCGGCTTTTACGAGAACGGCAGTCTGGGTCGCTGTGGCATTGCTCAGCTGGCAGCTAACAGGACATGGGCCAGCCCCGCCTTCTTGTGTGGGGCGAACAGTGTGGATATCTCCACGGGCTTGGCCCCCTGGGAATCCGGCAGTGCCACGGCTGGCAGACCATGCCATAGAGACCAACCCCTCCACCTGTTACCGTCCCCTTTCCCTGGGCATGTGGCATTGAGTCAGGTTAGTCATTTGTATCCTGTCATCCAGGGGTGACACTATTCACCATGACAACCTAAGGGGCAAAAACCTCCCTACTCCGGAGTCCAGTGCCGGGGAAACAGAACCAAGCCAGACCCCACATGCTGTCCCGATACTCTGCTCAGCTGATGGATGTGACCATCTGAGACCCTCCCGGGGATTACAAGGCATGGTGCAAATTGTTCTCTGCAGATGCATTTCGGCCAACTCTGTAACCTGACTGAGGTCTCCTCCAGACCTTGGTGAGTTTTAAGGAATAGGAAATTTGGGGCAACCAATCCCTGCACAAAACGCCTGACCTAAGGCTGGGTAATAGGGCAAGTCTGAATCTGTAAGGACCTGGTAGAAGTTTTAGCAATTTTCTAGCATCTTTAGGTATGCGCTGCATACCTATCTCTTGTCCTTGACTGGGAAATTTTTCTCCTGACCCCCAGCTCATATATGTCCTGGAGGAAGCATTTCCTGACCTCTCCTCAGATCGTTTAGGACCCCCGGTGCACTTTCCCAGAGCGTGCCGAGCTCACTCTTTCCTTGGGGTTTCTTGTTTAATTTCCATCTTGCCCATTAGGTTCCAACGGAGTAGAGACCATTTTTGCCTTGCTTACAGCTAAATCCCAGAGCCTGGCTCAGAACTTGGCATGCCGTGGATTCTCCTCAAACATTTGTTTTCAATAAATTACTTAATTTAGGAAATGAATATGGAACTACTGTACTTCCTTTGACCTTCAAATCTAATTTAAAAATCACCTCAAAGTATTTATTACTTCTATAATAAAAATGCTATTTAAAATGATGAAATGGATAAGAATACATGTGAGTTTTCTTTGGGAAATGTGAGGTACGACTAGAGTTCTTTAATTTGTCCAAACCATAGTAAAAATTCACATTCATGCTTTCTCATATGCCATGTCTTCCCATATATGATATTTTGTTAATTTGGTTTTATTTCTCTATTATGGGATTTAAATTTTTTTAAAGATTTTGTTTATTTGAGAGAGAGAGTGAGAGACAGAAAGAGAGAGAGCACAAGCCGGGGGAGGGAGGAGCAACAGATTCCCCACTGCACTGTCGCGATACTCTGGGATCATGACCCGCCCCGAGTCAAAGGCAGACACTTAATCAACTGAGCCACTCAGGTACCCCGGGATTTAAATTTTTATCAGTTTTCTAGCAAAGAGAGTTGATCTGGCTATACCATATAACAGAGTACATTATAAATCATGGTAATTAAAATGGTGTCGTATTCAGGATAAGAAAGAAACAGAAATGAGTGGCATAGATTGGAGATCCCAGAAACTTTAGATAAGGTATTATACAAAACAGACTTCTCAAATTAGGGGGAAAAGGATTGTGCAACAGTGGGGTTGGGCTAACTTCACTGCAATTAAAAAATATATATATGGGATTCGCATCTAATCTCATACACCAAACTAAATAAATAAAAATCCTGAGCTAAATAGAAAGCAACCAGATTATAAGAAAAAAGTCAAGTGTACTGATCTGTTGGAGAAATGTTAATTTTCTCAGCTTTGAAACAATAAAGCAATCACAAAAGTAACTAATTGAATTATACACCAACTAAAGACATCTGTGTAATGAAACAACAGTGTCGAATTAGAGAGAGAAAAATGGCACGTTGGCAAAAACATCTCCGCGCAGTGTGACTGACAAACTGACTCTCTGTAGTAGACAGAGAGCTGATCCAGATCTGCAAGAAAAACACCACCATCTCAACAGATACAGGAAAGCTATCAACAGACGGTCCACACCAGAAAAACGAAAAAGGAAGAGCAAATGAAGACATGGGGACGTGTCTGACCTATTTACATTCAGAGGCAGCGTGGTGTGTAGGGAAGAACAAAGGGTTTTGGAAGAGGCAGCTGGATTCGAATCTGGGTTCAGGTACTTGCTAGCTCTGTGCCCGGGGCTTTTACCCCCTTGTGCTTTGCAGTTACTAGGGCTGCAAAATGGGAGCATCATCATACCCACCCAAGGGCTTTGTGTGAGGAAACTGCTTACCATCGTGACCCGCTCATCACAGGACTTCGTAAACATTGATTTTCTACTCATTCAGCTTTTCCAAACAAAACTTCGAAAAACACCGTAAAAGGAAAGAGGCAGTAAGGGATTTTTATGCTCCTGCTAAGGACTTATTATCCCCTTTTAAAATTCAGAACCAAACCGTGTGACTCGGGTCACTGGTGAGACTCAAGTCGCTGGCAATTCAAGTCCCTCTGTTTTTCAAATAATCCCCAATAAGGAGCTTTCGAAGTTGCAGAAACTCCACGGAACCACGAGAGGGCGCCCGAGCCATGCGCTAGGCTGAAGCCCCGCGTGGGTGGAGGCAGGTTTGAGTGCGGTTTCCTGCCTCAGAAAACTGCTGATAACCTGGAGGCATCTAGGAGGACCCTGGTCCCTCTGGCCGATTCGATCTACCGCCTGCTCCTCCAGTCCAAGGCCAGTCTTCTTGGCAATCCTGAGGGCATCCGCGGACTGGGCAAGTGCTACAGGAAGCCAGGAAGGCCCTGAAACTTTGAGCCCCTATCGGACGGAGAGAGACTCCTCTGTCCTCCTGGGGACAGCCCCGGCTTGGGTGATTTGCGGGACACCGACCCTCCGGAGGCAGGATTTCTGGAGAGGGCGACCATGTCTCTGGTCCACCCTCCCCTCATCTGTCGGGAACACAGACGGTTGTCTTATCAAATACTAATTAAACAGAGTGGCTGGGAATCACGAAGGGCACTGCAGACCCTTAGGAGATTCAGTATGAGAATAAAAAATGATTTTTAAAAGTTCCAGTAACTCCTAGTATTCAGATGAAACTGGAGCAACTGGGTGGTGGAAATTCAGAATCGATTTGCAGGAAACCCGGTCACTTTCTACTCAGGCGCAGGAGGAACTAGGGAAGGATGTGGGCTTTGCTCAGAATCTGTCTTTTCTGTCTCTACCTGGGCTCTGGGCTGACAGAGCCGTGGCTTGATTTATTGAGCTAAACAAGTCAGCTGCTAATTTGTTCGTTCATGGCTGTCCTTTGAGAAGTGGTCCTGGGGAAGAAGATGAAGATCATTGAAAAGCAAGTCAGTTTCACAGGGCAGGACCTCACAAAGTAGGTCACCCCGGCTTTCCACTGGCCCAAGGGAGGCTGGAATCCCATTAACCTCAATCGGGTGGGCTCAGTGAGGGGGGGGGGGCTGTTTCTGCAAAACAAAACTTGGCTGCGTGGAGGCTTCCTAATTTGACTTCCTAATGCGATTTGGAAGAGGGAAGGGGAGACTGGGGTATGGGAAAATCAAAGGAAAATTCCTTTCCCTTAACAAGCTGGTGGCACTAGGCGGAGGTTTGTGTGTTCGGGAGGTCTGATGTTTGCCATCGATTAATTCTGCTCCACGGGGGTCTCAGGAAGTCTGAGTGAAGGGTGAAGAGTGGGAAGGTGTCCCCAAGTATTTTGTGTTTTTTTTCCCCAATTATTCAGAAAGTCTCTCCCATCTTAAAAAGAAGGCACAAACTTCATTGACTCTTGAATCTCCTGAGAGCTACTGCTCAGTCTCTCGTCATCCCAGCAAACTGCACAGAAGACTTGTCTGTACACACTGACTCCATAAACTCCCTTTCTGTTCACATTTCACGCTGCTCGAGGCCTCTCACCATTGCTCAGCAGGAAGGAATCTCAACAAGGTCACTGCATTTCTTCATGTTGATCCATCCAACCAGCAATTCGCAGCCCTCATGCTCCTTGACCTCTCGGCTGCACTGGGCACAGCTTTCTTCCCTTGGCTTCCCGGATACCAAGCTTCCTTCCCCAGTCGGTTTGCTACTCCTTTTCTGTTTCCTTCCTTCGCAGGCAGGTCCTCCTCAGCATTAGATGTGGGAGCTCCTTGCGACTCAGCCTTAAACCTTTGCCTTGTTCTCAGGCTCGCTCTCATCCGTGACCTTGGCGTTGATTGTCTACTACTCCTTGACAGCTCCCAGATTTTATATGTTGGCACAGAATTCTCCCCGAGTTTCAGAGCTTTATAGTTAACCGTCAACACCTCTAGCTGGATAACTTGAAGGCATCTCTAACATATCACACCCAGAACTGAGCTTATGGTCTTTCCCACTGAACTTTGTTTACTGTTCTAAACCTTGTAAGTGGCCCCGCCAACTTACTAATCTAGATCTCTCGGCCTCTTCCCCCTCCTTATGCGTCCTATCACTGCAGCCTGTGGGGCTCTACTCCCCCGCGTCTCTGAGATCTCCGCACCTCTCCCATCTCCACCACCATCCTTGTCAAGGTCACTGTGAATTAGAGAATTCTCCTCACTGCTCTTGCTTCATCTGTTCTTAACCTTTTCATATTGGAGCCAGAGTGTTGTTAATTTATTTTTTTAATGCAGATCTGATCGTGTTGTCATCCTGTTAAAACCCTTCAATGATTTCCCATTACTCTTAATGTAAAAATCAAAATCGCTAATGTTGCATGGCTTGGCACCACACCAAGTTCACCTGTGATGTCTGGACCTAGTTATACCACAACTGTTTAGTACCTTAAGTATGCTGATCCCTCCTCAGGGTCTTGACACATGATGGTCTCTCTAGACTTTCTAGAATGTTCTCCCCTTGCTTTGCTTCTTCACCTAGCCAACTCCTATTGATTCCTTAACTTTTAGCTCAATTCCCATCCCTTAAGGAAGCTTCCTCTGACCTTCAGGCTGGGTCAGGGTCCCCTTCACACACTCTCATGGCACTTTGTATCTCTACTTCGCAGACACATCACAGTTGTCATCATCTGGTTAATGTCTCTCCGTCACCAGACTGTGAGTTCATGAGAAACTCTGGGCTGCTCACCGCTGTATTCCTAAGCACCTTTGGCAGTACTTCCCTTTAGAGACCCACCACAAATGTTTGTTGAGGCAATGAAATGTTTCAGTCATCCTTGACAGAAGGACACAAGCTAAGTGAACATCAAGATTCTGTTTTGTTTTGGGGCAGGAGTCAGGCAGTTTGGTTGTGGTCACATTGTTCATCTCATGCTGGCCCGAAGTCTGACTGGCAGATACATATGTTTTGATTGATTAAAAAATGGACACTGAATGAACTGTTACTTAATTGGAGGGACTCTGTTAGAAGTGAAGGACACAGGTGGCAGAGGCAGCTGGTTGTGTTGGAATTCGAGTTCCTCGACCGGCGGAGCTGGATGCTGAGGTTGGACCTGCCGTGGAACCTCTGAGCCTCAGTCTTGTCTGTGAAGTGGGGCTCAAAAATCCCTACCTTGTGGGGCACGTATGAGAATGACGTGGGATAAGGAACAGAAGCGCCTAGCAGGGTACCTGGCACACAGTAGGTACTCAAGCAGGGGTACCTGGCACATAGTAGGTGCTCAAGACAAAAAAGGTTAGTTCTTGGCTTTTTTCTTTTTCTCTCTTCTCTCTTTCCTATCTCCTTCTGGAAGCACCTTGCTTTACATTTTCCTAAATCCAGGCTCGTTAAGGGAAAACTGGGCTCAGGCTTCCTTAGGGTTGTCAACATGGGCATCCACAAACTCTGGCCCAGATGCCCCCAACCCTTCCCTGGCCTTGAGCCCCTGCCTGCTTAGAGGGCTGAAGGTGAGGACTCCTTCACATACAGGTTCTGGGACCTGGGAGCAGCTGAGGAGAGCCTGAGCAAACAGGATTCACAGTGGACCTTTTTTTCTGACTGATGTTAATTGTGTGAAGGTTGCTCAGGGCCTCTGCGAATTCATATCAGTGTTCTTTTTGTGGGACAAGCCTGGGACAGACAAATGCCCACCCACCAGGGGAGAGCCTGGGGCATCAGGGCCTGCCTCCGTTGCTTCTCCTTGGAGGGAAAGGCGCTTCCAGGGCTCGGCAGGTTTTCAATCACTCCGGTCCCAGCTTCCTTGGAGGAGATCACAGCAAGCTAGGCAAGGCCTCCATGCAGCCAGCTGGGCTGCCCTGGGTCAGCTGTCTGTGTGGGCCTCTCTCTTTCCTCAGGTCTCCACGTAGGGCCTTAGTTCTGCCCAGATCTGGGCCCCTCCAGGGCAAGGAGCATCCTTTCAGACTCAGCCCTGTGACGCCTCCTGAACAAGGCCTTCGTGACCTCTCCCAACCTTCAGCTGTGGGAGGGGGTTGTGCCCCTTCTCTGGTTTTCTGGAACCACTGAGATCCTCATCATAACATTTATCCTCTTGGCGCGTACACGGCTGCCATGATGATGTCACTTATATATATTCTGATATATGGTGCCCCCTAAATGTGTGCAAAGGGCTGCTCTGGAATGGCAGAACTCTGTTTTTTGTCCACCTCCCCCCAGCTCTCCCCCCCGGGCATTCCACAGGGTGGGGACTGGCTGTATAGGGCTGGCACATCGTGGGGAATGAACTACTAATTTACTGAATGGTTAAAGAGGTGGGCACCAGGTGCCTGGCACGGCGCCAGCTTCCTGCTCCCCGCTGGTCCTGTGTGAGAGCACCTCCTCCCCCCACTCCTGCTACGTCGTCCTATGCTTCCCTTCCTATCATTTGGAATTTGGTTTTTCTCCCACTGAGCAGAATCCCAGCGTTGCCCGGGTTGCTGCTGTCTTCATCAATGCCATCATTAGTGTAGAGACTACTCCAGAGACTAGCTGGCCGAGCCTTTCTTCATAAACCACTTTCATGTGGCTGGTGAGAACTCTGCTCCAAATCTTCCATCCTTAAAGGAGGAGTGAAACCAGGGCCCGCTCAAGGAGCTGCGTGGGATTCAGTGCAGCTGGAGTGAGGTGCACAGTAGGGAGGAGCAAGACGTGAGCCCTGAGGAAGAGGCAGGGGATGGGGTGTGTTCGGCTCCCGGGGGCCTCACAAAGCAATCCTGGAGGCTGAGAGGTCATGGCGGGATTCTAAGGAGAGGAGGACACAATCAGATTTGGATTCTTAGAAGATCACTCCAGTGACAGCATAATGGAAGAGGGAAGAGTTGAAATAGTCCAGGTGAGAAAACAGGGTGGTTGGAACTAACAGTGGGGGTCAGGTGGAGACTGATTTGTGAGATATGAAGAAGGTATAATCCATAGGACTTAGTGACTTTTTTTGCATATGATGAATTCAAGGTCCATTTTGCATATGATGAGTTCAAGGTCCATGTATGCCCGCCACAGAGAGGTGTCCAAGAAACCGATGGATGGATGATCTATCTACTTACCTATCTACATATCTGCCTACTTCCTACGTACATACATATCTGCCGGGGGGAGTGGTCGTTTAGACAGCCATCAGCACACCCTTGGTCACCAAAATGCAAGGGAGGATGAAATCTTGACGGGACAGAGTAGACAGGAAAGAGATGGGGACTGACAATGGAAGCCGGGGGGAATCGAGTTTTCCGTGAGTCAGACTGGGCCTTGGGTAAGTACGCCTGCGTGTGAAGGCATGTTTGACCTGTGCTGAGAACATGAGTGAACACGGAATGGTTAGTCATGATGTCTGGTTCTGTGGTATTAGAACCACTGGGGAAACAGAGACCAAGCTTGTTTCCCTGAGAAGATATGGGCAAGTATGGTACCCCACACATGGGCGGTGCACTGGACCTGCTCGTCCACCCGAGAGGTACCCCTGACTTTACCGACATAACTGGCAGACGGTGGCCAGGAGCTGGGGGGCTCTGAGTACAAGGCTAGGACAGGGCCGGGCATGGCCAGGGTCTGGTTGCTACTTACACATTGAGAGGCTGCCAGGCTGGCCACTGAGCTTTGGCTTTGATGACGGTGAGGACCTCATCACTCTGCAAAAAAGGACCAGAGATATTTAGTGAGGAGAGCCAGGCTCCCGGGAACCAGAGAGTTGTGACATGGTGACACTGTCCACCCCACTCCCTTACCTGCCGCTGCCGCTCCACCTGCCCGGGTGTGGAGCCATCCCTCTCCAGGGTAGGGCAGCCCCGGGTCTCAGCAATCCCAGGGGCTGGGGGGCTGAATGACCACTGTGTCCTGTGTGTGCTGCATGCTGATGGGCCCCCTGAGCCACACGTTGGTTTCCGGCTCCATCCACCCCTCCCCCACCATAGCCACAGCTCAGACCAGCATTCTGCTTCAGATGGCCAGACTTCTGGAGGGCAGGTCACGTGCTCTGCGTTCAGGCACTGGCTACACGAGGAGCTGCAGTGTAGCCAACACCCGCTCCAGAGGACTGTCCTTCCCGAGGCCTCCCCTGCTCTTGAGACCCACACGCCTGATCAGACTCCCTTGGACAAGGAGGTCAGAACAAAGTCGGGGGCCAGTACCTCTCATGCCCCTCATATTATTCTGCTCTATTTTGCTTTGGACAATGTGCAGCATGGGAGCTTAAAATGATTTTTTTGAGGAAGAATTTGATAATTAGCATTTTGATGGAAAGCATTAAGTCATCCTCGAGGGGCAAACATCAGAACTTTGTTGATCTTGCTTAACTCTACAGTTCGTTCGGGTTTTTATTTTCAATCACACATCGGGACAGAGGAGCACCATAACCTTTTCAAGGCTTAAGACTTCCACAGGCCCAGATTTGGCTTTGGCTGGGGACCTTCCCTGGAGTGGATTCAGCTGGTCCTGGATCTCCTCTTCCCCTGGCTGGGCCCAGCGGGGCTCAGACCACTGTCCACTATGCCAAGAAAAACCCAGAATGTCATCAGCTGAGGAAGGAAGAACTTTGTTGCCGACTGAACAGGTCCCCGAGTTGCAGGGGGCAGAGACTTGCCTGGCTGGCTTACAGCTCTGCCCTAGTCCTTAGAGCCATGCCTGGCTTAGTGCTTAGAACATGCTGAGGGTGAACTGGTGAACTTCTCAGTTGGTGGGTACCATGCCCAGAAAATCCCACAGCCCTGAGGAAACTGGAAGGAGGTCAGAGGTGTCCCCAGACTCAGGCCCAAAGACTATGAAAAGCCTTCTGGCCTGGAGCACCTCACCCGCAGCCCATGGGGTGGGGGACCCTCAGAGGACAGGAGCTCAGCCAGATCCAGCTTGGTCTGCGCACCCACAGACGGTTTTGGGGACAAGCTGGCAGAGCCTTGAGCTCAGGCGTCCCTGACGGTTCCCTCTTTTGGTCAGAGGAAAGAATCTTTGGAAGCAAAGACACCCCCACATTCACATGGCTGCAAGGAGAGGATTTCTAAGTCCCAACTGAGTGGTTTACATGGCTCACGGGAGACCTGGTTATTGGTTGGGAACGTCTCCCTCACTCATTTCTAATAAATATCTGGTGAATGGCTGAGAGAGGCTGTCTAGCATGAAGTCACGCGTGAGACATGACGCCAGCACCAGCTCTCCTGTGACCTGGTTCCCGTCTCATCTCATATGTCCCATGTCCTGCGCTGAGCCCTGTCTCTGATGCCAGAAGCCCACTCCTCCTCCAGCTGCCTCCAGTCCTCCATCCTCCCACCCCTCACAGCGGCGGGCTCCCAGATCCCCTGCACTCATGGTCTGCAAGTCCTCTGAGCCCTTCCACAGCTTCCACACCTCCCTCCTTCCCCCCAGCGCGCCCTCCACGCTGCTGCAGATCCAACCACCCCCAATCCCTGCCTCAGCCCTTCAGCGGCTGCCCACAGCTTCCATGATAATGTCTAAATTCCTGAGTCCCCTGCATGGTCTTCATCATCTAGCTCTGGGATACTTGATTTTCCTTCGATTTTACATATACAGAATATTGCATAAGCAGAATTGTACATGCTTACTGCAGACAAATTTAGCATCCCAGAAGCACACAGTGTGAACGTGGAGCACATTCCACCCCAGCATCTACCCAGCCTTCCGCCTCCTTCTCCAGAATGTTACAGTTTGGTGTGTATCGTTCCAGACCTTTCACTATGCATATGCAACGACGTGTGTGTGTGTGTGTGTGTGTGCACGCATGTGCACGTGTGCACGTTAGCTGGAGCTCTTCCCACAAAAACTGCATCATACTGAATAACTTACTCTGCACCATGCTTTAAAAATTTTTCCTTAATATCCTATCATGGGAAACTTTCCGTGTCAGTAGATAGGGCATTATAGCAATCCTTTTGTTGATTTTAGTGTTGGAGATCTTCCAATTATGGTCAACCAAGTGAAGACGTATAAAAGCGAAATCCAAGATAGGAGAGCTGAGTAACGAGATACTGTCTGATGACAATCCCTTCGCCCTTGAAGAAATACTTTACTGAGAAGTAAAATCAATGCGGGTGGAGTTAAGATGGCCACCAAGTTAGCTGGCCCTGCAGACTTACCTTGCATTATCATGAGATCTTGGTTTTCAAGTCCCAACTCATGACCTATTGATTTTACTTTTGCGGTATATCACTCCACAAAAGTTGTTTGGGCCCTCCATTAGTGTTTATTTATGGTGATGAAATTCCCCCTGTAATTTTGAGAGCTACGGAGACTCCGAGGATGGTGGACCCACGCGTGTGGGCGTTGGATCAGCTTCTCGCTGTAAATTGTTTCATCTGGTGGTTGGACGCCAACTGCATGGTCCACAGCGTGTTTTTCCTTGTTTGGGATCATTTGTGTTTTTCAATCATATAAGGGAGCAGGAGCATTATGGAAAATTTACTTCAAAAGCTAAACATTTTTGAAGCATCAGAATGCTCTTGGTAGAACCTGAATGCTGCAGGATTGGAGGGTGTCTGGCTTGTCTGTTCATGGCCGTATCCGGTGCTGTGGATACTCAGCAAGGCCTTTGGTGTAGAGTGGAATTCCATAGCGTGGACGTTCCGTGATTTACTTAACCAGCGTTATTGGTGGATCTTTGTTTCCACACTTGACGCTATGATGAACACTTGCATATGTATTTCTTTGTTTACAAACCCAAGGCTTCCTGTGTTATAGATTGCCAGGAATGGTTAAAAGATGAAGCAAATTTATAATTTTGGTAGGACCTACCAAATCGTGCTCCAAAAACCTGTACCAATTTATACCCCCGCAAGACTGTATATGTGCCCATGTTGCCACAACTTTGGGCTCACTCCGTACTATCAAGCTTTTTAGTGTCTACTGAGCCAGCGGGTGGGAGAGGAATGTGTTTGGGAGCATAAACTCTAGAATCACATCTCAGTTCAAATCCAGACCCCACTGTTAGCTAGCTAGCTTGCCCTTTGGCAAGACTCTTGACCTCTCTTAGCTTTCTCATCTGTGAAATGGGATTTAAAAAGAGTCTCTCTCCTGGGGCACCTGGGTGACGTGGTGGGTTAAGCATCTGACTCTTGATTTTGGCTCAGGCTGTGATCTCAGGGTGGTGAGATGGAGCCCCGGGTCGGGCTCTGCGTTCAGTGGGGGGGTCTGCTGAGATTTTCTCTTTCCCTCTCCCTCTGCCCCTCCCCCCCTAAAATAAATACCTCTTAAAAGCAAAAACAAAAAGAGTCTCCACTACATGAGGTTGTTGGGGGACTAAATGACATAATTCACAGAATGTGTTAATACCGGTCCCGAATGAGCATATATTAGCTACTATTCTTACTCTCATTTACATTCAGGCCAAGCTGGTATGAGAATCAATTTGTACTGCTTGAGTACAGATTGTGAAGCACATAGCTGCATCTCTAAACCCACAAAGCCTCGGGAGAACACTCCCTCACTTAAAGCCAAGCTCTGAGTCTCAGGGAGCATATGATGGAGGTTTATGTAGCTGGGTGAGCCTCGGATGGGGCTGCTGGGGGGGCTGGGCATTTTCCATTCTGAAGAATGAAGGACTTAAAGTCAGAGTAAGCAATCCAAACTTTGGACTTAAATGAAAAGCTTGTTTTAACAAGTCTCTAAGGCACAGAAAGGATCTTTCAAGAATCCTTAGAGCCCTTCTACATCTCCCATAGGACTCCTTTCAAACCAAGTATTTCAGGGTATTCACAGTTCTTGCCTCTTCTGGATGACATTAGCACTTTTCCAGAGATATGCCAATTAAAATAAAAAGCCCCAAAGAAACCACAGGTCACTCATGTCCATCTTCATGGGGGATGAGTTCTTTCGTTTTGCTTTTGGTAAAAATATTGTGAAGATATTACAGCCGTACCCAGACTTCAGAGGCCCCGACACCAACTGGGAATCACACAGCTCCCAATGGGCCACAGGCTCAGGTCAGATCTGGAGGAAGGAGGGTCGTGTTGGGGGGGAAACAGGCCAGGGACAGGTTGGAGGTGGAAATCACATCGGTATTAGGAGATATCAAGTCTGAGCAGAGCAGAGAGTAAGAATGTGGGTGTGAGGGATCGGGCAGGGGCTGGTGTCAGAACCAACCCCACCCAACATTGACCCTCCCATGCCCTCCAGAGCCAGCACCCAATGCTGGAGGGCTCTGGGCATCTCAGCCATGCCCACAGTGAAAGGCCAGGGTCTGTCACCTCCTCTCCGCCTTGTTCCTCACCTCCTCACCTCCTCTCTGCCCTCTGCGCCCGTGCCTGCCTGAACCCTCACCTCCCAGTCCCGAACCACAACCTCTTTCCTCATCCCAAATCCCCCTTTGCTGCTGCAGGCACTGAGCATGTCCTGCCCTAGACCTACAGTCTGGGAGTCAGTCCAGATGACCTGCCTCCTCCCCGCAGGAAGAGAAATGGGGCGCAGTCCATAATCAGAGAGGGAAAGTGATCAAAGCAAGTAGAAATAACAACAGTAACAACAGTGATCTATTGCTTCGATGTGCTAGGCATCTTGTTAATTACCTTCATAGAGCATTTTATTTAATCCTTACAATACATTTGCAAGGTAGGTAGGTGTACACGTTTTAATCCTCAGAAACACATTTATTTGGCCAAATTAGTTACCCAACTGGTCAATGGCAGAGCTAGAGTTCAAACCTCAGTCTGACTCTGGAGACCACACTCGTCACCCTGTCACCCTGTGCAGCCAGGCAGAGGGAAGCTGGGAGGCTGAGCTGTGGTACAGAAAGGCCAGACACTCGTGGAAGGTCGGGGCACCCCTGCTCACCCGCACCTCTGCTGGCCCAGGGCATGTCCTAGCCTACTCTGAGCTCTGAACGTTACAGCTGCACTCGGACAGTGTTCATGATACTGGCGGTGTTAATGCTGCCCCAAGAACTGGTTTTGATGCCGAGCAGGGGAGGCACAGGGTTCTTGAGCTGGAGAGGAACTACTCCCAAAGGGGGGATCCCAATGATATTAAATGCACATGCAGTGATCCACATACTCGCACAGAGAGCCCCCCACCCCATCGCGCACTTCCTTGCACTCATCAGCTTGTTTCTTAGGAAAACCTTTGGGAATAGCTATCATCTCATTTTGCAGACGACGAAACGGAGGTTCAGAGAAGTCACGTGACTTGGTGAAGCCCACCCAGGAACCATGGTTCCCACATGGATACGTCTGACTCCAAAACTCCTGCTCTTTTCACTTGGCCCATTCTTCCTCCATCTTGCTCTCGTCCCTCTTCCATTTTGTTCGTTTTTCAGCAAGAGCATGGCTGCCCCTGGCTGACAGTTTGCCCCAAAGAGTCCCTGCTTTGAGGCACAGGGTCACCCAGATCCCTCTGTGAGGGCTGTGCTGGCATCTTATGTAAAGACTCTGGCGCACGGTGCTTGGCTCCATTGTTTGCTTCTCTCCTTTCCCAGAATTCCCACTTACCACCCATAAAAAGTATCAACCCTGATGGCTTCCATGTCTGAAGGGAACTTTTCATCCCTTGGTGGGCGTCCTGGTGATGAGCAGCAGGAAATGAGCCGTTTTATGAGGTGATAATGGAGCCATGAGCATCTTTAAAATCAATTGTGCCCAACGTCACAGTTTCCCATCGTTTCGACAGGCTTCGGGTTTATTGGGTCATAAATAAAAACAGATGGTTCACATTGGTGGTGCTCTCCGGCTCTCCCGTGGGCTCATGAGGTCCACACTGCCAAACTCTGAGGTAGGCAGGCAAATGGTTCCCATTTCTCAGATGAAGGAACTGAGATGCCCCCTTCCTCTGATACTGCTCTGGGCGATCACCAAACACCTCACCGCTGCCAAGGGTCAGTGCCCAGCTCTTCGCTTCCATGACCCCTCAGCAGTGCTGGACACAGCTGGTCCCTCCCTCTGCCTTGAAGCACTTTCTACCTGGCTCTGGCACCTGCCGCCTCTCCATCTCTTCTCACCTCACTGGCCGTTCCTTCTCAGCCTGCCTTTGAGACCCCTCTTCATCCATGGGTTCAAGCCCTTGATCCTCTTCCACATTGCTTTACCATTTCGGCTTGTCTCATGCTTTAAAATATCACCATGAAAACACTGATGACGACTGAAGTTTAATCTTCTACCATATGTATCAACTGTTGAACATTTCCATCTGGATGTCGAACTGGTGTCTCAAACTCAAACTCTCCCCAAGCCTGGCTGGCCCCGTTCTCCCCGGCCCATTCAATGGCAATGCCATCTTTCTAGTTTCTCATCCCCGATGCTTCTTTCTCTCCCACTCCACATCTGATCTTTAAGCCATCCTGTCAGCTCCACTTCTAAAGTGTATTTGGGAGCCCACCACTGTCCCTCACCTGCCTTGCCACCACTGTGGTCCAAGCTGCCATCACTTCTCACCTAAATGATTGCCACTGCTCCCTGGCTGGTTTCCCTGCCTCCTCTTTGGCCCTCCTCTGGGCTCTTCTTCACCCAGCAACCATGTCATGCCATTCCTCTGCTCAAAATCCTCCAACGGCTTCAACCCTCACAGCAAATGGGGACCTTCCATGGCCCCCACGGCCCTCCCTGACCAGCCCCCCGCCCCTGGTCACTTCACTGACGCTATCCCTTAGGGCTCTGTCCCTCGCTCCGCTTGTTTTGGCAATTCTGGACAGCTTGTGTGTCCTCGAACACGCCGGGCACGCTTAGCACTTGCTGTTCTCTGCGCCAGGAACGCCGTCCTCCAGGTATCGCAGCACCCGTTCCTTGCCTCCTCCAGGTGTTTGCTCAAACGCCACCTTCTCTTGGGGTCTTCCCTGACCCCACTACTAAAAATAGCAATCCCATGGGGCTCCTGGGTGACTCGGTTGGTTAAGTGACCCAGTCTTGGTTTCGGCTCAGGTCATGATCTCAGGGTGATGAGATCGAGCCCCGTGCTGGCCTTCGCGTGGAGTCCGCTTGGGGTTCTTCCTCTTCCTCTGCCCCCCCTCCCCCCACCCCCTTACCCCGTTTACGTGCGTAAGCTCTCTCTCTCTTTCTCTTGCTCTCAAAAAAATAATTAAAAAATAATGGCAATCCCATGCTGGCTCCTCAACGTGGCCTGCCCCCATCACACTATCTGATAGTATTTTCTTCATCACATTGGTCACTGTCCGATACACTATCGACTTTGTTATTTACTCTTTTAAAGACGATTTATTTATTTATTTTTTCAGAGAGAGAGAGAGAAGAGGGAGGGAGGGAGGGAGCAGGGGGAGGGGCCGAGGAAGAGAATCCTAAGCAGATTCTGAGGACCATGGAGCCCGATATGGGCTCCATCTCATGGCTCTGAGATCATGACCTGAGCTGAAACCAAGAGGCGGAGGCTTAACTGACTGAGCCACCCAGGCGCCCCCCAACCCTTTTTTTTTTTTTTTTGAGAGAGAGCATGTGCACAAGCAGGGAGCAGAGAGTGAGGCAGAGAGAGAGAGAGGGAGAGAGAGGGTCTCAGTGCAGAGCTGGACGTGGGGCTTGATCTCACGACCAGGAGACCATGACCTGAGCGGAAATGAAGATCGGATGCTTACCTGACTGAGCTACCTGGGCGCCCCTGCTTATTTACTTCTTATGGTCTATCTCTCCCTGGTAGAATAGGGGCCCCCTGTGGGCAAGGGCTTTCCTCTGTTTTGCTCCATGCTGTACTATCAGTATTTAGGACCATGCTTGGAACGTGCTCAAGCAATATTTGTTGAATGAATGAAAGGCTGTGAACAGGAAGGGCTGGTGTCCTCTGAGGCTCGGTCCGTCAGCACTTGGTGAGCCCTAACAGTGTGAAGTGAAGCTCAGAGATCTCAGCACGGAGCTGCCGGGCCTGGGCTCTGGCAGGGCAGGGGAGAATGCCAGCCAGCCAGCTCTGCTGGAACTGCCTGAACTGGAGGGAGAGGGAAGGGCCAGGACAAGGGGCTGCGTTAGGAACCATGGTCAGAGCTCACAAATTCTGAGTATGCCTCTGGCAGACACCTAGTGACCCGGGCTGGCCATGCATAAGGGCCCCAGCGAGCCTCACCCCTGGGGCAGCAGCTGCCATCACAAGCCACTGTCTGATCCGCTATTTCAAAGCCAGAGAGGGTATCTGAAGCCCATTCACAGATCCCCAAGAAGATGATGTGGTTGCACAGAAGCATTTCAAATTCAATTTCTTTTTAGTTCTTTTCAAACACAGCCTGTAATTCCGATGGGAAAATTGCATAATGCCTGTAGATAACCGTTTTCCCATGAGACGGTTTTGTGAAAGCAGCTTGGCATTTCTGAAGCCGGAGGGGAAGGGCCCGTCAGAGTCCCCTGGGTCTGCCCCACTGCCCCTCCACGTGCAGCTGACTCTGGCAGGTGGGGCGCTCTGAGGACGGGCATCACCCCGTGACCTGCGAGAGAGGGCTTTCCTTCTGTGTGCTTCTATTAGCCACAGGCATCGATTTGGCTTGTCCTTTGGTGACCGAAGTGTCAATCCTGGGTTTCACCTCATTTTCCGGACTTTTTCGTTTTGTCCTTTGTAATGCTCATGAAAGTCCGCCCCAGGGAGCAGAGGGAGCTGGGGAGGTTGATAGGGAACATCTGTCTCTCCATCCCACCAGCGCCTCTCAACCTGCTCTCCCCAGGCCCTCTTCCCCACCTTCCACCCCGTCTCCAGCAATCAGAAAAAACTACGTGTCACGGCCAGAGCAGAGAAGTAGAAAAGGGGCTGAGATTCTGACATCGCATGGGACAGGGTACCTTCAACAGAAGCTGTCTGCTTTTGAACGGGCAGGGGTTGCAAGGAAGCCCAGGCCAGGCCCAGCTGAAGGTGCCTATGACATAGCCTGTAAGGGCAGCGCCCCAACCCTCCACAGCTCGGCACTGGACACCCCTCGCCCCTCTTCCCTGCCTCTCCCACCCCCCACCCCACCCTCCTCTGAGGACAGCTCCAGTCCAGGTCTGGTCCCAGAAGCCAGAGGGAGAGCAGGGGTGGGGACTTCATCCTCCCTGTGCCACCAGCATTGGCTTGGGTTAGAGAGGTGTGCAGGGGATGATTAAGGGATGAATAATGGGTGAGTTAATTAAAAGATTAATTAATGACAAACTAGAGGAAGCCTCTGGCCTGTGCAGCCCTCCCGGGGGTCCGAGGGCACTTCTTCTGAGTGCTGCGGGACCGGGATGTCGCCAAAGGGTCTGCAAACAGGACAGTGTGACTTGATTGATATGCTCAGAGGGCTCTGTGGACTGCTGCAGGAGAGTAAACACTAGTGGTGCACATGGGGGGGCAGCAGGGGTTGGCGGGGGGCAGGCAGGGGGCATCAGACCAGGAGAGAGCAAGGGGAGCTGAGGAGACAGTGGAGGCAAGGCATTAAAGAGAGACGCAGAAGGAGCGCTGATGGATGGGGGTTGTAAAACAAAGAGGGGTCAAGGATGACTCCAGGGGGAGGTGTCTTGTCAGCAGTTGGATATAGGGGGCTGGAGTTCAAGGGACAAGTCCAGGCTGGAGATATAAATTTGAAAGGCATCAGCTTATAGGTGGTAGTTAAAGTTACAGGACAGAGAAGCTGGGGAGTAGGCAGAGGCAGAGAAGAGGGTGAGGATAGCAAAGGGCCTAACACGGGACAGCCAGTGAGGCAGGAGGACACTAGGTTCTGCCCCAGGGCCTCTTCAAAGCTCTTGTGCTGTTCCCACTGTCCCCCTGCTGCCCCTGCTACCCCACTGTCCCCTGCATCCCCACTGTCCCCTGCATCCTCACTGTCCCCTGCTGTCCCCACTGTCCCCTGCTGTCCCCACTGCCCCCTGCTACCCCACTGTCCCCTGCATCCTCACTGTCCCCTGCTCTCCCCACTGCCCCCTGCTCTCCCCACTGCCTCCTGCTCTCCCCACTGCCCCCTGCATCCCCACTGCCCCCTGCATCCCCACTGTCCCCTGCATTCCCACTGCCCCCTGCTCTCCCCACTGCCCCCTGCATCCCCACTGTCCCCTGCATCCCCACTGCGCCCTGCATCCCCACTGTCCCCTGCTCTCCCCATTGTCCCCTGCATCCCCACTGTCCCCTGCTGTCCCCACTGCCCCTTGCTGTCCTTTTTGCTCCCCGCTGCCACCACTATCCCCTTGATACCCCCACTGTCTGCTGTTGCCCCCACTGTCCCCTTGCTGCCCCACCGCTGCCGGCAGGCTCCCTGCTCACTGCTGCCACCGCTGCCTCGCTGGTCACTGCTGCAAATGCAACCGAAGCTGGTTTAGGAAAGACAAGCGGGCGAGGCAGTACAGCCAGCAAGCCCAGACAGCTCTTTGGAGGAGTCTGCTGTGCGGGATATCGAGAAAACCGGCAGTAGCAGGAAGGACACATGATTATTCTTTAAAAGATGAGTGACGGGGCGCCTGGGTGGCACAGCGGTTGGGCGTCTGCCTTCGGCTCAGGGCATGATCCCGGTGTTGTGAGATCGAGCCCCACATCAGGCTCTTCCGCTATGAGCCTGCTTCTTCCTCTCCCACTCCCCCTGCTTGTGTTCCCTCTCTCGCTGACTGTCTCTATCTCTGTCAAATAAATAAATAAAATCTTAAAAAAAAATAAAATAAAAGCTGAGTGACATGATGGCACGTTTGTATGTGGAAGGGTATAATCTAATACCAAAAGAGAAAGGGCTGTGGTGGGAGAGAGGGTGCACTTGCAGGAGTGGGGTCCTTGAAAAGGTGAGAAGAGGCCAGAGCCAGACCCAAGATGGAGGGGCGGCCTTCCAGCCAGAGCAAGAGGAGGGAAGAGCAAGGCTCGGTGTGGTGGCTCCTGATGGCTGAGGTTATGGGCATTGCCGGGAGTGGGGGGGGGGTGGCTAGCAGATCCTGGAGGAGCACGCACCCTCTGCCAGACTCCATCATGGGGGCTGGAGACGGAGCCAGGAACAAGAGCGATGCCAATCCCTGTCTGGTGGAGCTTTCCTTCCCGGCAATGAACAGTTACAGCGTGCCACACTTTGATGGGCTCTCTGGGGACCAGAAAGCAGGGGAGGGTGTGAGAGAGGATCAGGGCCGCAGAGATGGGGATGTGAGGACGGCTTCACTGACAAAGCCACTCAAGTATTCTTTTTTTTTTAAGATTTTGTTAATTTATTTGAGAGAGAGAGAGAACACATATGAGCTAGGGGAGGGGCAGAGGGAGAGGAAGAAGCAGACTCCCATAGAGCAGGGAGCCTGATTCGGGGCTCGATCCCAGGACCCTGGGATCATGACCTGAGCCAAAGGCAGACACTTAACCGACTGAGCCACCCAAACACCCCAACACGCAAGTATTCTGAGATACAGGTGCTGATGCAGGTGAGGAGGGCCAGGTAGACGCTCTGTCAGGATGAAAATTACCTCACCTACTAAAATAAGGTCTTTAAAATGAAAAAAACAAATAATGTAACCATATTACAGGATGTTAAAGAGAAAAAGAGAGAGTGTGTGAGAGATGCAAAAAGAAATAACCCATATAACCCATAACCCAATAAGTCAAGCAGAGAAAGACAATTATCATATGATTTCTCTCATCTATGGAACATAAGAACTAGGAAGATCGGTAGGAGAAGAAAGGGATAAAGAAAGGGGGGTAATCAGAAGGGGGAGTGAAGCATGGGAGACTATGGACACTGAGAAACAAACTGAGGGCTTCAGAGGGGAGGGGGGTGGGGGAATGGGATAGACTGGTGATGGGTAGTAAGGAGGGCACATATTGCATGGTGCACTGGGTGTTATACACAACTAATGAATCATCGAGCCTTACATCAGAAACCAGGGATGTACCGTATGGTGACTAACATAATGTAATAAAAAAACATTTTAAAAAAAAGTTAAAAATTGAGCTACTCTATGGTCCAGCCATTGCACTACTGGGTATCTACCCCAAAGATACAGATGTAGTGAAGAGAAGGGCCATATGCACCCCAATGTTCATAGCAGCATTGTCCACAATAGCTAAATTGTGGAAGGAGCCGAGATCTGCCCTTCAACAGATGACTGGATTAAGAAGTTGTGGTCCATATATACAATGAAATATTACTCAGCTATCAGAAAGAATGATTTCTCAACATTTGCTGCAGCATGGACAGGACTGGAGGAGATAATGCTAAGTGAAATAAGTCAAGCAGAGAAAGACAATTATCATATGGTTTCACTCATTTATGGAACATAAGAAGTAGGAAGATCGGTAGGAGAAGAAAGGGAAGAAGAAAGGGGGGGTAAACAGAAGGGGGAATGAACCATGAGAGACTATGGACTCTGGGAAACAAACTGAGGGCTTCAGAGGGGAGGGGGGTGGGGGAATGGGATAGGCTGGTGATGGGTAGTAAGGAGGGCACGTATTGCATGGTGCACTGGGTGTTGTATGCAAGTAATGAATCATGGAACTTTACATCAAAAACTAGGGATGTACTGTACGGTGACTAACATAATATAATAAAAAAATATTATAAAATTGAAAAAAAAAAGAGAAATAACCCATAATCCCACTGTCCTTGCCTAGCAGCTACGATCAAGTCATTGTTATATTTGTATGTTTTTGTTACATAGTTGAAATCCTAGCTCTCTGTCACACACACACACACACACACACACACACACACCCATTTTCCTTACCCCTACCTTTTCTTTGTACAAGAGTAGCTAGATTATTATACAGACGAGTACACAAACTGTCTGTGCCCTGCTTTCTGCTTTAGTACACTTCAGAGATGGTCTTATTTGGGATACAGCTCCTTTAATGATGACTTCAAAGACCACAGAGCAGGACTGCTTGTGTGATGCAGTCGGTTAAGCGACTGACTCTTGATTTCAGCTCAGGGTGTGATCTCAGGGTGCCCCGCACTGGCCCCCTGCTCAGCACAGAGGCTACTGAAGACTCTCTCTCTCCCTCTCCCACTGCCCATGCATGCTCTCTCTTTCTCAAATAAATACAATCTAAAAAAAAAAAAAAAAAAGACGACCGTAAAGCAAAGTAAAAAAAAGATACAAAGCCTATATATGTGTGTTTTTACACTGCTGTATAGTCTTTGGGCTCATTATTAAAAGAGCTATATCACTAATGAGATGATCTCTAAAATACCCTATACGGAATTAGAAAGCAAGGTAGAAGCTTCAGGTACTGTCCTGTCAGCCTGTTTTGCTGGGTCCTTAAATATAATAACATTTCACTTCATCGTCTCCCCTCGTCCACTGATTTCCATAAAAAGCTCTCAAATTATTAAGTAATGAAGCTCCAAATGATCTAGATGGTGGAAAAAAAGGCGTGCCTGAAGGTGCTCAGAACGTTGGCATCAAATAGGATTCCAGAAAGGCTGCTTTCTGCAATAGTCCTATTTAAATGCAAAGGACACTTGCAATGAGCTGTAAAAGCTTAACCCTTCTCATTCCTGAGACCCTCTACCCTCCATGTCCTCACAGAGGTTCGGGGACAGATTGGGGAGGTAACAGGAGACCTTGTGCCTTGCCGCTGACACTGCAGGGGTGTCCCTCCCGGGAATGTGAGAGGCTGGCCTCTGCCTGCCTTCCCTGGCTAACATGCTTCCCTGGCCGTGAAAACCAGCTTCTAGTTATAACTGTGGCATCGGGGACCAGGAATTAAAGAGCAGAGTGGTGGGATAAGTCAGACCAACATTCAAATCCTGGCTCAGCCACTTACATGCTGTGTAAGTTTGGAGAAGTCACTCATCTTCTCTGAGCGGATTCCTTGTGTGTAAAACACGGATTTATTGAGCTCTTTTTACAGGTCAGAGACTCTGCTGGGCACGGGGCATAGGGCAGTGGACAAGATGACAAAGTCCCCGCTCTTGTGGGCATGTCCTCTGGTAGAGTAATCATAGTATGTGAGGATTGAGGGAGATGGCGTAAGTGAAGGGCCAGGCGAATGGCGATGAAAGGGTCACCATGGTTACTTAGTTACCCGCGCATGTCTCCATGCCCCTTCCTTCCGTGTAGTTGTCCACTTGTGGCCACTTATCCCTGTCCCTTCAAGCAACTCCTCCTTTGAAAGGCCTAATATATTTTTTTTGAGTAGAAATGTGTATATTGAAGGTGTACAACACCATGTTTTGATATACGTACATAGGCCTACCTTGGGAGTACCGTGGGTTCGGTTCCACACCACCGCAATAAAGCCAGTATCACAATAAGGGGAGTCAAATGAAGTTTTTGCTTTCCTGTGCATATAAAAGTTATGTTCACACCACCCTGAATTCTGGTAAGGGTGCAATAGAATTATGTGTAAAAAACCAATGTGCATAATCAAAAAAATACATTCTTGACAAAAAAGGCTAACCCATCATCTGAGCTTTCAGAGAGTCACAATCACTGATCACCATAACAAACATAATTGTAGTGAAAGAGTCTGAAGAGAATTACCAAAAAGTTACCAAAAAGAGAATGTCCGAAAAGTTGGCAAAAATGCCCAAGATGCGACACAGAGACATGAAGTGAGCAAATGCCATTGGAAAAGTGACGCCGAAAGATTTGCTCAATGCAGCGTTGCCGCGAACCTATTTGTGAAAAAAAAAAAAAAAGGCAGCATCTGGGAAGCACAGTAAAGTTAAGTGCAGTAAGATGAGGTGCGCCTGCTCCTAGTAACATGGGTACGGCGCTCAAGCCCATTATCACAGTCATCTCTTCACATAGTTGCCTTTTTGTTTTTTGGGGGGAGAGCGCTCAAAATCTACCCTCTCAGCCAATTTCCAGTATACAATACAGTATTTTATTTATTTTTTTAAAGATTTATTTATTTATTTGAGAGAGAGAGAGAAAGAGGGAGCACCAGTGTGGGGAGGAGCAGAGGGAGAGGGAGACAGGAATCTCAAGCAGACTCCCTGCTGAGCTTGCTGCCTAATGTGGGGCTCGATCCCACGACCCTGAGATCATGACCTGATCCGAAATCAAGAATCAGATGCTTAACCCACTGAGCCACCCAGGCGCCCCCAATACAGTATTTTAAACTATAGTCACGGTGCTGTACATTAGGTCTCTAGACTTACTCATCCTACGTAACTATCACTTTGTACCCTTTGCCCAACATCTTCCATTCCCCCACTTCCCTGCCCTGGCGATGCCTTCTTGTTACCCCTGGATCCTCTTTTTCCATCACCTCAACCACGTTGCATTATTAATATTTGCATGAGTATTTGTTCACTTATGTGTCTTTCCCACCAGAAGGTATCAAGCAAAGCACCCATCTTTCAGTGGGTGTTTAATCAAATATACCGAATGTCCAGTAAATGAAAGTTTTATTCTCCCCATTCTCTTTCTTTGAGGGTTATATGATCTAGCAGTGCAGGCAACTCCAGCAGCCGGGATGCGTGTGTGTTTATGTCCCACTGCTGCTCTGTACGACTTTACCGAGGAACGTGATGCTCTCCCCAGATCCCTCCTCAGCGGCTGGCAAAGCTGCGAAAATGCTGCCCTTAGTTGTCAGTTCTTTCTGGGGATTGCATTGGCTGGCTAAAACCGCCTCACGTGAGTTGGCAGAGGCCTTCCTTGGGCTTGCAATGCAGCTCAGCCTCTCCTTCTGCCCATTTCTGACTGCCACCTCTCCCCCGCCCCCTCGCCACCCCCGGTGTGGTTCCCAGGAGCGGTCCCTAACTTCACGCATGCCAATCTGGACTCCGCCTGCTGCTCAGAGAGCCCAGCTGCTTCAGTTAGTGGATAAAGAGAGGCAGAGTTAGCATATCAATGACATTCTCGCTGGGTAAAGCCCAAATGATATGTGCGCCCTCAGTGGGTCCGTGGTCGGAAAGGTGAGTTCGGCCAAGGGACCCTGGTGTACAGGCACAGCCTGAAGGACCCAGTCAGGGCAGCCAGCCTCAAATCTGGATTGTGAGCAGTCGATTTCAACAAAACAGCATCACCCACCATGTTCAAGCAATGTTCCTAAATAGCATTTTAAAAGGTTTGTGGTTTGTGTTAGTATTATTATCCTTATTTTGCTTTTATGGTCATATGAGAGCTATAAGTGTAAAGAGTTAATATCCAGTTATCTTTGCACACATTTAAATAATATGATAATGAAAATAATTACAACTCAACCCTAGGGGTTTGTGAGCTTACATAGGCCCTTTAAAAAAGGTCCATACATTACTCGGGTTTGGGAATGTTCTAATTTTGCAAGAGCACGGTATGAAGCAGCTTGGGTTTTAGAGGCTCTGTGGTTTAAGTGTGCAACCTTGGACATGTTACTTAATTCTCTGAGCCTTGATTTTCTCATTCTGTAGAGTGGTCTAATGAGAACGACCTTACAGGGTTGTTGCAAGATATACATGAGCTATAAAAGAATGCAGAATGCTTGCACAGGTCCTGACACATAGTAAGTGCTCAGTAAATGGCAGCAGGCAGGAGAGGCCTACCAGGAGAGAATGTACATTTCTCCAGGCCCTTTCTAAACCCGGCTTAGCAAAGCCCTGCTGTCTGCAACCATCCTAGAAAGATAGCAGGAGGATGAAATTTTAGGTAAGTTACTTCCGACGTGGAGTCAGAGTTAAATTTGCTTCAAAGTACAAGCAAGCAAACAAACACGAAAGCCCCAAGGTACTCAAAAGTGAAAGGTTAAAAATGGAAAACTAAAAAGAGCGTTGACCTAAATTTAAATTCAGAGAATTTTACACTGAAGGACCATTCAGTAAATATTCCCAAGGGAGGCTGAACAACGGCCCCCTGCAAAATATCCATGTTCTAATCCCTGGAACCTGCGAATGTTACCTTATGACCAGAAGGACTTTGAAGATGTGATTAAATTAAGGACCTTGAGATAGGGGAGACTATCCTGGATTATTCAGGGGGCCGGCAATGTAAGTGTCCTTGTAAGAAGGAGGCACGAGTTTGACTATAGAAGACAAGAAGGCAATGTGAGGTTGGAAGCAGACATTGGAGTGATGTGGCCACAAGCCTCCGAATGCCAGCAGCCACTGGCATTCGGGAAGAGGCAAAAAGCCTTCTGGAACCTCCTGAAGGAACCAGCCTGGCTCCCACCTTGATGTCAGCCCTGTAAGACTCATTTTGGAGTTCTGACCTCCGCAAGAATAAGAGAATAAATTTACCTCGTCTTAAAATACTTAATCTGTGGTGATTTGTTGTAACAGCAATAGGAACTAATACTATCCCTATGGACCCTAGTTTCCCTTTGAATGAGTGGGTCTAGTGAAAATGAGGTAACTAAGACCAGTCGTTAGAAGGGAGGAGAGGAGAGAACAGCACTGAGTCTGAAGAGCCGATCCGAGTCCTATCTCTCGGCTTTCTAGCTGTGTGGCCTCAGGCCAATTGGTCAGCTTCTTGGAGCCTCCATGTCTCCAGCTCTACAGTGAGACTCAAATTAAGTCATAGGCTTCTTGTGAGGACTAATACACTTCATGTACCACAAAACTGTGTGACCTCTTTCCCTTATTATTATAATTACCTTTTTAAAAAAACTCAAGTTGAAATTTGTAATTAAGATGCTACCTCTTAGAAGACAGCCTAATGGTGCATAAAATGTCTTATCTGAGGCAACTCCATGAACATGGGACCTAGGCATGACCATTCAATGTTCTGGAGCAAGGAGCTGAAAGATTTCAGTTCTTGGACCTCTGTAGTTCCCACTGAATTTCACTAAACTTCACCCAGGCCCACCTGTAATTCCTTATTTTTACAACCCAGGTTGAGATGCCATAGTCACTTGGACTTCTCTTTGAGGAGATGCTTGTTTCCTTTAAAAAAAGAATATCAATAAGCCAATCACCTCTAACTATTGGGCGTTTTTCCTGTACCTGAAGCTTCCGGAAGTAAAAATCATGGAAAGAATCCATGCTTGAAGCCATCACAATAAAAACAACTTATTTTTCAGACTCAAGACTCTTCCTATGTCTCTGGTCTGTCTTCATTGGCACAATCTTTTAAAGCAAAAGGAAGAAAATAAACACCTTAAAAGTTTGAAGTTGGATCCTCTCAACAATTTTTCCCCCCATTTGTAATTTAATTGAGCATTTCTCTACTCAGGTAGTAAGGAAAGAATTGCTGTTTTGATTGAAACTACATGTAGTTATGTTTTTTTAGAAAACATTTTTATAATGGATTTTTTTCTTATTACAAAAATATGTTCATTGTAGAACATTCAGAAAATTGAGATAGGCAAAAAGAATAGTAGAGACAACCTGTAATCCCACCACCCGCTGCTCACCACTGTTACTATTCCCATTTTAAATGGAAAAGCATACTTCAGTGGAATCACCAAAGCCGCTAATTCCAACAAGAACAGGAGCCTGGATTCTCTATTCTTCCACGCGGTCAGGCCCCGCTGTGGGGTAGCGGAGCTTCCCCGGAAGTCCAAGAAATCACAGACAACACCTTCCATCCGGGGCTCTCTGAGAGGCCGCCCCACCGCTCTGCCCTCATCCCACCATTATATGAAGCCTGGGCCTCCTAAATCCTTCCTGCCTCCAAGGTTCCTCTCGTGCTCCCACTCCAGTCCCTCATGGGGACCTTTCTAGAGCATACATTGGACCAGCTCACCCTGTGTCTTAACATACTTCCTTTGGCTTAATGAATAATGTCCACAGTTTTTAGCATGGAACACAAAGCCCACGCTCTGGCTCTGCTTCCTCAATCCCTGTCACTGCCACCTTCTTCTTCAGCACCAAACTGGCCACCAAGCACTCGCTGTGATCTAGGTGTTCGGTACTACCTTAGCTCCTCTCCACACCAACCGTCCTATAAGGTGGGGGTTTCTGGATGAGGCTCAAAGGAACCCAACGATTCACTCCCCTGCATGTGGCTAATGAGCAAGAGAGCCAGAACCTGAGCTCGGTGTCCTCTCATGTCAAAGCATCAGCATTAGGATACTTATACCTGCTTCCCTACTGAACTACTTGAAGTTTCTTGAGCCAGACATGCTTTTTTTGAGCTACTAGACCTTTGCATAAACCACCATCTCCCCAAGGTGACTCTTAGCCCTTTCTCACCCAGCTAATGCCTCCTGGTCCTTTAGAATGCTGCTCAAGCCTTTGGCTTAGTGTAGCTGCCCCTCCTGTGTGCATCCAGGGTAGCTGATGTTGACCTCGGTCACGGGATCCACCTCACTGAACTGCAGTTACCCTTTTACAGGCATGTATCCGCACCCCCCACCCCTGCCCAGCTGTGAGTGCCTCAAGGGGGGAAACTGTATCTCATTCACCTCTATCTCCCTCTTTCCCACTGTCTAGCACAGGATTTGGGAGATAATAAATACATGTTTGTTTAATAAATGAATGAATGGGCAGCAGTTCCTAGAGACTTCAAATAGGCTTCGACTGATCAAAACTTGATTTGCTTATAATGTTCCTGCCAGAAGTAGCTCAGAGAAATAAGGAAAATGAAACCCAGAATTCTTCACCACCAGATCCCTTGCCAGGCTGGAGCCAGATGAAAGAGCCCATCATTTGTAACTAGCTGCTGATCCACAGCAGTGCACAGGGAGCTGGACTCCTTGACCTTTCCTTGTTATGTTTACCTCTTGTCACTTGGTCATTTTGTCATCAGGCTAAGGTCCAGTGGCAGGTGAAGGGTAAGAGACTATGCCACCCCAAAATATGCCTCTTTGGCACAAAGATTATTTTGAGAAACTGCAGACACAGGAGAAGCACTGAAAGTAGAATAAAAGTTACCCTTTTGCAAGGGAAAATTACATTTAGAGAGGGGCCCTGTACTGGCAAGAGAGCTATTACTAGAGATCGCATTTTCATCTGAGAGACTTATCTGCATCGCAGGGCAAATTTTGCTTATCATGTATTTCCTCTTCTCACCTTCCTGTGATTGCCTTCCTCCCCTTTGAAGCCCCAGACTCTCATGCCTTTTCTTAGCTCAGGATGGTATATAAGCCTCAATTACCTGGCTGCCTTTTAAGGTACTCCTGTATGTATAGACAGATAAACATATGTAATTAATTTTTTTTCCTCTTGTTCATCTTTCTTTTATGACAGGGGTGGGTGGGAATGTCTTAGTCAAGAACCTAAATGGGTAGAGGAAAATTATTTTTCCTCCCCTACACAGGGCACCTGGTTTTGGAAATTCTTGAGAAGCAAAGAACAGAGGCAGGAGGGAGAACTGTGTGCAGTGAACTACATTTTGGGGAGTGGGGAGACAGGGGGGTAGGGGATTCGGGATGAGGGTGGGAGGTGCAAGGGTGGACATAGGACTGGGGAGCCTTCTCCCCAGTTTCATGTTCACAAAAGCCACAGATGAGAATCTGGCATGATTCCAGAGGTCACAGAGATACACCAAACAGTACTGAATGAAGAAGCACATCTTACAACTTTGAACATGTCCTGCTCTTGACCAACCAACCCCACCAATGAAGAGGTATAAACAAATATTTTTATAATTCTTGTAAATAATCTTGAGATTAGCACAATTTTATTGCCCTATATTTTTTGGTTACAGCATTACCCCAATTTTGTCAATCCTTTTATAGCATTTCCCCCCACTTTTTAATATGCCGAAAACTTTAAAAAAATGGGGATAACTTGATTTCTGAGAAGCCCTGTTTGTGTTGTAGGATCTGAGACCCCTGCTCCTTGAGCAGAGGCTGGTCTGCTCTGTGGACATAGGTAAGGAGTGGGTGGTACAGCATGTGGTGGCGCTGGCCTGCTCACGGAAGCTGATTATACACACCTTTGCCCAACTCTGTGTTCAGGGACATCATGTTAGTAGCTTGCATTTGGCCATAGTGGGGGTATTTACATGATAGAAATTGGCAAACACTACCTATCAGGGCTTTTCTTTTCTTTTTTCTTTTCCTTTTTTCTGAGAGCTGTTGGTTAAACATTTATTAGCCTATCACTGGTGGTGGGAGAGGGGATGGCAACTTTAAGCTGGAGGCCGATGGTACTTTTCTGGCTTCATGATAGTGAACATGAGGGAGAGGGAGTCACTACGCTCACCTGGTGTCAAGACGTAGGGAGCATCCAGATTCATGGGTAGGGGCTGAATGCCGGTGCTCCCCAAACCAGCTGTGCTTCAGAATCAGCTGAAGGCCTTTTAAGTCTACTTAATGTTCAGGTCCCACCTCGGAGCTCCTGAATTAGAATCTCTGGGTGGGGCACAGGGTCTGTAGTTTTAAAAGTGTTCGGAAAATGGTTCAGGTCAATGGAAACTTTATTATGTGTCTCAAGGTATGTGCCTCAAAAAGAAGATGATGAGGTGCAGCCTATGAGGTCACAGATTGCCCAAACAGGTCCCCTGCCTCTTCACACAAGGCCTCTGTCACCTGTTATGGTTTGAAGGGATCTGGGTTATGATGGAGGCAGTGGTACAAGGCCTAAACGAGAAACAGGCTGTACAATGAGACTTTGGGAAAATGTGTGGCCTGAAAATATTTTTGTACTTACGTAAAACTTTATCAGACATACTTCTCTGATTTGGACTTAGCCTGTTGTATCACCTGCCTCTGAATTCCTGACTGACTTCACAGGGCAATGAAATATCTTCTGGGGCCACAGGACTCCAGCCATCCATAACAGCTGGAAGTGGTCCCAGTCCCAGTAAAAACTGCTGATCTGCTTTGGAAAAGACAGTGACCTCAGGGCCAAAATCTTCAGTGATGGCTGGGAGTGACCAGAAGGCTGGAAGGTGGCAGCGACCAGGAAGACAGAGGCTGGGTGGGCGGGTGTGAGGAGCCTCAAAGGAGCATGGTTCTTTCTATGAGATGAAGTGAGAGGAGGTGATGGAGATGAAGTAAAGCCTCACCCTTCCTCTTGCCTTGAGTTATATGGGATGTGGGAGAACAAATGCCCTTTGTTTGGGAGGACACAGAAACCAGGTTTTTTGAGAAGAGGTGGGAAGAGAGCTGTGTGATGGGTCAGGGAGGTACGGGAGCTTTGCATGACACATTAGGCCACCTAGACATTTCCCAATGCCCAGAAGTGCAATGCATCCACCCAGTGTGGGGATCTGGCTACCACCACCATGGTTGTCCTGTTCCATATTACTCTGTGCCATTTGCATAATTTATCACACTGCATTATAATATTTTTAAAATGTCGGGGCTCCTGGGTGGCTCAGCCATTAAGCATCTGCCTTTGGCTCAGGCCGTGATCCTAGGGTCCTGGGATCAAGCCCCACATCGGGCTCCCTGCTCGGCAGGAAGCCTGTTTCTCCCTCTCACACTCCCCTTGCTTGTGTTCCCTCTCTCACTGTCTCTCTCTGTCAAATAAATAAATAAAATCTTAAAAAAAAAAAGTCTTTATAACCTAAGTCCAAATTCCATGTATGGTGAAAACAACTTAGACCTTAAAATGAATTCAGATTCTTTCCCTTTCTAGCTGTGAGGCCTTGGGCAAGTCATTTTACCAGTCTGACCCTCAGTTTCTTCAGGTATAAAATGGGTATAGTAACTCTACCTACCTCATGGGTTTTAGCGAAGAATAAATTAGATATTTGGAAGCATCCACTATGTTGTCAAAGATATATGTTCTCCATAAGCCTTGACCCTCCCTCCCTGACCAAATCATCTTTGTTTCTTAATGGTCTGACACCACTCATGGTTTTGTGATGGTAAACAAAATATGTTGGTTGAATGAATGAATGAATGAGTTGGCTGAAGGAATGAATGGTAAGTGAATGAATGAATGAATGAATGTTAATTTTCAGAAAGATATGGTTGAGGAAACTCATGGCACTCTGCCATGGCTGAAAGGACTTCTCTTGTAATTCTTTCAAACATTTAGCCCAGGCCATGTCCTCTGTCCTATTTCAAGGTCAGAGCTATTCCTTTGTTCTGACCTTGGCATAATGAGCCATGAAAAGCTTGCAGCTTTTTTTCTATTTTAATCCTTCTGTCCATTTAATGGGCTATATTTTTCTCTGGAAACAGTGGGGTGAACATCACCAAGATAATGGGTAATAGCATTAACATTATCACCACTGGCATGATCCAGATATTATTCAATTAAAGTAATAACTCCTAATGTAGGATGAATTGTTTTTATCTTAAGAATCCAATTCAGCTATCAGCTCACCATCATATTCAAATGACAGAAATTACCCTTAAGTCATAGATCTGTAATGTGATGTTGAAATGATTTCTAGTTATATTTTATGATGCTGTGGTACAGACGTTTTTAAGGTCAGAGTGTATAGAGCTTGTCGTTTTTTCATTTTCTATCACCAGGCAATTTGAAATCCTTTTCAAATGTATAATGAACAAAAATTAGAAATTTGGGGAGCAAAATCACTTCAAAGGAGTGCTTTAAACAACCTAAATTTCACCTTACTGAGAATAAAAAAGAAGATACTCTGGTTGTTATTTAACTTGAACCCTGGCCCTCTGAAGACAGAGATGGGGAAGAAATATCCCCTTCCTGAAGTTGAATTCAAAAGTTTTGTCCCCTGGGATGTTGGCTGATCTGTGTCCAGAGTAAACACATCTCCTTTTTTAACCCAGGACCTTGATTTTGGTGGTGTGTGCCAAGGGGTCCGTCAGAGGGCTGGCTCATGCTACCCAGACTCTCACAATGTAGATGTGATCAACAGTGAGAGATACAAAAATGACACGGCACAGCCTCCATGTGCAGCAAAGCCTTCTTGAGACTCTATCATCTTAACTGAATGTTGCTTGGGAAGCATGAGTTCAAGAAAGGGGGTGGAGCTGAATGGCTTTAGTGGACAGAGTCACAGAGCTATCTTAGTCAAATGCGCTCACCTCCATTATGGGGACAGACCCGCCTTGTAGATCAAAACATTCATGTCTGTGGGTCATGGTGTCCACTCTCCTGGCCTGCACAGGAGACCTTGACCAACTCTTCCTCTTTGACCACCATCTTTCTAGAGGCTATGCAGACCACTCCCTTCTGTCTGTACCTTCCTTCAGTCAGGCTACAATACACTACAAATAGGCGGCAGTTTTATAACAAACATTCGACCTTAGAGGACACACCCTAGTCACGATGGCTGGAATCTGGCCAGCCCCCACTCATCACCAGATCTCAGGACCATTTCTATGTGTGGTTTAACTCCGACCCTTCCGCATCAATTCTTCCTCCTTCAACTCCTAGAGGGTGCCTGCTCTCCTCATTATGGGAGCCCCTCACCATAGCCTAATACCTATGGTCCACACTCTCACTTGGAGAGAGAGAGGCTCATCTGCGATAGCTTGCCCCTCACAGCCTGAGCTTAACCGTCAATGTTTTCTAGCGGAGGATGAATTCCCTGCTGCTTTTCAATAAAGTTGAATGTGACCGCAGCAGGTAGGCGCTTTGCAGTGAGAACGGAATAGGAAGGTCCCATAAATTAACGTGTGGAAGAAGAAATCTATATTTATTCCAGTTTTTCTGAGTGAGCTAGCTGAATGGCTTCCGGCTGAGGTGGCAGTGGATGGGGACAGGCTGAGGAGCAGGGTGGCCTCCTGCACCCATCCGGCATGAAAAGACCCGGAAGGCAGCAACAATCCACGGAAAGCCCCAGGAGAGGGCCAAATCTTCTTCAGCTAAGGCTGTGCTCAGCTCCCATCTGTCCCACTGAGTGCTTTGTTCCTTTCCCACAGCCCAGAGCAGAATTCAGTCCTCCACTGTTCAGGATTCATGAAAACAGTATTCCACCCAAACCATCAACGGACAGAGTTGATTTCAATTTCGCCAGCAACTGGGAAAACAATTATGACAGAACAAAGAAATGGATACTTGCAGTTTACTTTTCTAGGCTGTTCCTAATGCGGTTCTGATCTGCCCTGAGAGACTGTCACACAGCCTTCCTTGTGGCACAGAACTGAGCCGATGGATGGAGGAGGCATGGCTCGGGTAACATTTCACAGGCCCTCGGGTGCTCCCATTGCCCATTTGTCACCAGGGCCAGAGATATATTGGCTGCGAGGACCCACCTACCACCTGAGTGCTCCTGGAACAAATGCCCCTCTGATATTTGGGGCTGACACTTCATTCATTCGCCACCCATTTATTAGGTGTCTACCATGTGTACCAGGCGCTGGGAACACAGAGATGATTAAGACATAGTTCTTGCCCTCAAAGAACTCATATTTCATCAAGGGGACAGACGGAGCCCACAGTGACAAGTAAGGGAGATATGGGTGCTAGGACTGCTCTAAGGAGGAGCTATTCACTCTTTCTGGTAGGGGCTGAGTTCTCTGAACATATTTTACAAACCACCTGACACACACAGGATGCAAACGCCCTTGGGGGGGGGTGGGAAGAGAGGACATGGGAGGGAGAAGGGCAGGAGGTAGGTTTTCCCGAGTCTCCTACCTTCCATCTCCTTGTAAGGAATGGTTCTCAGAGCCACACATGGCACAGACATGACTGAGTCAGTAGGACTCTGGGGCCATCACCAAACAAAACAGAAGAGGGCATGCCTGCATTTGTTCCTGCCCAAATTATTAGCTGTAGTCACGTGGATGTGAACATCATGGTCTCTATTTCTTGAACACCTAGGCTGGTGGTCTGTGAACTTGAATGCGCATCAGAATGACCAGGCGGGCTTGTGAAAGCAGAGTGTTGGGACCCCCCCCCACCCCCATTCTGATTCAGTGGGGCGGGGTGGGGCCTGAGGAGAATCTGCATTTTTAACAAGTTCTCAAGGGACAGCCACTGACCTAGACAGTGCCTACCACATAGTAAGGGTTCAATAAATGATGGTATTAATAGTATTAGGCACGGTGGATTTTTTTAAAAGTTAAATTCAATTAGCCAACATACAGTACATCATTAATTTCAAATGTAGTGTTCAGTAATTTATCAGTTGCAAACAACACCCAGTGCTCATCACATCACGTGCCCTCCTTAATGTCCATCACCCGATTACCCCATTCCCCCCAACCCCTCTCCTCCAGCAACTCTCACTTTGTTTCTTATAGTTAGAGTCTCTCATGGTTTTTCTCCCTCTCTGATGACTTCCCATTCAGTTTTCCCTCCCTTCCCCTATGATCCTCTGCCCTGTTTCTTATATTCCACATATGAGTGAAACCATATGATAATAGTCTTTCTCCAATAGACTTATTTTGCTGAGCATAATACCCTCTAGTTCCATCTACATCGATGTAAATGGTAAGTATTCATCCTTTCTGATGGCTGAGTAATATTCCATTGAATATATATATATTGAATATATATATATATATATATATATATACATACATACACACACACACACACACACACACACACACACACATACACCACATCTTCTTTATCCACTCATCTGTCGATGGACATCTCCGCTCTTTCCACAGTTTGGCTATTGTGGACATTGCTGCTATGAACATTGGGGTGCAAGTGCCCCTTTGGTTCACTACATTTGTATCTTTGGGGTAAATACCCAGTAGTACAATTGCTGGGTCGTAGGGCAGCTCTATTTTTAACTTCTTGAGGAACCTGCATACTGTTTTCCGGAGTTGCTGCACCAGCTTGCAGAAACCAGCTAACTAAACCCTTATAACAGCATGACATGGTGGGGATGGTTACTATTGCCCTTATTTTAGACACAAGCAGATGTAAATAGAGAGATCGCAGTATTTTGCCCAGGGTCACAGAGCTAGTAAGTGGCTGAGATGATATTTCAACCAGGTCTTTTGAGTAGAAAAAAATCCGTGTTTTTTCTGTCACTCTATTCTGCCTCTTCAGGTAAGAAGTATTTGTTTCTTTCTTCTTTTAAATACAGAAGCTAAAGAGATTCAACTATAAATAAGTGAAGTCTAGAATCATAATACTCTCATTCCATTTCATATATGTCCTCAAATATATTATTAAAATTATCCCTCAAGAGCCAGTGGAAAGACCATTTATTTCTTGAAAACAGTTGTGAAAATATATGAGAGCATAAGCTGCCTGTGCCCTGAGCCCAAGGAGACTCTGAAGCCAATAGCCATCAATCCTTTTTTTTCCCCCAAGTAATGGAACACATTTTGTTAAGCAAAAGCATACTCAGAACCCCAATATATAAAGCAGACAGGAACAGGGCTGTTTTAGACTTATAAAACAATGTTGGTGCTGAAAGGACTGGACTGTGAGTGCTTCTGAGCAGAGATGGAGAGCTGTCCCCATAGAAGCACCAGCTCTGAGCCAAGTGAGACCCAGCCCACCCGCTTTGGTGTGGGATGCAAAAAGGGCACGGTGAGGTTCTCAGGACCAGGAAGAAGGCTGAAGTAATCCCAGAGAACACCCGTGACACATGCCACCTTCTCCTAAGAAGGGCTTCACCAATGCCCCAGTGAGGTGAGGCTGCTTGCTTGTTAGGCCTTCCTTATGGACTGGTTTTAACACTAGTTAGATCTGCTGTATACTGTATAACCATTCAGCGAACTATTGAGCGCTCGCACATTCCTTTTCAACTAATTCTTTTGTGGTCTTTGTGAAGTTTGGAGTAAGATGTTGCATCGGATATTTCTAAGGAGAAGGACCCCACCAAGTGAACCCAACTGATAATTATCCTTAGTATTCAGTGAGAGGTTCAAGCAAGGTACCACTCCTAATAGGGGGTTACCTGCACATTGCTTCTGTGTGGGTGAGTGGCCCCATCCTTAGAGGTGTATTTAGAGTACCTGTGATTCACTAGCCAGCCCTGGATGTGAAGATTCTCTGCATTCACAGGGCTGATTCATAAACCACCCCCAGATACCAACTTCACTATTTAGAGCTGAAATTCATCCACCGTTGTCTATTTATTTCTCAGCTGTCAAGAGAGACTAAGAATTGTCTCTCAATCCCATTCTCCCCATCTTCCATTTGGTAATAACTTGCAGTCAGGTGTGACCATGGGACCAATATTTAGCCAATGTGATGCAAACAGAAGGGATGTGTATAACTCTTGGATCACCTTATTTAAGAAAGCTGTCTGCCGTCTGTTTTCATTACCCCTTCCTGCTGCTTGGAAAGGAGTAGGAACCACAGCAGCTGACTTGGACCCAAATCTGGGAGCCATGTGCGGAGCCTGGCAGAAACAGACCACCAGCCTTGTGTTGCTCCTCTCCGCACTGTTATGTGTGAGGGAAATAAACTTCAGTCTGATTTAAAAACCGTATTTTTGGTTTCATTATCATAACAGCTTAGTTTACAACCTATGTATGGGTCAAAGATGACCATAAATTCTGTCACTACTCCCATGAAGAGGTGGGGGTCTATGTCCCCTCCCCTTGAATGTGGGAAGCTTTGTAACTGCTTTGGCCAATTTCTGGGCCCAGGCTTTGAGACACTGGCAGCTTCCTCTTTCTATCTCTTGGAACACTCTCTTTGGGAACCCTGAGCCATCATGTAAGAAGTCTAACTCCCTGAGACCACCATGCTGATGAAGCCATGTGTGGGCATTCCATGAGACAGTCCCAGCCTTCTAGACACCCCTCCAAGGTTCCAGGCATATGAATGATGCCATCTCAGATCCCTTAGACCAGTCTGTTTGTCGGCTGAATACCGTGAGTAACCCAGTCAACAGCACCCTGAACAGAAGAAATCACCCAGGTTGTGACATGAGGAGGCCACATGTGGAACTGCTGCAGTGATCTTGTGGCCACAAAGGGAGCCATGGCTGATCCTTTAAACATCGCAGAGTGGAAGGATGGAAGTGGCTTAGTCCCTGATGACATCTGCGAGCCACTGTCCTAACCTTGGAACCAGCTATCTCCAAATTGCTCATTCAGTGAGATAGTAAACATCTGTGTTGTTTCAGCCACTCTTAAGTTTTCTGTTACTTGTGGCTGACAGCATTCTAGGAATACACCCCCCCCCCCCCCGACCATCTTGCCTCTCAGGAGGAGTTTGTTACAGGAGCAAGAGCGTGTAGCTGGGCATCCAACCAGACTCCTACTTCTTCAATAAATTTACTGGTTGGGAATGGTTGATTTCTTTGAGGTTCTCCTGGAACTTGACACACAACCTCCAGTTATTCTAGTCTGCTGGCTAATGTTGCAGGTGGAATTCCACTGCACATCATCTCACCTGCCTTCCCTTTATCTCCCTTCCCCTTCCCTAGGGTGAGGGAGTGGAGGAGAGCCTGGAAAACCCCCATGAACCCAGAAGGATAATGAAGGGAATTCTTCCACAGTTACCTTGATACAAGGTTTTTCTGGCTAGGGCCGGGGGCTTTACAGGCAGAGGACTGAACTGGAGAGTTTCTTTCCCAAGACGACACAGAGAAAGGGGCTAAAACTCAAGGAAAGAAGCAGAACCAAAAACCATATGGAAAAAACTAAATCTAAGAAGCCAAACTTTGGAGGTCTTCAAGCTGAGGCCATCTGGGAATGAGGATTTGGGGTTGGACAAATGCAGTGAGGGAGAGGAAAGCAAACACATGTGAATTGGGAATGTGTTTGTGTGCACACATGGATCTGGTGGAATAGCCCAGAATAGCTGCTTGTGTTTGCTGACATCTGGGGCATAGTGCATGGGTGTACTGGTCAGCTCATCCAAAAGAATCAGAGGGAACACATGCCTATAGGAAGCCTATTTATGTTCCAAGATGCAACATAATTGCAACTTGCTCGTGAAAGTCCTTTTGATCCATTCCATTGATCTGTGCTCCCACATGTGTGCCTTACAACCTGATTAGAGCATTTATTTCAACTTCTCTTGTATTACAGCCAGTCTTTTACTTAGCCATTTCCCCAACTGGATTGAAGGACTTTTGAGGGTAGGGACTCTTTCTTAATTCTTCCCTCATAGCATATACTACAGTGGTTTATACATAGAAAGTGCTCAATGAATAGCTTTTGATTAATTACCATTGTCAACCTTTTGGCTTATTTTTCTGTTGACATTTACAACATTTACAAACAGATCAAGAATGTTTCTAACAGTGCATTTATTCTAAATGACAGAATAAACACAGAAATCCATCACCAAGGAGGCAAAATAAATCTTAAGCGGAAGAGTTAAAGATATTTCAGAAAAAAAGGGGGATAGAGAAACAAGAGAAGGATTTGGAGGCTGAAAATTTCTGTCTTAAACCAGCTCCAGGCAAATGAATGCCCTCTGAAAACTTCATCAGCCTTTTTCTACGCAAAGTGCTTTCTGACCATTTCTCTACAGTGTCTCTCCTATTTGGACACAGAGTTTCATTTATTAATCAAACATAATTGGGCTCCATTTCAAAAGGATGAACAAAGCCTGTTTTGTTGTCCCATTCAAAAGCTGGGTTTAGTCTGGGTCACGGTGTTTGTCAGCGTCTGTTTCTAGGCCCCAAAGGGTTGGATGCTGGAGCAGTACAATTGGGGGCCAGTTGGTCAATTTCCCACTCCCTGGAGCCCTTGAAAGGGCCTCTGCCGAGCTCTGGAGCCTGTGTTCACTGACTATGAATGTAAAGCCTACACCTCCACATCCCACTTGGCAAGAGAGGTCTAGCTGGCCCCTTGTCAACTGTGTCATTTCTCACAGCATAGGCCCATCTCTGATGATCTGTCCACAAACCCAGCTCAGACACTCAATTACCAGAGCTGGTGTTCTTTCTTCAACATCTTCCAGTGGCTCCCCCATTGCTTATATGTTGCTTCTGAAAATTTTGAAAAGACTATGAAAAATAGAAAGTCCATGCAAATATAATTCAGAACAGAAGAGAAAGGAGACCCACAGCATTCAAAAAGAGAACGCTGTGATATTTTCTATTCATTGAGGACAGACAGAGTGCTAAGAACTTTACATACATTATCTGTAATACAGCAACCCTGGGATGTAAGTAACATGACTTCTATTTATAGGGAAAATGATGTCAGAAGTCAAATTACTTGGTCAAAATTGCATTGATAAATTAGTGGTAGAAGCTGGATGACAATTCAGGTTTCATTCCATATATGAAATGTAAAAAGGGAATAAACTTATATGTGAAAACGATACCTACTTACCTGCTACTTGACTAAAAGCCTCAACACATGGATAATATTTTATAATAAAAATATAAAATACCCCAAATGAAACAATGAGGTAGGAAACCTTACTAAACCAGTAACAGAGAAAGAAATTTTTAAAATTTTCAGAAAACTAAAAAAAAGCAAGGCACACAGACTTAATGGATTTCTTCAAACTCCCAAGGAACAGATAATTTCCAAGCTAGGTTGACTGTATCAAAACACAGGCCAGGATGGATTCCATCTGATGTATTCTATGTGACAAGTTTGATCTTAATGAAGGCTACTCTGGGAATGTGGAAAACAAATCAATAAAAGAAATGTATTAACATTAGATGATGGAAACTATTTCAACATATTTCAAAAGAGGAATTGATAAAACCTTTTCTTTTGAGTAAAATAATTAGGACCTTAAGTTGATAAACATACTATTTAAAATCATGAAGCAATAATGGAATAACGCTAAAAGCTTTTCTTTCAAATATAGGCCCAAAAAAGGAATGTCACTATCATTATAATTTAATATTGCTTTAGGCATATTGCAAAAGACACAAAGAACAACTGTTGGAAAAAAAGTGAAAAATATTTACAAAGACTTTGCTAACCATTTGGAACTAAATCATCAAGCTTAGAAAGAAGGCAGATTTGGTATTCAAGGCAAAAAATTAGTAGCTTTACCATACACAATATATTACTGTATACTATATATAATACCACACACAAGAAGAGCTAGAATCATATAAATATAAGAATATAAGACACCTAGAATACATGCAGTGATTTAAGAAGTTAAGTATAATGACTTGATGCATTCTAAATCAAAATCACCACTTTTTCTTAGAATTTGACAAAATGCTTTTAACATTTATTAAGCAAACAGTGTCAAGAACATGAAAGGATATTTTGAAAAAGAAGTCTTCTGATTGGGTAAGACTAAACCATAAATTCTATACATATTGCAAAGCAAGGATAATTAAAACAGTGCAGTACTGGTACGAAACCAGACATAAAGAACAGTAAAGGAGAATCAGAAATGCCGAAATGAACCCATTTATATATGATAACTTGATATGTGATGAAGTATGTTTAAACAATGAGTCAAGGAGAAGTTATTTAATAGGTGATATCAATTTTTTAAAAAAATTTATTTATTTATTTCAGAGAGAGAGAAAGTGCTTGTGCATAGGGGAAGGGCAGAGGGAGAGGGAGAGAGAATCTGAAGGAGATTCTGCCCTGAGCCTTAGCTTGACGTGGGGCTCAATCCCACCACCCTGAGATCACGACCTGAGTCAAAACCAAGAATGGTCGCTTAACTGACTGCACCACCCAGGCGCCTCTGATACTATTTAAATATCAGTTATATCTAGGGGCTCCTGGGTAGCGCGGTCGTTAAGCGTCTGCCTTCATCTCAGGGCGTGATCCCAGCATTCTGGGATCGAGCCCCGCATCAGGCTCCTCCGCTATGAGCCTGCTTCTTCCTCTCCCACTCCCCCTGCTTGTGTTCCCTCTCTCGCTGGCTGTCTCTCTGTCAAATAAATAAATAATATCTTTAAAAAAAATATCACTTATATCTAAACATGTACCAAATACACTCAAGTGTTAAATATATTTTTTAAATCCATGGAACAACCAGAAGAATAGAGAACCAAGATTGCATCAGAGCTTGGGAACTATGAGTAATGAATCAGGAAGAACTTTCCAAGGCTTGAAGCAATAGAAGAAATAACAATGGAAGAGATCCAAAGATTCCACTGGATAATACTTCACATATTTTAATCATAAAAAATATAAGAAATGGAAAGAAAAAGAACATTCTGAGAAAATACTTGTATCAAAAGAGTAAAATCCATAACATATAGGGAACCTGTTAAAATCAATAAGAACACATTTATTTCTAGAAAAATTGTCATAGGTATGAGGATATTCAACATAGCATTATTTCTAGGAGCATAAAATAAAAAGCTGTTTTAACTGTGATGGGAGACCTGAATAAATTAGAGCCAGCCAACCTAAACATTTGTCATTTAAAAAGGTAACCACAAAAGATGTGTCTCACATAATGGAACAATATTTACGGTATGGTGCTAAATGAAGAAAGAAAATACAAAATGATGTGTGCAACATGACAGCAATCCTATAGAACAAGGATGTGCGTGCTCTGGGCCTGGAAAGGAGGTCAGAGAAATGACAAGCGCTCTTTGAGGGCTGGGCTTGTTGCAAACTCAAATGATAGCTAGGATCAGGCAGGTGAGGATGGGTAGGAAAAAAATAGCAAGTGGGGGGGGGGGAGGACTATGGTGGACCGCAGAATCAGGCTCCACCAAAGGCAATAAAAAACAAAAGTGAAAACACAAAACATTTAAACACTTGGATTTTGTGGAACCTCTTTTTTTTTTCCTTTTGGAAGATTTATTTATTTATTTGATGGGGTGAGAGAGAGAGAGAGAGAGAGCACATGCATGCGCACGAGTGGGGGGAGGGGACAGAGGGAGAGAGAATCCTCAGGCAGACTCCCTGCTGAGCATGGAGCCCAACCCGGGGCTCGATCCCAGGATCCTGAGGTCATGACCTGAGCTGAAATCAAGAGTCCGTGGCTTAACCGGCTGTGCCACCCAGGTGCCCGGGAACCTCTTTCACGGTAGCAAAGGGTGTGTGTCCCAGAGCCACATCCCTCTCAGTCAGATCTCCATGGAGACCTTACCCATAGAGGTCCCCAAGGAACCCCTGAAGCCTCAGAGAAGAATGCAAAAGCCATAGGCCACAGGGAGCTGCATAGATTTTAAGTGAAGTGACTTCGGATCAGCAGGGTCGAACCGTGCCAATTTAAGGGACTGTTATTTATTGTCCATGGGTTTTCAACGTGTGACCTCTGTACAGTATTTGTTTTAATGTTTTAATAGCTATTTTTACAAAAATGAAATTCAGATCTAAACAGAAGTAGTTAAAAGAAGTTAGGTTCTTTGTTAACACAGAGCTGCTTGAGTTGGTTAGGAGAGTGGCTCTGTGTCTTTGAATTCCTTCTGAATAAAGCTGTTTGGGAAAATGCCAGCTTACTATCTAGTGGTGAATTAAACAGCTCCACATCCATCCATCAAATATTTATGGAGCGCCCACCGCATGCCAAGCCCTGGAGGAAGATGGAGGAGGAAAGAAATAAGACATGGGCTCTATCATCTGTGAGTGTGCAGATGGGTCCAAGATTCAGACACATGTAATAATTCCACGTGCATCAACACATACCCAGATGCTAGGGGAGAATGGCTAATTACTGTGAATGAGGGAAGAGTAGCACTCAAAAGGCAAAATCTGAACCCAATCTTCAAGCAAGAATACTGATCCACCTGGCAGAGAAGAAGGAGCACTTTCCAGGCAGAGGGAACAGAAGGGAGACATGGCACAGTAGGAGACAGGAAGGTCGTTAGGGATGCTGGGATGGTGCGGGTGGGCAGGGGGCTGAGAAACACCCACGATGAAGAACAGGCAGGACTCGTCCAGATTTTACCCTGTAGGCCGGTCTTTTTGGAACTTTGTTTCTAAGTCACAAAACTCTTTGTTGAAAATCCTACTTGGAAGCCCGACTTGTAGAAGAGATAAAAGGAGAACTCGACCGAGCAGAGGAAGACAAAACTGGCCCCCTCACACCCTGGAAGCCAGACCCTGAGGGCCTGAGGAGCACTTAGAAAGCCACAGCTGTAGGCAAGAGGAGCCACACAAGGATTTTAGACAGCGAATGTCTCTGTCAGATTCGCTGGGGTCGAACTATGTGAAATTTTAAAAATTGCTCTTATATTGAAGGTAGGCCCTTGGCAGTAATAGCAAAACACCCTGGATTTCTGATTTCATTTTCTTCGTACCTGAGCTGCTAAGCCTTATGGATTTTGGACTTCCCTGCTCCCACTGCTGGAATCATTTTTCCAGTTTTTGAAAAGTAGAGAGGAAAAGTCTTTTATGGTCATGTCTCCCCTGATGCTGGGGGACTGACACTAATGTGGGGATCGACACTGTGCTCAGTCCTTTCTTTCAATCAATGCACAAAAACCTCTGGGGGGAGGTAGTGTATCCCTTGTGTACTCATTTGTGGACTTGGGGCAACAGGGACCGGAAGGTTGCCTTCTTCCCCAGCCCTCTCTGAGGTGCAAAGATCCTTTCTAAGATAGCGGGTGCCACTCAGATAACTAGCTATGTGTTGGCCAGAAGTAGGCAGGCACTTAGAGTTTACAAATTTATTTTCTCTAAAAGCTCAAATTCTCCATCTGTCACCTCCATTCTTGGTGACTGTATGTGATCGGGCGTCCGGTATAATGCTTCTTGGAACGGACATCTTGATGTCTGACAATCATCTCTTAAGGACATTTACATGGCACACTTCTCTTTCAGAAGGTAACATATGAAGATGTCTTTCAATAAAGCAGGTGCTGTGGCTTCTTGCCAAATCCTGCCTTGCGGATTAAAAGCAGCCCACCCAACAACAAGACCTGGTAAGTGCCAACAGCAATGTCTGTGTGTGGGGCTGAGGGAGCCAAAGATAATATCTTGCTGGAGAGGTGATTGGGTGATATTAAATGTCAGGGTCCCAATGAATTACTCTCAGAGGTTCCATTAAAGAGAAACATGGTCTAGTTTCCATTGTTGCTGTGTCAAACAAAAACATTTTTTGTCTGCTCCTTCGCAGAGAAATGTTAACTATTGGCTTTTGATTTGGGAATACATCCTGAGGAGGAATCAGAGGAGAGATCGACCTCCTAAATCAAGAGTTCTTGGGCCCTGGCAGGGCGGGTGAGGGATTTTCTGGGCCTCAAGGGCTGCCTTCTGTGTTCCTGCAGTCTGGCATTTACCTTTTGGCGTGATGAAGGGTAGATCGAGGTTGATTATAGACAGACACGATTAGCACGAACACAGCAGAGATTAACAGCACCACAGCTTCCAGTTGAATCTGTAAAGAGCAGTGCCAACACCCCTGCTTGACTCTGCTCTGTGTAATCAGTGATATACAGGAGCGCACAGTGAGATGGCCTTGAAACTTGAATTAAATAGGAGATTACCCTCTGAGAGTTGAAGGAGTCAAATAATCGACGATATTAGCCACCTGCAGAAATCATGGTCAAAGACAGGATGTTTCCCTAAGGGTTAAGCAGGAAGAACAGGATTTGGCATGACTGAAAGTGAAAGAAACCGAAGGCTCCTCAGTGAGCTGGACTCAAAAGGAAGAAGAGGTTAACCGAAGTGGGAGAGGGTGGGCATGGGACTGAATAAACTTGGAAAACAGTCCCAGACACAGACTTCAGTGGAGTGGGACCCAATCTGGATGAGCAAGCATTGGGCTCTGGGGGCCGTGAGAATGCCGGCTCTTTCCTTGTTTCCATTCAACACATTCACTGAGCACTGCTCCAGACCACACGCTGTCCTAGGCATGAGGGGCAGGGGCGAGGAACAAGACAGAAGGGTGTGCGTGGAAGATGCGTGGAAAGCTGCATGGCCCCAAACCATAAACAAAGGTACCAGATCTTTTCAGAAAGTGACAGGTACTGTGAAGGAAATATAGGGGATGGCTGGGGGATGGGGAGAAGGGCTTTCTGCAGAAAGGACATGAGGCAACTAGCTTTCCAAGCCTTCCCCTTGTCTGGGTGACTGAGCCTGGAGAGCTCCTCCCTCCCTTTGCTGGGATCTGTGCTGATGACAGGCTGCTGTGCAGGTGTTCAGGGTCTAGGGAAAAGGATGCCCCGGGCAGGCGGACAGACGGGAGTGTTCTGCTCACCAGCCAGCACCTTCCCTCTCTGTAAGTGGAAAGTCAGCCTCTGGCATCGGCAGGAGGCTTCAACGAGGTTGGGTAGCCTGATTTGGGCGGCCTGACACCCAGCAAGCACTCGCTTAATGTCAGTTATGATTATTCTTGTGCTTGATGCCCTGAGATCCCTCGGACGCACTGATGGATGTCCCCTCAGAGACTGATATTTATAAAGGGACCATGTCTTTGACTCATGTTTCGCTCCTACAGTGGTCCATTAGAGTGCTCTATTTAGGATACTAATCCAGGAAATCATATTAAAGGGAAATTCATTCCACTTAAACTAGGATATCTTTTCAAACAAGTTAATACAATGAAGAATTTATCCATTTTGTAGGTGAAAGAATAATCTTGTAGCTTAATTTTAAGAAAATGAGCTAAACATATTAGAATAAAAATGGTTTCTCCATCACCTCATTATCTCTCCATTCCCAGTGAATGTTCTGTTTCTCCTTTATTAGAATCTGCTACTTAATAGTCACCTACTAATGAAGCCATAACTTAAGATTGGATATATTAGGTTTTGTCCATAATCATTTTTTGAGCAGCTATGTGTATTTACTTGGTTGTATTTTCTCATTTAAATTTCAAGCTAATGTTAGGAAGTTGTTTGTTTCATTATTCCCATCTTACAGATGATGAAATTGAGGCTCAGGGAGGACAGGCAACTTGCCAAAGCCACACAGATGGCAACTGGCCAAGAGGGATTCATATGGGGGCTTCACTTCACAGCCCACCTTCTCAGCCACCATCCTATGGAGGACCCTTTTCTGAAATCTGGGAGCATGACGGGTTCCTATGAATCCTTTGTCTAACTTTAAAATAAGTCACCAAAAGTGAGAATAAGGAAATAAGCCAAAAGGTCTTTTACATAAAGACTAAAAATGCATGACGTCAACAATAAAACCTTATAGAAGTTAATTAAATGGGTGTTAAAAATATTTTTCTTTTCTATGGCTTTGATGGAAAGGAACTGATGACAGCTCTGATTTTGCACCTTCTCTTTCTTCTTCCCTTCTGTCCACAAATGTCAAATATTAGCAAATACCTAGGGTACAAAGCACTATGCGAGGCCCTGAGGTCATAAAAATTAGTAATTCAAACTCACTAGTCTCAAGTAGCTTACACTCTAGTGTGTGGGGCAAGCTAGTTATTAGAGATAAGCATGGCGCCTTAAATGAGCTTTGGGGCAGGACATAGGGATGTGGATAGAGCATGGAAGGTTTTCTGGAGGTGGGAGTTCTTCAGCTGTGTCTTGAAGCATTGGAAGTTGCTAACCTGGTGGAGGAGGGGTGGAAGAAAGTGTTCAAGGAGAGAGAACTCAAGGTATTACCCATAAAGTTACATATTCTGTGCTTTATCGGTGATTTCGGAGACTTTAAGGACAGCTGTGATGAGGTGTGGTTCTCACATTATGCACTGATTTTTAGAGCCCAGCCTTCACTCCAGATGGGAGTTCCTGTCATCATTCTAGTTATCTGCACGGTGGCAAACGGAGTTAATTAAGCAATTGCTTCAACTCTATTTTTAAGAAGAACTGGAAGGCTAGCAGGCTAAGAATGGTAAACTGCTTCTAAAAATGGACATTTTAAACACAAAACCAAAATAAAATGCAATTAAAAGGAGCAGGGGTGGGGCACCTGGGTGGCACAGCGGTTAAGCTTCTGCCTTCGGCTCAGGGCGTGATCCCGGCGTTATGGGATCGAGCCCCACATCGGGCTCCTCCGCTATGAGCCTGCTTCTTCCTCTCCCGCTCCCCCTGCTTGTGTTCCCTCTCTCACTGGCTGTCTCTATCTCTGTCAAATAAATAAATAAATTCTTTGGAAAAAAAAAAAGGAGCAGGGAGATGAACATGACCAGAGGCAGACTTACCAGGGGGCTAAGGAAGCTTAACGTTGAGGGTCCTCCTTGTGTAAGCCTCCGAGGTTCTGCATTTAATTTGCATTCATAATTGTGCTTTTTCTTTTTCTTTTTTTTTTTTTTTTCTGAAAAAGGATCCTCTCCCAAACTGAATAAGCTTTAAGCTCTATGGATTCGGGATTGGCCCTGTAGCCAGCAGTCACTACTCCTGAGCCTTATATTGAGCTCTGCGCTTCCAGACACGTGGGGCAAAATGGGACCTGTGACCGCTCACCAGGAGCAGTGAAATGTGAGGAGGGAAGTCAGCATGGCCAAAATGCCAAACTGAGCAACTGCCCACATAATTTATAGAGCCTGAGCTGACAGCTGCAGAAAATTAGGCATCAATGGTAGGAAATAATACTATGTCACTGCCGTATTAGTTAATATTAGATTTACTTACAGTTCACCAGTATTTCAGTACACAGACATTTATCAAGTTCCTACTTTGTGGCCAGCCCTGAGCTAGATTCTCTAGGAAATAGAAAAGCATAAAGATAGTGAGGAGGGCACGTGTTGCATGGTGCACTGGGTGTTATACACAACTAATGAAGCATCGAGCTTTACATTGGAGACCAGGGATGTACTGTGTGGTGACTAACATAATATAATAAAAAACATTAAAAAAAAGAAAAGCATAAAGATAAGTTCTTTTTTTCACTTTTTACTCACACATTCACATGGCAGAGAAGAGGCAGATGGCTGTGTCCTGAAAACAGGGAAACACCTAACAGAGGGAACACAAACCCGTCGCTGAGAGCCATTGCCGCCATGTACACTTCCGTACAAACACAGACAAGTGGAACAGCCACTGGCTGGAAATCAAGGAACAGGGATATTTGATCTCCTTCCTTCCTTTCTTCCTTCTTTTTAATGTTTCCTGAGCACCTATTTAAAATTGATATATATTTTACATACTGTACAACTTACCTATTTCAAGTGTGCAGCTCAAAGGTTTCTAGTATATTCACAGGGTTGTGTGCCCACCACATCAATGTAAAACATTTCGATTGCCTGTCCCCCCAAAGACCCCTATAGATATTAACTGTCACTCCCCAGCTGCTTTCTCCTCCCCAGCCCAAGGCAACTACTAATCTATTTTCTCTTCCTATAGATTTGCCTATCCTGGACATTTCTGAGCGCCTGTCATTCATCAGGCCTAAAGCCAGGAACAGGTGGCTATAGACACCAGTATCTCTTCCTTCCACTCCCAAGCTCTACTCTTAGCTCTGAGGACACATCACGTATGCTTGCTGGGCTTCCCTTTTATTCCTCCTAAAAATGAAAGGGATGGAGTCCCTTGTACTTTAGAACACCCTCCTTTAAAACCCAGTCCTAGAGAAAAAGGCATGGGGAAGTGGTGACTAGGTGGGGAAATGCTCTTTAGGGACAGACTGTACAATCTTCCTAGAGACCATTTGCTAATATGTATCAAAAGCACCAAAAATGCATATATGCTTAGCCCCAGAGATTCCATGTTTAGGATTCTCCTTAGGCGTTCATCATGGATGGTTGCAAAGAGGTATTGACAAGGATGACCATGACAGTGTTGATGGATCCACTAAAGACGGTGAAAAATTGTCTGACCTCTACCTCTAAATCCCACACAGGAAGCCCCAGTTAAGAATCCTTATTCTAGATCCCATTCTCTAATGTCTACGCTCACGCCAACTTTTCCACAGCCCTCTAGATGCCACTGACTCTGGCCTCACCACCCACTAAGACCCACAAGTTCTTTTTCTGCGCAATCCTGTTCTCTGATCTTGTAATTGTGTGGTTGTTTCAGGCCTGAGTGTGGGGCCTGACATTCTACCCTCCACCAGAAAGCAGGATGCTCCCAGGATTTGATTTGATCTGCACGATGAAGAAATCCATGGTATCCTAGGGTTTCTGACTGTGGGATTTTGCTGTATTATCTTTAACGATGCCAGCTTTTGTTCTCTGACTCTGGGCTTTTCCCAGTCATTTTTATCTTCACCGTTAATATCCACACTCTTTCAATTCATAAATAACTTTCATCATGTCAGAGAGTGGAAAGCCGGACACTTTGATCACAAGGTGTCTCCACCTCTCTGTGATCGAATGGAAATGACTTTATTAAGGGCTTTGCAAAACGGATTCATCAGAGGCAGTCACTTTTTGAACTTTGGCATCTGGGGAGGAAGAGGAAGAGGGAAAGAATTCCAAGCAGACTCTGTGCTGAGCACGGATCCCAACCTCACCTCACCCTGAGATCATGACCTGAGCTGAAACCAAGAGTCGGACGCTTAACGGACTGAGCCTCCCGGGTGTCCCTGAGTACACCCTTTTGCAAAAGGTACTACTTCCAGCTCCTTTGTTGACAGCACGTGGTGAGGCGGGTCTATCAAATGATGACACATACAGCAATCGCCACTAATTTCCACCCCTGAAGACATTCTGGTGTCTCAGAGAGCTCAGCAGGCGAGGACTGGCTTATCAACATTCCACATAGACGGCCCCCTCTAGCGTTTTCAAGAATTCAAACACGCTCCCCCCCCCTTTTTTTTTTTGCCATTTATTAAGAAGAGAGTATTTCTTTTAGGTGTACCTTAAATTTAGGATTTCCTCCTGGAATAACAAATACATTCATAAATGAAATCAACAAGATATTTCTCAGTCTAGAATAATCATTCAAGCTAGTGTTTTACCCTAATTTTCAGAAGAGTGCCTTGACTTTCACGTTGATAACAACTAATTTATTCTGTAGCTAATTTAATGACTTTGTAATTAGCTTACCAGAGCAGGAGAGAAGACAAAATAAATATCTTTGTGATTGGTCCTTTGTAATGAGCTGGGTGAGTAAGTAAACACGCAGGTCTACTGTGCCCGTCAAGGCAGGCCCTACGTGCGTGCGGTGGGCTTGGATCCTTTTCTGTTCTGTCCCATTGCTTTTTAGCATTCTCCCTCTTGAGCTTCTGCTGTGGACATTTTCCCATTGAAAACTGTCCTTAAGCTTTAAGCTGACCCTGTAGCTGACATTTGCCATTCAAGTTAGATTCGCTAAGGAAGTTTAATTTGCATTTATTGCCAAAGGAGCTGAAGGGTACTTAGGACTGTCAGGTGACTCCGTGACATGCCTACAGGCATGTGCTTCGCTATGACCCACGTGAAGAGGAATCTAGAGCATACCCCAGAGACTACATCTTATACGTGGATGGGAAGGTTTAGCAAGTATTTTCTTTTTTTTTTTTTTAAAGATTTTATTTATTTGACAGAGAGACAGCCAGCGAGAGAGGGTACACAAGCAGGGGAAGTGGGAGAGGAAGAAGCAGGCTCATAGTGGAGGAGCCTGATGTGGGGCTCGATCCCATAACGCCGGGATCACGCCCTGAGCCGAAGGCAGACACTTAACCGCTGTGCCACCCAGGCGCCCCTAGCAAGTATTTTCTGCCTCACTGGTGGGGGGGGGGTGGGGGCAGGTGAAATTCATCCTTAACCTGAAGGGCTGGAACCCCTGGCCTGAGTTGGCAGCTACCAGTGCAGGCTTGTTTCCCACAGTCGGGCTCAATGAGCTTGAAGAAGTTTCTAGAAAAAGATGTTCCTGGGGCATCTGCACAGCAACGGGGCTCACTAGAGAGAACATCCGTGGGTGGGGGGGGGTGGGGAGAGGGAGAGAATCCCAAGCAGACTCCCCACTGAGCATGGAGCACGGTGCTCAATCCCAGGACCCTGAGATCATGACCTGAGCCAAAGCCGAGTCCACCGCTTAACCGAGTGAGCCACCCAGGTGCCTGGAAACTACCACATTTTAGAAGCACCGCTGGGGTCTTGCAGCTGCTAAAGAGCTATGCAGGCCAGCAGGAAACCCGGAGAGCCACCGATGGCCACTCCTGTGCAAGACTTTGTGTGAGTCTTCTGCAAGCATCCTGTGATGGGCGAGGCCTCATAGTGGGGCCACCCTGCTGCAGGCATTCCTGGCTATCAGAGGGGACAGTACAGACTGACGGTGTGTTTTACTATCTCCTCCCAGGCAAGAGAGAATAACAGCAGGACACAGATGCGCTTGGAGACCCTGGTGGGGCCCAGGGTCAGGACCGATCTTGAATTAGGACCCGGCTTATAGTTTCCCACTGGAAGGCCTTGCTGAGAGGCAGTGAGATTCTGAACGTGCATCCCTCCTACTCACCTCCTGCCCATGGACACCAACCAACCCCCACCTCCTAGTGCTTTCCTTTTCCAAGGTTTGGGGTAACACATGGCTTATCTTAGGAGAAAATTTGTACTCTGAGAGCAGAGTAGTGGGATTAGTCAGTGGGAATCCATAGCCAGCACCCCCTTGGGGCTTTTATGCAACACCTGTAATTTGGAGACAGTGTCCTAGCTCCACTTGTCTGGGGAAGGACAGGTAGAGGAAGGCGGAGAATGAAGACCCTCCTCCCACAGCATCTCGCAGAGCAACCTTCTGAAGGCAAGACACACTGAATGCAAGTTCACTTAAAATAAACTTTAAGGTCACTTAAAGTGAAATGAATTACCACCCCCTTTATCTTTGGGTCAAGCGGGGCCCATCAACCTCAGAAGCCCTGGAGCAGGATGATAGTGGGGTGGCATGGCAACGGAGGTGAGGCCTGTCCTCCCTTCCAAGGAGGCCCTGTCCTTGCAGAGCATCCTGGTCACCCCAAGGCCTTCCTGCCAAACCCTTCCAGGCTCTGATCTTGGAATTCCAGGCTGACCCTGCTCTGACCTTGTTCTTGGGCTCACCTGTTGCGGACCCTGCTTTACCTCTGGGCTCGTGGCATCCGTACCATAAAAATATCTCTCCAGTGGCTGACCTCAACTATATCCAATTTGTGGCTTCATTATTTACTTTTGGAGCTAACACTCTGAAGACTTGCTCTGCTGGGGCACCAGTTTAGACTTTCTTCTTTTCATATTGTCATTTATCCATCTTTTGTACAGTTGCGACATGCATTCTGCCCTGGTTTCTTCGAGTGTGCACAGCAAGCTGGTGGGAAACACCAGTTTGGACACCTTCACTTTACTTTGAGAATTCCTCCAGACTTGTCTCTTTGAATACTCCTCACTCACTAGCATCTCTGGTTTGATTCTTTGTCTTGGGTATGAATTTTCATTTTATTCCTTAGCTTGGATTACTGGCCTTACTGTCTCTCTCTTGTTTTTAAATTGAGGTGTAAGTGACTATAACATTAGTTTCAGGTGTACAACTTAATGACTCGACATTTATATACATTGTGAAATGATCACCACAATAAGTCTAGTTAATAGTCTAGTCTCCATACATAGATACAAAAAGATTTTTTTCTTGCTAAGAACTTTTAAGATCTACTCTGTTAGCAACTTTCAGATATGCAACACAGTATTACTAACTATAGTCACTGTACTGTGCATTATGTCCTCATGACTCATTTATTTAATAACTGTAAGTTGGTACCTTTTTACCCCCTTCATCCATTCCCTCTTGACCCCCCTTTCCCCAACCTCTGGCAATCACCAATCTGTTCTCTGTATCTATGAGTTTGTTTTGTTGTTGTTATTTTGTTTTGTTTTTAGACTTAGATTCCACATATAAGTGAGATTGTATGGTATTATTTGTCTTTCTCTGTCTTATTCCACTTAGCATAATACCCTCATTATGCCCTCATAATGACCTTGATCTTGATGCTGGCTTTCCTTCCGGGCACACCTTCCAGTTCTATCTGCTCTCTAAACACTGCATTCTCTGATGAGAGGATACCCTTTCCTTGGAAGACATGGCCTGGACAGGTCTGTAGTTTGCTTGACCTCAGTCAGGTTTGTGTGTGAGACTTGAAGGAGGGGTGTAGTGTGAAGAGTATTTGCACAACAGTCGGACAAAAGGTCTTCATTGTCACCCTCTCTGCTCAAGTCCACTCTTTGCCCCTGTAAGATGCTGATCGATAACAAGGCATAGTAACAGAGCAGGCTGGAATCCATTCTTTCCTGCTTCCCTTTCTATATTTAGGGATGGGAAATGTACCTCTACTTTTATGCACAACGAAATCCCTAAAACATTGAACCTGACTTATGTTATTCATTTATTCAACAAATATTTCATCCATCTATTATGTGCAAAGCAGGTGCTGGGACATAATAGTGAATAAGAGAAGGGTCTAGCAGGGTCCCAGGTAAGAGAAGTTTCCATTTTCAGCAAACAAAACCCAACAAATCCAACTCCTTAGTGATACCTTCCCTTTTACCTTTAATTTGCTACCAACATTTTCTCCACATGGCTACCTGCCACGGTGCCAAGTAGCAGGTTTCATTTTCAGGAAACTAAAAGAAATGTATAGCTCCCCGATGACACCTTGTCTTTCAACCACAATTTGCTACCAACATTTTTAATATGTGTTGTTGTTTTCCTTCAGAATGGAATGCATGGTTGACTGGCTTAAGTCCAACGACTATCTGAGGCTAATGCTCTTCTGTTTTCAACACATCTCATAATTTCTTTTTACTTTCTCAAGCATATTATGAGCTTACAAGACTTCTGCTCCTCCTGATTTGTTCTTTTGCTTTACTACTCTTTCTACTAAGCCAGTAAGGGTGAACTACAATAAAATCCTCAAATAATTATGCAAACACCACTGTACAAACTGCATAGCTAGCTGGCACTTGGCGTTCAAAGGCAGCTGAGAGGTCAGATGTGTTTAATGTACAGTTGTGAAGGTTATTTGAAACTCGAATATACAAAACTACAGGACCACTTGGATCTTGAATGTCTCTTGTCTGACCATTATGACTTTCGTAATCGGCATCATTTTGGCAAAAATTCTATTTCCAGCTGTTTCAAGTCACAGATGTACTCTTTTCTAAATTGTTCTAAAAATATGTACAGGCTGTTCTCTTAAGTTTTAAATCAGAGTTCTCTTGATAGATTTTTGCTTTGATTTGGAATCTTTTGGCTCTGGACTGTTTGTGAGCGTGAACTGGATGCTAGCTTACCCTGGAAGAAAATTTCTGGAGCCAGAAAGTCACGCAGCCCTTGCTGTTCCTTCCCTTCCTTTTATTATTTCACAATGTGTGCCCAGTACCGAAAGTCCGTGAAGAACAAAATGTGCCCAACTGGTTTAAGTATATGGGGAGGGAAGAGAGAAATGACTCTCTCTACATTAAAGGAGTCCTGCTTGTGGAAGTGGGAGTGGGAAGATCTGTGGGAGGGGACGGATGCTCAGGCATAAGGTGGAAATCAACACTGTCCATGCAGTGTCTATAAACTTAATCTATGAGCTCTTCCTAGAAGAGACTGGTTCTTACTTGTCCAAGTTCTCTGTCTTCAGGGGCCACTTGGTACAGGAATTGGATTCCCAGCCCAGGGCTACTGCGGACCATCTAAGGCAAACTGGGGATGAACAGAATCATCTATAGAAGAAAGCTAAGCCTCGGAAGCTTGGTAGAGCACATGGGAGGATTGATTTGTGTGAGGTGGCCTGTAATAATGGAACAAACAAAAGCTTTGGAGCCAGTAGACCTGTGTTCAAATCCCAGCTATGCTGCTTGGACTCTGATTTGGGGCAAGTGAGTTACTGATATGCTCTGAGCCTCAGGGGTTTCTCATCTGTCAAATGGAGATGATAAAAGCTCATGTCAGGGCTTCCGGATTCACAACGATGCATGTCACAAGTCCAGTGCAGCAGTGGCTGCCTAGCCAACGTTCAAAATTGTGGGACTCTTAAGTATGGCATTGTTTTATTTCTCCGAGAAATGTCTGGTGATACAGAGAGATATATAGCTTCGTTTACATAAATTTAAGGAAAAGTTGGGAAGAACACACACCAGTCTGTTAAGGAGAGTTACCACCTCTGGGGTTTAGAAGGTGGGATAGAAAAGGAAAGATGTTCCGCATTTTCTTTATACACTAAGTAGTGGGATTGTAAATGCTTTTTTCTTTTTGTTTTCCAGCATTATGTAAATAAGAAAGAAAAAAAGGAAGGATGAAGGGAGGAAGGAAAAAGACAAGAAGGAGGGAGGAAAGATGGAAATAAGGAGGAAGGAAGGAAGCTGGAAGGAAGGGAGGGAGCTGGGCCAGCATGGGCTACCTGCATATCTGCAGCGCTCACTACAGGACTCCTGGTGCACAGTAGGTGCTGAGTAAATGCAGAGTTGAAATATTGATTGATTCTTCTTCAACCAGTAAAACAAGATTAAGAAAAGATGATCACTCTATTTACTTTTACAAATACACCCATAATCTGTACGGCAATTGTATGAGGCTGCTGCCCTAGGCTTCCGGGACTGAGGGAAGAACGGGGCCCTGGCAGCTTGCTCTGTGGTCTGCTGGAGGTTTACAGAAGGTTCCACTACATGGTGGACTTGGGCCACTCAACGTGCAGATGCTGGAGCTGTCAGGAAAAGCCCAGTGGTGAATTGCCCTTAGAGTTGCCAGCGCTGAAGCCAAATGCTATCCAGTTGTGCCAAAGCTAAGAACTTGCAAAATGTACATAATTACACAAACTCAGGAGAAATGACATGCTCTTCCCTCTGGATGTGATCAAAAGAAGTTCTAGCTTACAGGATAAAGGCAGACCAAGTGACTTTCCTGAACTTTCTTTTCTACCAGTGAAATGCCTGTGTTTTTAACTTCATGGATGCCAGCTTTGAAATGATGTGGTTGAATAACATTTCAGTCCTGTCTTGAGGGATTTCACAAAGTATTCAATGCTTTAAGACTCAGAGTCTTAGTGTAAACCGGCTTCTGAGTAACCTTTAACATTGAGGTTAATCGTTTCCCCCTTTCATTACGTGTATTTGGATGAACAAATTTTGGACACCCGAGAAAATATGTTCTCTAACTTAGAAGGACACACAAGCTGTGTCGGAAACAATGGAAAAGAGGTTGCAAGTGGGCAGAAAGCAGGGATGTGACGTGGAGAAAGGTCAGGACCAAGCAAGATGCATTTGTAAGGCAGCCCTGGGACACAGAGAGAGCCGAGCCAGAGGACCCTGGTCAGCTGGTCGTGGAGAGAAACTCTATGTCTGCAGGAGAAGGAACTAAGGTTTGAAGCCACAGAGGGGCTGAGGCAGTTGGGTAAGAAGCCTAAGGTGTGCGTGGTGGGCTCGGGCATGAAGCCCCCGGGGCAATGCCCAGATGGCAGGACTCTGGCGGAAAAGGGGCTAGATTCGCTGGCCTGTGGGCCATGCAGGAAAGCCCTGCAGAAAGAAGGGGTTGGTTAATAAACCAAAGAAAAGATGATGTTTGATCCTTGATTGATTGATCTTGCCCAGCCTAAAACATGGGTATTAACTCTGTATTTAATATTGATTTAAAGCATCTTTAGAGCATCAGCATAATGCAGAAGCATCTGTCCCTGGTCAGGTTGCTTCGAATTTTTCACTGTAGCAAGCCGTTCATGCAGTGAAACCCTTTGCTCATTATGCTCTTCCTGTATCGAGGACAATTTCCTAAGAATAGATTCCGAGAAGTGGAACAACTGGGTCAAAGGATATGAACGTTTTTATGTGTCTTAATACACAGTGGAAAGCATTTGGAAAGCCAAATTGCTTTCCAAAGGGTTGGTTGAACCCAATCACTTCTATTTCAAACAAGATTTTATGGGTGATTATGCAGGGCTTTTAATGAGATGTTTGGCTAAGAAATGATAGTATAAAAACGGACGTTTATTCTGTGCTAATCATAGCCTTTCTATCCACTGTCTTATTTAATCCTCACAACAACCCTGTGAGGCGGACGGTATTATCCCCATTTGACAGATGAGGACACAAGCTCAGAGGGATTAAATATTTTCCCAAGACCCTGTGGTCAGTTGAGCAGCTGAGCCACTCGGAACCCATGCCTGTCTGGGCACTGCCCAGAAGCCTCGTGTGGCCTCCAGTGGTTTCAGAAACACAATCCAAGACACAATGATACACCTGAGATACATTCTGCATCCCAAACAGCTATGAGGCTAGAAGCTGATTCTTTACAGCTAACCCCATGCTGGTGGTGAGAACGTTTATTTCAGGAGAAATACACTTATTTCGCAGTGAAATGGGTTGATTCTTTACTACTGGATTTTATTTCCACCACCATTACTTTAATTCAGACCCTTATCACTTTGCCTTGGCCCACAAGATAGGCTGTAAATTGTTACCTATTCCTGCAACCTCCCCACAGTCCAGAATGTGATGGGCAGGACAGTCCTGAACTGGGTCCCAGGATTCATCTTCTGAAAACATGAGTTTTAACCATATTATTTCCTATGGTTATCATGATCCTGAAACCTTCACTGGCTGGGAATTGTCATTAGGATCAAATATGAGTGTTGGTGTTGACAGCCTTCTAGGACCCTAAACCAACCATTCCTTTGAGAATTCCTATCTGTGCCTTGTCCTTGGCACTTGGGGGTTTGCAGCAGGATAGCAGCGTGAGGTGGGGTCTAGGTTCCCCAAAGTCTGACTAGAGTAAGACATCCTATCAAGGGTGACCAAAGAGGAAAGAACCAATGGGGTGCATTTAGGCAATAAAAGGGTGCTAGCTACTAGTGATTGGGAATCATGTTATGTGGTCAACAGCTTGGGGATCAAATCCTGACTCTACCACTAATAGGTGATGTGACCTTGGACCTTGACATCTCAAACATGAATTTCCTCATCTGCAAAATGGGGGTAGGAGCAGTACTGTCTCACAGGGTTATTTGGAGAATTAAAAGTGGTAGGATACTTGAAGGGTTTAGCACACAAAGGCCCAGGGGTTTGTTTTAATTCCACAGGTTTGAGTCGGAATTAAGACGCAAATCTCCGAGGTCAAACATTTGAATTGGGTTTTCAGGGCCTGAGCAGGGGTATAAATGGGAAATGTAGGCAAGGTTAGGGGTCTAGCTGAGCTGGAACAGCAAAGGGTGGATAGGGAACAAGAAGGACAGGGTGTTGGGTAAAAGACACGGCCAAGTGTGGAGAGCGTGGAGCTTATTTTTTACTTGGTTAGAGCACATGGCAGAGGTTTGCTGGGCTTGTTTGCCCGTGTAAAGTCAGAGCAAACATCATTCACAATTTCCCTCAATATCCATGCTCTCTACTCTGCCTATTGTTAAACCCCATGCCCCCCTGCCACCCTCCCCTTGAACATCTCATTGCCTCTCTGTCCACCCATCTCCATATAACTTATCTTACTTATCTGGAATGCCTTTCCCCCTATTAACCCAAATGCCATCTGTCCTGCAAGACCCAGAACGAATCTCTATTATTCTATCCAGGCTCTCTGGAGCCTCCTTCCCTCCCTCCCCCACCAACTAGAGCTAAGCCTTCTCTTGTTCATATTCTGGCAATTTTTCTTCTCACAATTCACTTGGCAATTAATCACCTACTGTCTTGTGATGCATTTACTGTTGTTGGCTTAAACAGAGAAAAATATCTTCTATGCCTGTTGAACTTGTCACATGTGTCTGGCTTACCTTTCTGAAGGGGAGTCCAAAGGACAAGCCAGCAATCCCTAACAGGGGAGAGCTCCTTTCGGGAAAAAAATAATAATGACAATAAGGCCCATATGCTTTTCAAACTCATTTTGCATGTAGTATTTCATCTGATACTCACCCAACCTGGGGAGGTGCACATTATTCAGATTGCCTCCCCAGCTCAATAATCTTTATTGACTATGAGATCAGATGCGAAACCTGGCATTGAAAGGCCCCGCAGTCATGTCAGATCAGTTGGACTAATGGAAAGAATAAGAACTCTTTGCAATGTGAACATTGGCTCTGATGTCAGGACATGGTCTGCTTGATAAGCAAGCGGGTTGATCAGCTGACAGCCAGCTGTGGGTCATCAGAAACCACAGAAATACCCCGAAGTCACAGGTGGACTGAGGTCCGAGACAGATCTACTCAGCTGGCCTAAGCTAAGGGCTTGCCCCATGCCCCGTTTGGAGGGATATAGATTTAATGCACCCCCACTCTGCAGTGCTGCCTGTACGCTCTCTGTGGGGGCTGTGTATACACTTACAGCTCGTTGGTAAACCGCATATAGTTCATTCTGCCATGCAGTTTCAGGTTTCACCTTTGTGTTGTAAGGCATCTCTCCGGCTGTTGATAAGGAGCGCCAACCCTTGCACTGGTTGGTCAGCATCTTACTGTCTGGGATGTGCAGGTACAGAACACATTTTACCGATGAATCTGTACAGAGCGTTCTCCTGTTTATGGGGCCCACCACTGAAACACACACACACACACACACACACACACACACACACACGCTTCCAGAGTTGCTGTCCTAGGAAGGTAGTACCCACCAGCTTGACTGCCATGCCGCCACCATCTCCAATGACAATACAAGCAAGGAAGAACGAATGGAATTCCTAAAAACCCAAAGCTCTAAATGCTACAGAGTTAAATTAAAAGCCATGAAATGCTAGATTCACATCCCGAGCTTAACTCGGAACCAAGCCCCTGGTCTGGTCCCAGGATTCTTTCAGGAAAATGGTTACAGGAGTCCATAGATGAGTTGTGAGTTCAGCCAAGTTTGACTGGGAAAGGCTCTGTAGGAAAAAGGGGTGGGAAGCACAGAACTTGAATAAGTCAGGGCTGATGTTAAAGGCAGGGAAAATAGTTCGTACAGATCTGGGAGAGTAAAAGAGGGGGTAAATGTCATGGGCAAAAGTACCAACTAAATTCTGCCGCCAACAGCAAGGAACACTGGCTATACTATTTAAGAGAAAATGCTTGGCTTTGCTGACGGAGGGGGGAATATGGATAGATCCTGTGATAAGGAGAATGTGTGATACCATGTTTGCTGGATGGGGGTAATTCAGCAAAAGCATGTGCTTTGCACTGCTGTTACTCTTGAATCAAAGTGGAAATGCCTCAGGGCTGAGAGAACTGCCCGAGAGATTTGTGTGACTCGTTAAGGATTCCCTTGGTCATCTGTGAAAGCTGGTTATGAAGGGCGGGGGGCAGAGTGGGCTGATGGAAGGCTCTGGGCTCGCCCTGGCGTCCTGTTGCTGACTTGAGCATAGGGAATCCTTGTCTTCCATGGGCTCCGGGTGCTGGAGGCCGAGGGCCCCCTCAAAGCTTGGGTGACGAGACTGCAGCTCCATGCTGCATTGACCAGAGCTTGCAGGGACCAGAGGCTGGCAGGACAAACACCCATTGTCCTCTTACGTTGCCCGACTGGCTCTCAGGAACACCTGGGTGGAGAAAGGTCTTGGGGTGAGGGAAGGGCTGGCAGTGCCGGGCTGCAGGTGTGTAGTGGTGAGAGAATCACAGGAGTTATGGGGAGCACCCAGGGAGAGTCAGGGAGCACAGAGGAATGGGTCAACGCTGCCGTGGTTTGTGCTGTGTCAGCCTTCACCTGCTTGAACAGTTGTCCCCCTTATCTGCCATTTCAGGTACCAGCGGTCAGTAGGGACCAGAAGCAGATGAGCCCTCCTTCTGCTGTATCCCTAGAAGGTCAGTGGTAGCCTAACACTAGGTCATGGTGCTGACGTCATTCACCTCACTGCGTCTCATCAGGCAGGCATTTTGTCATCTCACGTCATGCCACGAAGAAGAGGAAGGGTGGGTACACGACAACAAGATATTTTGAGACAGACAAAGACCACATCCACAGAACTTTTATTATGGTATTTTGCTATAATTGTTCTACTTTATTATTAGTGACTGTGAATCTCCTATTGTGCCTATTTGATAAATTAAATCCTATCACAGGTACGTATGTAGAGGGAAAACCATAGTATATATCGAGTTTGGGATTATCCGCATTCAGGTAACCAATGGGGGTCTTGGAATGTATCCCCTGCAGATAAGGGGGGACTGCTGCGCTCCCAAGGTGACGTTCACTTTTCCTACCTGGCGGGTGACAGCTCTCACCTTTCGCAGGAGAGGAAGCAGCATTCTTTTAGCCTTGCTCTCAACTGCCCTGACCATTTGATGCTTCAAAGGTAATAGCAATTAAGGATGATTGTAACAGTTAATCCATCAATTAATAAATTAATCTCTTGCCTCATTCCACAAGGGATCTGAGGCAGGAGTTATTAGTAACATTTATCATGGTAACCAGGAAGAAATGATGATGGCCTTGCAAGGAGCCCGGACCAACGGTAATTGCAATCATGGCTGTAATAGCTGTAAGTTAGTAGATCGATGCCAAGTACAATGACTATTTGGAGAAAGAATTTATGTTAATAGATCAATGAGGAAAGAGACTTGGAAGAGGAAATCTGTAAGCAAGAGGGGATCACAGAGGTGGAAGATTGCCAGGGACTAAGCCTGGCTGAAATGATTGTGAAATGAAATGATTTTGTTGAGTGTTTCAATTCTAGGCAATGTGCTGGATGCTTTATTTGACACCATCTCATTCGATCCACAGATGAGCCTGCACAACCCCTGCTTACAGATGGGGAAACTGAGTTACCAAGGGACTTGCAGATCCATTAAATCACCTTTGGAACCATGAACAACTCAACTCCCTCTCATGGTGTCATCTTCCTTTCCCTTTGGATCTCATTTACCTTGAGTCCCAAGGACAACGTTTAACTTGTGCTCTCTCTGACCTTCTTGTGGAATTGCTTATGTGGTTTCAACCTCGCAGAAGGAAGGCAGATGCCACTCAAGACCTCAGGAGACATTACCTACCACTTCTGTATAGCACTTTATCTGCAAGGGCCATTTACATTTATTACTACCTTTGATCCATACAACAAATTGTCAGGGGATAAGTATTATTATCATCCCTGTTTTATAGATGAGGACCCTGATGATCAGAGTGTTAAAGTGACTTTCCAAGTTCCCAGAACCAGTGAGTGGCAAAGAGAGGCTGACAATTTAAATCCCAGCTCTACAATTTGCCAGCTGTGTGACCTTGGGCACTTCACTTACCCTCTCTGAGCAAAAGTTTTCCCATCTGTAAGTGGAGATAATAAGGCAAGCTCACAAGGCTGTTATAGGCATTAAGCATCCTATCCAGAACTTAGCAGATGGTGCCTAATAAATGTTCATTTCTTCCCTCTACCCTTCTTTCAATTCTAATGTTAGAGGCTGAGACAGAACAAACACTAACTATGATATTCAGAAGAACAGGAGAGAAAACTTACAGGCTCTAATTAGATCTTAAAAACATTTCAACAATGGTGTCATATTAACCAGACGTTGTGTCTGCTAGCAATACTTAATGGTTCAAGTGGGATTTCTTTCAGTAAAGGGTCTATACCTCTAATTGCACAGAAAGTTGTGTTCCATGAACATTGCTAAGCAAAAGAGGGGGAAAAAATAGCTCTTCTTCAGTTTCTTTTGCAAGGAACACTGAGACAATCTAATTAGCATGCCTGGTGTCTCCAAAATTGAATTCAACCTAAGAGTATGCTATTAAAGGCTCCCACATTAGACAGGAAAGTAATTTGAAATGACTGAGCTATCTGCACAAACACCTTAATGTTACTCTAATGGGCCCAGAAAAAGGATGACATCAAATACAGTTAAAAGGAATTTAAGTTTAATTGCTGCCTAATAAAATTATTAGTACATTTTCCTAACCATAAAGCCATTTCACAGTCATGGATAAGATTTTGCAATTTGATAAATGATGAAGCCTAGCTTGCTGCCATAGGTCCTTGTTTATGTGGTACATTCTCCCCTTGCAGAAACATTAGCTTGGATGCTAATTGCTGGTCTCTCCACATCTGGACTCATTTGGGGACTCGGCTCTTGCCAAGAGGAGCCAAAGGACACAAAGTTTTGCCATTTGGCATCTGGAATGACACCTTCATGATGGAAACTGGAGTCCCTTCTAGTCTTCGGGGAGCAGTCTCCCTTTAAGAGCTCTGGAGTGTGTTGACCTGCAAGGATCACTACTGGTCCGTATGATGCCTTTGTGTAAGGTAGAAAAAGGAGCCCCCTGGAGATGGTCAGATTAGAAAACAGATTCCTTCAAACGGGGGCACTCAGCTTGACAAACAGAAAGGAGACTGGATTCCAGCTCCTGTGTGGGTCCTCCAGCTGGGTGCCAAAGTGTGCAACCACACATGGTAGTTCAGAAAAGCGAGGTCCCTGTCATTGGAGCCCTGGTAGGGTGACTATCTGCTAGGAATGTGATGGAGTGGTTTCTAGCATTGTGTGAGAACTTGGGCTGGGTGATGGATATTTAGAGATTTTACCTAACAGCTGATAAACATGAGCATTGATCCCGTGTAAGCATGAAGAACCAGGATTAGAACTTGGGCTTCTGATTCTGAAAGCCTGTCTCATTTAGTCTTGCTGGGTTGTCTTCCACAGCTCCCTATGGGAAGATTTTCGCTTGAAAGTGAGTAAGCTTCCCTCACACATGCCTATTCAAATGTGATTTTAAAAGATGAGTGAACTTGGGAGGTAAATGAATAACTATCAGAAACATTAGTTTATGGGAATAAGGGATCTAAGGGACAAATAGTAAGAGGTATATAAGAGAGTTCAAGGTGTTAGAGAGACCCGTCTCCATTTCTAAGACTTAGGAGCACAAGTCTGGGAGTCAAAGCAGAACACAGGTGTTTCTAGACCTTTCCAGAGACTCACAGACGCTTTTTTTTTTTTAATAAATCACCATTTTTTGGCTTTCACGGTTTGCTCCCGAATAGAAACACCACATTTCCCAGACACCTCTGGATAGTTCTACTTTGACCCTGTTCAACATACTATTGTCTTTGTATTCGAAAGCAGGTAAATTTTAAAATGCATAAATCTAAATTTGTTTCCATTTAAAATAATCTTAATGGGAGTTATCATTATAAAGAAATCTACAAATGAGGGGGAAAATCCTTCACCAGACAAGAAGTATCATTTTAGCAAATACAACAGGAGTCAGGAGAGGGGAGAAAGCTAACATGTACCAGACATACCCTGTGCCAAGTAGGTTTTGTAAATCTTCTCACTGTAGAGATTAGATAACCAAGGCCCAGTTAAGTGGGGTCACATAGCTTCTACATGAAAGAGCTAGGTTTTGATCCCAGATCGGTGTGACCACAAGGCCCTTGGACCTTTTTCTATCCCACACTTATTTCCAGAAACAATCACTCATGTTCCTATCTGCTCTCATTTTCTCCATCCTGCCAAACCCCTTGAGGTCTTAATCCCTGCTAGGTTTCCTACTCAACTTGCCATAAAACTTTTATAGGGGAGAAAGTTACAGCTTACTGGCTGGAAAGGTGGTTGGAGGAAATGGACGGACCCTGCCTGCTGCCTGACTTCCTGCCATCAGGCAGTGGAATCTGCATTGTCACAAAGGGCTCCCAGCTGTTTAATGCTGAGCTCCAAAAAGACTCTACCGCTATGGAAGTCCAAATGACCCATATTTCATCTCTCTGTAGTGGGAAAGCCATCTGGTATAGCTTTCTTCTCTATATGCTAGTGGCCTTTATACTCAACTGTGTAGGAAATCTAGTTGAGAATCATCTTCTATCCGAAATCAGCCTTTGGACAGAAACCATTTTTCTTCTGGAGTTTGTGTCTATAGGAGGGAGGCATAACCCCGGTAATTTTTAGTGGAGAGCTCCCTAGGGACAGCATGCGGCCATGTTTGGTTCCAACACCTGGTACCTTGTCTGGGGGACCATGGCTAGGGCAGGGGACAAACTGAAGGGAAGTTTATTTCACCATGAAAGTTCATCATCTGGCTCCTATCTAAAGAAAGATGTGTTCATCCATCCATCCATCCATCCATCCATCCATCCATCCATCCATCCATTCAAAATATTAATTGAGACCTGCTGTGTACCAGGTACTGGAGGAGAAAACTAAGAAATCAAAGAAAATCAAGATAGGTGTCCTTTCTGCTTTTGAGAAGTTCATGTAGCTGTGGGAGTGGGGAGCAAATGTGTATTCCTCATGTGTTCATTCTTTCAACAGTGAGCTCCTGGAGTTACAAAGATAGAGAAGACACAGTCCCTGTTCCCAAGGACCTCTCTGTCTATTTGGGGAGACAGACCAGAATCACAGAAGAGGGCAGTAGATATCAGGTCAGAGACAAAACCAGGGTGCTACGGGGGCACAGTGGGGCAGCATCCAGTGCAGGGGCTAGGTGAAGACTTCTCAGAAGAGGTGAGGAGTTAGGAACTGAGGGAGTCAGCAGGTGAAATGAGTAGGGGAGTGGGCACTGCAAGTAGAAGGAATGGCAAAGGCAAGGACAAAAATGGGGCTAGGAAAAAGCACGAAACATCTGTGAAAGCCCAATCGCACCGAAGCAAAGGTGTGCGTGTTTGTGTAGCAAATACGGACGGCGTGGTGAAGATGATGGTCGAGAGGAAGGCTGGGCCCGATGACAAAGGGTTTTGTTCTGTGTGCTACACTGACGAATGTAAGTTCATCTTGCGATGCTTGAGGAACCAGTGCGAGATTTTAAGTAGGGGATGTAGGGTGACCAACTCATTCTGCTTTGCCCAGCACTGCCCCGATTTTAAAACTCAAAGTTCCGAATCCTGGGAACCCCTTCAGTCCTGGGCAAACTGGGATGGCTGATCACCCGAGAGGGGAGGGACGGGAGAGATCACTGTGGAAGCCTCACCAACATGCCAAGGAGGGGGTAAGATGAGAGGCGTGCAGATCTAAAGAGGCTGCTGCATGAACGAAGAAAGCATGCATGAATCATGGCAGTTAGCAGTGATGTCCAAGAGGAGGGAATAGACTTGGAACAAGAGACAGCTGAATTTAATCACATTTTCCCTGCATAGGGGTAGGAGGAAAGGACAGAGTCAAGTCTGAATCCTGGTGTTCTGACTTGCTAATCAATTAGCATCATAAAGGAGAATTTAAAGTGCTGCTGTTGGAGGTGTGGAAGAGGAAAGTAAATTATACCTATCATGCCCCTTCTGTGACCAGACATTATCCTGAGTGCTTCCTTTATAAAGTATCTCATTTGATATGTGTAACAACTATGAACTAGGAGAATGTTAATTCTCCTCCAGCGTACAGATGAGGAAACTGGGGCTCAGAGAGCCTAAGTAACTTGCCCAAGGTCACCCAGCACTGGCATTCCCAGTCAGATACGTCTCATCTAAGGTCTTCTGCTCTTCCAATTCCCACCCCTACACTGACCCCAGGGAATGACAGAGGAAGTAGCAATTGAGCTGTGCTGTGCTGGAAGATGCTATTTGTCCAAATGGAAAAGGAGAGAAAAGGGAACAGCATGTGCCAGGACCCAAGGGTATGAATGAGTATGGAGTGTTCTGGAAAACCCCAAGAATGTCTCTGGCTCTGTCTCAGTGAAACAATAAATAAATACATATTCATGTCCGGGTTAATTATTCTTGACCCTTTTATGCAGAACATCTGCAATGATGGCGAGATGCTGTCTCATATCTTGACCCACTCAATGCATTTTAATTGCCCAAGTAAAATAAACAAAAATAAACTGAATGCTGCTTTCTTCATGGCTTCCAATCTGCTTGCAAATCTCAATGGCTTGCCAGTATTTCCCAATACAGAGCTGGCTGAGTTGTGGCGCAATGAGAAAGGAGATCTGTGTCAGTAGAGACCACTGCACCCTGGATTTTACTTTCCTTTCAGGAAGTCTTTTGTTTCAGGACACTGAGCAGGGGTGAAAGTGCTACACTCTTGTAGATGTAATTAAAATGCAAGCACTTCCCTCTTCCTCCGTGACTCAAGTCATTGAAATTAATCATCACTGGGCTAGTCTACAGGCTGCCACAGTCTCTATAGGAAATGCATCTCAAGGTGTCTGCTGCAGCAGCTGCAATTAAAATCTATTGAGCGATGGGATAAAACGAACCAGACGCTTGCCACAGTAGCAAAGGCACTGGGTAATTGAGGGACATGTAATTAACAGATAACTTGAAATGGGGCCGGGGGCTTCATGTAGATTGACACTTTAGTGTTTTACAGGAACCATCTGATGGTAAGAAATTACTAACTCTAGCCATGATTTATTTAGGCATTTATTGTATTTATCACTGATTTCATGTGTATGATGGGTTAGTCTCGGAAATATCTATTCTCATTTCCTTGCAGCATAAGCAACAATTGAGTAAAGGAACAAAAGAGTGGGGGTGGGAATTGGTCATAAAATGAGACCACGTTTGTGTAGAATTCTGTGTTGTTTCTGACTTCTAAACCTTCATTTAATTGAAGAATTTTGGGTAGAATACAGTTACCAATGAGAACAAATACCTCTTTGCTAGTCACTTGAGACCAAAGTGTATATATATGTGTTTAGGACAGTGCAGTGAAGAAAAAGCAAGTTAGAGAATCCTCGATCTAAATATACTTCACAGGACAATTGCCTTGAAAGGGAATGAGAAACATCTCGATCTCGGAAATACTTTTGGAATTCTAACCTATGTTGGCAAGGAATAGATCTGACTGCGTATAACTTAGAAACTCAAATATGATAACTTAAAACAAGAATAAAAAATTTGTCTCTTATATAAAAGTTCTGTAGGTGGACAATCCAGGGGACAAAGACAGGCATGCGCACTCCTTTTGCGTACTCTGCCAGGAAATAGCACACATTATTTTTCTTACATTTCATTGGTCAGAAAACTCAGTGTCATGGCCAAGGCTAACTCAAAGGAAGCTGGGAAATGTAGTCTTTATTCCGGGTGGCCATATATCCAGTTAACAGTTGGTATTCTGAGACTAAGTGGTATAGGGGACTAGACACTGAGCTACACATTAGGTTACTTGATAGTGGCAGCTTAAACTAGGAAAGCGTGGGCTTTCTCTGAGTTCCTGCCATTTTGGTGCAGCCAGTACATCTTTACTGAGTGACATTTATTTGGAGGAAGAAATCAGTTTCCAGAGCTAATGGTTAAGGGTGGCTGAAGTTGGGGCCCTCCTGCCCTGCCCATTCAACCTGATAAGTGCCAGGTAAAATATGGACATTTTATGAGTTTTTCCAGAAATCACGATACTTAGTGACTGAACAGTGTCCATTATAGAAATCATTACTGCTATTGCATGTGTTGGGCAGAATTCCTAAAAAATCGGTACCCTCCAGTCTGAAGTGCTTTAGAGTACAAGCCCCCTGTCAACAAGGGGGCATCTGTGCTGGGATAAAGAGCTTTCCAGGTGTGGAGGCCACTAGGGCTGTTGCCAGAGGGAGGTGGGGAATTGGGGAGCCCCTTTCTCAGGACTAAATATGGAGGACAACCACCCAAGGGTGCATTTGGTTCCCACTACAGCATGGGCGATGAAGAATGGGAGCTCAGGAACCAGGATTCAAATATGCTGTAAGTTTCAGGAAACTGTTGTTTTTTTGCATGTATTTTCCTCTTACTCTGTGTCTCCATAGTGATGACAGTAAAGTCCTTAAATCACAAAGAGCTCACAAAGATGTCTTCAGAATCAATGAAGAAAAAGGAAGCTTCAGACACAGGAACTCTGCACTTTGCCAGGTTTGGGAGAGGAGGATGAGAGAGCTGGAGGTTATCAACTCCTGAAGGGAAGGAAAATGGGCTGAGTTTACAGGTGCTGACTGGAGCAAAAAAGGGGAAAATGGCAGCATGGGGAGCTGGCCCCAGCCTGAGAAGTGGGCAGTGGGCTACCACAGAGAGGACCAACTCATCACCAACTCCCAAGTTCTGCAACAAGGGATGCAGCTTAGTGTGGGGTAAAAACGTGGGTTCCGGACTCTGATGGCCTGGATTTGAATTCTGCATTTACCATTACCAGTGAAGCCTTGGCCAAATCATTTCACTCCTCTGAGTCTCAATTTTCCTCAGGTATAAAATGAGGATAATAATAGTACTGCTTGAAAGGGGTATGAAGATTCAGTGAGATGGTGCTTGTTTCGTGTGTTATCAAGTGCCAGAATGCACATTCACTGGTATTATTATTAAATTTAGGCAATATTACACACTGGTGAAGGAGCTAATTCCAGTCATTCTGAAACCATGCCACTGAATGAATATGAGGAACGGGGTGGGGGGCAGGTAGCAAGAAAGGTGACTTCAAATTGACAAGATTCAAGCCAAGCTGAGCAAAATGAACTGTACCCATTACCAGCACTGTAGAAGCTTTCTTGACTAACTGCCACTTCACCTCCTCGCAGGACTAACCAATGCTTGTCATTCTCTCTGCAGTAAATCCTGACAGAGTCCACTGCATGCTGAATGCTTTAGCTGTGCGCCATCCTTGGCGACAGCAGCACGCTTATGCTCCTGCAGCAGACCCGTGTGTTTACCAAGTTGTGTATGTCCCCAAATCTCCTTCTGCCAGTTATTCTTATACTGTATTTACATAATTCAGTTAATTTTTAAAATTGATGAGAAATGAGTGAGAAAAGGAAGGTGTCATTTTATGACTGCTGTGGAAGGACTCTATAAAGGCAAGTTACTAAAAATATTGGATGATTAGGTGAGAACAAGATAACTGTCAAAGACTGGGAGAAGTAAACATCGAGGATTCTGCACTCAGATTGCTTTACAAGTATCTTTAAGTACTAGGTCTGCTTTCAAGAAGCCTAAACTGGAAATCGGGAAAGATGAATTCTTTGAGTGATTTATATTTGTGACTGAAAGTATACTTATATAAGTTAAAATATTTGACACATTCATGTACTAGTTTTTATAATTCCCTGCTTCAGCACATTCTTCTTTAGATTACAATAATTAACTATTGCTCGCAACTGAGCTGGATTGGAGGGCATCTACCAAACTAGACATTCCTATGTATGTGCTGATTGCTGCTCAGTATATAGCCAACACAGTCTATTTTATATTTGCAGCAAAATCTACATTATTTTAACATAATTCCTTTTCAAAGATACCAAGAAATTCTTTGATAACGCCTAATTCACATCTAATGACAACCATTGAGAAAACGTGGCATTAATTTTATAACATCTTAGAAGAATCAGAGTCCTACTAGTTGACTACTGTAAAATATTATTTATTTTAAATCCACAGAAGTTTAAAAAAGTTTTTTTTTATTAACAGTTTGAATATCTGGAAAAGTCAAAATCCAATTTTCTTAGCACTTATGATGACATATTTAGCAAGTCTGTCACTCGTATGCAATGGAAATCAATAAGACAGAGAGCAAAGCTCCAAGAGAGATAATTTGAGTTCAAATTCAGGGACAGGTGGTTCCTTCACACTGGGGTTAAGCGAGTGGAAGCTGGACACAGAAAAACAATGTTTTCACCAAGAGGAGAGAGATTTCAATGCAGATGAAAGCCTATGGATCACAGTACCAGAACATCATAAGACCTTTCCCCATTGCAGAATTTTGCCAAGTCACTCGCATTGAAAGAAGTCCCATCTGGTGTAATACTGTATTTTCTACCATCAATTAGGAATGAAAACAAATAGCAAATATAACTTAGACAATATATAACTTAAGGGGGAACTTTGAAGAGTTATAGTCAGAAAGCCCTAGAGTACTCCACACTTAGCACATTAGTACTGAAACCAGAAAAGTGGGGTTGGGTGGAAGACAAAGGATCAAAATGATGTTAGAGACCCACCTGTATGTTGGAGGACAGAACACACGTGCTTAAAGAAGAGATGCTATCTTTTTGAATCAGCATCTTTGTTTTCTTCAGGTAAATACCCAGAGGTGGAATTGTTAGGTCATATTGTAATTCTATTTTTACTGTTTCCCATAGTGGCCGCACCAATTACCTGAAGAAAACAAAAATGCTAAATCAAAAAGATATATGGGCCCTCTAGGGGCACCTGGGTGGCACAGCAGTTGAGCGTCTGCCTTCGGCTCAGGGCGTGATCCCGGCGTTGTGGGATCGAGCCCCACATCAGGCTCTTCCGCTATGAGCCTGCTTCTTCCTCTCCCCCCCCCCCCCGCTTGTGTTCCCTCTCCCGCTGGCTGTCTCTCTCTGTCAAATAAATAAAAAAATCTTTAAAAAAAAATAGATATATGGGCCCTCTTATTCATTGCAGCATTATTTGCAATAGCCAAGATATGAAAACAACCTAAATGTCCATCATAGATGAATGGATAAAGAAACTGTGATATATATATATATATATATATATATATATATATATATATATACACACACACACACAAACACACAAAGGAATATTATTCAACTATAAAAATGAGAATAATCCTACCATTTGTGACAACGTGGATGGCTCTAGAGGGTATATGCTAAGTGAAGTAAGTCAGAGAAAGACAAATATCATATGATTTCTTCTATATGTAAAATAATCTAAAAACAAACCAACAAAAACACTAAGCTCAGAGATACAGAGAACAGATTGGTGGTTACCAGAAGTGGGGCGAAGGGAGTAAGAAAAATGGATGAACTGGGTTTTTGTTTGTTTGTTTGTTTTTAGTTTAAATAAATTGAATAATAATAATAAACCAGAAAGGGGCACCTGGGTGGCTCAGTCAGTTGAGCAGCTGACTCTTGGTTTAGGCTCAGGTCATGATTTCAGGGTCCTGTGATTGAGCCCTGCATCAGGCTCCACGCTCAGTGGGGAGTCTGCTTGAGGATTCTCTCTCTCCCTCTGCCCCTCCCCCCACTCCCTCTCTCTAAAATAAACAAATAAATCTTTAAAAAAAAAATAAACCAGAAAAAAAAGAGAAGAGATTCTAGTTTTACCTCCCACGATGGTGAACTAGCTTATAGCAGACCAACAACCTGCCAAGAGCTAGAATATATGGATGAAACAAAACAAAACAACTTGGTTTAAAGCACTGGAGAGCTCTCAACACAGCCAGGACTTGAAGGCCAAGATCCTGGAGAGAAGGGAGATATGCAGAGAAGTGAGTCAGATGTTCCGAGCTGCTTTTCCCCTTCAGGCACTAGCTTTTTCATCAGCCATATGAGGCTAAGAGGCTGAGAAGCTGAGCATAGCTTTTGGCAGGACTGGGGAGAGAAAATGACTTGAGCCAAGATCCTGAAGAGAAAGGAAGGACAGAGAAGCAAGCCCAACATTTGGCACTGCTTTTCCTTCTGAGGCAGTTGCTGATTTGTAAGAGTCACAGGAGAGAAAGTTTGCAAATCTGAGTAGAAATTAGTAGCTAAGAGACTGAACAGAGCTTCAGCAGCCTCATGTTTCAAGAAGATTAAAATTGTAAGTCAGAACCCAGAAGGAAGAGAGACACTGATAAGCACCCCAGACTTGCCATTAGGACCCCAGCAGAGCTGCATCCTTGGAGTAAAAGTGAACCATACATACAACAGCTCTCACAAAGATAAAAATTCAGCTTCAGAACAGCCCAATTGAAGATTTGATTAAAGTGATCTACACTTACTGCCTGCTAAAAGTGGAAGTAAATCTTCTGTGAAGGAAGATAATGTCATCCAGAGCCTCTACAGTTTTTCCTATACAATGTCTAGCATTCAGTAAAAAATCATCAGACATACCGGATACTGGACCAACAGAAAAAGGCAATAGAAAGAGACCCATAGATGATCCAGATATTGTAGTTACCAAACCTGGATTTAACTAAAAACTGTGATTACCATGTTCAAAGAAACAGAAATCAAAATGGAAGATTTTAGCAACACTGGAATTTGTAAAAAAGAATCAAATGGAAATTCTAGAACTGATAAATATGATATCTGGAACTAAGAACTCATAGGTTTAACAGTAGTTTAGACCAGAAGAAGATGGGGTTAGGAAATATCCAGACTAAAGTATGGAGGGAAAAAATGATGGAGACTATTTAAAAAAAACCCATATGAAACATACGGAAAATGATAGCGAAATTTAACATAGGTGTCATTGGAGTCCCAGAAGGAGAGAGAAAATTGGAGTAGAACCAATCCTTGAAGAAACAATAGCCAGAATTTCCCCAAACTGACAAAAGACAGGAAGCCGTGAATTCGAGAAGCGTTACAGCCATCTGCCAAAGGATCAATAAATCCAAACAAAACCACACCTAAGCGTAGAGTAAAACTTCTGAAAACCACAAAGACAAAAGCTTAAAAGCGGCTAGAGAAAAAAACATGTCTTCAAAAGAGCAACAGTCAGACTGACAGATAATTTCACAACAAAATGACGGAAGCCAAAAGCAGAGGAATCACGTCTTTAAAATACTGAAAGAAAATATTTGCCAACTTACTTATTAAAAAATAACCTTCAAAAATGAAGGTAGAATAAAGATATTTTCAGACAGAGAATACACAGAAGTTTTGCCTTCAAATTCTCACTAAAGACAATGCTACACGTGTTCTTTAGGTAGAAGGAAATAATCCTGGAAGATAAATGGAAATGTAGAAAAGAAGGAAGAGCAATAGAAAGGGTAAATATAGGGGGTAACGCCAAATGAATACTGATGGTAAGAAATAATATGAATAACGTCTCGTAGGGCTAAACATATATAAAATTTCATTATTTGTCATTATTAAGGAGGCAGTGGGGTACAGGGAATTCAAATGTCCTAAGGTCCTTGCATTGTCCCAGAAGAAACAAAAGTATCTTCCATGCTAATATATTAGCCTCCAGTGAGTTAATAACGCATCTTGTAAAAGAATGCAAAAAGTCTGTGGAGGTTGGAATAATAAAATAAAGCCCTAACCCAGACCAGATACCTACCCTGCAATAAACACCGTCTTAGGCTCCAGTTTGGAGCCTCATCTGAGTTCATCTCAGACCCACTTCTTTGTGGTTAGCTTTGTACATTATATGTATTTAATATATCTATATCTATCTATATCTATATCTGCTTAAGTCTGGAGTCACTACTCTGCATATACATCATTCAAAGGGGTGAGTTTTAAATAATTAGCAAGTTCATTTGAAAAAGATAACCCTTTGGGTGTTGGTATAGAGGAAATCCTCATCTCGGAAGACTCAACCATATTTGCAGTCATGATCCCAGATCATTAGCAGGTGAGCATACCCTTTATGTTTGCATTGATTGATATTCTTGAATATAGTCTGCAGGGAATTCATTATACTTTAAAGAATAAATTAATTTTGCTCCAGGAAACACATATATATCTGTCAGTGCTTGTTTGTTAAATACATGCATCTATGAAATTCTATCACGTACTTTATCTCTACACCATATTACTGACGAGCCAATAGTCTTCCCTTTCCTACCAAAAAAAAAAAAAATCCCAATAAGAATCTGAATATGTGCCTACGCATTAAAGGCTAAAAACATCCCAGTCCACCCAACACCACCCCAGAGAGCTGCTCTCAGGAGCTGTAGTTTCCAATGAACAGGCTACCCATAACATACATGGATCAATGCCCTTTGGAAGAGCATTGGCTTGCCAGTTAATAGACTTTTGATTTTCTATACCCATTGATTAATGAAGCAGTAACTTTGCTTCCAAATAGGAAGATAAATTAAGAATTACTGTAACTGGAGCCTACTGGGAGCTACGGTATCGTTTGGAGAACTGGTGGTAGCTATTGAGACAAAGTTGGTCGAATGGCTGCCTTTGCTAAAGCAGTCTTCCTGTCAGCAAACCCAGGGCTAAAGGGTTTCACTTAATTCCACAGACACTTACAAATGTGTTACGAGCCAGACACATGTAAAGCCCCGAGGGGGAGAGGAAGGGGTGGGTCTGGGGCACAGTCCTTCTCAGACGGACCCCTATGTTATGTTCTTTATTCCAGAAGCAGACATAGATGCCCACAATGTGAGGCAGGAAATGGGCCAAATTGGGATTCAAGGAGGTGGAAGGTGGAAGCAACATGTGTTTGAACGGACCAGGAAAGGCATCATGACAGGGTGGGATATGGGGGCACTGGGTGGGATTCTGATCCAGATGGGGAATGAAAGCCCTTCTAGGGATGGAGAGGCAGCATGAGCAAAAGTAAAGAGCCAGCCAGTAGGAAGGAACTCAGATTCAGGTGCTACTGATATTAGCTGTGTGACCTGGGGTTAGAAAATTTACTTAACTTGCCTGGGCTTTGGTTTTCTCATGTGGAAAATGAAATGACTAATAATCACCTTCCAGGCTTGCTGTGAAGATTCATTCTGATAGGTAAGTCTGTAAGGAGTCTATCAGCATGACTGGTATGGTGTAGACACCATAAATGGCATGCTGTAAGCCCCTTCCTTGACTAGGAAGACTTGAAGAGAATCATTGGTTTGCCTTCCTGAAGCAAAAGCAGTGTACTGCTTTTCGGGTTTTCTGCCTATCTGCACTCCGAGTACTCGAGCTCTCTCAAGGTAAGATCTGCGTCTGTGTACTTGTGACTGCCTTCCTGCTTCCCTGAGGGCAGGGCCCGCCATAGGTGCACCTTTGCGGGAAAGAATAAGTGAATGAATGGGAATCCTTGTGGAAAGAATAAGTGAATGAATGTGTCCTGCCTATTCTGTCTCCTACCGCTCCCCCATCACTTAGGGTTTCATGAAGGTATCTCACACTTCCACGTGGCATGGCTCCACATGCCCTCCCCTTTCGTCTACCAGCAAACTCTCTTCATCCTTCAAAATTCAGCTCATGGTTTCATGAAGTCCTTCATTCAAGACAGAACTGGACAAGACTGACACTTTCTCCTTTGTGTCCCCCTGTAACCTTACACACAAAACTCTACCATAACGCCCAGCTCATCAGCTTGAGATTGCTTGCTTTTCCCTTTGCTCCCTCAGCCCTCCATGCCAGGTCCTACAAGCCTCATTGGCTACATGGTGTCAATGAGACTTATTCTTATACGAGGACAGAACCTGAAGAGGCAGCAGAACATCTCTCCATGAGATGGGGCTCTTGTGTTCTCTTTTGTTTGCTTATATATTTCTATTCCAAGGAAAAATTGTTATGTTTACATAGTTACAGAACAATTGGAAGTCTGACTTACGGCTTTAAATTTTCTGTAGCTAATTTCATATAGTAGTAAGTTTCTCAAACAATTTAATTTCTTTACTTCCCTGAGACAAGGATTCTAAATTGTTGCATGGGGTAGAGTGCATTATAACCCAGGGGGATGATGTGATGTATCTCCCACACAAGGTCTTACTCATCTCTGTGCTTTTAGGGCCTAGCATGGGGGCACGCTCAGTGCTCTGCACACAACAGATGTCAATAATTACATTGAATGAATGAATGCCCTGGTCTTTGTTACTTCCCTTCCCCAGAAATCTTCAATGGCTGCCCTACTCCTACTAGCCTACATCTAATCTCCACAGCCTGGTATTCAAGTTCGTTCATGAGATTATTCTAACCTCTAACTTCAGAAAAAGCCATTTACAGGCCTGTCCTCTACCCTGTTATGTCATGTATCCTTCACGGTGGGCAAGCTGGACTATTGAGTGGATGGCTCTTGGTTCTATGGGTTAGATGAACTTGTTTGCTGGGGGAATGCCAGGCTTGGCTTCAGGAGAGCTTCAGGATGAGAGAGCCAAAGAACTGCACAGCCAGGAGGGACCTTTACAGACACTCTGATCAGGGGTGGGAAATGAACACTGCACTCTGGAGCAGATGTGAAGACCAGATGCGGGTGAGGGAAACAGCCCTTGGGACAGCTACCCCGTTCAGCCAAAGGGCATGTACTGGCTGCGTTCCTAACACGCTCAGTTCATGAGCTCATCCTCGCACAGAGAAGGTGACAACAAAAACTGCTATCCTGATGGTCCAGGATGAACAAGACAAGAATGGAGCTAATATTTTTTTGAGCATCAAACTATTGAATTTAAGGCTGCTCATGGTACCGCCATTTCCCGAAGCAGAGAAGGTCCTGCTCTGTGCTCCCAGTATGCCCTGTACTGACTTCCCCGCCCAAGTCATGCTGTGTTGTCACCACTGATTTCCACGTCGGTCTTTCTCAAGAGACCATGAGTCTCTTAAGGACATGAGATTTCCCAAATATGGTGCTTCACACATGAATGAATGAATAAATGAATGCATGAAGTCTATGTGAAGCGCATATACCTTTTTTACTACCAGGTGGCAAATATTCTTTGGAAAGTCTAACTGTAAACTGTCTCAGAGAGAGTCTGGTGAAAGTTTTTCAGGAAACTGGATGAGTACATCCAACGGTGTGAGATTTTCAGGGCTGCCTATGTTTCCTGACTTTTAGCAGAGAGAGGAGAAAGCACCAGAACGGAAGGCATGAGTCCTGGGGTAGGGATCTGTGCTGCCATTAGCATTTGGGCGAGTCACATATATTTTCCAGGCCTTGGTTTTCTCATTTCGAAAAAACCTGTGGACTGTGGTCAACAGGTGTGAGCATCTACGCTCTCCCAGACCCTGACTCAGGTGCTGGGGGTAAAGAAATGGCTCAGATAGAGTTGTTGCTTCTAGAACAATGCTTCTCAACTCTGTAGTGAAAGACCTGTTTGTTGCTATTGTTTTTAAACTATGTAATCTGTTGCAGACTGTATTTTGGTAAAATTAAAATGTAATAGTAAAACAAGTAAATAAAAGCGTACAAAACCCAAGTTCTGATTTTTTTATTATTAAGATTCATGAGACATTGTTAAAGTGCTATTTCTAAATGCTTCTTCTTAACTTCTGGACTTAGCACATCATGGGCTGGTAGCAAATGGCCTGCGAATAGGCACCACTCCACAGACCACACTGCGTAATGCTGACTTAGCTCACACTCTCGTGAGAGAGGCTCGTACAGTCCCCATCAGGGCTGCTGAATGTGGGACGCTCCACTGATAAGGTTCTCTCTTCTGCAGAGTAGTAAACATTTACGGCACATAGACCTACTGCCTGGTGGTTACAAAGATGAAAAGGGGTAGTCGTGATCACTTCTGAAGCCTTGAGAAAGTTCTGGCTGGTCCCCTCTGACCCTTTAAGACATCAGACTGTCCTAAGCCATGTGGCTGCCAATACCAGAAAGAGCCTTTGGGCACATCACAGACCTTTCCATGGACTTCCTGTTGGTGGCCTCACCCCTCAGACCTAAGGCCAGGCACTGACTTGGACCTTTCCTCCTTGGCTATGATTTATGCTCTTTCTCTGAGTAAGCTGCTTCCGGCCACCTGGATTATAAATCCAAACCTCTGACCAGTCCAGTCCCTAGGAAACTAGTGGGGGCTTTCAGGGAGCACTGGCACCACACTGGCGAGTGTAGACAAGCTCTGTTAATCACCAGGATAGAATAATCTACCAAGACCACACAATATGCTTCCTTATATGGTGTCTTTTAAAAATTCCTAAGCTGGGGGTGCCTGGGTGGCTCAGTTGGTTAAGTGTCTGCCTTCAGCTCAGGTCATGATCCCAGGACCCTGGGACTGAGCCCTGTATCGGGCTCCCTGCTCAGTAGGGAGCCTGCTTCTCCCTCTCCCTCTGTCTGCTGTTCCTCTTGCTTGTGCTCTATCAGAGAAATAAAATCTTAAAAAAAAAAGAATAATCACTTTTTCGAATAGATATTGCAAAAACATGGTACAATATTCAAAAGGCACCTTGAGAATACGATGGGAGGTCCCCCTTGCATTCCCATCCCATAATTTCTCAGTTCCCCACTCCCAAGGCAACCATTATTCACGTTCTTATACACCCTTCAGGAGATGTAGGCATATGTCTTTAAAAAGATAACGCAAATGGAACACACTATAAATACCCTGCTGCACTTTCTTTTTTAACCAAACAATTTGTCTTGGCAATGTTTAATTTCAAATTCTCATTTTTATTTAACTGGTCCCCTATTAATGGATATTATAATTTTTCCACTTTTTCTGTTACAGTGTTCAATAAATAGCATATTCCTATGTGTGAGTCTTTCTGCATATATAAATTCCTGGATATTAACTACTGAGTCAGAATAATGTACCCTCCGCAAAGTTGTACCGGTCGGTACTGCTACAATCAGCTGGGAAAGTGTCTGCTTTCGTATACCTCTGCCAACATATGGTTATCAAAAGCCTAAGAGATCAAGAATTGCAGCTCTGTGGAATGAATCTGCATTTTCATAATTGTGAATGAAGTTGAGCATCTTTTAAAATATCTAAAAGCCATCTAATTGCCATGTGTTTTGAGAATTTTTTCTATTGCTTTATTGATGTTTTAGAAAGCAACCCATAGAACTCTTTATGTATTAAAGAAATTAGCCCTCTGTTTATTGTATGGGCTACAAATATTTCCCCCACTTTGTCCTTTACCTTTGAAATTTTCAAGCATTTTCTACAATTAAAAAGTTGTTTTTAGTTTACTTAATCAGTCTTTTCTTTTATGACTTCTGTGTTTTATGACATGCTTAGAAAACACTTTTCTCTAGATTCTAAAAATGATTCTCTCGTGTTTTCTTCTAATGCCTTTATATCTTCATTTTTATTTTATTTGATTATTTTTTAAAGACTTTATTTTATTTTTTTAAAAGATTTTTTATTTATTCATCTGAGATAAAGAGCACGAGCACAAGCGAACAGGGGGTAGGGTCAGAGGGAGAGGGAGAAACAGACTCACCGTTGAGCAGGGAGCCCAATGTGGGGCTTGATCCCAGGGCCCTGGGATCATGACCTGAGCCAAAGGCAGATGCTTAACTGACTGAGCCACCCAGGTGCCCCTTAAAGATTTTATTTTTAAACAATCTCTACACCCAGTGTGGGTGGGGCTCAAACTCACAACCCGGAGATCAAGAGTCACTTGCTCTTCTGACTGAAGCCAGGTGTCCCCTGTCTTCATTTGTTAATATTTACATCTTTGATATATCTGGAGTTTATTTTAAGGATTGAATTATGGAGCAAATTATTTTTTCCCCATGGCTTTCAGTTGTGTCATTACCATTGATTAAATAATCTATCTTTCCTCAACTGACATTTTATACTTTTTTCATAATAGTTATGTTCAAATGAATTTGGTTTTATTTCTGTGCTTGTTAGATTCTATCGATCTGTTTATTCATGCTCTAGTTTCACACAGTTTTATTTAATGTGGTTTCATAATGTAGTTTTATTTGAGCATAGCTGACACACAATGTGGTATTAGTTTCAGGTGTACAACACAGTGACTCAACCACTCTATGCATGATGCTGTGCTCTCCACAAATATAGCCACCATGTCACCATACAGCACTATTACAGTATCACTGACTATACACCTTATGCCTTTTATTCCCGCGACTTATTCATTCCGTAACTGGAAGCCTGCACCTCCCACTCCCCTTCACTCATTTTATCCGTTCTTCCTACCTACCCCTTGCCCTCTGGAAGCCATCAGTTTGTTCTCTGTATTTATAGGTCTGAGTTTGCTTTTTGTTTGTTTATTCATTTGTTTTGTTTTTTAGATTCCATATATAAGTGAAATCATATGGCCATTGTCTTTCTCTGTCTGACTTATTTCACTTAGCTTAATACCCTCTAGTTCCATCCATGTTGCCACAAATGCATAATCTCATCCTTTTTCATGGCTGAGTCATGTACCATTGTTTGTGTGTGCACATGCGTGTGTATCTCCCTCCATATAGATATAGATATAGATATAGATGTAGATGTAGATATAGATATAGATGTAGATGTAGATATAGATATAGATATCTTCTTTATCCATTCATCAGTCAATGGACACTTGGGGTGCTTCCATATCCTGACTATTGCAAATAATGTTGCAATAAACATAGTGGTGCTTGTATCTTTTTGAATTAGTATTTTGTTTTCTTTGGGTAAATACCCAGTAGTGGAAATTACTGGATCACATGGTATTTCTTTTTTTGAGGAACTTCCATATTGTTTTCCACAGTGACTGTATCCATTTACATTTCCACCAACACTGTACTAGCGTTTTTTTCTCCACATCCTCACCGACACTTGTTACTTCTTATACTTTTGAAACCAGCCATTCTGACTGGTGGTTGTATCTCATTGTGGTTTGGATTTGCATTTCCTTGATGATGAGTGATGTTGAGCTTCTTTTCATGTGTCTGTTGGCCATCTGTATGTCTTCTTTGGAAAAATGTCTATTTGGGTCCTCTCCCCAATTTTAAAGCCAGATTATTTGCTTTTTTGGTGTTGAGTTGTGTAAGTTCTTTATATATTTTGGCTATTAACTCTTTATTGGATATGTCATTTGCAAATATTTGATTTGGCTAGTCTTCTCTCCCCCTTTGCCTCCAATTATTACTATCTTTCTGACATTTTCTGGCTATTCTTGACTAGTTAGTTTTTCATTTCCATAGGATCAGCCTGTATAGGTTAAAAAATTATTTGAGTTTTTGGGGGAGCATATTAACTTTGTGGGTTAATTTGGAGTATTGGTCTTTTTACAATATTCAGTTACATATCAAAGTTTTCTGTTTATTTAAATAACATTCATTTAAAAAGGTAACACGTACACTTAGAAATAGTACAAAGGGGTAAATGATAAAGTGTGAACCACCTTCCAGTTCTGGCCCATACACTCCCAGTTTGCTTTAGAGACAATGAGTTTCTGGTATATGTTCATAGAGATATTCTATGCACATAAAATGCTATACATGCATACATTCATTTGGCTCTGACCCAGCTGCCTTTTTCCCAGATGGCAGCAAGCTAGAGACACTGTCCTGCTTTTCCTTACCCAACAATATATACTGGGGAACATTTTATATCAATACATACACACCTGCCTTGTTTTTTAAATAGCTGCATGGTATTGAACTATATAAAAGCAGCCAGAATTTTTAGTATGTTCCCTATTGATAAAAGATTGCTTCTTTCTATCTCTTATTTTTATAAACAATGTTGTAATGAATGTCCTTCCTCATATACCTTTGTGTGAGAATGATTCTTAAAGACTAACTCCTAGATACAGAATTACTATGTTGAGTTATAAAGAAAATATACATACAACAATGTGAATATACACTATTGAATGGAACACTTGAAAATGGTTAAGATGCTCAATATTATGTTATGTGTTTTTTGCCACAGGAAAAAAAGAGAAAATGTTCAATTTTGACAGATATCGTCAAACCGCCCTTTAAACATTAAAGAAACTTATTAATTATACCCCATTTAAATTTGCCTTCTGTTTGCCATGTTTTGGCTCAGTTGTAAAAATTGATTTTTTTTTTTTAGTGAGTTAAGTAATCTGTAAGTTTTGAGTAAAATTGTTCCTCATTTCTCTTGTAGAGAGATTTTTGGAAAAATTCCAGGGATTGGTGATGCTCTGCTGGAAAACTGTGGAGGTTGGGAATTGCTGCTAAGAGGCAGGCTCTGCTTCCTTCCAGCAAAGGCAGCCCGCGCCAGTTTTATTAAAGAACAGGCATTGCTGAATCACTTTGGCTGCCTGTCCTACTGTGATTTGGATTTGTTTGAAGACTCAACTGAAAGCAAACAAGAGGTTTCATATGATTGAAATCACACCTTTCAAAGGATGTTCTAATTTCCGTATCAAGTGTCTGTGATGGAGAAGCTTTATTTAACTCCTTTCCCAGTCCCCACCCTTAGAATCACCTTATTTCTCTCAACTGCATGCCTGCTTGGACACACTCCATGGAGGTAAGCCTTGAATGAGGTGGGAAGGACAAAGGAGGTATGGGCAATGATATTAATGTGAACCAAATAAAACTGGGCCCTGCTGGGGGCCTTGGGCTGATGGGTGACATACCTAAAAGAATCTACCCAATTCAACTCCAAGAAGCTTGAAAAGCACGACAGGACTTTACGGAATGTTTCTTGAGGAGGCAGCAGAGGGTAAATGACCTCACACAGTGTTTTGCAAAGTGGACTATTAACTATTACCTTTTGATGGCTCTTCTTGTAGAAATTCAATTCACGAAAAGTCTTCGTTGGCCCTTTCCTTCTCTCCCCAGTTTCCACTCCAAATGGCAGCTGCTCAAATATGTCTCTTTCTTACTCCTTAAAATTCTAATACTGTCTCAGCTTCCCAGCCTTCCTTCTGCCTTCACTTCTCTTTCCTGGTCTTCGCTCTCTGGTAGCTTCTGTGTAGCACACTTCACCTCTTCCAGTTGCATTCCCACCCAGTAAAACCAAAGCATCGTAGAAGGTGGGAGGAAAAGAGGATGATAAATCCTTCAAATTTAAGTTTTTGTCCCAATAATAAGAGTAATAATGGGCTTATACTTTGACAGGCACTGTATGTACACGATTTCACACATTACTTCATAACCAGCATATGTAGTTCGTATTCTCATTATGGCCATTTTGCAAATGAAGACTCTAAGGCTCGGTGAAAGTTAGGTGACCTACTCAAGGTCAAAGGCTCAGGAAGCCACATTAAAGTGTACTTACTTGCCCTGTAGTGTTTTTTGATTTTTAAGCGGCAAGGCAAGGCAGCAGGTGGCAAGGGCACCTTGTGGTCTTGACAGTGCTCTCCATGCCCATATCCTTTCTCTCCTCTCTCTTTTTCCATATCCTTATGCTTGGGTCTAGCAATGCCATCCTGGTCCCACTTCAATGGCTGAACCAATCTCTAGACCTAGCATTTTTTTCCCAATTGGCTTAGCTCTTCATCCTGGGGTTCTGTTAACCTTTCCTCTCCTTCATGCTATCTCTGTTTTCTTTAGTGTTCTCCTTCTCTCCTGCAGAACTGACATGTTGCCCTGAATTCAGGTCTTTTGGCTATGGTTCACTGTCCTGAATTCTTGCCAATCCACTGCTGTCTTGAAATGTCAATCAATTTACCTTCTACTTTCTATTCATTTTTTAGTATAAACTGCCCTACCCATAGTTCCTATATGGAGTAACAGGTGGGGTGGTTCTTTTCATGGAGATAAGCACTGATTGGACTAGGGGTGGATATCTGATACAGGGGTGCCTGTGTGCTGACTATCCAATGATCAATCTGTTTTTCTAGTGTTTCAGCTAAGGACCACCAAAACAGCTCACTTGGCTATGGGAAGCCAAGGAAGAAAGTTCTATAGCCAACATATGGGGCCATGTACAACATAAGTAAGCAGGGACAGCAGGTCTATTGAGAAAGGATGGGGGAAGAGATTCACCTAGGAGAACATAGAAAAGACTATGTGACTCTGGAGGGTGGTGGGGTTAGAGAGGGGGAAGAGTGATAATTTGTCTCAGCCTGATACGTTCCAGTTATGGCTCTCATGAGGCTTTTTGCACTATTAACTTGTGTTCTCTTAAATTCTATTTTGTCCCTACAATAAAATTTCCTTTGTTCTTGAGTTAGTTTGAGTAGGTTCCTGGTACTTATCATCAGGAAGCTTCATTGGGGCACCTGGGTGGCTCAGCTGTTAAGCATCTGCCTTCGGCTAAGGTCATGATCCCAGGGTCCTGGGATCGAGCCCCGCATTGGGCTCCCTGCTCAGCGGGAAGCCTGCTTCTCCCTCTCCCACTCCCCCTGCTTGTGTTCCCTCTCTCACTGTGTTTCTCTCTGTCCAATAAACAAATAAAATACTTTTTTAAAAAAAGAAGCTTCATTAGACCACCTGCTTCCTTAGACTGGGAGCCTTGTCTACATTTCCAACTGCTGGCTGTGTCCCATTGCATATGGGAAGATCTCCTGGTTTTAGTTGCCTCTAGACCTTGTTCTGGAGGTGGCACTGAACTCGCTCCTGTGGACATCCAGATAATGTTATTCCAAGGAAGGGGAAGCGTCTGATGACAAGAATAGGGTTGGTATGGGTCTGGAGTTTTGTTGTGGCTCCTTTTTGATATGAGGGTGTAGTGATTGTCCTCGAATTATCTAGGGTTAACTTTGGGACAGAGGGTTAGGGCATATGGGGAGATGACATTGTTCAGCAGGGGGAGGTGGGGCAGGCAGAGGTAGAGCCTGGGGGATGGCAAAGGAGTTGTGTCCGCATCCTGTGGGTGTTCTCAGCCTGAGGAATGACATGATGAACTTGAACAATTAGAGTCACTAGCTTTTCTAGCGCCTGCAGAGGCTTTTCCATCTGAGGACAAGCCACTGATTTTACTGATGAGGAAACGAAGACCCAACAATGAAACCATGACAATGGTAAGTGGCGTTCAGTGAGCACTTTCTACAGGGGAAGGCTCTGCTCCAAGCACTTTACACATATCACTGCACTTAGTCCCCATGGTAACCCTCCGAAGCTGGCACTATTACCACCCTCTTCTCAAGGAAGAGGAAACTGAGGCACAGAGGGGCTAAGTAACTTGCCAAACTCACACAGTAAATGACGGAGCCAGCACTAAACACAGGAAATATTGATTCAGAGCCAATGCTTTTAGTTATTATCCAGTGCTACTTCTCACAAGTACTGAAGATCATGGGAGCTTTATTGTTATAAACAAAAGCTGGTAATGAGTGTGTGCGTGTGTGGGTGTGAGTGACTTTCTCAACCAAATGAGGCAGCATGTCACGATCCATGGAAAACATGAGAACTAAGGCAAGGGTTTTAATTAGAGGAAAGTGATGACATTTTAGAGACTCAAAAATCAGGAAAAACAAATGTTCAGTAGACATATGATTTAAATGTATTAAAGGAGATAAGAAAAGAAAATTCTCAAACCCTTTCTGCGTGTTCCCAGAGCCCTATACACTATTTTAACTTTAAAGAAAAAGAACACCTGCTTGTTTATTGATTCTTATGCCACAGGTGGTATGACAATCCTGCTGGCTGGCTTAAGTAATCTGCCAAAGCAAGGCCTCCCGAGGTGAAGTAATCAGTGCCTATTTTAGGGCCCACCATTATCTGACCTCTTACAGTCAGAGAAGTCTTGAATTCTGACTTAGATATTATATAAGTTATATATATATAACTTATGTGTCCAGACGTCTATGTTACATAAAAGCAGGAGTGTTTTTTTTCCTAGGGCATTTTTTATGAGTGAGTGGTTATTCAACCCTCATCGTTTTATGCAAAAACCATTCATGGCTCGCTTGTCAATGAATCAGTTCAGATACTTGTTGAGTACCTACTATGCGTGAGACACCGTGTTAGGTGCCGGAGATATTAGGTGGACATCTGGAAACATGAAACACTGAGCTGAGGCAAAAGCCCAGCTTCTTCCCTCCTGCTTCAGACACAAACGTGTTAGACAAAATATAACGGGCAAATTTTTAAAAATACGTAACTGAAAACTTAGAAACATTTAGAAAAGTTTCCTGGATGCCAGCACTGGGGAGGAAAGTCTAACCCAGGGCAGTGAGCAGGCTGGCCTGCTGGTGGCCAGCAGGGGTGGCGGACTGGGATGCAGGCCCCAGGGGCAGGGCGGAGGTTTCAAAGCCACGTGAGGAGAGAAGGGAAGTCTTGAGCAGGCGTGAGATGAGATGTGGGAAGACCCCGGCGGCACCAAGCTGGACATTTTGAAGGGCTGCCCTGTTTATGAACAGGGGATGGGGAAACCTTCCACCGATCACCCCAGGAAGGCGGGAAGGAAGCTTGCACTCTGCCCTCGCCCCTAAGTAAAAATTCTCCTTCAGGGAACGGAAGTCCCGAGCTTTCTCGTAAGAGCAGAGTCCGTATTTATACTGGGTGTTCAGGGGGGATCTCCAAGCTGAGAAAGGACATAAAAATGCAGGTTGACAGATGAAAATACGCTGTACTCCCGAGCAAGCACCACACCTCGAGCACATAGGATGCTCACTGGAAAAAAAGAAAAGCATCTGCTGGAGGTGAGCGAACAACCCAAAAGCAGAGGAGGAAACTAGTGATGGGGAGAGACATCAAGTTCAATTCAAAGGAAGATTAGTCCCAAGACCCTGAGATAATAGAGTAATCTGAAAGAGACAATGAAACATGTTTAAAATTGAAGAGATAAAAGAAACCAAAATAAAGCAACAGAGTAGGTATGAACAGAAGCAGAGGTGGGTTTGAAAAGGAGACTCTAGCAGTGAGGAAAACCCGCAAGCACCTGCCTACAAGGGACACACTGCCTACCTGGGAGACGGAAGGAAATGGCAGGGATGATCCAGTCTAGGAGAGAGTCTGCACAGGGAGCTAAGCAAGCCCAGGGAAGGGGCTCCGGACCCAGCTTCCCCAAGTGATGTGGAAACTAACATATATCTCTGGCCACGGGGGACGGGGGCCATGAAAGCCCAGGGTGGTTCAGAAAATGGCACATCAAGGACTGCCACAGTCCCACATCTGCATTCCCCTAGCTGATGCAGAGATTCCCCTGAAGTCCAAGTACTGTATATGGGAATAGGTGCTCATGGACCCGCCTCTCCCACCCCACCCGCGTAGAGATGAAGGGCCCTCCATTCAACTCTGTCTCATGCTGGGCCACACTGGCCCTCCCTCCCTCTCCTCTTGCCTCACCAGTCTCTTTTGGTTTCTTAAAGCATGGCAAGCTCTTTTCCACCTCAGGGCCTTTGCACATGCTATTGTCACCATCAAGAATGACCTTTTCCTTATGCTTTTCTTTTGGGTCTCAGCTTGATGGTCACTCCTCAGGGAGCTCTTTCCTGGACACCTTAATTCCAAGGTCCCTTCCTAACACTGCTTTCTGTGTCACCTCTTGTTGGTTTCTTTTTACTTACCCTAATTTCCAGTTATTTAACTAATTTTGTCCTTGTCTTTCCTGCTAGAACATAGACTCCATGCAGGCAGGGAATCATCTGCTCACTGCTGTATCTGTAATGCCTGGCATTTAGCTGGTGTTGAGTAAAGATGAGTGGATGAATGAATATACTCAAGAACCATTCATGAAGCAGCTAACACTGCCCAGTTCAGAAGGCACACCATGGAAGCACAGATTGGAACTTTGCGGTTTAGTGAGGGAGACACATCCAACAAGGACTTACAGTAAATGTGATGGTGGTGACGACAGGGGAGGTACTGGGCGCCATGCGAGCACCCGGCAAGGACACCCATTTTTTTTTTTTAAAGATTTTATTTATTTATTTGACAGAGATAGAGACAGCCAGCGAGAGAGGGAACACAAGCAGGGGAGTGGGAGAGGAAGAAGCAGGCTCATAGCGGAGGAGCCTGATGTGGGGCTAGATCCCATAACGCCGGGATCACGCCCTGAGCCGAAGGCAGACGCTTAACCGCTGTGCCACCCAGGCGCCCCAAGGACACCCATTTTGTACAGAATTAGAGAAGGCTTCCAGGAAGAAGCAACATTTCAGCTGAGGCTGGAAGGATATTTAGGAGTTCACCAGGTGAAGGGGAGCTGGAAGATGTTCCAGGCTGAGGAAGACTCAGATGCAAGAAGGACATGGCTCTTTGGGGAGACTGAACGTGGTTCTGGTTGGGCAGAGCTTAGAGCTGCAGCAAGAAATAAGATGGGAGAGGAGAGACAAGACTGGATCATGGAGGGGTTTCAAGCTACGATAAGGAGTTTGAACTTGATCTTAGGGTCAGTGAGGACATCTTAGTTGGGGGGAATGGCATAATCGGATTTGTGTTTTATTGAAATGGCTCTGGAGCAGTGGGGATAAAAGGAAGAGGATGGGAGGCAGGGAGATCAGGAAACCAGTGCCTGAGATGAGGATGGGGTGAGGGAGTGAACTGGATAAATTTAGGACAGAAGGCGAGCGTTGGGGCAGGGGAGAGAATCAAGGATGATACGTAGGTTTCTAGCATGACTAACATGGTGAATGGGGCACCATCTTGGGGCCACGTCTGGCAGAGAACCAGACACCTAGTACACATGGCATAAGTGTGTGCTTGATAACGTGGAAATGGACTCAGTACAATGTTTCCATAACAGTGAGTATACACCAGCTCACTGTTAGTTCCCGGCTCTACCTACAAGTGTGATCCACCATTCCCTACTGCCTCCACCCACCTTGGGTTGCCTATTTGTGACTTGTCAGTCTAGTCTGAGCTCAGTGGTTCTAATCCATGGTCCCCACTCGCCACCAGGACACTCTGTCTCTCTGCTAAGAAGTGTGCATTGTGCCTTTCCCCCACTCTTTCTGACCACCCGTGTTTTGGCAATAATGCTACTGTGATTTTTCATTAATTTTCTTGGTTATTTTGTAGTTATAGTAACAGTAAAATTTATACTCAATAATATTATTACAATTTTCCACTACTAATGGGATTATTATTTTTGTTCATTTGTGTTTGAAAGCCATTAGCATAAGATTTACCTCCAACAATATCTACTGTGATTGTTAATGCCCTTGAAACTTGCAAGTGAGCGATAAGTCTATAATAAGAGAATGCTAGTGAGCATCTAAATGTCTTTCTTGGGAACAGAGGGCTCCCCCCCCATCCTGGTTGGACTCAGGTTCTTTGATAGAGAGATTGGTAGGATATAAAGCATTAAAGGCTGAGAACCCTGTGTTAGTTTGTAGATGTGTTCAAACAAGTTCCCAGTTATTCAGAGGACACTTTTATTTTTTAGGAGGATTCATATTCTTGCTGCTTTTTATGTTGTTCCTTACCTGACTTACAGAAAAATATAATAAATTATGTGTTTGCAGGGAACAATATTGAGAACTCTAAAATGTCTGGAAGTGGACGGATCTGGAAATCACTCTATCTGACTGACTTTCCAAGGGACTGGGGGCTTGAAGCACTGCTAGTGGAGCTCTGGAAACAGGGATTGTTTCAGAGGCTGGTGAGAGGAGTTTCTTTGTGGGGCAGCTGTGGGGGCAGGGAAGTAGATGCGCAGGGCTGGCTTCATGGGTGTGTGCCCAGCAGCCTCCCAGGGCCCCATGCTGTGAAATTCACAGCATCACCACCTTACAATTCTTAAGTCTTGAATAAGGGACCCCACTTTGCACAAGGCCCAGCAAATGATGTATGTGTGACTGTGTACAAATGGAGCGAGGCAGATTTGGTTTCAAGTTCTAGTATTCTCTAGCTATGGACTGTGCCTCAGTTTCCTTATTTGTAAAACAGGGATAATACTATTGTCTTCTCAGACTAGATGTGAGAGTTAAAAGTAGATATCCAGCACCAGGGGGCCTGAAAGACAGTGACACACCCTGAGATAGGCTCAGTGGAATTTTAACTCCCATGTGCAGTACTCATAACTAAACTTATTATTATGATTGAATGTCAGGAACACTAGCCAGTTGGGATAGGCAGAATGTGTGTCGCAGAAGCTAACCCCATGGGTGCTGGTTAGGAACACGCCAAGCAAAAAATGTTTTCCTAAGAGGGACACTCTAAGGCTGGGGGTCCCACCCATCAGCTTCCAACCTTTGTGCTGCTATGACACATGATAAATAATGTTTTTTGGCACAACTGGTCCCAGTTTCTCATGACTCATACGTGTTTCTCTTCTCTCCAGAAATCTCTCCGGACAGACAATGAAGGAGACTGGCATTAAGATGAAGCTGCCCTTGACCTTGACCTAATTTATTTGCAAACTTTAGTATTTCAATTATTATCTGTAACAATTTTTTTTTTTTACCGTACCACATAATGGGACTCGATAAGCCAATGTAACACCCCGGAATGTGGACAAAGGATCCTCCCCCATGACAGGCTGGACAGAGCAGGACCAAGCTGGAGCCTTCCATGGCTTCCCAGATGGCTGTGCAGTGTTGTAGCCTGAATGCACGAGTCAGTCACGAGGCCTGCCAGCCAGAGTCAGAGACACACTAACCAGTTGGTTGGACACCCTTGTGATGAAAAGCATGCAATCTAAAAACACCTGGCTAAACGTTTTCCCCCAAGAATGTAGAAAAGGCTTTAAATCAAATTAATAAGAAACATAAGCTAATTCCTGGGCATTTCTGGACTCTGGCCCAAAAGGATTCCTCAGGGGATTATAGGAGTCAGGGTGACCTTTACTGCCTTCAGTTTAAGGTTTGTGGGCAGCCCGGAGTCCCGATGGGAGCCTTCAAAGGGAAGCACAGGGGACCTCAGTGGTGCTTGCCCGCCTGTGCATCTCAGGCTTCTGGGCACATATGCATCACGACACGCAGGCCCCATGTCTCCAGGGCTTCCTGCGGTCTCAGATGTGGGACAGCCTCGCAGTGACCTGTGCTGTGAAATGTCCACTGCCCAAGCATGGTTTGCTCCTTCCTAACTCCCTCCTGAGCGCTTGTGGGCAGTGAGCCCTGGCTGCCCCCTGAGCTCTCTCAGGCCTGAAGGGCTTCCGTGGGCGGCGGTAGCCAAAGCTGGCCCATCACCTCTCCCCAGTACAGCTGTGAATGGCCATAGAAAAACTGCAGCTCTTCTTCCCAGATCCCTCCTCGGCCTCTTTCTAGTGCTTTGGATGAGGGATGATATAGCACTGTCAGTCAAACAAATCAGAAAGAACGACGGGCCATTTTTCCCTCACCCCTCCACGGGACGAGTGGGGACCTAGATAATGACACAGCTCCTGGGCCCACGTAACACGGTATGTATGGGGTGCATAGAAGATGCTTCAGTCTATAACTATTATGACTAATGACCGATGAATTTGTCCAACACCTCAAGGCATGATTATAAAAAGCATGTGCTAATAAACAGTTTATTTTCATGGTGATTTTGAAATGGTGATTTTGGTTTGGGCAACTCTGGTGTCACTCTCCTGACCCTCTCAAGGATCATAGCAAGAAAACCGAAAGCCACTACATCGAGTCTCAGGAGACCAGAGACATGGCACCCCACCCATGCGGCCGCAGCAGTGGCTGTCAGCATAAACTGGAGAAAATGCAAATCCGGTCAGGGAAAATCTGAGACAACAAGAGGGACCTGTGTGCCTCTGTCCTGAACTTGACAGAAACCCCCTCATCCCAAACTCAGCAAATAGATTTGCTTCCTAGGGCACCCACCTTCCAGCACATCGCATACTATAAACTTCAAGCCCCCAAAAAAGAAATCTAAGGGATGCTTAGACTGTGTTCATGGTTTTTGGTCATTCTGTGATTGTTTTTCTTACCTGTTGCCGAATTTCTTCCTCCATTTTCACGGGGGAGCCCAATTCTGCAACTTGTTTGACACCTTCACTCGCATATCCTCCATACTCCCACAGCACGTAATTCTTGGAGTGGGATCCACCAATGATTGCAGACCAGTGATTGGCCCGACCTGGGAAAGCCAATCAAGATGCAGGGATCAGTGCAGCTGTGGCGAAAACATGAGCCCCTTAAATGCTGGGAGGAAACTGTAATTTGACAATCATTCAACCAGCGCTGGCTAAGCACCTACTCTGTGTTGGGCCCTGTGCTATTCAGAGATGAGTAAGACCATCCCTGGAAGAGAGAAGGTCTTGGGACTATGCAGACAGGACAACAGATGCCGGAGCGAGACACAGAGGCAGCCCAGAATGATGACTTCTGTCTGGGAGGGTTTCAGAGAAGGGGACAACTGCGAGGCTTTGAAAGGCGGATCAGATTTGTAAGACAGAATGGAGAGGAGAGGCTATTTCTGGCAGACTCAGAAGCATTAAATAACATTGTGTGTTTGGGGAGCCATAAGTAATTTACCATTGCTGTGTCACCAACTGTCAGGGGAGAGGTAGAAAGCAATGCCAGGGAGGTAGGAAGGAGCCTGCTCATGGGTGGCTCTGCTCTCAATGCTTCAGGAGTTCGGATGTCATTTGAAAGTGTCTGGATCCACTGAAGGGTCCTGAGCAGGGGAATGGCATGATTGCATCTGAATTTTAGATTAGTCATCCAGGCAGCAGTGTGAAGAATGTATTAGAGGGAGCAAAATGGGGGTGTAGAGCTATAGTGGGAGAGCATGGAGCTAAGGGTAGAGGAAGTGACTAGGGAGTAGGGTTGGGCAATTCTCAGAAATGAGCATGGTTGACTTTGAGCTGGCTTTCCTGTGCCTTCCGGGATGAGGGGCAGGTGAGCTAGCCGTGTGAGAGGATGGGGCGGGCAGTCAGGATATGTGGGAGGGACTGGTCTGCAGTGGTCTGCTGAGGCTCATGGGAGAGGGGGCCCATCCGGGCTGCAGGAGGGAACCAGCGGGTGACACCAGGGAGAACAGAACAAGATCTGGACAGGACCAAGACAAAACTGACTGAGGGGTTTTCGAAGTGCTAGGGGGAGGAAGGAGAGGGTCGGAGAGTCAACATCAGCACTGCACTGGTTTGTTTCTGCATGTGATGAGTGTTGATGTACACATACACACACATATAATACAATAATTATACATAAATATATACATATATGATACATATATATACATAATATATACACACAATATACATATATAGTATATATAATACACAGGTATGTATTAATTACTGGCTAAGTAACATACAATTCATCATAAGTTCAGCTCTCAGCCATTCTTGGTTGACTAATAAAGCCCTGAATTAAAGAACATTTTCAGGCATTTTCCTCAGTGAAGAGGAAAACTGGAACTGGGTGGACACAAGTGACACGTGTGGCTTACCACCCTATGGCCCGAGGTGACAGAACTCTCTGCTCCACCCCACCACGGAAGAAGACCATTCTGAATGGGGCCTGATCCTATTTACATCAGCTCTCTGCTACCCCAGAGCCTTCTGCTGCAGGGGCACACTGAGAACTCGGGCACCAAGCCCCCCTCCAGCCTGCTGAGGTCAGGCAAACCCCCTCTCCCCAGCCAGGCAGATGACATCACTACATCAGCCTGCCCAATCGCTTGCTCATTATTTCCTCCACATTGGGGAAATGCAAACATTGTGTTCATCCATCAGTTCCCTGGAGAAGACAGACGGATATGCTGCCAGCTCTTTCTGTAGCTCACTTCCTGAGTGAGGAGACTGTCCTAGCTGTCATCTAAGCCAGGAGCACTGCTTATGTAGGGGCAATGGCTGGGAGCCACTTGTGACCTTTGGTTCATGCTGTGAACCCAGGGAGACCAGCTTCAGCATCTCTTGCTTCCTCTGCCTTGTTCCACCGAAGTGTCCCCTTTTCCCAGACCTATCCTACCTGCAATTCTGTACCTCTGGGGCTTAGCATATGCTGTTCCCCATGGCTCTCTTCCTGCGTGGCTTGGCCAACTCTCATCCCTCCTTCATGATTTACCCAGAAGTCCCCAAGTTCCCCCCAGACTGACATAGTCTTGTCTTCTGTCTCCCCACAGCACAGATAACATGTCTGATCACTGCTACAGGTCTGTTTCCCCACCAGACTGTCCCTGAGGAGACCTGTCTTCAGCTCCGTGTTCCCAGTGCCCAGCAGTGTGTCTGATGCACTGTGAGTGCTCAGTGCATGTTTTCAAAAGGATTTCATCAAATCAAAAGGGAAGGTAGGCAGTATATGTGCTCGAAGCACTTGGGAGCGGCTTGCACAGATTTGATTCAATGTGATTAAATTCAAGTCTCAGCTCAGCAGAGTTCCTGACACCTACTGGGCTAACACACTCAGCTCACCTGCATGCTATTAAAAACAAACACCACCACCACCAACAAAGAAAGGCACTGGTCTTAACGGCTGGCAGACAGGGATTCAAATGGTAGCGTTGCCACTTTCTAGCTAGGTCAACTTGGTCAAATTCCAATGATTTTATTTTCCTGAGTCTCAGCTCCCTCCTCTGTAATTCAAGAATGATAATGCCTATCTTACTGACCTATTATAAGAATTAAATTCAATTTTTAAAACATGAGATAATATATGTGAAATCACTACTGGCACACAATAGACACTCAATAATTATAGTTTCCTCCTTTCCTGGTTGTTAGGGAGGCTAAAAAATGAGTAAAACATGAAACCTGCCTTTTATTCAGTATGGGAGATAAGATATCTATGTACTGTGGAATAAGAGAAGAGACTAGGAACGAGCACAATCATAGGGAGAGGAGGGGATGGACCCAGATGGGTCTTCCTGATTTATTCATTCAGCTTCCATTTACTGTTTGCCAAGCACAGTGGCAGGTCCTGGCCACTGGCAGGAGTTGGATAGGTGCTTGTCCTGGAGGGACTCACGGTCTGGGGGCGGGGAAACAGATGGCTTAGCAGATTACTTACAATCCAGCATGGGCAGGGATATTAGAGAAACAAGAACACAGAGCAGAGGGAATGGAGCAGCTAACTCCAAAGTCCCCAAATCCCAAGAATCAAAGTCCAAAGTCATGAGTGCAGAGAAGCAGGTGCCTTAAGAGTGGAATTTGTCTTTGTGGTTTCTTACACTTGAATAAAATGTCATTGTACCGGTCCAACTTTCTGATCAATTTAGTTGTTAATTTCCTACACTGGTCTTGCAAATTACCACATTAATTCAAATTTCAACCCACTGAATGACATCAACCACATAATAGGTATCTGACAGGCACTAGGCTAGGGGGAGGGACCAGATTCTATCCTGCCTGGGAGGACAAGGCAGGAGTCCATGGAGAATGACCTGAAACATTAGAAGGGTCGATGACTTCAGGTGAGTGGCAGTCACTCGGGTGCAGAACAGTACAGGGAGAGAAGCACTGACGACCAAGAGGCAGAAGAACTGGACCCCAGGCCTCTCTGCATGACCATGAATCAGAGCCTCAGTTTACCTTTTAAAAATAGGGATAGTAGGGGCGCCTGGGTGGCACAGTGGTTAAGCGTCTGCCTTTGGCTCAGGGCGTGATCCCGGCGTTATGGGATCGAGCCCCACATCAGGCTCTTCCACTATGAGCCTGTTTCTTCCTCTCCCACTCCCCCTGCTTGTGTTCCCTCTCTCGCTGGCTGTCTCTATCTCTGTCAAATAAATAAATAAAATCTTTAAAAAAATAAAAAAAAAGATATTTAAAAAAATAGGGATAGTAATTACTAGTTGGACTATTGCTCAGAGTTGTGCAAATTATTTGGGCTGGTTTTGGAAAGAACTAGGAAACTTTAAAGAACTGTATAACGCCAAGTTCTCAATATTATTATGGATGGAAAGCATAATGGGAATCCACAAGAGAAGTCCAAATATGATGGAGGAGCAAGGAAACTTTCCCAGTGGAAGGGGGCTCCCATGGGAGGACTGGCAGGACAGGACAAGCAGGAATTCCAGTGATGACATAGATTAAACACCTATTAGGTGTTAGGTGTAATGCTTTCCTAGGGGTAACCCTCACTACACTCTCATTCTCATTTTATAGATAAGAAAACTGAGACCCAGAGATGTTAAGGAGGCTGCCAAAGCTCACGGAGCTAGCAAGGGTCAAAACTAGGGTTCAAACCCAGGTCTACCTGACCCCAGAGTACATGCTCTCTTCCCTACATCACACTGAGAGGTCAAGAAGGAGAGGAGACTGTTTGGTGGATTGGAGGGATGGAAGGCAAAAAGAAAAGATGAAAAAGAAAGTTGGGACTGGGTTGAGGAGAGTACGGAATGCCCACCATAAGAGGGGGAAATATGATGGAAGTTTCCTTCTGGGAAGAATGATAATGACAATAGTTAACATGCATTGAGCCTTTAGTAAGTGCCAGGCACTGTGCCAAGGACTGACCTACATTATTGCATTAAACACTCAGATAAAGAACCTCCTCTGACACAGAGGTTATCAGAATTCCCATTTTTCACATGAGGAAACCCAGACTCAGAGAGGTTAAGTGAGTTAACCCAAGATCACAGAGTCGATGAGTGAGGACACTGGGATTCAAGGTCAAGTCTGTCTGGGACCAGAGCTATGGTCTCCACCACACCATCTCCAGGCCATGCCCAGTGGTGGGAAGGGAGAAGGCCCAGGGTGAGAAGACCCATCAACACTCCCTGCGTGAGTTGTGTAGGGTTTGACTTAGGGCAGCGGAGAGGGAATGCAGACACAGGATCAGAGGTATGAGCCAATAAGAGGGAAGATTGGACAGACTTCGGAAGGCAGTTTGGGGAAGTGGTTAAAGCTCTGGTGTTTGAATCAGACCATCTTGTGTTTTAGGTTCAGTTCTGAAGCTCAGTTCTAGACTGGACAAGTCAGTAATTACTCTCAAACTCAGTTTCTTCATCTGGATTTTGACATGACCAGTCTCCTGGTGGTGTTCTGAAGCTAAAGTCCATGATGTCATGAGTAGTGGCTTGAACACCAAGTGGGCTTAATAAATCTTAGCCAGTCAAATTAAATATGAAGAGGATGGATGGGGCAAATCCAGACAAGTTTCTGGAAGGCATGGGAAGCAAAAAAGATCTGAGCAGGTAGTTTGGTTTAGAATTGGTGGGTAGAGATGACAGAATGTCAGATGCAAGGACCTGAAGCTGAAAGAAAAACCAGGAGGGAATCCTCTAAAGAGGACTCAGTGATCTGGGGCCTGAGAATGAGGTGGCTCAGCAGACTCAGTTAGCTGGGACATGGAGAAGTGCAGCACTGGGCCCCAGCATCCTCCAGGAAGTAAGGGAGGAAGGAGAGGGAGAAGCCACAGGTATTGGGAGGCCTGGGGAGAAGGAGACAAAGTACATGCTGTGGCTTTCTTAAAGGGATGTTCAGGGGGGCTATGGCTGAGGTACTTGGTGAAACACTAGGGCTTCAGCCTTGGGCCCAGGGGGAGAGAAACAAGACTATCACCAACCTCTTTGGCTCTCAGGTGAGGCCAAAGCTCTTTGGTTTAGCATGCCTCTCTCTGGTTCCAGCAGTGTTCTAGTGGCCTATACATACCTGGGTCTAGAAGTTTATTCCCAATAGTTTCTATGAGGCATAGATGCGACAGAGGCACGTGGGAAGCTGGGAGGAAGAAATGATTAGACGTGTGAATCTGAGATACTGATGCGCAACCAGGTGCATTTGTCTGAAAAGCATGATCCAGGGAGATGTCCTGAATGTAAGTGCAGTGACCTCACTTCTGACACCTTTTCTATTGTCATTGCTGGTGCTATGTTACCAGTGATGCCTAAATTCACAATGGTGCCAAAAATGCCATTGCTGATGAAAAGAAGAACCGTGTCTGGCTTTTTGTGTTGTGTGGAAGGAGGCGTGCTGCACGTAGATGGATTCTCTGAAGTGTTCTGCCTATGGCAGGTATTCAGTGACAGCCCAGCTTTGCTGGCCTCCTTTGCCAGTGGCTGCATTCCCCATCCAATCTCAGTCCCGCAGAAAGTCACCCACGCATTTCCTTGACATAATATTCATAGCGCTTCACTGGAGAACATCCTGTCACCCTGGTGTTTAGATTGCTACAACCTCCCATTATCCAACCTCAGCCTGACCCACTGTATCTCAGCAAATCCTGGTTTTTGGCGCTGGGTAGGTCCTTCCAGATCTACTATGGTCGCTGCACTGAAGCGTATCCAATCCCTAAGTCCTGCTGCCTGTCCTCCTTTCATGTCTAAGTGGATAACCTTGTCACTTAGCTCTTCCGAGAAGACCCAGGTCAACCCATCCACAGACTTACCAAGGAGGCCATGTGGCCAGGGACCAGCAGAAAAATGCCATGGGCCTGCCAGCCCTATTCATAAAAGTTGTCTTGGATCTTACTTCCCTCTTGCTTTTGCTGTTCTCACCCTAGGCTCACTTCCAGGATCTGCCTGGGTTTTGATGCTTTGGATTTGGCTACAGAACTTGGCTCCTCTGGGTTTGCCCCTGGGTGCTGCCCAGGACACAGCTTGTACTTGCCCTCTGGCTCTTCCTGCCCTTGGCTGCTTTATGAGCTCACTCTGACCAAGCTATTCAGGTCTTCAGGATCCCATCCCAGGACAGCCTCTTGGAAAAAACCCTGCATGGGGAGATCTGAGATTTTGGCCAGAAATTCTTCAACTTTCTATCCTTCTGCCTTCTTCACTCAGCTAGCCTTTTTTCTTTACTTCAGGTCTTAAGAAAAGTGTGACTTGTCCATTCCAGGGGAAACCCTTGCACTTACAGAACTGATTGTATTCTTTTGCATTTCCTCTGAGGTTTCTGATAATAATATTCTATTCTATTAATTCATTCACTAAATAAATGTTTACTAGGCATACTATGTGCTAGGTTAGAAATCAACAAGCCAGAGCCCACTGCTTGGTTTTTTTTTCTTCCAATAAGGTTGTATATCTCACATGTTATTTACGTATTACTTATGGCTGCTTTCCTGCTACAATGGCAGAGTTAAGTAGTTATGAGAGAGACTGCCTGGCCTGCAAACCCTAAAATATTTGCTATCTGATCCTTTATAGAGAAAGTTTGACAAAATTTGGGCTAGGCCATGGAGACTGAGCAGAATGAGACTTGGTCCTGGTCCTTGAGACATTCAGTCTGGAAGGTGGGGTGAAGCATATGGAGGACAGATCACAACAGGTCATTACAAGGGAGTGTACATGATACAGTTTTCATAAAGACAACACAGGGTGACATCAAAACACAAATGGGGGATATTCAACCCAGACTGTACTAGAGCGAGCTTCCTGGAAGAGAAGACAGCTGAACTACCTTCTGAAGGATAAGCAGGTGATAACAAGGCAATTAGGGGGAAGGAGGAAGGTATTTTTTGTAGAAGAACCAGTATGTGCAAAAGCAGAGCGTAAGAGAGAGCCAGAAGTACACAGAAAGCCATAAGGTAGGTCCAGGAAGAAAGAAAGAAAGAGTATTTGTAAAGAAGGAATGATCAATGATGAAGCCAGTCAGTCAGTCAGATCAGAAAGGATATGAATGTCTTAATAAAAAGTTTTTATTTTATCTTGAAGGCAATGTGAGGTAAAGAAGAAAATATGATTGTTTTGTCTACAGAAAAACTCCAAATTTATAAATGCTCACACAACTTTCGCTTCTCACTCTGATGGACTAAATGGCTCTGGACTAGCCCTCTTGACGTAAGTGATGATAAAATTGGGTAAAATGTATGAAGCACCAATTTTCAGAAGGTAGAAAATAGGCGGCAAACTACTATGACCCCCGAGAGAAGGGTAACAAAAGAGGTGAGTTCCATGTTTGTCCTGGACATTTTCTGGTTTGTGGTACAGGAAGGTGGAACACAACAGAGCATGACAATCTGACTGAGCTGAGGAGGTAAAGATAGGACTTTGAGGCTGCTGGTAAGAATACCAGAGAGGAAGATGCTACAGGGAGAAGGAACTTCAGAAACATGCATGGGAGTCCCTCTAAGTATTTGACCGAACACCAAGTTGCACATGTGCCATGACAAAACTCCACAGGCTTGGGAAATACAGCTACGGGGGAGCTCAGAGCTAAATGGAGATTGCAGAAGCCACACAATGCTGAAGATGCAGGACTTCCAACCACCCATGCTCGAGAGACCTTGCTGACCATCCTGAGCATTCAACTGAGACCCTGGAAAAGGCACAGTTCAGGAGAAAAAAACTTGAGCACTACAGTAAGGGCTAGTCTAGACTTATCCTTAAAAAGCTTAGAAAACAAGCCTTGAAAGTAAAACAAGCAGATATACCAGTAAATTATCTGCCAGATCAAAACTCCATACTCTTTAAAAGAAGATAATAAATTCAGTTATTCACCAATGTCCATCATACAATAAAAAATTACTAACAAGTGTAGAAGCAGGAAAATATGATCTATAACATGGGGAAAAAAAAGAGTCAAAAGAAAGAGTTCCTGAAATGATGGGTAGGTTGGGATTACTATATAACAACCTTAAAACACTAGTATCAAGTTCAAGGACTTAGAGGAAGAGGAAGAGATGGACATAATGGGGTGAACAGATGAGGACTCTCAGCAGAGAAAGAAAATATATTTTTTTGAGAGAGAGAGAGAAAGAGTGCATGCACGAGTTAGGGGAGGGGAAGAGGGAGAGAGAGAGAGAGAGAATTTTAAGCAGGCTCCATGCCCAGTGTGGAGTCAGATGTGGGGCTTAATCTCATGACCCTGAAATCATGACCTGAGCTGAAATCAAGAGTTGGACTCTTAACCCACTGAGCCACCCAGGTGTCCCAAGAAAGAAGCTGTTTTTAAAAACCCAATGGAAAATCTAGAACTCAAAAATATAATGTCTGTATTAGCATATGGCAAAGAAAAAGGTCTATAAACTGAAAGGGTAATGGAAATTTGAAATGAAGCACAGAGAAAAAGGATAAAAAAAGTGAATGGGAGTCTCAGTGACCTTTGGAACAACAGTAAGTTGTTTATCATAAGTGTTATGGAATCCTGGAAGGAGAGGATAGAGAGATTGAGTTATAAAGATATTTAAAGAAATAACACCTGAAATTGCCCAAAACTTGATGAAAAATATCAATCTATGGCTCTAAGAAGCCCAATAAACTGCAGACAGAATAAAAACAAAAAAAATTGTATCTATGCACATCAAAATCAATTAATGATGATTAAAGAAGGAGGAAAAAGTCTTAGAAGCAGCCAGAGCCCAAAAGACACATTACAATCAGAAAAACAAAAATAAGAATGACTGCCGGCTTCAAAAACAAGATAAATCAGAAGACAATGAAATGACATGGCTAAAGTTCTAAAAGAAATAAAAAACTGTCCACCTTGAATTCTATATCCTGTAAAAATATCCTTCAAAAATGAGGGTCAACTAAAAGAGTTTTTTGAGAAAGGCAAGCTGAGTGACTTTATTACCAGCATACCTGCTGTATATGAAATATTAAAGGACTTCTGGGTGAAGGGAAGTGAAAACAGATGTAAACTCAGATCTCCATAGAGGAGAAGAGTGCTAGAGACGGCAAATGCGTGTGTACGCTCCACCTTTCATCTCTTTTTCACTAAGGAGCTTCTCCCTTGAAGTAAAGAGGTTCAAATTTCCTCATGCTGAATGAAAAAGTTTTTCCCGTCAATGCTCTCTTCCCACAGACTATTTTTTGTCTTTCCTACCTCTCTAGGCTTTTTGAGAAAGTTAAGCTCACTGTTTCTACTTCCTCTCCTTGAATTCTTTTCTCAGATCCTTGCAACCTGATACTGGGCTCCCACCTGAGCTCATTTTTGCCACCCAGTCTTTGAAACTTTGACTTTTGCTCACCTCTATTCCCACAGTTGGACAATTGCAGGGCCAATCAAGAGAAAATTACTGTCTGCTTTATTTCCCTTTTAAAAAATAAAAACATATTTTAAATTCAATAAAAGTCATCTTTTCAAATATATCATTTAGTGAGTTTTGACAAGTGCATGCAATCACGTAACCAGTCACAACCGGGGTATAAAATAGTTCTACTACCTAAAAAAGATTGCTTTGTGCCTCTTTGCAGTCAACCCCATTCCTCCATCCCTGGCCCTTGGCAACCTCTGGTCTGTTTTTGGTCCCTATAGTTTTGCCTTTCCTAGAATATAGTATAAATAACTCATACAGTAGGTAGCCCTTTGAGTCTGGCTTCTTTAACTCAGCATAATACATTTGAGATTCATGCATGCTGTTATATGTATCCGTTTATCCTTACTTCAAATATCTTAAAAGAAAAAGGAGATTGACTACTGGTTTAAGGTCATTCTTACATTCCTGTTTCTAACATTTACTAGCTGTGTGACCTTGAACAAGCAACCTAAGTTTTTTAAAACTCAGTTTTCTTTTCTGTGAAATGGTAACAACAATAGTACCTACCTTCTAGGGTTTTTAATGGGTGTCACGGAAGGAAATCCATATAACAATAGTACAGTTCCTGGTACATAATAAACATTCAATAAATGGTTACTTTTAATATTGATATTCCATTTCTCCAGGGAAGGTAGAGATTGGGATCCAAGTGGAGCATACACAGAGTCTGTTCATGAGGGTAAAGCAAGGTCTTAGAGGATAGCTGGATTTTCTAAGTAGTATGGTTAGCTGTAGTGGTGGTCCCAGTGGCAGTCAGCTTTGGGGGGGGGTATAGAAGCCTACTGGATGAGTGGAGCAAGTGGTGGGAAAATAGCAGCAGAATGAGTCAGGTGAACAGACAGAAGTTCCCAGAAGCAAGCAGCAGAGCCTCTGACACAAGCTTCTAGTTAGCATTCAGGTTCTATTTTCTGGAGTCAGGTCTGTTTTCTGGAGGCTTATAGGGAAGCAGTGGCAGGTGTGAGAACACACTCATGCCATCAGTGAGCGTTCACCTTAAGTGTACTGTGCTTCTTTCCATTTACTGCCTCAAGGCCTTCTCTGAAGCTTTGAAAGCCCACTTGGCTAGCAAGCAAGCGCCTGGAGTGCAGGGAAGTGAGTGTTCCTGGAGACAATCTTAGCCTATGGAGGGGTGAGTGCTGCTGGACAATTCCAGAAAGCATTCTGTACACTTTTCAGAGGTCTACTGATGCCAATGACCTCAAAATACACTCTTAAGTTGATTCTTCCTTTTCCCTTGTCATTCTGCCCCAGTCCCTTCACTCCTGCTTCCTGGCTCACCTTCTACATAAACTACCTGCACCAAAGTCCTTTCCTTAGGCTCTGCTTTTGGGGACATGGATCATTCAACCAAGATCATGTGTATGGCCCCAGAGATCCATAAAATAATAGTTGGAAGATTAGGCAAGAGCCAGCTGGGGCTACTCTTCCTGTTTCTGAAAGCAGAGTAGTCTTAGAGAATACAAATGATCCTTCAGCACCCCTCCACCCAAAACTATGGGTGTTGATTCTGTTGTTATTGTCATCATAATTCTTGCGATTGTTATCACTATAGATATCATCATTATTACAATCACTAACATTTACTGAGCACATTTCCTGTAACAGGCACTTCATAGGCATTGGGTAGCATCCTTCCATTCTCACAATGGTCCTGTTAGATGGGTCAGTTACCATCCCCATGTTATGGATGAGGTAACTGAGCTGCAAGTAAGTGGCAGAGCTGAAATTCTCATCAGGTCTGTCAAACTTAAGGCCACGTCCCTTCTACTCCAATGGAGTAGAAAGCCTAAGTCAAGTCCAGATTTAGTTAGGAGGTCATTCTGATGTCATGCATGGCTGTCACCAGAATTAGCTCTTGGGGTGGGGATGCCAGGGAAAAAGTAGGGTAGTATCTGTCCAATGCCCCAGACAACAATGGAAGTATTGGCTCTTGATGTTCATAAATTTCTGCCTTCTTTGAACTCAGTATTCCCAGCCCAATTTTTCTGAACTTCTGACTCCTGATTTATTTGGATATCTCTAAAACCTAGCCAGTTATTTTGTTCTCATCTCAGAGACAAAAAAAAACATGATCTCAGAGCACCACCAAACTCCCATCCCTGTTGCTACTCTAGAGGCTGGTTATAGGTTTATTGTGTACTGACAAATAGCACTGCAGTTATATTTTTAGAAAGAGGAACTTTATTTAAAAGTGTCCTTCCAAGCTGACTTTTCTACATAAATATTGTTATATATGGGAGAGAGGCTATATTTCTGGACAACTTCCAAATGTTTAATACACCATTAATACCTGAGTTTGAAGCCTCAGGGAAGGAGCTGTAGTACTTTGGATGATAAATTCTAGCAGTGTTTATCTAATTAAAAAAATCTAGGAGGTCGTATTTAAAAACTTAGCAGGAGCAGTAAATAACTGCTTTGTGTTTTAGAGTTCAACAAAAAGAATGGACTTCTCCCATCCCCATTAGTTCATCTGCAGGTTTGAATCTTAACTGTTGGCTAAACTCCATAAATAAGTAAGCCGATGCTCTTCTGTGTTTGAAAGTTTTTACATAGTAGATAGAAGAGTAGTGAGAAATAGGAATTACTGAGCATATACTTGAACCAGGTGCTTTTGTATGTTATTATCCAATCTACTTTTTAATCCAATTTCATTGATGAAGAAACAGGCTCCGAGAAGATCTGTGACTTGTCAATGGACACATTGTCAGTGAGTGGTTGAACTGGCATTTGGCTTGTGATTGCTTTGTCTTTGGGGAGGTTTTTGCACTGCCAGTGAGAGAAGATAGAGGTCCTAGGGGAAAGTTTGTTAAGCTAATAATAGAAGCAAAGCCTACTGAAACAAGTCTATATATAGGATAAAAGGGGAGTCAGGCTGGGGTAAAAAATTCCACCTCAAACTTGAAGGGAAAAGTGAAGACAGAACTCCAATCTCTTTCGCGACCATAAATGCAGAAATCTCAAACAAAATATTAACAAACCCTATATCCAGTTAAACCATATCACAACCATGTAGAGTTTATTCCAAGAATAAAAGTGTGGTTTAATAATCAAAATTCAATCAATACAATTCATCACATTGACAGAAAAAAAGAAAAATTATACGTATATCTTCATAGATACAGAACAAGTATTTGATTGCATTCAATACCCATTCATGATTTAAAAAAAATACTCAGCAAATTAAGAATAGAATGGAACTCTCCTTACCGGATAAAAAAGATCTACAAAAAAGCCATAGCAAAAATCATACTTAAAATGAGATGGTAAAAGCTTTCCCCACAAGATTGGGAACAAGGCAAGAATGCCCACTATTATCAGCTTTTAGCCAGTGAAATAAGGCAATAAAGAGAAACAGAAGGTGTAAGGACTGGAAGGGAATTGTCAGTAGAAGATACAATGGTGTATGTAAAAATTCCAAAATAATTTATATGTAGGGGCGCTTGGGTGGCTCAGTCGGTTAAGCGTCTGCCTTTGGTGCAGGTCATGATCCCAGAGTCCCGGGATTGAGCCCCACATTGGGCTGCTTAGCGGGGAGCCTGCTTCTCCTTCTGCCACTCACCCTGCTTGTGTTTGCTCTCTCTTGCTCTCTCTCAAATAAATAAATAAAATCTTTAAAAACAAAACCCAAAATAATTTATATATAAACAATAGAATTAATAAGTATATTTAGCAAGGTCTCTGAATACTAAGTCAATATGCAAGAATCAATGTCATTTCTATATACTAGTAACAAAAACCCCCCAAATTTTAAAAAGCTATTACTTGCTATAGTATAAAATACATAGTATCTAAGAATAAATCCAGTGAAAAACTCTTCTCCATCAAAATCCATAAAACATTACTGAGTAAACTGAGAGTAAACCTAAATAAATGGAATGATAGAATATATTTGTTGATTAGAAGAGTCAATAATGTGAAGTTGTCAAATCTCCCTTAATTTGTTCATAAATTCAACATAATCTCATAAAAATACTAGTGGGTTTTTTTTAAATGAAAACTGAGTCATGATTTTAAAATTTATGCAGAAATGTAAAGGACTAAGAATAGTCAAAATAATCTTGAAGAAGAATAGAGAACATTCCCAGATATGAAGGATAGACAAATCGACAAATAGTCTATTCTGTCTATGACAGAATACAGAGTCCAGAAATAGACCCACGGATATATAGTCACTTCATACATGACAAAGGTGACACTAATGTAGCAGGGAAAGGATGGGCATCCCGATAAATGATTCTAGTGCAAAAAAAAAAAAAGATATCTTGACCCCTATCTCACACCATACACAATTTCAATTACAGATCAATTCAGCACCTAGATATGGAGGGTAGAAGCAATAAAACTTTTAGAAGAGAATATAGAACAAAGTCTTTACAACTGTGGGGGAAGCAAAGATTTCTTAAGTGAGATACAAAAAGGGCTAACCACGAAGAAAAAAGATAATTTGGATTATGTTAAAATTAAAACCTTCTGTTCATCAGAAGAGTGAAAAGGCAAACCACAGAATAGAAGATATCTGGACTACATGTAATTGACTAAGGATTCATATCTAGAATATAAAAAGAACTGCTACAAGGAAAAGGCAGACAACCTCATAGAAAAAATGGTCAAGAGACTGAACAGGCACTTCAGATTTATCTAAATGACCAATAACAACATAGTAGTCAAAACCAAAGAAATTCAAATTAAAATCACAATGTGATATCCCTACACATATATCAGGTAGCTAACATGAAAGACCAACGATGTCAAGTATTGGCAAGGATGTAGATTATCAGATTTCTCTAGCTATGGAAAACTGTTTAGCAATCTCTACTAACGCTGGGCTGCATATGTTATGACCCAGCAATTCCACTCCTAGTATATAAAGAACAGAAATGCGTACATATATTTACCAGAAGACAAGCACGTGAATGTTTATACAGCACTATTCATAATAACCCCTTGTTGGAAACTATCCAAATGTCCATCCGTTATAGGATGAAAGAATTAGATGTAGTATATTCACACAGTGAAATATTATACAGTTATGAGAAAGAACAAACCAAAATTATGCACAGTCACATGGATGAATTTCACAAACTATAAAGCTGAACAAAAGGAGCCAAACACAAAAGAGCCCATCCTATAAAATTCCACTATAAAAAGTTTAAAAACAGGCAAACTTAATCTATGGTAGAAGTCAAGATGGTGGCTGCCCTTGGTGGGGGAGCACTCGCTGGGAGGGACAAAAGGAGGCTTCTGGAGTTGCTAACATGCATGTGTTCAAATGAATGGAAAACTGAGCTGTACGCTTAGGATGTACCCACCTTTTTGTATGTAGGTATGTATGCTTCTATTCAAAGTTCTCTTTTAAAAAGGAAAACGTGAAGGTAGAAGCACTGTTAGCTTTCTTTCCTTGTCTCTTAAGGCTCACTCTGGTCTACCCTAGGCTTGGGCTGCATTGTATTTGAAAGAAAAATTTAATTCTCATGTAGTGGGAATGGTGACAGGGAAATGACAAGGACGAGCTGTGAGCTCATAAGAGGTAGAGGTGGGCGTTCAAAGCTTGCCTCAGAACGTTTTAAGGATCAGAGGTCAGGTGCTCTGGGCAGGAGCTCAGCCTGTATGGAGCCAGCCATTAGCCAGGAATTGCAAAGCTGGTATCTTTATTTTGGGATTTGACCTGTCAGGGAGGCAGCTTAGTAGAGAAAGAACTTGGTTCCTCTTAATTCAATAAATACTCACTGGTCATGTGTTATGCTCTAAATCCTGGGTCCTGGGGATTCTGAGCCAAACCAGATAAGGGCCCTGCCCTGTCTTAGGACATAGGGGAAATCAAACATGTGAACAGGCAATTGCAACACCGCATGGAAGGGGTCACGATAGGATAACCACAAGGCTGGAGCAGAAAAGAGAGGGGCTGCTAATCCAGCCTGGGGAATTGGAAGTCTTTCCAAGGCAGTGGGGTCTAAGCTGAGAACAAAAGAAAGGGGTGGGGTTTGGACAGAATGTTGCAAACAGACAAAACGGCCAATGCAAAGACCCAGGGGTCACAGAAGCAGTGTCTGAGAAGATAAGATGGATGTGGAGCCAAAAAAACAAATTACAGAGGGGCCAGAGATTAGGCTGGTCAGATCTCAGTAAATTTTATGCTGTTGATGAACTAGCCTTTTAACCCAGGCTCATGTAATGAAATCCTGGATCTCCCCCTCCTGTGGCATGTGACCTCAGTCAAGTCTTCTGCTTTGGTAATATCAGAACTTTCTTAGTTTTGCCTTGAGTATTAGCTTTCCTTTCAATGCTTTTATTTATTTTTTATTATTTTTTTAAAGATTTTATTTATTTATTTGACAGACAGAGACAGCTAGCGAGAGAGGGAACACAAGCAGGGGGAGTGGGAGAGGAAGAAGCAGGCTCCTAGCAGAGGATCCTGATGTGGGGGTCGATCCCAGAATGCTGGGATCACGCCCTGAGCCGAAGGCAGACGCTTAATGACTGCGCCACCCAGGCGCCCCCCTTCCAATGCTTTTAGAAATACATAAAGAGGTGACTTATTTTTTAAAGACCTGCACATAGTAGGTGTATGTAGGAAAGTTGGTTGATAGATGGGTGTCCAGGGTTGGCTGCTTGCTGGGTGTCCAGGGCTCTGTAGCAAAGGAGGACAGCATCTCAGCCTCATTATTTAGAACACAAAAGTTGGCTCATACCCACGCCCACCACCATGTGCTGGCAGCTGAGAACACTGCAAAGGCAATAATCAGGATGGAAAATTCCCTTTCCAAGTTCCTGAAACCTGCAGCCCAAGGTGGCAGCTGGTGGCCTATTATTCCCTGGAGCTCTGGTGAAATGGAAGAGTTCTGCTTGTGCAATTTTAAGCAGGAAAAGTCTATTTTTCTCTTGATGAAGAGGGACCCTTTATGATTAGAGGGCTATTTCCTTAGGTTTTTGTTGTTGTTGTTTTTGTTTTTTTGTTTTTTAACTTCTTAGAGATTAAATTACTGCAGTAAGGGGTAGCAGGAATTCCTTTGACTTGATAAGGTCTGGCTTCCTAGTTCTTCCTTGGAGGGAAATAAAGGGTTGAACAATTTATACACTGCTTGAACAAATTTCAAGGGTGCTACCAGAATCAAGACCGGACCAGGCAGTGAGCTTAGAGATGAGACAGAGAGACTGGTGGTGGAGATGAGCAGGCAGGCTGGGGAGCTCCCGATATTAGAAGAGACCAGGGACACTGGGCATCAGTCAGGTCTGGCCACTGTAAGAGGGACAATTTCAGGAGCAAGGGAAGGATCTCACCCCTGGTGGGGCAAAGAGGACTCCTACATGGGTCTCACTGGGGAACAAGGCAACCTTAAAGGCAAGGTCAGCCAGATGGTAGGTGGTTCCTAAATATCTATGGAATCCATGAAAGCCTAAAGATTGAGATCTAATTAAGAGCACTGGAGTTTAAGGCAAGAAGTGGATCACACAAAAGGAATTATAATAGTAGCTAACAATTATATAACACTTAATATATGCCAGGCTCTTCTAAGCTCTTTACATACATTAATCCATTTCATCTTCACAAGAGTCCTGTGAAGTTAGTATTGTTATCATTCCCACTTTACGGATAAGAAAACTGAAGCACAGAGAGGTTAATGAAGGGGCGTGCCTAACAACTCATGGACAGGTGGAGGCAGGATTTAGTCTGGTTCCAGAGACCACACTCTTTACTGTTAGATGTGATGGACTTGTTAGAATTGGGACAATGACTGGTTGCTTAACTCCTGCAAAATTCTTCCAAACAAGGAAAATCACTGACACCGGAATGCTGGGGGCCTGCACTGACTCTGAAAACAGGATCTTCAGCAGGCTCACTTTCCAGGAGCACTTTTGCCTAAGTGCTCTTTGCTGTGAGTGATTCTTCAAGCATACACCCCCGAGTAGCTGCGATTAGCAAATCCAAGACTTTGGTCTGCCAGTTTTTTGCTTTTTCTTCCCTGCCCCCCTCCCCCTACCACCTGCAAGCTTTGGCATTGCTTGGGCTACCGGGATGGGGAACTGATTTCTTGCTTTGGCTGATGGAAATCTCTGACTGACCACCTCTCAGTTGGTGCCTCTGGCGTGGAAGCAGCAAGAGCCACATGCCAAATGTTGTGTGTTCACAACCCAAATTGACATCACAATTCTGTTAACTTGTTTCCATGCTCTTCGGTTGAAAATCCATGTCACTTTGTCAACCTAAATAAGCATTTCAAAGAGTTAGGATGTTGCTCTACTCAGGGCAGCCTAAGCAAACACTAATGAAGAGTAAGACCCATGTCAGTTGGGTTGAAGAGGCATTTTACTGCTTTATTTCCAACGTGAAACCCAAGAATCCTTGCAAATTGGGAGGATGTTTGGCAGGAATGCAGTGGCTGGCAGAAAACATGCAGCAATTTCAGTCATGACCATGAATACTCAGCCTTATTTGGCATAAACAATTCTTCAGGGTATATTTTCAACTCATTGTTTGGAAAACTTTAAGCATGTAAATGCTGTTAGCTTCGGTAGAGTTCTGTGTATATGATTCTGAATAACCTTATGAAGAGTTTTAGAACATATACATTCTCCCTTCCTATGACTGTCTTAAGTAGAGTAAATATATTTTTTTTAATGGAGAAGATTTTTGCAGCAAGTCCATTGAATAACATGTATTGAGCACTGACTCTAGATCAGACACTGTGTTGGAGCTGGGGATACGGTGACGGTCCCAACCAACCCCAACACTTTTCTCCAGGGGTCTAGCATAAAACCATTGTAGAAGGTGGGAAAAAAGCAAAGAGGACACAGGAGGTACAAGGTAAGGAAAAGGATCATATAGGAAGTTTGTCCGATGTTATCTCTAATATACATAGTACCATGAAGATGTTATTATAATTGCCTGCCCCAAGGTTGAGGAGGATATGAGAGATTTTCCCACATCTTATGGATTAAAGGAAGTGAGATGCACTTAACTAAGGTAGATTTTAGAGAGGGTCTAGATTCTGTCCTATGTGACATTTCCTTGATGTCATTACAGGGAATGGTACAGACCCGAGAAGGCTTTGAGCTCAACAGCTAAGTGGTTTCCTTATCCCAGCTTTGCTTCTTCACTAGTTGGGTGCTGCTCAGGTCCCTGTTTACCCTGAGGCAAATCCCCGCTAAGAATTTTTTATGTGTGTTTATAGGGGGTGGTGGGGAGAGGGGAGGGAAACCAAGTAAAACCAATCTTGGCCAACAGAAATCACAGAACACATAAATCTCAAACTCTGTTTACTTCTCTTAGCTTATTTACAAAAATACAATCAGTAAATACTAACTTGTAATCAAGATTAGCTGACTAGTTCCATGTGTTTGCCTGGCTGGTTGTGAAATGTATGTTGTATTTGTTATTAAATTCTTTTCTGAGTGGGGAAAAGTGTCAAAAATACAAACTATTTCCTCACTGCTGGTTGGGCTATCCACAGTATGAGATCTTTTGTATAGTATCTTTGCATTTTAAATTTGGAGCTATTCACCTTCATCATATTTGGTTATTTGTAAGGTTAGGGATGATAAAATGTATCTGGAACTCAGCCCTGTTTCCACTGGGACATGGAGGAAATTTAGGAGCCAGGTGGAAACTTCAGGAAATTCTCACCAGGTGATGGAAGCCAATCAGATGAGAGGGTTTGCCCAAGATTTCAACATGAGATCAGAGCTAAATCCTTATTTAAAGGTTGAGAATGTGGGTGGGAATAATGACAAGGTTAGAAATAAGCACCTTATAGCCACAGTCAAGACAGAACACGCAGTGTGTCTGGTACTAAGCAAAAAACCAAACCAAAGCAAAACACCACAGAAACCAAACCAAAACAACAACAACCCCCCCCCCCAAACCACTTGGGAGTTATCTCATTTAAAACTCATAATGACTAACACTTTGTGAGCTTCCACTATATACCAAGGCTGTTTTAAGGGTTGTAAGAATATTAACTCATCCACCCCTATGATAATCCAGTGATGTAGATTTTGGTTTTAGTACATAAAATCAGAGCTCAAAAGGTCAGCTCGTGTCTTTTCCAAGGTCCTACAGCCAGTGAATAGGGGAACTTAGACTTGAGCCCTGGCCCATTTTCAAAATAGTTTCATTAGGTAGGTGCTTTGATTATCTCTGCTTTACAAACGAGCACACTGAGGCACAGAGAGGTTAAGCAATTTTCATAAGGCTCCATGAGTGAGTGTCTGATACAAGACTCCAAGTGGGATCTGACTTCCAAGTCCACGATGGTTCAGACTATATATGGTATACATTGCCTTTTAGCAGAGCACTCACCACTGGCCAATCTTTGGGGCAAGAGAAACCTGGCTTATAGCTTCTCTCACCACAGAAATGTTCTTTCAGCTCTCACATTGTTCTGATATTTGGTGCTGAGGTTCTCTATTCCAGCAAGAAACTGCTCTCTCCCACCTCCTGCTTTAGCTTATTTTTCTGGCTTTTAGCCTTCACATTAAAAGCTAGCCCTCTTTCACTTTTTTTTTTTTTTTCTGACGAGCTTGCCTTCAGAATACAGATCAAAGTTTAAGAGGGAGGCAGAATTAGCCCCAGAGCTGGGGAACCACTCAGGTCTGCAGGCAAGAAATGTTTACCTAAAAATTCAGTCAATGGACCCAAGATGGAACCAGAGACTTGCAAAGCAAAGCCAAATGAATCCATGTCTGCTGCAGGAGGGACAGCCAGACAGATGGACAGCTCTCTTCAAAGGTTGCTTAGGGACCCAATAAACCTGAAAAGACTGTGCCCTGAATCTCAATGTGGGTGGGCGGATAAAGGAACATTATTCCTCTTCTTCCTCTTGGTTTTCCCAGGGTGTGTGCAACAAAGCAAACGCAATTTGCATTCAATGACTGAAAGCCACTCACATCTGTAAACACTAACTGTCCCAGTCAGCAAAAGCCTCCAGAAAGCCTCTTACCCCATTTCAAGGAGCCAGATGTGAAGAGAAAGCCTTCTCCTTTTCATTGTTCTTTCCACTTGAGCTGCAGGACCCTGGGACGCTCCATGTGCGGGGAAAACATGGCACATGTTGCTCTTAAATTGAACCAAGCTTATTATGTTAGAGAGAGTTTAATTAAACTCTTGCTGGCAGTTGTGAAAAGGTTTAGCTTGCTCCCAAGCCTTTCTTCACGGGTTCCCTACAGGTAGCGCACACTTTTCCCTTCCAACGGAAGGTCATTAGGATCACATGAATACGTTGAGACTGAAAGGTTCCAAGATGTTCTGGGGCGGCATTTGACTCATAACTTTTAATTTAATCAATCAACTCAGTGGTCTAGTAAAGAGATTACAACCATCCCACTCCCTGATCCCAGGCAATCCGCTTTACTGCAGGGCAGCCCTTACTAATCCTTTTTACTAAAAATAAGGCAGGGCTGCTTGTGCTGTGATTTCCTATATCCTTTGTCCTGTGATGTGTTTGTTCTTTTGCTCTGAAATTTAACTGAGGCTAGGAAAAAGCTGCAAGTATTTCTTTGTACTCATGCTTCACTTCCAGCCCCAAACAGTAGAGTTCTTGCAAATTGGGAGGGACGTTTGCCAGGACTGTAGTGCCTGGCATGGACCTTTGCAGAAACTCCACTCGTGATTATAAATAGTTACCCTTTCTCAGCATAAACAATTCTCGAGGGTAGATTTTTCAGCTCGTTGTTTGGAAAACTTAAGTATATAAATGCCATTAGCTATAGCTGAGTTTTGTGTGCAAATTCCTGGGTAACCATACATAATGCTGTGGTTTAATGGACTTTGTATATTCCCTCTCCTTCAGTTTCATAAAGCTTTTCGGAGTTTAGGATATTTTCATGCAAAGGGAAAATCAAGTCTTTATTATTAAAGTATGCGTTTCTTGGAGTTGCCACACAGGTACTGGCAAACAGTTTCGAAGGAAATACTGCATGAAAAATGCATGGGCTGGTGTCATACTTAAATGTTAATCACATCCATTTTGCCAGGGGAACTGGTGGCATTAGAACTTACATAATAACTGATCCATGACTTGCCAATGAATCCAATCTTTCTTCCTCCTGAAATCAGTTCCAAACAGGTGGCCGTTTAAGCTGTACGAATGAGAGACAGGAACCATGTGCTCTTTGAACTGCCAATCGGCAGGAGTAAATGACAAATAAGTCATCAATGAATTAATTTACCCCTATCGGTGGTAATGAGACTTTACCTCGATAGATACAAGGACAGCAATACTTTATATAGCATACTAAATGGTCAGCCCAATGAAGGCGTATCTTATTTAAGAAACAGTACGCTCAAGAAATAGTTCGGGGATCTCCAGGAGGCAGGCAGCATGAGAGGCCGGAACCTTCCAATTTCAAGTCCCATTTAAATGCCAATAAAATCGTCTGAGGCAAAGGTTTTGGAGATAGCAGTCATAATCATCCCTCAAGGAAAAAATGAGTAAAAGGGGGAGAAGTGATTTTGAACTATTAAAAATGTTTGGCAGTATGAGAGAAGAACTCTGAATTAAGAAGCTGGGTGTGGATGAGGTTGGGGAGGAGCAGTAAACCATGGAATGAAATCAGAATAAAAACAGAAGTGAGAGAGGAGTTTCAATCTTTTTTTTAAATATACCTATTTCAGGAGAGCTCATTATGGGAGGAAGGAGTAGGCAGGTGCCAACAATGAGAACATGGGTCCAGGGTGGGACTGATGCTATAGGAAACTAACCAGAGAAAGAGAAATGAACCAGGGAAAAACATGCAGAGCACAGAGAGAGATAGGAAAAGACGCAAAAGAAGATGGGTCTGGGGAATGCAGCACCCTGGCCGAGCATGGAGTTCCTGAGGACACAGAAGGAATAAACAGGAATGAACTGACACGCCTGCACACAGGATATGCTCTGAATAGATCTGCAGAATGACTGGACAAACAATAAAGAACAACAACAACAAATCAAAGATTAGGAAAAAAAACCCAGACGACCTCGAAGAATAACGTCACCACTAATAAAATAGCTGACGGCATACATAAAGCCTTATTTAAGATCTCATTTAGAATAGCGGGCATCATCAAATATTTTAACTGCAGGAGAAGAAGAAAGCACTCTGTACAGAGCTTAGGTTATAGATTTCATGTAAAGGAATAGAAATCATAAGTGAATAAGGACTAGGGTTTTTTTTTTTTTCCACTGTAACAGAAAACCATGGATAAACCATAGTCAGAGTAAAAAACTGTATAATTTGGGCTTTTACCCAGTTGAGTTGTTAGCCAAATACAAAGACTCACACAGAATTTCAGTCTTAAAAATTCAATCACCTGCTAATGGGAAAGTGTTGGATTCCAAGTTTATTTCAAAAAGAAATCTAATCTTAAAAGATCTGAAAAAAAGGATGCTGTTAAAAATAGTAAGAAATTCTGAATTGTACATTTTTACTGAAGAGGTAAGTAAGTAAGAACAGTAACAGAGAAGAATTGATGGGAGTTGGGAATGAGGAGAATTGTTAAAATAAAAGTAGATAAAAAAGAAATGAACGGAGTAGTAAGTGAAGTCAATGGGGAACGGAAGTAAGAAAAGGGTTGAGAAAAACAAAAACCAGCAGAGGTTTCTCATAAGAATGAATCAAAAATGCTATCCTAATAAGATAGGAGTATATTAATAAAATAGAAGTAATATCCTTGCTGTATGTTTTAAACTGATAGCTAATTAACTTAAAAGAAGATTGCTGCCAAACGAAATAAAAATAAGCAAAACCCAAACCAAATAAATGCTCATTGCCTATGTAATACCAAAGAAAATCTAGAAAAAAGAAAACAAATTAACTATAACAACAGAGAGGTAAAAAGTAGAATGGCAGAACAAAAACTCCATAGGACTGAGGTTAAAATAAGTGTAAGTTTAAATAATTATGTTGAGAAATAAAACAAAACAGAACAGACAAATAAACAAAAAAACTGAACCCCCCCCCAAAAAAGAAAAGAAAAACACAAAAGCCCTTCCAATTGGATGAATGCAATAATTTACTGGAAAATCTTTAAAAGGCGTTGAAAGCCTAAAAATAAGAAAAATAAATTTATAAAACACTAAAAAGGGAAATTAAAGGGAAGAAAAAGCAGGTGGGGTTTCAGACACGATTGAATTTAAGGTGAAAGTTATTAAAGCCAGCTAAATATGTTAATTATGTGTTGTTGAAAGTCAGAGTTAATCATGAGGATATAATGATATGATGTTATAGGTTCCAAAGACATAGCAACAAATGGAAAACAATCATTTAAGCATCAAGGAGAAATGATAAGCACACAGTTTTAGATCAAGGTGTTAATACCCCATTATCATAATAGGAAAAATCAAGAAGAAACGATCAAGTAATAGAGCCTGAATAAGCATAATTAAACTTACCATCATACAGCAGTAAGTAGAGATACTGCCAAGAATTAAATGGATTGAACACCATAAACAAAATCCCTGCAAGTTTATTGCTGGTTCCTGATGAGACGGTGAATTAGCACCCATGCCTCACTCCTCTGAGTTCAATCCCGGGAAACTTCAGAAACACAGACCCATGAAACTACCAGAGACACTGAAATACACCAGAGATCAAAGGTCGTCCTTGAAAATAACCAACATGATTGTGTATCTGGGTAGAGGGGTGGTAGACAACAAAGGAATCTGAGAACATGCTAATGTTCTTATTTTGTTCAGAGGAAGACCAATATTGAAATGTTTATGAAATCAACACAGATAAATCAACCTAAGTATGTGTTTTAAATTAGAGGCAACCACCACCAGAACAACAACATGAATCAAATACTGTAAACCAGCAGAAGAAAACTTAATGCAGGCAACGGAAAGAAAAGAAGTGGTTAAAAAAAGAAACAAAAAGAAATTATAATCAGCAAATACAAAATAAGATGGCGGAAAGATTCAAATATGACAGTCGTCCTATGTGGGGTACATGGAATGTAACAAAAAGCAAATGAAACCAGAAGGACCCTGAATGGACCAAGGATGCTCGTGTGCTATGAAGTAAATAACATATCCCTCAGCATCTGTGTGGAATAAGAGAAAAGGCTTTCTCAAGTAAACAGACATGAGGTCATGAAAAAACAGAGCAAATTCTGTAAATACAAAAAAAGCAGATATGTTCTATTACATACTCTCTCACCAAAACAAAATAAAGAAACTTCAATGAAAAAGCGATCTACAAAGAAACCCAACTAGCACACGGAGGCAATAACAGAGCTGCTCTGTCCTCGCCTGGTCTCCAGGCTGAGCAAAAGGGTCCCCCCTCAGAATTTATAACCATGAGTTTGAAATTTGACATTGCTCCTTTGGACTGTAGCTTTTGCGTTGTTCTAAAGAGGTCTGATTCTTTGTTGCCTGTTTTTCTGGATGCTTTTCGGGTTGTCCCTATCCCCATTATTCTAAAGTTTCACGATGGTAGGCTTTTCTCATCCATTGTGCTGAACCCCTGGTTCCTGAGGCTATTCCTGTGTTCTGTGCAAACAGTTGGCTTGGCTCTTATGCACCCCCTCTCCGCAAGTATGTAGGATTCTTCGTTCTTTGCTCTGCTGAGAGTTGCCACCTCTCCAGCTCCCCAGATTTTGGCAGTACCTCTGGTAGGGTGTAGCCTTCTTTCCTTTTTCCTTGTCTTTGTAAGTTTATTTTTTATTCATCTAGTGCTATCTTTATGGGATTGGAGGAAAGATCAGAAATTAATGTTTGGATTCAACCTGCCATGTTTAACTGGAAGACCAGATTAACTGACTTTCCTTCCCTACTACTGGTGCATAACACAGTGAGTTGTTGCCGCAAGACTTCCCAGACAGATGGAGAGAAGAGAGGAGAAAAAGGGGGAAAGAAGCTGTTTAATCCTTTCTCTTTTGCTCCGTCTTTCACTGAAACTGTGTATCATGACACATGTACTTGGTAGGAAACTCTAATTTCCAGTCACATCTCTATTCACACAGCCTGGTGGTGACGTCACTAGGGGGCGCTGATGGGCACACTTACTCTGGAGAGGGATTTCCCTGTGATGGTGGGAAGGAGTAGGATTATTGTTTGTTGAATGTTTCATTTTGTTTCTGAAGTTAGATGGAAAGAAGAGGCCTATGGTCTACCTGTGACTCATCACCGTTCTAGGCACTGGGCTGCGGAAACCCACATATTGTCTTATCATAAATGGGAAGAAACTGAGCAAGCTAAATATTATAAAGCTAACAATTCTTCCAAAAGTAATTTAGGGATTTAATGCAATCCCATTTAAAATTCTGACAGAATCCTTTACAGAATTAGATAAAATGATTTTATGATCATTTGCAAAAATAGAGACAATAATACTGAGGAATATTTTAAGAAGCAAGATTACCTGTCAGCTCTGATGCTTTTCTCTGTCACTCCTCGACATCCAATCCATGACAGAATCTACCTCTGGAAGATATCTCCAGTCCATCATTCACTCCATCACCACATCCACTGCCTTAGTCCGAGCTGGCCCCATCGCTGTAATATCCTGCTCGCCTACCTTCCCAATTATTGCCAGTACCACCCAATCTGCTCCCTACTTAGTGGCCATATAAGGTCCTCTCTCTCCTGCCCCAACCTCTTCAGTAGCTTCTCATTGTTCATCTCCCTCCACCTTCTTCCTTGCTCATTTTGTAACTGCTTCTCATTCATTCATTCCACATTATTTATTTAGAGGCTTTCAATGTGCCAGACAATGAGCTAGGCCCTGAGGAGATAATGAACAAAATCAGACTTGATTCCTGTCAGTGCCGTAGGGGTTTTAAAGGCAAACACAATAAGCACACACACAAAAAGATTCAAGTATGTTAGTCATTAAACCAATGCCAATTTAAAATAATGAGATTAATTTTTTATAACCGTTAATTGGCAAAACCCAAACAGAACACGTTAAATGCTGAGGAGGCTGGGAGAAAGAGATCTATTTACTCATTATTGGTAACATGGTGAACTGATACAAATATGTTGGAGAAGAATCTGGCAAAATGTCTTAAGAGCGCATAAAAAGTGCATATCCTTTGATCGGGCTGTCTTATTCTTGGGAAACTATTTCAAGGAAATGATTCAAAGGAAGGACAAAGGGTGGAAGAAGACTTTACTGCAAAGTTTTTTTTATTGTGGGGCACCTGGGTGGCTCAGTTGGTAAGTGCCCAACTCTTGATTTTGGCTCAGGTCATGATCTCAGGGTCCTGGGATCGAGCCTCGTGTCAGACTCCACGCTCAGTGGGGAGTCGGCCTGAGGATTCTCACTCTCTCACTCACCCTCCCTCTGCTCTCTTGCTCTCTCCAATAAATAAATCTTTTTTAAAAAGCTTCTTTGTTGTAGTGCTTTCTATGTTAGCAAAAGACCTGACATCACCTAAATGTTCAATAAAAGAACAGACAGGTGGTTTAGAGCAAGCTGACGTAACAAATTATGACTATGGAAACAAAACCAAATGCACAAAGTAGGATGCAATGTTTCCAAATGTGCCACTCTGTATGTGGATGAACATATGAAGAAATGAGAGTTGTTGCAAACGTTAGAGTGGTGGTCTTTTATGTGATTGGATTTAAAAGCTCATAACTTTTAAATAACATGACCCAATGGAAAAGATGGCTGAGTTTCATTGTAACAGTAACTCTGGTTCTGTAGACTGTATTTCCCAGTGGCCATGTTTATATTTTAGGCAATGTGTCGTCAAATGAAACAAAAATAATTGGCTCCTGGAAAAAAATGTTCCTTTCATCAATATGTATTTGTTAAACAGTGTTAAAACTGATACCATATCAAAAATGGAGAGTGTTGTGCAGTTTACATCGTCAAGGGACATTACAGAGTCTCTACAGGGTGGAGTCATTTGTCAAAAACCTAGCACCCTGGGGCGCCTGGGTGGCTCAGATGGTTAAGCGTCTGCCTTTGGTGCAGGTCATAATCTCCAGGTCCTGGGATCGAGTCCCACAGGGGGCTCCCTGCTCAGTGGGAAGTCTGCTTTCCCCTTTCCTTCTGCCCCCACCCGTTCGTGCTCTCTCTCTCTCAAATGAATAAATAAAATCTTTAAAAAAAAAACAAACAACAAAACAACCAACAAACCTAGGAGCTGTGTTCAGAGCAAGTGAGCAAAGTGACTCAGCATCTAATCCCCTGGCAAAGACAGAGCCTGTCTCCAAACCCTGGGACATCCCTCTGAAGTGACCCTGCTGGTCACCATGTTCCTGTAAAAGACACATGGCTCCTGGACCGCTGCTAGACACTAAAGACTGCTGAGGACAGACAATGGGGAAGCTTGCTTGCATTCCTCCTAACACTCCAGGGTTCTGGAGCTCTGTTCAGGCTCAGTGAATCCAGACCTTCTCTTTCTGACTTCTAAGTTAGGATCTATGAGGAGGTCTTTGTACAGTGGGGCAAAGTTGTTCAGAATTTAGTATCGGCTGAGTCCACATTGGTACAGCAGATGCTTAAAAGATGCTTTGTGTACAAGACATTTAATTTCACTGCAGAGGAGAGAAGACTGTCTTGTGACAGCCCCCAGAAGAAGGCAAAAGGGAATCAAGAGATCTGAGCTTTGATTTTGTTTCTGAAACTCTCTGGCTATGTGATCTGAGCCCTTAACTTTGTGCTTCTGGTTTTTTCACTTATAAAATTAGGAGGTAAAACTTGCATGATCCAGCCTTAAAATGGATTTCTAGAAACTACCCAGTTGGAGGTGTTTTAAAAGGATTTCACTATTTCCAGATGGCCAGCAGAGGTTTACGGCATTACAATGGAGAGGGGATGTCCGCTTGGGCTGTCTTCTCGCCTTCCTGATTTCACCTCCCAGGGAGAGGAGTGTCATGGATACAGAGTCCTCTGTTCTCTAAGAAAGGGAACCCAGAAACAGCATTCAGAACCAGCCATCTTGCATAGCATTGAGAAGAACCACCTGTCGATGTGGCCCCCACAAGCGAGGACTGAAGGCACAAGAGCGTTACCCGATCCTCTTGTGGAACCCAGTGTGAATTCTCCAGGGCAAGTCACCCAAAGAGAACTAAAGGACAGACACCTCAAGGTGCTAACCTACCCTATAGCAGAGGTTCTCCAAGTGTCGTCTACAGACCCCTGGGGACCCTGAGGGCCTTGCAGGGGGTCTGTGAGGTGAAAACTATTTTCACAATAATACTAAGACATTTGCCACATGTTGGCGTTCACCCTGATGGTCCCAAAGCAGTGCTGCGTGATCCGCTGTCACTTAGCACCCATCCACACAGTGGCCTCCAACGATGTCAGCAGTCACTGCCAGGAACCGCGGTAAACAATGTAAAGAGTCGGCTTCACTTAAGGATGTTTTTGATGAAACAATAAAAATTATTACTATTATGTATTAGTCTCTGTATGTCTGAGTACACATTTTTCTCCCATTCTGTGTGACTAACTGGGGATCATGCACGAAACACTTCTGTGTATACTCGGGTGCGATGACTGCCTTGAGTAAATGCTCTTGCAGGCTGGACTGTACACTTTTATTTCCATAAACATTATTTTTACTTGAATGAACCAATGACAGACAAATTATGGTTATTCAGACTGGAGAATGTGGTAGACGTTTCCTCAAAAATGAAGTGAGCCTGTCATTTCAAGGAAAACAACGGACAGGATGTGTTGCCAATGAAAAAATTAAAACTTTCAAGCAAAACTTAGAATTTTGGAAAACTTGTTTCTGTCATTATGAATCTGGTAGCTTTCCAATACTTAAACACGTTTCTCTGATGAGACTGGAAGTGATACTAATGAATGTGATTTTTTGATATTGTATAATGGAAAGTCTCGACATCTGGACCATCTGTGTAACTTGGTAAACCAGTATTTTCCAAACGACCATTGTATGATGTTACAAAATCATTCATTTGTAAAAGATTCATTCAAAGTGTAAAGTAAAGCAATGCATTTTAATATAACAGAGTACAAGTTGGTTTCATGTTCTACACTGTAATTATCTTTTAAGAAACTACCCTTTGTAGGGATACCTGGGTGGCTCAGTCAGTTAAGCGTTTGCCTTCAGCTCAGGTCATGATCCCAGGGTCCTGGGATGGAGCCCCGCATCAGCTCCCTGCCCAGTAGGGAGCCTGCTTCTCCCTCTCCCTCTGCTGCTCTCCCTGCTTGTACTCTCTCTCTCTGTGTCAAATAAATAAATAAAATCTTAAAAAAAAAAAAGAAACTACCCTTTGTAGAGTTTTGGTATAGTATCAAAGAAGATTATCTATAATTAATGAAAAAGTTATTAAAATATTCTTCCTTTTTCCAATTATAGATCTGTGTGAGATAGAATTTCTTTACATACTTCAACCAAAAAAACATACCACAACAGGTTGAATGCAGAGGCAAATATGAGAACCTAGGTGTCTTCTAATTAAGTCAGATATTAAAGAGATTTGCAAAAATGTAGAACAATGATGCTCTTTCACTAAATTTCTTTTGTTTTAGACAGTATAGTTATTTTCATAAAATATGTTAACATGTAATGAGTTTATTATTGCTAATTCATTATGTTACTCTTTAAATTAATTAATAAGTACTATTTTAAAACTTGTTTTTATTTTTGATAAGTTGAATTTTGATAGACACAACCCATAGAAGCAAAAGGATGTTCGAGTTCTCAGTAATTTTTAAGCATGTAAAAAGCATCTTGAAATTAAAAAGCTTGAGAGTTGCTGCTCTGAGATCCTTGTGGACAAAGTGGTGTTTGGGATGAGCAATAATAATGGGGTGGGGGACTTGATATTTATCAATTTGCACTATTGTCAGGAAGCATCATGGCTTAATTGGGCTTCACGGCAAGGGTCGGTTGTCAAGACAAGATCATCCCTGCAGCAGCAAAAGGAAAGTCATCTATTACTTAAGATTAGTAGAAATCACTTCTGCCAGCATTGAATTTTCAAAGTCCTTATTAGACACTCTCTGTGTCCTTCCAATTGGCTCCAATCATCTGAGTCCCTTTCCTTCTAAGGAAGGTCTAGTCTATGATTCCTCAACAGTATTGGCCATGGTGACTAGCTGGGAGCTAGAAATCTGCCTCCCAGGTCTCAGTGAACGCTACTCTGAGTTTGACAATCAGTACACAGTACTTGGGAAGGCACCAGGCACTTCCAAGGCACTAAGAATGAAAGATGAGCGTGTCATGGCTTTTGTCCTGGAGGACTGCTCTGTCTGATGGAGAAGAAAGACTCTTTAAGAAATAATTACAGTCCAATGTGATAAACGCTCCTCTGTACATAGTGACCAAATTTTTCTAACCCAAATTTAAGACACACCGACATCTGACAATGGAACAATCCTGGGGGATCTAGAGCACATGCCTGCTTTATTAAGAAACTCCCAGGGGCGCCTGGGTGGCACAGCGGTTAAAGCGTCTGCCTTCGGCTCAGGGCGTGATCCCGGCGTTCCGGGATCGAGCCCCACGTCAGGCTCCTCCGCTATGAGCCTGCTTCTTCCTCTCCCACTCCCCCTACTTGTGTTCCCTCTCTCGCTGGCTGTCTCTATCTCTGTCAAATAAATAAATAAAAATCTTTAATAAAAAAAAAAAAAAAGAAACTCCCAAAACTCCACAGAAATTCTGTATAGATTTGTACTTGATTTGGCCCAAAGACCCAGAAACAATGGTCTGTGCTCCCCCCCCCAAATTCTGGGGAATAATAGTGTCAGAACAGAATAGCACAAGAAGCTCCTTAGGATTACGGATGAGTAATGGGCCCCTAATGTTTTATTTCCTCTGGGTTAGTGGACTGAGGCAGTGGAGGAATTTTTTTTCCATCATCCTTGTTCCAAGTGGTTTCTTCCCCCGAAACTACCCCCCCAAGGCAGAGAGTCCAACTTTGTTCACACAGGTCTCGCACACCAGCTGAAGAAGATCAAGCTGAATCCCAGAGTGAGAAGAATGAACTAGTAAGAAGCTTCTAAGATCCCAAGTCTTGATTACATGTGGGTAAAATTAAACAATAGGGCTCTTGATCTGCCAAGTCCCCGCTGGGTGGGCTGCCTGGGGACTATGGAGGCTCTGGTCGGGACTAGGTCTTCTTAAGTCCCAACCATGTACCCTTTGCTCCCCCTTTTTTGGGGGGGGGGTTTGACCCAAATCCCTCTTTTTAATCTCTTTCTCCCAGTTCCACTCATCTTTCCCAGCTGTGGCAACTCCAAAGTGAAACGAACAAGAATAAAACAGACAACGAACAGAAAAATCATGCTGAGTGCCACACACCAACAGCCACCCACAGTCAGAGAGAAGGAGCGTCACTGGGTCTTAAAGGCAGCCCAACTGAAAGGCAGGACAAGGAGCCTGACAAATCCCTTTCAAATCTTGGATTCACTACTAACTTACATCTGACTAAGGACAAGTCATGACATCTCCCTGAAATTCAGTGAGCTCATCCACAAATGCAGGGTATTCTGAGGTTTAAATGACATATGTAAAAATGGTTGGCACAAGATAGGTCCACTATTCACTGTTAGAATTTTCACATTTTTGTGTGTGATTATTCAATAAATGCCGGTCTCCCCACAAATCTCTAAGTTGTATGAGAATATGGGTTGTATCTTTTTTTTTTGCTCACTATTATATCGCTAGAGCTTAGCATGGTGCTGGCACATGCTAGGCATTTGTTGAGACGATGGTACGATAAAAGCAGGTTGGTAGGGTCCTGATTAAGGATCTTCTCTAAAATAGCAAGTTTGGGGCCTCCTAACAACTCCCATGGATTGGAATTAGCTATCTGGAGCATGGTGTCATGAAGGATTCTAAGGTGGTATCTGGAATCCGTAGGGAAAGGGTATGCAGATAGATTACCAACATGATTGAGGATGTTGAATGTTTGTTGACCTTGATCTGTGGAGTCAAGAGCAGGTCCCTCTTGCCAGCTATTTCCAGCACAGACAGACCTATTGTGTAATTCATGGATAGAGCCTCTTTAGGGGGACTGAGGTTACCAAATGCATGACCCTAGGAATATTTTTTTAAACCACAGATTAGAACAACGCTATGCAAAGAAAGCTCAAAGCATACCAGTATTACGTCTGCTAGTCGTGACGAATTCACTGCCTGGGAATGTGTATTTCATGAGTCAGCTGGTAAAAGCAAATAGATCTGACATACTTCGGCTGGTGTACCCTACAACCAGACAGAACTTCACCGTGCGCCTTCCCCCAGTCCATGACGTAGCCACTCTACTCACGAGGATAATCCTTTGGGTGGGTCTTCTCGGACCAATTCCCATAGAATGTGAGTCTGTACTTGGCAGTTCCACAGGCACAGCAGTCTAAGATTGGTTTGTCGGTCACCCCGTCAAACATGGAATCTGAAACAGTCAGGGAAATCACTAGGTTAGGAAACAAATGTGGGTCACTTACAAGGCATCGCCATCTTGGTCTTGTCCTGTCCTTAAAGCTTGGGAAAAGATGGGGTGCAGTTTTCATTGACTAATAACACCCAGAACCAGGTCACTACTTGGGCTATAAAGGATTTTTATATACCTCTAAGTATGGTCATTATATTCTGCAAATAAAAGAGACTCAGAACTTTTGCTCTAACAATGTGAGGAGACCTGTGGGACCAACAAGGCTGAATATTTAGGAAGCCAGGGATAAAATTTACTCAGTTATCCTTTTTCCCCCACAATAGGATTTTTCCACTAAATTTTAAGAGGAATACGCATGTGTGCGTTTTCTCTAAGCAATGTTCTCTGGGGCCAAACTGCCAGGACCAGAAGGAGCAGCTTTGCAGAGGAGCAGTGAGAATAAGCAGACAGACAGAAAGGACTGCTGAAAATTATTGTAAAAAGTGCATATTTAGTCACATCCCTTCTTATCAAGCTTTCGGAGATTTGGGAGGGGTGGGGGTTTAGGACTATTTGGTAAGTTCAGGTTTACTTCTGAGCACAGGAGCTGCCAGGAAAAACTTAACAAGATTCCCTCTCTGCCCCCATTTTTATCTGTGAATAGCTGATAAGTGGGGAAAGAGAGATTACATAAATAAATGCAGTATTTCCGATTGTCAAGCCCACAATCCTAACTGTGCATTGTTGCTTCCAGTCTGTTCTGCTTCCGGCAAGACGAAAACAATGGCTACAGTTGCAACTTGCTTCAGCTGCTTTTTCTTTGGTTTCTCCAGTGGTATTAACATAAAGGTTCTTTTTTTCTTTTTTTTTTTGGCAAGTTGGACATGTATTCTTAAATATTATATAAAGAGCAGCGACACTATAAAAATCTGTTTGAGTGTCAGGAAGAGCATTTTACAAGTGTTCCTTATGGAATTCACTGGGTTCCTTTGGTTTGAACATGCAAAAGCACTGATGGGTAGAAGTGAATTCTGCGCTCTAGGATGGAGACAAAAGTATGAAATACAGTAATAATAACTACATGGTATAGAGTCCTTGTAGGTGCTGATCTCTTTCCATGCACTGTCTCATTTAATCTGAGCAATCGTAGGAGGTAAGTACTTTAGTTAACACCATTTTGCAGATCAGTACACTGAGGCAATTAGGTAACCAGTGCAAGGTCACGGGCTTAGTAGGTGTTGCAGGCAGAACTGGAACTCAGGCCTTTCTGAGTTCAGAGCCCAGGCTCTTAATCTTTGTGCTGTATCACTCCAGGAAAGACCTTCTGCTGGATAGGTCTGCATAAACACCAATGAGAATAATTTGTGTGTGTGTGTGTGTGTGTGTGTGTGTGTGTGTGTGTGTGTGTTTCTCTTTATGCTTTTTCAAGTGAAGGCTGGTGCATTTAAAAAACGACCTCCCCATACAGCTCCAGGATTTCTAAATGGCACCAAGGAAGAGGTCTGAAACCACCCAAAATAGAAATCACTGTTTGGCTATTTTTTTGGTACACTTGGAAGAGTGTACAAACATCCATTGTATAGACATCCATTGTCTGCTTAGGAGCAGGCTCTCCATTGCTTAATGCATATGAAACCCAGGTACCATTCCTGCATCAGCCACTTTGATAGTTAAGGGACAAGCCCTATTGAATGTATTTCAGGAAAGGTAGTGTAAATTAGGAACTCCTAAAGATTTTTTCCTTTTACATTACCATTACTATTATTATGACCAACTGTATTGTAAAAGAACTAAATTAGTTTTGAAAAAGGAATTCCAAGCTAAGAGATACACGTTGGGGTTCCAATTGTAACTCCCAGGTGCTATTTGATGAGGGAGCAATGTCTCAAAAAACCCAAATAAGGCAAATTGGTAGCTTTACCTTCTCAAAAGGGCTTTCAGATATGCGTAGTAAACTTAAAGATATATTCAGAAGTTCAGGGGAACACACTTACAATAAACCTTCCGGAATTCCAGAGGAAAATTAGCTTCCATCGAAAAAATAGGGCTCTAAGTTTGAAACTAAAACCAGACATACTGTTCCCTATGAGGAAAAGACTATTGAAAAGGAACCAGGTTTTCAAAGGGCGGGGATGAAGAGAGGTAACTCACCCCTCTTCTGCTAACCGCAACGGGGTCTCTGCCCAATAAGGGGGACTTTCGGCCGTGCTGATCTCCCCAGCTGCCCCCCTCCCCATTTCTACTCTCCATCCATTAGCTTCTTCCTTTTCAGCTCTCCCCTTAGTCTTCCTTTTCTCCTTATCCCTTCTCTCCCACATTTTCCTCCCTTCTCTGCGTTCCCTCTCTGTCTCTCTCACTTCATTGTTTGTGACATGGTATTAATGTATTGCATGGTGCACTGGGTGTTATACGCAAGTAATGAATCATGGAACTTTACATCAAAAACTAGGGATGTACTGTATGGTGACTAACATAATATAATAAAAAAATATTATTATAAAAAAAAATAAAGTGAGCCTGGGTGTGCATGTGTTATTACAGGTCCCCTTTTTGAATATTTTATGTTTCTCTGTTCCTAATTGTAAGTAACTTACTGTTTTATGTTTCTTTTAAAAAATATGATTGCCATTGCCTTTTATCTTTGCAGTTGTTACTTTACCCCTATGGATGAACAGCTTCAACTGGGAAAAAATACTCGATGCTAGTTTCTTTCTCCCCTTCCTTGATAGATTTGATTTGACTCAAGGAAGCAGAGGATGTAAAGACCTTAATGAAAAACGTAGGGATAATTAAGTGGGCATACACATTTAAGAGCAATCCCTTTGCTCTCTGCTTACAAATTAAAGACTTTCTTAATGTGATCTGCTTTGCTATTTGTGGGATTTCCTCTTGGGTTTACTATCTCCGGGGATGGTCTACAACTTCACGTAATGATCCTTCAGCCCAGGGCCTGCAGAAGCTTTTTTTGGCCACAAAGTTGCTATTGGAAAACAGTCTTTTTACAAATAGGCATGTTTAGTCATTTTGATAGGATCTCCGCTTCAGAAGTGATAACCAACAGAAACTCGCCAGCCATTTGATTGATGCCGCCTCTGCCGAATTTAGCATATTTGTGTGGTTTCACACAACTTCAGGGCTAAGGCTCTGGCAACTGCACTCTAGTTAATGATTGCTGTCCCTATGCAGGGGGTGACAGCAAAGTGTTTCCTGAGAACCCTCAAATCGGGGAAAATAAGACTGTCCTCTGAATGTCAAACGAACAAAACCAGACCACAGTAGCTGTGATTAGCCATCTGTGGGTGTAGACTGAGAGGTGGCTTCTAAATGTGTTATCCAGGACACCCTGAATCTAACTTGCGGGACCTGGATGTCATCTCATGGAGACAGGGCAGGAAGGGGACCGTACTTTAGGAACAAAGAGCCTCAACAGTCAAGATGTTCTGTGCTTGCAAAAAGGCTGAGTGAACTTGTGGACAATTAAATACAAAAAGGGAAACCCCCAAAGCCATGTGTGGTCATGTCCACCTGGAAGCTGACCAGGGACCTGGCCCCCCAGTTCTAGCTCTCTGGCCCCAATGGCAGGTCTAACTCTAAGGCAGGGCATCCAATTCTCTCCCTCTGCTCTTTCTATGCTTTCCGAGCCTTCTTCCACATAGGACCTAGTTTCTGCTCTTGCTTATCCAGAGGGAGCTATGCTTTGCTACAATGCATTGAAATGCAGACCCTTCAACAGAAAGGCAGTGGTTAACAGCACTGGCTCCTAGATCCCAATCCTGCTCTCGACCACTGGCTGTATGACGCTAAGTGAGCTTTTCAAACTTTCCGTGTCTCAGACTTCTCATCTATAAAATAGAGATGATCTAACAGTCTTCACCATATAAGGCTGTTGTGAAGTGCTTAGAATAGTGCCTGGCATATAGAAAGCACTTGAAAAATATTAGCTATTATTATTATTTTCCCAGAAGACCCTTATGAACCTTTCTTTTTCTTAATAGCTTATGATTTGCTAGAATTGGAGACGATTATTTCTCTGAAAATGCTAACTGCTCTAAATGCAAATGAAAATTCTGCAAAAATTAATAGAAATTAGACAGTTAAGATATATAACTGTAGAACATTTTCTATTTTTATTTAGTTCTCTAATGACTTGTGAACACATTCAGATGTTTAAGGTCTTAATGTTTTACGATAGATTAATAAACAAGCTTTCGGATACAGATAACAATAGCTAACACTTATATATACATATATGGCATTTACTATGTGCCAAGGAGGCGCTCTACTATTTTATATATATACTAAGTCACATGGCTGGGAAGGGCAGAGGGAGGATTCAAACCCAGGCTGGATCTGAATGCCGGCCTCTTCTCTGACCTGCCAGTCTACTTGATCTCCATGAGCTTTGTTAGAGGGCCGTCAACCCAAGGAGAGGGCTTCGATAAGCTAGCACATCTAAGGGCCATGTCCTTGAATGTGGTAAACTCGTAAGGTTAATACTCCCTTGGCAATCCCACCTCCCGCTTGTCTTTCTAGAGAAAATCCCCCCATGTTGCTCAGGTGTCACACAAGTTCTGCCGGCGATTATTTCAGAGAACTGCTACAGACATCTTAAAGGTACACAATTGTGCATTTCTTAATTAAGTCCTGTGAATTATTCCAAGGAACCTCTTTAGAATAATCACTGTTTCACAAAAATAAGAAGACGACACCAATATAAGGTACATTATCTCCTACCCAGGGAACCAAGCTGAGTAATTAGAGCTTAAGGCGGATCCAATTACCCACCGCACACATCCAGATTAAAAATCAGTGCTACACAAGGAAGCACAACCCGGAGCAGCTCAGAAAGCCCCGTCACCTAATTCCTGCTGCTGGATGGTCGGACTGAATGAACCCCCTTCCATTTATCCGGCCCCTCCTCCACCTGCAGGCCTTACCTTGTTCACAAAGTTTCTTGGTCAGAGAGCCCTCATCTTGGAAATAAATGATGCGTTTCTGTACGATGCTGGCCCTGTCGGGAAAGAAGACACGAGCACAGTGATGAGGGGAGCAGGTTCGAGGGATGTCAGATCCTGGCCTGGCCACCTATGGCTCTGCGGCTTTGCGAGAGTCACCCCCACTCTCTGGGCCTCAGTTTGTTCACTGGAAAACTGACATTCGTAACAATGCATACCTCATGGGATTGCTCTGAGAGCTAAATAAAAAAACATGTATGTCAAGAGCAGAGCACATACTTAGAAACCACTCAATAAATATTAGTTATCATACTCTCGGTGGTGGCGCTAATATTACTGTTAAGGCAAGAAAGTGAACTAATGGCATTTTCAGTAACTTTTCTCAATGGCTCATTTTATTCTAGTTTTGTATCAAATGATTGAAGCCATTTATAGACCCACCAAATTCAAATCAGAAAAGCATGTCAAGTCCTCTTCCTGAAGGGGGAAAAAAAGAATTAAAAAATGTATTTTGATTTGTTCTGAAAATGTCATTCTCTATCTTTCCTGAGAGTCTAGACGAAACTGTCTCCTACATTCTGAACAAAGACAATTTCAGCTGTTGTATCTCTCTCTTAAACATGTCAAACACAGGATCTTAGAATCTGGAAAGAATACTTGGAGGTTGAAAAATTACTTCTGGCCAGCACACATTTTCCCTTTAATCTAGGACTGCACAGACAGACTCCTTCTCCTTTAACCCACTCTGCTGTGTATTTTCAGCTCATCTCGCAGACATTGAACCCTGAAACCCAGTGTTCCTATAATGTGAAGTCTGCAACAGTTAACAATGAAACGGTCGGTACCAGTGGATTTTGAACCCTTTCTATTGATTTTCTTCAGCAACGCTACTCAATTAAAAGGTAATTTTTACTTTGATTGGCCCTATTTCACAGAGAAAGGGATCCCTTGGCTCCATTACAGCTAGGCACACTAAAGGACTGTTAGGGTCACGTGATTTGCCCTGTGTCATACGACTGCAGACCCAGGCAGGGGCCCATGTCTCCATGGCTCTACAGAATACGGAGGCGGCTTTCTCGATGGCGTGGGCCTAGGCCAAGATTACTTTCCAAAGAAACATCTACTCTACACCCAGTCTTGCACAAAAGAATAAAATTCAGACCAGCCCACAGATGTCTTTTATAGTCTTTCTTTACCCAAGAGAGATGAGATGTTGAAATAAATGAATGAAATATGCTTCTTGTTTCCGAAAAGCTACTTTGATCGTTGATCCATTCTGTTGACCATCAAACAGAAAGTTTCCTCAGGCCAAGAAAACTCTTTTGAGAACACTCATCCCAAAGCCAAATGACAAAGCCTTTTGTTAGTCAGAGCATCCCATTATCTACCATTTTGGAGTGTTCCCCACCAAGAAGTGCCTCAGAGACCCCTGTGGAGGGTGAGGAGAAGGACTTGTGGGAAGTAGCCCAGGCTTGGCATTCTTGCTTCAACTAAAGGCTTCATCTTCTTTCCTACCAAAGTGGCCTCCTCCCCCATTTGCCTTCCTGTAATATTTATTGGTATATTTTCAACCAACAGTTGTTGGAGGCCTACTTAGTGGCCAGACACTGGCCAGGGACACCGTCATGAATAAGCCAGATGGGGCCGCTTCCCATTCTCAAAGTTGACAGCATAGTGGGCAGAAAGCACTATACAGTTAATCATTTAACGTGACGGTGATTAAGTGCTGAACAGAGAAGTCCCCAGGGTGTGGGGGAGTATAACACAGGGGGCCCTGACCAAGCCAGGAAAGACCCCCCCCCCCCCCGCCCTAGAAAAGAAGGCTTCGATTGGAAAGAGTAGGAGCTTACTAGGGCAAGTGGGAGGGAGAAACAAAGAAGAGGACATCCTTTCAAGATCCTTGAGATGGGATTAAGTCAGGGAGGTGGTGTGAGATGAGCCGGGGAGTACACAGGGCTACACGACCCCGAGTCTGCAGGGAGATGGCATTTTACACTAAGCTTGATAAGATCTCTTTGATAAGTGCGTCCTAAGAAGTGAGATAATCAGATTTGCTCTTTTAAAAAGAGCACTTGGGGGGTGCACGGGTGGCTCAGTCAGCTAAGCGTCTGCCTTCAGCTCAGTACTGATCCCAGGGTCCCGGGATCGAGCCCTGAGACAAGCTCCCTGCTCAGTGGGGAGTCTGCTTCTCCTTTTCCCTGGATCCTTCCCCCTGCTTATGCTCTCTCTCTTTCAAATAAATATATAAAATCTTAAAAAAAATACAAAGAGCACTTGGGGGTGCCTGGGTGGCTTAGTCTGTTAAGTATCCAACTCTTGATTTTGGTTCAGGTCATAATCTCAGGGTTGTGCCTAAGATTCTCTTTCTCTCTCTCCCTCTGCCCCTCCCAACCTCTTCCCTTCTCTTAAAAAAAAAAAAGTAAATAAAAATTAAAATTAAAATTAAAATAAAAAGAGCACTTGGGCCTTAGAGTAAAAATGAGTTGGTGGGTCATTGCAGTGTAGAGTTCCCAGGCAAATTAAATTTTACTTCAACAAAATTCACTTGGGGTGCCTGGCTGGCTCAGTCAGTTGGGTGTTGGACTCTTGGTCTCAGCTCAGGTCTTGATCTCAGTGTCTTGAGTTCAAGCCTTGCATTGGGCCCAGCATGGAGCCTACTTAAAACAGAACAAAACAAAATTCTCTTGCTAACATAGTATGAAAACCCCTGATCTATAGGATAAAATATAAAATTACCACTGTATTCAAGGGTTTTCATAAAATGTTCCCAAGCGCCCTTCTGACTTCATTTGTGTCCATTTTGTGCCATGCTCCCTGGGTTCCAGAGTTTGAGAAGTTTATTCCCCTTATCTGAACACCTCTTCCACTCTACTAGGTCCTTGCTGGTGTTGTTTCCTCTCCCAGAATTTCCCCAAATCTGCCTTTGTTAGCATCTGTAACAAGTACTCTGAATTTTCTTCCTTCTGTGAATAAGAGAACAATGGCAAAGGCTATGATCACACTTACAAAACTTAAATCCCCCCAAATTTTCACAAGTATAATAGTAAAAATGTGGGGGCCAAAGACAGAAAATATGTATTTCCTATAAGATATTTTCATTTCCTTCATGCCTTGTTTTATGAAGTCTATGATGGCTTACTCTCTCTTTTTGATAATAGTTCTAATTTCTGAGCCCCATCTATGTGTCATCCACTGTGTTAGGGAGGCCCTTTATGTACAGTACCTTATATATCTTATGTTTTACATATATTACAGCTCCTCAAATTCTTTCCTCATCCAAAACCCTTGGGTTAGATGCATTTTTGAATTCAGAGTTTTTCAGATACTGGAAAGTTAAGATGATAATATACTATTAACATCCCCATAATCAAACCCATCAATACTCTGCAGCAAAATGTAAGAATATTCATAATAAGACAGCAAATAAAAACTTTAAATAGCTTCCTGTCAGTTTAGGTCAACTTTAGCAAACTTGTCAAAATGCTCTTATTTTTAGAAGGATTAAGATGGTTTGCAGCTATTTTCCCCTTTACCGGTGACGATGACCGAGATGGGGGTGGGGGTAAGTAACATGCTCAACGTTTTGATGTTTCCCCTGTCCACCTCCAAAGCTCATGTCCTGTCCTACGCCCAGCATGGCCGTAAGGCGTTAAAGATGGTCACATATAAAAAGTATAATTGGGCTGTGAGGTGAGTGTTATTATGAAATGTAACCTCAAATTGACTTTCCTTGGATCCATTTTAGCATCTCATGGAATATACCGTGAAGAACTGAGACTTTGGTGGGTCTCCCTGCAGCCTGGATCATGATCACCTGAGCTCTCCCTGAAAACTGAGCATACATCTTCCTGCCCATGCTCGGCCAAACCTCTGGATCATGCCCTTTGGATTTCAAACTCTGTGCAGATCAAATGTGGGATACAAGGCTTGTTCTGATCTGACTTCCTCTTTATCTAACCCCTCCTGAGCACTCTGTCCAAGCCATACCCTATATTTGCCTTCGCAATCTCCGCCCCTGGGCCTCTGTCCATGGAACTCCTTCTGTCCTTTTCTGTGACTCTCAACACACATATTAGCATACCACACACACACACACACACACACACACACACACACACACACACACACACCAGTTACCCAGAACTCATACCCACAAAGATTGGTTTCTTGACTGGCTGCTTGGTTGGGTGCTCTTCCTATGAGCCACAGCCTCTTGGGTTTCTCCTACACAGCACTTAATAACCTGGACTTTAGCTGCCTATTTACTTTTCTATCTCCTGTGTTAGTTTATAAGCTTCTTGAGAGCAGGAACTGTATCTTTCTTACTCCTCTTGATGTTAGTATTGTTGTAGTCCTGGGATTCAAGGAGAAGGAACAGAGTTTGGGGAAAAGGAGAGAATTAAAGATTGAGTGGTCTGTAGGGCATGATGGTGACCTACCTAGTGGACCTTAGACACAGGGATCTGTAACTCAGGAGGGATGTGAGGGGTGGGGAGCAGAGGCATGTGAGTCACTGGAGCAGAAGGAAGAGGTGAAGCTTCTGAAGCAGCAGATGTCACCCAGGGCAAGTGTGCAGAGTGAGAAGAGTCAGGTTGAACCCAGAACTCTGGAGAAGACCAACATTCACCTGCAGTTATGCCGGCAGAGACCAAGATTTGGTATGCTTGGTTGCAAAAGATGTTTCTTTTTTCTTTTTTCTTTTTTTAAAGATTTTATTTATTTATTCAACAGAGATAGAGACAGCCAGCGAGAGAGGGAACACAAGCAGGGGGAGTGGGAGAGGAAGAAGCAGGCTCATAGTGGAAAAGCCTGATGTGGGGCTCGATCCTATAACGCCGGGATCACGCCCTGAGCCGAAGGCAGACGCTTAACCACTGTGCCACCCAGGCGCCCCAAAAGATGTTTCTTTTTATTCCTCATCTGGTCAACTCCTGAGAAAATTTATATTCTGAGAAAATGCATTTCATTTTGAGTCTGTTCCCATCAAAAGTATAAAACTAAGCTGAGATTTATAAATCATACTATAGTTCAGAAAAATAATAGCTTTACAAGGTGAGAAAGCTGTCAGTAAGAATTCCCTTAGCATTTCAAAATGACAAATTTCTCCCGTTCTGTGTTGCAATTTGGCAGTCCTGTTGCATAGCATTTATACACTGATAACCTGAATGCTCTCTTATCATGAGAGAGTGTGTTAAGGAAATCTAAATTAAATTTCTCAGTATGTTAGCTTCTCAAACTTTGGAATATTGAGATTCTAAATAACTTACTAATCATTTCAAAAGTTTTCTTTTAAGCTCAAAGTGGTGGAGCATTTCTAGAAACGCCATCCTGGATCTCTTAGATGCTTGACCCTTTTCTGTCTGCAGGGTTTATTCATTTGCTGTTATTTTTCTTAGGGGAATTTTCCAGTTGGGATAAAGTTAGAGTTTGTTAAGTTGTGGGTATGCTGTCTCAGGCTAGGCCTGGACCCCTGCTCTCACCAAAAAGGGAAAGGGAGTCATCAGAAACTGAAGGACTTGGGAGAAATCAGGCCAGGAAATGACTTCAAAATTCACATGGATCGGGGCGCCTGGGTGGCTCAGTCGTTAAGCGTCTGCCTTCAGCTCAGGGCGTGGTCCCAGCGTTCTGGGATTGAGCCCCACATCAGGCTCCTACGCTGGGAGCCTGCTTCTTCCTCTCCCGCTCCCCCTGCTTGTGTTCCCTCTCTTGCTGGTTGTCTCTCTCTGTGTCAAATAAATAAATAAAGTCTTTTAAAAAAAAATTCACATGGATCCTCAGTGCCTGGGTCACTGCTGTGGAGAGATAATTCATGTAAGTTCCTTAATACATGGGTGTTGCATGAAGTAAATATTCACTATGTAGTAGCCATCACCCTTACTGTTGTTAAATCATCATCTCCTAGCAAGTACCTGGCACATAAAAGTACTTAATAAACAGGAGCTATTATTATGATTAACATTGGGTCTGTCTCCTTGGCTTGTGGAGAGAGGAGTGAGGGTGCTGCCTTGGTCAGCTGCTTCAGGCAGAGATAACGAATGGCCAAAATGAAGCTCAGGTTTGTGGTCTCCAGACTAAGGTTGCCAAACCTCTTCCCAAGTCCAGTAAAATCCCTGCTACCGAACATTTCTTGGGGTGCTTTAAAAACTTTGTCTATGGGACGCCTGGGTGGCTCAGTCAGTTAAGTGTCTGCCTTCGTTTGGCTCAGGTCATGATCCCAGGGTCCTGGGATCGAGTCCCACATTGGGCTCCTTGCTCAGCGGGGAGCCTCCTTCTCCCTCTGCCTGCCACTCCCCCTGCTTGTGTGCATGCTCTCTCTCTCAAATAAATGAATAAAATCTTAAAGAAAAAAAGCTTGTCTATGTTCTCAGGGATGTTTCTTCATGGAAGTGGTCCAGCTTATAACCAGCGACATCAGTTCCTTCTACCAATGAAAGAACAACTCTGTGGGAGTGCCCAGAAATAAAATATCAGCGCCATAGTGTTGGTACATCATCAGGAGCTGAGGCTATCTGCCTTATTTTACTTCATGAGGATACCAAGTACAAACCTGACCACGGTCTCATGTTAAACAACAAATATTTATGGAGACTACGTGCATTCCATGATCCAAACCCTTCCCAACTTTTTATATGGCTTTAGGTGGGTGTCAGGACATGACGCTATGTCCAGGAGTTAACAGGCACCCTGGCATCCCATCACAATGGGCCCATGGGAGAAGAAAAGTGAAAGCTTATCTGCAGGGCTCTATCTACAACACCCGTGAGAACTCCCTGGCTGCCCAACAGTAAGGTCATAATCTACGTTTGGGGTCACAAAGCTACAGACTCAGAGACTGGTATAGTCATCTACCATTACTGCAAAGAAGCAAGGTTAGTAACTGCCATGAGATTTTCCTGCTTAATTATCAATCATTCATAAAACATTTACTGAGGACTTATTTTGCGTCAGAAGCTTTGCTAGGAGCTGAAAATTCAAAGATGAATAAGAGACAGTGCCTTTCAGTAAGGAGATCCTAGTCCAGTGGAAGAAGAGAGAGACACGTAAAGGAAACAGGAAATCAATGTTGAGCAAAATGACGGAGGAGCCATGGGAGGCAGAAGAGCAGTGACTAACTTGGCCTCGGCAAAGCTCCAACAGGAGGCAAAGATGGTGGCCCTGAGGGTCTGAATTAAGATCGGGGCAGTGGAAATAGAGAATCTGAGGCACATGTTGCAGGAAAATTTATCAGGACTGGGTAACTTACAGGACCTGGGGCAGAAAGAGGAGGTTGAGTACAAGAGAGTTTGTTTTTTCTGTCTTTAACAAAGAAACATCCAAGTCCTTCACAAATATTAACTCATTTAATCCTCCCACCAATCCCATAAAGTAGGCGCTACTATTATCCCTGTCTTACAGATGAGACAACTGTCAAAGGGAGGTAGGTTAAGTGACAGCCCATATATAAACCCCAGTGACTAGAGGGAGGGATGGTGATGTCAACCACCAAAACAGTGGACAGAAAGGGCAAGGAGGAATTGTGTGTTTCAAAAAAATTTTTTGGAATTCGTATTGAGATAATTACGGATTCACATGCAGTTTTAAGAAATAATACAGAGAGGGGTGCCTGGGTGGCTCAGTCGTTAATCGTCTGCCTTCGGCCCAGGGCATGATCCCAGGGTCCTGGGATGGAGCCCCACATTGAGCTCCCTGCTCTGCTGGGAGCCTGCTTCTTCCCCTCCCACTCCCTCTGCATGTGTTTCCTCTCTCTCTGGCTGTCTCTCTGTGTCAAATAAATAAATAAAATCTTTTTTTTTTTAAGAAATAATACAGAGAAATTGTACACTTTGTCCAACTTTCCCCACTGGTAACATTTTGTAAAAGTTCAGTCTGTATAATGTTACAGTGAGGACATTGACATGGGTACCATCCACCAGACTGGAGTCTGGTAACAAAATGGTGTAATAGGATGAGATGAGGGCCAGATGAGGCCATCCTAAAGAAAGTGTGCCTCTGATAAGCTGCCACACTCTAAGAAAGAACATTCTCAAATGACTCTCAGGACACATGGTATGTTATGGGGTGCCTGGGTGGCGCAGTTGTTAAGCATCTGCCTTCGGCTCAGGGCGTGATCCCGGTGTTCTGGGATCGAGCCCCACATCAGGCTCCTCTGCTATGAGCCTGCTTCTTCCTCTCCCATTCCTGCTGCTTGTGTTCCCTCTCTCGCTGGCTATCCCTATCTCTGTCAAATAAATAAACAAAATCTTAAAAAAAAAAAAAAAAAAGAACACATGCTATGTTAGATCCCCAACTGGGGAATCATCTACAAGTGCTATGGTGACTCAGGGGTAGCAGGTCATTTCTGGCTGGGATGAGGTGGGGGTGGGTAGAGGTGGAGTTGGAGGAATTATGGTAGGAATGAGGTCCATCAGAATAACTTCTTGGAAAGATGTCAAAGAAGCTGAGTCTGTAACCAGGGATGGGCACTTTGTAGCAGTTAGAGCTGCATGCCAGAAAGCGTCCCTTGGCAGGTCCACCATCCATGGTCCTTTTTATTTTATTTTTTGAAAGATTTTATTTATTTATGTGAGAGAGAGAGAAGGAGCAGTGGGGAGGGGCAGATGGGGAGAGAGAGAGAAAGAGAGAGAGAAGCAGACTCCCTACTGAGCAGGAAGCCCGACACGGGACTCGGTGCCAGGACCCTGGGATCACGCCTGAGCCGAAGGCAGATGCTCAACTGACTGAGCCACCCTGGCGCCCCATCCATGGTCCTTCTATACCTAAACTGGGCTGCCAGCTCTACACAGTGCTGCATGTACACACACAGCTTATGTTATGACCAGAATCTGGCAGAGAGGTCCGTTCGGTTCTTAACAAGACTATACTCCATTTGCAACCTTGTATGATTGTCATTGGATTTCTCAAGCTCTTGACTCACATCACTGAACATAGTTACATCTACAAAACCCCAGTTTCAATTTTAACAAAAACTGGAGAAATATTTTTAAACACAGTTTATTTCTCCTCAGAATTACCCCATGACCCTGGGGATAACGAGCTTATCATGCTTCCATTTTTTCTCTTATTATTGTCCAATTTCAGACCTAATCTTTATCATATAGCTTGTCAATACTATTACTACAGCACTTTACATTTTATTTTCCCAAAATCCAATAGGAAATTAACAATGAGGAATTTATTTTCATGAGAGATGTGAAAAGAATAAAACTGGATTATGTTTTAAAAGTGCTAATTTAGATATGAGGCATTCAAACCAGCCAGGCATTCATTTACTCGTGTTTTGTTTATCAGAGTAGGTGCCACAGAGCTGTGTGAGGAAATGGAGGCACAAAGATGAATAAGGCCTAGTGTGACATCAAACAGTCAACAGCCTGATAAGAGAGAGAGAGAGAGAGAGGGAGGGTGTCAGATACGTAATCTGCTAAACCAGAATCCTGCATAACAAATGCTGGCCGTCTACTCAGTACCCATGCCTTCTGTCTTCCATGATTTCATAACCCTGATCTCTGGGGGGTGGTACCAGGTAAGCCAGTCATGACAGTCCTGTTCTCACTGTCCCAGCCTTCCTTGCAGCTGGGGAAGGGGCGCACGGGCCCCACTTGTGGCCTCAGTATCAGAAGAGGAGGTTTGCAGGATGGAGGGGAGACCCTCTGAGAAAGTTTTGCTTTCCAGATGAAAAAAATTAATGACCTACCTGGCCTGTCCCTGTTTTTTTCTAGCCTTGACTACAAACAAAATGTGTGAAACAAAGCAGCCATTCTGTGACCATGAGGAAAAGGCCAAGAAAAAAAAGCAGAGACACTGGCCCTCATACTGTTTAGGTACAGAAACAATCTGAGCAGTCACCTACCTCTGGCCTTTTTGTTATATCGAAAACAAACAAAAAAAATCCCTCTATTTGTTGATGTTATCATGAGTCAACTTTCCTGTGAGCGCTGTTTCCCAAAAGCACGCCTAACTGATTGAATGAGGTTCGTAAGGACAAACCATTGTGGGAGCACAGGAGAGGGTAGCGCAAAAGGTGAGGTAAACCCGTTCTGCGGACGCTCGATACCTGGCCAGGAGGTGGCACTGGAGAGCCACTGGAGGGCGCTGGTGGGAGTGGGGGCAGGGATGCTTTGATCTGAAGAGTCTGGAGAAAGACTCTGGATTTGGTGAGTGGGAGGTCATTCTGCCCTTTGCTGGGACTTTCGATGGAATGCCAGGGATAGGCACCTGTTCACATTGACTCAAAAGAGAGCAGGCAGGCCTGCAGGTACGAGCCAGTGTGAAGAGCGACATGCTGGAAAGGAAGCAGTGTGGGTGGAAGTTTGACAGGAACACACAGGAGAGTGAAATAGTCTTTTTTTTTTTTTTTCCTCTGCTGGAGGCTTTTACATGCCTATAAGCTGTGGCTGAGGAAACAGTGGAAACCCTTAGGGGAATCTGTTAGATCACTGGCTGGAAATTTGTCATCTGTTGGAAAAATCTTAAATAAACTCCCATGGACAAAATAAATAGACGGCAGGACGTATTCCCAGTTGTGGGAGCTCTGACAGGTAGGCAATTCTGGGTGGTGAACAGCACCATTTCTTATTTTCTAGAATTGTCTTAAACCAAACTATCAATATTTTTTCAGCATCTTTTGACCCTTCATGGATTCCTCCCTCTGGCTTAACTGATCCATGGCATTTCTTAACCTTGCAAAGAGATATACATCTAATTGTTCTGCCTGGGGTGAAGGCACTATCTCACGATACGACTTTAGGCCAAAAATCTCTTTCTCTAAAGATTACAATAGCCTGGGGTTTGATGTTCCTGAAAATTCCTCCCCCGCCCTTTCAGCCTTGGCATGCTACTTAGCATTTCATAACATGATTACTGGTACTTGGGGTGTTACCACTGGGGACAACTGACAGTTGGGTTAGCTGTTTCTCTGATACTGCTGACCCCATGGTTCTGCTCGATAATGTCTCATCCAGTCAAGCTGCTGGTCAGTGCCTGCTTCACTTTTCCCTCCAATGTCTTCACATCTATAACCCCTCAGTGGACTGCGAGCCTCTCCACCCCCGGGACCATGTGTCTTCTTCATCATTGCCTGCCTGGAAACTAGCAGAGGACCTGACCGAGGCTTTTTGAACCTGGGGTTCTTAATCTGGGAGTCCACAGACAGGTTTCAGGATGATGAAATTTTGTGTGATGTGCACAAATGCATATGTCTGGTGAAGAGTTCACGGTCTTCCTCTGCTTCTCAAAGGGGTCCCTGACCTTGAAAAGCTTCAGAACCACTATTAGGTCTGAAATGAAGGATAGCAGATACGTGAAATCGCATGACTGTCATTCCATTTAATAAAATCTCCAACTAAGATATACGCTCTTTTTTTTTTTTCTAAAGATAAAGGTTAAATTTTTATTCCAAGCACCCAAGGCTTCAACTGCTCTTTCTCTCTCTCTAGACTATGCTCTGATCCAAAATAGAACTTTCTCGGCTGGACAACCAGAAACAGAAGAGCAGCATTGCTCCTGGGGTTCCCGGTGTGCCTTGCGGGTCTTGCTGCTCTGGGCAGGGCACAGTTGTCATCATGTAACCATCCCAGCCTCTCTGCTCCAGGAAATGCTGCCACATCGCAAAGGCCCTCCTGGCTGGTGCATACAAGTCATCACCTTCCCCAGTCGGTCCCGCTCTGCCGTGCTGTGGTCTCCGCTGCCTGCCCTTTCTGTGGGCTCCCGCAAGCCATGGCCAGCAGTACTGTTCTCTCAAATGTAAGGAAACAGTTCAGGCGACAGAGCAAGGTCCTTACGCATTGGCCACCTGCCATCCTTTCTGTTCGTCCCAGAGCCTCCCTGTCACGCCGGTCTTTCTGCTGTGGAAACGGGAGCTTCCTGTACAACAGCAGATCTCTGTGTTGGGAGGGTCTCCTTCCTCTAGGCTGGACTAGGGACTGTGGGGGTGAAGGGGTGGTGGTGGTGATGGTTCTTAGCTAGGGACTCATGGCCCATGAATGGGTTTCAGAAGATTCCTGAGTCCCCGAAAAATGGTCTGCAGAACTGTAAGTATGTGCATTGTTTGGGGAAGAGAGTCTACAAGAAGCACTGCTCTTAATTTCGGAGATGGTTTTAAGGCCTGCCAGTCCCCACCCGAGGCCCACCTCCCTCCCCGCCTGAGGAAGGACACGCACGGGGGAGTCAATGAAGGGCTCCCCGGACAATTACTGCAGTAACCTAACATGCCTCCTCTCCTTGCCGAGCCATCCAATTCACCTACACTCAGCTAGGTGATTAACTCTTACCTCCAGCACATCATCACTTCCTCTCGCCGACTATTGGGCAGAGTGGCGCTGTGGTCCTAATACGTCATCTCCCACCTCCACCCTGCCCCGCTCCACCCCAGCACCAGGTCCTCTCTACACAAAGGTGCCTCTCTCACTTACAGATCATGGTCCAAACCCTCAGCTAAATGTCCACACTCCTGAACCCCAGGATGCAAACTGTCTTCAAGGTCCGGGCCACATCCCCCCACCGCCACTGTTCCCCAGACTCTTCCCAACAACCTGAACTCAGCCCTGCCTTTTCACCGGGTGCAGAATGTGTGGCACACAACCCCTTCTGGCTTCTGCCCCTGCTACTTGATAAGCCAAGAATGCTCTCCCACCCCCCTCATTTGTCACCATCTCACTGCTGCCTTACAGTCTCATTGACCAGGACTGTCAGAAGGGACCTCCTCCAGGTTTCTAGAACACCATTGATCTTTCTCGTTCATTTGGCATTCGGGCACTGGACGCTCAATGTTTGCTTAAACTTTAATGTCTTGTACTACAATTTAACTTATTGTTTGTTTCTGTTTTGTACTTCTGACTGAATTCTGAGGTTTTCAGGGAAGGGACCTTTTTGTATACGCCAGTCCCTCTAGCACTGAGCACAGTGCCTTCCATGCAAAAAGTGCTGAAGGTGTGTTGATGTGATAAATTCTCACATTACTGACTTTACCTGTAAGTCAACTTTTATACTCAACACATCGTGTTGCATGTCTGCAATATGTCCATGATCTGGCAAGAAGCATAAGGTCCTTTGTGTTAGCAGGGCCGCCCAGACTGCTGGGTGACCAGCAAACAGTAACTGGGCTGAGTCACGAAACATTTCCCACTGCATAAAGGCCAGCTAAGTCGGCTTCACTTTGATCAAGCCAGGCAGTTTGGCCAATGGCAGCCATTGTTCTAAAAAGGGACCACTCGGGTTGAATTCAAAATCCCTTCACAATGTTGGGAATCAGCAGGATGATGGTAGGTCTGCGAGGAGGAAGTCAAATCAGAGACAGAGCTTTCTTTATGGAAAAAACCATTGCTGATTGCACCACGCATTCCACTTTGCTCATCCTTTGAGTTGACTCTTCGAGAAAAGACACTCATAGGCCTTACATTTTTGACTCACTCCAAATTTGTCCCATGTTTCTTTTTTTCAACATCTGCGGCCCTCTTGTAGCATCTGACCTCATTCTTATGCTCTATGAGCTCATCAGCGTTTTGCCATGTCACACTGGACCCCCACAGAGCTCCAGAGCAACAACATGAGAACACACGCAGGCCACAAAATGTGGGCCTGATCTGTCTGGTTTTCTCCCCTTTCTCATACAGAATACTTTCAGAGATAAGTTAAGAAAAGAAGAGAGGCAGGGAAGGAGGAAAGAGAAAAAGGAAGAGAAAGCAAGCAAGCCAAGAGCTCTATTTTTCTGAAAAATAATGTGGAAGAGAAGGAATGGGACCTCATTTTAATGCAGAGAAGAATGCAAGTGACATGTTCTTTTTGAAAAATATATGGTAAATTTAAAAAACTTCCACCAACTCTTGACATGGGGAGTTAAGAGTGAGCCTCTTATCCATGTTAAACGAGGTACTGAAAATCTTTCTCCTCAAGTAGGCAAGGAATAAATTAAAACCCAACAAATCAATAAAAACATCTCTCACAAAGGTGAAGGTGTATCCACATTTACATGTTGTGTATCTTGGAGAGATGAGGATGTTTAGGTTGAGAGCATGTGTCCCTGGGAAATGCTTAGAACCATCACAGAGTAGGGACAGAAGTCACAGTAGAGATGGAGAGGAAGAGAGGGAGGGAGGGGGAAGGCTTCAGTTTCCCCATCTCTATTAAGGGAGCAAGAGTAAAACCAGAGGGTCGCCACCTCCAGAGGGCAGCACAACAGACGTCCTTGAAGCTGGACCCTCACAATGCGGTGAACCCACAGATTAAACTTTTTCCAGGGTCTGTGCCCTGGGCACTACTTTGTTTTGTGTTTGCAAGTGGTTGAGTTCATGCCATCAGATTGGGATGTACATTTCCCTATTTTTCTTGATGGCTCCATGTCAACGATGTTTCTGATACAAAGTAAGATACATTTCAAGAAAATGAACTAGCAGAGTCCTCATCCTAGAAGGATATTTGGTCTTCCAGTAAATGACAATCTATTTAATCCCACCGCATCCAAATGCATCGACATGCATAGTGCTCCTTTGGGTTGACGTAGCTGGGCCTGAAAATCTGGAATTCAACTTCCTGCTGCTTTGGATTCTTGTCTGTTCAAGCTGTTCCAGAGAGGACCAGCAGTCCCTCTTGGCCAGAGGTCTAATGGCACTGACAGGCCCAGTTTGGGAAGATATTGTGCTGGATTATCAGTAGAAAAAGTTAAAGATCCTGGCTTTCCATGTGTCTGGTACCTTCCCTAGGAAGGCCAAAGCATTTCTTTGATTAATAAATTGTTACGATGTATGTAACATAGTGAGTGGGGACCAATACACGGATCAAAGACAACCACAGATGGGCTGGACGAGAGAGAAGTTGGCAACTTCTGAACTGTTTTCCTGCGAACTCTGACCAGTAGTTCTGTATACTGAATGGTGCAAACTGGCCTTGTAGAATTGTCTTTCGGGGGTAAAAAATGTCAGACAAATTAAGAGAAGACGGGTCGCTACACAGGCAATGGACAATTGTTCCTGGCACATTTCTGCTCCTTTCTGGAGCCTGTGGCATCATCCCTATATGACCCAAGACAGCCGTAGCTGATGTGAGGATGTGACTTGCTGTGCTGTCCCATATACCCATGGACGTGTGTGATAAGTTTCCAGCACTGAAGGTCAGCTGTGCAGGAGAAATCCTACATGCCAGCCAGCAGTGAGCAGCATTTCCATGTGGGTCGGGTGGGCTCTTTTGGTGGTTGTTGTCAGGGCTTATCAGCATAAAGTTGTTTTGACTTACCACTGTCTCTCTGCTATCAGAAAACTGTTATTAGGAAAATCGCATTAATTAGCAACAGCTGAGGGGAGGACCAGCCATTTTGGAGCAGCAGCTGCAAGTCTCTTGCAGTCTGACTGTTGCCTAAATTTTAACAATTAACAGAATAAACAGTCTCTGAATGTATTTAATCACGTTAATTTTGTTTTCCTCTATTTGTATTACTGTTTAGGAGGGGTAGTTAATCTGCATTAAATACTCTGATACCATTAGCATCTTTCAAGCACATCTTCAGCTGTACTATTCCCCTATGATTTACTGGAAGTCAAGTTTAATGGTAATTTTTTTAACTTCACTTAAACTTCACCTAACTTAAAATATACCCCAAATATACCCTAAAGTTTGGCAGATTAGCTAAAATATTTGATTAAACTTCTTCTTCTTTTTTAAGTAGGCTCCATACCCAGCACGGAGCCCAATGCGGGGCTTGAACTCACGACCCTAAGATCAAGACCTGAGCTGAGATCAAGAGTCAGAAGCTTAACAGGCTGAACTATGCAGGCTCCCCTAAAAATCTTATTTTATGGCCATGTTGGGTAACAGAATTGGATGGATGGATGGAGAGAAGGAAGGAAAGATAAGTGGAAAGAATGATAAAGAGTAACAGACAGATACATACATACAGAAAGACCGTTTTCAAACCTTCTAAATTCTGATCCCAACTAGTTCATTACTTTTTCTTTACAATCACCATGAAATCAGAATGATAAAGACATGGTATGAGAGAAAGACCTTTCTAGTCAGGTTTGATCCTGGACCTGCCTCTTCAAGGTATAGTAGATGATGTACAGCTTATGTCTCAGGTTTCTGCCCCACACATTTGGGTTAATATCCACTCTTGTGAGCATTAATGAACTAAACCAGGATGAAAAGCACCTATGCCAAATCTTCCTTTCTTCTTTCAACTTTAAACCTCATGTTGCTATTTAACTTATCATGTACTTATGCGTTTTCTATCCAACTAAAGGGTTAATTAAACCCGAATGAAGTAGGGACTTTCTCTTGCTCATCTCGGTACGTACCCCCAGTGCATTGCCCAGTAGCTTGCGCCCACTGGATGCTCACACCAGTCCACCAGCGCTAGTCTGCTGGCCTTGACCTTATCACCAGCTTGCGCAACAACTAACATGTACTGAGTCCTTACTATGTGCCAGGCACTCTGCAGTAAATGATTTTATATACTTTTATATACTTCAAGGGTTCTCAGGGTTGAATAACAAAAAGTCAACTGAATAAATTTTAAAGCTCTAATTGGCTTTATTAATCAATTCATGAAACAGGCAGAATCCCATTTACCAAGTAGAAGAGAGCTCCAAAGGGCTACAGAAAGACAAAGATTTTTAAGGGCAGGACAAGGAAGTAAAAAAGCAGAAAAAAGGATTGTTTCAGGTGAGGTCATCTCCATTTGGGGAGACAAAAGTTTTAGTAGATGAATTACTTTATCTTCCTTTGGGGGATAAAAAGGGCCCATGGAACTGACTACCTTATTAGTACCGACCAGAAAACTCCTGAGAGACTGGTTAAAAGTTATATTCCTTGGTGGCGGCTGGGTGGCTCCATCGGTTGGTTGAGTGTCTGACTCTTATTTTGGCTCAGACCATGATTTCAGGGTCATGGGGTTGAGCCCCATGTCAGACTCCGTGCTGTGTGTGGAGCCTGCTTAAGATTCTCTGTCTTCCTCTGCCTCTGCCCCTCCCCCCCGAAAAATAATAAAATAAAAAGTTATATTCCTTGGGGGTTGTAACTGCAGTTAGGTTAGGTATTAAGTCTTGGTTTACTGACTTGAAGCCTTAACCTAAGTAACACCATTTTGGGCCTGTGGTTGTCTTTTTAACATCAACCCTGGCTACTCATTAAAATCATTTGGAGGAGTTCCTAAAAAGTGTTGACACCCCGATTCCACCGTAGTCAAAGGAGATCAGAATTTCCAGAGCTGGGGCCAGAACACTGGTGAGTTTAAAAAGCCGCTCAGGTGATTCTAATGTGCAGCCGAGGTTGAAAATCACTGGCATAGATGGTCTTGTTTAATTCTCCAGTCAGTGAAGTTGGTACTATCACAACAGAGCCTAGGGACTGAGGGGGCAAGTAGCTTGACCAAGTTTACATAACTCTTCATCAGTGAGGCAGGATTAGGAACACAGTGAGGCTGACTCCACAAACCACAGCTTTCTTCACGGGGCTTTCCTGACTCCCATGCAACAAGGAAATCCCGAGCTAAAACTACTGGCAAAGAGAGTCTATGTAGGTGTCCCCAGCGTTCTATAGTGACTTTGATCATCATTAAAGAAAAGGTGCAAAAGCACAGCAAATCATTTGTTTTAAAAGTGGAGACCAAGTTTCTATCTTGACCTGTACACGCAGGGTCTGGATGGTCCCGTTCAAATCACAGTACCTCTCTGAGCCTTAATTTCCCTCGATGACTATGATGTCAAGTTTGCAAGAGTATTGGGAAGGTGGTCTGTAAACTGTAGACTACTTAAAAAATGCAAAGGGGCACTTCCCATGCCTTAGCTCCTCATCTCCATTTTATAGGGAGGAAAACCTGCTCAGACCTGGTAGAGCCAGGCTCGACCTTTGACCTGAACAACCCCAGAGCCCATCTGCAAGAAGCAAACTCTCTAACGCAACATTGCAATCCATCAAGAACCATCTTGCAGAATGTGATTAGCAACAGAATCTGTAGGGATGGCCAGAGAAATTAGGCTTTCTGTAAAAAGCTGTTTTAGAAATGGCCGTGACAGTGGCTACTGGCGGGGGGGGGGGGGGGGGGGGAGAGGCTTGCTTTTCCCTCCCCCACTCTCCCTGCCCCCAGGAGGTCACACTTGCCAGCTTTGTTCCAGGGGCTAAAGTGAAAATGGAAACACAGGCGTGTTTCAAAGAGAACCTGGCATTGCAGGTTCTCAGATCAATATTTGTGTGCCAGTCCCTCAGCCTCGTTCTCTCTTCTTCCTTCCCCATACCTAGCACAAGCTCGGCATGAAGTAAATGCTCACTAAGTGTTTGTCAAGATGAATAACTGAGTCCTGTTGGAGGAGGGCTAGAGGGTGGAGAAAAACACAGTGTCCTCCCTTCCCACTGAAGCCAAGGGCCACCTACAGCACCACACGCCAAGGGGCCTTGTACACGTTTGCCTTATTTAGTTTCCAGCCTGAAGTGCTCACCTTGATCCAGCCTCGTGCCCTGTTTCTCCCCTTGTGACTGCCTTTCCCACGAGGGCCCTTCGGACCTGACCGTCAGCCTTTCTTCTGTGATTTGACCCTTTGTTTCCTTCCTCCACCATGAGCTGCCCTGGCTCTGCAGTCACCCAGGGTACAGCCATCACCCGGTCCAGCCCAGGCGCCAGGCTTACCTGGGCCCATGGTAGGTCTCACACGAGACCGCTGACAGTGCAGGCAGGGGAGGCCGTGTGAGGGTGAGAGGGGAGTGACTCGAGTAGGTAAGATGCACCGACGACCGCAGTTCCCAAGCACCTCCCCCATTCGCCCCTACCATTAGAGAACTGGATATAAAAGACAATCCTCTTTATAAAAGACCAGTAAGCCTCGTGAGAACTCAGCCTCATTAATGACAACTACATACACTGGCAGAGCAAGAGCTTGGGCTGTGGAGTTGGGCTATCTGGGGTTCAAATCCCAGCTCTTCTGCTTTCGATGTTGGAATTGATGTGCCTCAGTTTCCTCTCTGTAAAATGGGACAATACTACCTTCTTCATAAGAAGATATGTCGGCACGTATTTTATTATTACTTCTGTTATTAAAAAATTAGAGCAATCCCAGCTGAATGCTCCAAGAAGGGATGTTTTGGTGAAGGAAAGGATAGAGAAGGGAAGTAAAGGGAAAAAAGTCACATTTATTGAGCACCACCTCTGTGCCTCCCCGCCCCTGCCCCCAACTGCCCTCTTTCTTGCTACACCATCTGGATCCATATGCAGGTTCTCAGACATTCCTTGCTTTCTCTGGGCTAGGGACAATCCCACACTCCGTCTCCTCCCTCTCTCTCCCCTAGTGCCTTGTTGTCTGTCAGGTTACAAACTGTGCTCTCTGGACCTTCTATACCACCCCAGACTTGGCTGGGTGCCCGCCCACCCCAGCCCTGTGCTCTTCCCAGTGGGGCTCCTTCTATACCACGTAGTCCTGTTCCTGCCACTGCGAGTTCCCAAAAGGCTGCACCCTGCTCAGCTCTGCATCCCTGCTGCTGGGCTTGGTGTCGGGTACAGACCTATGGTGCCGCAGGAAGGAATCTAGGAATGGATGAACTTAGCCCGGAGATCAGACCTGGTGAGTCCTTGCCTATGTTCTTGATTGAGCCCAGCTTACTCTCATCCACATCTTAGCCCAACCTTCTGAGAGGAGGAAACTAGGAAGAAAAGGGAAAAATCCAGAAGGGAAGATACAAATGCCGCTCTTCCCTTTTCCTTTCTACCCCACCAACCCCTGCCTTTGCACTGGGCCCATTTAATTCAAAACCATTTCGACGTTAAAGAAAACTCACAAGAACAGTACAAAGAACTTGTTTTCCCCTGAAGCATCTGCGAGCAGGTGGTTGAATGATGTCCAATCGCCTTAAGTACTTTCTTGTGTATTTCCTGCAAACAAGGATCTCCTGTGTAACCACACACAGCCAGCCGACACAGGAAATTAACATTAATACATCCAACCCCCAAACCCTGTTCCAGTTTTGACTTAAATTGTCCCTTTATTGCCAAAAGATCTAGTTTAGAATCACAGCATGCACTTAGATTTTATGCCTAGAACGGTTCCTCAGTCTTTCCTTCACTTTTATGACTTTGAAACTGTTTGAAGATTACATGTCAGGTAATTCTATAAAATGACTGAGCTTGTCTGATGCTTCCTTGGGATTAGATTCAGGTTATGCGTCTTTAGCTGGAATATCAGAGAAGTGACTCTGTGTTCTTCTCATTGCGTCCTATCAGGGGGGTTGTGATTTAAATTTAGATTTGTCCCATCACTGGTGTCTGCCAGACTTCTCCCCTCTAACGTTCCTGTTAGGTTCTTTTTAGTTATTAAGCATTTTGAGGGCAGAGACTTTGTGATGATATAAACATCTTGTTCCTTATCAACCTTTCCAAATTTCTTTGTTGGTTTGTTTATTCGTTCATTCGTTGAAGTGGCACGTGTACTTATGTATATCAGACAGCCCGCAGCTCTCCATTTTATTGAATGGGCTACAATCTGTCAGTCTTACAAGTCTGCGGGAATGTACAGCCCATGTCTATTTGTATTTGGTCTTCCTCTTGATGTTAGATTTTAGTTTTTATTTTCCTTGGTCTTGAGGTCTGAAATTTAACATGACTATTTTGTTTTATGTGGTTCTTAACACCACTGCACATTCTGTATGGGAACTGGCAAGGAGCAAACAAGCAAACAGAAAGCAGACCCAGCGAGACTGAAACCTAATAGGGCATTTAAGCTTTACACCAGGCTTCAGAATGTACCGGTTTTGTCCTAAGGGCCAGAAACTGGAATTCACTTCCAGGGATGAACCGCTACTTTTGTCTTAGAAACATGTACCTGAGTTCTTCATTTTATTGCAAACGTAAAGCAATAATAACAAAAACAGTCATGTAGCCATTTATAGAGCTTATTCTATACCAGAGGCTGTTCTGAACACTCGTCCTCACCTCAATCCTATGAGGCAGGTATTATTATTATCCCCATTTTACAGGGGAGGCATCTGAGGCACTGGAAATTTTTTTTTAATTATTAAATTTTTTTATTATGTTAAGTTAGCCACCTACAGTACATCATTAGTTTTTGATGTAGTGTTCCATGATTCATTAGTTGCGTATAACACCCAGTGCTCATCACAACATGTGAGGCACTGGGAATTTAAAATGACTTGCCTAATGTCATCAGTTAAGTGGTGGAGCCAGAATTCAATCTCAGGTCACCTGACCTGTGACTCTACCTTTCTAACTGTAACGCTGAACGAACTAGTCCACAGGGGAGTTGGGTCTGGAATTTGGGGCAACTGGGATTTGTGCCAAGGCATTTTTTTGGGGGGAAGTAAACTGACCACTGAGGGTAGGCAGAGAGCCAGATGGTCACCAGGCACAAGGAGCAGTGAATACGCCCCCCTCCCCCTGCCCTGCCCTCAAGGATGAGCTTGGGCTCCTGGGCCCTAGGAGCAGCCAAAATCTAGAAGCCAGTTATATAGTTTCTCTGTGCTACAATTCCCTCCTGGCACCCCCCAAGCTTTCAACAACGTCTTAGTAACCACTGTGCTAGGCCTTGGGTGTGATATAGAGTATTAAACGACAGGGCTCAAAGTATGGAGCAAAGTTGGGGAGAAACTGCCTGAGGAATGGACCTATAGTCTAGCCCTAGATAAATGGCTGGGGTGGCAAGCAACAGCCAGGAGATTTTAATACATGTCAGAATCTTCCATAATTCTTGGGTGGTCACCATGGCAGAAGCCAGGTGTATCTGTAGTTAAGGAAGAATTAGTTCCTGATTGATAACGTTCAAAGAATCCTTTCTATTTAAAAAGATGTGGGGTCCCCTCTTTGAGGAGCCAGACTGGCCCCGGGAGCCCACCTTGGTTCTGTTTAGAGCGTCCTGTTATTTCTAGCACTAGCTAGATGAAGCTATAGATCATTCTTCCTTCAAACCATGACTTCAGAGCTGGGATCCAGGACATCTGCCAATTTTTCCTTGGGATGGATTCTTCTTTAGCACAGCACATGTCACAGTTGTTGACTGAGGAAGAAGGCAAGGTGTCTTCCATCTCAGTGTACAAAGAACTGGGTACAGAGATATTCAGGAAGTGTGTTATTGCCTACAGTGTCCCTGCTACGGAGGCGTTGTCAGAGAGGGCCGTGGATGGCACACATGACAGGTACAAAGTAGGAGATGAGTGAGACCACTAAAAGCCAAACAAAAAAGCAAAGGTAGAGAATTCAGATCTGGGAAGTAGGTTTACCTAGCAACACAGCTGGTGTGAAGGAAGAGTCCTCCAAGCAACGTGGACTGGAACAGTGGGGCCTGTTCAAGTACATTCTGACTCATCAGATTTCTACGTGGAGCCACAGATGTGTTTAATTTTATACATTGAGACCAATTTGCACACTGTGAGCATGCACGAACCCAGCTTCCCAAGCCCCAGAAGCATAGGAGATAGGAAGAGAGTGAGTGGGAGACCCTGGCTGCCATTCCAAGGGTTCTGTCTCTTTGCTCCTGCTGGTTTCCTGATTCCACAGCCGCAAGACGAGACTCAGCCCTGTGGCTTTCATCTGGGGTTGTGGCCCAGTCACCCATCGCTCGCCACTCCCCGATTTTTTTCTGCACTCTGGAAGGCTTTTCTGGGTAGCTGGGACTTTGTTCAGAGTCTGGGTGTAATTATCCAAAAAACAGCCTCTGACTTTAGGAAAAAAAAAATAAGAAAGAAAAGATGGACCTTGGACCATGTAGGAGATGATAGCTAACCACTCCTGCACCCAAAACTGCAATTAGAGCAAGTCTGAGGTCATCATTCATCACGCCGATTTAGGTTTTGAAAGGAAATCAAATGATGAATATAATGATTATTTCTGTTTCTGCTTCCCCCTCTTTTTCTCCTAAAAAATTGGCAATAGCACTAAAGTCAAATTAAACATCTGTTTGAAAAAATAAGCCGGAGTCTGATGACAGCTGCCTTGGACTTAGAAATGCACCACAGCTGTCAAACTCTAAATTAACAAGATTTTCACTTATGAATAGCAGAGGACTAAGATATAAGGGAGCTTTTTCTCCTACTTTCCTGGCTTCCAGGGGCTGTTCGATGTGAAATCTTCGGGAAATGCCCAGGCAGAAATGGAGCTGCAATCAGCCTGTACGAATCAATCATGGAAACAGTGGGGAACGTTCTTTCTTCTTATGTCATCTCATTTCTTCATTGGCTTTATGCTGAGTGTTGTCTGTGGCAAGCAGGCTTGCAGAAAGGCTCACAATTCAGGGACGAGTCTCTGATGAGTAGATGAAAGTGAATAGCGATGGAGCCATGGACCTCCGTGGAGGAACGTCTTCTATGACACCAAGGACCCTTGGCTTGTGGTCAGTATCATCTGCATCTCCGAGGGCTTCTGCCTCTGCCCCTTCCAGCTGCAGTAACGAATGCCCAGATATATCTGACTTGGTTATACTGCAGTCCCATACTGGGTGCAAAAGCTCTAATCAAGCCATTTTGATGACGGGGTGAAAGATGCTAACTTGTTTCATACTTACTTCATGACCCTGAAACACAAAGTAGACATGGAACCAATTCTTCTTTTCTACCCTTGTCCCCGAGTCATCACTGTCCTTCTCAGGGATGGGGTGTGGCTCAGGATGGAGCAACACATCTCTTGTGTGTATTGCCCAGTTTGAAAAAAGAGAGAGACTAATATATGTAGGTGTACATATATGGGTACTTTTTCACCATTGCCCAAACATTTCTAAATATTTCTAGTTGGATCCTTTGATTATTCCATGTCAAAAATGCCCACGGGGATAAACAAATGGTGGTATATACAGATAATGGAACATCACTCAGATATATAAAGGAATGAGCACCAAAACTTTGCTACAATATGGATCAACCTCAAAAACCCCATCCTCCGTGAAAAAAGCCAGACGCAAAAGGCCACCTACTGTATGATTCCATTTATCTGAAAGATCGATAGGTAAATCCATACAGACAGAATGCAGACTGGTGGTGGCCAGGGGCTGTGGGCAGGAGAATGGGGAGAGACTGCGTAACGGGTGAGGGGTTTTACTCCCGGAGCCATGGAGATGTTTTGGAAATGGATGGAGGTGGTGGTTGCACCACACTGCGAATGTACTAAATGCCATGGAGTGGATGCCTTTAAAATGGTTAATTTCACGTTATGTGAATTTAATCTTAACTTTTAAAAAATGTCCACAGGGTCAAAACCTCATGCGTTGATCCCACCCCAACTGGGGTGGGGGACGTATTAGCAGCTCCTGCTCCATCAGTGGGGGAGAATTGGAAGTGGTCTTGCTGTGGGGTGCGGGGCCCTGGTACACTCTCGCCCCCTGCCATCCTCAATGTTGGCGCGGTCCGTAGAGCAGGGCTTCGGGGTTCCACCTGAGCACTGGTCTACTGCTATGCCTACAGCCCTTCTGCAGCCTGCACTACCTGTTTAATGCTTGCCAGTGCTCCCCCCTGCAGGCTGCATCCTGCACCTGGGACTCCAGCTGCTGAATCAGACTGCTGCCATTGGACTGCTCTCCTGGAACCGTGCCACTGCTGGCCTCGTAGGAACTCCTGGCATCTGGATTCCACCATTAGATGGTAGGTCTTCGGGCACCGAAATCTTCCTAAACCAAGTACATATTGCCCTTTTAGCCATTGCCTCCATCTTTCTGAGTGCTATTCCAGAACCAGCCACTTCCACAGGCTCAGGGGTTCCCAGCTCCGTTCTGGCCACTCCTGGCTTCCTCGCCTGGTTGGTCCTGCTGATGACTTGGCCAACTGCGTGGGAGAGCCCCCCGACTTACAACAAAGACTCAGTGGTGTTTCTCAATACTTCATGCCAGAAAAATTGTGGGGGAAGCTGCACCCCAGACCCTCCTAACGTTGCCAGCTTCCTCTAAATCATACAGTCATCTCATGTGGGCTTCCTCTGTTATTTCCTTCTAAGATAAAAAGGTTTGGTGAGCTCTATGAAGTTACAAAGTATTATGAGTGTTTCCTGATTCCTCCTTAATACCCAGCCTCTCTTCCCACGAATAAGCCTTTCTCTTGCCAAGTGCAGGGTTTGTTTCCACTTTTCAAATGGCAATTAGTTTCCCCCCTTGGGAAACAACATCCTCCACCCCTCAACCCCCCAACAGTCCCCTACCTTCCTCGTTTACAGGAGGGGCTCTAAGCTCACAGACCTCACAGACCAACTGAGGCAGAAGGCAGAGGGCTGGTGGGGGTGGTTGAGCTTAGGGTAGTTTGGTGGTTTCGTTAACAACAAAGGTTTCGGCATCGGGTGGAAGTGGGTTTAAGTCCCAGCTTCATCACATAGCTGCTTTATTACCCTGAATATGAACTCTCTAAACTTTGGTTTTCTCATCAACAAAATGGGAAAACCCTACAGAGAAAATAGAGAAGACCCTAGAGGCTTTTAAGGGAAGTAACTGAGATAAGGCATGTGGCACACCTAGCCCAGTGCTTGGTGAGGAATATAAGCTACTCACATTGTCAGGCACACCATCGATGCATTGGGCACCTCTGTGCGCCTGCCTCATCACATCCTCCCAACCCAGCTCTGAGCCCTATCATGGGGACAGCAGTGACCAGCTCTGCCCTACTGCAGTTGCATGACACACACTTCATCCATATGGGGTTCTCTTGCTTCCTGTCCCTGAGCTTCACTGATGCTACAGTCCGTGTTCAGAATCTGATGAATGCTCACGTGTTTGCAACCCAGAAGTGCATGGGGAGTTCATATTCGCGGGGCTAACCTTGATCAATGGAGGATGGAAGCCAATTGATAATGGCCTCTCCCTCTGTCCTTGGGCACACTGTTCTGAGGCATGTGTCATAACGCCTCTCAAAAGGTCCCGGTGTGATCAAGCACCAGTTGCCTACAGTGATGGCCAAGTTAGTAACACTTGACTGAATCAAGCCTTCCCTACCGCCCCCCTCCCCTGCTCCTTGGGATCACTTCCCAAATAAACTACCTGAATACAAGCCTGTGTCTCAGCTGGGCTTTTCAGAGAACCTGGGACAGGAATCAGAAGTGACTAAGTTTTTAGCACTGCGGTATGCATTAAAGCATTTTCTAGAAAGTGCCAGAGAAAAAATATTTTACTGTTGCAACGTCTCAATTCTGTTGCTGTAGCACAAAAGCAGCCCTAAACAATACCTAAATGAACGAACGTGGCTGTATTCCAATAAACCTTTATTCATGAAAACAGGCAGTGGGCTGGATTTGGCCGACAGGCTGTGATTTGCCAACCTGTGCACCAGGGCCACAAAGAGGAGTAAAATTGCTCCCCTCCATGAGGCTCAGTCTCAGCACCTAGAAATGAGGCTGTCGAGATGACTAAAACACGTCATGAAGGGCGTGGACACCATGCTAACTGTGTTTTTCGGCAATGGGTGACACTGAATAAGTTCTCAGATCTCGTAGCAGCAGAAGCTGGGAAGAGGTGATGAAACTGGGCAAGAAATGTGTTGCTTCTTTTTAACATTTATGTACAACCCAGTCCCGCCACGGGGCTACCTCTCTTGTACTCTTGGAGTGATACTTGTCATTACCAAACTTCCCACCTGGGAATGTATCAACAGGACAAAGCTCCCTTATCTGATACCCCCAAGGCCAGGTGTGTTTCAGAATTCAGAACATTTTTGGATTTCAGAAAGACAATACAACGCAAATTCCATATATTTTGTACTATTTCCTATCAGGGTCTGGGGCAGCATTGAGCACATGAATATTTACACTAAAAGACTATGAACAACTTCAAGTCAGTTCAGGGCAGGTTTGGGCCCTTAGTGAGTTAAAAAAAAATACTTTTGGATTTTAGAGCTTCTTGGATTTCCAAATTGCAGATGAAAGACCGTGAACCTGATTTCACTCCTGGACTGTGACATCCTCAAAGATAGCTTCTGAGTCCTCAGTGCCTAGACCCAGGAGGTGGTCAATAAATGTTACCAAGAGAATGAACATGCAGGGATGGCTGGAGCACAGGGTTCACGGAGGGATTCAGGGCAAGAAGAGACTGATCAGGGGCTCTGGTAAAGGACACGGGGAGACTTAAATGCTCTGATTAAAATTCTGGACTTTATCTCGAAGGTGACGGAGAGCCCCGTTCAGCTTTGGTAGGTAGGTGGTGGGACTCAGGTGCTCATGAGGACAGCAAGTCTTACCCCAGAGGCAGGAGCAGAGGGCAAGGAACCAGAGTGATCAGTGAGGTGGTTTATGTAACACTGTGGCAAGACGTGTCTGTGGATGAGGCCATGGATGTGAAGCAAGTGCGAGACAGAAGAAACAGATCCGGCAACTAATGGTACTGGGCGGGGGAGAGTGAAGTCAGAGTTGAACCTGACCCAGGAGCACCGATCAGCGATGGTAGAGTACAGATCGCAGACTCTGGTGCCCAGATCTTCTGTTTAAATCCCAGCTCTGTCACGTACCCTGTGACCTTGGGCAAGTTACTTACTCTCTCCTGTGCCTCAGTGTCTTCTGTAGTTTCTACTTCAGAGGGTGGCTGTGAGGATTACATAAATATTTGTAATGTCCCTACAGCAGGGCATGGCTCTTGACTATTAGCATTCCCTGGGCCCTGTATCCAACCCCCATTTCCTAAGGTAGAATTCCCCAAATAGTTCATCAAGTGACTCTCTCCTCAGGAGCACGATGACCCACATCTCAGACCCTCCCGGAAAGTTACGAATGGGTGTCAGAAACCCAGTAATAAATGTATGTAATAAAGGTGATAAATGTATGAAAAAAGAGGATCACTTCAGGGGACAAAAGCTGTCACATTTAAGGGGACGAGATTTTCTCTGGTGGGGTCTGTACACATCCATTCTATTCCCAGGGGCTCTTTCTTTCCCTCGGTTGCTACTTTGCTATCATGTTTACAGCATTCTGGCAGCAATGCAGCACGCCGGGGCAATGTTAAGTGCTGGGTCATTCATTTGTAGGGAGAAGGCTCTAAGGAGGTCTGCCTGGAAAGCCTGTAATTTAGAAATGTTCAAATCTTTGCATCCAAATGGAAAATGGAAATAGTGTCAGGTTTGTGCCAAAAGGAAAGTCGTAATTGCTATGTGCTTCCCTTCCTGCCCTCCTGGGCAAAGGAACACAACTAACCAAGCGGGTTTCAGAGCTGTCATCTACAGACATTTAGCAGACTCTGCAGCTTATTCTACCAGGAATATTAACCAAATACCACAACACAAATGCTCCTTTTTGCAAGTGAGGGTTCTGCAAGAAAGTTGGCATCTCCCCTTTCATCTGCCCTGAGCTTTGCTGCCAGATTTGAGTATCCTTACTAACTTTTTAATGAACTTTCCTCCCAGCATGTCAGTCCACTGTTTCATAACCACTAATGGCTCCCTCGTGCCTCTTGAATCAAATTCAATCTCTTCATCTTGACACTGGAAGACCTCCATGACTTAGCAACGGATTTTGGCCCCCAAAGACCTTCTAATCGCACAGAGTCTGCCTCCTGGGGCTGCCAAGCTTATGCTCACCTCAGTTTCACTAGGTCCACTCCCATCACCTGGAATAACCTTGTCCTTCTGTCCATTTACCCAAACCTTACACAGCCTTCAAGATATATACGAACTTTCCAAGAAACTCTGGTGCTCCCACTATTCCATTCCTCACTCATCTCCTTTCTGACTAACCACGTTTAATTTGTCCCCAGTTCAAGCTTGTCCTGGGCTTGCTAACCTTTGCAGACATATTTTTATTTATACCACAACCAGGCTGAAAATACCCTGGAAGTTAGGATCGTTGTTTATACCCTGAGTCTTTCCCATGCTCTGGGCACATGGCAGGTACACAGGGAATACTGGTTGGCCAGTTTCCCAAATGCTGCCTTCTACGTGAAAAGAAGGAAATTTTCTCAGCTAGATAAAGAGTCCTTCTCAGGGCACTTGGGTGGCTGAATCAGTCCAGCTCAGGTCATGATCTCAGGGTTCCTATGTCCAGCTCCACACTGGGCATGGAGCCTGCTTAAGGATCTCTGTCTCCCTCTCCCCCACCCCTCTCTCTACAAAAAGGAGTCCTTCTCAACTTGATTAAAGCATCAATTTGAAACCTGTACTTCATGTTATACTTAAAAAGTAAAATATAGAATCCCCATTAAAATCAGGAATAAGCATGAATACCACCATTTAATAGTCTACTAGAGGTGACAGATAATAAACTAAAACATGAAAAGGAATCACAAAGTATACTTATTCATAATTTCCCCAAAGAATGAACCAACAAGCCATTAGAACTATCAAGAGTTCAACAGTGTCAAGATTCAAATTCAGAGTATAAGAATCAATGGCTTTCCTAAACACAAGAAATCAATGATTAGAAAGTATAATAGGAACAAAAAAGGAGCCCATTCACAAAAGCACTAAAACTACAAAATACCTATGAGGAAAAAGCCACACAAGAATGTACAATCTCAGGGGCGCCTGGGTGGCACAGCGGTTAAGCGTCTGCCTTTGGCTCAGGGCGTGATCCTGGCGTTCTGGGATCGAGCCCCACATCAGGCTCCTCTGCTATGAGCCTGCTTCTTCCTCTCCCACTCCCCCTGCTTGTGTTCCCTCTCTCGCTGGCTGTCTCTATCTCTGTCAAATAAATAAATAAAATCTTAAAAAAAAAAAGAATGTACAATTTCAATGAAGAAAAATCACAGTAGTTTAGTGAAGGATATAAAAGACCTGAATAAATAGGGGATATTCCATGTTTCTGAATGGGGAAACATACTGTAGGGATGCTGACATTTCCCACACTTAACTATTAATTTGATACAACCCCACTCAAAATCCCAATATAAGTTTTATTGAACTACAACAAACTTACTCTAAGATTCATCTGGAATTACGAATCTGCCTGAATGGCCATGAACATTTTGAACTAGAAAATTAATGGGTGATGACTTGCTATCAAAACATAAAATAAAATTATGCTATAAATGGTGTGGGTTTTGTGCAGGAATAGATAAAAAGACAAGCAGAACAGAACGGACCTGTGTGAAGATTTTATATCTGATGAAGTAGCATTTCAAGCAATTGGGGAAAAGACCAACTATTCAATAAATGGATGTGGAAAAACTAACTAGCCATTTTGAGAAACAGAAGTACATTTTGATTTCCCATCTGTGCTGGATAGTTTTGGTTTGCTCCTCCAGATACCTTCTCAAAAAAAAAAAAAAAGAAAGAAAGAGGAAGGAAGGAAGAAAGGAAGGAAGGACAGACCTGGGACTTTGCAGTTAAATGAATATATGACTCAAGAAACTCGCCTAATTTCCCTGGGACCTCCTCTGGAAAATGGGGGTAGTTTGTTAGGAAGACTAAATCTGATAAAACCCGCTAGATGTGCTGCTGAGTTACTGGTACTAGAAAGTATTGTTGACCTTTTCTCTCACCTCCATTTGGCCCGTGAAAACCTTGAGGGTCATATGTCAGTTATCTATGTATCCTGGATGCCTGTGCAAATAGAAGCTCAGTTACATTTGTTGAAAGAACGAGTGACTGAACTAGCCACACTTGTTCATTGTTAATGGATAAACATATGTTCACATATGTTCATTGTTAAAGGGTAAACAAGAAATGCCTTTCTGGCTTCTGCCAGGAAGATCAAACACTTCTGGTTTGTGAGAACAATAAGTCAAAGAAAACCACAGATCCTAGCCAGAAGGATCAGGATTTTCAGAGCAGGAAGACCCATCGCATAAATCTAACATCTTCCAATTTTCTTCTTCAGAGCCCCAGGCTCTGCGGAGTGACCAGGCAGCCAGGGGCAAGAGCGTGGGTACCAGAAAGCCACACTGGGAACCTGGTCTCCAGGCCAGGAGAACTGAAAATACCAATGGACAATAGGCAGACCACATATGACCACAACAATAGAACTCTGACCCCCAAACTCTGCAGGAACCAGCCTGGGAAGTCAAACCACAATCCCTGTAGTATCAGCCCAGAACATTAAGGACTTGTCAATGACCACCAGCTTCTCTAATTTTTGCCCCCACTGCCTCCTCTATTTCTGACTCAGGACCAATAAGAGAAAGCCAAATAGGCTCTCCAAACCAATCATATAAGATGCTCCCTTTCCGTTAGCCTGCTTCCAGCTTCCCCAAGCTAATACCCTACCATTCAATCACAACATACCTGCAGTCTGCCCTTCCTTTCCCTGTAAAGTTTTCCCACTCCTCCTCCAGCCAAATGCTAGTGATAGCAGCCAACTCCCTTGCTATATAGCAAACACTCAATAAATAGGCCCTGTTTGTTCTCATTTCAGTGACCTTTATTTCCATGGGCCTTCTCCCATATTTCAACTGGATACTAGATACATGTTATATACTGGGGTTTATATATAAGGTTTCATTTTTAAAAGTTCTACTTCTAATTCTTTATTTTATTTTTTAAAGCTCGATGATTCATTAGTTGCGTATAACACCCAGTGCACCATGCAATACGTGCCCTCCTTACTACCCATCACCAGCCTATCCCATTCCCTCACCCCCCTCCCCTCTGAAGCCCTCAGTTTGTTTCCCAGAGTCCATAGTATCTCATGGTTCATTCCCCCTTCTGTTATTCTTTTTTAAAAAAATTTCACCGATACAGATTGATGCCAAGAGACAAACTTCTCAAGGAATCTGAGTAAGCATGTTCAGCTTGCCTCAAACTAAGACACAAGTGATGTATAGCCAGATGGCAGCAAAGGGAGGCCTGACAAAGACAGTGCTGGGCTTGGACAATGGACAGAGGCTTCCAAAGACTTCAGTGGGCTTTTTTCCCACAAGCCAGGCACAGCTGAGTCCCGAAGCTGCAGGGACTGGAGTGCCTGGTTGGAATGCCTCCTTACTAGCCCCTCCTCAGAGGTGGGCTAAAGTTAACCCCAGTCCTAAGACTGTAGAAATGTCCACCTGTCAGAGGTGCAGACAAATGAACCAAATATATAAATAAGGCCCCAGGGACTCAAATAAGAGGAAGATGGTTGGGAAGATCCCAGCCCCTTACCTTCATGGGAAAATGGCTTCTTAGATGCTGTGATTGGAGCCTTGTCCATCTACCTATGACAGTTTGCCTGTCTGAAATCCTAAAATTCCCAGTATCCCTCCATATGGTCTTTAAATCTATTTGAAATAGGTATGGCTGCACTTCCCAAACTGGTGAATGTTAATATATGTCTCAGAAAAAAAGGAATCAAATAAGTTTGGGAAATGCTGGTGAAACCACATTAAACACATTTCATTTGAGTAGGACTTTGCAAAACCTTGAATCTGCTAATATATGTTGTGAATCTGCAAGAAGGGGATACAGTCTACAGCATTTTCTAAACTTATTTAAGTGTAGAAATTGGTTTCCTGCCCACCTATTTACATCTCCCTGAATACCATCCTATGGTATACCATTTTGGAGACACAGGTTTGAGATAATGCTACCTTTTACAGGAAAACTATTAGCTGGTTAACACCTCTTCTTTTTTTTTTTTAAAGATTTTATTTGAGAGAGAGAGAGAGAGCTCACACATGTGCACACACAAGTGGGCAGAGGGGCAGATGGAGAGGGAGAGGCAGAGAATCTCAAGCAGACTCTGTGCTGAAAGAAGAGCCCAATGTGGGACTCGATCTCACGACCCCGAGATCATGACCTGAGCTGAAATCAAGAGTCAGATGCTTAACCCCTGAGCCACCCAGGCACCCCAAGTTAACACCTCTTATCATGCATTGTAACTTAACAAAGGGAGGATCAGGAGACCAGACAGGAAGGGGCACACGAGGGCAGTTTTGAGGATAGGAGGAAGAAAATAAGATCATAAGGCCAGGGCAGAGACTAAGGAGGTAACAGCTGGGTCTCAGGTCAGCCTAGCACAATATAAGGGTAGGGGTGTTAAATTCCAGAGGGAGGAAGTCAGAGATTCTCCTTACCTGATTTGTAATTTTTCTTAACCAGCCCTAGTATCAATATCTCTAGAAGCTAGAGCGTAGCCAGGAGAATCACTGAATTCGAAAATCACTGAAATCACTAAAAATAGAGATTTGGGCGAATGGTTCTTTTTAGAGCGTTTCATCAGCAATGGCCCTCGACCCCATTTCAGAGTTAAGATAACCAAGGACAGAGAGATGATGTCACTCATCTGCTGTCCCACCAAAGCCACTTTTCCTTCTGCAACCCCACCGTGAAGCCTTTGACAGCCCACAGGGAGGGAGCGTGAAGGGTTCCGAGGACCCCGTGTTCACTTACTTGAGAATCACACAGCCTGTTCCTGCTGGTGGCGCTATCCAGAACACCTGGATCCGTGTCCTCCTCCGTGGGGTGCTTTCAGTGACCGCAACGGGGCAGTTACTCATAAACTGGGTTTCTTCCTCATCTATGATCTGTGGAGAGCAAACAGATTAAAATGCAATGTCCCTTTGGGAAGCCTCGTAAGTTTCCGAGTTGACACTTCCTTAATTTTATTTTTAAACTTGTCGTTTTGTGTTAGCAGCTCTATATCCCCAGACACCAGAATAGTGCCTGGCATAGAGTTCCAGTCAATGCTTGTTGAATTAACATGAGGGGATTTGGCACACGGGCTCCGCTCTCTGGGACCAGGATCTGGTCTTTGAGGAACAGGCCACTAGGTGATGATCTTGCTTATTTCACTATCATAACTACGTCCCACTTCAGGGGAAGGAAGAAGAGGAGGAGAACAGGGAGGAAGAGGAGGGGGAGGGGAGAATCCAAAGCCAACGCTCTCTAAATAGCTAACACTTGTAATTCAGCTACAGTTTCATACCTTGAAATCGAAATGCTAAAAGAAAACACCCCTTTGGAGAAAGTCCACCATAGTACACGAACTCTGTCCCAGCTTCATGGCATTATTTACTTGGCAGTTTCTACCTCCCGAGCATGTGCATTGTGTCGTGTTCTCCCAACTTAACCATCAAAGTTTCCTTGGACACCGCAAAAAAACTGGTAGCCATTCCCATTCCCCAAGACTGGTAGCCATTCCCATTCCCCAAGACTGGTTCAGCATTTCTCTGTTTGCTTCGGGGTCTGCTGCCAGAACTTGTCTATCCCTCTAGTACTATTACAGACCGTTAGACCGGGAAGGATCTCTTGCGGGAAATCATTGAAATGCAACAGGTCCTAAGTGTCAACTCCAATTGATTGGTAGTAGTTGTGCCATGAGTAGTGCTAATAACAACAACAGAAAACATTTATTGAGTGTTTAAGTATGTGTCACACACTAAGCTAAGTGCTTCATCTGAATTACGCATTTAATCTTCAAATATAATTTAATAAGATGCTAATATCTATTTTGTATTTATTTTACTTTTAAAAATTCATATTCCTTTTAGGGAAGCAGGTAAAAAAAATGAAGTCACTCAAACTCCTTAATTCATCATATATTTTTATCCCTGGACAAAGCAAAAGCAATCTTCTATTGTATTTCATTTATCTCTACATTCTTTATCCTACTCTCACTTATATATGTCCTTCTGAGTGTGTTTGTGTGTGTGTGTATGTTTATATAATATATAATGTACATATAAAATGTGTATATATTATATACGTTATGTGTGTGTATATATATATACATACACATATATATGTAACTTACTTGAAGTTACATAGAATTGTTTTACATTTTAATGTTTCTTTCACTTGATCTTATGCTTTGAAGATACAGGTTTTCCCCACTATCTGAAAGTAGAGCATACCTATGAAATCTTTTGTAAGCTGGAATGGTATAAACTGAAAAAGCAATTACCATCGATTTATATGAAAAATTTTTTGAGTGTTCCCAGACCCCAAAAATACCCTGTCTTAGGCTTTTCTGATACCTTAGGACACATCTTAACACAGATGCTCACAGACACAGTTCAAAGTTATATGAGGCTTGATGCTGAGATGCTGAGTGTAGTTCGGCCATATCTCTCTTGCTGCTCAGGTTTGCACTGCTTCTAACAGCTAACTGCAAAACAAATGCTGAGTGCTATTTTCACTTTTTGCCTTTTTCATAAAAGTGAAAATCCTCTTTTGATTTCTTTCAGTTGGTGAAAACAGGCACTAGTATAAGTCTTCCGTAAAACCAAAGTGGCATAACATGAACTTTTAAAAAGTGAGGATACCTGTATGTCAAAGTTACTATATGTGGGTGTAATTCATTGATTCTGACTATGGTCTATTATTCCACTGCATGCATAGACCACATTTTACGTATCCATTCTCCCAGTGAGAGGCAGTCGGCTGACTTCCAGATCTTTACCTCCACAAACTTCGCCACAATGAAGCTCTTCATGCTGCTCTCCTTGCGAACCCACATGAGAGCTTTTCAGCAATATGCACCATGTAGTGGGAGGTTCATCTTACTTTTGGAATTCTTCATTTCACAGAAATAACTTTCATCTAGTCAAATTCACCAATTTCTCTCCTATGGCTTGCACTTTTGTGCTCTTGCTTAAAAAACAGACCACAAAGATATTTTTCAGTATTTTTTCCCCATTAGTTTTATCATTTTACCTTTCACATTTAGGTCTTCGATCCACTTCGAGTTTATTTTTTAATACAAGGGAGTAGAGCTCCAACTCCACTTTCTCCACATTGTGAGCTACTTTAAAAAAATTAATAAACTTAATTTTTAAGAGCAGTTCAGGTTTATAGCAAAATTGAGCAGAAAATGCAGTTTCCACAGACTCCCTGTCCCCACACATGAACAACCTTCCCTATTATCAACATCCAGCACCAGACTGGTACATTTGTTACAAAGGATGAACCTACACTGACACATCATCATCACCTAAAGTCCAGAGTTTACATGAGGGTTCACTCCTGGTGCTGTTTATTCTGTGGGTTTTGACAAATGTATCATGACATGCATTCACCACCGAGGTTTTATAGTATTGTACTGAATAGTTCCACTGCCTTAAAAATCCTTGGTGCTCTGACTATTCATCCTTCCCTCCCTCCAACCCCCGTCAACCACTAATCTTTTGTTATAATTGCTTATTACTTCCAGAAGGTTTTTCGTTGGTTCTTTCAGATTTTCCTATGTAGACAATCATGTCATCTGAGAAAAGAGTTTTATTTCCTCCTTTCCAATATGTAGATCTTTTATTTCCTTTTCTTGTCTTATTGCATTATCTCAAATTTCCAATTATGATGTTAAAAGTAGTGGTGAGAGTTGATTTATCTTGTCTTGTTCTTGATTGTATCGAGAAAACGTCAAGTTTCGTACCAGTAACTATGCTATTAGGGATAGGTTTTATTTGTAGATGCTCTTTATCAAGTTGAGACATTCCTCTCTATTCCTAGTTTGCTGAGGGTTTTTATCATGAGTGGATGTTGGGTTTCGTCAAATGCTTTTTCCACATCTATTGATAACGATCACATTTTTCTTCTTTAGTCTGTTGAAGTGATGGATTATGTTAATTGACATTTAAATGTTGAACCAGCCTTGCATTACCTGGGATAAATTCCACTTGGTTATGGTATATATTCTTCCTGTACATTGTTGGATTTGATTGGCTAACATTTTGTTGAGGAATTTTGTATCTATATTCATGAGAAATAGGAGTCTGCAGTTTTCTTTTTTTGTGAAGTCTTTCTCTGGTTTTGGTGTTAGGGTGACACAGGCATCATAGAATGAGTTAGAAAGTAGAGTGTTGGTATAATTTCTATATTAACTTTTTGGTAGAATTCATCAGTGAACCCATCTGGGTCTGGTACTTTCTGTTTTGGGAGATTACTAATTATTGATTCAATTTTTTAATAGATATAGGCCTATTCAGATTGTCTGTTTCTTCTTGTTTAGGTTTTGACAGATTGTGTCTCATGTCTCTCAAAGAACTGGTGTGTTTCATGTAGGTTATCAAATTTGTGGGCACCAAGTTGTTCATAATAGCCCTTTATTATTCCTTTAGTGTCCATTAGATCTGTAATAATGCTCCTTGTTTCATTTCTGATATTAGTGATTTTTGTCTTCTCTCTCTTTTTTAGTTAGCTTGGCTGGGGGCTTATCAATTTTTTTGATCTTTTCAAAGAACCAATCTTTTGGTTTTGTTGGTTTTCTCTCTTGATTTCTTGTTTTCAATTTCATTGATTTCTGCTCTCATTTTCATTATTTGTTTTCCTCTGCTTACTTTGGATGCAATTTTCTTTTCTTTTTCTAGGGAGGGAGCTGAGATTATTCTTATATCTTTTTCTTTTCTTTTTTTCTCTCTCTATATACATTCAGTGCAATAAATTTCCCTTAAGCATTGCTTTTGCTACATTCCACAAATTTTGATAAGTTGTATTTTCATTTTCATTTAGTTTAAAATATTTTTAAAGTTCTTTTGAAATTTCTTCCTTGACCCATGTGTTGGTTGGTAATGTGTTGTTTATGGGGATTTTCCAGCTATCTTTCTGTTATTGATTTCTAGTTTAATTTCATTGTGGTCTGAGAGTAGACATTCTATGATTTCTTTTCTTTTAAATTTGTTAAGGTGTGTTTTATGGCCCAGAATGCGGTATATCTTGGTGAATGTTTCATGTGAGCTTGAGAAGACTGTGTAATCTACTATTGTTAGATGAAGTAATCTATAGATGTCAATTATATCCACTTTATAAATTGTACTGAGTTCAACTATGTCCTTACTTACTTTCTGACTGGTGGATCTGTCCATATCTAATAGAGGGATGCTGAAGTCTCCAACAATGATAGTGGATTCATCTATTTCTCCTTGTAGTTCTATCAGTTTTCATCTCACATATTTTGATGCTCTGTTGTTAAGCGCATACACATTAAGGATTATTATGTCTTCTTAGAATATTAAACCCTTTATCATTAGGTAATACTCCTGTTATTCTTGATAATATTCCTTGCTCTGAAGTGTGCTTTGTCTGATATTAATATAGCTACCCTTGCTTTCTTACGATTGTTAGCATTGTGTATCTTTCTCTATCATTCCACTTTTAATTACATGCGTCTTTATATTTAAAGTGGGTTTCTTGTAGACAACATATGAAGATCTTGTTTTTGATTCATTTTAACAATCTTTAAGTTGGTATACTTAGACTATTGATATTTAAGGTGATTATTGATATAGTTGGATTAATATTTGCCATACTTGTTTTCTATTGGTTTACCTTTTTGTTTTTTTATTTTTGTCTTTCACACCGGTAATTTTTTGTCTTTGACCATTTTTATATGATTCTATTTTCTCTCTTTTCTTAGCAAATCAATTTTATTTCCTTTTTTTAACTGCTTTATTAGACGTTGTCCTAGAGATCATAGTATACATTTACAACTAGCTCAAGATTATTTTCAAATAACACTATACTGCTCTACAGATAGTTCAGTCACCTTATAATAACCAAATATTCCTAGTTCCTTCCTCCTGTCCTTTGCATTGTTGTTGTCATTCATTTTACTTCTTCAGAAGCACGTATGTAGGCATAAACATATATAATTGAATGAATTGTTGCTGTTATTTTGAAAAACTATTAGCTGTTAATTAATAAGGAAAATAAAAATTTTTATTATTCCTTCATTTTTTCCTTCTTTGATGCTCTTTTCTTTATGAAGATCCAAGTTTCTGACTTACATTATTTTTCTTCTCTATAAAGAACTTTAAAAACATTTCTTGCAATACAGATCTACTGACAACAAATTCCCTCAATTTTGATTTGTCTGAGAAAGTCTTTATTTCTCCTTCACATTTGAAGAATAATTTTACAGGGTACAGAATTCTTAGTGTTTTGTTTCTCTCAACACATTAAATATGTCACTCTACTCTTTTCTTATTTGCATGGTTTCTGAGGATAAGTTGGATACAATTCTTATCTTCATTCCTATGTAGGTAAGAATTATCCCCCTCTCTGGCTTCTTTCGGGATTTTTTTCTTTACCTTTGATTTTCTTTAGCTTAAAAATAATATGCTTAGGTGCAGTCTTTTTGGATATTTATCCTCCTTGGCATTCTCCGAGCTTCCTGAATCTGTGGTTTGTTGTTTGATATTAATTTGGGGGAAATTCTCAGTCACTATTGTTTCAAATATTTCTTCTGTTCCTTTCTTTCTTCTCCTAGTATTCACATTACTCACATATTACATAGTTGTCCCGCAGTCCTTGGATATTCTGTTCTGTTTTTTTTTCAGTCTTTGACCTCTTTGCTTTTCAGTTTTAGAGGTTTCTGTTGATATTTCCTTAAGCTCAGAGATTTCTCAGCTGTGTCCAGTCTACTAATAAGTTCATCAAAGACATTCTTCATTTTTGACAAGGTCTTTGATCTCTAGCTTTTTGTTCTTTTTTTCCTTAGGATTTCCATCTTTCTTCTTACATTGCCCATCTGTTCTTGCATGCTGTTTGCTTTATCCATTAGATCCTTTAGCATATTAATCACTGTTGCTTTAAATTCCCAGTCTGATCATTCCAACATCTCTGCCATCTCTGTTTTTCCAAATTGTGTTTTTTGCCTTTTAGTATGCCTTTTAATTTTTTGTTGAACAGTGGACACGTTGTCTGGGTAAAAAGAATTGAAGTAAATAGGCTTTTAGTAATGTGGTGGTAAGGTGTTGGGGAGGGGAAGTGCTCTCTAGTGCTATGATTAGGTCTCAGTCTGTTGGTTGGTGACTTGTGCCCCTGGACTGTGAACCTCAGTTAGGCTTCTCAGCCATCCCCCCAACCACCCTCCTTTGCTTTAGGTGGCACTGGATGGATGAAGGGTCTGGAGTTGTATATTTTCCTTCCACCACATGGAAAGCTAGAGGGACCTGGTTTTCATTATTTCTCTTCCCCCAAATAGATTAGGCTCCGATAAAACCTCAGCAGGTTAGGCTCTGGTAAAATAGTTTCTCCTGAGGGCAGGCCCTGTTAAGAACAGAATGCTTTGCTGTATTCAAAGATGGTTTCTTTTCTCCTCCCCCTGCCAGAAGCACAACAGTTTTTCTCTGATACTCACTTTGAGAATCTGATAGAGTTCCTGGAGTTAAAACTCACAAAAGTTTTGTCCCCCATCTCCACCCCAATTATTGGGTGCCTCTGAAGTTTTTAACTCTCAGAATTGTCCACACTGAGCCTCTAACAATCTAGCAATCATAGTTTAGGCTTTTCTATGCTGGCATGTGGAGATTTTTCTCTGGTAAGTTGTGATCCTGTGTATCCTCTTGTCTATCTCTCCAATATTGGGGACAGTGGTTTGCCCTGTGAACTCACTTCTCTGATGGATCTAAGAGCTGTTGATTTTCCAGTTTGCTTAGCTTTTTACTTGCTGTTAGAATGCAGTGTTTACTTCCACTTCTTATATGTAGGATGGGACACCAGAAGTCAACACTGTGAGTTACTTTTACACTACTCAATCCATCTTTCCCCCACTCTTTTGTGATGCCATCTCTGTCATATATAGAATGCCAACATAATTTATTGTCCAAACAAGGATGAAAAGGCTGTTAATAATCATTGTTCTGGGATAACAGGCAAAACTGGGACTTTCCCAGGCAAATGGGGCATACATTCAACCTAATCATATACCAAGATCCCAAACACTCATGTTGTTTCTGGGCTTTCTGTTCTAGTCTCCTGCCCATTCTTGTCCATGGCACTATATTTTAGCATCTAGAAGGGCAAGTCTCCTTTCCTTGCTCTTCTTTATCAATATGGTGTTATCTATTTGTAGGTCTTTATTTTTGCATATATAGTATAGAAACTCTTAAAAACTCCCTTACCTTTCTGTCATTTTATCTTCCTAATGTGATAAAATCCCAACCTTAGATAAATTGCTCACCTCATGACGAGGCCAGTTGTCTTCTATATTAACTGACTTCTAGCCTTGAGTCTGCCCTGCTACACTGCTGTGTGTATCTGATAAAAACTCAGCAGGTTAGACTCTGATAAAACACTTCCTATTTGTTATTTTACTTTCCCATTCTTGACAATGATGATTTCAAATCTTCTCGACTCTCCCCAAACCTCCAACTTTCATCTCTCCTCTTTACTTATTGTTTTACCTTGTGTCTTTACAGAAAAAAATCAGAAGTCATCAGATGTAGAGTCCCTCATTTCCTCATTTGCATCTGCCCTCTCCTCCTTCTTGCTGTTATAATAGAGGAGCCTTACTTTTCTTACATTTCTGCTTTGCTCCCATCACTTCTTCCTGACTCTAAGAATGACTTTTCTCCCCTCCAGATTCAACTTTTGCCTCAGTGGAATCATTCCCATTAGCCTATTGAGCATATTTGAGTCTCTCCATTTAAAAATTAAGCAACCCGGAGTTATTCCCTCCCCACTTACGGTGTTCCATCTCTCCTCTCCATCACAATCAAATTACTTTAAGGAGCTGGCTATGCTTACTGTCTCCATTTCACCTCCCACTCATTCTCAGCTCAATCCCAGGAGTTTTGGGAATATCATGGTACCTAGGCAGCTCTAGCTAAGACCATTAGTGCCTTTTGCAATGCTTAATCCAGTAAATCCTCTGTAGTCTTTCTTCTTAAAGCACTCTCCCTGCTTGGCTTTAGTGCCTGAGCTCCTTCCTGCCCTCCTCCCTGCCTCCATTTTCTTATCTATGCTTTCTCCACTTTCTTTGGCTGCTCATCCTCCTCTACAGGTCTTTGAATCTGAAATTGCTCAAGGCTAGTCCTAAACCCTCTCCAGTTCTGACTTTATTCTGTCTCTGCAGGTGATCTCATTCAACTCATGGCTTTAATAACTACCTATGTGTGGATGATTCACAAGGTTGTATTTCTAGTCTTGGTCACTCCTCTGATCTCCAGACATGTATCTCTGACCTTCTATCTTCTACTTGCATTTCCTCTTGGTTCAAAACCACCTCAAATCTACCTCATCAGCAACTGACTTAACTATCTTCCCTCTAGCCTGGCCCTACTTCAGTTGTACAAGTCAGAAACACTGGATGTCCTCCTTGGCTCTTCCCTCCCTCTCACCTTCATATATAAATGCTGTCCATTTTACCTTCCAAATATCTCTTGAATTCCTACTACCATCCCTACTAACTACCCAGAACAAGCTACATAATTTTTAATCTGAACTAAAATAAAGTTATTCTAACTAGCCTTTGTACATTCTCTCTTGCCTTTCTCCAATTTGTTCTCTATATGGCAAGCCAAAGTGATCTTTTAAAAACACAAATTTAATTCTAATATCTCCCTCCTTAGAACAACTTATAGATTTTCACTGCTTTTAGAATCAAGACTGAAATCCTTAACAGAGTTGAATCTCTGCCTTCCTACCTCTCTAGCCTCATACTGTGCCATCTCCCTTCTTGTTTTCTGCACTCGGCTACATTGAACTTGTGTTTTCTCCTGCCAAAGATTGACCAATTCCTATTTCCTTTTTCCTTCTCATCTTTTCCCTTCCTCCATCTTCCCCCCTCCTTCCTTCCCTCTGCCTCTCCTCTCCTCCTTCCCCTCTTTACTTCATCTCAGCTCACTCATCTTTTTCATTGAAAAGCCTTCCCTGTTTTCTTTCACTGTCAATTCCCTCCCTTATATGTTCTCACACGACCCATCTATTTTCAGACACTTTATTTTTTAATTTTACATATATTTCTTTGATTCCTTGATTAATGTCTACTTCTCTAATAACGTGTAAGCTACCTGAGGGCAGGCACCATGTCTCTTAGTTTTTTTCTCATTGTTTCCCCAGTACTCAGCACAGAGCCTGATACATAATAGCTGCATGCTGAAGAACTTGGTGTACTTGCCTCCTCCCTTTGGTTGTGAGATTCCCAGCTCTATGTCTGGGCTGTAATGTCTGTCTTAGCTCTCTTAGACAACTCCCTGGACTTCCTTCTGACTTTAGACTTTGTTTCTCTAGATGGTAATTAATAGCCTTAATTATAACAATAGCTACCATTTTTGAGTACTATTTTGACCAAGGACTTTACATATACTGTTTCCATATCCCCCCAAACTCTTAAGTATTATTGGGCCTATCCCTGAAGAAACGACTGTGATGTAGATGGCTTAAATAACCTGTCCAAGTCCCACAGGGGAGGAGCCAGTGTTTGAGCCCTACCTGTCCCTAATGCCTGTGCTTTTTTCCTATGCCAACAGGCCCTCCTAATAGTGTCATTCCCTTATGTTAGGTAAGAAGTTTCTCTCTAGTCAAGCTTAGTCCCATGGAACCACACACATTGGACCAGCCCACAGCTAAATACCTCACTCCAACACAAAATAAATACTTGGTAAATGTAAATAGTACTTTACTTCAGATTTTCTTAGAGGGCACTTAGTTTCCCTTACACAGCTTTGCTGGTGTGAGGGTGGCATTCCAAACAATGTGCTTTTCTTAGACCTATGCACTTGGCTTCCAGTGAGAACCTGCCTTACTGGGAGTCACAGAAAACTTCTGGAACTTTTAACCCTAAATATTTACAATCTTTGGGAGGGTTCCAGGTGACTATATCAGAAAAGCCAAACGTAATTAATATTTAATTAACATTTTTCTATGTGTCAGGTACTTAGCATGGTCACATCATTGAATCCTTCATGGCAATAACTGTTTCCATTTTACAGATGAGGAAATGAAGCTCAGAGTGATCCATTCTGACCTAGCACTGTCTGAAGCCAAAGCCTGTGTTCTTTCCAGTTGCCTCTGGCAAACAGCCCAGTCTGGGATAAGACTAAGACCCTTGGCCCAGTACTGAAACAAAGAAGAATGTCTTCCAAGACATAGGAGCCACCTCAGGTAAATATGATTGTTTATCCACAACCTCAGTTGCCAGATGGTAATTAGGCATTGAACAGAAGGAGTTGTTTCCTTCAATTCAGAGAATGCTCCCAAAGATGTTTGCTTTTCAGAACATATTAGCCTCTTCCAATAAGCCTTGGGTCTATCAAAACCTGCTCTTGTACCTTTCCCCATCTCCCAAAATCTCCATCCTTCTTGTGGTCTGAATAGAGCCACCATGTTAAACGTCAACTACAATGACTAAATAAAACCTTTACCACTCATTTCAATCTGTGATTTCTTTCTGAGTACCTCAGACCAGAAAATTAAGACATATTACAAGGGGTGATTGTGTCTGGTAATAGTATTATGGGTGATTTTTATTTCCTTTCTATGTTTTTTGTATTTTCTAAGTTTTCTAAAATGATGACGTATTATTTTAAATGAAGAAGTTTCTAAAATTTTTTAAGGATCTCGTTAAAACATTACATGGCTAACGTTTCTGTTCTTTATTGTTGTTCTTTTATTTTAAAATTTTAAATTATTTTTAAAATTTATTTATTTGAGAGGGAGAGAGCATGCACATGCGTGCATGAGCAGGGAGAGGGAGAGGAAAGAGAGAATCCCAAGTGGACTCCATACTGAGCACAGAGCCCAACGTGAGGCTTGATCTCACAATCCTGAGATCATGACTTAGAAACAAAATCAAGAGTCAGAAGCTTAACCAACTGAGCCACCCAGGCACCCCATTTGTTGTTCTTTTTTTAAAAAAATATAGGCTAAAATAAACCTTCTGAGGCTAAGTTTAAGTTCAAAGTCACTTGGGAAAGATTTGCTGGTACAGTGGGCTCCTTGGCTCCCCTCGAGAGACAGCTCAAAGGACCTGTGAAAGTGAAGTGAATGAAGTGAAGTGAAGCAAAGTGAAGCGAAGCGAGATAGCCAGGTAGGACAAACTCAGGTTCAAACAGGGGGACAAGGTTTAATTTCCAGAATGCTTCGCAACCTATAGCTAAGGCAACTGGTTGGGCATCTGGTCATGAATAGACCTTTTCAATACTAGGGGCTTTCTAAACATGACCACAGAAGTTTCCAAAACTTTTCATTGATCACACTCTTAGTCCTGAATCACATGCCATACCCATTTTGAAAGCTGCATCAGGACCTGTCTTTGCCCTTAGGGTATCTACTCTTGCCTCATCCTATTTGTGACCTCACTTTCTTTTCGGTCTCAAATACGCAATACTTCTTTCTTAAATCTAATCTTTTTTTTTAAAGATTTATTTATTTATTTATTTATTTATTTATTTATTTATTTATTTATTCGACAGAGAGAGACAGCCAGTGAGAGAGGGAACACAAGCAGGGGGAGTGGGAGAGGAAGAAGCAGGCTCACAGAGGAAGAGCTTGATGTGGGGCTCGATCCCATAACGCCAGGATCACGCCCTGAGCCGAAGGCAGACGCTTAACCTCTGTGCCACCCAGGCGCCCCCTTAAATCTAATCTTGATCTTCCTCCTCAACTCTGATCTGGATCCTCTCCTGATATGTTGTCTTACCCTTTCTGGTCTGACAGACATAAGCCTCAAGAGATTAACCTAAACAGTGTCAAGGCCCCAGATGGAGTCTCAAGCATTCTAACAAGTGGGTGGACCATGGTAGTGGGACATTTGGGAGAATACTGTCCAGAAGTTCATGTAGGTGGCATCTTGGACATTTGTCTTCAGGAAGCAGGGCCTCAGACCCTGGTGGTCAAGGTCAGGGCTCCAGTTCCCACATGAGAACCAAGGATAAGTCAGATAATTGGAATAAGAACTTGAAATGGCACCCACAACAAGAAACTGGTGCCATGAGCATGGCCTTGGAGAAGAGCTGGCAGGAGATGGTAGGTCTGGAAACTCAGGCCTTAGTTTAAGAAGGGACTTCCGCTGCGGGGATGTGAGATGGGAGTAGGAGAACAACTCAGCCTAGTAGTCAATGCAGGGTACCACAAGCAAGGATGGCTCTCAGAGATAGTGATGTGATAACCCCCAATTGGGAAGAGTGGGTGCTTAAGCATGCTCTGTCCTCAAGTCCTTATTGATCTTGGTAGTGGGTGAGCTGAGTCTGAGGGAGAGGGCAATAGTATATCTAAATATGGATTGTTGTGTCAGAGAGGGCAGGCAACAGTAACACATAGGGTGGGTTAGGATGAATGAAGGAAAATATGTCCTTTGGCATCACCTCATAAATGTTTTCTCTGGACACTTGCGTGAAGTGGTATGGTAGATGGAAAGTGCATGAATGTTTAAGTCAGGTAGATTTGGATTAAATCTTGGCTCTGCCACTTTCCAGTTGGATGACTTTGGCCAAGTTTATGAGTCTGTTTTCCCATCTGAAAAATGAGGATAATAAAACCCATTTTGCTTGGTTGACATAAAGAATAAATGAGGTTGTATTTACAAAGTGTTCAATACCCATAATAAGCCCTCAGTATACTGTAGCTGGAGGGAAGTGTTCCCACAATACCTTATGCTAGTTAATCATATTAACACAGGAGGAGGACATCCTAAAGAGAAGTAGGTATGAACTTTTTACTATTACTACATAAGAGATATTTGTTCAATGTAGGAAAATCAGAACACATAAAGAAGTAAACATTTTGAAATAAGTACTACTTATAATTCTACTACCCCTGAAGAGAGTTATTATTAATCTTTTGATGTGTATCTTTTCAGTTTATATATAAATACACATACATATATGGGATTCTAGAAAACACGGTAGTTACTGTCTTGTGACCTACTTTTTCACTCAATAGCACATCATGAACAACTTCCTTTTCTACTAAGTATATCTCTTAATAAAATTTTCTATGATTGCATAGCAGCCCATAGTACGGATACTCCACATTTTACTTCAAAAACCTCAAAGTGTTGAACATTTTGTTGCTTAAAATTTTTAGGCTATTATGATCATCCCTTATGGCTAAATTTCACATTTTTAATTTTTCTGGGAGTGATATTAATGTAGGTTATTATTGCTGGATCTTTCCGGGAAGGGATTTTGAACCACTTAAGTAAAATCTGAGTGAGAATCCAAAGAAAATAATCCCGGTCATTAAATCACCTCTTTCTAGTTTCCCATGTGTATTTATTTTAGTGCAAAAGTCATGGAAGAAAAGACAGCTGCTTTGTCTTTTATGAAAGAGCTTTCAATACAGATTTTAAAAAATTAAATAAGGACTTTGCCTTTATTGCTCTAGGAATGAATTCATTTTAGAAAAGTTTACAAAGACAGAAAAGTTAAGGAGAGAAAAGTCCCCCTGCTGTTTCAGCCATTTTGGTCTGTTTCCTTCTAGACTTTTCTCTCTTTATATTTTGAAATGTGTAGATAGTTGTGTTCATACTGCGTGTACAATGTTGTGTCTTGTTTTTTTCCATTCGTCCTAGGAGCCCCCACATTTTTGCAGGTTTTTCTAAACACATCAGAAACGTCATTTGAATGTCTGCATTGGCTTCACTGTGCAGTGTAGCTTTGGATGGTCCCTCTTCTAGGCTGTGAAGATTTAGGTTCAAATCTTGCCCTCTTTCCCTACAAAGACCCTCACCTCCCAGTGCCTACCTCTATACTCTCACCAGTTATCACAGCATCCTTTTCTGCACTAGCATCTCTACACTAGATTCTTATTTTCATTTTATTCATCTCCTTTACCCTTTCTGCTCTATCCTCTCTTTGCTAGGGGTGTGCACTCCACCTCCCAGACCTGAGAAGCATGTGAGGACCTGGGGGAGGAGCAGCACAGATGTGACCATGAGCATTGTAGGGGGCCCCTCTGTCACCTTGTCCTGGGTACATGGCCTCCAATCTGTGGAGGTTGAGTCCTGAGAGCTAATGGATCGAGTTCTCTACTGAAAAGCAGATTAATCCTCCATACTATGTGGGTTCTTTCACCTATTGAGAGCAAACACAGCAGGCCAGGCTTGGGAGCAGGGCTGGACCAGGACATGTGGGTGCCCTGAAAATGATATTCTCTAACTATTTGCCCAACATTCATTTGGAGGAGAGGCTGAGTACTGTGTAGGAGGAGGCAGGGAAGACTGCTGGCTCAGCACTCACTCCCTCTTTATTGCCTTGAGCAGTTCAGTTCCTGGCCCTGAACTTGCACACCTCACCAGCAACTAAGAAGCCTGGAAGGCAGCCTAGACACCATCTCTGGTCACTTAAGCACTCTTGGGGGTTTGCCTCCTACCAGGAGGCAATGGTGAAAGGCCTGGGAGAGCCCAACACCTTGTTTACTAGTGGTGTGACTCTGGCAAATTCCTTAACCTTTCTGGAAGGAGTCTTTTGATCTTTAAAGTGGGAGATAATAATAGTACTGACCTCAATGGGCTGGAAGGGTTTAAATGAGTTCCTGGCACGAAACTATCCCTGTGTGTATTATAATCATGGTGTATTGTGTATAATAATAAATATCATTACTATCATTATTCTCATATCATGATTACTCTCAATAATTCTGGTAAATCCCATTTTCTCCCATCTCATTACCTTTCCAGTGATGTTTTAGTAATTCTTATAGACTGTTATCCTGGCACCAACCCAGCTGGCCTGCACCTAAATCCAGCTTGGCTTGGGAGCTTCAAGTACAGTGGACAGGCTCCAGCGGAGCTGGTGTGTGTGTGTGTGTGTGTGTGTGTGTGTGTGTGTGTGTGTGTTGGGGTCATTGCCTGATCACTTTATCTACAGTATAGCCCTTGGTTAAAAAAAAAAAAAAGAACTTCATCCTCCACTTGGGAGATGCTAAGAAAGGCAGAAATGGACTTGGCGGAACTGGTAATTTACTAGGGGTAGGTAATTCTCAGCAAAAGAAGAGGCATGTCCTTTAGAAGAACTGGGGCGTAGAAGAAAGACTTCTTCAAACCAAGTGAAATATGCCTCCTGGAGTCCTGAGAGACAGTATGGGGTGACAGAGAGAGTCTGATGTTTGGGCTTTCAAACCAGAAAGACCTGGGTCTGATTTCTGTCTTAGTAACTGAATGACCTTGAAAAAAGTAACTAACCTCTCTGTGCCTCAGTGTCCTTATCTGTAAATGGCTGTGTCGTGCTGATAAAGGAAGAACTCCAAGGTGCCTAGAAGAATTAGGTGCCCAATAACTGTGACTTCTCTTCGAGACAACCAGAGAATGGGCTCTGCCAGCACCCTTAGTGCCCAGAGCCTAGCAGGTGATTGATAGACATGTGTGAATGACCGGGAAATCCAGGGCATCCCAGAATGCACAGTCATAGCAATAATACCTACATGTATTGAGTCCATCCTCTATGTCGGTGCTAACACTTCCTATCCACTACTTCGCACAATCTTCCCAGTAATCCTGTGAATTCAGAAGCTGGGACTAGGAAGTGGGGAGCCTGGGCTCACATTCCCCAGGACCCCAAAGCTAGTGCTTGTATCCACTGGATCTAACTTGTCCCCTCAACTCCCACTTGGGGAGCTTTGGTCTCATTTTGACTCAATGCTAGAAAATCACTCTGATAAATAGGTTCAAACAAATAGAACCATCTAATTGGGAAACATTATAGTAGGTAGTCTAGTGCCTGGGAAATAAATCAGCCTTTTAAATTTTATACTGCAATACAGTTGAAATGTTTAATAATTATTGCCAGAGAATGGTATAATGCAGTACTAAAAATGAGTAATTGAAAAGCCCATCAAGGCAGATGAGGCATCCTCTCACTGAATTGCTCTTGAATACTTTACATAATTATTACATTCAGATTTATGATCAGCTCAGCAAAGTGTACATCTCTCTATCCTCCTCTGCCTGTGGCTGGTCAGGAAGGCTTTTTCTACTGTGCTAGCACCTTCTGGGATGAACGAATGGATGTCTCTTGTACACCAAGAGGACTTTCAATGGTTTGACTTCATTTAGCAAAAGACAAAGTTAGGAGTGAAATTTCAGTTTGCTGAGGACCTCTGTGTCCCAGGCACTGTGCTGGAGTTTATATGCATGTTGACTCATTTCAAGTCCACAACAGTCCTGGGAGAAGACTATGTTTTCCATCTCACAGAGGAAACTGAGGCTCAGAGCAATGGTGTCACTGAATCAGATTCACTCATAGCTGGCAGTCTGGCTCTCAACCACTGGCTCTTCCACTACATCACCAGCCTCCAGAAACACCCTGTGTGCCCAGAGAAGGCTTAGATTTTTGGAAAGAGGATTCTGGTAAGGTCAGATGCAGAAAAAAACTAATCCCAGCCAGATTTTATTTGCTGTTCTGGCTCTTTAAACATTTGAGTTGATCCCCCACCCCAGCCTCATTTCCATCATTCTTACGGTGTCAGCACCTCCAGGCACAGAGGGGATCCAGCCCTGTCTCCATGGGGGCCCCAGTTCCCCATGGATTCGGCTTCCCCGCCCTGCCCAGATCACCTGAAGCTGTGGGCTTTATCGGAGACACAAGCTTATCAGCCTGCCTCTCCCAAGAGCCTGTGGAGTGGGAGTTCTTGGCAAATTCCGTTCACTGGCAAGTGTGGACAGATGGCTGCTGGGATGAGCCAGCAACCTTTGTTTCTGGTCTCACCCATATGTCAACATGACCCAAAATGAGGAGAAGTGGGGAGGGGGTAGGAGGAAAAGGATGGGGCTACCTTACAGGCAGGAAAAATAATATAATTATTTTTTTTTCTTTGCATTGCATTTAGAAGATTATAAATAGAAAAGTGAGACTCTCTGACTCTCCTCTACCCTAGCATCGGACAATGACATTTGCAGCAGAAAACTGATTCCCCCCCCCCAACACCCCAGTCTCCTCCTTACCTCTGAGTACAACCTCTGCTTGGTTATACTCTGCTTAAGTCAGCAGATATCGGCACAGGATCAAAACTCTGCTCCTTTCGCCCCACCCCTTCACCTTGAGGATGAGGTAACATAGTGCTGAGGGTTATTTCACAAGAGGTTTAAACAGATCATTGGATGCCTTCATTCTCCAGGATACAAAAACATGTCAGGTTTCCCTCTCAGTTTTTTTGTTTTTGTTTTTTGTTTTTTCTTTCTTTTTTTTTTTTTTAGCATGAAAACAGCAGACATTGTGTATGGACTTATTGTATCTTACTGAATATGGTACAGGTCTGTGACCTTCTCCACACCCTGGGGGAATGCCAAACTTCAATCCAGCTAGATTTTAACAGTAAGGAAGGACCTCTCTTAAGGGAGAAGATTTATGGTAACTCTCAGTGGTTATTTGTGAAACACGTCCAATGTGGTTACCAGTCTGTGAGTGCTGAGCACTTGCAAAACAAATCAAATATCTGGGGGGAAGCATTTTGTCTCTGTGTGCCTAAAGGTAGGGGCTTGGGGTGAAAACAGTGATCTAATCATACAGGCAAGAGTGTGAGGCATTCCCCTCTGCTAAAGTGAGGCACCCTGAGCTGGGGGCAGCAGGGAGGGAGCCAAGATGAGAGCAGTTCAGCTGCTCATGGATGACAAGAAGTTCTCCAAGATCATTACTAGAAGCCAGAGAATCAGCTGTTGTCTTGTCAACACAGTGTATTGTAGGAGAAAGAACATTTATGGGAAGGGTGTGGGGCCGGGAAGAACAAAGGAAGAAAGAGAAGCAGGCAAAGAAGCAATAGATGGAGTGCTCTTCTCTGGCCCCGGACTATGTTAAGTGTGTCTGTTACCCCTCCAACCCTCAGAGCAATTCCCAGAGGGCCTGAAGTCCTCCCCAGACTCTCTTTCTCCTTCTTGTTGCTAGACTGGCTTCTACCTGTGGTCTCACTTTACATGCCGCTTCCTCTGGGAAGCCGTCCAGGCCTGAGCCAGCTGTGCTGCACTCTGAAGCCATTACCACCCTCATCACCTGGATCCTCACGTCTCCAGTGCTCCTTCACAGCCTGAATCCAAAGCTGAACCACCTGGGGGCTCTGTGAACCTAGTGAAGCCTGAGTCCCACCCTAGACCCATTGAATCAGAAGCTCTGGGAGTGGGACCAGGGTAGCAGTACTTTTTTCAAAAGCCCTCGGTGATTTTGATTTTGGGATGAAAACCATCTTGAGTCTAGTCCATTGTATCCAAAAGCTGGGGCTGGCTTACTTACTTACCTTTGTGTCACTGCCCCCCAGCCCTGTGCCACAACCTATACACTTAATCCATCTTTGCAGAATGAATAAATAAATTAAAATTGAAGAAGTATTACTAATTCCTTTTTCAGAGATGAGGAAACTGAATCATGGAGGCAAGAATCACTGGCATGTGGTGTCAGAGTTGCCGTAAGAGGAGGGCCTGGGGATTGAGCTCCCTGTCTGTTCTACTGCCCTGTCTGCTTCCAGTGCCTAGAGCCGGGTCTCAGACAGAAGAGGAGCTCAGTACGGGTTTATTGAATGAATGATGCCCCTCGTCTCTCTTATTTTACAAATCAATCTCTTTCCACCATATCTTGCTATCAGCCCTGTCTCTGCCATTATCTATGTGGCTTTGCACAAATCACTTCTCTCTGGATCTCAGTTTCCTACAATGAGGACATTGGGCAAGATGGCCTTGAGGATTCCTTCCAGTTCGAATCACAGCCAACTGCCCCATCATACCTATACCATCACTTTGAAGGGTGCAAGTCCAGCTCTGATGCCAGCACCTTCCACACACAGCATCTTCATATTCAACAGGAGGCCCCTGGACTGCTCCTTCCAGGCGTTTTTCCCATACTTCTCTCCCCTCCTTCGCTGCTTCCTGCCTCTCTTTACTTTCTCCCTCTCTTGGCAAGTTTTCCCAGGAGGCAGGCTGTGGTCAGCAGGAGCTAGCCTTCATCTTCTGGGTGGCCCTGGTTCCAAAGAGCAAATCCATAGCTCAGAAAATGTAGTTATTAATGTACCACCCCCTGAAATCCAATTAAAGAGAAAAGCACTGTTCTGTTGATGTGGTTGTAGCACCAACCAGGGAAGATTGGAACTCACGTTTGTGAAATGTGTACTACACGCTCACATTTTCACTATGTTGTCTTATTCAAGCTTCGCCTTGACTGCCTGCCAGTGGTGCCTCCACACAATCTCTCTCTAGCACCCACAGAGCACCCTCACTCTGCAAACACAGTGAACCTCCTCATTTCTCTCTCTGCTTCCATACTTAACCCCCACAATCCAATCTTCCTGCAGAAGCCAGAGGGCATACTGAAAATCATAAATCAAATCATGCCACTTCCCTGTTTAAAGACTTCCAATGGCTTTCTGCTGCATTGACAATCCAAACTCAGGGATGCCAGCCTGCAGTTCCCCACCTGAGCCTGCCCCGCCCAACTTGCCACACATCATCTCCTGCCACTCTTGAGTCGGCCTACCATGCTCACCTCTTGAACATGCTCCACTCCAGAGCTTTTGGTGGTTCCCTTGTCTTGTCTCCATCCTACATGATCCCACCCAGAGATCTCAAAGAATTAGGGAGGAAAAGAGCGAGGAACAAATTTAGGTATACTCCAGACTTCCGTGGCAGCTGGTTTTCCAGGTGAACCAACATGAACCTGCTTTTAGCTTTGCTCCTCCCCTCTGCTTCTGTGTGCTCCGCCACGGGAAGGGAGAGGACACAACTTGTATTCTGCAGATAAGTCCAGTGCCTCTGCGAAGTGTGGTAAAGAGCCCAATATGCTGCCTGCTCTGCCCCTACTGAAAGATTCCAGGAATTTATAACTTGATATTTTTAGATGGTAAGGGAACAGAAGTTTAGGGGAAAGAAGCTAGAATTTACTGAGCTATGTGCCAGGCCTTTTCAGCATGATTTTGTTGAATCAGCAGACCAACCCTCTGAGATAGGTAGTATGATCCTTTGTTACCAAAGAGGAAAGTGAGGTTCGGGGGAGTTCCTAATGGACAGAGCCACTATTCTACCCAGCTGTACTTGATCGCAGATCTCAGGCTCTTTCTCCTCTGCCCATCTTCCCTGAGTGAGGACATTCTCCCCTCCCCCGCTCAGGTGCGGTGGGGGGGGAACACCTCAGAGTAAACAATAATGTACGGGTAAGTACCGATTAAGATATCAAAGTGAGAAAAGGCTGTTTTCCAAAAGCACATCTGAAGTCTGAAGCTTCCATTTACCTGTGCTAATTGTAATATCTTAACAATAAGTTGTTCTTAAATATTCATTAAATTGGATCCCTAAGGGCCTGTACTTGAGAGCTCAGCTGGCTGATATTCTGAATTCCTAACTGTGCTTGAAAATAACCAAATGTCTTTTCTCCCAAAGCATTCTATAGTTTAGCTTGGTAACCAATTCAAAATGACCCTCTGTTCAATTAGTGCTTTTCTGCCTTTTTCTTCTATTCTGCAACCTTAAGGTCAAACTTCAACAGTGTCACCTGCTGAGTCTCCTGCTGAGCTCTCTTTCTGGATGCCTGTTGCCAAGAGAACAATCCCGCTTTCAACAATAGAAACAACAACCAATGCTTGCACAAAAGACTGAAGGACAATGGGAGATGTGGGTGAGTTAATTACGCCCCTAGTCCCTTTGTTCCTTACAAATAAAGGGCATGGGTGATCAGTGAACTTGAGTAATGCAAGTCACACTACATACGAGAAATGGGTTCTCGGGGATCCAGTGAATGTCCTCTGACAATAACTTCATTTAGATCAGAAATACCCACATTGGTAGGTCCCTGGAGGAAGGAGCCAGCACCAGAGCAGGACTGGGAGACACACATTCTGGGGGAAGTCAGAGAACCCACCTAACCTTTCTGAGCCTTGGTGTATTCCTGTGAGAAATGGCTCCATAGTACAGAAATCCCCTGCAGCTGGGCAATATATGGTTCTGCTGTCGGATTCAGACTGTTTGGGAAGTGAACAGAGCCAGGGACTGGATACCGGGGATCTGGGGCCTGATTTCTCTTCAAGCAGTCCCCGTCCTGGGAAATGGCAACATCCAGGCTGATGATGACCGCCCTCGGCCTGGAGCTCTGCTCCACTTACCACCTCCTCCCTGAGGGCAGCCTGGGCCTCGTGGGTACCAAACAGCTGCATTTTTGTAATCTTGGTCTATGCAGCTTCCTCCGAAGCACAACCTCTTACTTATCATTCATTCATTCATTCATTCATGTATTCATTCAGCAAATGTTAGTCAGCCAGGTGAATCAGACATTAAGCACCTGTGTTTTAAAGGTAAGAAATATAGAAATGTACAAAGTAGAAAGCGAATTGTGTCCATGTTTCCACTTCTCAGAAAAAAGCACTGTTTAACTGCCGATTGTATTATCTTTCTGTTCCGTGACTTCATGTTTTTTCCCTATCACACAAACGGCTATTTCCATACATTTATGTCTACCATGTATTTCTAAATGCTTGCATAGTAATATGTGCCAGACATATACTCTGTATTTCATTTGTATCAAGCTCCTTAATTATCAGCATAACTTTGTGAGTTAGTATTATAATTATCCCATTTTATAGCTAAGGAAACCAAGAGTCCCAGAAAGCTTCCCAGAGACCTGAGGGCACACGGCTGGCCAATGGAAGAGCCAGGATTCAAACTCTGACACTCAGATTTCAGAACGCTAGCTTTCAGCCACTGTGCCCAGCATTGTGTTGCCAAGATGTACCACTGTTTGTTTTCATTAATCCTGTGTTATGGACTTTAGATCAATTACCATCCCCCCCCTTTTTTTTGGTTATAAACAAGGCTGCAGTCAACATTCTTGTATTTGTATCAGCCTGTACTCGTTTCATTCTGCCTGTTGGGTTCATTCGTAGAAGTGGAACTTTAAAGGGTATGAGCATTCTACGTCTGATACACATTGCCAAACCAACAGAAACGTTGAATTAATTTGCACTCCCACCAACTGCATGGAATAGAGATTGCCATTCTCTTCTCAACCCTTGGCGCCACTGAATCTGCTCTGGCAGTGACCACGACACCCTCCTTGCTGCCAAATCTGACAGCTCTTTACAGCCTCATCCTGCATAAAGCTCTACCCCATAGACCCCTGCAGACACACCCTCCTGGAAACTCTCCCCAGGCTTCTCTAGGGGCTCTTCTTTGCCTCTCCTCTCCTCCCACAACCATCCCCTACAACTCTAAAAGGGAAATGCTATTATTATCCCTGTTTTACTAATGAGGACATGGAGGCATAGAGGGATTAAGGAACTTGCCCATGGCCATAAATCTCCAAAGCAGCTGGGCTAGGATGCAAACAAGGGCAGTCTGGTTTCAGAGTCCATATGCCTGAATACAATGTCAGAATGCTTCTTAGCTACCTGGATGATAAAGGGCCTTAGATTTAATGTGCCCCCAGTGGCGCTCAACATCCCCCTCCCTCATAAACGGGCTGCTCCTCCACACACTCCTTCCTGATCAAGGCAGAAACTTGGGAGTCTCCTTGGACTTGAGCCTCTTTCCTCATCCACGTCCAATCAGTTACCTTCTGAACATATTCTGAGCTATTCCGCGGTGCCTGGCTTACAGTAAACGCTTAATAAATGCTGGCTGCTATTACCAGACTCTTCAGGGCTTAGACTGCCCCTGCTGTCTTGTCTTTCACCATAAACCTCCCACCCACTGAACTCACCTGATCTTCTGACCGTTCTTTTACTTTGGGTCTCTGAATACTATATTGTTTCCTCTGCTGTGAGTGCTCTGTACTACACTCTCCCTAATTAAATTCTTCTATAACTTAGCCCAAGTGTCACATCCACAGGAGGCCTTCCAATTCCCGCCCCCCACTCCCAAACTGACCTCCCAGCATGCTCTGTGGATCTCCATGCAGCCCTTATCATACTGCAGTTTAATCATTGGTTTGCTTATCTGTTCCCCTCCCCCCATCAACCTTGCTTTCCCAGACCAGGTTATAAACTCCTCAGGAGTAGAATACAGTATCTCAAACTGAGCCCCTTCTCTTCCCCCTCCCCTGCCCTTCCTCTGTTCTCTACCTCAATGATGGGCAACACTCAACTAGGAATTTCCATGTCCTCTTTTAAACCTCACAGCAAACTTCGACCTCTAATATGTTTGAATCCATTCTTTCTCCTCCATTCCCAAGCGACTACCTGGGTGCTTTAAGATCTCATCCTTGAGGGGCACCTGGGTGGCTCACTGGGTTAAACCTCAAGACTCTTGATTTTGACTCAGGTCATGATCTCCGGGCCATGATCTCAGGGTTGTGAGATCAAGCCCCACCTTGGGCTCTGCATGGGTGGGGAACCTGCTTAAGATTCTCTCTTCACCCCCCGCCCCCACTTGCATTCACTCTCTTTCTCTAAAAATATTAAAAATAAAATCTGCTAAAAAAAAATCTCAGCCTTGATAACTTTGGCAAAGCAGATCTCTTTTTTATTTAGGACCTAGTGAGGGCTTTTTGCAGAGCTGAGAGGTGGAGCTGGTTGTTTGAAAGGTGCTTCAAATTCCAACAGAAGCCCTCTGCCTCTTTGTAGATTGAATATATCCCTGTATTGTAAGATGTTTCACCTCTTTCAAATTAGCAACAAGATCCAATGACTCTGAACAGTACCTTGCCCCAGGGTTATTTCATAGGAGAAGGGAGCTAAAGAATTGCTCAGCTCTGGCAAAGACTTCTTAAAACCAAATAAAGTATTAGTTAATCAATCAGGCAGGCGATCAATAAAATATAACACCAAACACAGCATTCAATAATAGTGAGCTCTCATTCTAAGTAGTCCATGATTCATGTGTTTGGTCAATACATTACAAAGATGTAACGAGTATGAAAACACAAGGAGCCTAAAAATAGTGGATGTGATGCATCCATTATCACAATGTACATATTTTTCAAGATACTTAACTAGTCCTAGTGAACCCAGCAATTAACTTTCGCAATGTGCTGAATAGCAGCAGAGTTTTGATGAAGATCTTCCATCTGAGGGTCTAATTTTGTAAATATTTAGAAAGGCAGCACCAGCCCCATGAATATGGTTGACCCTGCCATTTTCTGGCTTGGTGACCTTGGGCAAGTCACTCAACCTCTGATTCTTCACCTGTAATATGTGGATAAGAACCCGGTTCTGTCTCTACCACAGGGCTACGATGGGGCTCAAACGAGAGGATGGATGGGAACGCGACGTCAGCACTGCTGAGTTCTCTAGAAATGTAAGATGCATTTTGCAAAAGGGTCAGTCCCTATTCAAGCCAGACAAAAAAGGAGATAAGCTTCATTTATAGATTATTAAACAAAAATAATGATAAACGAATTTTAAGATCCTTCAGTCTAGAAACAAGGATCTTAATTAAAAAAAAACACATTGATACTGATTTTTAAAATCAGTTCGTTTCATTTATTTTATTATTTGGCTTTCCCTATTAACTAAAGCGGTGAGAAATTTTTAAAACAAAAATAACTATTGTTATTTATAACTTCATTGGCTTTCAACTCAGTGAAAATGCCTTAAAGAAACAATGTCGTTATTTCAGGGCCCTGAATTCAGTTAGACTTGGCCATTTGTTCAGTCACAACTTGGAAAGTGGTTTGTAATATTTTCCTTAATAATGAGTACTTCTGGAGAGCAAAATTAAATTTCTCATGTGAACACAGGAAAACGCAACTCTATGCCAGGAGGGCCACTGACAGTTCAAATGGGCCTGACAGCAGCACTGGACTGTGAAAGGGTTCCACAGGAACCTGCAAAGGGGGTCTAGAGGCTGCCCTGCAGAGTTGCAATGCCCCGAGTCTGTTCTGGAAGCAGTCTGCAGTCGGCGGCAGCACAGGGCCTCATGCAGGTCTCACTGACCCAATGCGGCACCTGGCACTTACTAAGCGATCTCCAAGTGATGCCTGGATTGGAACGAAACAATGGCACATTCCCTTCTGCAGAGATTGAAGCAATTGTGTGAGTCAACAAACACCAAGCCTCCTGACTTTCCCAACTCCAGTCCCCAAAGCGCTCATAAAATGATCATTTTAAAATACTACTTTAAAAGTGTTAATTTAAGATTAAACTAGATATGAGCTATCTTACATTCTTTTTGAACAAAGTTGGGCTTGTATTTCTTTTCAAATGTGAGTATAAAAATATAACAGGAAAAAAACCTTACTCTGAGAACTTGTTTTAAAGCACCCATTAGCAATAAATGAACAGTATGTTCAGTTGACTTTTCTAATTAAATTAAAAAAAAACATAACCAAGGCTATAGTTATGTGGGCCCTTTTCCAAATAAATGCATGAATAAGTTGGCTGTTATTTTGGTATAAATGTCCACCTGGATGCATATATTTTTGCCTTCTTGCTGAACACAGAGACAGCACAATGGACTCGTCCTGGCAGATGAGTTTGCCTCACCAGTTAAACCCTTTCACAGGTTAGTGCAAGTGGAAAGTTCACAGATGGTAGACCCACCTTACTAGTTTCCTGAACCACTTAGCCTCTTGGTGGTTCAGTCAAATGAATCATATTAAATGAGCTAGGGTATGAAGAGTGCTTTAAACCTAGCAAGTGATCCCATGAAGTGTAGACACTGGGACTGCACCCACGGAGAAAAGAAAATTCCCGAGGCATCACCAGTAGGGTATACAGGAACAATAGTGTCTGAACCTGCTATGATATTCTCTCCCCTTTTTGGCTTTCCCCTTCCCTGCCAAGGAAGAGGAAAAGGATTAGTCCCATGATTAGGTGACCCCAGGGCATAAGTCATCACCTGTCCAGGCCTCTGTGACCACCTGCACTTGACCCATAAGAGGGAAAGGCAGTGGTTTGGCACTTTAGAGATTCCTCCCATAGTCCTGGTAGTGTGGGCATTTCCCCGGCCTGCTATGAGCAATTCAGCTAAGGTACGTAGAGCAGAGGTGACCCAGAGCCCACATATTCCCTGGGGGTGTTCCTAAGACCCTGGGCCCCTGACACACGCACAGGGACAGCACGGACTTGCTCTAACTCCTAGGAAGAGCGGCTGCCAAACGGCCAACATGGTGAGCACTGAGATATTTCCAATATCCTCTTGTGCTTTTTTTGGTAGGAACACAAAGTCTTTATTACTAGCTTCTATTTATCCATAGTTAGAAGTGTCAATCAACCAAGTCTTTGGAACATTAATTCACAAATTATCAAAAACTTAATCCTGTTCATAGCTCTTAATAGACTCATTTCTGGGAAACCATTTTCATGAATTAATCTAAAACATAAAAAAAGCTTTATTGGTCAAAGATTTTTCCCCCCAAGTATTTATTTAATTAAAAAACAGGAAATAATCCTCAAGCTAGAACTCAATGAGGAAATGTTAAGCAGACTATTTTGGGCCTATTAAAAATGACGTTTACCCAGAATTCTGCTTCTAAAAAATTTATACATATACAGGTGAGTATGTGAGTGCACACATACACACAGGAACATGCATATTGGTTTGCAATAGAAAAAGAGGTAAAAAACAATCTATGCAATGAAACATTCATTAATAGTCACATGGTCAAATCGTCTATACAATGAAATTTTACAATTTCACACTTCTATATCTTTGTTCTACAATAAGAATGTACTATTTTTTTTATAATTAAACTACTACTTCAAAAGTATGAAAGCTATTTAAAAGGACCAAGTCACAAATCTGTGTAAGAAGAGGCAGACTCCTGACCTGGTCCCTGGGAAATGTCTCCTGTGCATTATGCCCCTCAATTTACAATGAAAGATACGGCAGGTAACCCTCCATTTACTTCCAAAGACACAGCACAAAGGTGCAAATGCCTAGAATCTGAGGTTCCACACCATCTCTCATGCACACGGACGCCCCACCTTATCATTCTTCCCCAGAACACAGCACCAGACTCTTCTCTTCCCAAACGCCAGATAGTCTCCACCAATTGATGAGAACCAAGACTCAAGACAGAACCTGCATTGGCACCTCAAATCTAAGATGTCACTGAGTTTTGGGAGCGTCACTGGTATCATAACAGGTTATCTGGGGAGAAGGAATCCTCCATTTCATGTGCGTGTTGATTGTGAGTTGCATTCTGATTTCCCACTGCACTGTTAAAATGGGTCTTTCAGAATCGGTGGAATGTTGCCATTGCCAGCCCTGGTCTGTGATAGTCCCTCCTTTCTTTTCTTTTTTTTTTATAATAATTTTTTATTATGTTACGTTAGTCACCATACAGTATATCCTTAGTTTTTGATGTGGTGTTCCATGATTCATTATTTGCGTATAACACCCAGTGCACCATGCAATACGTGCCCTCCTTAATACCCATCACTGGCCTATCCCAATCCCCCAGCCCCCTCCCCTCTGAAGCCCTCAGTTTGTTTCCCAGAGTCCACAGTCTCTCGTGGTTCATTCCCCCTTCTGCTTACCCCCCTTCATTCTTCCCTTCCTTCTCCTACTGATCTTCCTATTTCTTATGTTCCATAAATGAGTGAAACCATATGAAATTGTCTTTCTCTGCTTGACTTATTTCACTTAGCATAATCTCCTCCAGTCCCGCCCATGTTGCTGCAAATGTTGTGTAATCGTAATATTCCATTGTATAAATGGACCACATCTTCTTAATCCAGTCATCTGTTGAAGGGCATCTCAGCTCCTTCCACAATTTAGCTATTGTGGACAATGCTGCTATGAACATTAGGGTGCATATGGCCCTTCTCTTCACTACGTCTGTATCTTTAGGGTAAATAGTGCAATGGGTAGTGCAATGGCTGGATCATAGGGTAGCTCAATTTTTAACTTTTTAAGGGACCTCCATACTGTTTTCCAAAGTGGCTGTACCAACTTGCATTCCCACCAACAGTGTAAGAGGGATCCCCTTTCTCCACATCCTCTCCAACATTTGTTGTTTCCTGCCTTGTCAATTTTTGCCATTCTAACTGGTGTAAGGTGGTATCTCAATGTGGTTTTGATTTGAATTTCCCTGATGGCTAATGATTTTGAACATTTTTTTCATGTGTCTGTTAGCCATTTGTATGTCTTCATTGGAAAAGTGTTTATTCATATCTTCTGCCCATTTTTTGATTTGATTATTTCTCATGTACTGAGTTTGAGAAGTTCTTTTAGCAGCCCATGGAATGGGAGAAGATATTTGCAAATGACACTACAGATAAAAGACTAGTATCCAAGATCTACAAAGAACTTCTCAAACTCAATACACAAGCCCCTCCTTTCTTGCCCTACCCATGGGATTCTGTGCTTGCTACCAGAACCACTTAGTGTTAAGAAGCCCCAGCACAGATATAAGTCAGTGGGCAGGGCTGCAAGGGGGAGAAGAGCCAGGGTCTGGATGTGGCTGGCAGATTCAAGTAGGCCACAAGCAGTCTGGGCTGGGAGAAGGGCAGGACAGGGTCTCTCACACACAGCCTCTCCCCCAGCATAAGCTTCTAATTTAATTACAGACAAAGGCTTCAAAAGAACCAGCCTTTTCCCTTTACTATGCTTAATGCTCCCCTTTTTCTTAAGACCGCAGCAACTGCAAAGAGGCTTTAACTTTCTTTCTCCTGTCTACAAAAAACCCAAGGAAAAAAACACCCCAAAGTTTGGGAATCCTTGCTGTGTGGGCTTGAGCCAGTAAATAATCCCTCAGAGTCTGTTTCCTCATCTCTAAAATATTTATAACATTTTCTTATAGATGGCTTGTAAAGATTAGAGTTTAAGGAGATAGGGCATCCAGTGGATAGCCTAGTATCCAGTGGGCACTCAATAAATGCTGGCCATTACTAACAGTAGTATGGGGATAAACACAGTGAAACCATTAACACATTCTCTAGGGGGTGTGCTTGACCTGAATGGAGCCTAAATCTATAAATATGAATAATTTTTTAAGTGGCTGACATGTCCAGATATGTCAGAACTGTATCTTATAATCTACCTTCCTCGAAGATAAGTGCTCTGGGATGCACTTAGAAATTTAATAAGGTGAGCTAGATTTCCCTCAGCTGGGTAAACTGGTTGTTTAAGAGGCAGTGTATTCAATAGCAGCAATATAGTGAACAGAACTCAAGCGGCTTCCGACACCGCATTTGAGTTGCATAGATCCAGGAAGATCTTACTCAATATCCAGGCAACACAGTGAATGGGACTTGGGGCAAGTGCAGCCACAAAACCACTGGTGGGTCAGAGAATTTGGGGAAACAATTGTCACAAAGCCCCTTAACTCCCCCTTTTTAAACAGAATGGCCAAATTGGATTAATTTGCAAGTCTTACTCAGAGAGTCGCTCTAAAATGACTAATTATCACTTCTTTACTAATAGAGTCAGATTTTTTTTTTTTATTCCAAAATCCCAAACTAGGATAAAAGCAGCCCAAATGGAAGCGGAGCGGGCTTGGTTTTCTCAGTCTCTGAGCACCACCCCCATGCCCTTACCAATGGAGCAGACAAGGCTACACAGATTGCGTTCAAAGAACAAGAAGTGAAAGGCCTATCTATTCAATAACCTGCATAATCACCCTAAGCATTAGCAGAAGTTGTTAGCATGAGCCTCTGGGACTGCCTGGATCCATAATCCCAGCCTGCAAGTTGTTCTGAAGGAGAAGCAAGAACCTAGGTTCAAGCTGGAACAAACAGATTTAGTAATGTGTGAAATTATGTTTGGAGGATGGGGTTGCTGTTAGAAACAGACCCACAGGGAAAAGACGTAAGAAATATCATGGTCACTGGGGACCATTTTGTTCAGGGACAGGCAGCACCTCTCCAATGAGGCAGGATATATAAACAGACACACATAATATTTAATAATTAAGAAATACAACATAACATAGAGCCACCTTTTTGTTCAACAAGCACCTATTAATTAATTAACTACTAAGAACTAATTTCTGTGGTGCTGGACTCTGGAGATTTCCAGATGATTAAAACATACTTTACCTTCAAGGGACTTGCAGTCTAGAAGAGTGAGGGCAAGAGATACAAATTAAAGGAAAATTCACCCAAACCAAGGACAGTGGAAGCCTAAGGTAGCTGTGGCAGAGGAAGGAAATGAGTAGCTTCACAGAGGAAGTGGAGTTTAGTGAAAAAAACATGGGCAGAAGCTATGAATGCAACTTCATATAGCATATAGACAACAGAGGTCATTGTCCCCGGCTTACCTGTCTCATGAGTTTGGGTAGCTGTGATCTATTGAGAAACAGGCTCACACTGAGAAAACGTAATCATGTTTCCCCATATACATGCTCATGTACACACATGGGCGCACGAACGTGTGCGCACACTTTGCTCACATAGGTTACCTGCAGGAGCTCTCCTTCTCTCAGCAAACGTAAAGCTTCCACATTCTCTGCAAGTCCCCATCCTCCCCCAAGGTTCTCCACCTTCACTGGCCCCACCTTCTGCTCATGTCTCCCTCCAACTCTGCCTTCCCCTGCCACTTCCACACTTCTCTCTGCCACGTCCACCTTTCACATCTGTGCCTCTTCCTTTCCAGAATGCGCTCCCTGTCTGCTCCTAATCCCATCCTGCTCTCATCTTCAGATGCTAATCCTCTTGTAGCTCTAATCTTTCCTGTCTACCATGGTTTCACCAACAGCCTAAGTCCAAATAACCAGCCTGGACCCTGTCTTGAGCTCCCAATTCAAATTTCCAACCAACAATGAACCTCTCCAACTGAATTATCTACTGGGCCTTCTAACAGGTGCAAGATGGAGTTGTGACTTTTCCACCAATCTCTCTCCTCTTCCTGTATCTGATCTCCTCCCTGCCATTATTCCATTATCCATTCATTTCTTCCAGCAATATGTATTTTGGGGGCATTTAAGTGTGTCAGATGACATGATAAGCGCTAGGAATATAGTGGCTGCAGTCATCAACTGATGGGAAAGATGGACATTAAACATAAGGTCCTCAATTACAAACACAATAGCTGTGGCTTTTCTATAAAGGAAGGATATTAATGAGAGCATATAAGAGCATATAAGGGTGCTAAGGAAAACTTTTCCAAGGAAGCAATTGCAACATATATGCTGCGATCTGAAGATTGGGTAGACATTACGTAAGAAAAGATGCATTGAGTGTTCCAAACAGCAACAAAAACATTTATTTACAAAGGTCCTGGGGCAGGAGGGAAATTGGAGTATTAAAAGATCAGTGCATCTACAGCCCAGGGAGCAAAGGGAAGATGATGTGACAGAGATAACTAGGGGCCAGACCTTGCTAGGCCTTATAGGCTGGTATGAAATTTTGTCTCCTTCCTGAAATTTTAGTAATAAATTGACTACCTACAGCAAACAATTACTGAGCACCTACTTTCTACTGGGAACTCTTCTAGATGCTGGGGGCACAGGGAATATAGCAAAAGATGAAACAGAGTCCTGTCCCCATGGAGCCGACACACTGGTCCTACAGGCACCAAAGAGTGCTCAAGCAGAACCACTGTGAGGTGGCAAAAGTGGGAGCAGGGAGGTCACTGTGATCACCCAGGGGTACATGATGACAGACTGGACTACACTGAGCTGAGAAGAAAGGAAGCTGGTGAATTAGAAGGGTACATGGGAGATACAATCAATAGGGCTTAGTGGTAGATTGGTCAGGGAATGGTCAGTTTTTGTTTATTGTGAGATTTTTGGTTGTTATTTTAAAAAGGGAGAGTCATAAAAGAAGAGATGTAAACCCTGAGCTGAAGGAAAGGCTCTAATGAGAAAGAAAAGACTGGCTCTACAAAAGGGAGAAGGGGCCATTGGCCATTAAACGCTCCCAAGAAGGTTAGAGAGGGAGGTTCTCAGAGCCCAAGCAGAGAACGTGGCCTTGGGAGGAGGGAGAGAGTGCTCCGTTACCCTAGTGGGAGGATGGTGAGGAAAGATGCACGTAGGTTGATTAACTTGATACCAACAAGTTAAGGAGTTTTGGTCCAGGAATTTCCTTTCGGTTTTTTTGTGTTGTTGTTTTCCTATAGAAAAAGAGACCAGGACATTTGATAAGAGTAATATAGAAAGAGGTGGAGAAAGGTGAGAACTTAGAGGAAATCAGCAGTAGGGAAATGGGAAAGAGAACCTTCCAGAATAATTTAGTCAGATTGCCAGGCAGGTTGAGGGCCCTCCAAGGTCAGTGATGCTAAGGAGATGTGTGTGGCAGGCAGAACAGTCCCCCCAAAATATATTCACCTTCTAATCCCTAGAACCTGTGCATACAACCTTACATGGCAAAAGATGTGTTTAATTTAAGGATCATGAGAGGCATTTATCCTGGATTACCTGGATGGGCCCTAAATGCAATCTTATGCATCCTTAAAAGAGAAAGGCAGGAGGGTTGAGATGGAGACACAGGGGAGAAGGCCATGTGAAGACAGGGGCAGAGACTACAGTGATGTGGCCACAAGTCAAGACTGCCAGCAGCCCCCAGAGACTGGAGGAGGTAAGGAGGGTATACTCCTCTAGATTCCCCAGAGAGAATGCAGTCCAGTTGACACCTTGATTTTGGCCCAGTGAAACTGATTCTGGACTTCTGGACCCCAGAACTATGAGAGAATAAATTTCTGCTGTTTAAGCCACCGAGTTTGTGGTACTCTGTTACAGCTGCCCCAGGAAACTCATAGCATGTCAGTCCACCTAGCTGCACTGCAGTGAGACTTTCTGCAGGGCTCAGATACAAGCACACAAAGAAACAGAAGACATGTTCATTCAGGGTTGGAGTCTGGCCAAGAGGGTGTGAAGACAGGGGTAAGGAGGTTCTGGGTTCTGGCAGAATTAGTGGGACACTAGGTTTAGATGAGCAGGGGCAAGAAGAGAGGAAGGGGCAGTCAGATGGACAGACAGCAGAAGGCCTGGTGGACTGGCCGCCCACCACCCATGGCTGAGCAAGAAGCTCAGAGTCCTCCTCAGCCCTTCATCTGTTCCCAGTATTCAACTGGTCAAGAACTCTGGCCATGTGAGCTCTTTAATGTGAGTGGCAAATATTCATCTCCTGATGGGTGGGCCTCGTCATCTCTCCTGTGGCTCTTGCCACAATCTCCTAACCAGCCTGCCTGCCTTTGGTCTTACATTTTCCAAATTCTTCTTAATTGATAAGAGTTATCATCCCCAAATGCAGAATTAATTATAATTAATTATAATGTCATTTCCTAGTCTAAAACTCTCCTTCCCTTGCCAACAAACATATTTTCATCCACAGTTGGTAAAAGAATAAAGTCCGTAGCCCTAAACTGGCATGGAAAAGCATTTAGATTCTGGCTTTCCTCAGTTTCATCTCGGGCCCCAAGCTATGCACTAGCAACTTGGAATTCCTTGCCATTCCCAGATCATAGCACTGTTTTCCATGCCTCCAATCCTTTGGCCTCACTCTCTGCCAGTGCTGGCCTCTTCTCAAGCTCTGAAATTCAGCTAAAGATTAGCTTCTCCCATGCTCCCCTAATAATAAGTGCTAATGCTTATTAAGTACCAATGTATTAGACATCATGTTAAATCCTTTCCCTAGAATTACCTCATTTGATTCACCCAGTGAAGTAGGGACTATTATTACTATTCCCTTTTTACAGGGAAGAAGAAATGGGCTTAGAGAGGCCATGGAATGGAGTTGCAGAATCAGGATTTGAACTCAAGTCTCTCAGGCTCTAGAGGTGAACTGTCAACACTGTATTACTGGACCCAGTGGGGCTGACCACCTCCTTTGTGCTTCAGAAGCCCATTGCGCTTACCCTTAAGGAGCTGCAATAATGATTATGAAAGTTATGATCATTACTGTTCAACCACTAGCTATGTGCCCAGGATTTTGTTAGTCACTTGTAGGTTTAACCTCTTCATTATTTCTATTTGTCAGACCAACGAATGGAAACTCGGAGGGCTCAAGTCACACAGCAAGAGTAGAACAGAGATTTAAATCCATGCTGTCTAATTCAAAAAGCCACAGTCTTAACTTATCCTCCCTCTCAGCCCAAAGTCTAGAACGTGGCAGTGGGCAACAACTGTTTCAGTGAAGTAAGAATGGATGTCATTATTATGAAGATGGCGCTTACAGTCAAGGAACAGATGAGCCTACCTTAGACTGTAGAGAAAGAACAGAAAGGAACACAGGACTGGGGGAGTGCAACATTTAGATCAGTGGGTCTCGCGGAGGGCAATTTTGTCTCCAGGGGACATTTGACAGCGTCTGGAAACTTTTTGGGTTATCACAACTGGTGTGTGGGAGGGTGCTACTGGTCTTCAGTGGGCGGAGGCCGGGCATGCTGCTAAACACCCTTCAATGCACAGGGCAGCTATCCCACAAGAAAGACTTACCTGATCCCAAATGTCAATAGTGCCCAGTCTGAGGCACAGGTTTAGAGGTCAGGTAGAGAGGAGAAGCAAATAAAACCACAGCCAGAGCCCGAAAGAAAAATAAATAACACCAGGAAGACATGAGAGGAGAGTGTTTGAGGAAACAGAATGTGGTTAGTCCTCTCTGACCCTGAAGGATATGTAAGGAGATGATGGAGAAGTGTCTACTGACAACATGGAGACCATTGAAGAAATCTGAAGAACCAGTTCAGTGGAGTAATAGGGCTAAATCCAGGCTGATGGGGTTAAGAAGTGAATGGATGGTGAAGATGTAAGAAAAACAATGTGTAGGCATAACTCTCTTGAGATACTTGGCTCTGAAGGGGGAGCAGAGAAACGAGTTAGTGGTGGGAGGAGATGCGCAGTCCTAGAACATTTGGGGTTTTTTAATGATAGGAGATACTGGTGGTCCCAGCCTGGACCCCTACCCAGCCTTCTCAATGGTGCCCTGGTTCCCTCTCCTCTTGGGTGGATGCCTCTGGCCTTCCCGTCTTCCACTATACCCCTGGGTTTGTCAGCCCCGCAAAACCACACCACCTGTTCACCTGGCTCCTGCAACCAGGCTCTTGAGGGTTGATGGAGAAAATTTCAAATCTAGTCTGAAGGTTCCTCCTAGGAATGTGTTTTCTAAACTGGGTCTCTCTGTCATTAGGTGGTCTTTCCATTCACCCTACGGACTTCATACTTACTCCTGCCCTTGTTCCCAGGCTCTTCCAGCTCCTCAGTCCTCAGCCCCATCCTTGCTCCTCTACAAATGAGCTTGCCTCTACCTACTTGAAAAATACTTGTGGAGCATGGTTCCGGCCAAGCTGTCATCACTGTTTACATATTTCTTGAAGTGTGGTCTGTGGGGCAGATTTACCTGGGGTGTTTCTTAAAAAATGCAGGTTCCTCTGCCCCACGTCCTCACCCTCTTACACGCATAGGATCCAGTTCTCTGGGTTGGGGGCCAGAGAGGTGCATTATAAACAAGAACCCAGGAGATGCTGATACTCCCTACAATTTGAAAAACAGTGTTATATATTATTTGATTGTCTCAATAATCTTGTGAGGGAGATATTACTATTAAAGTCTGAATTATATGGAGAGCATCCTACGTGAACTCTATCACCTTCATTTCTTGTTCATCAGATTGTTGTATATTTTCACCAGTTTCATTGGCCTTTCCCCCACCCTCAAATAAAGAAGCATTCCCTCCCACCCCTGATCAAGAGTGAGTCCTCTTTAAAAGGTTGCCTTTGATCCAAACCCTCCTTTTGTAATTGTCCCACAGTTTTTGGACATTCTGATACTTTTTTTTTTTTCACTCCTTTTTCTCTCCGCATTTCAGTTTGGAAAACCTCTACTGACATATCTTCAAGCTCACTGATCCCTTCCTTGGCCATGTCCAATCTACTGGTGAGTCCAACAACGGTATTCTTCATATCTGTTATGGTGTTTTTGGCTTCTACCACTTTCTTTTGATTCCTTTGTAGAATTTCAAATTCTTTGCTTACATTACCATCTGTTCTTGTGTGTTATCCACTTTTTTCATTACAGTTCTTAGCATATCAGTCACAATTATTATAATTCCCAGTCTGATAATTGCAAAATCTCTGCTCTAAGTCAGGTTCTGAAGCTTGCTTTGTCTCTTCGGACTGTGTTTTCTCTTGCCTTTTAGCATGCCTTGCAATTCTGTGTTGAAAGCCAGACATGATCTATAGGATAATAGGAACTGAGATAAATAAAACTCTAGTGTGAGGTTTTCTGTTTATCTGGTTGGAAGTTAGGGTGTGTTTAATGTTTGCTGTAGCTATAGGTGTCAGAGGCTTCAATTCCCTCTAGTATCCTTATTTCTGTTTTCTCCATTATCATTGATTTTCTCTAGAAACTCCTTCTTAAAAAGAGTTTGTGTCTTGAATCTCTCTAGATTATAATCCATTGTTATTATACTGGAGCCCTGTTGATGGGACAATAAGGTATAGGGAGGGGAAAACAGTCTATAACCTTATGATTAAATCTTAGTTTTTTACTGGGCCCATCTCTTAGCCTTCTCCCCCCACTCCCTTATATGGTTAGAAAGGAAGGCTAGAGGGGGCTACAGTTGGCTAATTGCCCTTCCCAAAGCCCAGATAAGGCTCTGGTAGTTTCATTTGAGGGCAGATCTTATTATGGGGACTGTTCTGGATATATTCCAAAATGGTTATTTTTTTCCCCTTCCCTCTGCCTGAAGCAGGAGAGAATTTCTCTCTGATCTTTACCAGATGAGACTATGCTGGGGCTTCTGGAGGTAAAATTCACAAAAGTGTGGAGATTCCCCAATACTGGGCTCTGAGGAGTTTAACTCTCAAGCTAGTCTATATTCGGCCTCTAGCTATCTGTCAGTGACCATGTAAGTGTCCCTTCACTTACTGTCTCCAGAAGCTTCTGCTCCTGAGAAGCCGTGCTTCTCAATAGCCCGTCTCTCCAGTTTTGGGGCAAGGAGAAGCAGTTTGTCTTGTGTCCTCAATTCACTGATGGATATAATTAGAGTTATTGATTTTTGGTTTTTCAGCTTATTTCTGGTAAGGATAGGAGTAGACTTCCAAGCTCTTTATATGTCAAGGCGGAAACTGGAAATCCTTATCTCATCTTTACAACTCTCTGAGTTAGTATTTTTCCAAACTGACAGGCAAGGAAACTAAAGCTTACCAAGGTTAAATTAAGTGGCCCAAGCTTATGCAGTCAGTGAGGGGTAGAGTGTTATGTTGCCACTAGAATGATAAAATTAAATTGGGATTCAGGCAAAGTCCTGTACTAGGATCCAGAAAACTGCACAAGTACAGGCTGCTTTGGAAAGAGGCCAGGAGCTGTGCGTAAGCTTGTGTGTCCTCAGATAGATACATATGAAGAAACCCTAGGATGCCAGCTGACTTTGAGAAGGAAAGGGGTTGAAAGTAGGTGCCAGAACACTTATTTTACCAAAAAGTCAGTGTCATTCTATTGTCAAAAAGAACAACTTGTTCTATGGCTGAATTTAAAAAGGCACACTAGGGGTGCCGCCTGGGTAGCTCAGTCAGTTGAGCGTCCAACTCTTGATTTCCACTCAGGTCATGATCTCAGGGTCGTGAGATCGAGCCCCATGTGGGACTCAGGCTGAGTGTGGAGCTGCTTAGGATTCTCTCTCTCTCTCTCTCTCTCTTTCTGCTCCTCCCTCTCTGTGTGCACGCTCTCTCTCTCTCTGAGAATAAATAAATAAATAAATAAATAGGCACACCTAAGAAACTGACAGCTATTTATTAAATGCCTACTATGTGCCAGGCACTGTGATAGTGCTGAACAAAGCAGTGGCCCTACTTTCATGGAGTAGACAACGTGGTGAGGAGAAATAGCTAATAAGCCCTCAAGTGATAACATGCCAAGTGGTGACAAGTGAAAAGAAGAGAACCGAAGCAGGGTAAATGGGATTGAGTGATGGGAGTATTGTTTTACAAGACATGGTCAGAAATGTACTCTTTGACAAAAATGACCTATGAGCAGAAACCTGAAAGAAGTGAGGGAGAGAGCCTTCTGGATACTTGGGGAAAGAGCATCCTGGGCAGAGGGAAGAGCAAATAGAGTTCCTGGAGAACGCATCAGTGGCTTAGCTGAAAATAAAGGCTCATCCAATCTGCAGATGACGTAAAGCTGTGAGGACAGTGATGAACTATGTTGGATAAAAGATGCCAAATCTAGAAGAATCTTGAAATGCTGGAGAGATGAGCCATGTTGAACAAGCAATGTATCAGGGCAAAAATCTAAGGACTTGAACTTTATTTCAAGATGGTTAATTGCACAAGAATGGGATTTGCAAGTTGTGGTTTAGGGACTACGTGGTAAATGGATGGGAACTCCTTCCAGCCAATACTGTGGCCTCCCCCAGATAAAGAACTATGGAACATCAGGTATCAGTGGGGGTCAGAAGGAGGGATAGCTTTGTGTCCAAGGGGGCTCTCCAAGACAAAGTAATTTGGCAAAGGTTATACATTCTCTCTAAAAGTAAGATCTGAATCAGGCTCCTACTCAAATTCCTACTTGATCAGCTGTGACAGAAAGTGTTATAATAATATACATCAAGAGCTTAAACACTATCTGATACAGAAACTTGGGGTTTTATCCCATGGAAATGACCTAAAATATGGAAAAGTAATATCCACAGGGCAGGGATTTTTGTCTGTTTGATCATAGGTATATTCTCACAGCCTAAAACATGCCTTGTACATACTAGTCTTAATAAATATTTGTGAAATGAATAAATATATGAAAAAGGATTTATCAAAATTAATTCTAATATTTTAAAAATTTACCGAAATTTCCCACCATAGACTACTGTTTAAACTCTATTTTAAAAAGTAAACAGATGGTTTAAATGTTTGTAACACCAGAATTAAGATATGTCCCATAAAGTAATTAGATCTGGAATGTTGGCTCATTATTCTCATTTTAAAGATGAGGGGATGGCAAGGCCACACATTGACTTGCTGGGCATTTTTAAGCCACTTAATACATATGTGATTAAAATTCTTTTGAAGAGGACACAAACAAATGGAAAGATATTCCATGCTCATGAATTGGAAGAATTTATATTGTGAAAATATCCATACTATCCAAAGCAAACCTCAGATTCAATGCAATTCCTATCAAAATGCCAATAGCATTTTTCAAAGAACTAGAAGAAATAATACTAAAATTTGTATGGAACCACAAAAGAATAGCCAAAGCAATCTTGAGAAAGAAGAATGAAACTGGAGGTATCACAATCCTAGATTTTAAGATATGCTAGAAAGCTGTAGTAATCAAAACAGTATGGTATTGGCACAAAAATAGACATATAGATCAATGCAGCAAAACAGAGAGCCCAGAAATGAACCCACACTTACATGGTCAATTAATCTATGACAAAGGAGGCAAGAATATACAATGGGGAAGGATAATCCCTTCAATAAATGGTGTTGGGAAAACTGGACAGCTACATGGAAAAGAATGAAACTTTTCTAACATCATAAACAAAACTTTCTAACATCATACACAAAACTAAACTCAAAATGGATTAAAGACCTAAATGTGAGACATGAAACCATAAAATTCCTAGAAGAAAACACAGGCAGCCATTTCTTTGACATTGGCCTTAGCAGCATTTTTCTAGATATGTCTCCTGAGGCAAGAGAAACAAAAGCACAAGTAAATATTGAGACTACATCAAAATAAAAAGCTTTGGTACAACAAAGGAAACCATCAACAAAATGAAAAGGCAACCTACTGAATGAGAGAAGATATTTGTAAATGATATATCTGATAAAAGGTTAATATCAAAAATACATAAAGAACTTAGACAACTCTACATCAAAAAACAAATAATCTGATTAAAAATGAGCAGAAAACCAGAATAGACATTTTTCCAGAGAAGACATACAGATGGAATGATATTCAGCATCATTCATCATCAGAGAATTGCAAACCCAAATGACCATGGGATGTTACCTTACACCTGTCAGAATGGCTAGAATCAAAAAGATAAGAAATAACAAGTGTTGGCGAGGATGTGAAGAAAGGGAACCCCTTGTACACTGTTGGCAGGAATGAAAATTGGTGCAGCCGTTGTGGAAAACAATATGGAGGTTCCTCAAAAAATTAAAAATAGAATTCCACTACTAGGTTTTTACCCAAAGAAAACAAAACCCACTAATCTGAAAAGATATATGCACCCTTATATTTATTTCAGCATTATTTACAATAGCCAAGATACGGAAGTAATCTAAGTGTCCATCAATAGGTGAATGAATCAAGAAGATGTGGCATCTCTATATATAATGGAATATTTCGCAGCCATAAAAAAGGATAAGATCTTGCCATTTGTGATAACATGCATAGACCTAGAGGATATTACGCTAAGTCAGACAGAGAAAGACAAATACCACATGCTTTTACTTATATGTGGACTCTAAAAACAAAACAAATGAATAAACAAAAAGCAGAAAAAAACCCATAAATACAAGAGAACAAACTGATGGTTGCCAGAGGGGAGGGGTGGGCAGATGGGCAAAATGGCTGAAGGAGAGTGAGAGATACAAGCTTCTAATTATGGAATGAGTAAGTCACAGGGATGAAAGGTACAGCATAGGGAATACAGTCAATGGTATTGTAATAGCGCTGTATGGGGACAGATGTGAACACAGCATAAGGTAGAGAGTTATCACATCACTATGTTGTACACCTGAAACTGATGTAACATTGTGTGCAAGCTACACCTCAATTAAAAAAATTAAAAATAAAAATTTAAAAGTGAAAATAGAGGCTCCTGCCTGGCTCAGTCAGAAGAGCATGTGACTCTTGATCTCGGGGTTGTAAGTTTGAGCTCCACATTGGGTGTAGAGATTACGTAAAAATAAAATCTTTAAAAATAATAATAAAAAAAGTGAACAATAAGGATGAGAGGATTGCAAGGCTATACAGTGCTTACTGGCATTTTTAAGCTACTTAATACATATCTGATAAAAGTTCTTTGGGGGCAGTCACAGTTCTATATTGTCTGCTAAACAATTCTACAATGTATTTAAAAATGATTTCCAGACCTTTAGAAAGATAGATGTGGAAACAAAACTAGTTCCCATGCAAGAAAGCGGGAGACCAACTAATGCCCACAAAAAGTGGGAAGGGCCAGAAATTCCAGCAGCAAGTCATCCATCAATTTGGAAAACATTTATCAACTGGCCAGAGTGCCAAGCCTTTGGGAGGCCGTGGGAATACAGAGATGGCCACGGCCCAGATTTCTGTCGCTCTGCAGAATTGTGGAGGGGAACAGGGATTTAACACATCAGGGCCACAGGGTGTGAAGAACTAGAATAAAGGGAGGTGCCAAGCGTGTGGGAGCTCAGAGATGGGGTCAGGGCCCAGACACCAGATGGGATGGAAGTAGGACATGGGGGTCAGGGGTGATGGTATGGGAAGGGCCTGTGAGGTGATAAACCCCCATGTGTTCTCTGGAACGTCCCTGAGAGGATTTTAGGGGACAAGTAGTCAACTTCTGGGTATCTCTCCCCCACTTCTGCTCCTGGAGCTACACAAGATGCTGAATAGACGAGATAGTACAGAGTCTGTCCTCACGTGTTTCCATCCCTGTCCACTGCTGTTTGTGGCCCTGTGTCCTTTGTCACGTTTCTATTTCACTCTAGTACTACCTGGCCTGTGTGATGTGGATGAGAATAGTGCCTACCTCATGGGATGGGTCAGAAACGGACAGGATATTGGTACATTTATTTATGTATGTGACAAGTGTGTGCTGAGTGCCTGTTGGCTGTGCTGTCATGAAAGAAATAGACGGTCCTATTGTCGTGGAACTTAAAGCTAAGAACTAGACTAGTTCATACCTGGAGGCAATAGTCATGGTTTCCTGTGTCTGCACATTTCCCCGTGTGCAGCCTTCGTCGAAGTATCATTTGAACCAGTTTTCAGTGAAGCTGCTGTGTGGGAGGAGGTCACAAAGCCAGTAATGGAGCCTAGCCAACCACCTAGCACCCTCCTTGACCAGAGTTTTGCATTTATTCACTGGGTATCCTGGATCCAGCAACACTGACATTTTTCAATTTTACTTTATAGCTTTCTCAATCATATGACAATGAAGACAGAAAGAGTTAGTCAAGCCTGTCTCTCCCCTCACTGGTGGAGTCAGACAGACAGTGGGTTGGTTATACCTCAGAAGGGATGTCTGCTCACGTCTACAGAGGGATGGGGTTTGTGATTCACTGGCCACAGAGACCTGGAAAGGGCACCGAGCTGCTGGCTCAGGAGGAAGAGACATTGATTGAGGGTCCACTGCATCCTGGCACTGTGTTGGGAATTCTACATAAATCATCTCCTCTGATTCTCAAAATAACCTTGAACATCCCTATTTTATAGATAAAGGAACTAAGATTTCAAAGAAATTAAGTGACTTTTTCACCCAGCTGTAGAGGCAGAATCTGAGCCCAGGTCTGCTGACTCCAAAACCATGATCTTCCTACACACCCAGTATATATTGTAAATAGAAAAGTTAAGCTAGAATTGGAAGAATAATGGGATACATGGTCCTTTTTGAGGAAGAAAATCAGCCTAGAAATAGGAATGCTTTCTTCTGTCATAATAACCGATGTGCCCACCAGTGACGCTGTCAAATTCCAAATGACCACCTCTAGAAATAGAGGAGCTAACATATACATATACGTGTGTGTGTGTGTGTGTGCGTGCACGCGCCTGCACGTGTAGAGAGAAAGAGAGGCTTTGGTTTAACCCTGTAATTTAATTGTTGAAATTAATAATAAGGAAATGCTCAAAGATACTAACAAAGATTTATGTGTTGTGTTCATTGCAGTGGCTTTTTTGGGAGTAAAGCGAGAAAACTAAAGAAGGAAAACTGGAACTAACTTGCCCAACAACAGACGAATAGTTAAATAAATTATAATTCAATAGAATAGTGGAGTATTATAAAGCCATTAAAATTCATGCTGTGGAATAATGTTTAATTGCATTGAAATATACTCATAATATAATGTTCATGAAAAATAAAAGAGGATATAAGACCCTATATATAGTTTGGTTCCAATATTTGTTGAACAACTACATATATGCATCTATATTTAAAATCTGGGAGGAAATGTACCCAAATGTTAGTAATGATTGTCTATAAGATGACATTTTTTATTTCTTCTTTATCCTTCTCAGTATTTATCCTTTTCTGGATAAAATGATAAAAAAATGTATCATTTTCCAACAAGGGTGTGCTCTGTTGCTCCAGTCCCCTCAGAGCATGTGGTTCTCAGACTTAGTCCTTGCTTGCTTGGAAGGAAAGTGCTTTTCGTCCTTCCTGGTAGCAGACACCAGAGATTGGGGCTGTGGAAGCCTGAGGAGCCAATGTCTACCCCAGGCATTCACAAGGCAAACTGCTTCTCACTCTTCTTACAAATGATTTTACATAGTAATTTTTAAAAAGAAAGCTAAGCGTTAAACAAGAGGTATTGTCATTGCTTTTAAAATGGGTTCTTTTGATGGTTCTTTTAGAATCACGTCCCCACAGAGGCATTTTATACCAAGTAAGTTCCTGAAGGCGAGGGGCTGGCATAGTGTGTCTTTCATCCCCTGGTTCGTTCATTCATTCATTCATTCATTCATTCATTCATTCACGTAAGAAAACTTACTGTGTCCTTGCTGGGCTCTCTGCACTAATCAAAGATGATATAGTGAAACATTAAATAGGGAAAGTTTTAAAACAGAGGTCTGAGGAAAGAGTATAGCCGTCTTCATACATCCCCTTCATCTTCACCCCTTGTCTACCTGTACGCTTCAACCACCCAAAGAGACAACTCAAAGTAATCCCCTCTATAAATGTCCTTTCTCTCCTCCTAAATCGGCACTCACACCTCACTTCCTGAAGATGCCTGTTTTCTTATCTGTACACATGCAGCAATTCTAGCACCTACCCTGTTGCAATATGGTTCTTTCTATATAGTTCTTATCCACTTGCTTAACGTGCTTCCATAAATTCAAGTCTCTTCTTATACATGTGCAGTTGGCTTACTCTATGTCACAGGGGGGAAAGGATAGAATTTCCCTAGGGTAAACAAATGAGAGCACCCCGATATCTAAAGAAGTAAATATCTAGGTGTTCCTATAACCCACTTGGGATCCTCCAGTATACATAGCATACCAGGGTTGGGAAGTTCTGCTGTAGATCTTGACCTCCTGATACCAGGGGCCAGGCCTTCATTATTCAGCTCAGTATGCCCAGAGCCTAGTGTGTTTGTAATTAGTGCTTTCACTAATTCATCTCAGCCAGCACTTACTGAGTGTCCACCATGTGCCAGGTATGGTGCTGATTGTTAGAAATATACTAGTGAACAAAACAGATACGGTTTTGCCCTACAATTTGGTAGGGGCAGAGCAATGTTAAACAAACAACCCTACAAACAAATACATAACTATAAGTTGTAAAAACTACTCTGAAGGAAAAGTACAGAGTGCTATGAATGCTAAGGAACTATCTGAATGAATGAATGAGTGAATGAATGAATGAAAATGCTATATTTTACACTGTAATATTTGTTCACTAGGAAGGTATAATCTATATATATAGAGAGAGAGAATATTATGAGCTCTCAGGATGGATTAAGAATCCCATAAGACAATCTAACTCCTGTGTTTATGCTCCCATGATGTGTCCTAAGATCTCATTAGTTTTTCATGGTGCTATCTCATAGGGGCCTCATTCTGAACTTACAGACAACTAAAAATCCTAAGGTATTTTGTTGTTGTTTGTTTAATGTGCTGCCATAAATTCAACTATCTCTCTTTGTACACATGCAATTGGTTATTTGGACCTTAGGAGGTGACTTTCTGTGTTCCTCCATTAGCTTTCATCTTACTAGATCTGGTCTCTCAACTTGACCTATGTCAAACCTACGACTGGGGATTGCCCCAATCCTAGTCCTGACATGGGAATATATAGTCCCCTTCATGTCAGTGGGTGTGGTTACCATGATGAAATGCCCATATCAGGTTGTTGAAAGGAGTGCTGAGTGGAATTTTATGATCACCTTTGCAATAGATATCAAAAACATTAAAATGTCCATATCCTTCACATTTGTAATTATAGTTCTGGGAATCTACTCTAGCAACATATTACCAAACAAGGAAAAACATATGCAAAAGATGTTTTTAGTCCATTATTTATAATAGTGAATGGCAGACTGAAAAATCCTAGTATCTTGTAAAGGGCATGATTAAGCTTAGGTGGCTAAAACAAGAGAAAATTTTCCTATAAACTAAGAAAATTCCTAAGAATTTTGGGCTTGCAATGGCATTTTATTTTTAGAAAAGTGTGTCCAAACCTCTTTGAGCCTCTCACATAGCTCAGGACCTATTAGATGCTAATACAGATTATTAATGAAGAGAAAATGAAAACAGGTTAGAAACAGGTGATTAAGAATATAGAATAATTAGGGGCGCCTGGGTGGCACAGCGGTTAAGCGTCTGCCTTCGGCTCAGGGTGTGATCCCGGCGTTACAGGATCGAGCCCCACATCAGGCTCCTCCGCTGTGAGCCTGCTTCTTCCTCTCCCACTCCCCCTGCTTGTGTTCCCTCTCTCGCTGGCTGTCTCTATCTCTGTTGAATAAATTAAAAAAAACTTAAAAAAAAAAAGAATATAGAATAATTAGTTATTAGAAAGATACTTGTGCGTATGGTATCGATATGGGATCTTCTCAGGCAAACAACCCTTTCTAAATGAAGCCTTCTTCCTTTGATTGGCAGACCTAAGCTGGTTGATGCACACAGGCCTTAAGAATAAAATAAAGAGATAGTATTATAAATTAGCAGCTTCAAATTTTGTCAATAAATATTTGAGTGTTTATTCCATGTGGGGCACAGTTGGAGGTACCGGGGATACGGCAGCAAACGAGACCAATAAAAATCCCTAGCTCGTGGAGCTTATAATTTAATGGAAGGGGGCAGAGAACAGCCAAGTTGCCCAGTAAAATGGCACATCATATGGCAATAAAGGCAACAGGACAAAAATTCAGTGGGGAAGAAGGCTAGGAAGTCCAGCCCAGGAGTTGAAGGGAGGGGAGGAGGTTTCAGATAGGGTGATCCAGATGGCCTCCCTGAGAAAGGGCCCTCTGAGCAGAGACATGAAGCAAGTGGGGGAATGTGCTGGACAGTTGGCTGGGCCCGGAGCATTCCAGGGAGTCACTGGGTTTCAGCAATACAATTTTAAAGGATTAGTGGTTTACTTGTGTACAAGCAGTCCATCCCCCGCATTCCTTGTCACTTTCAATTAACCATAAGTACACCCAGCTCGCTCATCAAAGAGAGATCCCCATGTCTCTCCCTTCTGGCAGCCACAGACAGATACCCTCGTTGGTGCCAAGGCTCCAATCCCGGACCCGCTGTTGGAAGCGGAGGAGCAGCCCACCCCCTTTTCCTTGCGCCTTCTGCCGCGTGGTGAGAGCTCGACTCTGTACCCAGTCGCCCCGTTCCCTCACCTGCTGAGTCTAAAGGGGCATTAAAATGCACATTTGTTTATACCTGGTGAGTCTGTACGCTCTGTGTAAGGGCTCACTCATGTAGAAGCAAAATCACCCACTCTGAGAGCCACTCTTTAGAACTAAGAATGTAATCTTTGACCAGATTTAAAGAATATAAAAATTTTGTTGTTGTGAAGTCTGCAAAAGTGTGGTGTTTGGAGTGAGGATGTTAACAAAGAAGTAGATCTAAATATTCGTTAATCACTACGCGTATGTTTTTAAAATCACCATGGCCTTTGCGGTTTCTGTTCACCTGCTCGTGTTCTGGCTGGCGACTCACTGCCACACCTGTTGGCAGCAGGGGTAATGTAAGGTACAGTTCCAAGGAGGACACCGTCAGCTGCAGGGAACAGGTCTGTGTCTGTTTTTCTCACCTCCGTCACCCCCAGTGCCTACCTCAGTGCCTGGCATGCAGGAGGCGCTCCATAAATGCTCATGAATAAATGAGTGACACCCAAGATGACAGCTTTGGTAGACAGAGAAACGATGGGTAGGCTAGAGTGGGAGGGGCAAGTACAGAGACCACGGTGTCTGAAGCAGGAGAGGGCAGACCGAGGTATGGGCATGATTCCTCCCCCTCCAATCTCTGAGACAAGGGGAACCGAAGTGGAGTGTGCATTTAACGCACAAGGGCAGGGCTGGGGCAGGGACAGGAAGCGTGAGAACATCACTGGCACACAGTTTGGCCCATCTCTCCCACGTAGATGTTGGATTCCTTTGGTCAATTTACTTAGCACCTTGGAGACTCAGTTTCATCCTCTGGAAAATGGGGGTAACAACACTGACCCCACAGGGTTGTTGTGAGAATGAAGGAGGATAATGCATATAAAGCCCTTGGCACAGAGACTTTCACCATAAAAAAGTCATAGTAGACCCTCATGTTTTCACCACTTAACATGGACACATTGAGAAGCAGTGTAGACCGTGGTTGGGAGCAGGGACCTGGAGCCAGACTGGCTGAGTCTGAATCCCAGCTTTATCACTCAGAGCTGAGTGGTCTTAAGAAAGTTACTTAATTGCTCTGTGCCACAATTCCCTCATCTGTGAAAAACAGGACAACAATGCCCATCTCATAGTCTTGCTCTGAGGATTAAATCAGTTAATAAATGTAAACCACTTAGAACAGTATCTGGCACACAAGCATTATTACTGTCTGCTTGGTGTTTTTTGTATTTGTTTCCCACTTTGATTCCTCTAGGGCTGGTGGAAGCAGCGAGGCTATGTGGGAGCAGACGGATATGTTGTTCATGTTGGATAGGCTTGATGCAGGTCTCATTTCAGCACTGGTTCTCAAACTTGAGCAGACCCTGGATTCACCCTGAGGCCTGTTAAAGCACGGGTCATGGAGACCCCCACCCTCAGAGTTCCTCATTCAGTAGGTCTGGGTGGGGCTTGAGATTTGTTATTTCTAACAAGTTCCCAGATGGTGCTGATGCTGCTAATCTAGGGACCACACTCTGAGAACCATCGTGATGTAACAAGAAAGGATGTCCAAAGCTCCAAAAGAAGGAAGAAGGAAGGATGCATAGAGATAGGAGTTCTGGAAAATTCCAAATAGGACTGAGTAACGGACACTAGTGGGAAGAATGTGTTCATTTATTCATTCAACAAACATCTACTCACTGCCCACTGTGAGCTGGGCCCTGTATTCACCCATCAGTTGAAAGGACCAAGATTTAGTGGAGTAGAAAGGACAGTGAGTTAGAGAGGACTATCAACTTATCAAATTAAAACAGAATAGCCTTTAAAGGAATAAGCCACGTAACTCCTCATGCCTAACTCTACATCATATTCCCCTTAGGCCTAACTCAGGCATCGTGTGTACATGTGCATGTGTGTGTGTGATAGAATATATATGAAATAGACCATTCTAACCATTTTAAGTGCACAGTTCAGTGACGTCAAGTACATTCACATTTTCATGCAGTCATCACCCCTGACCCCCTCCAGAATGTTTTTTCATCTCCCAAACTGAAACTCTATACCTGTTCATCAGTAATTCCCTAGTCCCTTTTCCCCTACATCCCTTGGCAGCTACCATTGGACTTCCTGTTTCTCTGGATTTGACTACTCTCCGTCCCTCACGTAAGTGGAATCATACAGTATGTGTCCTTTTGTGACTGGCTTATTTCACTTCACACAGTGTCTTCAAGGTTCACTTACGTTGTAGCGTGTGTCGGAATTTCTTTCCTTTTTAAGAATTCACATTGCACTGTATGAATACACCACATTTGTTTATCCATTCTTGCATCAGTGGATGTTTGGGCTGTTTACACCTTTTGGCTACTGTGAACAGTGCTACTATGAACAGGGTGTACAAATATCTGTTTGAATTCTGATTTCAACTCTTTTGAGTATACATCTCTAAGCTTCACTTTAAAGCAGATAAATTTTGTTTGGGTGAAAATTAAGGTCACACGTCCCCCATCCCACCCTCCACCTCTTCCCTTCATAGAACTTTACCCCTCCTGACACTCAGGTACCCAGATCTCTCAGCTGCCTGAATCTGAAAAATCATCCACACCTCCAGGTTAATTAGCACAAGGCCCAGGGGAATATATCCCAATGCTTTGTGGGCTGAATGCATGCATGAATCTCCCTTTCACTATGATGACAACCTGTCCAAACACACTTGTGCCAGGAGCTTATTCAGTACTATTCAGAGATTCAACAATTTACTCTCTGGAATCAGACACCTGGTGGAGGAACCTGGACTTACTATTCACTAGCTGTTCAAGCAAATGATTTAGTCTTGCTGGTTTCAACTTCCTGATCCATAAAATAGGGATACTAGTTCCTACTTGGTTGTTTGGAGAATCAAAGTGAGATGAAGTACACTAATTAAATTAAGATAAACCAAAATAAGGTAAAGAACTTAACCTAACACCTGGCATATGGTCAGAACCCTGCAAATATTGGGCATCGTTAGTATTATAATTGGGTAACGTCTTCAGATCTATGCCAAGAAAGTTTCTGCTACCAAAGTATACAGAAGGACATTACAATGAACATGGAATTAACAGTCCCACTAGGCCAGAGGCCCAGAAGCCTAAACAATGGACAGTTTTTAAGACACGGGATTCAAAAATTACTATCTGGCTACAAAAAATTACAAGATGTCTTTGGATGGGGAAGATATTTTGGGGCGGGGTCCTCTGTGGCACCCACAACTGCACCAGAGTCCCCAGCAGTCAACTATGGGTGTAAGTATTTTTGAGTTTTTTTCCTTCTGAGTTTGCAAAAGGCAGATAAAAAACGGATTCTAGAACAATGGAAATTTGAGATGAGAAATGGTTACAGCCAATTTGGCCAGGCCTCCTCCTAGGATGGCCCCAATCCTTCTGGGACATGTTCTCACGACTGGATGGCCTTTTTTCTAAACCTCTGAAAGGGGATGATGTTCCCGCCACTTCCCTTGGAAGAATATTCCACGGTGAAATATGACTCACTGTCAGGGCCCTTGCCTTTGCGATTCTCTTTCTTCTCGTGACCCACTTTCGTCTTGCTGTGCCCTTTTCCACAAAGTCAAACACAGCCTCCCCTGGAGGAGGTTGCTCTGTGAGGACTGACATTTAAAGACCATTACCACCTCTCACACTCAGCCCTGTTCATTTAGCCAAGCAAAGCATGTTTAATTCTTTTAATCTCCTCTCATAAATCAGTCTCTTCGTTCCCTTCATAGTCCTTCTCCTGTGCTTCGTATTCCTTCCAGTCTGGCCATCCTAAGCTCTTGTTCCGTTTACATTTGAGAATTGCCAATCACGAAACGGCTCTCAGGAAAGACAGCCGGCCCTGCCAGGGCTCGGAGTGCTCCCACAAGGCTGGGCTGTCTGCTGCCCGCAGGCACTGTGAGCCCAGACGAGAGCCCTGCCTGCTGGCCAGACCCGAAGGCCTTCAGGCATATGCTGCCTACTCCATTATGTGTCTTTCAAATGGACCTGACCCACCGTGCCTGTGGTCACGGGAAGTGCCCGAGAAGCCACCTCAGGCACTTGAGTCTCTGCTGTCACTCAAGCTCCTCCGTATGTCCACCTTTCACCTGGCTTCCACCCACAAGGGCACGAGGGCCACGGAGGAGCCCAGAGGCGTCTTACCTGGAAGGTCCCCGCGTGGTCTTCTTCCTTATCACCCTCTCTGTTCTCTTTGAGGGCAATTAACGTGAATCCTCTGAAGTAGGAGGGAGGGGCAGCTGAAAGCGTTACTGTGGGGAGAGAAGAAAGCAGATCAGAAGCATGGGAATTAGCTGGCTTCCATTCGACAAATGGATGTTCTCGAGTTCTCCATCAATACACCACACCTGTGGGCTGGAGGGGCAGAGGACAGTGGAAAAGCCTCATCCCTCTGAGTCGTGAACTATCGCTCTCCACTCTGCTCCCCCTTACATTTCAGAACCTGCAAAATGCCTCAACTACGATCTCAGTTGGGCCTCCCTGAACCAACGAAGGCTTTGGTGAGCTCCCTCCCAGTATCCACCATTTGATAAAGATAGTCCCTGGTCAGCAACCCCAACCTTGATAGCTATCTAATGTTACACTTCCATTAGACTGGTCCAAGAGCAATCTAGCCGCTCACAGCACAAACTCCCTTACGAAGTCATTTGGGGGCACAGACTGCTGGGTGTTTTCCAAAACATACTTCCTTTTTCTTGTGGGCTCTTAGCTAGACCACATTCCCAGCCTCCCTTGAAGGTCAGTCTGTTTGCACCCTCGTTCTGCCAAGGGAAAGCACGTACAGACATGATGTGTGCCACTTCCTGCCTGGCCCATACAACCTTTCCACAGGATCCTCCATTCTTCCTCTCCCACCTATGGCTGCAGAATGCAGGGGGATCCAGCAGAAGGCTCTGGTGTCCTGGAAGAAGATGGTGGAGTCACAAGATGGAAGGAACCTGGGTTTCTAAATAACTACACAGAGACTCACCCACTGACCAGAAACATCCATATTGTACTTTGCATGAACTAGAAATAAACTTATATTGTGGGGGATTGTTTGTTACAGCAGCTGGAGTTATGAATCTACATTATACCCTTCCTCCTCACATCTACCCAGATAACTATGTTTCATGGAAATCTAGCTCCAGGGCCTTCTCAGCAATGACGGGCACCCTTTCCTTTGTATCCCCAATCTCCTTAGATGGAAATCCTTTACTGCAATTTTTGCACTGCATTGCAATTGTCTTTTTACCTGCCTTCTCCACTGGACTGTGACTTATGCTGGAGAGGAACTCATTTTAATTCCCTTTGTATCCCTAGCACCTAGCACAGAGCCTGGCATCTAATAAATGCTCAATTCGAGTTTCTTGAAATGTGTATAAGTTGATATTTAAATTACTATGTGGGTTAAAGTGCTATGATTCTGGCCTTTAAACATGGAATTATAGACTATTAGAGCCTCAAGCCTATCCCAAGAATCCTCGATTCCAGCCTTCTAATTTCATAGACAGGAAACAAAGACACAGAGAGGTCAACAGACAGCCCACGTAGTAAGGTAGTAAGACCACCCAGAGGCAGACTTAGGGCCAGACTCCCTCCCCAGATTAACTTCTGCCAGAATTATACATAGTGAGAATATTTGTGATAGTGTGGGTATTCCACAAGGGCTAAGTTTTGAAATTTTAAAAATCAATTCACTTAACATATAACATTTATGTGATTCTGATAAGCAACCCCCTGTCAGGGAAGGATTTCTAGTCTTCTAGTTTCAGTCCTAAAAAATAAAGGACCCCGAACCCCCCAAACTAAAACAACCGTCTTAGATAAGGCAGCAGTGGTCACAATGACATCTCAGGGAAGTACTCTGAGACACGAAGATTGCAAATCTCATGCTATAAAGGATCAGTTCATCCCACAACAGTAATAGAGCATCCTGATTGGCTACTGATGTCTAGAAAAGGTCAGATAGACCTTCCTAGTAAGGAAGAGAAGGTGAGAGAAAAGCACAGTAAAATAGAGTCAGGAAAGTATGGTGCTCAACAGCGGCCAGCAGAAAATGATGACTGTGATGTCAGAAGAAAGAGCTGAGCTCTCTGAGGGATAGACTGACAGCCCTAGAGCAGGCTGAGGCTATCTAGAGTGGGGTAGCAAATGAACAACAAAACAAAACAGAAACAGACTCATGGTTACAGAGAACAACCTGGTGGTTGTCAGAGGGGAGTGGAGTGGGGGGATGGTGAAATAGGGGAAGAAGATTAAAAGGTACAAACTTCCAATTATAAAATAAATAAGACACGGAGATACAACACATAGCATAGGGAATATAGTTAATAATATTGTAAAAACTTTGTATAGCGATAGACAGTAGCTAGATTTATCATGGTGATTGCTTTGTAATGCACAGAAATGTTGAATCACTATGTTGTACACCTGAAACTAACAGAATATTGTATGTCAACTGCACTTCAATTAAAAAAAAACCTACAGGTGGGCCTAATAACAGCACTTACCTCAAAGTACCAGTGTGAAGCATAAATGAATTAATACATGCAAAGTTCTTAAAATCCTGCCTGGAATATAATAGGCACTTAATAAATATTAGCTCTTATTATCAGTGATGAGATTATCACATCGCATTTTGAGCATAAGTGTTTGTTTACCTACTCGTTCAAGTCCTTCAGAAGCAAGAACCACATCTAAGCTCGGCACAGTGATTAGCACAGAGTTGATGTGCAATTAAGTTTACTGAATTGTGTTCATGGACTAGTAAACTCAGTATTATAAAGATGTCAGTTCTTCTCAAACTGATTTATAGATTTAGTGCAATCTAAATTAAATTGCTGTCATGTTTTTTGTGAAATGACAGGTTGATTCTAAAATGTATATGAAAATGCAAAGGGCCAAGAATGTCTAAGGCAATCTCAAGAAGAAGTGAAAAGTTGGTGGGCTTGTACTACCACATATCAAGACTTATGCAGCTACAGAAGTTCCACCAGTGTAATTCTAGAAAGGAAAGGAAAAGAGGCCAATTGTATAGCTTGGGGTCCAGGAAAAGTTCCACAAGTACCTGGAAATATGATGTACGATTAAGGAGACCAACTGCAGAGCTGTTGGGGGAAAAGACAATTATCTTCAGCAGAGCTGCTGGGGCAACTGGATAACTAGGTAGAAACAGGTGAATCTTGGTCTTACACATCATACACAAACTAAACTTCACACGGATGGCAGAGCTAAATGTGAAGAACAAAACAACAGAGCTTTCAGAAGTTGGCCAAGGATAAAATATGAATGACCTTGGAGTCAGAAAGATTTTTTAAACAGGACATAAAAAAAACACACCACTGACAATAAAGGAGAAGATATATAAATGGGATGATATAAAAATTTTGCTCAAGAAAAGACACCATTAGGAACAAGTATGGCAGAGTGTGGAAGACGGTATTTGCAATGCATTTAACCGCAATTGACTTTAATCCAAAGCATATAAAAACTCTTTCAGATCAATAAGAAAAAGAGACAACCCAATAAAGGAAAAACAGGCAAAACACATGAACTAATACTTCATAAAAGAAGGTGCCCACATGGCCAAAGAGCATAGGAAAAGACACTCGACCTCGTTAGTGAACGGGGAGATCAAAATTACTGCATTTCCATCAGATTGACTAAACGTAAAAGGATTAACAATACCAAAGGTTAACTGGAACTTTCACACATCGGTGAACCGAAAATAAGCAATTTTCACTGGAAAACTCTTTGGCAGTATTTACTGAGGCTGAACACATACATACCCTATGAGCCAGTAAAGCCACTCTAAATCAACAGGAATGCATACAGATGTGTACCACACAACACCTACCAGAAGATCCACAATAGCATGGTATTGGCACCCAAACAGAAACACTCAATGTGCATCATCAGTAGGATGCATATGTAAGTTGTGGCATCTTCGTATAAGTGAATGCACTGAAGTCATGAAAATGGAGGAATTACTACTACATACAACCACAGGGATGAATCTCATCAACATAATCGAGTGGAAGAAGACGCACAAAATAATACAGAAGCTGTGCGTCTTCTTTGCCTTGAGATTTATATAAAGTCCAAAAACAGACCAAGGAATCTATGATGGCGGAGGCCAGGACAGCAGCTACACATGCGGCCAAGTGGAGTGAGAAGTGAGCTGGAGGGGCACCAGCGATGCCTCTGAAGTGCTGATCATGTTCTGTTTCTCCATCTGGGGGCCGGCTGCAGGAGGGTATTCCGCATGTGATAATTCACTAAGCTGCGTGATTTGTGAACTTTCCCATAGGTAAGTTATATTTTGATAAAAATGTTATTAAATAATGTTTCCGAATGATAAATATTCACCTTCTTGTACATCTGGGTAGTGCACGTAAAGGGCTAACCATAAACTCAGCTTCCCAGAGTGCTGTATTCTGTTGGTTCAGAAACACTGGGGGCGAACTCTACCTCACTGAATACAAGCCACAAGATGGAGGCTCTGGGGGCTGAACTCAGGGCGGGGCTTCGATCTCTAATTATCACTGGTGATGATGGTAGTACACAGTGTAATCTGAAGGAAGAGAGGAGATCCGATCCCTCCAGAGAACCGCATTATATGACTCTTTCCTGAAAGAAACAAATGTGCAGTATGTTCTGAGTCCCAGTAATGACTGAAGATGACAGCTCAGCCATAAATAATAGAATCTTCTCTCTAATGACTCCTCCCAAGTGCCTCCCAAGAGAGGCCATTAAGAGACCCAAGAAATTCAAGAAAAAATGCTTATGAAGGATTAAAAAAAAAAAAAAAAGGTCCATTCAGAGCCATCCTGGGAGCACATCCAGGGAACTGGTTAAGAGCAAGATTTCGGATGAGCATCCTAGAGCTATCATTTATTAATTATGTGACCTCTGGCAAGTTATTTCACCTCCCTGTTTCCTCATTTTTAAAAAGAAGTTAATGATTTTGCCTTCCTTGTAGGAAGGTGGAGAGGATTAAATAAACATTTATCCCAGAGCCTGGCATAAAAGGATTCTAGAGCGGTAACGGATGCTGGCGGTGGTGCTGGTGACGTTGGGGCTGAAGAAGATACGAGGAAGGTGATGATTATGATGATAAGTTCATGAGGCTCAGCGGGCTGATGAACCAACAATGGGTTTCAAAAAGCTGGTCCTCAGGGACACTCATTGAACCACCAAAGAAAAACTGTAGGAGGTGCCAATGAAGGACCATTGAGAGGACTGGGGTGGGGATACTCCTTACAGGATTGGGGGACAATCCTCACAGGGCCAGGTTATGGGGAGGTCTGGAGTAAGTGCTTAAACTGAACAGTTTTCCTGCAGCTCATCACACCCAATATAGGGTTTGCTGTGAAGCCCTCTCAGCCCCACACACTATATACCCTTTCAAAACTCCTTCCCTTTTTCAGAAATCCTCTCACCCAACTTGAAGTACATACTTATTTGTGAATTAGATATTAAACGCTGGTCTCCCCTAATAATCTGTTAGCTCCATGAGAGTAGAGACCAAGTCTGTCTTAAGCTGCACTGTATTTTTCACATTTAGTGTGCCTTTTAACACACTGTAAATGCTCAATAAAGACTCACTGAATGAATGAAAGAAAAGGTATTCATTTATCTTCAATGCGTAGTTTGCTCCTTCCTGCTCTGGTCCCTTTTCCAAAGTTCCCCTGGGTTACTACGTGTAGTATGTCAGCCTCCCTCATCCTTTTGTTACTGAGCAAATTTTTCTGTGCCAGCCCAGGGCTCTGCCCCTGGAGACACAGAGAAAAGACATGGCCTCTCCCTCTAGGAGCATATAGTCTAAGAGCTGGGAAGAAAAGACATATTGGCAGGTATTTTTTATAACATATGATGGGTGTTATGGAGGTAGGAACAAAGTGCTCTGGGATCCCAGAGGAGGGAGCAACTGGGTCTAATACGGGAGTCAGAGGAGACTTCAAGGAGGAGGTGGCATTTGAGCTCCAAGTCGAATAAGGAATAGGAGTTTGTCCAGTGGACGAGAGGACTAACAGCACTCCAGGTAGAGAGAAAGGCATGATGAGCCAGTCTTGGCCTTGGAAACCAGAAGCAATTCTGTATTTCATAAAACACAAGCTAGGAGGGAGAGTATGCTAAGAGGTCAGGGGAAGAAGGTGACTGGGGTAGAAACTTAAAAGCCTTCAAAGCCTTGGGATACCACCCTGGAGGTGATGAGGGGGTCTTGAGGGGTTTGAGTTAGGGAATATCATATTCAGATTTCTGTTTTAGGAAGATGAGGCTGGAAGTTGTATGATTACTGAATAATAGCCCTTCCCTAAAAACCAGTGGCAAGGGTCTCTCTGGCCTGCCTTGCTTGTATGAGGACCTGTGTTTCACATAGGAGCGAGCCTGGCCTTAAATCTCTACGCAAGGTTGAGTTCTCCCCATCCTTGGGTACACTGGCCATATGCAAACCCCAATTCCCAAATAGCTTCCTTTGAATGTCGGTGTGTCAACCATCTAACACAAACTTTGATGACCTGTTACCCAATTCATCTGTTGTGCCTATCACCCTCACTGGAGCTCATCCAGTACCATCATGCTCCCCACTCTGCCTTTGGGTTTCAGACTCCCCAGCTCAAACCTCAGTGAAAAGATCCTGAACCAGACCACAGCTCCACCCCAGGACCAGCGCCTGCCATCTACCTGCTAAATGTTACTGAGATGCCCCAGTCTTCAGGTCCCACACATCAACTACAGAGAACTTTATCTCCTGCCTTAGCTTGCAACAGGGGGCTTACTGGAGCAGTCCACGAGCCACAGTGGTCACCTCCCTGCTCTTCATGACGTTCAGAGAGCCAGGAAGCTGCAACTCACATGCTTCACTTAGAAATTGGCACAACAATTGAGCCCACCCAGCCAGGATCAGGCAGGAGATGCTGGTGATGGGTTGACAGATGGCAAGACAGGGCTTAGAGTCCAAAGGTGAGCAAGTGTGTACAGTGGTGTTGTCTTACCCTGTTCCCCTGGATGGTCTTCTTCAGCCAGTGTTCCAGCATTCCCAGCCGGAGATGAGACATCTCCCATTCCAAATGAAATAGCACACATATCTAAAAATCGAAAACTGTTTTTCTATAATGGATGTAGGAAACAAATCTGGGTTCAAATCCCCCCTGTTTACTATGTGTAATCTTTAACAAGTTACTTAACCTCTCATGGTCTCAGTTTCTAATCTCCTGTAAAATGGCAGTAATAGCATTTATCTCATATTGTTATTATGACAAGTAATGAATTAATATTTGTAATAGTAAGTATATATAAATGTTAAACTAATAAGATGTCTTAAAAATAAATCATTCTCTTCTATAAAATAGGGATCATCATCATCTCATGAGTTTGTTATAAGGATTAGAGGAGAGAACGTATACAAAGCACATTGTAACTGCTCAATAGCAGCTCATTCTTTCCCCCATGTGCTACCTCTTCATGGGATAGCTGGGAGCCAGATGAATGAGTCCTGAGATGAACATTATTTGGACAGGAAGAGGGGTGGGTGGGAAGAAAGCTCCTGGGGACTTGGAGATGTGTCAGCCAAGAGAATGTAGCTGGGAACATGGGTGAGGGCAGGTAGCACCAAGGGCCACACACTGTCTGGGAGCCCCACTTCTTCCCCTACTCAGATGATGGGATCTTTGGGGCTGGCAACAATAGTACCCCGTCTCCCTCCTGAAACATAATGTCACAGAAGTGACTATGACCCAAATTTAGTCTCCAATGCCCCAGTCCCTTGGGTCTGTGACCAAGATGGACCAACCAGAATGCTTCTCTGAGATTTTCCAATTTGGAAGTAAAGGGAGAAGGGCTTTTTCTTTAGTTACAGAACTAACTGAAAGGCTTTTCATTCAAGGTTGGCAGCTCTCCTCCTTGTTATTTGGAGAAAGTTATCTATAGTAAGAAAAATGAGGACAACCCACAGAAACACAGCCAAGAGATAAAGGATGGGAGGAGTTAGACCAGGTGGAAGGAAGGGGTGAAAAGGAGAGAATCCTTTTGGGTCCCTAGATCCATTTATACCTAATGCCAGACCCACCCCTAGACTTTCCAATATGGGACTCAATAATTCTCTTTTTGCTTTACTTAGTTGACTTTGTTTCTGTCACGTTGCATGGAAAGAGCCTTCACTAATTCTGAAACAAAGAAAGAAAAATAATTCTGGCTATACTATATGATTCCTTAGCAGGCTAGGGAAAAAGTATCTGTGGCTAAACTGAGGTGGCTGACCAGGAAGGTGGCAGTTGGTACTTAAATGTCACTGAGATGACAGCAAATCAGTTGACTTCAAAACTATTAACTAGATGCCAACTTTAGGGAAAAACTCAAGGGATGTCAAAGGAGCTCTGACCTGCTCAACTATTCTTATCAGCTTTGATAAAGCTTTCTAAGACTGCTTATCAAAATTGTAGATAACCCAAAATTAGATTATGTGGTTACGTCACTCAGTGACAGAATCCAGATTCAGGAGTGGTTGACACCTACAGGGATGGGCCCAAACATGCGGGATTAAGTCTGAGGAAGACTAAGACTAAGTCATGAGGAATCGTGACAAGTCCAATCTTAGGTTCAAGAACCAGTCGCACCAGTATAGGGAGAGAAGGGAAGCAAGTAAGCCTTCCCAGCAGTTCACGGAATTTTTGCTGGCTACAAGCTCAGCGTGATCCCAGAGTACAGCACCACTGCCAAAATAGCAAACACAAGACCTGGCAAGCTTAACACAAACACAGTGTTCAGGACAAAGGGAGATAATCCTTCCCCATGTTCCATCCCTATCACAGCACATCTGGAGTACAAAGTGCAAGGGGACAAGAAACAGCATCCTAGAAAGAATGGCCGAAGAAAGGGGCCATTTGAGTCAGAAGAGACGTCAGAGTTGGTATCCCTCCACAAACACCTCAAGGGCTGACCTATGGCCAAGGGGAGACCTTATTTGCTCATCTCCAAAGAACAGAACCTGGACCGATGAGTGGAAGTTACATGGAAGGGAAATGTGGGCAAGAGAAAAGTACAACCAGCTCAGCCATGGCTCAGGCTCTGCCAGTTTGGGAGTGTTGTCACCTAAAGGAAGCTCACGATGCTTCTCTCCCCACCACTCCATGGCCGAGGCAGGGGAAGGCTGCTATCATTCCAGCTTTGAGGACATCCTACTGGCCACTCCACTTGTGTCTCACTGCAACAGGAGAGGGCAGTGATGTGAGCAGTGCTAACATAAGTGGAGCATGGAAGGCTGCGGTGGGGCAGGAGAGGCTGTGATGAGGAAGCATGTTCATAGGGAAGTGACCACCTTTGGGCCTCCTTCTCTTCGTGTCTCCCCATCTTGTTTAAAAAGAAAAAAAGGGGGGGGCACCTGGGTGGCTCAGTCAGGTAAGCATCTGATTCTTGATTTTGGCTCAGGTCATGATCTCAAGGTCATAAGATCGAGCCCCATGCTGAGCCCCACATCAGGCTCTGTGCTGGGCGTGGAGCCTGCTTAGGAGTCTCTCTCTCCCTCTCTATTACAAAAAAAAAAAAAAAGACATATTATAGATTTCTGGAATCCAGTCCTTTGTTTGTGTTGGGTGCAGTGAAGCTATAACTTTCCAAGTAATTCTGATGCATGGCTAAATTTGGAAACCACACAAATGACCCCACCGAGTGCTGATTCCAGGGAAAGCAACTTAATAACTGGTGTCTAGGTTTGATGGATCAACAATCCTCTCTGCTCTCTTTTCCATTCAGTCAGAGCCAGTGTCTGAAGCTGGGAGCCCCTTCCCTTCGTTCTTTGGCCTGCCGCCCTTCTGCTCTTCACCTCGAACCACCGATGACCCAACTTTCCAGCATGCCTATCTCCTTCCTCCCAACAGTCTTCACCTGGGATGCAAGCATTTGCTTGACCTCACCCCTCACCCCCCACCCCCAGCCAATGCCCCCAGGGCACGGGGCATCCTTTCTCTCTGCTGCCACCACCTGGAGCTTCCTCCTTGCTGTTGGTCCCCAACCCTGGTCTCACTTCTCTGGCTGAGAGAGAAACACTTTCTCTTTCTCCCATCTAGCTCTCTTAGAGGGAGATCTCACACCAGGAGTCTTCTTTTTTTTTTTCCCCAAGAATAATGATTTAGTGCCTGTTATGTCCACAGACTGTTCTGGGTGCTAGAAATAAATGGCAAGTAAGAAAGATACAGTCCTTGCTCTCATTAAGTTCATATTCTAGCTTGAGGAGGTAGATGATGTACAAGATAATTTCCGAGAGTGATTATGGGCTATGATGAAAATAAAATCCGGCAAAAGTAATGGGAAACATAAATTGGTAGTCAGAGAAGCCTCTTTAAAGGGATAAAATCTGAGCTGAAACTTAAAAGCAAGGGGCGAGCCACACAAAGATATGGGCATGACCATTCTAGTCATGGGGAAGAGCATGTACAAAGGGCCTGGGGTGGGAATGAGCTTGGTGTGTTTGGAAAATTCAAAGGGTAGTGTTGCAGCTGTGGGGAGAAAGAAAAGGAAGGAAAGAAAATGAAGAAGGATGAAGAGAAGGAGAAAGAGAAAAGGAGAAGGGGAGGACAAAGAGGAGGATCATAAGAGCTTCCTATAGCACCTAGAATCACCATCCAGTTTTTATGACCTGCTCTGAGTGTGCCCATCCTCCCACACTCCTATCCCCCACACATGGTGGCTTGTGCTGGGAGCCCTTCCCTGCCCTCCTGTTGTCTCATGAAGTCCATGAGGCCTATCTGCAAATATCTGAGCCACAACTGTAGATAGGGTTTGAGTTATTTCCCATGTGTCTCCTGGGCCTCTGCTAATCCGTCGATGTGTTTAAGTTTTCCGGAACTTCTCATGGAAGTTTTGAATATTCTGTGAAAGTTAGAAGCTTTGTCTATGTTGAGCTCACAAGGATGTCTGGTGATGTCACCTAACTCCTTACCCTTCCCATTCCGGCCTCAACTCCAGCCTAGCCAAGACGCCCTGTAAAAGTGGGAAATGTATACCAGCAAGAGCTGGCCAGCCAGGTGGAAAGCGTTATGGGATGTGGTGAGCGCCCTGATATTGTAGGTGCCTATGACATCATCAAACACAACTGTATGCTGTCAGAAGAAAAATAGAGGAAAGAACACTTTTGATAATTTGGGCCACTTGCCACCCCATTCAATGCATGCACGTGCTTGAGTGTGTGTGAGAGGAGACTTTTGTCCCCTCACTCCTTCATAGTGAGTATTTTGTACCTGTCACATCAGTGGTTGAGGACAAGCAAATCGCTTGTTCTTCCTGTTATCTAGTTGAGGGAGCACTGGTCCCTTCCAATGGTGGAAGGACAATTAGAAGTGCTGGACTTACTGAGAAATGTTGGTTCGCTTCTATTCCCCACTAGCAGAACAGTCTGGAAGGGGACACAAATAAGGCTGCATTGCATCTAGTACCCATGTTGTTTACGTACAATTTGAAAGGATTTTTAAGGAATTATTTTGACTTGTGGGCTCTTTGCTTTCCAAAGTGCCTCTTGAACCTAACCCTCAAGTAAGATGGGACTCCAGTCTCCTCAAATTGTCTTTCATTTTCATTCTGAATATATATCCTAGTGAGCTTTTGTTTCTTCTCTTTTAGTTTCTTTTCCCTTCTCCTCCTCCTCCCTCTTCCTCCTTCTTCCTGCCTCTCCCTCTCTTCTTCCTTCTCCTCCACTTCTTCTCCTCTCTCTCGTTTTCTTGTTTTATCCACTTCCTCCTTCATTCCTTTCTTTCCTTATAGCTTCCTCCTCTATTGAGGGAGAGGGCAAGAGAGAACAGGCTACTCTGACAGATTGGCCCCTTTTTTCTTCTCATTATAAAACCTATCAACACCACACACACACACGCACACACACACACGCACGCACGCACATGCACACGCATGCACAGCAACACTTCTTTCCCTACAGACTCATTTAGCAAGTATATCAACTTCACATGCTGTTGAGAAGACCATCTAGATACCTTTCACTGAGTGAGAGAACTTGAAATACTGTGTTTTTATATGACTATGCGTTAAAACATGCGGCACAGATAGCTGACTGTCCCTTTAAAATGTCCCACTTTCACCTTTGTCCTTTTGGTAAAACGACAACAACAACAACAACAAATCCTTTCCCCAAGTTTTAGCTGGGCATGTGGCTGCCCAGTTAAATGTTCTATTTCCCAGGCTCCCTTGCAGCTAGGTGTACTGAAGTCACTAAATTCTTACCAGTGGAGTGTGGTGGGATGTGCTGGGCACCATTCTGGTTCACATCATGAAAAAGAAAGTTGCCTGCTGACTGGAACCCAGATGTGTTGGTAGTGAGCCGGCTGTAACCAGTCGGATGAGCACCCCCACAACAGTGCTGTCCAGTAGACATAAGCTCAAGGCAGGTGAAATTCATTGTATTTGTTAACAAGTATCCGGTAGGGATAAGTGTAAAACAAGTAAAATTAATTTTAATACTATGCCTTATTTGACCTAATATATACAATTATCACTTCAATGTGTAATCAATATAAAAAATTATTGGGAAGTTTATTTTTTCTTTCATCCTAATTTTCCCACAACCAGTGTGTACTTGACACTCACAGCACATCTCGATTTGGACTTGCTATGTTTCAGGTGCCGTAACTCATGGCCACTACCGGACAGCAGGGTGCTAGGGGACTGGCAGAGCAACCCAACAGAGGGAATCTGGGTGCCTGGGTGACCCTGTGAGCAAAGCTGTCCATCCTCTTAGACTCCCCCTTTACCTCTTATTTAAAACACTGTATTTCAGGGTCTCTTTGAAACACAAGCTTAACCTGTATCTTGACTAACATAAGACGGTAAGAGGCTTTCCTCCCTGACAGAAATTAATATTGACCTGCATCTGACACGCTATAGAACAAGCAAATGGAGAGTTATAGTAAAAAGTTCTTGATATATCAGCCCATGTTTGTGACCATATCACCAATTACACCCTATTGTTCCAGTTGAGTCAGTTGGCAGAAATGGCATGACAACTTTACCGTGTATGGGGGGGGGGGTACCCAAGTTCTAGCCTTGACAAATGCCTATTTGATATGCTTTCATTTTTTGGTATGTTTTGATTTTTTTTTTTTTTTTTGCATTTCATGAAACTCAAAGCAGTAAGCAATCTCTTTTAATTTTTATTATCAATCTGAACTAAATACTTATTAAAGGAGGGCAAAGTTTAAAAAATAAAGTTACATGATAAAAAAGAGGGGAATGGTAGAAGAGGAGAGGTGGGAGGGGTGACTTACAGGTAATTACAATATCATCAGCAGTACTTAATTTTTTAAAACCCCACTAGATCAGAAATAGTTGATTTAAAAGACCTTATCCAGTTTAAATTTCTCAGATTCTCCATATGTACTTTACAAATACATAATTTTGTAGGCATGGTAGTATAAATCTGCATGTAAAAATAAAGCAACCATCAAATTAGGGTTTTTTTCCTATCCAATTTGTTTCTGTTTCCCCACAAACAAAAGGAATTGGCTAAAGATTGACAAGGTTGTTCATGTTTCTAAATTAATTCTCTGGTTTATGAGGAAATGCAATCCTGAAGTCTATAAAAAGAAAAAAAAAGCAAATGTAAATAAGGAGCCATCACTTTATACTTTGTATCCCAAGATATGTCAGTTATTACCTTGAAATGTTACTCCTTTCCTTCAGTGAAGACTCACCATCCAGAAGGCCAAGGGTAGCTAGAGTGAATTCATTTTATTCCCCCTTCATGTTCATGTGTCAATACAGAAGGCTGGTTAAGAACACAGCTTAAGGAGTCAGACATCCCTTAGTTTGTATCCTGACTCCACTTATTATTAGCTGTGTGATCATGGGCAAGTTACTAAACCTCTCTGAGACTTAGTCTTCTCATCTGTAAAATAGAATAACAATAAATTGCCTCTAAGTACTGTAAAGAATAAGTGAGATGAGTAGGAAGTACCTAACACAATGTCTCATCCGAGGTCGCTGCCAAGTATTTTTCTATTTCCAAAATAATTGTCTTATTATATATATATATTTTTGAGCACTTACTCTATGACATGACAGGTTTGGTTTTTTTTTGTGTTTTTTTTTTTTAAACGGGGATTATTTCTTTTTTCTTTTTTTTTTAAGATTTTATTTATTTATTTGACAGAGACAGCCAGCGAGAGAGGGAACACAAGCAGGGGGAGTGGGAGAGGAAGAAGCAGGCTCATAGCGGAGGAGCCTGATGTGGGGCTCGATCCCATAACGCCGGGATCATGCCCTGAGCCGAAGGCAGACGCTTAACTGCTGTGCCACCCAGTCTCCCCAAACGGATTATTTCTGACGCCCACAGCAATGCTGTAAGGGTTGGGGAAGCACTCTCATTTTACAGCTGGAGAAATTGTGGCTCAGAGAGAAGTGGCCTGCCTGAGATCACACAGTGAATATATGACTGAGCAGAAGTTGAAACAGACCCAGTCAACATCAAAGCCTGTGCTCTTTCTACCAGACTGAGATGGGGCTCTCCAGGACACCCATCCCTATGGCATTGTGTGCCCCAGAGTGGGACAAAGAAAGAGAAAGCCAAGCAGCTTTGGAGGTCTCCAAACCTCCCGGTTTAGAATAAATCCCCCAATTATCCTTGAAGTTGGACAAGCTTTTGAAATCTCAACTGGACATTTTTTTCCCATCAAGTTCCTTGAAATTTCCCTTTAAAAAGCATCTAGGAAAAGCCACTCTCATTAGCCAGGGTCTGGCTTTATTTTCCTAATAAACAGACCTTTAGTCAGACAAAAGAGCCTCTTTTATTTTCAATCAATTCTTGAACATTTCAGCTGATTTTCTTCTATTTGGCTTGAAATTGTGATCTGGGAATGGCTGGTCCTGCAAACTGTCCTCCTATAAGGGAAGCCCCTTGAGGATCCTCAACTTGTTATTTTTAATTACTGTAATCTCCTTGTCAAAGGAGGCCATGGTCAGAAACAGAGCAGGCCTTTCAGAGCTTTCTAAAGCACAATTATTGCCAAGGGAGGGGGGACATGGGGAAGCGGGAGGGAGAGTAGAGAGAAGTGGTGGGAGAGAGAAGGAAGTCAATATAGTACTAACAACTTGGAAAAGCCTGAATAATAATCTCCATTGGATCCTGGCTGTTGAGAAGAAACGCCATGTTTTCATAAATATAAAGATATATATTTTTAACAGTGACCATTTTAATCCAGTGTAGAACACCTAAAAGAGATCCTGGGTGGGGGACATGGAGAGCAGAAGCTATTCAGGGATAAACTGGAATTCTGGGGACAAAGATTCCAGGCAGGAAAACAAGCCATTGATTCCAAGGCTTGTGAGGGTCTCTAACTCAAGACAAAGTAAAAAAGCAACTCGAACACCAGGGGAATTTTAACTCCCACAGCCCTGAGTCAATACCCTGAACAGAATGCATTCGATTTACTTTTAACATAATTATTCTTAGAAAGTATAAGCCAACAGAAAATGTCACGAACTAGGAGAGCGCCCTTTTCTTCCTAACTTGGAGTAGTGGAATCAGGTTTGCTAATCTCAGAGTATTTACTCAGAAGTCCTGAGCATGTTTCCTGCAACACCTTCCTTTCAAGATCTCTCAGGCACCAGAAGGGAGAAAAAGAGACTGCGGGCCAACAGCCTGAGTGGGGAGTCACAGTCCAAAAGGCTAATGTTTAGGTTAGAAAAACCTGTAGGTGAAAGTCTAGTGCTCCCCTCTTCCCTAGGCCATGGACACTCTGGCAGTCGTGGAAACCTGCCAATCATGTGAATACCAAGTGCCCCTGTTTCCCAGGGCTGGGGTAACCCCTGCCAATGCTCAGCCCACATGGAGGATTTGTGCAGGAAGAAATGCCTGGTAGGACCCTCGGCATGGGCCCCTGACTTGCCTAAATCACCTAAAAACATCCTCTTGCACTTATATTAAGAACAATCTTAGGCTAGTGTGGAGAAATCATTCATTCACTCATTCCATTAATTCATAGGGACCCAGATAGCCACCATTCACTGGTAGATTGGACCAAGGAGTGCTGAGAACACCTACTCTTAATCACAGGCACACACATCAAAAACAAATCTGACTAGGCACATCCCTCGGCTATTAAACCAATAAGGGCCTCATATCCAACTCAAGCAAACTTGTACTGGGGACCTCAGGCACACTCATCTTTGTCAACTCTCTTACTCCCTACAACCACCAGAGCGGTTGGATAAATAGCTACTTCCACTGCTGGGAAAGAAGTTCAGTGAAATTAAAGGACTTGCACAAGGTCACACAGCCACTAAAGCCAAGTCCGTCTGACTCTTTCCCTGCCACGTGGAGCTTGGGGGGGAACCCAGATCCTCGGTTTTGGTGAGGCCTCAAGAGACCGAGGGCGGGTACGCCCTCCTCGCTCCAGTCCACGGAGAGGGCTGGCTGTCTCCCAGCTCCTCGGAAAGGCTGTGGCCGCACCCGCAGCCCCGCTACCCCCGCCGACTCCCTCGCGAGTTGGCCCGGGGGTTCTTTCTCCACTCTGTACCGAGGGTCCCGCCTCCCGGAGCGCTGGGGTCAGAGGGGCTCGCCACGCACTGAGCGCCGCCACGTGCGGGGGGCGCCAGGAAGCCGTTCTGGGAAGCTCCAGGTGGACAAAGTCTGGGACACGATCCCGGAAAACCGGGAGAAGCATTCTGAGAAGGGTAGTGCCTGCTGATGGCGGCCTGTGCGGCCGGGGCGCCCGCTGACAGTGGCCCAAACTTTCTCCAGTGTTCTCCCACCGCTTCCTCCTGCAGCGCTCTGGGAACCCGGAAGGCGGGGGGTGCAAGGGCGGCGGCTTCGAGCCCACCAGCTGCCGCCAAGACCATCTCTTGCCTGCAAGGCACCAGGGCTCACTTAACGAAGAGGTGGGGGGACTTGCAGCCCGTCACTCCCCGCCCGCGGAGCCCAAGGTGAGACCGGGCAGCCTTCCTTGCCTGCCCCAGGTCCTGTCTCCCAACTGGAGAACGGCGGCTGCTGCGCGCGGAAAAGCTGTCTGGGGAAAATGATGGGCGGCGGAGAGAGGCGGTGGGCGGTGGGGATGGAATCAGGGGGCTTCAGGTCTGCGCGGGTCGAGCGGCTCTCCCGGCTCTCCCGCCCAGGACGCGTTCACCTGCTTGGACCTTCCCTCCCCGCGCTCCTGAAAGCCCGCGCTCCGCCGGGAAGCGTAGGCGCTACATTCCCCCCCACGCAGAGCCTCGGGGTGGCTGAAGCCAGGGTCCCCCGGCCTCCACAGAGCAGGCCTCGGGAATACGGGCTTCCTTTTCCGTCTCCACTGAGTTTCCCTTCCCATTTCGAACCCACACAGAGCTACTCGGAGGCCCATTCCATTGGGAGCCTGTCCTAGAAATCCAGACTCTTCTCCCTCGCCTGGGACCATCAGAAAATAATTTGGAGTTCTTTCCAGGGACCCTTCCGAAAGCTTCAGGCTCTTCCTCCCCTCCTCCCCGTGCCCGGGACCAGTCAAGGGGGAAGCCGAAGTCCCTTTTCCTGAAGGCATCTGTCCGAGGAAGCTGGAGTGACCATCCCGGGGGTGGTCTGAGAGAAGCTGGTATCCTCTCCTTCAGGAATGGGAGAGGGGAAAGCCTGTCCCCCACCTGGTCTGGGACTCGACAGAGAGAAACCAGGGTTCCCTTCACTCCAGAGGCGGATCTGGAGGAAGACGGGTTTCCACTGCTCTCCCGGAGCGGGCCGGGGGGATGGGGGTGGGGGGGAGAAGCCAGGTTCCCTCCCAGCCAGGCCGGCGTGGCGCGTCACTCGGCTGCAGCCCACGCCCGGGAACCGCGCATCCGAGATGGGGCTGCCCGGCCTGGCTGCGGCCCCCGCGACGGCCCCGGACGCTGGCTCGGGAGCCGCACGGAGCTGGCAGCGAGAGGGGCGGAGGGCGGCCAGGATAGAGGGCCCTTGCCGGGCTCTGCCGGCACCGTGCGCCCGTCGACCGGGCGCCCTCCTCCGGCACCGCGCGGTCTGCGCCGTTCCGGGGGCTGGCTTCCGCGCCCCCAGCACCACGCCGGGCCACTTACCACGGTAGCTGGTTCCTGGCTTGTAGAAGTCGGGGTCGCCCTCCACGCGGAGGCTGAACTCGGTGTAGCCCTCGCGCCGCGTGCCCTGGGCGCGCAGGATACGGCTGCAGTAGCCCTCCGACTTGGGCACTTTGTCCAGGGTCTCGTCGGAGAAGGCCAGCGCCGCGGCCAGGGGCAGCGCCAGGGCCAGCAGTGCTGGACTCCGACTCAGCCTCAGGGGCGCTGGGGACAGCCTCATCCTCGCGGGCGCTCAACTTTGTGCCGCTTCCGCCGGCCCTCGCCACGCGACGCCTGCCCGAAGGGGTCCCCGTAGAAGGGAGACCTGGCGGAGCTCTGGCGGGGAGCGGGAGCTCGGAGCCGGCGCTGGCGACCGGGAGACCGTGGCGGTCTCGGCTTGGCGGCTGCCGAGCTGCGCCGCGCTGAGCTGAGCTGAGCCGAGCTGAGCGAGCCGAGCCGCGCGAGGAAGGGAGGGCGGCGGCGTAGGGGGAGGAGGGCGGGCTGATTTTGCCCAGATCCCCGAGCGCAGCGCTGTTTTGTTTCTGAGCTGGCGATGAGCGGCCCGGCCGTGTTTATTTTGCGACGCTGGATTCCCAGGGTCTGGCGGGGAAACCATAAGGCACAGGGACACGACAGGTTCTGTCCCACCACCAAGGAGGCTGCCGCCACAACCCCAGCTACACCTTTGCACCCTGCGAAGTAACGAAACTAACTTTCGCTGAACACCTACTTTGTGCTTACCAGTATGCTGGGTGGTTGGTGAAGGGTATCTGCTCACCTTCTCCACTCTCCTTGCACACAACAAACATGACCTTACTTTCATTCATTTTACAGATGAGCAAACTGAGGCCTGCAGCTAAACAGTTAAGGCAGGGTCGGATGCCATGACTGTTTGACTCTACTGCTCTCTTGGAGCAGGTCAGACTGGAGGATGAGAAAGGAGCGGCATGACTCATCCAACTGCGCCCAGTAGGCACAGCGCCTACAGCCTGTAATATTTTTGGAGACTCCTGAAAATATTTTAAGATTAGAAGAAAAAAAAACACATTTAGGTCTAATAAAATGTTATACTAAATAATGTTAATGTATTTCTACTATACCTACACAGTCATAAAATAGAATGTTTACTATTGTTTTATGAAGGAAGGAGACCCCAAAGAGAAAAGTGCCTAAGGCCCGGATAAGTCCTCATATAGCCCTAGAAAGGAGTTTCAAAAGGTTCAAAGAAAAGTCTGTGTTTTCTTGGCTTAGTATTTTAGTTCAGGTTCTCAGTCCCCAGTAACCGATGTTTAGAGAGGAACTGAGCCTGAGACGCCAACCCTAAGGCCAGACTGGAAAAGGCCCAGGTGAAGGAATCTCTCCCAGTGTTTCCCCCCAGGGACAGACCTGAAGCAAACCTCAATCCTGCCACTCACCTACTGTGAAGCTTTGGCGATTTATTCTCTTCAAGCTCCAGTTTCAAGCTCTGGAGGGAGTGTGTGTGCGCCTCCAGGGTAATGCGCCCTTCCTCTAGGGGGTGCTAGAGTCCAATGAAATGACCCATATAAAACACCTGGCCTAGCCTCCAGGTCACCCTCCTCCTCAATGGGTAGGCCTGGGCTGGTCATGGGTACCACAGCTGGGAAGACCAAGCCCACCTGGGAGATGCCTTAAGGCCCCTGACTCCCCTCAGTGTGCACAAGCATCCCTCTCCAGGTGCTTTCACAAGTTTTGGTGACCCCTCTTCCTCCCTCTGGGTCATCAACACACCTTAAATGCCTACATTTAAAAAGCAATCTCCTTTGCTTTCCAGGTCAGGTTTTTCCTCTTTGACGTCACTAACAAACAGCCCAGAAGAGCTGTCTGCATTGAAGGTCTCCATTCCTCCACACCCGCTCACTTAACTTTTCAGTCCTTATCCTGGGACTCTCCCAGGACTGTTAACTGGGCACCTTCTCTCAGAAGTCACCCACGAGCACCCCCTTACTGAAGCCAATTCTGCTCTTTTCTCAGTCCTGACCTTCTTTGACTCTCAGCAGCACCTGACCCAGCTGACCAGCCCTCCTCTATAGAGGTGACACTCAGATTCACATCTGTGTCCTGAGTGAATTATCTCCTGTGTCACTGGCTCGGAGCTCATATTAGATTCCACGGTGCATAGCCCCAGTCATCCAGCACGCTTTTGTTGAGTGCAGATTTGGGGCCAAGTCTGTGCTGAGCAGTGGGTACCACAGGGAACAAAAATTCATTCATTCGTTCGTTTGTTCATTCATTCATTCATTCATATTGAAGGCCCTCCATGTGCTCAGCGCTGGGACACAAGACAGACTTATTACTTGCCTTTGTGGATCTTACAGTCCAGTGGGAAAAGCAAACATTAAATACATAGCTACAGAATCTTTTCAAATTATACTTGTGATATATGCTACAGACTAAAATAAGTGCTTTGTGGGATTTTATCTCAAAGGACAGGAATGAATGTCCAATAGCCCAAATATGTGCTCTTTTCATCTAAATCAACATATTCAAATCTAACATGGATATGGGAAGGTATGGAGCGGGCAGGGACGTAAGAGTTAATTTTTTATTAAACATTTACAGGGAAACCATGTCAAGTGGGAGGCCCATTTCCCCTCTAGCCTCGATTCCCAAATTAGGAACCTACAAAATCTCCTGTCTAGGTCCCCCAGCTGAAAGGGGAAAAGATGCAAGATTCAAAACAGGCCTCACCAAACACCAAAATGGAGTTCTTCCCACTACACAGTGTGGACCTCAGGCTCAAAGCAGCCCATCAAGCTCCAGGGCCACTCCCCAAGCTAGATTTCCCCAACCCCGCTCTGCCATCACGTCAGACCTCCGTTCTCCACACATCCAAACCATCACCAAGTTTCACCTTCTAACTACCACCTGAACCTGTCCACTTCTCTCCATCTCCTCTGCCACCACACCAGTCAGGTGTCACCATCTCTCAACCTCCTAATTGGGCTATCTGCACCCACTCTGCCCACTCTTGCCCCCCTCCAACATGCCTTCTGCACTGAAGCCCAAATGATCCTTTTTTAAACGCAGATTTGAATGTCAATCCCAAGGTTAAAATCCATGTCAGTGGCTTTTCGGGACTCTCAGAACAAAGAAAGCATCTTCAACACGGCCTCCAATGCCCTCCTCAACCTTCTTGGGCCATGCACCCCTTCTGTCATGGGCTCCAGCCCCCAGGGCTCCTTGGTGTGTGAGCGTGTGCCCGTGCTGTTCTCTCGGCCTGGCGCCCCATGCTCTATAGTCCCCTCCCCCACCTGCCATCCTCCTGAGCACCTCTCCGATCTCCGTGCAAACTGTTCCTCAGAGGAGTCCTTCCTGCCTGTTACATGCTCCTCTTTATACACTCTCCTGGCACCTGATGTATTTTCTCTTAATATTCTCAAGATTTATAATTCCATATTCATTTTTATGTTTGATTTTTACATTTTTTATTTATTCTTGGTTTGTCTCCATCACTAGATTCTAAGCTCTCTAAAGATAGGGACTGCCTCTATGGTTCACCACCCTATTCTCCAGGTACATCATGTTCTAGGAATAAAAAGCCTTTCACAGCCCAAGGTCTTCAAGTGACCTTCAAGGCCCTCCATGATTTGGTTCTAGACCCCAGACTGTGCTCTCAGTGCTGTCAGCTGGGTTCCCGGTGTCCCCCACTTTCAATCCTACCTTACACCTTTGCCAGTAGCTTCCCATCACCTAGAATGCCTTCCTCTCCTGCAACCCATTTATATTCTCCTCTTCTCCACGGAATGAGATCCTGCATTCTCTCCTCTGGACTTCAGTAGAACTTAAAGGACAAAGTTTCGTATTCTGGCTATTGTGTCCTGGTGGATTGCCATGAACTATTTCGTGTGTGTCTATGTCTCATCTCTTAGCAATGAATCCAGTTTACTTTCTATTTAATTTCCTGTTCAGATGTTTTGTTCTGTTGTAAAATACACTGGACTTCAAGAAATCTCTTTCCAGTTTTGTAGCCTAAGGCAGAGCTGATGTTAGTTGCTAGGGTGTTGCTAGGGAAAGTCATTTAGCCAGGGCAGATAATTAACTTTATCAGTGTGTGTGGGTAAGTCACAGAAAAGAAGAGCTGGGGGCCCTACTTATCCAAGGGAAAAAAAAAAAATTCCTTTGATTGGTAAGAGGTGAGATCAGCCTTTTTTTTTTTTTTTCCTTTAAGAGAGAAGGGAAAAAGGAGTTTCTAGATTAGTGTTTTTCAGAGTATGGCCATTGAAACACAAGCATTAGATGTTTGTCTCAAAAGCAGATTCCGAATTCCCACCCCAGACCTATTGAATCTGCACTTTGAACAAATTCAAGCCAAAGTTTAGGAAACCACCGCCTCAGGCTTGAAACATAAGGGTTCTAGTCTGGCTTTCCCATGTTTTGGCTATGTGAAGCTGAGTGGTCTTGGTGTCACCAGACCAGTTCAAACTATTTTCAATGTACAAAATTGAAAACAGTAATACCCATTTTGCCGTCAAACTGGGGTTTTGAGAAATAAATGGGTAACTGTGGTGATAATTTGTAAACAGCAAAATGATTCATACAAAAATTAGTATTGTTACTGTTATTTTATTAATTCAGAACAAGAACCAGGAAATACCTATGTTTCTCTAACTCCTAGAGTTATAGTCAGAGGCTTTCATGGAAAGGGGTTTCTAGAAAAAAGAAAGCAGACAGATAATAATGGTAGCTGAATCACTCTGAAAAATCTATTTGTAACCTTTCACGTGGAAAAGCTATCTACCAGTGAGCCGGTAGGTTTTGAGACTAAGTTATGGAAGATGACTACAAGAAGTAAAATTTTTAGGGGCGCCTGGGTGGCTCAGTTGGTTAAGCAGCCAACTCTTGATTTTGGCTTAGGTCCTGATCTCAGGGTCCTGAGAAAGAGCCCTATGTCGGCTCTCTGCTCAGCAGGGAGTGTGCTTCTCTCTCTCTCTCCCTCTGCCCCTCCCTCCACTTGTGCACTTTCTCTCATTCTCTAAAATAAATAAATAAATCTTCAAAAAAAAAAAAAAAGTAAAATTTTTAAAAAATTATAAAAGCAGAAAAATCAAATGGGGCACCTGGGCAACTTAGTCGATAGAGCGTGGGACTCATGATCTCAGGGTTGTTAAGTTCAAGCCCCATGTTAGATGTAGAGCTTACTTTAAAAAAAATCAGTTAATTGAAGAGATATTTATCCAGCACCTGCTGTGTTGCAGGTATCAGCCATATCCTACGGAACTACCCTACCTTTGGAATTCTGAAACTGATGGGGTCTGTCCCACAGCTCCACCCAAGGTATGACCTTTCTGTTCACCTGATCTCTCCAGTCTTTTGGCCTCCATTCAATTTTGCCCTTCCCTCTACTCCCTGGAGCATTTCTCTACCTATTTCCCACTGCCGCATCCAGGTGGGTGTTCTAAAAGGTCCTTCAAAAGTCCCTCTAACTTTAAAGCATCCATTTTAGGGGCGCCTGGGTGGCACAGCGGTTAAGCGTCTGCCTTCAGCTCAGGGCGTGATCCTGGCGTTATGGGATCCTCCGCTATGAGCCTGCTCCTTCCTCTCCCACTCCCCCTGCTTGTGTTCCCTCTCTCGCTGGCTGTCTCTATCTCTGTCGAATAAATAAATAAATAATCTTTTTTAAAAAAAATAAAGCATCCAGTTTATATTTCTTCATCCTCCCTCATCCTACCTCCATCATCTATAGCCTCCTGCAGCCACAGAAAACTCTGCCACTGGCCACCTGCTTCCTGCCCAGCCTAACCCTTGCTATAATCTTGGGAGACTAGAAAGCCTGAGCGTTATACAGCCATCTGTCGGACGAGCTTGGCTCCCTCCATGTCAGCAGCCATCACTGACAGAAACCTCGCTTTGGAGATCTTGATTCCCAGCAGCCCCCCATCATTCCATTTTTAGCTTTCCCATGTCCTCACCCCCTTGACCTCTCTGTGTCAGTGAGACCTACTATTGCTTACTCACGTCTGACTTTCCCAGCACATCTTGTTGTCAACTCCTCTCTCACCCTGTCTGGACACCATGTTTAACCATTTTAACCACATCCTCACCAATGCTCTTCATGATGTCATCTTTTACTTCTCCACCTAACTTCTCCAACTAACCCCCAACCCTAGATCAACTAAGCAGAACGGTGGAACTACCTCAGACTTCTGAGCTCTGCTGCATTAAACCTGATAACCCCACCAATTGCCCTACTACAAACCTATGAATTCTGTTCTTAACCATAGTTTTTATATTTATTCCTAAGCAGTTTCCTCTCCCATTCTTCACAGTACCTTATCCCTCTCTTTTACTCCTTACCACCCTCTCAAGTCTGCTCAATCACCCTTGATATCAAATCACCACAGAGTGAGGAGGAGGGGTAACCCGGTCTCTTATTTCACCCCTCAGACAGAAGACATAACTTCCTCAGATTTCTGTCTCCTTTATCATTGCACCAAATGGGCAAAACCCAAGTTCACTTCTTGCCTCAAAGGCAGAAAGGTCTGATTCTTCGATTCTTCCAAGGCTGATTCCTTACCTGTGTTCTTGTCCTCAATTCCCTCCTGCCTTCTGCTGACTGCTAATCTGTCTGTGAACCTCTCTGCCTCTTGGACTTCAGTTTCCCATCCTATTCACGTCTGCAGCCTGCAGACATGAGTGAGTGCGTGACTCTCCCCCAATCCTGGGATGGGATCAGGAGTGGGGGAGAGGTGGCACTAGGCATCACTGGACATCTCAGCCATCTTGTTTCTCTCCAGCTGTTCTCTTACTGTGTGCTTCTGAGCCAGGTTTGTTGAAAGAGATGCCCCCCCCCTTGCTATACTACTGCTCCCTCAGTTTTTATTCATTTTCACATGCAATGCAGTTTGGGAGCAGCTCATATCTCTTTGTTGACTGCTCCAACAGAGGTCACCTAAGACCTCCGACCTGCCATCGCCATTGTCTGAGTTCAACTAAACACAAATCATCAGGAAGAGCCCTGCCATTGCACAGCTGAATGTGAACTCACCACTAAAAGAAGTTAAAGGGAGTTGTAGAGTGGGAATAGGTCTAAGGCATAGGCCTAAGTTGTAGACCTGGTCCCACCCCGGAGACCTCTCAGTCTTCCTGCTTTGGATTTATGGGTAAGAGAGAGCATCATGTCTGAATGAAATACAGCATGAGAGGTGCAGCTGTGGGCAGCACCCAAGAACAAGCTCTTGCAAGTCCGGCCATGCACGGAACCCAAACTCAGCCCACATTCCCCCTTTCTTGCTATGAATCCAGCAACCGGGACCAGCAAAGCCACCTCCTTTTAGTTTTGGAACTTCCTAGCTCAGACCACATGACCATGGCGCACTACTGCCACCTGGTGATGGGGAACAGAACATGCAGCGATAGTAAGTAAGGAACTCTCACAGCACTCATAAGGTCATCTCCATGGGCTTATTTTAGAGTACATTGTTTGTTCTTTGATAATAGAGTCATTGGGTTTTCCACTGTGTTTAGAATAATGCGTCTGCATGAAGTAGATATTAGGCGAATTTCTGGTGAAATTTAATCCTTTCATTCAACAAATATTTATTAACTAGGAGGAAGGTAGTATAAACATAGAACATAATTCCTGCCTTCAAGAAGCTGCGAGACAGACAAAGCAGATATTTGTAAAACAAAGAATCGTATATACTATTAATGAGAGCACAGAGAAGGGAGTGACTGATTCTGTTTGGGGTGAGGGCCCCGGAAAAGGTGACATTTGAAAAGGCACTTGACACCTTCTTGCAAGACAGATGAAAAGCTGCTGATTGGACAAGGGCCCAGGAGTTCTAGGCAAAGGGAACAGCTAGTGCAAATGCAGAGGTGTGTGAAAAGGCAGGATGTGTCCCTGGGATAATAGAGTGACATTTTCAGTGGCACGGTATAAAGATGGGTTGTCAGTCAGAGTGTGGGGCAAGGTCATATGCTAAGAGGCTTCAACAGCAGTCCATAGGAGGGCCACGGGCTAAGGCTGGAGAAAGGATGACATGAAGGGTTGTTTAGGGTGAAGAGGACATAGTGAATGGTAGTGTGTAGGAGTGGAGAAGGGAGCCAAAGAGCTCTGCGGGCTCTCTCCTGAGCCATAGGGTGGTCGGGTGTCACGGTGGTATAATGGCCTGAGATAACGAATTCAAGAAGAGAAGCTACAGTGTGTGTGGGAACAGGGGGATAGTATGAGATTATATATATTCGTCTGTGGTTATGTCCCATTTTAGAGGTCTTTCGAAGGTCTGTCTTTGACAGTGGACTGTCCAAGGCCATAGGTCTCTAGCTCAGAAGCTAGGTGGGAGTTGGGGACAGAGACCTGGAAGTTGGTAAGATCTTGTGCCCCAGCCCTCCCTTTTATACACTCTCAAAGCTTAGCTGTCCTTTCCTTCCTCTCTGCTTTGTGCTCTGATTTCCAAACAAAAAGACCAATTTGATAAATGTGCCATTGCTAGAATGCTAATGGAAAAAAGAATAATCTTCTGGGTCCCCTACCTGCCTTACCAGGTGACATATGTGGCTGTCACAGCTGGGTCCTAGAGTGAGCCAAAGACATACGATGCTAGATGGTATAACCTGGAAGGTATCTGTGGTCTCGGGTAGTTTCCAGAGCTTGCTAGCTGATAGCTCCTCTGCTCCCACCCAAGGCTAGCAGGAAGCACCAAGAGAGGAAAATAGAGAAGAAAATGAACCCACATCCTTGATGTCATGAAGAAACAGAGGGAGGGAAGGAGACACAGGAAAAAGAAGAGGTCAAGGGAGAACATAGAAATGGCCAGAAAGTGTATTTAGTACAAAAAGGAATACATAGGAGAAACAAAGAAAGGGCAGAGGAAAAGATGCTTCTCTATTCCTATTACCATAATGAAGTGTCCATGTGCTACAAGCAAACAAAAAGCCTTCTTTGCCTTCCAATTAACTGTGGCGCAAGTTTTGCACCTCTCCCAATCTGCAACAGATAATTGCTGAAGCTTCAGGTTTATGGATTGGATTGTGGCTTAAATAAGCTGCATCCAACTGTTATTTCAAATACACACTCAAAGAGCGAGGACCTGGAAAAAAAAGAAAAGTCCCCAGAACACAGTTCAGCCCCAAACTCATTTCTTTTGGAAAACTGAGACCAAATTTATTGGTCTGAGCATTGAGAGAGAGTACGAATAAAACACATTTTATTCATTCATTAAATAGTGATGACGTTGACAATGCTGGGCCCTTTATTGTGTGTCCGAAGGATGTGAGAGCATGCCTCCTGTCTACAAAGGGCTTGCTATACTCAGAGCAGGTGGTCCCAGCCTGCCACTCTGAGCCAGACAGTAGTGGTCTAAGTGCTTCCCATAAATGGGCTCATCTAATCCTCACGACAACCTGGCTACTTCTATTAACCCCATTTTGCAGATGAGCAAAGTGTGGCATAGGGAGGAGGTTAGGTGACTGGCTTGCCCAAGGTCACAGTCTATTTGAGAGCCCATGCAGATCTATAAGAGACATTTCAGCGCCAGTTGAAGACCAAGACAAATGGTCTCTGTGTTTCTTGCAGAGTCCCCAGAGGGAGAAATCCCTGTGGGCTGGTGTGGTCCAAAGGTTTCATGGAAGCAGTGAGGCCTACTGGAGGGTTAGGATTTGGAGAGACGAGGGGAAGAGGTGCCCTGAGTAGCACAGACTGCAGGGGCAAGTGGCGGAGGAGTGAGGGGCCTCCCTGTCTGGAGCAGAAGGCCTGTGGCAGGGAATCACAGAGGAAGCTGTCACGACAGTGACAGAGTTGTGATGAGCCTGCGGTACAGGGAGTTCCTCTTGAGAAGATTTAAATGTGAAATGAGCTTTAGTTCTTGGCCCAGTGCATTTTAATGCTGTGATACAGAAGCCAGAATTCAGAGAGCATTCATTCATCAGGCTCCATTAACTCATTAAACTTACATTTCACTTTTGTCTCTGTTCCTTCGTTCTCCTTAACAAGTCCTGGCATCTCGGATGCTGACCTTTTAGAAAGATTCTTATGCGGATTGTCAGTCCCCTTCCTTATCCTTGAAAACACAGCTCAAATGGCACCTCCATGAAGCCTTCACTGGTGCCCTGGGCACAGCTGTCACTCTTTGTGCACGGGGCTCCTTGTGCATGACCCCTGTCATACTTATCACCTGGGATCACCATCCGTGTAGACATCTTGGTATCTCTCAGAAGCCCCCAGCGTCCTTAAAAGGTGGAACTGTTTCCTTGGTTTCGTTAGTGCCTGGCACACAGATGCTCAGTAAGTGTCTGCTGCATGAATGAATAGATGAAGGAATGAATGAGTCCCCATCATTATATTGGAAGGAACCTAGAAGATTATCTGGCTCCTTAATCTCTTTTATAAACTCTATAAAACCAAAGTAGCTCCCCAGAACTTAGTTGCATTTATAGTAGCCTATTTATTTATTGCCTTCATAACACTCATCACAACCTGTGACTATTTGATTTGCTTGCTCCCTCTCTTAGGACAGGGCAAACCCCGTATGAGAGCAGGTGCCACACCTGTCTTGCTCACTGCTGCATCTACATCTCCTTGCACAGTGCATGGCATGTAGCAAATGCTCCAGATAGGTGCTGAATAAAAGAAAGACTATCACATCTCCAGTTAACTCTTCAGATTCCTTTCGGATTTCTCACGTGAAGGGAGGAGGGTAGTATAAACATAAAGCATAATTCCTGCCTTCAAGAAGCTGCAAAGACAGAGCAGATATTTGTAAAACAAAGAATCATATATACTATTAATGAAAGCACAGAGAAGGGAGTGACTAATTCTGATTGCAGTGACTTTCCTTTAGATGACTCTAATTATTAGGCAAAAATTCTTTCTACTGAAATAAAAAACTACCTTGCTAGGATCCTTACAGAGTATGCCTAACTCTCTGTCAAGAAGTAGACTGTGGTTTTTAAAAAATATGTCCCCAGATTCCTTGAGACTCTTTCCTTCCAAAGGTAGAGCTTAATCTTCCTCCCCATGAGTGTGAGCTGGACTCCGTGACTCACTTCTAATGACTAGAATAATACCGAAATTATGGTGTATGGTTTCAGAGACAAAATCATGAGAGGCACTCTCATTCCTAGCTCTTTTAGCTCACTCTGGGTGATGTTATCTGCCTTGTTGTGATGACACTGATGCTACCATATGGAGAGACCCATATAACAGGAACTGAAACCTCCTGCCTGTGAGTAAGCTGTCTTGGAAATGGATCCTCCAGCCCCAGTCAAACCTTGGATGACTGCAGGCCCTATGGACATCCTGCCTGCAACCTTGTGAGGAACCCCAAGCTAGAGCCACCCAGATAAGCCACTTCTGAACTTCTGACCTAGAGAATGATAAGATAATAAATATTATTTTAAGCAATTAAGTTGTGGTATAATTTGTTACACAGCAACAGATAACTAATATATAACTCCTTAAGTGTTTGCTGAAAATTACCATGTGGCACTATTTTCTTCTCTTTTCCAGGTTAGACCTGGTTTCTGGATCGCTCATCCTCCTCTTCTCTCTCCCAAGGGCATGTTGCACCTTGTCACTGACCGTGAGAAAGGCTGGCACCAAGAACTGAATATAGAATTTAAGGTATGGCTGTGTTACCCCAGAAGAAAGAAGCTATATCTTCCCCATCTAAACATGGTCACATTATGCTATCAATTGACATTGACTTTTTGCTTCATTTTATTGTGAAAATTTTTAAACATATGTAGAAGTTGAAAAAATTGTATAATTAACACCCATATATCCACTAACTAGATTCCATAACAAACACGCTTTATCAGAAATCGATCTACCCATCCCTCTATCATTTCTTTTGTCCTTATTTGTTTGATGCATTTCAAACAAGTTGAAGACATCCACATTGACCTTTCAGCCAACCCACATCTCCAAATCCTTTACTTACTTGCTGCCTCCCCTTACTTATTTGTTCTCCATTCTCTGCTTGGTCCTGAAATACAGGACTTGTTTATATTTATTAGCATAGAAAAGCAGAATGGCATAGGGGAACTATAATAGGTTTTGAAAGTGGATAGACCTGGGAAGGAATCTAGTTCTTTTATGTTCAATTATGTGATACTGAGCAAGCGACTCAAACTCTGGGAGTCTTGTTTTTTTCATCTATAAAATGAGGATGATAGACCTACACTTCAGGATTATTTAGAGGACAAGAGATTACGCATGAAAAGCATTTAGCATCATGTCTGGCATGTAGGAGGTGTTTAGTGAATGATAGCTAATATTATTTGGTCCACCATTCCTGCCCATCTAGTTAATTTTGGATTCTGAATCTGTCATTCCAGATTTACATCATCTTCAAGTCTATAAGTTCTGCTAGATATTCACACTAGAAATTGACACAGAACGTGACTGGGACAAGTCCTGAATCTCTGCCAGTTATATATGTCGTTATTGTTCTTAAGTCTGATATTAATTAAAATAATACAATGTGGCACTAATAGATATTGCTTATAGAGGTGACATTGACTATTCAGCAGCAGTCCTTTGAGTCTTTTAACTGGTTATAAATCTACCTTACTCTATTGTCACATCATCTATATTTCTCCAACTTATCTATAAGGACATTACAAGCAACTTTGTTAAATGCCTTGCTGATGATGAATGCACTTACTACATGTACCATATTTCCTTCTCTACCAGCCTAGGAATATTTCCATTGAAGAAAAGTCAGTTAATTCGCTTGGCAGGTCCTTTGCAAACTCATGGCAGTTCCTAGTGATGAAGTCAGTCTTTCTTTCTTTCTTTTCTTTTCTTCCTTTTCTTCCTTTCCTTCCCTTCCCTTTCTCTCTCTCTCTTTCTTTTTCTCCCTTTTTCCCTCCCTTTATCCCTTCCTTTTTCTCTCTTCCTTCCTCCCTTTCTCCCTTCCTTTCTTCTTTCTTTCTTTCTTTCTTTCTTTCTTTCTTTCTTTCTTTCTTTCTTTCTTTCATTCTTCCTTCCTTTCTTCTTTCTTTCTTTCTTTCTTTCTTTCTTTCTTTCTTTCTTCCTTCCTCCTTCCTTCCTTCCTTTCCTTCTTTCTTTTCTTTCTTTCTTTCTTTCTTTCTTTTTCTTTCTTTCTTTCCTTCCTTCCTTCTTCTTTCTTTCTTTCTTTCTTTCTTTCTTTCTTTCTTTCTTTCTTTCTTTCTTTCTTTCTTTCTTTCTTTCTTTCTTTCTTTCTTTCTTTCTTTCTTTCTTTCTTTCTTTCTTTCCTCTTTTAACATACTTAAACCCGTTTCTCAGAAAATCTGTTGTTGGAAAGACTGCTAGATGTGTAACCAGCACCAATGATTGCCTTTTTTACTAACAAGTCCCTGGTCTTGTTGGGGAAGGGAAACAATGTGTCCGGGTAAAAACAACTACATTCTCCACTTGTTTCAGAAATAATGGGCCATCTGGCACATTCTGACCAATGGGATATAGGTGGAAGTGGCTGGGTAGAGCTCTGGGGGAAAGCTCCTTAAAGAGTGGGGTGGGGAGGGAGGGGCAGAGTCAATTTGCTCTTGTCCGTCCCCTTTCCTCTGCCTGGCACACAGAAATGTATGCTGGTGACGGAGAAGCCATCTTGGTACCATGGGGTAACAATGAAGGAAAGGCCAAGAGAATCTCAGAGAACTGAATCCTGACATCCCTGAGCTGCTAAACAAATGTCTGCCTTAGGGCTGTTCACGGAATGAGAAAAGTTAAGTCTCTAAATTGGTCAAGCTACTCTTTAGGGATTTCAACTACTAACAGACACATGGGATTCCAAAGTGATACATTTGTCCTAGAATCCTAACCAGGATCAACACCACTGCTCTGCAGTTTGAAGACTCCATCTTCTTCTGTGATATAGAATAAAGATGATGTGTCACTGTCTTCTGATTTCCAGCACCTCTGATTGCCCCACAGTTCTGCTATCTATATGCCAGTGACCTTACTGCCAACTTATCTTCATCATGAGGTGGGTAATTTGTTTAGTCCAGGAGATTCGGCCTCATATGGAGTGGCCCATTTCTCTAATAATTTTTCTTGGACTTCAAGTCTCTCATGCCAGTATAGGTTTCACCCTCTCTAGTCCAACAAGCGCTCTCATTGACAAAGCTGGAAGCCAAGTAGAAGAGCCGCTCTGTTTTCCCTCTATCATCCTCTACTTTTACAGCCCCTCTTTCAGCCACAAAGGCTGGGCCCTGCACTTATTACTCTTTCAGACAGAAGAAAAAAGTCTATTTTGTTGATCTTGACATTTCTTGCATGTCTCTGCTCAGTTGATCTCCAGCCTTCCTTATACAATTCCCAATATGTGTTTGCAGATTGAATGAATGTATCTAAGATATGAAAAATCTAATGAATTCGATCAACCATAGAAAGACAACAAGGAATGCTCAGTTGCTCAGAGAGTGCAGGCATGGCTTGGGGTTTGTTTCTGCTGCATGGGTGGGGTGGGCCAACTGCACTACTTGAGTATATTTGTGTAGCAACACTCACTATGCAAAAACCCTGGGAGCCTTAGGAGAGAGAACATACGTCGAAAACAATGGACAAAAGAAGGAAGTGCCTGAATTAATTATTTTTTGGGCCAGCCATCTCTCTTCCAGGCTAAATCCACGTTCCTTTTCTGCGTTTGCCATCTAACTAGATTTTTTAGGAGCAGAGGACGATTCCATCAAACCCAATCAGAAATATGCTAAATGATCTGGTAAGCATTCTCTATTTTAAAGATCCTCACAATCTCTAATTTCATAAGTATGGTGTATTAAGCAGGACTCTTTTTGTTGTGTGAAACAGAGGAGGGATTGGCAAACTTTTAGATAATAAATATTTTAGGCTTTATGAGTCATATGATCTCTGTAGCAACTACTCAACTCTGTCATTGTAATGTAAAAGCAGCCATAGACAATACATTAGCAAATGAGTGTGGCTGTGTTCCAATAAAACTTTATCGATAGACACTGAAATGTGAATTTTATTTAATTTTATGGTTCATGAAATATTATTCTTCTTTTGATTTTTTTCAATCATTTAGAAATGTAAAAACCATTCTTAACTTCTAAGACAGAGGCTAGATTTGATCCATAGGTCATAGTTTGTTGAACCTTCGAACAGAGCTACCCTTAGGGCTGGTTCAAAAGAAGGATTCCTTTTTATAGAGGCAGTAAAAACTTACGGAAACTGGAAATGGGAAATAGCTCTCTGGACCTCAGTCTACTCCATGCCAGTCATGGTCTCCCATGTGGCTTCCCTGTATCATTCAACATTTCAACTCACTCTGTAGGTCCAGCCAGCTACTCCTTCCCACTTGGAAGCTAAAAAAATAAATCAATAGACAATTCAATATGATGGGACAAATGCAATGAAATTGGTATGCACAAGATGCTATGGGGAACTATAAGAAGTTAGTAGCTCAAAAATAAGGGCCACTTTGGAGAAAGGCCTTGGTAGTCAGGGGTTTGAGGAAAGCACAGAAGGTTGGAATGGTCAGTGTGGAGAATGAGATAGGAATTAAACAGAAGAATCAAAGAAATCTCCTAGGTATTACTGAAGGCCGAAGTGATACTTAGAGTTTTAGCACTTGGTGGATGTATTAGTTTGGTTGCCTGTGACAACAAGTAAAAGAAAATCTTTTCAAAGTGGTCTAAGCACTAAGTTCACTAGAATACAGGTGTCATAAATGTAGGAATCTTCCCATCTTGTTCACTGATCCAGCTCCAATGTCTATGAAAGTAGATGTGCACGGTAGGCATCTAGGAAATATGTATTGAATGAAGGAATGAATGATCTCGCATGAGAGTAAGTGAGTTCCAGGCTTGGTTAATTCTGGCTCACTGGCATATTAAAGATTCGGGTTCAGTCTATCTTTTGGTCAGTGGGCTTTGACTTCAGGCTAGTTTTTCATGGTTACAAGATGGCTGCTATAGTTCTGATCATTATGACCAGACCTAAAAATGTGCTGTGGAAGGAAAAGCAGTTATCTACTCCTTGAGTCTCTTTTAAAGAGTGAGAAGACCTTTTTCAAAAGCATTAGCAAACTTCCATCCAGTTATTTTGGCCAGAAATACATCACATACCAATATCTAAATTAATCAATGGCAAGAATAGTGGGACCACTATGATCAGCTTAGACTGCTGATTCCCCACTGGGGTGACTTTGTCACCCCCAGCCCCACCCACCAGGCAATGTCTTGAGACATATTTGATCGTCATGATTGGGGAAAGGAGTGCTAATGGCACTCTTGTTGGTAGAAGCCAACAATACTGAAAAACCATCTTAAGATGCATAGGTCAGCCTCAACCACAAGAAAGAAGTATCTCAATCGAAATATCAGTAGTGCTGAAGTTGAGAAACCCTGACTTAGACCAATCCAAATCTTCCCCTAGAGCTGGGGCAGTGGCTACTTTCCCTGAAGCACAGGGCCAGGGAGGAGCATGAATATCTGTTTGAAATCAGATAAAAGGCAGGAGGAAATAAAAAAGAGGTAGCAGTGGGGGAGAAATGGATGCTGGGGAGGCAATCAACTGAGAGGACACTAGAGGGGTTGATTGAGTTTTCCAATTTAGCGGAGGACCCAAGGAGCCTATGGAAAGGGTTTTTTTTCTTTAAGAAATATGGAGCAAAGATTCCCTGTCTTCTGTAAACATAATAGTTTCTGCCTTTTTGACCAAAATAAAAATTATAACCTGCTGGCCATTCACCACTCCAATAAATATACATGTGGAAATATTAGGGGGAATTGATGTTCACTGATTGCCTGCCGTGAGTGTCAGTGCCAGGGGTAGCCAAGGTGTGCAGAACCCAAGCCAGGTACTTACACACACCACTCCACGTCATCCTCACCACTACACAGCAAGGCGTGCATTATGATCTGTGTTTTGCAGATGAGGAAGCTCAAGCCCAAAGTGATCCCCTGTGAGTCAGGGAGCTAGGATTCTCCACCACGTTCTGCATATGAAACCCCTTCTCTTAGTTGAGGATAAAGCAGAAGGTGCAGCATTTCTAGAAGGAGAATAGCTAGAGAGGATACCATGTGCTGACTCATGGTGTCTGGATGCCTTAGAGGCTATAGCATCTTTCAAGGGCAAACAGGCTGGGTCAGAGCTGCTCTGGAGAAAGGGCCTCTGGACAGAGATCTGCTTCTTTTTTTATGGCTTACAAGGCCCAGGAGAATCTCCCAATCTAAAACTGTGTGAATTCAATGATTTCTTCAGAGACTCCCCCCCCCCCCTCAGCACATACTCAGCTTTTTATACCACTCAGCTCTCTGAGTCTGATGGGAAAAAAGCCAGAGGAGGGACAGAAAAGAGAGCCAGAAGTTTTCTGAAGTATTCTTGTAAGACCATAGTGGGTCACTAGAGAGTGTTCACCTATTTGCTGTAGAAAATCTTTCCTGAGAAGCCCCCTCTTACTGCCTGGCATTAGGATTCAGTCTGGGTCTCCTGGCATGCACACTGGGGCAAGAAGGGGGCCAGTCTCAGCTGTCCAAATAGAGGGGAATTGAATGCCTTTGTCTTGTATGAGACCACCGAGCTCCATGGTGATTTTCAACTCTCACCCAGGGCTCTCTCCCTCCCTCCCTCTTTCTTTCCTCTAACTTCTGTTTGTCTGGGGTGGGGGAAAAAGGCTATGGTAGATAGGCTGCAGGTTTGGAGACCGGGTCTTCAAAAGAACAAGGAAGGGAAAAGGCCTTAGCTGTTATGCATGCTGGGTCCCAGCCAGGCACATGGTTCCACCCTCATGATAAGTGCTACAGTGTTGTAAGACTTCCAGGCACATTATTAGAACACAAATTGGACTCCGTGGAAAACCAGGGGCTTTAACACAACTCTTTTGGCCTGAGTTGTCTCATCTATAATAAACCTCATTTCACAGGGCCAGTGCATGAAATCAGATGGAACATAGGCTCCTGGTTCAAAATATGCAGTTAAGTCGGTTCATTGGCTAATTCGTTTGTGTTGAGCTATTCTGACTGCAGCTCAGTTCATGTGTCTTACTGGAATATTTTCCCTGTGCGCCCTTATACTGGTGATCTTTTGTTGCATAACAAACCACCACATAATACAGCAACTGACATCAGCCACCATTTTGATTACTCACAATTCTATGGGTCAGCAAATCAGTCATCTGGTGGCAGTGTTCTGTGGCTGGATGATCTGAAATGGCTTCTCTCGCATATTGGGGCTCTCTGTTGGCTGCGCAGTGAATCTCCAGGCTACCTTGGACTCTTCAGCTGGTAGACAGGTTCCCAAAGCAGCAAGACATTGGGCATGCACCCATGTGCAAGGTTAATCCTCAGTTTCCCTTACGTTCATTAACGTTCCATCAGTGTAAACAGGTCACAGGAGGCAATCGGGGAGGGTGTAAAATGAGGTGGGATAAGGGAAGCATAATTCCCTGGGGCCACTTCTGTCAGGATCTTGGAAAGCTATCCTTTGCTTCTCACTGGGTCTCCCAGAAGTGGACTAGTTGTTCAATGCATGTAAATCTGTTGCAAAACTCAGTTTGGCTAAACTCAGTATACATTTAATTGAAAGCACTCACTCCACACACCCCCACACACACCTTCTTGCTGGATGGTAAAAATTTACATTTCATTCTTAGTTGCTTCTTCTCTTCTACTTCCTGGAAGTCTCATCCAAGTTCCAGGGTTGGGGAGACATTTTCTGCTATAGGTTGTCACCTATTCATAATGACATCTATGGAATGTTCCGGCTCTTCTATCAAGGGTCCATGCCAGCCCCTTGAAGTCTGGCCACCTTTTAGCCACTTTTCTGCCCCTCTGTGGTGCCCTCAGTTATTGTACTGTGACGCCGCCACTAGGTGTGTGGGAATCTCTATGGGGCTGTTGAAGGACCTGTCCATATATTATGCAGTTCTTTCTTTTCTGAGGTCTTGCTAACTTATGAGTTCCACACAGGAAACAAGACAAGGGTCTTTCATCTCTCCATATTCCCCAACTTTTCTGAAGCATCTCTCCTGAACTCAGCCTGATTGAAGGATAAATAAGAGATCCTCAAAGTTGATGCATTTATCCCTTCCCTGGTGGCTACCCCACCCCAGGGACTCTTTCTAGTTGGAGGTAAGTACAGCCTGGCTCTTACTCACTTCGTTGTTTCCTAATCTACTGCTCAAGCACTCCTGTTACCCCTGAGGACTGACTTTCTGAAAACTGAGAGCAGTAAAGCTACTGGTTCTCTCCCTTTCTGGGGCTTCATTCCACTCCTGGGACAAGGAACTCAGAAAATTTTAATTTGAGCAGGGGAATGTCCACTCTTGGGAATGGAGGGAGAGGATGTGTTCATATTTCAAAATCCTATCCCAATACACTTGCTTCCTGTTTCCAGTGTGAAAGGATTTCAATCTAAAATGGAACTGGAAGATACGAAATGGAGCATCTCATGCATGGTACCACAGAACAATGGAACTTAGGAACTGAGAGACTGATTTATTTTTATTAAATGCCTGATTTACAGAAGACTGAGATTTATCTCCTGACCAATGAACATCTGCCAAGAATCCCTCTCTACCCTCAAGCCAATGAACCTACTGCTTGAACTCTGGGTGGACTTCCCCCTTTGCACGCCTGGTCCATAAATACAGCCTGCCCCAAGCCTTCAATGGGCTTGCCTGTAGCTTCTGACAGCATATGTTTCCCAAACTGCAATTCCTCTGCCGTTCCTGAATAGGCTCTATTTCCCGTCATTTAAGCATGCCTCATTTTGTCTCCTTATTTAGGCTGACCTCAACTACGAGGGTCCAGAATCAAGTGTGCACTTTCTCCACCAGAATCAAACTTGCAACTCCCATAGTAGTGCTCCTTGGAAATGCTCACTCCTAGGGTATACCTTGTTGGGTTGCAGGTGGGTATCTACTCAGAAGAAGGTACTGGAATTGAAGGAATGGAGTTTTATTTTGTCGGGGAGCATTTTCCAGAAAAATTAATATCTTGGTCTATATGGTCCTTTGTCTGGACCACGGTGACTGAGTCCCATCTGAATGATTCTGTCCTATTTTTTTTCACAACTACTGGTAATTTTTTTAAATGTCTACAATTTTGTATTAGTTTTCTATTGCTGCATAACACATTGCCACAAAGGTTACTGTTCATAGTGTTGCTTATCTCAGAGTTTCCATGGGTTAGGAGTCTAAGCACAGCTTAGCTAGGTCCTCTGCTCAGGGTCTCGCAGGGCGATCAAGGCCTTTGATCTTATCTGAAATTCAGGGTTCTTGTCCAAGTTCACGTGGTTGTTGGCAGAATTCATTTTCCAGCAGCTGTAGACCTCATAGTGTCTCGCTTCTTCAAAGCCAGCAGGAGATGTTTTCATTTACTTGAGGCAAACCCATCCAGGATAATGTCCCTTATGATTAACTCAAAATCGATGAATTTGGGACCTTAATTACATCTGTAAAATCCCTTTACTTTTGCCATATACGTCACTAGAGTGAAATCCATCACTACTCGCAAGTCCCCCACCCCGCCCTGCCACACTCCAGGGGAGGGAATTATATGGGACATGCATACCAGGGGATCTTGGGGGCCATCCTAGAATTCTGCCTACCACACACTTACTGATGCTTGAGCCAGGCACCACGCTAAGCACTTTCATAAACACTGCACTGTTGTGAAAATGGGCAACTAAATGATATCACTTGTCTGAGGTCATTGTTAATAATGTCAGTCTCCTGCTTTAATCGATGTGGTATACTGCCTTATACTCTGGTACAAGAATGCTTTTTTAGCCATTAGAGGAGCTTTGTTAAACCAGGAAGACATCAAGTCCTAGAACAGATCCGTAACACCCTGTCGAAACGTAAGAGGCCATGCAGAGACTGAGTTAAGGGCTCTGGCCAATGATTGAAAAAGAGTCAAAGGAATCATTTATTGAGCACATATGTGCAAGACTAGATTTTTTTTAAAAAAAAGACTTATTTATTTGAGAGAGAGAGCGAGAGGGAGAGAGAGAGGGGCAGAGGGAGAGGGAGGGAGAGAGAATCCTCAAGCAGAATTTCTGCTGAGCTTGGAGCCCAATTCAGGGCTCTATGCTACAACTCTGAGATCATGACTTGAGGCAAAACCAAGAGTCAGACGCTTAACCGACTGAGCCACTCAGGTGCCCCTAGATTTTTTTTTTATGGGATTCGACTTTCATGTTTCCAGTAGCCCTGCAAGTAAGTATCAGCATCTGCATTTCGAAAGACAAGGAAACTGAGGTTCAGACCCTTGTGTACCTTGGCTGAGATCACACAGCCAGTAAATGGTGGAGAAGAATCTTGATCTGAGACCGCCATAGCAAACACCCTGTGATTGATGCAGTGGGCAATGGCGTTTCTCATGAGGCACAGAGTCTGTACGTGAGAAATACCTCCAGCTCTCTGAGCCTTCTCTCTTTCCTGGACTGGGGATGCAATCCAAGAAGGGACAGAGATTTTGAATCACATTGATTTGTGGGACTCCCTGCCGTTTCAATGCTCAGCCTCATCTTGGGAAACGGAAGTGGCCCAGCCACTCCCATGTGAGCTGTGCTTCTGCCCCAGGGGAGAGGATTAGCCTGTGCTGCGCCCCTCAACTCTAGAAGCATCAGCAGGCACACCCCTGACAGTGCGGCTCTCCCTCCAGACCCACCTCCACTCGCAGCCCTTGGCAGTGCCAGAGGCTCCCGCTGAGCCACTCTGTCCCTCTTTGTTTAAGACACACTAACAACATTTCCATTTCGCACGTCTTAGAAAATGTCCTGACAGCTTTACTACTTTGGCTTCTTTATGGGGCAGTGGAAGAGTGAGGGCGGGAGAAAATCAATACAAGGCAATGGAGGATGCGGGAGAATGCTGAGCGCCTTTGCTCCCGGACACCTTCAGTGCCCTCCACCCCCTTCGGTGGCCCTGCCCCAGCCCCAGGCAGAGCTAACACTACTCAGATTTAAAAGCGTGCTGCGTGGGACCTGGAGGGCATGCGAGTGGAGCTGACCAGATCCAGGGAGGCTCCAGAGAAAGGTCATGACCACAGATTCATTTGCTGGGGACCTCCAGACTGCTGGGAAGAGGTGGGAGCCAACTGGGGTGATAAAGAATCTTTGGATCTAAATGGTTGGCACAGTACAGTGGTCCCTCCCTCCGGCAGCGACACTCAGAATGGAGTAAGGTTGTTAAGGAGAAACCAGTATTCCCCAGGCAGGCGTGGCGGGGAGGCAGGTCAGCAAGAAGCAATGATGGGATGTGAATCACTGTGACAAAGTCAGCCTCTTCTACCTGGCAGAACTCTGAAGTCCTTTACGAGGAAGCCAGCGGCAATCACTTTGCAATATCTGTATCAAATCAAGTACTGTACACGTTAAACTCACACAATGTTATATGTCAATTATATCTCAATAAAGTTGCAAACAAATAATTTTTAAAAATTATAGCTCAATTAAAAAAAAAAAATAAGGGAGCTGGAGTTTCCCTATGCTGCCTGCCCACATCAGGAAGGGACTAGCTTTCCCTTGAGTAGCATCCGCAGGAGACGAACGAGCCCCTGGCTCCACCTGGGTCCCCTGAGTAGACATGGTATCCTGGGGGCTGGGGTAATGAACGTAACCCTGAAGCTGGCCTCTCCCAGCTGGCCCCAGGGGAGTCCCCCAAATGACAGATGGTTGGGGGAAAAGTAAATAGTAACATTCAACCCCTTCTTAAGTGGAATTCCTATGAGAAGAAAGTAATTTCCCTCACGGTGTTATAGTAAATTCCCAAGCTGCTGTGTTGTTGTATGTTAGATGAGTCAATGACGGTTAAATGAAATTGCCCTTTGTGGCTTTCACTATCTAATGCAAATTCCTGCCCAAAGGGCTGCAGGGACTCACACTGTCACAGGAAATGGGAACTGCTTCCCTGTGGACTTGGGTTTCCTTGTTTAAAAATTTTTTGACTGCCTTAATGCCATTTTTATTTTTAATTTGCACTTCTTTGCTTATTAGTGAGGTTAAGTGCTATTTTTTCAGATCTGTGCTCCCTTATGGAGGTTTGGGTGACTTAGTAACCTGCTTATGGAAATGAAAGAGAAGGGCTCTTGAGACACCAGTGAGAAGAAAAAGAAGGGTGTGAATTAGGAAAAAGGAAAAATCAGAGAAAGAGACAGAAGAGTTTCTGCACTGAAATGAAGCAAGTCCAACAAGTATAAAATAAGCAGAATCTGGAAAGCCCCACCCCTTGTGCCCACGTCTCCTCTCCCCCATTCACAACACAACTCTACCACTTGATATGTAATATTTTTTTAAAAAAGATTTTATTTATTTGACAGAGAGAGCACAAGCACGGGGAGCAGCAGGCAGAGGGAGAGGGAGAAGCAGGCTCCCAGCAGAGCAGGGAGCCTAATGTGGGACTCCATCCCAGGACGCTGGGATCATGACCTGAGCCGAAGGCAGATGCTTAACTGACTGAGCCACCCAGGCGCCCAGGACATGTAACCTTGGGCAAGCCACTTTATGTCACCTGGAAATATTAAAAGTTCCTGATTCATGGGATAATTATAAAGATTAAGTGAGTTAATGTATGAAAAGTACCTACTTTAGAGACAAGCCATTGCAATAATTAAAAATACATAATAATTGCTCTAAATATAATAATTTAAAATACATGATTGTTATGAATTATAAATATTTAATAACATATTAAATAAGAGTATATATATAATTCTTCTTACAATTATTATTATCCAAGCACTATCCTAGGCAGTTTCCATAGGTAAGTATTAATGTATTTATTATAATAAAGCAGCAGAATAGTGAATGGAGTAGAGTATCTAAAATTGGACATGCCTGGGGATAAGTCCTAGATCTGCTACATACTACTGATGTTAAATACTTCAAGATTTAATCTTACCATTTATTAAGTCAGAATAAAAATAACTGGTTAGCAGAAAGTATCTAAAAATTAAATGGCATAGGGGTGTCTGGGTGGCTCAGTTGGTTGGGCATCCATCTGTTGGTTTTGGCTCAGGTCATGGTATCAGGGTCGTGTGATCAAGCCCCACATCAGGTTACCTGCTTGAGATACTCTCTCTCCCTCTGCCCATCCCCCCACTCACTCTCTCTCCTCCTCTCTCAAATGAATAAATAAATAAGATCTTTTTAAAAACTTAAATAGCATAGACAAAAGCCCTTGGCCCAGGGCTTGGTGAGCAGAAGTTAACTAGCTGTAACAACTAACACTCAGTGAGTATCTCTGTGCCAGGCATGTACTGAGCACTTTATGTGTATCTCATTTAATCCTTACAAAACCTTGAGAGGTAGGTATTCTATCTGTTTTATAGATGAGGCAACACGAGGTATTATACCCATTTTACAGAAGCTTAAATAGGGCTCATGTGACAAACCTTGTAAGTGACAGAATTTGAACTCAACTCAACTATTGGCACATACTAGCTTTCAGTAAGCTTCTTCATCTGCCCTTTTAAAAATTATTGTAATACTTTATTCCGTCTTTATTTTTCCCACTTGTCACCTAAAATTACTACTAGCTTCCTCTCTCTACTGTGAAATCTGGGGGCGTACTCTTGCCTCTATTCCCACAGTACTTTCCCACATTCCCTAGCTCGCCTCTCCCCACCCTGCCAGGCCCACCTCCAAGCCCACGGTGCACCTTGTAGAATGTGTGTGCCTTCCAGCCCACCTCACCACCTCTGTACCAGTCCTTCTTCGCACAGCCTGGGACCCGTGCTCCCCTCTGGCACGCTCTGTTCCAGCTCTGCACTCACAACCAATCCCAAATGCAGAAGTGCTTGGCCCAGTGGCAGCCCCATATTCAGGGGCTCCTCATCAGTCTCCTAATGCTGTTCCTTGGACTTGAAGGAGTCCCCCCCCCCCCCAGCTCTACTAACAGAGCCTCCAAACCTATCTTCTGCTCACCTTTCTGGTGATTTCTCTGCACCCCTAGCCTACTTCCAGAGTGGAGGGGAAGACATGGTCTTAAAGCTATGATGAATTACTCCTCCACTCCTCTGGCCCTTAGCTACCCCCATCTATGCCTGTGGTCAGAGCTGCAATGCTAACCTCGAGAACATTCCAGTTAAGATGACATTTTCATGGCTTTCATTTCAAGCCCATTGAAGTGAACACCCTATAAGCCCTGCAGACGAGACCTGACGCAGAAGTGGGGAGGCCAGCGAGGAGGGCATTCAGTTTGATGCTGATCCTACTGATGTATGCTTTGTATTTCAGACCCAATGGTTACACAGCCTTCCTACTGAAAATGGAATCCATCTCCATAGCACTTGATGGGTACCAGCTTTGTGCCCAGCTTGTGCAGGGCACTGGGACCACAGGGACTGGAAAGACCCAGTCCTTGTTCTCAGGGAGCTCTCGTCCATCTGGTCCACATTCAGATTACTTCAAGTTCATGATGGTGCTAATCTTCCTCTTATACATAATTATATTCTATGTATAGGTTTTATTTTAAAAAATCCACTGGAGAGCCATGCCACCTGCGTGGATTATCTCTTATAGCACTTAGCTCAGTGCCATGGGTCCGAAAGCAATTAATGTAAGCTCTTTGATGATATTGAATTTCCTGGAAGCTTCAGGCATTTTCTTTCAGTCATCCTAGTTAGTGTCTTAATGTGATAATAGGTTGATTGATTTTTATGTGAGTCTTAATCACCCATCAGATGCTCAACTTGAAATTCAATTCCAGCTCCACCAACCATATGACCTTGGGCAGGTTGCTTAACCTTTCTCAACATCAGTTTCCTCGTCTGGTAAAATAGGAACAATAAAACCGCCCACACAGGCTTGATGTGATAATTTAATTAAATAGAATTCCAGCCAAAAGGTTATATACAACCTTAACATGCATTTAGTTAGAATTTTTTTTCCTCTTTTCTCTTTCTTTTTTTTTTTTTCATACAATGTTTCAGATTCCTTGCTAGGTCTTGGGAATACTAAGAGAAGAACATATAGTCTGTGTTCCCCACAAAATCCACAATCTGATGGGCAGAGACAGGTGTAAGCAAGTAGCGATGATACATATAGATCTCTAAGAGATTCTTCAGAGACAGTGAGGAGAGGGAATAAATATTTATTAAGTATCAACTATGTGAGTGTGAGGGACCCTCAGGAGAGTCAGTGTGGTGTGTATTTGTATGTATGTATCCATAAATTCATACACATTTTGGACTTTGCCTTCTCTGTGGCTGGAATCCCTGGATGTCTGACTTTCCTGTAACAAGTATCAGGAAGCCAATCTTGATTCTTCTTTCCTCCAGAGCAACCTTGTCTGCAAGAACAGCAGGGAATGCTGATGACCGCTTAACACATTCTGAAACCATCAGCCAAATCTGGGGCCGGATAAATATGCAAAGAAGGGCTCCCTGTTGACCATTCCCCTGAATGCTTTTCCCAGCCCTGCTGTCTCCTGCTGCCCAGTAACCCGTTGCCGTGGGAGACAAGTGTACTTAGTGTGACAAGTCACACCACACCCCGGGCCCCCCCAATCCCATGTCCGCCCAATCCCAGTGCAATAGCAACTCCCCCAAGTTACCGAGGACAGAATGCATTTCTGTTTAAATGCATCACACATTTCTATGAGATCTTCCTTTGCATAATGGCATGGCCTTTTCCCTCCTGGCAGGAGCCTGGAGAGGAAAGGGTCTTGTCTGGCTGACCCCTTCATAGATGCCTGGGTTGATTCCTTTGCTGCTACTCCCATCTCCTGGGTGTCAGGTTCCAAACCCACCCGAAAACAAGCCTGGATGGGCCCCTTTCTTGATGAGACAAGACACAGAATACAAATAGCTACCCTGCATTAGGCTCCCCAACAGCATGGAGATGGAAGGAGAAGAGATAAACCAAAGCCAGCTGTTAAGACTTCAGTTGTTACTACTGATGGGTAGAATTGGGGTACAAGGAGGCAAACAGGTTTAGCTACTCTGCAGCTTAGCCTGACTTTTTTCCTTTCTTGCAGAGACAAATTGCAACATTTGGCAGCCCTTATATATCACATGCCCTTGTAATGTTTTGCTTATGGAGTTTATTATGAATAATAACAGCTAATATTTATTGAACGATAATTACATGTCAAGCACCTGGTATATGTTTATCTCCTTTAATGCTTACAGCAACTCTATGAAGTAGGTCACTGGATTAGCTTCTCTTTACAGAGTAGGCATTTGAGGCTTAAAAAGTACGATTCTTTTGCCCAAAGTCATGTCATAAGTGGGGAAGGCAGCATTCAAACCCAGGATGACTCAGACTTAACTCTTGTATGATATTGTTGCTAGAGAAGCGGCTTGGGAGAGTGACAAGTTAATAAAGACCACCCAGCTTTGCTACTTAGCACCTGCATGACCTTGGGTAGGTTACTTAAGTTCTCTATAAAATGAGGGTAAATAGTACCTACATCATGTGGTGGCAGTGGTAGTCAGAGATTTAATACAGATAAAACATTTAAGATCACGCTTGGCACAAAGTAAGGAGCCAGCACACATTAGTTATTTTTATAAACAGTAAGTCCTTCTAAAGTTACGGGCCTTGTCTTAGTCCCCTTTGAATCTTTATTGCCAATACACAGCCCAGCGCAAAAGCACGTACTAGAATTTGACATTATTGGCATAAATTAGGGGATTAAATATTCTAGAAGACAGTAATAATTAAAATTTTTTTAAAGATTTTATTCATTTATTTGACAGAGAGAGAGACAGCCAGTGAGAGAGGGAACACAAGCAGGGGGAATGGGAGAGGAAGAAGCAGGCTCCCAGCAGAGGAGCCCGATGCGGGACTCGATCCCAGGACTCCGGGATCACACCCTGAGCCGAAGGCAGACACTTAATGCCTGAGCCACCCAGGCGCCCCTATAATTAAAATTTATAAGTGCCTTATTATTTACAAAATGCTGTCATTTGGTTTAATCTGGTGTAAGGTTTGTGTTTGAGTTGACCCAGCAATTTGACTCCTAGGTACAAACTCAAAAGAAAGGAAAACATGTCCACACAAAAACTTGTGAATGGTTGTTTATAGCAGCACTATTCATGATAGCCAAATGGCGGAAACAACCAACTGTCCATATCAAAGGATAAATGGACAAGCAAAATATGGTATAGCCACAAGATGGAATATTATTCAGCCATAAAAAAGAACGAAGTACCAATAAATGAAAGAACCTTGAAAACATCATGCTAGGTGAAAGAAACAGTCATGAAAGACCACATACCACAAAATTCCATTTATATGAAGTGTCCAGTAAAGGCAACTCTATAGAGACAGAAAGTAAGTATAAAAAGATGAAGGTATTGGAGAGAGTGATAACAATAAGGTCTGGGGTTTCTTTTGGGGGTAATAAATGTTCTAAAATTCATTGTGGTGATGGTTGCACAACTCTGTGATTAGATAAAACCATTGAACTGTACTCGTCCAATGGATGAAATACAGAGTATGTGAATTCTATCTCAATAAACAAAGCTGTTACCAAACAACAACAACAAAAACAACAAAGTCAATAAAGTGATGCATCTCCAAATCAGAAGCTCAACACCAGTGAGTTCGCGATCTTAGCAGACTTCCGGTTCTGCCCCACACTGACTCAGGCAGCCCGGGTCACCTGCACAAACACATCCTGGCCAAGACTGACCAAGGCGGGGGATGAAAAGACCAACTGCCTGTCATTGTTCAAGAGGAGGTGAGAAAAAATTAATTAATGATTATTCTTCTGTTCTAGTGCAGTTGCCCTTCAACTGCTTCTTTTTAATTTTGCCTCCTGTCTAGCTCTGCTGGGCAAAACGAAAGGCTAGTGGGCTGGTCAATCCAATGCAGAAATGCAAGGTGTGAAATGAAGCTGTAGCAACAGGCTGGTCTTTCTCAAAATTAAATGCAAGCTCCAAGGCTGGAAATCAAGCCTGGAAAGTCTAAATACCAAGTCTATTAATCATTTGCAAGTCACTTCCCTCCTCACGATCTTGTCTCCTTGTCTCCGAAACAAATAAAAGCTCGATGTTCAGGCATACTCACTGCATCCTTTGTTTTAATGATGTTTTTCAAAACTTAAGCAAATTGCTGATGGAAAGGAGCAAAGTCAGGATTCTAATTAAGCTGCCCCAGTTTGAAAAGTTGCAGAAGATTGCCAACAGGATTCTGAAACCTGAAGGTATTTAAAAGCAAAAACAGACGAGAAACAAGGCTTGCAATTCATGAGAGTAGCTATGAAGGTGTGTAATTATGACTGAGACCAAAATATAATCTTATCACTTGGAAATTTTGTTCTTTGCTCTCCTTTTCACCAATTGATGCTATATATAGACATACTCACCAGGGAAATTCCTTAGGCAGAGGCAAAAAAGAAAAATCACACTTTCCCTTTTCCTAAAAACTGTTAGTGCTGTTAATTCAAACTCAAATATTTATTTAGGTAGTGATATTAAGAAGACTTTCAAAGGATGTGTTGGTTTCACTAAATGATGAGTACTGATATTTACTGCCTGTTCTCAGATCCTCTCATCTTTTATCTCATTTAATTCCTGTAGCTACCCTATGAGGTAGGTACCCTTTATTATTATTATTATCATCATCATCATCATCATCACCACCATCAACATTATCCTATTTTGCATATGAAGAAAGTAAGGCACAGAGAAGTTAGGTAGCTTGCCCCAGGTTGCACAGCTACTATAAATAACAGAACAGAGGTTTAATCCTGTCTGACTACAGAGCCATGTTCTTAACCACTATCATATTCTGTCTCTCCAGTAAATTGACAGTTCTTAATTTTACTTTTTTTTTAAGACTTTTATTTATTTGCCAGAGAGAGAGAGAGAGAGAGAGAGACAGAGCACAGTTAGAGGGAGTGGCAGGCTGAATGAGAAGCAGGCTCCCCGCTGAGCAAGGAGCGTGATTCAGGACTCGATCCCAGGACCCAGAGATCATGAACTGAGCCAAAGGCAGACACTTAACCAACTGAGCCACCCAGGAGTCTCTTAATTTTACTCTTGATGATTCCACTTTGAAGAGTTGAACATGTTAGAACAGTGGAAAGAATTACTGTACACAATCACGTTGTTTCACTTACTATATGTTGCCATTTTCTTTACATGATACATGTGTGTTGAGTACTATCTGCATGCAAGTGGTGACCTTAGCCCACCATGTGGTAGTATGTGCTTATGAAACTTTGCATATGCTATTCCCTTCCCTGGCATGCTCTGCTCTCCTTCTGCATTACCTAGCTAACATCTATCAATCTTCAGATGTCAACTTAAAATATCACTTCCCACCGAACCAGTATTGTTGTAGCCTTTGGGCAAATACCCAGTACTATAATTGCTGGGTTATAGGGTAGTTCTATTTTTAACTTTTTGAGGAAACTCAGTACTGTTTTCCAGAGTTTATAGCAGCATTATCAACAGTAGCCAAACAATGGAAAGAGCCCAGATGTCCACTGACAGATGAATGGATAAAGAAGATGTGGTGTGTGTGTGTGTGTGTGTGTACACACACACACACACACACACACACAATGGAATATTAGTCAGCCATCAAAAATAATGAAATATTGCATTTGCAACTATGTGGATGGAGCTAAAGTATATTATGCTAAGCAAAATAAGTCAGAGAAAGACAAATGACATATGATTTCACTCATATGTGGAATTTAAGAAACAAAACAGATGAGGATGGGGGGAAAAGGAGGGGGGGGTAAACCAGAAGAGAGACTCCTCACTATAGAGAACAAACTGTGGGTTGTTGGAGGGGAGGTGGGTGGGGGATGGGTTAAATAGGTGATGGGGATTAAGGAGGCATTTGCAATGAGCACTGGGTGTTATATGTAAGGGTTGAACCAGTAAATTCTACTCCTGAAACTAACTATAACTAACTAACTCTATATATAACGTTCCAAACAAGCTTTCCTTGACCTCCCCTTCGCTCACTCCTCTCTTCACCTACCCTCCTACACTTTGCCTTTGTAGTATTTTCTAAGCTTGTAATCAAATGTGGAACTAGTTGTTAAATGGCTGGCGGTCTCCCCTTCTAGAACACAAGCTCCATGAGGACAGAGCCAGGGCCTATCTTGTTCACTACTGTCTCCTGTGCTTTGCAGAGAACCTGCTATGTTTTGCTGATGTATAAACAGGAAACGCATAAAGGAATGCATGAGACATCAGTTGTGCCCTTGGGTTGCTTACATTTCAGTCGTGTTATATATGGGCACGTATCTGCAAGGGGGAAATGAGTTTAGGAGGAGCTCCTCAGAGAAGGGGCTTATCAAACCGATACCATTTGAGCTAGTCCTGGGACGATGAGCCAACATTCCAGATGGAGAACATCCAAGAGCCAAGCACGGAGCTAGGCGAGCACAGCCCGCTGAGTAAACTGCTGTGGTGTATTCATACTTATTTAGAAAATAAGGTGAGAAAAGAGTAAAACAGTGAATGTTGTTTTTCTGTCACTTGAAAGCATTTAGGAATAGGCTGCCTTTTGGGGCCTAAAGACAAATGGATTTGCTTAGCCTGAAAACAGCTATCTTCGTGTACTGATGAAAATTACAGAAAGATACAAAATCTAACTCATGCCTTTAACCCATGCACCGTCCCTCACTGAGAAGAAACAGAAAAGAGCCCCGAATTTCTGAGAACAGGTGGGGAAGACGTCTCCTTTTCTCCTCTGCCTCATTCGTTTTTCCTAATCCCCGTGAGGAGGATGAGGTTGCAGAATTTCTCAGCCAAGTCAGGAAGAGTCTCTTAAAAATCAGTTCGTCACTTTTTAAGCTCAAAATCAATAGAAGAAATCACACAGAGATCAATAGATTTAACTCCATAAAAATTAAAAACTGCTCTATGTCAAAAACTCACACTACCTAAATGAAAGACAAACAATACACCAAGAAAGATATTCCCCACGCCCATGATGGCAAAATCCAGTGCAGTCCAGTTTAGTTCAACACCCCCCAGCTGTGCATTCCCGAGGAACTAGAACTGGGGGACCTGGGGCACCCCGAGCTCAGTAAGACGGTTTCTGTTTGCACAGGGTTCTGCTGAGAGTGCAGGATATAGAGACAGACCAATCCACGGCGATGCTGGAAGGGCACAAGAGGCTCTGACAAAAGGGAATGATGGGCACCTCATGTGGCACGAGGTTCAGGGAAGGGTTCCCCCAAAGAGGCCTCAGACCCATCAAAGCTGAGGAGAATTTATCCAAGGCGACAGGGGAAGAGGAGGAGAAGACTTAAAGTGGTGAGGACAGTGACAGAAGGCATGGAGAGGTGAAACATCTTGGTCTGTGTGTGCGCATTGGGGGTGGCGACAACTTCTTCAGGGTTCTGGAACAAAGGGCAGTGTTGGGAGTGAGAGAGATGAGGCTGGAGAGGCTGGATAGGTAAACCGGGATGCTGACGGGGAGCCATCCAAGCCCGGAACCAGGGCCTGGACAGGGATTTAAAGTAAATCTTGCGAGACAAGGAAGGAGGTAGGATTGGGTAGAGTTTATGGCATGATAGCTTTAGACTGTGAGTAGAGCGAGGTTAGGACTTTGAAGTGAGTTTTGATGAACACGGCCTTAGTTTGGATAACTATTTAGCTGATTCACAGCCTCACCTTGCAAGAGTTGGTGTTTCCTCTGAGTGAGCACTGAGTTAATGCTTTGCTTGATCTGAGCATGGCTTATCACAGGCACCAGAGGAGAGTGTAACCGGTCCCAGAGGGGTTTAGTGAGTGACAGGAAAGTGTGTTGGTTTTAGCACAAGCACCTTACCTAAGACTGCTTTGCTTCAGCACCCCACCCCCAAGCCAACCCCATCCCTGCATGATGTTTTGGGTGAACAAACCATATTTAAAAAAAAAAAAAGCGTTTGGGAAATGGGATTATAGCGACCCTGGGATTGCCTGACTCGGAGGAACAAATAGATTCTAGAGTTAGACCAACAGCTATGGGTGGAGGGGGAGGTTCCCCACCACGTAGGGGAGGGGTGTGCTTTTACATGGAGGGAGCTGAAGAAGAGGGGTCCAGATGGAGGGACAGAGAGGAGTGCTGACCTCAAGACAAAAGGTGTAAACTGGTACCTTTGGGAGACACAGTGGGATCCTCTGAGAAGGGTTTACCATTTTTAGTTGTTCTTTTCCCATAGACCATATGATTACTTTCGGTGTACTATTCAACATTTTCTTCTCCTTTATTGAGATAACTTTTGGACATCCCAGCAGGGAACTTTGAAAGCGAGGTGTTGGGAGCTAGAGATTTGAGCAGTAAAGGGAAATACGGTCTTTGCAATGTGATCCATTTACTGAGGCCAGTGTGGGCTGGCGGCACCCCAAGAGAGAGGGAGGGCACCCAGAGCTCCAACAGAGACGGGAGAGGCAAGAGGTGTGCCCTGGGCCCCCATAGCTGCCATGTGGATGCCAAGAACAAACTCTTCCCTTTGCCCCAAATCTGTTAAAGGAAGTCTGCCCTTGAAGAGGACAAGCTGACACTCGGGTTGTCTTTGTATCACTGGAAAAAAGAAACAATTTGAAAACCAGAAAGAGACCTAAAAAAAAAAAAAAAGAGTTACTTTCATTTTCCATGTATTTTATGCAGGGAGGCGGAAAGAACTAGATTAAAATGAGCAAGAATAGCCTACAAGATCCTTAATTGATAAGGGATGAAGAACTCATTTAATTGGTGGCTGTCCTGAATAATATGCATTGGAAAGTGTGTAATCTAAAGTAGCACGCAGAATAAGAAAAATAACCATGGAAATAAGGAAGTAGTCAAGAAAATTCCATAAATTAAATCATAGTTTGAAAGGATAAAGTCATGTTAACACTCATTACCATATTTTAATTTCATGGTGATTAAAATTATAATGTAGCATGTATTACCACTTAATTGATCTGCCAACATCAAGTATTTGCAAGTTTCTTTTTGTTCTCCGAAGTCATAAACTATCTATTCTTTGCTGTATAATTTTGGAGGTAATTTCAAACCATAAATATTTCTCTTTATTAAAATTCTCAGGAAATTAGAACCTCGATAGCTACTTATTTATATCTGCTTTGGCAAGAGGCCAGGAAATTCATTTTCTTATATTTTGAATTCTACAAAATTAAAGTGCTAAAGAATATTATCTATTAATCTTCATGCTTCTTTTTATGACAGTTTTACACTTTAACAGCAATGTTCACATATCCAAGGGTGACTGGCTAAGCTATGTCCCTTTAAAACCGGGTATTTTTCTTTTTATAGAAAGCTGTCCCTTGTTGAGGATACAGACCCATGTCACTGCCAAGCCCTGCACATTTTCAGCACAGGGACAGCCTGCCCCAGACAGAATCGCCCCCCGCCCCAGTGGTGCCAATCAACAGAGACCTGGCAATTTTCAGGGCCTCTGCCTTGCTCGGGTACCCCTACCTCACACCCCGCCCCCTTGGATGAGATGATGTCTTTGTGCCAATCCGTTGCTGCGGTCTGCCCTGACCCCTGAGAATGCAGCTGCCTGCAGCCCAATTTAGCTCATCCCTCCTTGGTGCGTCTGTGTTAGACCACCCTGGTTCTGATGGAGTAAATAGGACACATATGCCACTGTGAAGCCTCAAGAGTCTCTTTAGATAAAAATAAATTCAGAAAATTGCAAAACCTTTCAGAGACAATACTTTCCTAATGATTCCTGACTCCTTTGACACCCCATCGCACTGATTAATGGTCATTCAAATTGACCACCTGGCATAGCTCACTGTCAAAATCAAAAAGGACATATTTTCAAAAGTCAGGTACTGCTTTTTGTGCTGTAAAATCCTGCTATGCACGTGTGTGTGCATGGGGGGGGGAGTGCATATGCACATGCAGCCTTTGACAATGATAAACAGATGCGGTATCTGAATTCTAAAATTTATTGGTGGCCCCTACTCCACGTGTATGTTCTCCAGTACCATTCTTCTTAGCACTTATAAAATTAGCCATTACAATGAGTTCTCATACGTAGCAATATGGTTACACTGAGGCTGGTCAAATATTTTAAGACTACTAGAAATGGAGGAAGGTTCTGTAGAGATCTTTGTTATGAACTATCTGGAGTTTTAAAACAAAAACAAAAACAAAAAAAAAAACAGGAGGCAACGGAAACAGCCTGTTTTACATCATTACGAGCTATGAACAAACTTTCAGGGCTGAGTCTCAGTATGGAATGGATCACTCCCCCTAACATTTTTTAAAAATCTGGCTCTGATGGGGTTCACAAGTGAGCACATATAAAGTTCATACCCGAGAACACTGTCCATGATTGTACAGCAGAGTCAGGGAACATTGGATGGTGAGAAATAAAAACTCATTCAAAATGATACAAACCCCAGAAGAGAGCATATTGGAAGCAGACAGGGGATATCTCTTGGGTCCCAAGAGCAGAAAGTGTAGCCAGAGGGCCAATATAAATGAAAGGCAGGATCTAAGAGTAAGGACTGCATAGTCCCTGAGCTGTTCCCTGCGTGGTCCAGCTTGTTTCAGTTCAAGCAAGAGAAAGAGAATTGAGTTGGTCACTGGCCAGCCACTGGACTGGACCCTCCTGGGCCAAGTGGCTCAGAACTCGGGGTAGTTTTAGATAGACTGGACTCTTAGCAATAGTGACCTGATGTCGTTTCACATACATTTCCCTTTGCCTTAACTGTACTCTCTCACTCACTCTTTCGGTGACAGTTCATCAGTTATTCAAGGTCTAGGTAAAATATCCATGAATTCCTTGGGCTGTTAGTGGTTCCCTCCTAATACTCCAACTGTGCCTGTTACAGTAGGGGCATTCTATGGATGATATTTATGTGACATGTGTGCATTCTATCCACCCTTTTGCCTGGCCATCTAGCTCACCCGTCTCTGACAATCCAGAGGGCAGGCCTTGGGTCTTCTCCGACCCTACACCTCCAGGGCCTGGCACAGTTCCTAGGGTAGGCTGGTAATCACTGCTTGTTGAATGAATATGACCACTGGAGATTTCACACTCACAGTCGGTCTCAACTGGTTATTTTGCAAGGATTTTATTCCACTCCCTGTGGTTGAAGCTTAATCGTGTTTCGATACAGAAGAAAACAATATGGAATATTGTTGCTGTGGAAACAAACTTGGAAAATGGCTTTCTTTTCTACTGTGTATAAATGTAGACGCTGTATCTCAGGGCTAAGCTGAACGTGAATCCTTACACAATGGCACTGAAAGCACGGAGCTTGCTCCCGAGGCGCTCTGAGGCGGCCAGCTGTGCGGACCATGGAACGCGCTCCAGGTACCACTCCAGCATATAATCGTTCTCACTTTGATGAGCAGTCACTGGGTTAAATATTATTTTCAGGGTATCCTACAACGAAAGTATTGCATTTTAGTGGATTTCTGTTTGGGGATTTAAGATGTTTTAAAATCACACCGTGTAACAATTCTTTGAGATAGAGGAAAAAAAAAAACCCCACACCCATTATTTTTAAAGGTTCCTTTCAAAAGCTTCTATTCTGTTTTATGTATTTGGGATCAGCCCACATGGAAAGCCTTTCTTGAGATTCTATAGAAATATTTTCCCCTTCCCACCATGAACTCCTACAAAAAAGGAACTTAAAAATAATAACAAAATACTTGGCATCTTGTGGTATTTCCCCTTGTGGGATGAATCTTTGTCTAACCACCATGTCTCCTGACTGATTACTGTTCCTGGAACAGGAACATGAGGAAATTTTCTTACTCTTTTCACCTTAATTGACCAAAAGACCATTTTCATGTATCAAAATCTCCATGTCCTATCTGATCTCTGGGGCTCTCTAACTTGACTTTTACCATATCGATAAATTTCCTGGCTCTCAATCTAAACTGTAGTATCAGCCCCAATATCCCTGCCTCAAAAATTGTAAAAAGAAAAAAAAGGGGGGGGGGCGGAGTTTCTCATTTTCACCTTATAGGATATTACATAATTCTAACATTAAAGAAAGACTATGAGACAATACTCAAACTTTCTCTACACGCTTTCATGCATAGGTAGGTGCCCCTCATGTAATAGATGTGTAATTCACATGTAAGTGGATTTGACAAAGAAAAGATAAAACTGAACTCACCGGGTTGTTAAGAGGATGCATTAAGAGAGTGCCTATGGATAATGCAGGGTTTGATGGGGTTCTGTCCTCTTCCCTCCGCATGCTCTGTACTAGCCCTGGGTGACCCCCATCCATTCTGGGGACGGTGTCCCCCAAACATGCGTACTTCAGATTTTGCCATGAGTTCCCAATCTATACACTCAACTGTTCACCTGGATTTTCCAGTCACCTCTAACATGATATATATGTAACACCAAACTTACCGTTGGTCTTTCCAAATTGGATTCCCTTCCTGAATCTCCATGTTGGTGAGTGCACTATCACCCACACCCATCTCGCTCCTGCACAGCCTTCATTTCTGATCCATCACCAAGCCCTGTCATTCCATTGCCAAGCCTGAGTGGACCCCTCACTTGTCTCCATCCTGTGCCTCCACTTTGCCTAAGGCTGCTGATCTCTCTCTGCAGGAGGTTCGGGGGGGGCCCCCGCCTCCAGTCTCACCCTCACTCTGTCTTCACTGCAGCCAGAGTCCTCACCTTCCCTCCTTTCTCCCTTTCACAGTCCTCTTCCCCTAAAAGCAAAACCAAGCTCTTTGTGATCCTCTGAATCCTTTCTCTGGTCACATCTCCACCTCTTGCTTTCCCATTTTCCTAACGTCCCACTCTCCAGAAGTACCAAGTGCTTTTATTTCTTCCAACGCCCAGTGTTTCTCTTACCTCCAGGCCTTTGCACTCGCTCAGACTTGGCTGACTGGGAGTTATTAAGCTACGAATAGAAAAAAATCCTAGGATTTCTACTCTCTTTTTCATAGGGAAATGTTTTCATTCACCTCTCCCTTGAACTCCAGACCATATTTCCAAGTGTTCTCCAGTTCACCTTTCCCTTGGATATTTAACAGACATTTCAGAATCAACCATGTCCCAACCCATCTTCTCTGTCCGCTGATGCCACTGCTCTCTGTAACACACATCACCCCTCACACGCTGGGCTTTTTACTTGTTCATTCTGTTCACCATGTGTCTTCCTCAGGAAAGGTAAACTCCAACGGAGGGAGCAACTTTTTCTCTTTTGTTAAATAATGAATTCCCAGGTCCTAATATAGTTCTAGACTATTGTGGACTGAAGGTCTGTGTCCCCCTCAAATTTGTATGTTGAAACTCTACCTCCCCCCCCCCCACCTCTGTGATGTTATTCGGAGGTGAAGCCTTTGGGAGCATTAGATGAGGTCATGAGGGTAGAGCCCCCATGATGGGATCAGTGCCCTTGTAAGAGTCACAAGGGACCTGGCTTCCTCTGCTTGGTTCTTTGCCTTGTGAGGATACCTTAAGAACTTGGCAGTCTGCAACCTGGAAGAATGACCTCGCCAGAACCTATGCCCACACCCTGATCTCGAACTTCTAGCTTCCAGAACTGTGAGAAATAAATTCCTGTTGCGTATAAGCCATTAAGTGTGTGGTATTTTCTTACAGCAGCCAGAACAGACGAAGACATTGACATAAAGGAGACACTTGATAAATGTTTCTTGAATGAATAAATGGCCCTATAGCAACAGAGTGAAGGCAGATTGAAACTTACCCAGAATTCCTCAGATCTGGATAGCCACGGTGTAGCAGAAAGATCGTACATTCTGACGGGCAGATCTGTCTGGCTGTGTGACCTAGAGGAACTCATTTAATCTGAGACATTTTTTTGAAATGAAGGTAAGATAGCTCAAAAGACGGTTGTAGGCTAATTGATATAATTGGCTTTAACTGTACTGTGCTGGGTCCTAAATAAATACATTCTATTCCCAAATCCTGGTCTGACAAAGATTACTGGAAGCCCAAAAATCTTGGCAAGGTTAGCAAGCCCCTTCCAAGGCAGACCTCAGATGAGGCAACTCGGGAATTAATCAAACTGTGTTCTATAAGGAGCTCATTTTATTAAAAGTGTGATAGGTCTCCTTGGGTGGAATGGGGTTTAGTGTGAGGGTCAATTAAAAGCATACTCTTGTAAACAGTTGCTCAAGGCACGGTCTCCTTGAGAGGAATTGGGGGCATGAACTCCCCTTGCCAACTATTTCTCCCAACTCACTAGGAAGTGTTTATCTGAGACATTGTTTATTGAGCTTGGAGGACTGTGTTTTGCCCTCCTGCTTAATGCCTAATAGCTGCACAATTATTTATAAAGTTCCGTTTGCTGCAGTGTGGCCACCAGTCTTCCAAGGGGCTGAGATGGGAAGGGAGTTGGCACTGAAAAACCAGGCCGTGCTAGGAAAAGGTCCCAAGTTTCTGGAGAAATGAAGTGAAAATGCAGTTTTGCCTGTGCTTACGATCCTCAGGGCAGAATAAAACACAGTCCCCTTCCAGGGTGAACTCGTTAAGATGCATTTGTGGGATGATGTTTGCAGACACACTGATGTTTGTTGACATTGCAGTGACCCACAGGAACCAAGCAAATTGGACATGGAGGGAACTGACACATCCTATAAGAATCACAGACTAACACACCTAAAATGAAACCTTAGGAACCCTTTGTTTCCAAGACCAGATAAATGAAGCAGAGAGAGAGGAAGTGGCTAGATGAGGGTCACACTGCTGATAAGGAGCAGAAAGACAGCTCCAACCCTGGTCTGTGCAGTCTCAGGCCCATGCCATTCCTACCACACGGTGCTCAGAGCAAGAGAAGAGAGGTCCAAAGAGGCAAAGTGACTTTTCTATGAAATTTTTAAGGTTTTCTTCACAGTTGGATTAAAATGACCTAAATAAGCTCAGCATCCAATAAATGAGATAATGCCTATAAAAGTGCATTGTCCATATAAAATATTGCCTAACTATTGGGTGAATTGCTGATTAAATGTGTGGGATTAATAAAGAAAATGGTCTGACCAGATGGATAGATTCATACAGGATTACACGTCATACTTTAATGGCAACCAAACACAGCAAAGTGATTTTACCTGCTTTGTCAGCTGTTCCAATGAGTCTTTGCTGCTGACTCCAGGGGAGGTAACATACTGATCGCAAATGTGTACAAGGAAAATGTGCAGGAAAGTTAATTTGTACCTGGTGCTTTGTATTAAGATTTTTTTCAATTATAAAAAGAATGCATAAATGTTGTACTTAGGACACTGGGGAAATACAGCAAAATAGAAAAGAAACTGAAAATTACCTGCATTTGGAAACAGATACTACTAAAATTTTTAAAAGATATTTACAAATGACTACTACCCTATAAGCACATCGTGTGTGTGCAGATCAAAACCCCTATCTCCAAACAACGGTGTTCAGTGACTGTTTTTTTCCATTTATCTTTAAGAATACTGCAATTGATTGTGCATTATTTCTTTATATAGAACCATCATAACTTCTTTATCTACTCGCCTATTATTGACCATTTATCATGTTACCAAATTTTCCATATTATAAATATTTCTGAAATGAAAACAATCCTTCTTGGGCCACATTTCAGGTATTTATCCTTCCCAGAATAGATTCCGAGAAGTTGGATTATGAGCTCAAAAACTCTGACACTTTTTTTTTTTAATCAGAGAGAGAGAGAGTGAGCACAAGCAGAGAGAGTGGCAGGCAGAGGGAGAAGCAGGTTCCCTGCTGAGCAAGGAGCCCTCTGTGGGACTCGATCCCAGGACTCTGGGATTATGACCTGAGCCGAAGGCAGCTGCTTAACCGCCTGAGCCACCCAGGCATTCCAAAGACTGTGACATTTTTTAATGCTCCTCCTAAGGATACTCAAGTGCTCTTCCGAGGATGTGACCTATTTATCCTCACACCAGCACTGTGTATACATACACGTCTCACCACATCCTTGTCAGCATTGTCACAGAAATAGTTGACAATGAGTGAAAGTTTAATGAGAAAGAGGATATATATGTGGTCTCAAAATCAATTCCCACAAGGTGCCTAATAACTACAAAGGGAAAAATAATAACTTCACAGAAGAGAAACCTTGCAGACACCACGTTAACAGAGATCAAAGTTAGTATCATTAATAATGGGACAAGCTGACATCATGTTCTTCATAACAGGATGCACAGAGAAGGGCGCAACATCACTTCTGAGATCTTCTTGCCAAAAATGCATAACCTGAATATGATTATGGGGAAACATCAAACAAGCCCAAATTAAGAGACATTCAACAAAATCAATGATCTCTATTTTTCAAAAATGCCAATGTCATGGGGCATTTAATGTTTTCTAGTTTCTATTATGATTGAATTCTGTTCCCCGTTATATTATCTGAGTGGTATTGCTGGCACGGAAGAAAGCTACTGGATTTTGTACATCTTTCTTGTATGCCACCATTTGACTTATTCTGAATTAATGTTAAGAGCTTCCCGCTGATTCTCTTGCAATTTTTTTTAAAGATACATCACCATATTGTCTGAAAATAACAGTAATTTTGACTCTTCCTTTCCAATAATTTTACCCTTTATTTCTGCCTGATGTCTCATTGCAACAGATAGAATTTCTAGAACACTGCTTTGTAACAATACAGACATGCAGCATCTCTGCCTCTCCCTGGTTTTAATGGAAATGTTTCTGGTCAACATTAGGAATGAGACAGGCTCTCAATATCTGTTGTTGTATGTTAAAGGGAGGTTTTTTTTTTTTAAGTTATTTATTTATTTATTTGAGAGAGAGAAAATGAGAGAAAGAACACAAGAAGGGGGAGAGTCAGAGGGAGAAGCAAACTCCCTGCTGAGCTCCCTGCGGGACTCAATCCTGAGACTCCAGGATCATGATCTGAGCAGAAGGCAGTTGCTTAGCCAAATGAGCCACCCAGGCACCCAGGGAGTTTCTTCTCTTTCCTAGATTGCTACGGGCATTTTTAAAAATCGGGCATGGATGCTGAATTTTATCTGAGCATCATTTTGTCACCTATTGAGATTATTATATGGTTTTTCTCACTGAGATTGTTGAACTGCTGTTAATATATTAATAGATTTTTCTAACATGAAACTATCCTTGCTTCCCTGGAGCATACCTGATTTAGCTGGGGTAAATAGTTTTCTTAGTACTTCATTTTGCTGCTATAATATTTTTGCCCTTTGCAACTTTGTGGTGGATTTGTATTGTATCAACTTAGTGTAGCTGGTGCTGTTTCCAGAATTCCCTTCCCTGCATAGTTCTGGGTTAGCTGGGCCAAAAGAGACAATGGTGTAAGACTGGGAAGGCTGAAGTGAAGCCGGAGCCATATTCTCATTTGCTCCCAGGTCAGTGCAGGGCATGGGGCATCGAGGCCCCTCAGAGTTTGTCACTGCCCTGCTGGCTCACCGGACTGGGATGGGTCAGCAGCCTGGTGCGCAGCAACCCCAGCTCCTGGTGGGCCAGCACCTTCAGTTTCACTGACCCCTGGCCCCAGATACATTTTGGCTCTACTGGAAGGGGACCAATTTCTCCCACAGATCTCCCAATCACTAAAATTGGAGACTTGGCAGCAGTGACAGACTGATGTAGATTCCAGTCCATCTTTGCAGGCTTCAGTTCTTGCTGCCCCCACTTAACATCCATCTTTCTTTCCTCACTGCCTGCTTTGCTGACTTCAGGCTCCAGCCTGAAATACAAATGCAAGAGTCATAGAGAAATTGTTTAACCAGCTCCCATGATTGCATAAGGTTCAATCCATAGGATATATCCCTTACGTCCTGTATTTCCTAGTGGTTGTCCTTCTCTGACCTGATCGAAATATTGTTCATGAATAAGCTTGGTCTGAACAGGTTCTGATCATTCTTCGTTGACACCATAAGATTCATCCTCTGACCAGCTCAGCCCTGCTCTGTACCCTGTAGCTAATGTTTACAGGCTGGGGCTCACTTGCCCTCTGGCTTCTGTTGGGCTTGGTCAGCGTCTGCACTGGCAGAAGTTTGAAGGGCAGGAGGAGAGAGGACAGAGGGCTTTCTTCTGCCTCTCCCCTCCCCTCTCCCCTGGGCCCAGCAGCTGTAACAATGGCCATATCCTCCATGGCTTCAGGTACTGCTCAGGAGTCCCTCTGCCATAATTCAAATCTTCTCTAGGGACATTTTTCTCCATGCCTAGTTCTCTATTGCAGTATAACAAATTGCCTCCAAATTTCACAACAAACACTATTATGTCACTGAGCGTGTGATTGTCAGGAGTCTAGGAGTAGCTCAGCTGGGTGGTTCTGGCTCAGTCTCACCTAAGGTTGCAGCCAAGATGCTGGCTGAGCTGCACTCATCTGAAGGCTTAACTGGGTCTGGAGGATCTGATTCCAAGCTCTCACAGGTGGTTGTTGGCAGGAGGCCTTGGGTCCTTATCCTGTGAATCTCTCCAAAGGGTTGCTTGAATGTCTTACAAAATGGCAACTGGCGTCCCCCAGAACAAGCGATCCAGAAAGAGAACAAGGAGGAAGCCACATGGCTTTTAGTCTTGGAAGTCATACACCCTCACTTCTGCCACATTCTGTTCATTTGAAGAGGGTCACTAAGTCCAGCCCACACTCAAGTGGAGGAGAATTAAGTGCTATTTCTTCAAGGGAGAAGTAGCAAAAAATTTGTGGATGTACTTAAAAACCTCCACACTCCCTTCATCCCTTTCAGGACTGGGATAGTAATGGTTTCCCATCATTGCTAGTCTGGAATACCTCTATATATGTGAACTTCCTAAATGCTTGATCACACTTCCATAAACAATCTCTTCATTAAATTATCTGTAGATAAACCTGTTTGAATGTAATTCTGCTTCTAGAATTGTAATACAATATATTGGGAGGAAGGGTGCACAGTTACATGGCATGGGAATTTCATGGGCATATACATGTATGCATTCACTTACATATTATATATAATTATTCTATATATTATATAATTATTCTATAAGTATATAAAATATATAATCACTGTACATATACATATAAGTGTTTAAAATATATAATTACTATACACATACATGCAGATAATGAATATGAGCTTTTCATGTTTTCCTAAATAAGATATTTAATAATAAAATAAATAGATGTGCCAGGATGGCTGCTGGTACTCAGTACCATTCTCCTCCTCCCCTTTCTATGCTCTCTGCATTATAGGGGGTAGAAACCTGAGAACTACATTTCCCCAGATCCTTTGCTGGCAGGGTTCTGACTCACAGTCTATCAATGAGAGGCACTCACTATGAGATTTAAAAGGCAGAAGCATGAGAAACAAACTGAGGGCTTCAGAGGGGAGGGGGGTGGGGGAATGGGATAGGCTGGTGATGGGTAGTAAGGAGGGCACGTATTGCATGGTGCACTGGGTGTTATATTCAACTAATGAATCATCGAACTTTACATCAAAAACCAGGGATGTACTGTATGGTGACTAACATAATATTATAAAAAAAAACATTAAAAATAAAAGGCAGAAGACAACATATGCTGTTATTTCTCCTCCTGCAGTGTATTGGCCTCAGGGCCTTTCCCGCCAGAGATATCCACTTGGTGGGGAAGGCAACTGTGACCACTGGCAGGGGTTGGTTTCCTGCACTTGCAGAATGGGGACACAGTAGCAACTTCCTGATTCTCTGAAAGCCAGCAAGAACCTGAGTGCTATCAGCCATCTATCTCAGCCTTTGTTTCTCTGCCTCTTCCAGAGGTTTTGTGTGTTTTTGTTTTTCCAATAGTTTTTTAAGCATATGGTTTCCTGTCCTAAATCACATTCTCCTCAAAATACCCAGAGTGCTTCATTCTCCTAACCAAATCCTGACTAGTACAATAATCAGAAGGCAATAAAAAACCGGAATATACAATGATTATTTTTCATTTCTCTTTGCTATAGCAAAAGATCCATTTATGAGATTCCTGATTTCATTAGCCTGATTTTCTCCTAAAATTGTAAAATTCTTCCTCTCATGATACACTGGTATAAATCTTAATTTATTTTCTTGTCATTCTTTTTAAAACTTAATTTGCCAGAAGTTTTATTTTTATTTTCAGAATCAGCTTTGATTTGTACACCATATAAATTAGAATTGTATTTGGATGCTTGCATCACAAAGCGAAATTAATAGTGGCTTCAAATTAGCATGTATTTTTCTAACATAATCATGAGTTCAGAGGTGGGTGGGTGTTGGCATTGTTCAGCTACTCCCCAGTGTCATCTAGGATCTAGTCTTATTCTGGTCTTCAGATTTACTATCCCCAACCCTTTGGCTTTTCTCCTCATGTTGGTGGCTTCCTGGTCACAAGATGGTTATTATGACCTCAGATATCAGAAATACTGTCAAGATAGAAAATGTGGTTGGGGAAGGGGGAAAGCACTAAATCATCTCTGTTGTACCCCTTTTGATCATTAAGGCAAGAGTGGGTCCCAGAAGCCCCATCAATCATCCTCCACTGATATCTCAGGGATAAGACTTTTTTCACATGGCCACTTCTAACTACAAGGGACCCCAGGAAGTTAGTTATTTTATTTTCTGGCTTCTGTGAAAGAAGATGACAGAAAATGAGGCTAGGACTGGAACACAAAGAAAACCATCCTACATTCTCTGCATCTGTCAATTGCACAGTGTTTGTTTTGCCTCATGTTTATTTACCTTGCTGTTTATTTTCTAAGTTAGTGAGTTCAAGCAAAAAGTTTATTTGCTTTATTTTCTTGTTAAATAATGAGATCACTTTATGCTATGAATTTTCCTATGAGGATAGCTTTGACAACATTCCATGAGTTTTGATGTACTGTATTCTCACTGCAATTTTCTAAATAATCTTCAATTGTGTCACTGATTTCCTCTCTTGATAGTTTTTTAGGAGAGCATTTTTCATTTCCATGAGATTGAGTGCCTTACCCTTGAACTTTCATGATTTCTAGATTTACTTTATTTTAGGCAGAGAACATACTCCACTTTTTGAGATTTATTGAACTTTCCTTTGTGGTCTAGTATAAGGTCTGTTTCCCCCCCACCCCATTTCTATTTAAATTCAATTAACATATATTATTTGTTTCAGGGGTACAGGTCTATATCAGTATAATACCAGTGCTTATTACAACACACGCCCTCCCCAATGTCCATCACCCAGGTGCCCCATCCCCCCACTTCCCTCCCTTCTAGCAACCCTCAGTTTGTTTCCTACGAATAAGAGTCTCTTATGGTTTGTCTCTCTCTCTGATTTTGTCTGTTTCATTTTTTCCTCTCTTCCCCTATGATCCTCTGCCTTGTTTCTTAAATTCCACATATCAGTGAGATCATATGATAATTGTCTTTCTCTGATTGTAGGTCTGTTTTTGTTAATATTTCTCAAGCATTTTAATAAAAGGGATAATTTGGCTTATAATATTATATAATATGTATGTATTGTTCAAATTCTCTATAAACCCGTTTTGTGGGGTTTTATTTTTTACTCTTAATTACAGAAATCACCCAGATAATTGTAAAATTATCAGCTTCTTCTTATGTTTGTAATCATTTTTTTTTCTTTATCTGCTTTGATGCTTTGCAATTTGGCACTTACATTTCACGACAATACACTTTGTTATCACTGGACATTGTGGAGTTATGGCTGCCTGGACTTCTGATAGAAAGACCTTGTCTTTCTGAACTGCGTATACAATGAAAGAGGAGACTAGAAAAAGCGTGTGGATTTTAAGATTGGCTCAATTACTTCCTAGCTTTGTGGCCCTGAACAAGACACTTAGCCTCGCTGTGCCTTAGTTTCCTCACCTGTAAAATGGGAAAAATAATAGTCCTTACATGATAGGGTTGTCAAGACGGTTGGATGATGTAATTCATGCAAAATGCTTAGAGCAGTACTTCACACATAGTCAGCACTCAGTAAGTGTTGTTGAAGGAATCAAACAAGGAGGCCATTGGACTGAGGTGGCTCTAAGGCCATGGGTAGCCTAGTAAGCAATCCAAAACCCAAGCCAGAGCCAACTCCCGTAAATGCCTCATGGGTAAGAGGAACAACCAATCACAAATAGCCAACTAGGCTTTCCCAAATAATGCAACTGCTTATGCTACAGCTAATCAGATAATTTCCTTGTTTGGCTTCTGCATCTTGTCCAAGAAGTCCTGCCCAGAGCTCCTGACCATGGAGTGTTCTGAAGCAGTTCCAGTTTGGCACTTCCTCATTCAAACTGACTTTGGCTAAAATAAACTTTTAAAAGCTTTAACATGCCTGCTCACCTTTTAACAGTATAAACACTATTATTACTATTACTGTTCTCAGTCCAGCCGGCACACTTTGTTTTTAATATCAGAGCAAGGGTAGGACAGAAGCTGCATTCCCAAGCTGATCCCATTGGTGTTCAAGTTGGTGTTAATTAGTACCAGATCCTAGCAGTCTGTCAGCACCAGTCCGCAGGTTTTTAAATGCATTTTTGACATTTTCTCTTTCTTCATAGACTTTTATTGGGAGGTTGGAAGAGGTTGGGTCAAGGGTTACTAGCCAGCCACCTTTTAAACCAGAACACTTGTATCTAATTTTTAAAATAACCTCCTTCGGTGTGATTCAAGCTAGGTGGAGATTGATGCTATAATTCAATTGCCATAAAGAAATAACCATTAATGCACTTTTCAGTCCTGGCTGGGCACTTTCTTAATAGCCTCAAAGACTGTGAAATATTTCAGAAAATCCTTTTGTTCTTATCAGAAGTTCATTTGAGAATTTAGGTCCCATTTTTTTCACGTCATGAATTTCAACACTATCTTTCTGAATCATATCTGATCTGCTCTCTAAAACCAATCACAGAATCATCTCTAAAATAGCATCTCTGCTCCAATGAGAGCTCTCTTTTAAAAATAATAAGTCTGACAGGCATCACACATTTTAAATTGAACATAGATGGCAAAGCAGCCTTCATCCATTAGTCCAACTGACCTTTGAATAACCCAGACCGGAAAAGAATAGGCCATAAATCGAAGAAGACTAATCCTGGCTGGGTCTTGGTGATCCTATCAGCCCAGGAGTGGAAACAGCAATCATGCATGATACACGAATTGTTCTCACAGAGAAGTCAGCTTCTTATAATGGAAAGAGCACTTGCGTAGGAGTCAGAAGATAAACGTTGTAGTGCTCAACTAATTTCAAAACATACAGATGTTAATTGACTTTCAGAGTCTTAATTCTCGTATTTATAAAATGAGGATAATGTCCGAGGCCATGCCTTCTCTCGACACTGTCTTTTCCTGCCCTCAAGAGGCTCATGGTTAGTGGAGGACCATAGGGCAAAATAGTAGAGTGGGTAAGCTTTGGAGATTTGGGATTTCAATACCAGCTCCAACCAATTATTAATTGTATGACTTAGAGCAAATAATTTGTGTTCTTGGTGCCTCGGTTTCCTCAAATTTAAAATGGGCATGATAATAGTACCTACATCATAGGGTGTTTTGAGGATGAGGTAAAATAATGTACATCAAGCTCTTGGCCCAGTTCCTGGCATAAGGTAGGATACAATAAATGGCATATGCCCCAAATGTGACTGGTTCTCTTTGGGCAGCCTTGGATTTTTCCCTGAAGCCCATCCTGAGGCCAGACTTAGTAGTTTACCCCATTCTCCTGAAATCCTCTCTTCCCCTAAAACTCCAGGGGATTGACAAACGATCTTGATGGGAATGAAGATTTCATAGAGGTTTAGAGGAAGGGGTAGAATAGCAATAATAACAACAATGACAACTAAATTTTATGGATTCTTAGTATGTTTTAGGAACGGTGCTGAATACTTCCAGTGGATGATCTAATTTCATTCCTTACATACAGCAACTTTAAGCCAACTTTCTCTTGGATATTTTAATTTTTCTGTATAGCCTCTTCCCTTTAGAGAAAGAACTACTTTCTGAGGATTTTCTTTCTTCTGCCCTCTTTTTTTGTCAAGGCACCAAATACTCCCTCTATTGTCCCAAGCAATTCAGTTTTCCCATCAAGTCTCAACACCCCGTTCAGTAAAACCAAGGCGAGGTGGCCGGACTGACCCCTACCTATGCTTCCCTGAGATACACTGCCCAGGAACATCTCGGTTCATCCCACAATGCCTGCTATTAGGGTCCAGGAGCCATGGGCCTCATCATATCATGCTGTTGGAAGAGTGTCTAATTTCGATCTTGCTCCCCATTTTGTCTCCTGTGCCTGATGCAAAGCCTGAGATGTAGGTCATTCGTAAATATTTATGGAGTGACAAACACATGATCAAACTAACATAACATGCGGGAATGAACCAGTGTCTAACAAAGACAGTGGCAATGTGCTGTGGGGTACCGACTGAAAGAATGTGGGAAATTCTCATGGAGAAGATGGGATTTGAACTTGAAAGCGAACTAGGGTTTTAACAGGCAGAGACTAGAGACAAGAACATTTCCAATAAAGGGAGCTGTGTAATAGCACAATACAAAAGAGCATACGGTGTGTTTGGTGTGGAGAAGTCATTTGAACAGTCTGCATCATGGAGGTTCGGTGCCTGAACTCCAGAGCTGTCTGAACCTTCAGGGAGACCAAAAGGGCATAGTCAGAGATGGGGCTGGCAAGCTTGCAGGAGCCAGTTCAAAGGAAGACACTTAAACACCTTATTTAGGAGCTTGATTTGTAGACAGTGGTGGAAAGCCTCCCAGTGACTGGCTTGCTCAGGTATATCCTTTAAAAAGATGACTCTGCCAAGGATGTAATCCATCCTTGGATGGGCAGAGTGAAGATGGGTACAGCAGCCAGGAGACAGGATGGCAGCACACCAGCTAAGCACCCCCTTCCCCAAGTCTTTGAGGCAACCTCCCCAAAGAAAACTCTGGAGTGGCACTTCTGAAACCAACAGATTCGGGAATACTTGTCTTATGAAACAGTTTTGTCTTCCCTGTTCTTTGCAAGTACTTTAAATACAAGGTCATGGAGAGGAAGTTAATTAACACAGAAAATATATCACAGATATTAAATCTTCTAATCAAAGCTAACAACTCCACTTTAATTGCGGCAGGGTGGGGTGAGTATATTCATAAATCCAATGTTTGATCAAAGAAAAGGGAAGAGAAAAGCACTTTTCAGATCCTGGGAGCCTCTCCATTGCTCTCCGCAGAGCTGCCACTTATTTCTAGCAGGTGCTGGTATCATTAATTCATTGACAGTCTCTAATACATCCCCAGAACACGTAGGATTCCAAACCATAAAGCACCTCTGGTACTTTATGGTGCCAACCTCTCCTTCTGAAGAGAGGTTGCGTCTGTTCACAGCCCCCACTTTGTTTTCCTCCATAATTACTTTTCGTTTGCCATCGCTCTACACATATTTAAATCTCCAGTTAAATCTAGTGTCACATAATCACCATGGAATTCCCCTCTCCCTTCTCCACTGCAATTTTAAAAATCATTCCATGTCCATTTGAATGTATGTTACAAGTAGGCATCGAGAGTAGAAGATAGGAGGGGGCAACATTAAGACACAAGATAGCAATAGTGAGGATAGCAACTTGAAATTGGTTAGGTATGGTGATAACAGACAAAAAAAACAGCCCAAGGTGATTTACATTTTCTAGCTTGGCTACTGGAAGGATGGTGATGGTTATGTGTTAGAAATAGTACTGGGACGGGCCCCTGGGTGGCTCAGTCTGTTAAGCCTCTAGCTTTTGATTTTACCTCAGGTCATGATCTCAGGGTTGTGGGATCAAGCCCCGACTTGGGCTCTGCGCTCCTTGGAGAGTCTGCTCCTCCCTCTCCCTCTGACCCTCCCCCTGCCCTCTCTCTCTCTCTAAAGTAAATAAGTAAATCTTTTTTTAAAAAAAGAAATAGTACTGGGATTTGAGGTGCTATTATTTAGTATTTAGTCAGAAAACCAGGGTCTATCATAATTCCTTCCCAAACCATAGCCACCCACCGGGTGACACAAAACCCTGTGGGGCACCAGAGAGCTCTGATTGTCCCCAAGAAGGGCCCCTCCCTCTCTGATGCACATCACGAAGTTGGCCAGCTCGAGACATGTGTGTTCAGTGGCAAAAGCAGCCCAGGCAGAGTAAGGCCCAGAAACAAACTGATGCTGCTGAAACCCATCTTTACATCATGCTCTTTTTGTTGGGAACCTATCATTCCATTCATAACTTTGGGAAGATAATTACACCATGCTAGTGAGAGACAATTTGATGAATAACTGTTTATTTTCAGAGGAGGCATATTTGGTACACTGGCTGCATAATGGGGTCAGGAACACAGCAAGCTGTCAGCGTGTTCTCTATGTCATTTAACTGCCTGGCAGGGTTCTACACGGGAAATGGAAAATCTCCTTATGATAGATAATATCATACCCTTGGCCTTGCTCAGAAGCCATACTCTGGAAGCAAGGTTTGTAAGGGTGTTACTATCACTTGTCAAATAGTACCTGTCAACCTTGCCTTGTTTCTGCCCCACCCCAGGTCCCAGCACAGCCCGGTTGTGAGGCAGGCAGTAAATCATCAACCCTCCATCTGATGAGGCTCAAAAGAGGTAGTTAGTCGGGTTATAACTGAGCTCCATGTTGTTTTCACTGCAGACCAGACCTTGGACCTACAATCAACCCTTTCAGGGCTCAGAGGTTTAGAAGAAATGGAGAACATTTTTTACAATAAAAGCATATAAGTAATTAATTTAACGTTTGGGCCAAAAAATATAGGAACCAGCATAATGTTAACAGCTAACATTTACTGAGTGTTTATTGTGTGTCTGCTCCTAACCTAAATACTTGACACAGATTATTCAATGAATCCTTGCAAAAAAACCTTTATAACGTAAATCATATTATCTATTTTATAGATGAGGAAATCATGGAACCTATCACAAAAAGCATTCAGGCAAGAGACGGCTGGAGCAGAATCCAAACTCAAGAGAGTCTGAATCCAGGGTGCAAGCGCTTTACCGGGAGGTATATTCCTCCCTGTGGTGGGTGCTGTGATGTGCTGCTCAGGACTGAAACACTCCTTTCCCCAGCTGAGGGGAGTGTCATGCCTCACTGGAATTATACCACCCATCCAGTGACCAAAGGCCCAGCGTTTTGCCCCAATTCAATATGACTTGGAAGGGCCACCTAGGACTCAGAGCTCTCCAAGAATCAGCTGGTATTCTTCATTGTGATTGCATTGCAGATCACCTTGAGGCTCTGCCCAGCTCTGCTTCCTTCCTCCCCCACAGGTCTTACTGCCAAGGGTGCACCCGGTGTCCTTCCCGCACACAGATCTTCATTGCAGAGCCTGCTTCCCCAGACAACCTCCTCACTTTGTGGGGGTCAGGGAAAACCACACTCCAGGACACAGAAACGGCATCCGTAACAGTACCACAAACACACACACACACACACACACACACGCTCGCACGTACACAGGCACATACACACACACAGTCACAGACACACACAGACACGTACATACACACACACACAGACATGGACACAGACACACACAGACACACACACATATAGACATGGACAGACACACACAGACTCACACAAAAACTCGGGACTTGGAAGTGAGTCTTCGGGGGTTAAAATACACATTCCCATACAATTGATCAGAACCATCATCAGCTAAAAGAACCAGTACGGGGGCACCTGGGTGGCACAGTTGTTAAGCGTCTGCCTTCAGCTCAGGGTGTGATCCCGGCATTATGGGATCGAGCCCCACATCAGGCTCCTCTGCTATGCGCCTGCTTCTTCCTCTCCCACTCCCCCTGCTTGTGTTCCCTCTCTCGCTGACTGTCTCTCTGTCAAATAAATAAATAAAATCTTAAAAAAAAAAAAAAAAGAACCAGTACGATCTCCAGCCCCCGACAAGAACTGAATGTGTACCTGAGCCACAGGGCTGATCAGATTCAGAAGCACAGAGAGAAGTGCTGTGCAAAGCACGCCCAGGGGAGAAAATGCCCAGTCAGGTCAGGGAAGGGCCAAGCCACCAGCCAGGCCTGTCCTTACTACGGAAATGGGAGTCTCGGCTTTTCAGGGCCTGAGGCCATTCAATTTTCAGATTCTAGAACTCCCTTGTTCTGCTTCTACACTCACCAAGGCCCTGTCTGATAATCTGGCTCCTATGGAGCAGGCTGGTCAGGCCACACAGTGATGGATTCGCTTGGCAGGTGGATTGCTCATTATAAATTAATGAGTTGGTGTTCTGATTTTATTTCCACTTCTTAAAGATTTTGTTAGCATGCGTGAGCATTCTGAAGTGTGATCACCTCTGGAAAGCTGATAAGTATAGGCTCTTAACTCTGCAAGTTTGAGGGGCTGATCCTAGGCTGTGGTGAACCCACAGGACAATACCTAACAGGGGAATCCCACAAACCCAGCCATGAAAAGTTTGTTTTTTCTTTTGCAAAACTGAAATAATATTTTCAAAAGCTGTAACCTTTATCAAGGGAGGAGGGAGGCATACTGACTTGTGTGCAAACAGAGATGGTTTTGATTTTTCACTCTCCCTTGGACTTCTCTAGACCTACACTGTCTTTCAACCAGAATACAGAGCGGTAGAGCAATTCACGATGGTTCGTTTGTGACCACGTATCAGGGGAGGCTGGGGGGATGGTGCCCCAAGGAGGCAGTGTGGGGTGAGAGGTGCTGGGAATAGAGCAGGGGAACTGAGAGGGACATTACCCAAGGCCTTTGGAGGCCGTGCAGTGCATATGGAGAACAAAGGCATTATTGCTCTAAGTTCCAAGGTCATAGTGTGTATCAGATCTGAGGGGCAAAGAGAAAAACCAGGAGGAATTAAAAAATGAGAGGCCAGGGAAGTTGGGAATAAGACAGGGTGAGGTCCAAGGAGTGACTTTGGGCAGTTCACATGGCTAGCTCAGTGTTATGCTCTCCCACTGCAGTTCCATTTTCATAAAAATATGAAGGCCAATTCAGTGCAATGTCCTGGATTGGATCCCAGAACAGTAAAAGGACATTTGTGAAAAACCTGCTGAAATTCGCATGAAGTCTGCAGTTTAGTTAACAGTCATTGTAGCAATGCTGATTTCTTAGTTTTGACAGATGCACCATGTTTACAGAAGGTGTTGACATTAGAGGAAGCTGGGTAAAGGGCACACAGGAATGCTGTGTTTGCAACTTTTCTAGAAAGCTAAAATTATTCAAAATAAAAAGGTTATTTAAAAAATAGAAAGGTCTATTTGTTTTGGATTGGGCCTTAGAACACACGAAAGAAGATCTAATTAGGTGATGTAATGGCATCATAGGTTCCTTTTTAAAAATTCCTTATCTGCTACAGATATGAAAATATGTCAGTGTAGAAGAAAAATCAATTAAAAAATATAAAGGCCTATCTGTTCTTTAGCTCAGGAAAGTTTTCTTCAATGTGCCTTTGATTATTGTTTCCATCCTAGTTGCTTTTTTTTTTATCTATAATTCTTAGATTGGATCTTTTTTTTCCCCTCTATTTTTGTTTTTAAACTCTGCTCCTCTTCTCTGAATTCTGAGAAACCATCTGCTCTTCATCCTCCTCATCGCGGATCTGACTTTCTGCAAGCCTGCTCCTGCTTGCACATCCTCCAGTGTAGACGTTCAGCTACTGTTCTTTTAGTTTCTTTGGAATTCGTTCTTACTTCAGTCATCATCTTACATGGGGCCCAGCCATATATATATATATATATATATATATATATATATATATATATACATACATATATATAATATATATAACATATATATTATATATTTTAAGATTTTTAGAATGTATTTATTCCATTGATAGAGTACAAGTGGGGGGGGGCAGAGGGAGAGAGAGAAGCAGGCTCCCCACTGAGCAGGGAGACCAATCCCAGGACCCTGAGATCACGACCTGAGCCGAAGGCAGATGCTTCACTGACTGAGCCACCCAGGCGCCCGCCCTGGCTATGTTTTCATCACAGACTACCTTCCACTGTCACTTGATGCTATTGTTTCACTAAAGCCAGGGCTACTTACATTGCAGCAGACATCCACCTAAGCTGACTTTGTGAGACATGAGCAGGTGCGCTTTCCCGTTACCTCTAATGGCTGGTCCTTTGCTCTGACTACAGCGCACAAGAAAACACACTCATGGGGCGCCTGGGTGGCACAGCGGTTAAGCGTCTGCCTTCGGCTCAGGGCGTGATCCCGGTGTTACGGGATCGAGCCCCACATCAGGCTCCTCCGCTATGAGCCTGCTTCTTCCTCTCCCACTCCCCCTGCTTGTGTTCCCTCTCTCGCTGGCTGTCTCTCTCCGTCGAATAAATAAATAAAATCTTAAAAAAAAAAAAAGAAAGAAAGAAAACACACTCATAAACTGAGCGAATATGGAGCTCATGGCATCTCTGGATCTGCCTGGGATAGCTGCTTGTAGAGACTGCATTCCTGAGAGTCAGGAATTCTTGATCAAAACCCCAGAAAACTTGTGTCTTCTGAGTAAGGTATCAATCACAAATAAAGGACAACCCCCCAGCTGCCTAGCTAAATGTTGACACTCTGATGTTGTAACTAGGCCCATCAAAAAGACCTTATTCTTAGAAGGTACTTCATAGGAAATGAGAGTATGATTACATACCACCAAGTATGGAGTCAGGAAAAAACTTTGTGATGCTCATGACGCTTCTATTTAGAAAATGATATTTCTGTGACTCTGTGTCTAATGAAGAGATTATTGTTTAGCGTTTGAGATATTATTCTACAGAAACCTAAAGGGACAAAGCCTCCCTTTGTGGGTGGGAAACAGGGTTGTCATCTGAGGAGTAAGTTGCGAGTGTGTGTGTGTGTGTACTGACCACCAGAGCCCTGCTCATCAGCTGGGGAGAGAGCAAGGCCATGCCCCTCAGACAGAGACTCCACTAAAGGGAGCACTGCAGGGGAGGAGGTCATTCTCCCTGAAGGATCAAGGACGTACAGGAGACAGGTTTGGGTATGGTGGAGAGAGTCTGGGCTGTGCGAAGGACAGGAGGCATGCAGGACGTGTGAAATGAAACAACCCTTTGGAACCAGAAGCCACTTGCGATAGAATAAAAGAAATGAATATAAAACATCATTTCGACAGTCTAACTTTACGCTACTTGTACTTAAATTATTTTTCCTTTTTATGTTCTCGTTATTTAGTACAGTTTCTTTAGGAAGTTAGAGTGTCTTAAAAGATATTTCCATTTCTGCAAGAGCAGTTTTCAAAGATGGTGAGTGGCTTCCCCAGGTGACTAGACCATAGTGACAGCTGGAGCCAAGAGGGAGCCTCTCTAAAGGAGAGAGAATTTAGGAGCGATGAGAGAGGCACTCACTCACGGGAGACCCTCACTGCCCTAGCAAAGCTGTGCTTTGCTTTTAACATGGAATCAGTCCTGAATTGGTTCTTAGGTAGAGATGCCATTCTCCACCATATTGCAGGCTTGCTCTCAACTACTGTTTCTGCCCTTTCCAGAACCCTAGACAAACCCACGTGCCTGCCAAGAAGTTGTCCTCTTGCTCCCTGAGCCACCAAGAGTGGAAACCACTGAGATCACCTGCAACTCATGGACCTTTCTGTCCTTTGCTGGATAAAGGATTTGCTTAATTAAGGAAATAGTTCAGTATGTTCTAGAACCTGCTTTGCATTCCTAAAGCACTTAACCTACCACATGCACTCTGTTTTTGCAAACTTGAGTCTTAATATTTTATTTTGTATAAATGGATATAATGGGACACTACATTCTCAGAATAAGATTTCAGCCATAGATTGAGAAATTTTCTTCACTCAGCCACAAATTCTAGGCTCCTATGTTTTTCCGCAACAAAGCTGAATTATTGCAATTCAAGCTCAGGGTTTATTGCCCACCCCCATCCTCACAGTAAAATCCCAGGGGGAATTGCTAAATATTTATAGAGCACTTGCTATTTGCCAGACACCATTTTGGGTGCAACAATCAAGAGGGTGTTACAATGAAGAGAAAGACAAGAGATAAACTTCGGAGTTAAATAAAACTGGCTCGGATCTCCACTCTGCCACGTACACTACCTATGTAATTTTGTTCAGATTTCTTAACCATCTTATGTCTCAGTTTCCTTATCTGTAAAAGGGAACTAATAGTAATTCATACCCTCCAGAGTGATTTGTGAAGATTAAGAGACACAGCATATGGAAAGAACGCCTGGCATATCACCAGGGTCCTTCTCCTTTATTCCTTCCTGATGGAAGCATAAGTGTGGCAGAATGTGTACCATTTGACCCACAACACCACAAAATGCAATGGTTAGTTTTCTACCTTCCAATAAATGGTCTCATTAATATTTTGGCAAAGAGAGCAGAGAAGGGCTGGCAGTTTACCAGGGCTAATGGAGTCTTTTGTAGGACTCCGTGGCTTATTGTTGATGAATGAAACTCTTACCCACCATTACTCTGCAGGGCAGCACAATCCAAATTGGATGCAATTATGAGATTTCAACACCCAAGGGTGTGGGGGGAAGTGTTGATCCCAGAGCAGTGGTCCTCAAACTAGGCTGCGTATTCTAATCCCCGGGGATTTTTGAAATGATCAGATGTGCGGGCTGCTCCCCAGGCATTCTGATGGAGTCGGGCTGGAGTGAGGTCCAGGCTTCCCTACTTTTTACAGTGGTGCTGGCAATCAGATACGAGCCCTCTGAGGTCAGAGGTCCGGTTCTACAAATTTGGCCTCCAGATGTGGATGTGGGCTGCGGCTGGAGCAGCCTTCACACTCTGTTGTTGCTGCTGCTTCTGCCACCGCTATGTCCCCTTGCTGCTCCATCCTGCCTGCCTCCACATGGCCAGAGATGGGTCACATCCACCACCACCATTTCTCCAGACCTCCCTCAGTGTCTAGGGGGTGCTCAGCTGCACCTGGCTGGTATACTGGCGGGAGGGAAAGCAGATGTCCCTCCCTCCACCAGTCCAAAGACCCGCCTCATGAACATTTTCAAGATGATTGCTTATTGGGATATGTACCATCTCCAGAAAAAACTCCCACCCCACCCACCAGACTGCAGTCTACTTCTATGGCCCCCACACGATATGCACAGGAGAGCCCCCAGTTGTGTGTCACTTGGATTCCACACTCTGAAATGAGAATCATATGCGGTTTACTCTGTATCCACTAGTCTGCAAGGATCTACAGCCTCCAGTCTGTGTTCACTGAGGAGCTCATGTTTATGTGTCCAGGGTGACTAAGGGAATAATTCTGGTCTAACTGGGGTCGTCATCTGGGGGTTCGCTGCTCTCATGCCAGCTGGACTGTTACAGGCTCCCTTTAAATTGTAGGCTCTGTTTATGCACTGGCTTAAAACCAAGTCTTCAGTATCGCTTTTGTACAGCAAGCTTATCTTTCCTTAGGGTATTGCCATTTTATCATTTCATGCATCAAGCAGTCTATTTTAGACAATGATTTTCAAATGTTTTCACTATAAGATAACAGCAGTTTTATAAAATATTCAAGCAAGACAAAGTAAATACAATGCTTCCTCTCCCCTTACAAACACCACTCCCTAGTATTAACTAACTTTAACTTGGTGTGTGCATTTCTAGATATTTCCTACGGGCTATATTTCAATACTCATAATTAAGGAGCACACACTTTATTGCATAAAATATTCCATAATAATTTTCCAGTCTCCCTGACCACTGTTTTAAACATTTGGATAATATTCTAATAAATGGAAGTACTATAATTAGCTATTACCAGTGTCAGTGAAGTGGTCATTTATAATTTTTCATGATTATAAATAATGCTGTGATAAACATCTTCTTGCATATTTTTTTCTTTTAAGATAATTTACTTTGGTTTAATTCCCATAAATGAAATTACTTAGTGCAAGAGTATGAACAAGCTGAAGAAGCAATTTACAATTTAATGATAGGAAAAGAAGAAAGACATACAGCCAAGCAATGTCTTTGGTTAAATAAATGATAGTTTAGCTGTAGAACTGAATACTATGAAGCCAATAAAAATTATTTTGTAGAAGAACATTTAATATCATGGAAAGATTTCCACTAAATATTAAGTAACTTATAAAACAAGTTACAAAACTTCCTATGTAATTTGTCTAAATACATGTTTATAATCAAAATATACCTGAATAGAATTTATGTGGAAATACCAAGGCCCAAGAACAGTCAAGACAATCTCGGAGGAGAACAGAACTAGAGGGTTTACATGACCAAAAATCTGAAAGGGGCGAGATAAAATACTTCAGTCTTTCTAAGTCACAAGGTCAGTGACTACCACTTAACTTTGAAAGCAACCATAAATAGTATGCAAATGAATGGGCGTGGCTGTGCCAAGGCAACTTCATCTGTAAAAGCAGGCAGCTGGCCTCAGTTTGCCTATACCTGGGACAGAGAATTCAAAATGAGAGCAGTGTGTGTGTGTGTGTGTGTGTGTGTGTGTGTGTGTGTGAGAGAGAGAGAGAGAGAGAGAGACGGCGGGGATGGGGGGAGCTGTGGCAAAGGTGGTGCTTGAACAGAATGACAAAGGATTTCTTTTTTAATAAAGGACACAATCCAATTGGCTCCTATATTTTTTAAAAAATGAGATTTGATTCCTACCTCACATCCTACTTCAAAATAAATTCCAGCTCCATTATAGACATAAACATGAAAAATCAAATGATAGCACTTCTAGACAGTCATACAGGAGATATATATATATTCATGACCTTATGGTCGAGAAAGATTTCTTTCTTAGGTGAGACACAAAATGTACGAACTGTGAAGGAAAAGACTGGTACATTGGGCTCTGTTAAAAATTTGAACTTCTTTATCAAACGATAGTGGCAAGTTACAGTCTGAGAGAAGAGAGTAGCAACGTGTTAGTGAAATAGTATCCAAAAATATTTAAAATGACTACAAGTCAGTTTTTTAGAAAAGAGACAGAAAATCCAGTAGTAAAAGAGGTAAGAGACTCAGACGCTTCACAAAAAGAGAATACTCAAATAGCCAACAGATCCCAGAAAGATGTTAAACTTCATTAGTCATCAGGGAAATGCAAATCTAAAACCTAGTGATAGAATGGTTAGAGGAGCAAGAGCTGATGAGGATGGGAGCGGCCACGGATACTCCCAAACACTGCTGGGCATGTTTATGTACACTGGCGTAATCCATTTTTAGAGATCGACTAACGCTGAGCCCATCTGTACCTGTGCCCCGGCAATTTCCTCCCAGGTTCACACCCAACAGAAATGCACATCTGCGTAGTGAAAGACATGTACCAAAATGCTCACAGCGACATTACTCCAAACAGCCTCACACTGGAACCAGCTCCAATGTCTCCAAATAGTAGAATGGATCAATAAACTGTATTATAATCCTATGATGCAGACTATACCGCAATTCTGTTCCCATGAAGGACTTCTTCACATGATTTGCATGAACCCTACATTCATAATTTGCACGAAGGAAGCCAGATAATAAAGACTGACAACAGGCAAAACCAACTCATTCCTCCCGAGAGCGGAACTGGTAGTTGGGGCAAGCAATGGAGGGAGTTTGAGTTCCTTAGAATATTCTGCCTATTTCTCTGTGGGGCAGTTACATGAATTATTCACTTCATGGTAAGTTGTTAAGATTTGTGTTTATAACAGATATGCTTCTCCATATGTATGTATATTTTAGTTTTTGCAGAAGCTTAAAAAAATGTATCTGAATAGAAAAAGAAGGAAGGCAATTGATACCGTCTAAAATGGATAAATCGAGATAAAGGTAAAAGCGTATCTTTGTCTAGAGCAGCACTGGTTAATATAAGTTTCTGTAATGATGGAATGTTCGATATCTGTTCTATCCAGAGTGGGCGCTTCTAGACACAGGTGGCTACTGAGCACTTGAATGGAGCCAGTGAGACCGAGAAACTGAATTTTCATTTGTGCTTCATTTTAATTAATTTTAAGAGCTCCATGTGACCAGCGGCTAATGTACTAAATAGCACCGATCCTGAGTTTGAGGGCAACCACTATGGGAAGTGGAATCCACTAAAAAAAAGTTCTCTGGGAAGGGGGACAATATGAGGAGGCAGAGACGGAGCCTACTTGTTCTTTATAATAAACTTTTCTGTACCATTTAATGTGTAATCTGTGTGTGTTAGTAGAGACTAAAACGTAATTTTTAAAAAGAAAGTTTGAAGCATATACTCAACTGTTTGCCATGATTTATCTTTGGGTGTTGGGATTTATGGTGATTTTCCTTTTCTTCCTTTAAAAAAAATTATCTCTTTTTTAAAATGTTTACCATAAGCACACTTGGAAAAAGAACAAATTAATAAATCAAAAGTCAAAACTAAATATTGATGACAAATCAGAAAATTCTTTAGGGGCCTATCTTTACTTGCACGATTATGGCAATAATGTGTTTAATGAGAATTTATGGCAGATCATATTTTTCTTCTCCACATTTAATATCTAAACATGCTGGCTAAGCAGAGATTTCACATAAAGCAGGCCAGATTTCTGCTGCTCTCTACTTTCTCATACAGCCCACAGATGGTTGGATTTGGGCTGAATCAACAATGCAGAATTTGGGGTGAACCCACCTTCAGGATAATTTGAGCATGTGTCTTTGGAGGAATGGCTTCATCTTCTTGCTGCACTGTCTTACAGCTCAGTATCAAGGTCTTCCAAAGGCTAGATTTTGGGTGAACCTTCTAATAAATTTGTGGTGAAGACTGTTATAGGTTCCAAGCTGTGTATCCAACCATCATTGTACTTCCAATATGTATCCACACATGCAGCCAAGCTAGCAACCTGGAAATCTATGTTCATCTATAAACCCCTGCCTTCCCATCTAGGACCTGGTACTCTGGGCTCTCCAAATATTGCACTATTCCTTGCTCATTCATGTTTTGCACACCTTGGCATTTGCACATGCTATTCCTTGCCTAGAATGTCTTTCTCCCCTTTTTTTCTTCCTGGTGAATACTAACCTGTCCATTAAGACTCCTATCAAATGTCATCTCCTCTGAGAACCCTTTTCTGTTACTAGAAGTCCACAATCCTAAGTGAAACTTCTCAACCCTCAGCACCTGCTTAAAGCCCCTGTCATCTGGTCCCAGCTATTGGGTGAGGGATGAAGATGTGACATCGGGAGGAACACCCCACCAAGGGGGCGACTCATTCATAAGCTAGCCTATAATCTGTTGCAAAATTTTAATTAGAAAATTGGAAAATTTTATGGCATTTAAATTATACCTCAATAAAACTGTTCTAAAAAATTAAACCAAATACCTGAAACTAATGCAACATCACGTGTCAACTATACTTTAATTTTTTTTTTAAATTAAACAATTTTGAAATACTGAGGCTTCTCATGAGAATTGACGTTAAAAGCCTGAGGTAGATGTGGACCCCAAGGAACCATTCTGACCACGCACCACAGTTCTGATGAGCAGAATCCGTGACTGAGCAGAGGAAGGCAGCCAGGAGTGAGAGAAGGAATCAGACAGAGAGAGAGAAAGGGAGATGCCTAGAGAGACTCAATCTCAGTCCATGGCTTTTCCTTACAGTAACCACTGCCTCCTTTTACAAGGAACTGGATTTGTAACTACAAGAAATAGATGATAGCAACTTCCCTAATTACCCAAAGACAGTTCATCTCTCTCTTTTGTGCTGTAACAGCCTATTCAAATTGCAATTTGCATATGCACTTACAAAAAATATGTTTTCATTGGGAAGAGCAGACTCTGGAGTCAGATGGACCTGGGTTTTAACCTTGTTTCATCACCTATGACCTCTGAAACCTCGGGCACGTGACTTCTTTCTGGGTCTTCATTCTCTCATCTGCAAAATGGGAATAACCCCAACTATGAGGATTTATTGAGATGGCACATGAACCATTGGTGAATGGGTCCAGATCCTAATAGATGCTCCGTTAAATGTCAGCTTTATCCTTTTTTCACCCTGTGCCATGACCGGCTCTCAGAGCCTTCAAACATGACCTCCCTTAACTCCTCCCTCCGTGGCTTGTGAATTGGTGGCAGAAACTGTGTCTTGTTCACTTGGACGCCACTCTGACATCCAGCACCTCGCCTGGTAGACAGAAAGTTTTCACCTGATAGTCTTGTCTTTATTTAATAATACAACCATAGGATCACATGGTCCATCTTGATAGGAACGCCAGATGTAGCAAATAAAAATACAGGACACCCAGCTAGCTATGTTTGAATTTCAGACACAACCAACAATTTGTACAGTAAGTATGTCCACCACATATGTCCACAAAAAATTATTTGTTGCTCATCTAAAATTCACCCTTCACTGAACTTTCCACATTTCATCTGGCAACCTCACATCCTGACCATTCCTTTCTCATCAATCCACACCTTCTATCTCAGACATTTGGATCTAAAAAACCTTTTGGAAGAAAAAAGAATTTGGTAAGTGCCTTTTCTAACTATGGGATTCCCATTAATGAATCCTAGGAAGAGTGAAGATGTATTTGAGACCTGGACAGCCCCACTTGGGCCTGCTGTCCTGGTGTAATTCATAATATATAAGAGCTCCCCTTGCCACTTTCAAAAGTGACCCAGGTTGGAGGGTGACTAATGACGGCCTCCAGGACACCAGCCCCTGTTCTCTGAGGGTGGATGGAGGTAGGGGGAGTTACTACCTCATAAGGCAACACACCAGGGCTTCTCCCTGTGCTTTTGTCTTCATGCTGTCTCTTAGGCTCAACCCTTCCACATCTTTACTAGCTCTCGGCATCACTGTCCTCCCCCTTCAATGCCCTTCCTGCTGGCCCAGTACCCGCCATTTACTGGGTGTTCATTGTTTGCTGAGATCCAAGAAAAACAGGTCAGAGGAATCACTTTGCTTCATCTTCACAAGACCTTGGAGGAGGTACCATCCTCTCTCCACGGCCCAGGGTCAGGTTCAGACCCAAATCTGAGCCGTTACCCGCATTTCTAATGGAGCCTGTGCCCCTGGTGTGGTGCCTCAGTTTTGTGCAAATATGAATTCTGTGAGCCTGACCTGTGGGTCAGGGGCACTTGGAAGGTGTGACAGTTGTGGGAGGGAGGGATCAGAGTGAATGACGGTACCAACTGCCCACTCTGCGCTGTGCCTAGGTCTCAGAGCCTTCACAAGTGACCTCACTTAACTCTCTCAGCCACCCCCGAGAGATAAGCAGCACCATGATGGTCATTTTACGAATGAGGAGACGAGGGCTCGGAGCGGAGACGGAACCCAGGTTTTTTGCAACTAAAAGCCTATGTATTTCCTAACGCACTGCATGTGATTCTCCAAATTGTGTTGTTTTTGGAACACACCCCCTGGGCAAGGAGGCAATGCCAGGTGAAAATGGAAAGGATCCTGATAAGGACACTTAGAAGTGCCCCTTCAAAGACACCTCTATGTCTGGGAAGCCTCCTGGGAGGGGTGCATATTCAGACTCGAGCTTACCTCTATCGGGAGCATTTCTCCCCCAACCTAAGACCATCACGGATTGTCCCCCGGTTCACTGGCCCACCGGCCACTTGGTTTTTACCCAGCTTTGTAAATATTCAGAACAGGTGGACCTAATAAGGACCAATGCCTTGTAATCTGACCCTGAACTCCCGCCTCACAGACCAATGCTTCCGTCAGTCCATGAGGCAAAACAATGATTACACTCTAGCTCCCACCGGCACAGGCTTCTGAACAGCATCCGCGGCACAACGGTTTATTGGCAACGAGACCGGAGGTTTGAAAAAAATCAATTTTGTTAAAAATAAACAAACTATAATTCTACCTTCCTGACGAAAGGACATTGCCAAGGCAAATGAATAATGGCCTGGCATTTTAGTTCCCAGAAACAATTCCAGAATCATCTTTACAACACATTACCGAAAAACAAATGTGTCTTGGCACGGCCTTCCAGGCCCCCTGCAGTCGGCTCCTGCCAGCCTTTCCTCCATTCCTACCTGCCTCTTTCCAGGCACGCGCCCTGGCTCCAGCACTGCTGAACCATTTCCAGTTCTCTGAACACATTCGCTTTCTTGATCATTCTTCAAGACTCGGTACAGCCCCCACACATCCACGTGCTCGTCCGGACACTCTTTCAGTGCTGTCACAGAATCCATGCCTCGTTCCCTCAGCACGGCCCGTACCGCCTCATGACACGATTTTACTTTCCTAGGCTGCCTTAATCCGCTTCCGCTGCCAAAACAAAACACCATGGAGCGGATGACTTACAGCAACAAACATGGATTTCTCACAGTTCTGGAGTCTGGGAAGTCCACGCGTGAGGTGTTGGCAGTTTCCACGTCGGACGACGGCCTGCTTCTTCCCAGGCGGCTGTCTGTGCGTTACAACCTCACACAGCGGAGGGAGCCTCCTTTCCAGGGGCACTAATTCCGTTCAAGATGGCTCCACCCTCGTGACCTCGTGACCTCCCGAAGGCCCCGCCTCCCAACACCGCCGTCGCGCCTTACGCTTCCGACACAGGCATTTTGAGGAGGTACGAGCTCAGACGTAGTGTATCTACGAACGTTTACGAAGCATTCACAGGGTTCCAGGAATGATTCTAAGAGCTTCTACACGTATGGTGACAGTCTTGACGATGCTCTCATGAAGGAGACAATTTTTATATTCCCGTTTTACAAATTAGGAAACCAAGGCACAAAGAAGAGAGGCGAGTTTTTCCAGGCCAACAGCTCCCAAGTGGTGGAGCCAGGACTTAGACCCAAGCAGTCTGGCTCCAGAGTCTACACACACAACACCACCTCGTATTTTTCTTTTTCTTTTTCTTTTTTTTAAAGATTTTATTTTATTTATTCGACAGAGATAGAGACAGCCAGCGAGAGAGGGAACACAAGCAGGGGGAGTGGGAGAGGAAGCAGCAGGCTCATAGTGGAGGAGCCTGATGTGGGGCTCGATCCCACAACGGCGGGATCACGCCCTGAGCCGAAGGCAGACGCTTAACCGCTGTGCCACCCAGGCGCCCCCACCTCGTATTTTTCGGTCTCTTTTAGAAAACAGCGAGACCCAGCGCCTGACGCATAGAAAGTGCTTCAACAAACGTAGATGAAGCAAACAAATGGATGAAACCTAGTTCTGGGCTCCGAGCGGCCCCGGGGGGCTTTTCTAACGTGGAACCACCCTCCCAAGTTCTCGCCCTGGAAGCGGGGAACAGAGTCAGCGGCCCCGGGCCGCGCTGTGCCGACGCGCCCCGACACTGGTTGGACACAGATGCCCCCTGCTCTTTAAAAGAACGTCCGCTTCCGCTAGAACAGGTAAATCGCTTCGGGGAATGACAGGTTACTCCACTCTCTCTAAAGATAAAAACTGTTACTTCAGCCCAGAGTGAGTTAGTTGGAAAAAACTGATTTCACGCTTTGCTGAGTCTGATTGCCCTTGAACACCAGAGCACGTTATCTGTCCGCCTTTGCCGGCTGAGCGCGAGGGCTGCCGTGACCGCCGGGCCAGGGCGCAGCGGGGCCTCTGGGGGGAGATCTCAGATCTGTAGGCTCCGCCGGTCCCCCCGGAGCTCCGTCACAGCCAAGCCATCGGGTAGGCAGCTCTTCTGGCCATAGCACTACTTTCTTGCCCTCTACTCCCCCCCACCCCAATTTTTTCGTGTTTTTCTCCAGGGGCTGCAGACCTGCTTTCCCAGCTGCCTACCTTCAGGCCTTTTGCCCTTGGTTGATCCAGGCTTCTCAGCTTGACTGCACCTGAAAGGGACCTTTCCTCCCCAAATCTGCTTTGCTTGTGTTTCTCTCAATGTCACCTTCAGGCAGCCAGGCCCCCCTAAGGTTGAAGTCGCTTAGACTCCGTCCCCCTGTTAACGGATTTCCTGGTCATCCCTATGTCCCCTTGATGCTGACATTCTACTGTTAGAAGATGGTCCCGGGTGCCCTGCCTCCAGCCCCCTGCACAGGATGGCATGGGGCCCCTCACCGAACAAACTGCCTCGTTGCCTGGAACCTTCCAAAGAACCGCCACCAGCCCTCTCCAGAGAGCAAGTGTGTGACACAGGGCCCAGGCTGGGTGTGGTTTCTAGCCTGGGCTGCGGTTTGTGTGGTTAAGGGCAGGGAGGCAAGAAAATGAAATCAGATCCAGACAGCCTGATGGTCAACCCAGGGGTTGAGTGGTGTAGAGAAATCCTCCAGAAGGTAAGAAGGGGGGGGAAGCTGGGAAAGCAGATGGAAGAGGAAAACAAGCAAAGCCTAGCCCCCGTGGGGTCCCTCTGACAAAGGACTGAATTTGGCGTGTTAAAGGGAAGAATGCTATGGCTGGTCTTCTTTGGGTGCCTTTGGGTGAAGTTGGTGAAAGATGGCAACGTTCAGCAAAGCTGCTTAATGAGTTTGAGATATGCAAAGGGAGTCCAGGGTCTGTGGGCAGAGGGTGGAGAGCTCAAGTGTCCTGAGCATGAAATTCGTTGGAATTTGGTGGTTTGGGTGGGGAGCTGGCAGCACTGGAGGGGATGAGAAGGTTCTTGAGGCTGGGAGCAGAGATGACAGGAGGCCTGATGGAAACCAGCCGGCAAGAGGCTCCCCGGGGCACGAAACCTCCTTAGTCATGTAGATACCAACAAGTAAGACATGATCGTAGGTTGTGCTAATGTGGTATCCTCAAATCTACCTGCTACCCCAAAACCTCCAGGAACGTCTACTCCGGAAGAGGCCTTCGCAGCCTCTGTAAGTCTTCATAGTAACTCGGGGAGCTATGATGGCTACCAGGTGATACATGAAATGAAGCAAGGATGGGACAGAGGGGATCAAGAATCCAGGCAAGGTGGGAAACTGGAGGTAATAGGGGATGTTGTGCTCCTCCTCCCCATCTATGGGACAGGATGGGATTCATTTTTCTGTATCCATTGAAAGATGGAAATGGCCCAGCAGATGGGAAGACTGGGGACACCCAGGTGGCTGACATCTGCAAGAGATTACTGACCAGAACAGGAAGGTTTGAAGCAGAGAGAACTAAAAGGAACTTAAGCTGGTGGAGATTTTTTTTTTTAGATTAGGTATCTGTGGCTAGAGGAGGGAGCAGGTCAGGAGCTGTTACTGGCACTGGCCCGCAAAATAGAGAAGAAAGCAGGTTCCCAGAAACCCAGCCAGAGAACTGAGCCAACCCTGTGAGGTTACAGATATGCACTGGAGATAAGCGAAAGAAGACAGCTCTGTGTCTGGGCTAAGAAAGTGGGACAAAAGGGTTCATCCAGGATGAATGAGCCCGAGGTGCCAAAGGTGGGAGGGGTGGGCAGAGATGTGGTGGGAACGTACAACCAGCTTCTCTGCATCTGGTCTTGGGGCTAAGCCAGCTCACGTTTCACTTTGCTCCCATCCAGCTGATGGAGCAAACGCCTGGCTGTGTTCTGTAGCCCTGAAATCCCCGGGCCTTCAGCAAAGCCTGTTTCCTGGCAGAACCGCTGCTGGTGGAAACCCAGTTAAAAATGCCCCTCACTCCCCACCTTCAGTTAGCTCCTAAATTCTGTAGCTTCTACTTCGCAAATAGCTTATCACTGCTTTTTCCTCCTAATGCTGCTTCCTTTGCTTACTCCTTTGGGCCTGAAGTCACAGGGCCTGATGTGCCATCCTCTCCCTGGGGTAGGTCTCAGACTTCCCTTCAAGGCTTGGGCACAAGCCAACAGGTGCACCATAAATGCTTATTAAGTGAATAGTTTCCCATCAAGAGCCAAACTGTTGTACTCCCCACCCCTCACTGCGCGCGCGCACACACACACACACACACACACACACACACACACAGATTCTAATTCCTAGAGCAGTTCTTTTTCCTTTCAGAAGCACATGCTCTCCAATTTCACACACATATTTAAGTGTACAAGTAAAATATGCCAACATGGGAGAACCAAGAGATCTTTCAATGTGTTGGGAAGGCCTCACAAAGGCTCTTAGCTTACTCCAAAGCTTTACATGGATTTAGGGACCAGAAAGCCACCCTACTCTGCCACAGGGGATGACATAGCTATCTTTAAATCTGCAAGCTGTCCCTTCCAGGGGCTGCTGAGGATTCATGCCCCCATTTGCCTTCTCTTCTCCATCCTTTTCCTCTCTTCCTACCCCTCTCCCCCCCCCATAAGGTCATCATTTATTCGTATTTGCTACAGTGCCAGGCACTATGGTAGGTTCTGGGAATAACTTAGCTCAGTTAATCCTCACCAGCACCCTCTGAGATGGGTACCAGTACCCCCATTTTATGTAAGGCCCCAAGACGAGGAGAGAGCAACAGTTCTCTTTGGTTGCAAAGCGCCTGCTTTTATTATTAAAATTTAAAATAATCTAAGTGTGCAATGCTCCTTAACAAACTGCACTGTGATTCTCTATCTGCCTCCACTGGCCCACGATTAGCTAGGAGAACAGGGACCAAGTCTGATTCATCTGTGTAACCTTTACAACTCTTCATCCAGAGCCTGGGGCACTAGGGACATTCAGGTGGTGTTTCTGAGTAAATGTTGACAGCTAGAGTACAGAGTATGCGATCATAGTCAAATTGTCCCAGGTCTGATTCTACTCCATGTCCAGCTCTGTGACCTTGAACAAGAAACTCACCCTTCTGCACTTTAGCTGTCAAAATGATAAGAATAATAGTACACACTACATATTATATGAGAAATGCACATAAAGGGATCAGCACACGGCCATAGCAGAGTGAGTGCTAAATAGATGTTGGCCATTATTAGTGGTGGTGATGGTGGTGGTAGTGAGTGATCCTTCCTGTCTCTGACCCTTTAAGACCAGCCAACCTAGCTACCCAAACCTTCCTGACCTATTAGGGCAATTCCTTTGGGCCTTTCTGATTGTTCTCACCCTGTTTTCCCCAATCATAATCTCTTGTCTCTGTAGCTAGCCTTCTGATTCTAATCTTGCCTCACCCCTGGCACGTGGATTTTGTGTTTGGTTTCTAGTGTTTGATTGTGGTTGCCCCTGCATGCTCTGGGGCTTGGATGGGTCCTTTTGGTTCTTCCTGGAGCCTGGGGTCTGACCCTGCCTGGCTCCAACCAGTGGCCACTGAATTTGCCCTAACTCTTCCCATTTCCTATACACACTCCTCCTACCGAGAAAGAGAAAGAAGGAAGATATGAAGGCAGGTGGGATGCAAGGAGGAAGAAGGGAGAAAAACAAGGAAGAAGAAAAGCCTTCAGTTAGCCTCTCCTAAGCCCTCTCTGGGCTTTTTCACTCATGCCTGAACTGGTATTGCTGCTTCTAACCTTCTTGTCATCCGGCTCATCACCCATATGGTCACTGAAATAACAACCACAGCAACCACAACCACAACCAGCAGGCATTAATCGTGTGTTACGTACGTGACAAATACAATTCAAAACACTTCACGTGCGTTAATTCATCTGACCCTCACTGCCCACATATAACGAACGGAGCCACTAACAGCAGCTTCATTTTGAAGATGAAGACGCTGACATGGCCGCTTGCCCACTTGCTCGAGCACCGTGACCAAGGCTGCACCACCAGTAAAGTAACAGAGCCGAGATTCCCATCAGAACAGTCACTCAAAGGGTGCCTGGGGGGCTCAGTCAGTTAAGCATCTGACTCTTGATTTCGGCTCAGGTCATGGCAGGGTCGTGAGATCGAGCCCCCGTCGGGCTCCACACTGAGCCTGAGGTGGAACCTGCTTAAGATTCTCTCTCCTTTCCCCTCTGCCTCTCTCACGGCCCCCCTCCCCTGTCCATGCACACTTTCTCTCTCTCTCTCTCTCTCTCTCTCTCTCATTCGTGCTCTCTCTCTCAAAAAAAAAAAAGTCACTCAAGATGAACTAAGTTGCTGTCTTTGCATGAGACTGTGAGCACATACTTCAAGAGAGGGGTAGGCAGATTTTTGAGGCAACATGGCTGGATTTGGTTACTCCCTGGGACTGAATTTTGGATAGGATCAATATTTGTGCAAAGGTGTCCCCTGCCCCCCTACACAAATTTTCCCTTAAAGAGCAGGCAAAATTCGAGAGGTCCGTGAGCCAAGAGAGACCCTAAGGGCCCCACTGTCTTCCCCAACCTGATACACACATGTCACAGCGGGTTCCTGCAGGTCAGGGACTCTCATCCATCTTTATCCCTCCCTTCCTCTCTTATCTAACACAATGCCTCACCCGGTGCATGTTTTGCACCCATGGTGTTGTTCATACTGCTACCTCCAGGTTGGACTGAGAATTTCATGAAATAATACTTGCAGGAGTGTCTTATGTTAGGTGTTTTTCAAATAAAAGTTATTATTATTACTGTCTCTAAAAGAATTCTAACTATCTGGGAGGCTATTGAAAATTTTTCATACCATTGGAAAAGCAAAGGAAGCACAGCCATGCAGAATTTCTTTGAAGGGATTGAATCGTGGTTTGAAGACCTCTGTATAGTTTAAATTTTGCTTGTCTTGCAGACTTGTGGAGAAAGAGAAGCCTGGGCAACCCACCTCCCCCCCCCCCCCACCTGTTGGTGGCAGAGCCACCAAGAGCCCACTACCCTCTGGAGCGGGGGCTTGTTCCTTGACTTTGGTCGATAAACAAACCCGGGAGACTGAGTAGCCAGTATGGGTGTTTGTATAGAGCAGTTGAGGAAACATTCCCAGCCCAGAGGACACAGCTGGGAAGGCCGTCAGAACAATCAGGGCCTCTGGGAAAAGGCAAAGCTTAGTCCAGCAAACATGGCCCCGGCCTGGGCTTGACCTTTGGATGCCACGTGTCACCTTCGGTGGGAAAATAAATAGTCCCCTTGTCTGGAATGTGCACCCCTTCTCTTGTGAAACATGGGAAACAGGCAGCAATTGTATGAGAGGAAGAGCCTGTCTGCGAGCTCTCCTTGGAGCATGTAGACAGGCCTGCCTCCCGCCAGCCGGTCAATACCGCTATTGTCTCCCTGCATGGGCGGTGCTTGTCACTCAGCCTCCCAAGATTCAGGCTCGAGGTTTCAGGGACAGGGCCATTGTCCACACAGTTTTGTAAGGGGCAGGAGGGGAGGGCAAAGGGACATGCTTCACCTCGGTTAGGGGAAGCTTGGTGCTGCTTGGCTCGTGTGAAGACCATGGGCAGGGGGAAGGCCGAGGTCAGGAGGTGCTGAGACTGGTGGGCCTGGAGCCCTTGGAGGTGCTGAGAAAAGACAGAGTCTCAAGGTGGGAGTGAGGAAACTGGCCTAGATGGCAGTGAGTTTGCTAAGCGGGCACCGAGGGAGGACACAGCTTTCTTACCCATCAACGGCGCTCCTAAACCTCTAGGTCTGTAAGAGGAAGCCAACAGCTTTCATCTTCAGAACTAAATTTAACTAATTGCTCATGGCTTCCAGGAACCATTATATGGCAAAGCGGGCTGACGCTGGGTTCCAGTGCACTGGGAAAGAGTGGTACGTGGCTTAATAATGTCTGTCAGAAGGCTTGTGAAGGCTTGGAACTGTCAGAAGGTGCACCCCTCTCTGCCATCCCTGCCCCAATTCCACACATGGCTGTCAGGACCTTTCCCTTTCCCGGACCCCCTCCAGGGCTGACTACTGTCCACCTTTGTCTACCTCTGTCCCCACCAATGAAAAGATATTCTATTCAAGTCAGAAACCCGGGTCTTATCATGAACTTCGCCTTTTCCATTTCCCTCCACATGGGTCGTTTACAAGTCCTTCCAGTTCGACTTTCTCAAGATCTTTTCAATCCAACCTCCTCCCTTCCCCTACCACGTGGCATTTGTCTTAGCTCATCCCTCACCTCAGTGAGCACAGAGCCCTTCCAACAGCTCTGTCTAACTTGGACTGCTTCCCATCCAGTTCATCGTCCACCTGTCACATCCACCACAAGTGATCATAGGAAAGCTTACGTCAAGATTTACAGGCGACAGGACTTCAACACAGAGAGGGGGAGCTCTTCAAGTGGGGGAAGAGATTGTGGCAGGCCACTTGTAACTCCTTGCACTCCCAATGCCTAAAATTTGTGACAGTTCATAGTTTTCTTGCTACCCGCACCGTTCTCTCATTCTCTGTCTCCCAGTTACCTTGTTAACTGATCTCCTGAGTGCCTTCCAAAGCATCCTTATTCAAGTATGTGCATTAACCAGTTCAAAGATCTTCATTCCTCAACCTCTGAAGTCTAGGAAAGCTGAGAATTTTCTCTGGTTCTTCCAATGGCCTTCCTATCTGTTCTGGTCATTTTGCTCCTATCTCTAGTGGAGTTAGGTGCCTAGAGGAAAGTTTGAGGCAAAATATGGATGGCTACCAGCCAATGAGTGGGAAGCAAGACATGGCATCTCACAGGGCTCAGGAAATTCTTAGAGAGTCAGCTCTCAGCAGAGGGTCTGCCCTGACGAGGAGGGAGCCATTGTAATTTGTTTCAGCCCACTACAAGGAGATGAGTTATTTCCCTGGAGCGGTATGATGGGCTTCATAACCATGGAAGAGGAGCACAGAATTATGTAATAAACCCAGCAGATGCCCTTGCCCTGCAGATGCCCTTGCCCTGGAGGAAGGAAAGCTTAGTGACTCAGATATTAAACCGTCACAGTATGACTGGACAGGTCAAATGAAGATAACCCTTGCAGAGGACCAGGTTCCCAGATTCTGGGGAAGGCTTGAGCCACCTACTGGTGAAGGATAAATAAGACAGCTTCCGGAGAGCCTTGAAGGGAGAGAGCCTGGAAGCCAATGTACTGCTTTCAATGAAAAATCTAAGATGTTGGTTTTTATTTAAATTAGCAAATATAAGACATTGTGCCTGTGTATGGCACATGGCAGGAAAGGTAACAACTATTCCAGAGTTTCCAGCGGACTTCTCTCTTTTCATCATTTTGCTGGCATGTCCAAAAGCATCCTAAGGCAGGAGGAGAGAGAGAAAATACAGAAAATAGGAAAAATGCTTGGGAAGGTGTGGGGAAAGATTGGAAGTATTGGGATTTATTAGAAGGCAATTGTCAGTGCTTTTTCTAGGTAAAAGTTGAGTGGATTTCTTTTGGATAATTAAAAATTAACATTTAAACTGCAGAAATAACTTTCCCCCTTTTAAAAGAGGAAATTCTTTCAGTATTTTTCAGAGAGTCTTTCCCTGTCCGCAAAGATTAGATTAGATAGTCCTATTATGCAAACTCATTGCCTCCTGTACTTTCCCTTCCAAGCACTTCTCATAATTTTTAATCACACATCTGTATGTTTCTTCATGTATTTAATATCTATTCCCCCACTAGACTATAAATTCTAGGAGTACAGAACTGGATTGTGTTTTTCCCCTGCTCTATCCCCAGCACCTAGCACTTGCCTGGGACATAATCTAAACGCACAGGGACTGATAATGATGGACTGCATGGTGGATAGGAAGGAATATGAGGACATGAGGGAGCAATGAAGAGTGAAAAATGGTAGAGTCTGTGGTTTGAAAGTCTAAACGAGGACGGAGAATTTTACAGTGTGAGTTCTAGAAGTTTGGCTGGAAGTTATGGGAGGAATGGAATTGAGATTTTAAGAGGAGATGTAGCTATTGATGACGGCAAGACCTAGGCTAAGGTATCACATAGATGTTGGTAGCTAAGGTGGGATAGAGAAATTCATGACAGGTGAGGATCTGTCCTCACCTCCTCAATGTCTGAGTCCAGCTGTTGACTGTGTCTTCTCCACAGATGTTGCCATTAACAAAATGATTGTAATGTCAGGAATGATATGAAGAACTGAAGCCACAGTAAACACTGGGGAGAGAGAAGTTGGTGGATGACAACAGGAAGGAGAAAGCCGTGGCATAGTCTCATGGCATATGTTTTCTCCATCCGTTTTTTTAAACAAATATTTCCTAAGAGCCTCATGAAGCCCAATTCATGCTATGAGTGATAGGAATAAGAGTGAAACATTGTCCCTCCTTCAAGGAGCTTATTATAATTCACTGCCTATAAATGTAAGTAACATTGAAAGGCATTTATTGATTCAAGTGTTATTAATTATCTTAATGCGTGTCAAGCATAATACTAGGCCCTTAAGGATATAAAGACTCATGGATCTTGCCTTCCAGGAGTTTATCATATGGGGGAGACACAAACAGCAACACAGAAAATTATAACCCAAATGGATAAATGCTAATACTGAGGTTTACCCATAATGTCAGAAGGCATGAGGAAGTTTCTTAATCTAGACTAAGGAAAGGGAATCAGTGAAAATTTCTAGCAAGAGAATATGCCTGATTCAATGTTGAAGAAAGAATAAGGGGAAGTGGAGAGGCAGATTGGGGATTGTTCTAGAGAGAGGAAATCAGGAGTGCAATGCCTGATGGCGAGTGAAAGGATGGCACATTCTGAGACCGGCAATAAGCTCCGTGTGATGGGAGCCTAAGGGGAGAGGTGGGCAGTGGCAGAAGATGAAGCTGGAAAGGTTAGCAGGTGCTAGAGCATCAAGATTTTTATGACAGACTAGGAAATTTGAACGTCATCCTGAAGATTACCAGGAAACCATGAAGTAGAGTAATGAATGACCTGAGTCTCTGAATTATTAGTAGCAAATGATGAAGGGAACCAAAAAAAAAAACCTGACTCAAACAAGCTTAAGCAGAAACATGAGTTTATTGGTCACATAACCAAAAAGCGCAATGGTAAATGTGGCTTCCATCAAATCCTGACATGGACTTGCTTCTCCATCTTTTGGTTCTGCTCTCTTAAGTGTTGCTTTCATTCTAGCTCTTTGAGGCGGCAGTTCTGAGCCTACATTTATCCAGAATTAAATCTAGTAGAACCCGACGTTTTCTTCCCAGCCGTTCTCACTCAAGCAAGACCCAGGATTCCTTCCGCTTAGAACAATTTAGTCACGTGCCATCTCTGAACCAATCACTGTGGCAGTGGCTCAGTGTGCTGATTGGCCAGGCTGCTCTCATGCTCCACCCCCTTGGACCCGAATCAGGGCCCTCGTGGAGATGAGGGAAGGGGGCTCTTCCACGTGAGTACATTGTGACCACAGTGAGGGTGAAGGGATGTTGAGCAGGCAAGAACAACAAACGTGTGCTCCAGTTTTAAGAAAGATCACTCTTGGTGACTGTGTAGAAAATTTGAAAGCCTAGAGCTAAGGATACTTGTCAGTACCGTCAGAGAAGAGGTGATGAGGACCTGAGCAAGGCAATGGAAATATGAGAAGTTTTTAGGTAAAAGCGATAGAATCTGGAGAATGGCTGTGAGTCAAGGGAAAGTGAGAAGTCAAGGTGACTCCCAGGTTTCTCCCATAGACAACTAGGTAACACCATTCAACAGAGATAGAAACTGTTGAAAGAGGAGCAATTTGGATGGTGGTAGAGGTTAATCAGTTTAGCCTTCACATTGTGAGTTTAAAGTGCCTGTGGTACACTCAAGTGGAGAGTTCCAGAAGGCAGTTAAATGGAAGAGTCTAGAATCGAGGAAGAACTCTGAACCAGAAACATGAATTGGAGAGTTAGGTTATAGATGAGGACTGACTCCATGGAGGAAAAATTAGATGACCCAGGAAAAGTGTGTAAAGGACAGAGTCTCAAACACCCCAAAACCGAAGGGGCAGGCAGAAGAAAATGAGCTTAAGAAAGATGACTTGGAAGAAATTACCAGAGAGGTACGTTGCAAACCAGAATAAAGCATCATCAAGGAAGACAAGAATGAGGCAGCAGTAGGTGGAAGCAGCTGTGTGGGGGAAAGAGGATGCCCACTTTCCACCTCATGCCTCAGGAGAACATGCTAGTAATGCTCAGGAGGAACATAGCAATGCCACACCTTCAAGGACTGTCTTGTCTTATAGTTGAGTCAAAAAGGCGAAGGGAATAAGTAATGAGGATGGAATATTTATTCTGGAACCGAGGGTTCTAGGAGACAGGGTGGAAACATTCTAAGGGAACAGGGTGGGATTTTGGGAGATAAAGCCCCAGAAAAGGATTAGTGACTGCAAGGGTTTAAACTTTGGGCTCATCCAAGGTTGATAGGTATGTGGGTGTGGTCAGGAGAGGTGATTTCAAAGTTCTAAATAAAACGCTGCCAAAAATTGCTTCAGTGCTGGTGTAGACTGGTGGTATATAAATCAGATAATATCACTCCCCTGAGGCAGCCGGCCAGTGGCTTCCCACTGTCCCTGGAGGAAAATGCAGTACCTTCCCTAGCCTTCAAGACCCCACCTGGTTTGGTCCCTGACCACCTCTCTAACTTCCTACCCAGGCACTCTGCACTTTATTCCATCTACAAGCACACACACATTCTTTCTGTACCTGGAAAGTCCCACACTTGCTCCCATCTCAGGGCTCTTGCACCTGATGTTCCTTCTGTCTCTAATCTTCTCCCCTTACTCAAATCTAGTTTGTTCAGTTCATTCAGGTTTCGGTTCAAGCATCACCTCCTCAGAGAGGCCTTCCCTCTCCTGCCTCCACAAATCACCTTCTTTCTGTTAATCTGCTTTATTTCCTTCAGAGAATTTATGACTCTCTGAGATGCTTTCATGTATTTAATATCTATTCCTTTCCACCAAAGTATAAGATTCAAGAGGTCATAGACCTTTTCTGTCTTTGCTCATCTGTTATCCCCAGCATCATGAGCAGAGTCTGGTCCAAGGTAGGTGCTCCATAAATATTTACTAACTAACCGACTGAATAAAAGAATATATACAATTGCAGCCTCCTCTGTAGACTCTGGGTAGAGCTGTAGCCAGATTCCTTTGAGCTTTTAGGAACAGACAGGCTGACATATTTTGAAATGAGAAGCCACTCAAGGTTCTTCAAACAAGACATTTTTCTCTGATGTAAATTATTTTGAATATCATATAGCATTTCCAAAGAGCAAAGTTTGCTGGTGAGAGAAAGAAACAAAAATCTACTCAAATAAAATATGGCAAACAGGTCCACATTTGGTCCACGGCAAAATGGTCCACCTATAAATAGTTTTTCATAAGGAGCTATTGCACAAAACAAAAAGCCACCTACTCTTACCTGAAATATTTTTGGAGTTTTAATTTTAAATGGAAATTTTAGAGTGTCACATTCTCCAGCACTGTCGAGGCTTAATGAGATGACTGCACTTGGCAGAGACTGTCAGAGTCCATGTCCGGACTATATTTTTGTTGTAAAACTGTATTTCCTAAAATAGAACTTGTTTAAGGGAGGATAGTGCAGTGAGATCTCCTGAGTAAGACTTCCCAGAAAATTGAGAATGTGAGAAGGGCTAGAGCCATGAACGAGGAGTGGACATTAATGTTTTCTAAATGTGTTCCAGAGAAGGCTAATTCCCTTAACTTGAACAAAAGCAACAAAAGTTGGGTGGCTGTGGGGCAGGGTAGTGTTGTGTCAAAATAAATCTGGTCACATAGGTATTAAAACTAATTTAAATAGGCTTCTGTACTGCTGAATTCCATGGATTTGGAGATGTTCCTAAGCTTTGACGTGACCTATCATATCCATTCTTTTCACCTTAACACTTCCCAAGGAATAGCTACTAACATGGGTCATGGCATCAATGGTAGTTGTATGATTTTTTTTATGATAAACTTGGCTTTGACATATTGGAGCATCAGGACTGAATAGTGGTTTGTGGAAGTGATAAAAAATGGGTCCATATACACAGAAAAAGGATAGTAAACAGAAAAGACGTAGCTTTGATGTTCTGTCACCTTGAAGGACACAGGCTGAAATGCTTGAGGTAGAAAATGTGGGAAGGGTTGGGATTTTAAGATTTCATGCTAGCTAAGCCTTCCTCTGTTCCCTTTAATTCATTTGGCTAGAAGCCATCTCTAACACGAGCATCTCCTTATCTAAGGTTTGGAGTCATTTTTTTGCTTTCTATTTTGGTTTGAGGCTTAATACTGCTTCTCTTTTGATTAGTGTAAATTTAGCTAGAAAAGATCATTCTCCTTTCCCTTCATGTAATTCCAGAACCAAGATGTTCAGAGAGGCAGGGTAAAGCACCAGCTTGGTGTTAGAAAATATAAGTTACAGGTATAAGTTACACATATAAATTACAGTACATCTGTGGAATATATCTTGTATTGTTTTTTGTTACATAGAGGATTTCCTAAAACTTCTTTTGAATGGCCCATAGTCCTTCTGGGTATTAACTGGGGTAGTGTTAGGCTGTTAACTAGCTATATATCGCAGCTCTGGAAGGAGGTGTGATGCGCAGACTAGACATCCAGTCACTCATGTGCCTTGAATGTCGTGTCTAGGAAGAAAGACTGGTCATGCTGCTGGTACTTGAGACCCTCTTTGAAGGGTCTATAAAGCCACATGCACTGGTCTCATGGCCAAACTATGGGAAGAAAATAAGACAATTCTATAATGCCAGGTAGAATTTAAATGCCATAAGAGTGGATCAAAAATGTATTTGGTTATAAAGAAGAAAAAAATGAATGATTGGGAGAGGCTGCAGTTGGGAAAGACTTCAAGGACCTTCATGGATGGAAAATCCATCCCTGAGGTCAAAGAAAAGTAGAGGGACAAGGTACTGGGCCTGATGGTTCCTGTGTCAGGACTCCTGGTAGGGTGGACTGATCAAGACACATTAGGCTAGAGAAGGCAGTATAGAATGGTTGCCAATGGCATGGTACTGATTGGGAGAGTTCCCAGGACCCATTCTTCATTTGATTGCAGAGGGAAAAAATCACAACTGAACACTTCTTTGACCTCACAGACTTCAGAATCAGTCAAATCTGTGTTTAACTCTGTCTATGTGACTTCAAAGAAATTATATAACTGCGTGACCCTCCATTTCTACAACTGCAGAAAGAATATAATGATACTCTTTCAGCAGTATTGTAAAGAATAAATGAAATTGGTGGTTAGAGCGGATCAGCCCAATGCCGGGCACACGGTAGATGTAAAATAGTTTCCTTCTTCCTTAGAAGGAAGAACGCAGTAGAGTGGCAATAGAAATCAGATGTCAAGTTGTGCTTTGTCTTGAATAGCAAATCATGTGTATTTAAGCACCTCTTGGTGGTATCCCACATGCATGCTCAGAAAAGGGGTTTTCAGTTACTGCTTAGTCATGAGGGAGCTTATTTAAGCTGTACATTTTGGTACAGGAAAAAGCCTTTTGGTGCACCTGGTTTAAGTCTCTCTACTCAACAATACCAGTTTAATTTTGGGGGATCAGTAGGGGCAAAAAAAGACTACGGTAGCCAAATAGGAGATGTAGATGGAGTTTTCTTTTTTTTATATGACTCAGAATTATATTGCCAATGCCGAAAGTAATAAAGTTGCCAAAGAAGTCAAAAAGCACAATTTGTGAAAAATCAATACATAACATAATGGTAAGCAGAGCTACTATTGGCAAAAAAAAAAAAAAAAGAAAAACCCAAAAAACAAACCAGAAAAAAATTTGAACTCAGTGTTTGAAAACAGCTCAGACTCAGGATCTGATTACTATTGAAAAAGGGAAGTAGTGCATAACTACACAGATAAAATGAGTAGAAATGTAAAAATGTGTGTTCTTTAGTGTTTGTTTTCCCTGAGCTGTTTGTAAGTGGATGGTATTTTATAATTGAAGATGTCTCAGAATCTGAAAAATCTGGTATTTTCTGGCACGGGTCCAGAACCCCCTTGGTCCCTCCTGCCCTCTCTCCTGTTCACTGACGCCGGGCTGATTCTACGCACTTTCAAGGACACCAGCCGCAGCCTGGTACCACAGTCAGTCCATTGCTCGCAGGTTCACTCTCTGCAATTGCTCCAAGTTCGGTCTTCAAAGAATTAAAGTTGCCACCAACTGCAGATGAATTCTAGCTTTTGAGGTCCCTCTTGGCTATTTTACTTATCTGTATACCATGTGAATAGCCAGAATAAGAACTGGCTATTTTTATAGAGAGTATAAAATCACTTTTTCCCCTGCAGTACTGTGGCTATTGACATCAGTAGTGGATTGAGGAGGCAAAATAATAATTTCTGTGTTAATTATAAGTACAACGAGCTTCCCCCCATTACTTAGAAGCTCTTTTTTGTTTATATTTACTTTCTGTGTCCTGCTTTCACGTATCTTTCTGTAGAATGTGGGGTTAAAAATTCTTCATATTTATCCCATGTTTACAAAAATATGGTTTACTTCAGCTCATATAATGAGTTTCCTGTTTTAATTTAAAAAAATGTAAAAGTTTGTTTTTAAGCTTCGTACATTCATCTATGTCCACATGATTTTCTTTGTATTTATAATGCAACAATTTTGATCATATATATACACACACATATATATACTGTATATATAGAAATATACCTTATATGTGAATCTGTAGGTACCTGATTTATAAACTAAACACTTACAAAAAAGGCATGTATCTTATTCATTCTGTATATCTAGCACCTAGTAGAATGCGTGTGTATATAATGAGGCACTCGGTAAATATTTGCTTATTATGGGTGAGAAAAACGAATCCATTTCCAGTCTGTATTTAAGGTTTGGGGTTAAAAGGCTGTACTCAGCCTAAGTCTGGATTTGTAACAGGAGACTTTTTTAAAGATGCCAATTTAGGAGCTCAAGTTGTTCCTGAGAAGTACTATTCTTATATTGGTTCAAGTCACATTTAGAACATTTGAAATCCCTCTTGCAAAGGAACATGCCTCACTCTGCTTCAGGAGTCAAGGAGATAATCACTTCCATTTATACAGAGAGTTTGAGAGATTAGAAGTCAGAGGGATCCTCCCACTTCCAGAAGCATCCCCACTCCACGTGATAGCTTAATTTTTCATTCTTGCCATGTAGGAAAAACAACCCAGGACCCTGTAGACAGGTGAACTCACACATTCCATTAAAAATACTTCAGTCAATTTCAAGAAAAAAAAAAGAAAGAAAGACCTTCAGGGTTTTGATGCAGTGAGGTCAGAATCCTTGATAACTGTGGTGAAAGAATGTACTTAGTGTATATATAAGGGTTTATTTTGTTTAAAAAAAAAAAAGCTGTCACAGTACAAGTAACATATAGAAATAATGTTTTGTTCACATCACTTGTTTCCCTGTTTCAATAAGACTTCTGTTTCTATAAAATAAGTGGAAAATTATGTTGGCAATCAAAGGAGGAAATAAAGCACAGCCCTGGCAGTTCAAATCCAAGGATCCTATCACCAGCCAGGGGTCAGAGGTCTAACTTTCAAGCAAAGTTCTCAAGGCAAAGGAGGAGGAGGAAGAGCAAAGAAGAGTCTTTGAAATATTTAATTTGCTAACATTAATTGCGAAGTCATAGAAGCATCAAAATATCAGTGAACATATTTCCACAGGGGCATCAGCCAATGTCCTCTAAGTAATTTCATTTTAAATATCCCACAAAATTAAGTTCATAGCATCCTTCCATTTTTCCTATTGACTTGCTCTTACTCCTTGCCTGGCCCCACCTCCCTTGATGCTGGGATGCCCTCTTCTTCTACTAAACTCTGCACATCTTTTAAGGCCAGTGCAAGTGGTCCTCCTCTGTGTCTCCACAGCACATTGGACATCCCCTGTACAATACTTACCATGGGGATGTCTGGGTGGCTCAGTCGGTCAAGCATCTGCCTTTGCCTCAGGTCATGGTCCCAGGGTCCTGGGATCGCTGGTCTCCCTGTTCAATGGGGAGTCTGCTTCTCCCTCTTCCTCTGCCCTTCCCCCTCCCTGCCCAGCTCATGCACTCTCTCTCTCTCCCTCTCTCTCTCACATGCACTCTCTCTCAAATAAATAAATAAAATCTTTAAAAAAAATACTTACCATGCATCTCCTCTTGGATGATAAGCTCCTCAAGGGTAGACACTGTTTCTCCTTGTCCCTGTGCTCTCAGAATTTGTTCTGAGGCTTGGCGCAGCATGGTTGCTCAGCAAATATTTACTGACTTGAATTCTGGGAAAGACAGACAAGGAATGAAATATGGAAGGGAAGAGAAGTTCCTCGAAATCACATCTCCAGAGCTACATGACAGTAAGGAAGAAATACGAATTCATCCTTGCTTTCTGTAAATATTTATTGGGTGCCTTCTAACGTGAACAGCTATGTTCCAACAGTACCTAACGCACAAAACAAACCAAAGTCTTCACCTTGGAGGAGCTTACATTCTAGTTGCAGGAGGCACAATAAATAATAAGTAAATTGCATAGTATTTGGAAGGTAGCAATTGATCTGGAAAAAAGAAAATAAGAGCCGAGAAGCTGACCAGGTGCAACTGTAGGTTGGAATTTGCGCATAGAGAGGTCAGAAGATGACATTGAGCAAAGACTGGAAGGAGGTGGGACTCTGCCATGTGGAGATCGGAGGGAAGAGTGTTCTAAGCAGAAGGAACAGCCATGCAGAGACCCTACAGAAGGAGTGTCTCTGGGGAATCCAAGGAACACAGAGGCCCTGCTGGCTAGAATAGGAGAAAGGAGGAGAGAGCAGGAGGAAATGATGCCGGAGTCTAGGGGTCCAAATCCCAGAAGGGATTTTAGGCTGTTGTGACAGCGTAGCCTTCACATGGGTGCCGGGGTTGCTGCTCTGTCCTTCAGAAGCAGAGAGCAGCTGGCGCCATGAAGCCCCCTGGCAGTACAGAGAGCCTGTGGCCATGCTCTGTGCGCCTCCCATAAAGCAGGCCCTTTGCCCTCTGACCTCACCTCTTCCCGGAGCCCTAGCTACGCCCATCTGTGCCCGCTTTGTGTCTGCTTCTCTCATTTCTCCATCTACATTTTGCCTTAACCTGTGATTTTATACAGGCCATAGACTTTGTCATGTAACCCCAACCCACCCATATCTTGTTGGCTTGTCCAAGGTTTTAAACTGGGATGTTTCAAGTAAAAATCAAGATTGTGTGCTTTTCTTTAAAAATGGGAAGATCTGGTAATATGGGGCCTGCATCCCTTCATGGCCACAAGTCACTGGATCTGAGGATCCTTCAGACAGAGGCACTTGCTTCTAGTTTGACCCAGTCCCCACCACTCCGTGTTACACCCGGCTCTCTCATTTCAGTTACCAGCTGGACTCTTACAGGCATTTCACTGCATGATCTTGTTCTATAGGCCTACTAATGCCTCCCTCTTCCCCAGTTTTTGACTGCTTCCTGACTTCCATTCTTTCCTTGGATAGTTTATTTCTGCCCTTGGTCTTGGCATGCCTGCCTTTCTCAACCTGGGCCAGCTCCTGGCTTCCAACCATCCTAGTCTTTGCCTTCAGACTCAATCTTGCTGGCTCAGTGCTGTTGAGAATTTCCTTATTCATGGACCTGGGCTGGAAGGTCTCCAGGAAGTATGCCAGCTAAGGAAACCCCAGATCTCCTCTTTGAGCACAAAACACAAATGTGGAGAAAACAGGTGCTCAGCTTTCCTCTAATAAATGCACTTTTTATTCCCTCATCTTTTAAATCTACATAAGGATGAAAGGCTGCTATGCTGTTCTCATTTAACTCCCAGAGTTCTACCTGGGGCTTCAGTGGTTCCAGAAAGAAACGTTGCAGAAAAGCCAGTTTTTCTGTTTTCCTTCTTTATAATTAAAGTGTCCTTTTGCCCATAGTCAATCTATGGGAACTGAACGACTAATCAAAGCAAGGTTGTTTCTGAAGTGGGGTGGGAAGCCACTTGTTTCGCTGTTTCAATAAGTCTTCTATTTCTATAAAATAAACGGAAAATTATGTTGGCAATCAAAGTAGGAGATACAGCACCTGCCTTGTGGTTCAAGTCCAAGGATCCTATCCCCAGCCAGGGGTCAGAGGTCTAACTTGCAGGCAAAGTTCTCAAGGCAGAGGAGGAAGAGGAAGAGCAAAGAAGAGTCTTTGAAATATTTAATTTGCAAACTCTAGTTGCAAAGTCATGGAAAGCATCAAAATGCATTTATTTTACTCTCACCATATTAGATTTTTAAAAGTAAGTACAAAGAAGGAAAGGAAAAGGAAGGGAGGAGGAAAGGGAGGGAGAGAGCAGAAGGTCAGCATTCCTCTTCCCTCTGCTGGCTGCCCCCCACGCCCTACTCAGCCTCTGTGCCCCGACCCCCCCCCCCCGCCCCGCCCCGAGGGTGTCATAGACAAACCTCAGGTGCAGGAGTGAGATAGTAGTGTTCTCCCACCCCACCCCATTCCTCACCCCTTATGGTGCATTCCCAGGCTAGACTGGAGTCTGACAATACCCGGTGCGCAGGAGGTCCCTTTGGCTCTGGACAGCTGATGTGGGTCCAGCAAGGTCCAACGAGGAGGGGCAGGAACTGGTTTCTTGGATTTAAAGCTTCCCGAGGCCTCAGTGGGGATGGGAAGGAGGCCATGCCCTCAAGAAGGCTGAAAGGCAGGACAGCAATGCAAGGGTGTATTTAAGGCTGACTCCAAGTCAAGAATAAAGAGTAAGAATTTGTTTCTGTGCCCTGGTGTTGGGCTTCCGGGATGCCTGAGAGGGTAAAAAGGTGACTCGAGGGAGGACATCCTAACACGAGGCTATCCTACTGATTTCCAGTTCTAGGCTGCGTGTTGAGTGAAGAACGGAGGCATTCTCTGGTGGCCCATTCAATAGCTAAACGACACCCCAGGAAGCTTTATCTGCAATGTTCTTTTAAAAATTGTTTTAATCACGAGCCATTAGAAAGCCCATAATGTTCACTGGGTAACCCTGACTGGAGCGAATCGGCCTTCTTTAAAGAACCAGAGACCAAGCAAAAAGCCTTTGCTCTTTTGATTTGCGAGCCCCTGAGTTGCTCGAATGCTTCTCGTCAAAGATTATTTTTCCCATTTCATGCCTGTCGATTTATTTTCTGATACCTGCTTAGAAATAACCTTGTCTTTCTGGTACTTAGTTCTACCACATACATCCTTCTGCCGTTCCTGAGAAGGCCCAGAACGCTGCTCCGAAGGCCTTCCCCTCCCGGGCAGCTGGGCTGCGGCCGCACCGCCCGGCACCGCCACCTAGGCCGGCGTCGTGTGAAAACATTTAATGGGCTTCCTCCTGCGGAGGACTTGGACGGAATTTGTAAAATGGGATTTAATTGGGACTGAGTAAACTCCTTTAAAATTCCTCACACATCGGCCTCTGCTCAGGGCTGACAACAGTCGCATTTGCTCTGATTTGTAACCGGCCGGCTGCAGCCCCGCCCCGGGCAAGAGGCAGCGGCGGGAAGGCCGCCCCACCCTGCGGAGCTGTCAGTCATCCTGGCCGCCCGCGGAGAGGCTCCAAGGCCCCGGTCCCCTCCCTCTCTCCCCTAACAAAGGACGCCGGAACTACCAGGGAGCCCAGATGGAACTTTGGGGCAGAATGACAGGCTTTCATTTAATGGAGATCTGTTCTCGTTCATGGCTGTGCAGTGCCCACTGACTCCGCGCTGCCCGTCCACAGCTCTCGAAAACTCTAAAAAATGGGCATTCCCATTTGATATTGATGGAGGAAGCAAAATTAGACCCCTGACTAGTGGAAGTCTGAGAAAGCTTAGCAGGAAATCCTGTGTCCAACCCAGAGCTTTGCCATTGCCCGGGGCCACTGAGAAAGCCACAGATACTGTTGTTCTTAGAGTGGGTGTGGGTCTGTCCTTTGGGGTAAGACTGGGGGGAATGGGAGCGGGGTGGGTTGCATGCCGAACCCAAGGGTTGTTTGTATAGAGATCCCTGGAGCAAGAAACAGAGGGGAGCAGGAAGGATGGATTGGGATTACCTGGATGACAGAATCTTTCTCCACTTATGAAAATGGCAGGCGAGCCTAGAATCAGGATGGCAACTAGATTTTATCCGGTGCATTGGTAACTGCGTAGAAGACTGTCTTGAGAAGAATTTCTATTCTCCATCTGGGCTCCTGGGAGGAAAAGTAGTCATACTGCTTGATTAGTCATACTACTTGATTAGTAGTCATATAGCATGATTCAGTATAGAGAAGAAGCTTTGCCTCCATCCAATAGGAACTCATCCAGTGAGTTCATTGCCTTCAGAGACAGTAGAATAACTTAACATGGTACATAAAATTCTTCATGATATGGGCCTAGAAGCTTCTCCAGCATTGTGTCCCTCCCTGCCCCTCATCTCTCACTTTATAAACCCATCATGGTTCTCTGAACACACTCTTAGGCAGCCAGAAAAACCCATGCCAGAGACCACTGGAGCTCTAGCCCTTCGGAGACCAGAGCAGGGGCCCCAATGCCACACTGTAGATGCTGGAGGCCCAGGTGTTTGGAGGTGCGGGTCCTACGGGGGGAGCAGCAGCAGGGGGGAGCCATGTTCAGCCGAGCCCCAGCAAAGCCTTTGGACCAGAAGAACCTCAGGAGAGAATGGTAACTGGACAATGAGGAGGCCCAGACTGTCATTTGAGAAAAGCCACCAGTTAGGGATGGGGCTAAATTGAGTCTCCTTGGTGAAGGAAAGTAAGAAAGCAGGTATTTCCCCAAGTAGTGCCCCTGCTAAGAGGGGTATGGAACCCATACACTTGTGATACGGAACAGGGCATGGAGGCTTGGTCCTTAGTCCCACCCATCATGGGATTTAGCCAAAAGACAAAGGTAGGGTGAAGCTCCGCAGTCCCCTCTTAGCTGTGGAACCCACAAGCACATCCTTTAAACTCTGAGCTTCACTTTCCTTGTTCGTAAAATGGGAACAGGAAGACCAATGCCACAGGGCCACTGTCCACTTGCTTATTCACTCGTTGCACATTGATTATGTGCCCACCAAGTGCCAAGCACTGAGGTAGTTGCTGGATGGACAAGACATAGTCCCTGAGCTTGAGCCAGGGACTTAGACGCAAAAACAGAGTCACAAAGCAAAGGGGAAATGCTTGGCTGCTCTTCCCATTTCACGCGTGTATTCTCTAATACCCCGTTACACAGAGATGATGACCATAGAGGGGGCTAAGATCCACCTGGAATATAGCAGGTATTGGAGAAATACTGGTGTTGGAGGAGGTCATGGAGTAGACATGACCGCCACTGACCCATGCGCTGGACCCCAGCCATCGGAGGCTCCCCTCCCCCTCCCTGTCCTTGGAATGTGCATTCTACTTGCCTTTGCCACTCCCAGAGGCTGCCCAGGGTCACAGCTCAGAGATAGTGATGTGGTGCTGAGACCATCTGGATGGTATACGCGGCTGAATCCACTTAAAGCCTCCGTAGAAACTTTTAAGACTTGGCGGCAGGTGTGGCATCCACATGTCTTGCCTCTCAAGACGAGTCTGGTACACAAGTTCCGCTGTCTATCTCACCTGCTGCCCACCAGTCTGGGGTGGCCCGCCTCTTTCTTTGGTGTCTTAGGGTCCTCTGCTTACAGAAGGTGGGGGGCCTCAGATTACACTTGGGAAGCTCCCCAGGAGCTTAGAAACACCAAGTGGATGACAGGAAGGGAGGCATGGAAGTTAGTGGGGAGGGGGAGAAAGGGAAGGGAGACCTTGCCCTCATGGCCTTAGGGGAAAGGCCTTGGAGCCCTGTGTTTATCTGTGAGCCCTGGCCACACTGACACTAGCTGTGAGCGTCTCCCCCTCCCCTAGCTGTCTTCCCAGGTTCCCAGCAGTCCCTGGGGCCATCCTCCTGGCTCACCCACAAAAGGAACAGCTCAGGGCTGGCCTACAACCCCCCAATTTGCCTATCTGTATCCATTTTGCTCTTCTGTCTCCTTCGACAATATTCTCCAGGTAGAGTCCGGCCACGTGTATGCTCAGGTGTGAAGGCTCTGAGCCTGAGCAGAAGCTACAAAGGGTAAATCCCTCTTCTAACCACTGCTCTGCTGTCATTATCCACCCAGGATGCAAAACAATGGAATGACCTGGAAATAGCAGGGAAAACATTCACATAAACAACCCAGACAAGACTGATAATGTAACCTTTTCACTAGTGGAAAGAGCAATACTTAGGGTCTCTAACACCTCCTAAATGCATACGAAACAACTTTGACAATGGGCGGATAATCAAATTATTCTGAATAATCCAATCTAGTGTTTTCCTGCTTTCTCTTCATGCTAATTTATTCTGACATGGCTTTTCAATAATGAAAATCTGTTCTCGTAGAATCCATTTCATCAAGATTTTACATATTAAAATGGAGATGGAAATGTCGTGGAGAATTAGATTACTTGTCCTCCATTCCTGGGGAGGGGCTTTGTCTCACCGTGGATAACCAGAAGGCATTAATTGGAGAGGAGAGTGTACCTTCCACAGGCAATTATTTTTAAAGTGCTCTTTCCGTCTAGTCGAAGCTTCTTGCCTGCACAGACTTTCTGAGTTCCTTTCCTCGTGAAATGTGTTGATTTTCAGAGCGTTTTCAGCCCTGATCATTACCACCCTGAAAAACTATTTTAAATAAACACCTCAATGACCAGAACACGTGTTGGGCTCTCATTCTGGAGAAACACACTCTGGGCAAACCAAACCCTTAACCTCACAAACTAAAAGGCAGATTGATAAATAAAGACAGATGTGGGGAGAGCCTTCTGGGCTCAGGACCTGTGTGGGGGCTGGGGGTGGAGCTAAAGAGGGAACAAGGTACGGCTGCCACCTGCGGGGAGCCAAAGTCCTAGTGTGGGCTTCTCAAGCTCCAGGGCATGGAAGAATCACCTGGGCCGGGTGTTAAGAACGTGGCTTTCTGGGAATCCACTCTCAGGGACTCTGAATCCGTTGGCGCTCAATAGTTTTAGCGGCCAAAGGCAAAATACATGTCATACATTTCTCATAAATTTCCTCCAGTAGTTTACTGCATGCAGTAGTGCTGGGTTGTCATCAGCCCCCTTTCTCGAGCACTTCTTGGAGGATCTTAAATATGGGACAGGTGCTCTTTCCAAAAGCTATGTGAGCAATATTTAATTCATGTCAAATACTATTAATGTGGTTATTGCTGTAAAGACAAGGCACCTCCAGGGCTCCAAAGTTCTCATCTTACTCATTTTATCTACGTAGCATTAGTTTTCATTGGCTCTTCAGCACCACTTCCTAAATTCTCCTGCAGGATCATGCTAATTTAGCTCTTCCCAAATATGTGTCTAGATAACAAGAATAACAACAATGACAATAATAGATACTTACTGGCAACTTACTATGTAGCAGTAAGCATTCTGCATGTTCCATCTTCCTGACTTCTCCCAGCCACCCTAAGTGACACATGCTATTGTTATCCCTCGTCTTGCAGATGAGCTGTGCACCGCTGGAGGCTTCCCTAGCTGCATGTGGGCTTGGAGGGAGGGGGAATTAGCGGGGCCATCTGGGTTTTCTGGAGATCTCCTGCATAGGAGGACAAACCAGCATGGTTTGTCCAGGACTGAAGGGTTTTCTGGGAATCAAGGCTTCCCATTTTAAGACTGGGGAAATTGGGATGAGTTAGTCACCCTCCTCCTATATGAGGGGTTTTTTTTTTGGGGGGGGGGAAGACACCAAAACCCAAAGAAAGAATAGTTTCAAGTTCTGAGTGGAAAGCCGAGGCCTGTGACCCAAAGAGGGAGTCCAAACGGTTCATTTAAGAGACAAGAAGCAACCAAAAGCTGTGGCAGCGGGGTCAGCAAAATGAACGTGAGAACATCAGGTTTGAAAACTTTGTTGTGGTCTGGGACAATGAGAAAAAGTAGCTTCAGCTTGCCAGCACAGCGTGGGTCATGGTGTGTCAGCCACATTTAAAGGGCCAGGTATGAGGTACATATCTCTGCTCTTCTCTCTCCTCTTCCCTTAGGTAGGTGGTCCTGAGGCTTCTCCAGAAATGCCCGTGATGCATTGTGTTCCAGAACCATTTGGTGCCATCCCGAGTCCCACTGCTTAATCTCAACTCTCAGAACCTCTTAGGAAAAGCAGTGGTAAGACTGGCAGCTTAATTCCTGTTGCCTGGGAGCATATGGAGAATAGCCTCCTTCTCGTCTTTCCAGTGGAATGGAGAAAGTTGTCAGGCTGCCCATATCAGATTCAGAGTCATCCACGCGGTGTTTCTAAGCCCCTAGAGAGCTTCCCAAGTGTAATCTGAACACCCTACCCTCACTCCCACCTTCAGAGACAAAGGACCCAGAGAGACCAGAGAAACAGGTGGGCCACTCCAGACTGGTAGGCAGCCAGTTAAACAGGCAAGGAAGTTACATATGGGGCTTGTCTTGAGAGGCAGCAAGACATGTGGATTCCACACTTGCCGTCAAGTATTCAAAGTTTAAAGGAGGCTTTAAGTGGATTCAGTTGCGTAGACCATCCAGATGGTCTTAGCACCACATCACTAGCTCAAGGCTGTGTCCCTAGGGCACCCTTATTGTTCTAGTACTTTTAAAACCACACTTACATCATGTCCACTAATGTCCCCTTGACCAAATCAAGTCATGTGGCCAAACTCAGGGGAGGAGAGGAGCTACAAAGAATTTGTGCCCATTTTCTGCCACTTGCCACACCTACCATATACCAGGCAGTGTTCTAGGCACTGAGGAGATCACCATGTAGAAAACAGACCCAAGTTTCTGCCTTTTCTTTCCTTTACATAATTATAGCAACATATGGTAACTGTAGATAGTCTTATTAATAACATGGTAAGTATAGAGTAAATGTGGGGAAAGGTAATATACAGTGGACTTTCTGTTTATTCTATGTTGTAATGTTACCCTTTTCTGTATTTTTTTCCCTCGACATCTTTTTTTAAAACCACTTTGTTGAGACATAATTCACATACCATACAATTTGCCCATTTAAAGTGTACAATTCACTGCTTTTTAGTCGATCCACAGAGTTGTGCAATCATCACCACAGTCTAATTATAGAACCTTTGCTTCTCCTCTAAAAACTGCTGCAAATATTAGCAGTCCCTCCCCATCGGCCCATCCTGACCTCTCCCCCAACCCTACTCCTGCCAACTCTTAAATGGAGGTGAAAGAAGGAAGAGATCTGTCAAAAATCACTGGAGAACAAAGGCAAACAGTGCTAGAATTAAAAACTAAGGGGAAAGATACACAAAGAGAAGCTTCCTCTCAGGTCTGTTCTTACTGCCTCCCCTTACCGCCAGCAGTGAACTTGGCCACCCTGGACTTGAAGAGGCCAAGTGGGTTTTCTTCAATCATCTACTCAGTGAGTGATCATTGGGCCCGGCCCGGGGCATATAGATGAAGGTATGGACCGTGCTCTGAAGCAGCTTAGACAGAGACCAGAGGTTGGGGGGTGGGGGTGCAACACAGTAAGAGTCTGGAGGACAGTGTAGCCCACAGATGTAGAGGTGGCCACCTGTAGAGATAGTTGGCCTGATGATAAAGCCAACATGGATGGGGAGGGGAGGAAAACCTGGTCAGAGAGAGGAGGGCCACCTGCTAATGACATTGTTGGAGCTCCATATCCAAACATGCCACTAATGTGCCTCAGATGTCCTAGGTACTTGACACACAATTTCCTTTCTCTGTTTGAAGTTGAGTATCTGTCACTTGCAATCAAAATCAAATATGTTCAAACTAATACGCGGCTCAGGTCCCTCCTGCCTTCTTTGCCAAGTGTCAACAGAGAGTGTGAAAGTTTGGGGGATCTCTTCATCTCGCTGTCCACCGAGACTGAATGTGTCTCCTGCCAAGGAGCCTCCACTGACACCAATGGTTCGTAAGCTGCTTGGTGGGTAGAGAATTTGAAGAGATACGGGTGGAAGGTGGAACGGCAGGTGGGAAGTCAGAGAGCAAACAGAAGAGCACTGGAGCTACAGAGTTAGGTGAACCGGGGCCACTTACTTCTCTGGACCCGAAAAGGGGAAAGAGTGTTATCTGCCTCACAGACTTGAGCGAGCATCCCAGGAGATAATACATGGGGCTGTGCTGATCTCAGGGCTTAAACAAGAATCAGTTAGTGCCCAATTTAACTTTGTCTCCCTCCCTTCTCCTTGATTAGGATTCTCAGGAGAGAGGACTCGGGACCCAAGTTAAACAGTTTTTTTAAAGATTTATTTTTTTGAGGGAGAGAAAAAGAGAGAGAGAGAGAGAGAAAGCACAAGCGGGAGGAGCAGAGGAAGAGGGAGAGAGAGAATCGCAAGCAGACTTCTTGCTGAGTGTGGAGGTCAACACTGGGCTCGATCTGACGACCTTGAGATCCTGATCTGAGCTGAAACCAAGAGTCGACCGCTTTACCAACTGCGCCAGGTTCCCCAGGTTAGTTTTATCCTGTTTGCTTATTTACATAATTTATTCAACATATTATTACCACAAATGTAAACAAAGTCCAGCTCCTACCTTCCAGGAGCTCTGAATCATTAATTCAGAAGCCTGCTGCAAGAACTGGAGTTAGGGAGAGAGGACAGGAAGGATCACCGACCCCGGGGCCAGTGGGGTCGTCTGTGGCACTACTGGGCGTGATGGCATGCTTCTTCTCCGGAAGGCTGAGCTGCTGATGGGCAGGGAAGCCGATTGGCAAGGTGAGTGTTGTGGACATGCCAGGGGCTGAGGAGCTAGGAAATGTGAGGGAGTCCATAGAGTGGGCACTCTGAGCCCAACAGGGGATGCTGGGCTGTGTCGTTCACAGGAGGACACTTTCTACAAAAGCTGTCCCAGGGCATCACCTGATGGGGACCTGCTGTTCTGTGTGGGCAGTGGGTGACCAAGCATCTGAGGCCCTCTGTAATGGGCCAGGAACACAGTTACCATTCTGGTTGTTTACAAAGATTGATTGTGGAGAAGGTTTGAGACTGTTCTCTGCCGTGCAACATAGACACCAACTAAGGCTGCTGTGTGAACAGGCTTCATCTTGGAGAATCGCCTTCTGGCTTCTTCCCATGAGCACCAGTTAGTGCCTAGGGGCCAAGCAGAGTGCAGGAAAGAGGGAGCAGTGCCCTTGGGACAGTCACCAACTGGGGTTACTGCAAGGTGACTTTCTGCAAAGGGTGGTGAGAGTGGGCTTCTGCTTGAAAGACATTTATTCTGACTCTGATAACTCTAAGGAGGTTCGGGAGGGGGGACCGACGGCCAGACACTGAGGAATAAGGATGTTATCCAGGCAGGAGGGCAGTGCTTCAGAATGAGTTGAGATGAGAGCTTCCCACACCCTCACGAGGGCTGTGTGGGGACACATGGCCCCAGTCACTCATGGCACCTCCCACGCACAAGCCAGACGATCTCACAGAGCGTGGACAGTTTGCTGTGACTTCTAGACTACCTGTGAGTGGAGTGGAGGAGCTGTCTTTAGGAATTGGCCATAGGCAGAGCTCTCCATTCCCCACCTTGGAGACACTTGAAGGACTCCAGTTGCTTGGGGCATCATTTTCTTGCTTCCTTTGATTGCTTTTTGAGGAGTGTCATGGAGGAACCCAAGAAGTGTTTAGAGTTAGACTGAGCTGGATTCAGACAGGGCTCACACTGACTAGTCTTGTCAGCTTGCCAGAGTTTCACAGGCTCTCTGAGCTTTATTTTCCTCCGCCAGAAAGTGAGGATAACAAAACCCTCTTGGAACTGTTAGGATTGTTGAGCATGGACCACAGCAGGCTCATGATGAGTGCTGATTCCCTCCCTGTCTTCTGGGCTTCCTGGGTGCCTACCCCTTTAAGGCAGGAAGAGCGCTACTCCCCATACCACAGGCTCAGAGAGAACAGTGTTAACACAGTAAACAGAAGGAGGGGATTGATTTGTTCCCCTTCTCACACAAAGCTGAGCACGCGACAGGTTATGGTTTTGAATATTAATGCATTTGAAGTGAGAAGAACCACTTATAACAGAAACTGTCTTGCTTGCAAAGATTTATTCCCCATGTAGTTTTCCATGGCTCATAAAAGGTGATGGATGAACGTAATTTTTAGTTTAATTTCTCTCCGTGCAGTTCAGTAATTTTTGAGATAAACTCAAATTACTAAGGTTCTGGAACTGTTCAAAGCAATGAGGAGCCATGCACATCTGGTTATACATGGGACACGGCATGTTTAATTTTTCAAGCCAGCGAAGGAAGAGGTGATTAAGAATCCCAGCACACATGTAAACCGTGTTATCTTTAAAGTTCGCTTCTGCTGTCTCCAAAGGCAAACCAAACCTCCCTTTAAGAAAACTTCTCTTGGGGGCGCCTGGGTGGCACAGCGGTTAAGCGTCTGCCTTTGGCTCAGGGCGTGATCCCGTCTGCCTTCAGCTCAGGGCGTGATCCCGGCGTTATGGGATCGAGCTCCACATCAGGCTCCTCCACTATGAGCCTGCTTCTTCCTCTCCCACTCCCCCTGCTTGTGTTCCCTCTCTCGCTGGCTGTCTCTATCTCTGTTGAATAAATAAATAAAATCTTTAAAAAAAAAAAAAAAGAAAACTTTTCTTGGCTCCTTGGGAGAAGGCGGCAGGGACATGGATAGACAGGACAGGCATACAGCTTTTTTTTTTCCTTAGATGTTTTCTATCTTTTATCACAATATATATATGAATGTTTACAAAATGGAAAGTAGCACTTAAGATGAATCTGTTTGGATTTTAAAATTGATTTTATTTTTTTCCTATAAGTTTTGAATGTTCATCAGGCAAGATGAGCATAGATCCTTTAAAAAATTAGCAGCGTGGTATAGTAGGGGGAAATCTCAGTTTCAGAGTTCATCTGAGCCAAGCGTGCACGAGGACAAGTGACCGCGACACTAACTGACAGGTGCAGTGACAGCCCCCAATTGTTAGAGGCTGCAGTGGGCCAAAGGGCAAATCTTTACAGACCAGTCTTCTCTGCAAGTAGTAAATAAATAAACAGGTAAATAAACAATGAAATAAATGAAGGAGTGTAGTTAAGTAGTGACCAAAGGCAATAACATCATGACGAAGGTTAATAATTTTTTAGTAAGGATTTATGTCTACATTAAAAAAAAAATCTTGTTCTATGTTATAACTTACCTTAAATGTGTTCCTATTTATTAAACAGTGTTAGGTTAAATAAAATATGCTACTCTCCCAAGGAAGATCTTTTCCTCCTTATAAACTTCCTGGGAACAAAGGAGAAAAAGGTAAATGTTCAAACAAGCGTGTGTTTTGCCCTCTATCACTGACAATAGCCTAAAAAGAATTTTTCTATATCAGCAATTGAATGGTGGGGACACTGTCCACACCCAGAATTACACGCTCAGACTGGATGGCGAGATGATATTTGCAGCACGCCAGGCACAGCCAAAGTGTTGAAAATAGAAGGGCAAAAAACAAACAAAAACCACTCAATACTGTGATGATTCTGGTTCTATGGCTGCAACAGTCTTCAGAGGTCCGAAAATCATGCCTGCAACTAAAATTAAAAAGATAGAAGGTAGTGATTTAATAAAAACTATTATGACAGCTTAAAGGATCTGTGGATCCCAAGTACTGTCATCAATGGGCATGCTGGAAGCTCTCTAAAACTTCTATGGATAGGAAAAAAGCCACACCCTATAAACTTGCCACAGGATAGTATAAACAAGATGATAGGACCTAAAATAAAATAAAATGAGCTACAGTCTTACCAATCTCCATTTATTTATTTATCACTTGCATCCCACTGGTTTAGGAAAAGAATTCAGAGTGGCTTTGTATGAAAGATTCAAAGGTATTGTCATCGTAAAATAAAATAGCAAAACCCAAAAAGTCGTGTAACAAACGATACTTGACCCCTCCTGGGTACTTTCATCTCTCAGATTTGCCCTCACCCTGAGCAGCCAAATCACCTAAAAACAGGTCTTCAACACCACAGGGTCTCTGCTGGGGAGCCCCTGCACCCGACCAATCGTCCAGGCTTCCCACTGTCAGTCTCGTCCCTGCTGCCTTCTCGTCCACCTCACCTCAGGCCCTTCTGCTCGGCACCGCTCTTTGGGTTTGACCTTCAGCTTCTCTCTCAGATGATCCCTCTGGTTTATTATGCAGGAAGAAATTGATCCAAGATCAAGGAGAGGGATTTAATACAAATTGCTACTGACATGGTATACCAATTTAAGCATTTATTGACTCTAACAAACTGTGTTCAGCCATGCCAGTGCACACGTATTTAGACGTCAGGTTTAATGCATGCTTGGGAAGCCCTGGCTCACTCAGTGGTACCACTGATGTTAGCTTTCTAAGTTCTCTCCTCAACAATGTCCAGTTTTTGCCCATACTTTGCCATCACCCACTTTGGGTTTTTTGGTGTCGTGCTGGTCTGCCCCTCTCCTCAGAGAATAAACTTAGCCTTCCTATAGGCTCTAGACCAGAGGTTTCAAATTGTTTTGACCCAGAATCCACAGTAAGAAATACACTGTTGATCACAACTGGGGACACACACACACACACACACACACACACACTGAAGCAAAGTTTCGTTTAAAAACAAAAACAAAACCTTACCTTTAAGACATGGAATGCATGCTGATTTTTCTATTCCATTTTATCTTATTTTTTAAAAAACCTGAGCCAAGATGCTCTGAATCAATTTCACAATCCCCTAAAGTCATGTGACTTGCGGTTTCAACAACTCTCATCTTGAGTAGTAGACAGTTCTGGTCTTATCGGCTGGGAAGCAGGGTCTTACCAACTTTGTTTTCTACTTTTGGACTGTTTACAGCTGAGTGATTCTCAAGATATTACTGGATTTTACTAGTCATGGGACCACTGGTTTAAGGGACATCCTCAGTAAAATAGGTACACATGGACGCCCATGGGCACGCACGTGCACACACACACACACACACACATACATACACACACACACACACACACCCTTCCTCTATTCTGTTGCGTTCATAGAATTTCTGATAGGTCTTTTCCAGTTATGGACTATGCCACGTTGTCTCTGCCCCAATCATAACAGAGCCCTCACTGCATTCACCACCCTGAGTTGTCTAGGTCCCCCAGATCTCCCAACACGACCCCATACCTGATGCTTCTCCACGCCACAAACTAGCCCCTGAGAGCAGAGAGTAGTGCCCAACCATCAAGGTAAAGGACACTCTTCCAACCCTCTGGAAGTAAAGACAAGAAGAGAGCAGGAGCGAAGGTTTTGTAGGGATGTTGACATAATTCTCATTAACTAGTAAAAGGAAATGTATTTCATCTGGAAAATGAACAGAGGAATTTATTGTGTGATATTCTTATATCTTCAGTAAACTTTGAGAGGCATAAAAGCTGCTGGAATCTTAATCTATATATAAAGAGTTCTACAGTGTATGTCTTAGTTTTTGTCATTATTTATGTAGTTAATGTTTCTAGGTTTATTTTAAAAGTGTTCTAGAATTATTCCTAGATTTCCCCAAAGAGCATTTATTTAACTAACTGGCAGAACTGGGTTCTGATAGCCCTTAAGCAACCTTGAGAGGAATTCCACACTTGCTACTTACACTTCCTTACCACACAACCACTCTTTAACCCCCTGAGCTACAATTTAATTACTCTTTACCCCCTTGAGATCAGACTTCAGTATTTCTCAAATGAACCTTTTTTCTAGGTATCAGTAAGGATAGGCTAAGTTATACTGTAGTGACAAACAACCCTAAAACCTTAGTGGCTTAAAACAATCCAGTTTCTATCTCACCTAAGCCACATGTGTCCATCCCACATTGGTCGGGAAGTAAGGGAGCTCTGCCATATGTTGTCTTCACTCAGGGACTCTGGTTTATAGAGTCTCCATATCCAAAATAGCACCAGTCACTGCGGTAGGGAAAAAGAGACTAGGGAATTTGAGCATCGACCCTTAAAGTCCTCTACCTCATAGCGTCACATGCCACTTCTGCTCTCCTTTTACTCACTAGAACAAGTCACATGGCTATGGCTAACATCAAAAGAATGGAAGAAGTACCATTTTACCTTGTGCTCAGCAAAGATACATACGAAGGTTCATGAACAGCCTTTCTCTCCATCAATGAAGGATGCTTCTCCTCTGTGTCTCAGCAGAATTTAACTCTCTTGGCCACTTGTCTTTCTTTAAATTCTCTTCTCCTTTGGCCCTGATCACTTCTCTGACTCCTCCTATTACCCTTCTTTTCTCCCTCAAAATGCATGTGTCCCCCTCTTCTGGACAAAGATTTCATCCAGAATAGACCAGGAAGAAGCCCTAGAAGAAGCCAAATTCAAACTTTTATCTTTAGTCCTACAAAGAATGATCATCTCAGAAAACTAGGGCAAAAGTAAATATGCATGAATTGACAAAAAAAACACACATTTTTCTCCAAGTTCTTTCTTTTTAAATAGACAAAAGAACCAACTGTCTAGAAATTCCACTTTGGAAAATCTACCTAACAGAAACAAAAGCCCCAATATATAAGGATACATCTACCAAGAGATTTATTGTATCATGGTTTATAGAAGCAAAAACCTGGGAAGAACCTAAATGCTCAGTAAGAGGAATGTTCCCGACTCAATTGCAATGTATTCATAGCATAAACTATCATGCGGCTCTTTAAAAGATTGAAATCAATCTGTCTCTAATTGCCCATGGTGTATTGTTAAGTACGAAAAGCAATTTGCAGAGTTACATTTATAGTACCATTCCATTTCTATGAAAACAAACACCAACACCAACCCAAAAAGTCCTAAATATATGTTTCTGTTTGAGCATAAAGGAAATTGTGGAAAAACACACAACAGCTTGTTAATGTCGATCATCTCAGGAGGATTAGAACGGAGGGCAGTGGGAAGAGATTTTTAACCTTTAAAAATTTATCTGAGGATGGTCTCATAGATTACAAGCACTAATACTGTAATTTTTTATTTAACATATGAAAAGGTAAACAAAAGCAAAAACTAAGAGGAGTTTTCATTAAGAAAAAACAAAACAAAACAAAAAGAAATTCCATAATTTCAACACTGCCATCCTGCCACATGGCCCTCCACCTGTCCGGACTTATTTCATAGCTGCAATCCCAATGCACTTCTCAGCTTTTCATTTAACTTCACATCTTAAATGCTTTTTCTCATCACCCCTCAGTCGCTACAAAGATCATTCCCTTTATCTCACCACCTTCTAAGGGACCAATAAACTGTAATTTATCAAACCACTATTTCAAAGCAGATAGCATGATGACCGTCATAATATCAGATCTGTCATCCTCGTTTATGCTTTTAGACATTATTTTTCCTTGAGATCCCTTTTCTATTATGAATTTTTGATGTACGAGCAATATTAGTTTTTTTTTACTCTAGGATGATTTAGAAGGTAAACACTCTGTTCTTGCATCACTCATCATTAACTCAGACCTTCCATAAACATTCCGTGTACTATCACCATCAATTTATATGTATCTATTCCAACATAACTTAGAATTTCTTTTATGGCAGATAAGGAATTACATCCTTTTTGAATTTTTTTAATTCCTTCATGCCTTCTCATTGAGCATTAGCTTAATCTGAGAGCTAATACACCTCCTTTTGTGTCTTCCAAACCCTGCTTTCATTCCAAGCAAATTAAAATAATTATCTTCATTCCATCTCCTTCTATGTGTTTGTAGAAAGAGGAAATAAGAATATATATTTATGTTTCCTTGTTGGTGCATAAGAAATTTCTTCTGGTGTTATGTGTATTAGCTAGATATTTTAAAAGTCACTTCTTGTAGTAAGGTGGGGGTGGGAATCGGGTGGATGGGACATAGGATTCGGGGGACATAGATATTTTACAACATTGATCTACCATCTCTCAGCTATGCATTTATCTCTTCAAGAGGTACTACCTATAGAAAAAAATCCCAATGGGCCCAAATTAGGATAATTTCATATTCCTCTATTACAACACATAGTAGCGTCAAAAGACAATGAATTCTATTTTCAGGATTTCTAAAGAAAAAAGAGTGATACCAGATGGCTATGTCCATTCAATCTATTATTTTCTCATGGAAGATATTCTAAGACTTGAAGATGTTTAGGAACTATATAACTCAGATAGTTATTCTGTTGAAATCATCAGAGGGCTTTAATGAGAATAATGAGTGTTGAAAGGAGAGATTTGGGCTATAGAAATACATAATAATAAGCAGCAAAACCGATTATTGCATATGAACTATAACTATTATCTCAACCACCTATTTTGAAGACAAGTAGAAATAATGTAAGTGGAAAAGGGTAGCTTCTAAGAGAACCAAGAGTAAGTAATAGAGGAGTGGAAGGGTGTGACTGAATACTATTGGTGTTAATCTCCTGTTTATATAAAGTCCATCAGGCGATGGTGGGGGGGTAGGAAGCATTCTTGACATCTATTTGGGCACTTTGTTTTCAGGTACTATGTATGTTTCGATTGTATCCACCTTATCTTTCACCATTATAATCTTTTATAGTATCCATTTTACTTTGTTTTTTTTACAGTTTTCTATGATTCTAATCATTGTAGAGCAAATTTTTTTTTAAGATTTTTAAAATTTATTTGAGAGAGAGAGAAAGAGAGACAGAGAACACAAGCAGGGAGGGGCAGAGGCAGAGGGAGAAGCAGACTCCTCACTGAGCCCGGAGCCTGATGTGGGGCTCAATCCCAGGACTCCAGGATCATGACCTGAGCTGATGGCAGACACTTAACCGACTGAGCCACCCAGGTGTCCATGTCCAGAGCAGAATTTTAAGCTGTTCTGTTTGTATTCATAACTGCCAATTCCTTGATATTAACCTGCAGATTTTGTTTTGTTTTAATTTCCATGCAGGTCGTGGAATACAAAGGGAGGCAGGAAAATGGTTTCAGAAAAGAAAATCATCTCTGTCATCACTGAAGGATTCACAATATAGAAAAAGAGACAGCCATAGAAACAAATAACTGTAGCAATACAAAAAGCAGCACTAGAAAGAGATGTGTCAAATTATGTGGGAACAAAAAAGGGGCAATTAGAAAGATAACATTTGACCTTGGCCAAAGATGACCTTATCCCCATAAGGACTTGGATGGGAAGCATTGTAAGCGGAGGGAAGAGTATCTGCAAAGATATGGTTGCTTAACTAGTGAGCGCCTGATAGGAACTGGACAAGAATAATATGTATGAACAAGAAGACTGTGGATTTTCCCACAACTCAACTTGAAATGATCTCCAGTTGGCTGTTCAGTCCCTCCAGAAATATGTCATTTGGTAAGTAAATCAATTCAAAGTGTGATTTATATTCTAAAAAGACTCTGAAAATCCTTAGTTCTCTGAGGGTAGCTTCAGGATGTTCCCAGAACACACCAATATACATCAACGTTCAGTGTGAGAAGAGGCAGAGGATGGGTTTCTAACTGTCAGAATTGTGGTGCACCTGACAAAGTACACGAAATCCGCTACGTAAGTATCACAAGCCGACCTACTCAGTGACAGCATAAACCTCAAACTTTTTATCAAGTTAAGCAATAAAAATAAAGGAGGACACTCTCTGTGTCTTCTCACGGAAAGTCCAGCTACTTCCACATCCTGATTTTCTATACTTCCTTTCCCCAGACATTTTTTTTCGTGCCAATTGTATGTCTTCTTCTACTAAACAATTTCTCTCCTCTGGGTCTGCACTTAGGGCTAGTGTTTTGCTTTTCAGAAACACTAAGGATGTGAAAGAACAAAGAATATATTTTGAGCTGCAGTTGCGTCGAAAGGCTAGTATTCCTGCCAGAGCTTCTGTGAGAGAGAACCGCAAGAACTTCGGTTGGGTGATTGGCAATGCTGAGCGAAGCTCGCTGGGGCCAGGACAGGCTGATGGGCAGAGAGAGAAGATCTTCTGAAATGTAAATGTGTCCGGCCTCCTCCTCTGCCTCACAACCAGGAAACCAGAGCACTGAAGGCGACTCTTGCATGAATAATGCATGACAGCCTGGGATGGTTGTGGCTCTTAAGACTGATATTTGTCAGAATAACAATGGGATCAGGTTGTTTCGGACATTCCAATTAAATTCAACAAATGTTTATTAAATACTTTGAGCACAGCTGCCAGTCACTGTGCCAGCTTCGTAGCATTAGTGCAGGAGCTACTGAGAAAAAGGTTTTTAGGCTTTGTCCACAAGAGTGCAAATCTAAACAGGGAGAGGGAGCAAGAGCACAGACAATCCTAATAACGTGCCGAAATGCAAATGCCATAGAGAGGTCACAACTGCACACGTGGGGGTTGAGTGGAAACAAGGTCACAGGTGGTTGAGGGGCACCAGAAGGAGATGGCAACTGAAACGGTTTGGAGGAGTGGGACAGCAACAGTTTTAAGCACCAATGGTGTGCCAGGAACGAGCATGAGACGTCACATTTAATTGTCCCGGCAGCCCTACCAAACAGGTACTGCCATCCCCATTCCACTGATGAGTAAACTGAGGCTCTGGGGAGTTGGGCAGCATCTGCCAAAACCACAGCTCTTTAGAGGATGGAACCAAAGTTGAAGCCCAGATATATCTCTTCATGCAGCACCGAGCTGATGTTTCCAGGAGTCAAAATGGGGAAGATCTTCAGGAGTAAGGAAACAGCCAAATCAAAGGCATAAAGGTAGCAAAGAACAACATGTATTACGGAAACAGAGTGATCTGGTTAAACTAGGGAGAAAGTGGAGACTGATCAGGCTTTAAAATGCCAGGGTGAGACGTTTCTACTTTTGCTGGCAATAGGGAGCCATGGGAAGTTTAACCAAAATGCCATGGATTCTCTCTATTAGCAAGTGGACCTAGATAAATTGTACAGGTGGAACGAGAGTGGGAAGAAGTTAAAGTTGTTTTACTAGTCCAGAGTTGAGGTGGTATCAAACTTCGGTGTAGGATGAATCTACCTGCTTTCTCCTTCACATCACACACCCCTATTCTGTAGGTGAAACCACGTGGTGCCAATCTGCAACTTAGAGACCCATCTCGTTCTTACAAGAGTCAATGACTCAGGGGACCACTTCTTGCGACAAGGCTGCTATTCTGTTTGAGTGGCCACCACACTCTTTCCATCCGATTCTATTCTTTTTCCTTGTGTAGGTAAGTGTGAGGACACATACATTCATACACACACAGAGACACGCATGTTCTAGTTTTGGCCTCAAGCCTCAAGTCCTCCAGACACTTGCCTCCCCTGCAATATCTCACTGGTCCCAACACCTGCCAGCATCCCCACCTGTTTCCTCCTGTCCAGTTATATTGCAGCATGTGGCCACATTTCCTGCCTGGAGCATGAGTTTCAGGCACTAGACTCCATCTTCCCACTTGGAGCCTCATGCTTTGTTTTGCTTGAGGTGGGTCTTATCTCCAGGAGCTGCTCACTCTGGTAGGCAAGTCTATTCACCAAGATCTGGCCGTTTCATTATCTTCTCCACCCCCTTTGCACAGAAGCAGCAGGTATGGACAAGAGGAGGTGTCAGAAATGAACAAAGGAAGAACCTACTGGGACTTAGAGATAGGCTGAAAAATGAAATGAAGGAGAATAGGCCAAAGTTTCTTCATTCACTCATTGAACAAACACCATATCCTTCTCTGATTACCACGTCCAAGGTTAGATCCTGGCTATGCAGCTGTAAAAAATAGTATACATGCTTTTGTTGACTTTACAGAGTAGTTGAAAGATGGGCGTGAAAGTAAATTAAAAAATAAAAATTAGGACTATTTCGGATCTTTAAGGAATTTAGAGAAGATAGTGTCCAGATGTTAATGAGGGAAGAGAGTGCTCAAGGGTTGGAGAGGTGGCAGTGGGCAGATGATGTGAATCACTCACCAGAACCACACAGGGGGTTTGGTACGAACCGTAACAGGAGGCAGGGCAGTGAACTTTAAATCACTTGCAACCAAATACAGCTGCCCTCTTGTCCCCGATCCTTCAGGTGCCTTGGTTCTCTTGTCCTGAAATCTTGCCTTTACCACAAATACCCCCCGGTGTAGAACTCAACGTCTTTTCTTGTCTCCTCTCACCTCATGCTGCCCCATGGCATCAGTGAGCAAGGTGGACTTGAATGGAGATCCCAAAAAAGAAGGAGGTGGCTTTCACGTCCCACATGTCCATTGTCCATTCTGGCCAGCAGTTTGGTCTTTCTTTTGTTTAGTATCTTTGCTTGTTTTCTTTCCTTTTCTCTCCCTTTCCCACCAGTACTCTATTCCCGGACCCCTTCATCTTTGATTTCCCTTGGAGGATCTCAATTTTCTATCTCTTCCACTAAGTAGCCGTGCTCCGTTCCTACTCTCCAGTTGACATGCTGACTCCACTACCCTGTCCCGGAAGCAAAGGGTCCTCAGGTTAACAGGCTCCACCTCCCTAGATAACACTATAGTGGGGCGCCTGGGTGGCTCAGTCGGTTAAGCATCTGTCTTGCCTTTAGCTCAGGTCATGATCCTGGAGTCCCAGGATCGAGTCCCGGGATCAAGTCCCAGGATTGAGTGCTGCATCAGGCTTCCCGCTCAGTGGGGAGTCTGCTTCTCCCTCTGACCCTCCCCTGTCTCCAGCTCTCTCTTTCACTCTCTCTCAAATAAATAAATAAATAAATAAATAAATAAATAAATAAATAAAATCTTTTAAAAAAAATCAAAACAAAAAAGAAGACACTATAGTGATTCTCTTTTGTTAATTGAAATGTCTTATGAGTCTTGCTTTTCTACCCAACCCTAACCTGCCCTCTGTACCCCCCCCACTCTCAGGTCTCCTCACTCCTTATTGCCTTATTTCTTCCAAACAAATATAACTGTCTTCCCATGAAGAATTCCAGCAACAAAATTGTCAAAAACAAAAAAACAAGTTATTTATACATGTCCTCAGAACAAACCACTATTTCAAAGTTACCAAAAGGTATGACCTGTTTCTCAAGTAGTAAAGGAGAACTCATCTGTGACAGGCATGTCCCAGCAAAGATGTCCACAGGCTAGTCCCCAGAACCTGGGCCTATGTGACCTTACATGGCAAAAGAAGCTCCGCAGATGTGCTAAAAAAAATCTTGAGATGGGAAATCTTCCTAAGGTAATCTGGGTGGACCCATGTAATCATAAGAGATCTTACAAGGAAAGAAGAGACATGTCACAAAAGGAAATCAGAGTCAGAGGTGGGGAAGACCCAACTGGCCATTGCTGGCTTTGAGGATAAAAGGAGACATCAAGCATCATGCCTCCAGCATTCTGTTTACAAGGGGTGATCACCACTGAGGCCTGCAACAGGTGGCAGCAGGAAGCCAAGGAGAGGGCTGACCTCTGTTTGGGAGCCATGTCTTTTTGTGGCTTAGGGGGCTGAGATGCCCAGAACCCTGTTTGAGATTTATTTTCTGTATGTTGAGGTTGTTTCCATCAAACTGTTAAGTTTTATTGAAATGTATGACTTGAGCTTAGCTGTGTCTTAGAGAAAGAGGGGGGAGAATCTGGAGAAAAGTTTAAGGTGGCAAAGGGTGACCCAGAGGCCAGAGGTGACAAGTAATGGTCAGGACACAGTTCCGGCTCACACAAACATTGTTGCAGAAAACTCAAAAATACTGGGTGGGGAGGGTCTTCTTGAGAAAAACCCCATGGAAGACCAGAATTCCTGCAATCACCACGGAGGGAATCTTGAACAATTTTGGTTTGATATTTAAAGGGTGATTCTGTAGGGCAGAGAGTTGGGGGGGGGGATCCTGGGAGCTGTATATCTACATAGTCTTATATAGCTTTTAAAACAAGCATGGGTAAAAGGAATTTTCTTTTAGATAACTCCATATCCCAGTTAAAAGCACTAAGATAACTCCTAGGCCAGACACGCATTTATTTCTCATTCCTTCAATACATTTACTTAATATTACAAAAGAATAAAAATAGACATGACAGGGGCTCCCAGGTTTCCTGGCTTTAGCCTTAGCTCCTTTCCCCATTCCTCTTTCCTCTCTCTTTTTTTTTTCTGCTACCGCCTCCCCACCTGAACCTTGACTAGCAGACAAAGTGCAAAGCTTAAAAAACAGTCCTTGAAAGAACTGTCCCAGGGTTGCATTAAGGATGCCAAACCAGAGGCACCGTTCCAAGCATAGGTTTCCCAGCACTTAGTGACGAAAGGGACTGCCTGCACCAAGCCACAAGGACACACACCTCTCTTTCCTCTTCACCCCGTAAAACCTGCTTTGACGTGGGGCATCATCTGGTTGTCAGGTGCTCCCTGATGCTCATCAGCTGGATAAAGCCTTTAGCCTCTACTGAGTCACTTAAACTATGCTTTTTTCGACCATATCTTGTGTAAGTTAGGCACTTCAATAAGTGCTTTGTATATACTGTCTCATTTAACCTTCACAAATAACCCTGATAAAAATGTTATTCTCGTTTCACAGATGTCAATACCGAGGCTTGGGGAGATGGTATAACCTGCCCAAAGTCAAACAGCCAGTACATGGTACAGTCATGGTTTAAACCTTGATCTACCCTTCTCCACCCACAGGTGCAGAGAGAGATGCAGAAATCAGGAGACCGTGGACGGTGTCAGGAAGCTGAGAGAGGAGCGGAGGGAGGAGTGACCGCCCCTCTATGTACCATGCTCTGTGCTACCTGCCTTCACACAATCCATCTCATTTCATCCTCACAAGTCAGTGGGGTGGCCGCTGAGATGTGCAGGTTACAGGTGGAGGCATGGAGCTTCCAGAGGATAAGTTACTTGTCCGAGTTCACACAGCCAGGTGGTGTCCTTGGCCCCTTCCCACCCACTTCCTGTGAATAATGTGCCATCAGTTGCCGTTCCCACACATATTTCTTATGTCTCCTTCTCAACTTGTGGACAGCTTCCTCTCTACCCTCAAGGTCATGAATTCTCAAAGGAAATTCTCTCTAAACCTTTCCTCCCCTCCCCCCAAGGCACTTCCTCATACCCATTCTAGAAAAAAATAAGTTTATACTTACCACCTCCACTTTCTTACGTCCCGTCAACTTATTTCAGCCTGGCTTCTGCACCCACCCCTCTTCTGAAACTGACCTAAGGCCATGTATTCATCAAGGTTCTCCAGGGCAATAGAATCAATAGGACATATAAAGAGAAGAAGAAAGAGAATTATTATAAGGGATTGGCTCATGTGATTATGGAGGCTGAAAAGTCCCATCACTTGCCATCTACAGAATGGTGGCCTAAGAAAACTGGCAGTGTAGTTTCAGTCTATGTCCAAAGGCCTGACAACCAGACAACGGTGAAAGTCCCAGCACAAAGGCGAGAAAAGACTAATGGCCCGGCCTAATAATCAGGAAGAGACCAAACACTTCCTCCTGCTTTTTGTTCTATTCAGGCCCTCTGTGTACTGAATGATGCCCACTCATGTTGAGAAGGGCAATATGCTTTACTCAGTCTACCAACTCAAGTGCTTATCTCATCCTGAAACGCCCTCACAGCCATATCCAGAATAATATTTAACTGAATATCTGGGCACCCTGTGACCCAGTCAAGTGACACATCAAGTTAACCACCACACAGAGATGCCCTAATCCAATGAATCCTTCATCGCTTCTCAGCCCCCATCCTCACTGAGCCTTTTATGGATTTGACAGTGTTTATGCAGAGTTTACACGTAAAACAGATGGAAGTGGGGCTATGTTGTAGCTGCTGTTGAGGCAGGGGAGGGTCTTGGCCCAGCCTCTCAGCCTCCCTTCTTCGCCCTCCTCCCTGAAGCACTTTCCAAAAAACCTCAGGGGGACCCTAGAATTCTGAGGGGCAGAGACTGAGTGCCACTCTACAGAGAACAGAGCTAAGGATTTGACAATGGCCTGATATGGCTTAGATATTTGATGTCTCCTATAGCCTTGAGGAGTAACGGGAGCCTGTGGTTGGTTTGCTCCTTCCCTAGAAAGGAAGGGAGCTATTTCAAGGGAGTTTGACTGATGGACAAAGGAAAAAGAGCCTTGAGGAGCCAACACCACCATGAACTTGGTCCTAGGAACATGGTTAAGAAAAACCTTTAGGCAGAATGACCAAAGAGCATTAGGATTTACTCTCAACCTTGAACCCTTAAAAGAAAGTTGACATATCAGAGTAACTTGCATCTTCTACAGACTATGAGCTCTTTGAGGGTGTGGACCAGGTCATAGACTTTTCTGCCTCTCCACCAAACCCAGCCCTGACATGGAATCTCAGAGGAAGCCCCATCAACACGTGGTGGGTGGCATAAAATTGAAATCCACCCACACACCACATGCATTTTTTTGTCCTTAGAAATCACCCTCATCTCTGAGCCCACAGCTCTTCATGGGTCCAGGGAGCAACTGGTACTGATATTTCTATATTTATATTAATGCTCTCCAGCCAGTTGCCACAGGTATCTGGACGGTAAGCAAGGTACCAAAGTGGAGCAAAATTCAACTTTCAAAAATCTTACACAACCATAGGAAAGTTTGCTTGTTTGTCAGATAGTTGTTAAAACATTAGTTTTTCACAGCAGATACTCTGTTTTGCTGTCAGAGGAAGGAATAAATGAAGGGAGCTTGTGCTTGGCCTGGGAATTCAGAAGAGATGGCTGTGTAGTTTTTGCTTTTTTCCCCTTCCAGATCAGCACCTGTCAACTTAACTCACACAAATTCAGAGTGAGGCACTTTCTCTCCATTTTACAAATTTTATGACACTGCCATCTATTTCCTGTCAAATTAGCGCAATTCTCACTTTTTACTAGCCTTTGTTATGTAGATCTATAGATAATTTTAATTCTATTGTCCTTGTCTTTATTAAACCGATACCCTCTACTGAATTAAATTGGGTCGTAAAAATTGTATCACGTTATTTTATGTAGCATAAATATAATGTCGCGTGTTCACTGTCCTGTCAAGTGTTGGTGGTAATGAATAACTGACTTTCACTGCCCGCTGAGAATGCTGACTGTCCCTCCCACTCCACAGCTGTGGCTGCTACTAGACTATTTTGAAGCTACACCATCTCTGCTTTCCCCTAAGAATCACCTGGTGAGACAATCACCTATTCTATTCCAACCTAATTGTATCATCTCTCCACTGAAAATAAAGAAAGAAAAAGGAAAATAAATCCACAGCAGTCCCCGTCTTTGTTCATGACTCAGACTCCCCTGTGAGATTTTTCTTAGGCAGGAAGAAATTGAATGCTTTAAATTTTGAGAAAATGTGTAGTCTCTTAGTGACCTGGCTGATGAGACCAACTTCTTCAAACTTTGGTGTCCTGTGATGCCTTTTGACACCAGTATCTAAATTTACCAGGGGCCACCGACCATTAATCAAGGTTTTCGTGGCCTCAAAGGACTGGGGCCAAGTCGCAAAGACAGCACCCCCAGAGGATAAGTTGGGAATGGCAGAGCCAGGAAATGAGTGATTGCCAGTCTGGAAGACTCCAGAGAGGCAAATGGCCCAGGGAATCTCCAGTGGCTAGCCAGGCTGCAGTCTTTTGGCTGGAGAGAAGCTTCCTAAGGGGACAGAAGCATTTTCATCCCTAAGCTGGGGAACAGTGGGAAGAGAGGGGAGCTAGTGGGCTCCACTTTCTGAAATAAAAGTGGATGTTTGATGATCACTAAGGCTTTCCTTATCTATCTCACAAAAGGGTCACGTACCCTATACCTGAGGCCAGGACTGCAAAGAGTCTGCAAAGCTCTTATTTTTGTCACCCCCCTCTCTGTGTCCTTATAGAGACCTGTAGTGAAACCTTTAAGGCATAACGGAAATTAAGTGCTTGCCTTGGAGAGTAGGGAGGAAGCAGGGAATTGGGTAAACCACAGGACATTGTGTATCTGAGATTGGGGGCAGAAAACCAGGGGAGAGTGATGGAAGCTCTAGAAGAAAGAAAAGCAGACCAAGTCACTGGGGCTTGGTTCAGGAAAAGAAAAAGGAGAGAACAAGTTGCTGGGCAGGCCCGAGGAAGCACCCTGAGCAGAGCAGCAGGCAGGCCCTGCCTAGAGCTCCTGCTAGCTCACCCGTGGCTGGTGGAGAGGAGGCCATCCCAGGCCAAAGAGTCCTGGATTCAAATCTCTGCCACTGTTAGTAGTATAAACAGGGACCAGTGTCTTCATCTCCCCATGCCTTTGTAAAACGTGTGTAAGAGTAATTTCCACCTCTTAAAGTTATCATGATTCTTTTTTCCATTTTTCTCCCAGCCTTGATATCAAAATCTCTCAGAAATTTTTAGTTCTCAAACACATTTGTGGGGAAAAAAACAAAAACAACATTTGGACACTCCAGATATGGAAAGTTGTCTTGGTCCTGTCAGTGACATCCTGCCCAGCTTGGACCCTGATAAGGAGGAGTTCATTTCTAAGTTAACCCCTGTTTCATTAAGGGCAACAAATCATGTCATCCCATTTATCTTTAGACTGGTTACAGTGGCATCTGGATTCTGAAGTTGCAATGTGTTCCCAGACACAGCCCAATCCAATTTAGGAGGGACTGTTTCAGATGGTGATGATGAAAGAAGGCAGCTCCCAGGCAAAGGATGACTCCCCAGAAGAGTTGTCAGTGCCTGAAAAAGTACAGGGATCCAGAAGAATGGGAAAACAAGCAACTGTGCAAACAGAGCAGAAACTCTGAGCTGCTTTACCCCAGGACCAGGGGTTCCAAGCGTGTGCATGTGAGGTGGAGGGTAGGCATGAACAGAGGCGCTTGGTCTTTCTTCACCAATGTCCTGCCTTAGTTCAGACCTTCCATCTCCACTTGGACTTCAGTAACAGTATCCTGTAAAGAATGAAAGCAAAATGCAGAGCCTCCCAGTTTGGGAAGAAGAGAGGGTGACTCTGGCAAAGAGTGGTGGCTAGAGGTGACTGGCCAGAGAGCCCTCACCAAATTCTCTTATCTCCCACTTGGGGCACTCCTCCTGCTTTTCCTGCCACTACTACCACACAGACCCTGAAAGTCAGGTGGAGAGGGGGCACCACTCCTTCTGCTTTATGCTTCTGACCCAAGTAAGGGCTTAAATCTTTACCTTTAGATCCATTTAGAACAGCTGAGAAAGATGGAAACTGCAAGAATATTTCACTAAATCCAGAGAGAGAACAGTAAATAAATAATTCCCCAGAATGGACATTGCATAGAAACAACACGATTTCCAGAGTTTTTGAGGCTCCAGAAATGAACTCCTAGTCCCACTGGAACAGAGATAGTCAGGTTTCCAGAGTCCATGTTTCCATGTTCCTGTCTAAGGGACATACCTCTTCTTCAGGGTATTGATAATTTGGTATTGACTAGGGTATGTCACAAGGTGTAAAAAGAAATGCCAGGAATGTGGAGAGATAAATTGAGGGTCAGGACAATCAAAAGAAGATAACAGTATGGACAATAGACTATCACATCTCAAATGGCTATGCTCCTTGTATTATTTTTATGCCAGACATGAACTATACTTTGTTCTCTGAGCAATGGGCTAGGGACTGGGTAAAAGTGATAAAAGTGAGATAGGGACAAGAAGTCTTTATTCACAGAAGCCAAAAGAATAAGTTTATGCTTAGACAATTTTTCCTTGACCAATTTAATCACTTTTTAATGATGCTTTCCCTGACCATTTTCCTTAGTAATTTCCAAAGATGGCTATCACAAATGCCTTCCCACCATGTACATGCGTGGCTTCCACTCTTCAAGAAGTGAAATCTATGCCTCCTCCTCTTGAATCTGGTCTGGACTTGTGACCAGATACAGTGAAAGTGATATTCTAGGACTTCCAAGCCCACGCCTGAAGAGAACTAGCAGCTTCTATGCTCACCTCTTAGAAGTTATCTGCCAAAAGAAGGCCAACTACACTGCTATGAGGAAGTTCAAACAAGCCAGGAGGAGATGCCACTTGGAAGGTGAGAGTTGCCTGGCCAGCACCCAGCTGTTCCAGTCCTCTCAGACGAGGGTGCAAGTGAGACATATGATCAAGGAGCCATCACGGACTTTCTGCTCCAGCAGACAACGCAAAAAGCAGGACAGTTTCCCAGCCACACCAAGCTGAGATGAGAGAATAATGAGAAATCATAAGTTGTTGTTTTAATTTTGGTGTGGCTTGTTACACAGTAATAAAACCTGAAACACCACCCTATGCCATAGTAAGTCATCATCAGCTCTGTGCTATCTAGGTATTTTCGTACACACTTTTGTAACTGTTGGATTTCTAATGGGTTAGTCTTCCTTTAGAGTCCTTAAAGACAAGGACAGTGTCTTAAGCACCTCTGATTCCCCAAAATAGCAGGTGCTCAATAATTAGTTGTTGGGTGGATGACTGGCTAGATGGATGGATGCATGGGAGGTGATAAATACAGGGGCCCTTTTTCTTCAAGGAGCCAAAAGGAGTAATCTAGCTTAAGTGAAGAGTACTTTCCCACAACCCCTTCCTCTGACATTTGAAGGAAAATGAGAGAATTCAACACAGAAATATAGAGAATTTAGAACCTGAGGATGAATGAGGGAACTCCTTCATATCAGTCAGCTTCTATGAGGTAATAGAAAATATATATTGGTCTCTGCCCCCAGTTCCTTTCACATAGCTCCAGAAATCCTTGTGATTTTCTAAGTGATAAGAGCACTAGGAGCATCTTTTGTTCTATTGAAGCAGCTCTGGGTGGGCTTCTGGATGGGGGCTGGTCACCAGAAAGACACAGCCATGATTAGAAGCTTGGAATTTTCAGCTCCACCCCTCCCATTCTCTAGAGAGGGGAGAGGGACTAAAATGGAGTAAAAAACTGATCATGCCTATGTGAAGAAGCCTCCATAAAATTCCAATAGAATGAGGTTCAGGGAGCTTCCAGGCTGGCAAACATATCCATACCAGGAGGGTGACACACCCCAACTCCACGGGGACAGAAGCTCCTGTGCTCAGACCTTACCTATGTATTTCTTCATCTGGATGTTCATCTATAGACTTTATCATATCCTTTAATAAACTGGTAAATGTAAGAAAATGTTTGAGTTTTGTGAGCCATTCTAGCAAATTAATTGAACCTGAGAAGGGGGTCTGAGAATCTTCCATTTGTAGCCAAGTCAGACAGAAGTTGTGAGTAACCTGGGGATCTATTAGTTGTGATGGGCATCTAAAGTCGGGTGGAAACAGTCTCGTGGGGCTGAGTCCTTCACCTGTGGGATCTGACACTATCTCCAGGCAGATACTTTTAGAATTGAGTTAAATCACAGAACACCCAACTGGTATCTGGAGAATTACTTGGTATAGGGATAAACCTCCACACATTTGGTGATCGGAAGTGTCAAAAGTGAAGTGTTCTCTGTGGAAGTAAAGGAGACACACAAGGAAGAAACACCTAGTAGGGAAGAACTGGGTTTTTCCCTACACAGAGAAAGGGAAAAACTGAGTTTTCCCTTTACAGCTTCCATCTCATCAGTGATGAAGGACATATAGTCATGTCTTGAGGACAATGATGGGACAGATTTGAGATAGGAACTCAGAGAAAGGGCTGGGACAGATAATGCAAAAAAAAAAAGGCATTAGAATGACTACAAAGGAGAAAACATTACTGGGAATGTCAGTCTTAGGCAAAGGCTGTTGACAGAAGCTTCTTAGAAGGAGGATAACCTTGCTATCCAGGAAGAAATAAAAAGATACAAATTTAAAGAATGAAAGCCTTTTACCTACTGGAGATGGCTGAGATTTGAATTCTAGAGAAATTCCATAGGTTGCCCAAAAGTCCAAATTGAAATGACCATGAAGTAAATTCATGATTAAATTTATAAAAATAATTGTACATTTTTTTCAAGTAATAAGACTCAACGTACTCAGCAACTTCGGTAGACGAGGTGAGGCACGCACCATCTGTGTAACAAAAATTGTCACCAAATGCTTTCACACATCCCGATGTTCAAATGTGTCGTGAGGTCAAAAGGGGGAGATGGTAAGGGCTAGAGATTTTTAAAAATAAATCTTTATAAGTTACTTTGAAAATTAAAATCAACATATGAATAGTAATTGCTTATGAGGATGATCACAGATTCTTCAAAAACCAAAACTTAAATATAGCAGGTCTTAATTTGTAATCACCATGCTCAGGTTAAGAAGCATTATGTTATCTATTTTCTTGGAATTTTCTTAAAATTATATTCAAGCTGACTCTACCCAGCTTCTGACTGGCCAGTTCCTGCTCCCATTTTCCCCTAGAGTCTTACATAGTCCAGAATATTCAGGAAGGAACACTACTGGTCATAGCTGATTACCTCTTGTCTATACCCACATGGTCTTTTGAAGGTAGAAAGTTTTATGTATTGTGTGCCTGATTTAAAATAGTCAAGCAGAGAAAGACAATTATCATACGGTTTCTCTCATCTATGGAACATAAGAACTAGGAAAATCGGTAAGGGAAGAAAGGGATAAAGAAAGGGGGGTAATCAGAAGAGGGAATGAAGCATGAGAGACTATGGACTCTGAGAAACAAACTGAGGGCTTCAGAGGGGAGGGGGGTGGGGGAATGGGATAGACCGGTGATGGGTAGTAACGAGGGCACGTATTGCATGGTGCACTGGGTGTTATACGCAACTAATGAATCATCGAACTTTGCATCAAAAACCAGGGATGTACTGTGTGGTGACTAACATAATATAATAAAAAAACAGTAAAAAAATAAAATATAGTATATTAGTAGAAAATTTGAGGTTTAGTAAGGCCAACAGATCAAGAGATGATTACCATTGAATAGACAGTTTGTAATTCACAGTTCCCAAAAGGGGAGGTCATGCCATGCCATGCAGGGGCCATACAGAGAAGTACCAGTGTTGGTTAGGAGGCACAGGGATGGGGGCAGAGCTACGTGCAAGAGTCTTTATTGTGTTTTCTTCAGAAAGGAACAGACAAGGCATGGTAAGCAGGTTTGGGATTGGCTAGTTTGGAATATTTCAGTGGGGTCTAGAGCATAGGGGCTGTCCCTGGTTGTCTGGGACCTGGCCCTAGGGTGATTAGTGCAGGTGGAGAGTGGTTCAGTGGGTGAGAGTCAGATAAAGGAGGTAGTTGGGGTGTGGGCTCTGGATTGGTTGGTTTGCTTTTGAAAAATACTCTCAAAGGTAAGCTATTTACTATCTCTAGGAATTGGCTACCATGGGAGGGGCAGTCCCTCCAGAGTGAGCAGGGCCCAGAGGTCAAAGCATCAGAATACAGAAAATAAAAGACATGGGTAATGCAGTGCCAGGATGTTTATGCAGGGCCTGTGGACTTTTGTGCAGACCGGAGTCCCAGGGTGGAAGATCCAGTCTCCCTGAGAGCTGCCATTTCCCTTACCTTTTGGAGAGCCTATCACCTCCCAAGAAACCATCTCCCCCCTCAGCTTTGAGAACTGCTATCCTCTCCCAGATAAGCTACTTCGATCTACACCCTCTGCATTAATTACAATTCTTTTGTCTATGAGAATTAAAAAAAAAAAATCTCAACTCAACCTGGCTTTAAAGATAAAGGAAAGCGTTGGCTGGCTTACTGGTGGGAAAGTCTTCAGGTATGGTTATAAGATCTCCAGCACCCTGTGTGGTGGGAAAATATGACTACGAATTTTTTGCTGCTTCTCTTTTCAAAAAGTGAAGCCTCATTCCCCTCCCATTCAGTATGTGCTGGACTTAGTGCCTTGCTTCTAATGAATACAATGTGGCAGAAGTTATGTTTTGTGACTTTTGAGACTATAAAATAAAAGTTAAAGTTTCCTTACTCTGGAGGAAGTCAGCTACCATGTTGTAAGAACACTTAGGCAGCCCTACAGAGAGGGTCCTACCTACAGCAATCACAAACCTGCTGTCTATGTGTAAGGACTGATGTGAGAAACAAAGGCAGAAGAAAAAAATTATGAAATTTCCTTACTACCTACAACCCATCGACAAGTCCTTGAAACAGGCAGAGTGACATTCCCCTAGGGACTCAACTGCCTCGATGTTGATACTTTGCTAAGGGCAAAAGGCAATTCTAGTCTGATTCTCCCCACCCCCCACCCAAGGATTCTGTAAGTCTACTTTAACAAATGAAAATTCCTTTGGAAACTTCATCTCTAACCCCCCCCCCAAGATACATATTTGTAATCATCCCCCAAGCATATGGCCCACTGATATACACCTGAAGGGTCTCATGACTAAGGTTTTGATAGACGGTAATAAATGACCTTTTCCCAAAAATAGCTAGCCCCCTCAAAGTCCTGGAAACCTTGCTTCCAAGATCCCTTAGAGACTTACGTTCTCCCTAACCCCCTCCCAACTTGGAAGTATATAATGGGCCACTCTTCATGACCCCGGTGCAGCTCTTTCTGCCCACAGGTCCTGTCCGCGTGCTGTAATAAAACCACCTTTTCACACCAATAATGTCTCAAGAATTCTTTCTTGGCTATTGGCTTCAAACCCTAATGTCTTTCCTACATCAAGGACCATCTTAGAATCAGCTCCTCCAGGATAAAAGGTATCCAAATCGGCAAAGAAGTCAAACTGTCTCTCTTCGCAGATGACATGATACTGTATATGGAAAACTCAAAAGAATCCACTCCCAAACTATTAGAAGTTATAGAGCAATTCAGTAATGTGGCAGGATACAAAATCAATGCTCAGAAATCAGTTGCATTTCTATACACAAATAATGAGACCGAAGAAAGAGAAATTAGGGAATCCATCCCATTTACAATAGCACCAAAAACCATACGTTACCTTGGAATTAATTTAACCAGAGATGTAAAGGATCTATATTCTAGAAACTATAAATCACTCTTGAAAGACATTGAGGAAGATACAAAAAGATGGAAAAATATTCCATGCTCATGGATCGGAAGAATTAACATAGTTAAAATGTCCATGCTACCCAGAGCAATCTACACTTTCAATGCTATCCCGATCAAAATACCCAGGACATTTTTCAAAGAACTAGAACAAATAGTCCTTAAATTTGTATGGAACCAGAAAAGGCCCTGAATCTCCAAGGAACTGCTGAAAAGGAAAAGCAAAGCTGGGGGCATCACAATGCCGGATTTCGAGCTGTACTACAAAGCTGTGATCACAAAGACAGCATGGTACTGGCACAAAAACAGACACATAGACCAATGGAACAGAATAGAGAGCCCAGAAATGGACCCTCAGCTCTTTGGGCAACTAATCTTTGATAAAGCAGGAAAAAACATCTGGTGGAAAAAAAGACAGTCTCTTCAATAAATGGTGCTGGGAAAATTGGACAGCTACATGCAAGAGAATGAAACTTGACGACTCTCTCACACCATACACAAAAATAAACTCCAAATGGATGAAAGACCTCGATGTGAGACAGGAATCCATCAAAATCCTAGAGGAGAACATAGGCAGCAACCTCTACGACATCGGCCAAAGCAACCTTTTTCATGACACATCTCCAAAGGCAAGAGAAACAAAAGATAAAATGAACTTGTGGGACTTCATCAAGATAAAAAGCTTCTGCACAGCCAAGGAAACAGTCAAAAAAACTAAGAGGCAGCCCACGGAATGGGAGAATATATTTGCAAATGATGCTACAGATAAAAGACTGGTATCCAAGATCTACAAAGAACTTCTCAAACTCAATACACAAGAAACAAATAAACAAATCAAAAAATGGGCAGAAGATATGAACAGACACTTTTCCAATGAAGACATACAAATGGCTAACAGACACATGAAAAAATGTTCAAAATCATTAGCCATCAGGGAAATTCAAATCAAAACCACATTGAGATACCACCTTATGCCAGTTAGAATGGCAAAAATCGACAAGGCAAGAAACAACAATTGCTGGAGAGGATGTGGAGAAAGGGGATCCCTCCTACATTGTTGGTGGGAATGCAAGTTGGTACAGCCACTCTGGAAAACAGTGTGGAGGTCCCTTAAAAAGTTAAAAATTGAGCTACCTTATGACCCAGCCATTGCACTACTGGGTATTTACCCCAAAGATACAGACGTAGTGAAGAGAAGGGCCATATGCACCCCAATGTTCATAGCAGCATTGTCCACAATAGCTAAACCGTGGAAGGATCCGAGATGATCTTCAACAGATGACTGGATTAAGAAGCTGTGGTCCATATATACAATGGAATATTACTCAGCTATCAGAAAGAACGAGTTCTCAACATTTGCTGCAACATGGATGGCACTGGAGGAGATAATGCTAAGTGAAATAAGTCAAGCAGAGAAAGACAATTATCATATGATTTCTCTCATCTATGGAACATAAGAACTAGGATGATCGGTAGGGGAAGAAAGGGATAAAGAAAGGGGGGGGTAATCAGAAGGGGGAATGAAGCATGAGACACTATGGACTCTGAGAAACAAACTGAGGGCTTCAGAGGGGAGGGAGATGGAATGGATAGGCTGGTGATGGGTAGCGGGGAGGGCACGTATTGTATGGTGCACTGGGTGTGATACGCAACTAATGAATCATTGAACTTTACATCAGAAACCAGGGATGTACTGTATGGTGACTAACATAATATAATAAAAAAACATTAAAAAAAAAAAAAGAATCAGCTCCTCCAGCTCCAGAGAAGCCTTCAGATGAGTGCAGCCCCACCTGACATCTTTTTTTTTATTAAGATTTTATTTATTTATTCGACAGAGATAGAGACAGCCAGCGAGAGAGGGAACACAAGCAGGGGGAGTGGGAGAGGAAGAAGCAGGCTCATAGCACGCTAGAGGAGCCTGATGTGGGGCTCGATCCCATAACACCGGGATCACGCCCTGAGCCGAAGGCAGACGCTTAACCGCTGTGCCACCCAGGTGCCCCCCCACCTGACATCTTGACTGCAACCTCATAAAAGACCCTGAGAACCAGAACCACCCAGCCAAGCCTCTCCCAAAACCCCTTGTCCAAAGAGACTGTATGAAATTATAACTTTGTGGTTTTAAGCCACTTCGTTTTAGGATAATTAGTTACACAGCAAGAGATAATGGTTGTGCCTGTTTCTGCTATTTTTCCCTGGTATGCCCTTTTCCACATGGCAGCTTAGTTTTTAAGCTTATTTCCTTCATGAGGGTAAAATGGCTGTATTAGTTCCAGGTCTGAAAAACCTACACCTCACTGTTCAAAAGGAGAGTCTACATGGATATCTTAAAATCCCCAGCAATTGTCTTAAGCTTCTGACAAACTGGGCCACCCCTGAACCAATCCCTGAATTAGGGAAATAACATATGCTGACCAAGGAAGCCCTGGGTTACCTGAACTGTAACAAGTAGGGAGAACTTTACCTCAATCTCCTGCCTGTTGCACACACCTCTCTGGAAAGGCCCCTTCCAGAAACTCGAAGCTTTTGAAAACGAAAGCGACAAGGGGTTGCCTTCGTGCAATGGACATTTCTATTGCCAAATAAACTTCCCTGGAGACAAAAGGAAACAAAAGCCTGGCTTCCTCTTTTGTCACAGAAGTGGGGATGTGGAGGGGAAAATATAATGACAGCAAAATGCAAATTACCATCTCAATGAACTAACTTGCCTCATATTTTCGTGGGTCTCTGATGACTCCCTGTAAGATAACAGAAAATATATATATATTGGTCTCTGCTCCCAGTTCCTGGCATGAAAATCCTAAAACTCTTATAATGGCCTATGTGACTATAGTGCTAAGTACCATCTTTTGTTCTAACACTTGGTCTTGACCCTGGTTCCTGACACAGAGCTCCTAAATCCTTTGGAATTTCCTGGGTGATAGCAGTGTCTTGTTCTAACGAGGCAACTCTGGGTGGGCTTCTGGATGGGCACTGATCACCACAAAGACCAAGCCACGATTAGAAGCTTGAAATGTTCAATCCCACCCCCCACTCTCCAGAGAAGCGAGAGGGGCTGGAGATGGAGTTAAGGATGGATCACGCCTACATAATGAAGCCTCCATACAAATCCTAGAAGTCTGGGGTGTGGAAAGCTTGCAGGTGGGCAAACACATGGAGGTGCAGGGAGAGAGGCATGTCTGCAGAGGTGTGGGAGCTCCCTGCCCCTTTCCACCTCGCTTGTCCTACCCATCTCTTCCATCTGGATGTTTGTTTACCTGTATCTTTATCATAACCTTTTATAATAAACGGTAAGTCAACTGTTTTCCTGAGTTCTGTGAGCCACGATAGCAAATTAATGGAACCTGAAGAGGGGGTCATGGGAACTTCCAATTTATAGCTGATCAATCAGAGGCACAGGTGACAACCTAGGCTTATGGTTAGCATCTGAATTGCATGGGGGGGGGGCAATCTTATAGGACTGAACGCTTAACTTGTGGGATCTGATGCTATGTCCAGGTACACAGTAGCAGAATTGGGTTCAGTTGTACGACCGACAGCTGGAGTTGCAGAGAATTGCTTGTTGGGAGAGAACCCACCCGCCTCTAGTGTCAGAAGTGTTCTGAGTGTAGCAGTGCTGGAAAGTAAGGGAGAAACACAGGAGAAGGACTGAGTCTTTCTAAACACTCCCAAGTCTATATCTGTATGCCAGAACCCTTTCTCAAACTCCAGAGTCATACCCAACTGCCTCTTGACATGTCTACATTGATGCCTCATAGACATCTCAAATTAAACACATCCAAACTGAGATCCCGATTTGCCTCCACAAGCATGCTCATGATCAGGATCTGATCCATCAGGAATCATGCTGGCCCTCCTCCAGAGTTTATCTTCAATCCCATCACTTCTCACCACTTTCCATTACCCCTGAGTCACAATCATCTCTCACCTCCATTACTGCCTCCTAGCCAGGTTCCCTTGCTTCCTAGACATTTATTTTCAACACAGTGGCCAGGAAACCCTTGTATGCTCAAAACAAATGTTCAAAATCTTGTAGTGGTTCTCTATCTTGCTCAGAATAAAACCCTAAATCCTTATAGCAACCTATGAGGTGTTATGCGATCCTGAGACATCCCAGACCCCCACTTCTCCCTGTTTTTTTTTTTTTTACTCTGTTTTAGATATACTGACCTCCTTCATCCTGCAACATGCCAGGAAACTTCCTACCTTGGTGCCTTTGCACTGGCTCTTCTTTCTGCCTGTGAGGGTCTTCTCCTGGCCATCCACTTAGGTAATTCCTTTACCATCTCCAGGTTTCAGCTTAACCTCACCTTTCAGCAAGGCCCACCTACACCACTCTATTTAACTGGGGAACCTGTGCAGCCCCATCCTGCCCTCCCGAGCCCACCTTGCCCTATCATATTTTCATTTTTTTCTAGAATTTATCATCTTTTATATAATTCATTTGTGAATTATATTCATTGTCTACCATCATCCCCTGTGCCGCATACTTTCTACAAGAGCGGGGCTCTTTGCACATCTCTTTCACAGCAGTATCCCAGTCCTGAGGGTTTGGAACCTCAGAGCAGGTGCTCAGTAAATATCTGTCAAGTGAAAGAATGGTTGGCTCACACCAATCCCACGATGTGGGTACTCTTTACACATACATTTGTGAAGTGGTTCAGGAAGTTGCTGGAGATCACAGGACAAGAGGAAGAGGCGCTGGGATTAAAGTCTGGCCCATACTCCTCCCCACCAGAAGTCTCTGTATTACACCCATCTCCTCCCTTCTGCCATAACTTGGAGCATAATTATGGAGATCCTGTTTTTTAATCAGAGCAGATTTCATTAAGTTGAAGAAAATGTAAAAATTATGAAGATAGCCTGAGGCTAGGAATGCTATCAGTGAAATGAGGCTCTTAACTTACATGATTTGACAACTGGGAAATATATTTAGTGATCACTTTTGTCTTCAAATATGTAACAGTGTCCTGACAAAATGTTTTCCTGCCAACTGTTTCCATCTTCACTTGGGCATATTGGGTCCGTGCATGTGCACATACACATACCCACGCAATTAGGAAACTGATGAATCCCTGTATATATATATATGTTTTTGAAATATTTTTGCTTAATGCTTCTGACCTTGCTCCATTGAATAATCAATGGACAAAATGTGCTCCTGTTGTATCATCAGAGGCCCAGGATCTTGTGTCATTCTGAGAAGTAACCTTGCCCCCTAGGGAAAGACCAGTGAGTCTGGAATTTGAGAGCCATGAAACACACCCAAGGCCAAGACCCACCTCCCTACGCCTCCACTCCTGCCAGCCACTTATCCATCCCATCCATGACTGCTTACCCCTGGGTTTGCCCTATCCTTAGGCTTCACCACTGGGGATGGTCTGCATATGAATGCCTGATAAAACGTGGGACGTACCCAAATTTATCTAAGGTAAGTGGAGTTTACCTTCCACGCTAGCCTGTACTTTAAAAAACCAGCCACTTGATTTCTGGCATTATAATTCAAATGAGATTAAGTGGCCCAGTGTGAACTCCAACAAATTCTAATCGCTCCCATAACATAGCTCTTAGCTCACTTTTGAATTAAAGCCTGTTTCCTTGGCTCTAAATCCCTATAGCCAATAACGTCTTGGAGGGTGGAACCCTATCTGACTCACTTACCATTGTGGCTGTAATTTCTGTGCCTGACACACAGTAGGCATTCTGTAACTAATTTAATGCTTGTTAGATTGCATAAAAGAAAGAATTGATTAATAATGTAATCAGAGAATGACATTAGGAGAACATTGATAAATAATGCATACAGAAAAGGAAATTGATTAGTAAGACTGCACCAGGGTTGAATTCACTGTTTCCGTAACAAAGACTGAATTCTGGTCACCGGAAAGACATCCTATGGCATATAATCCTGTGGCCACGGATCGTATTAAACTGATTACAAAATCTTTGCAGGAATACTGCTAAAGAAGCTATGGGGACTTCAGTTCAATGAGCCTGAACATTCTATTTATTGAAAAGGACCAAAATGGGACGGGCTGCGTCTGGGGTGGTAGATGCTGTCACTCTGAAGTCGAATGCCATTTTCTCAAGAGCCTCCGCAATCAGGTAGGGAATTCGACTGAAAACACCTTAAGGTCCCTTTAATCTGTTACTTTATGAGTGTGGCCTTGAGGGGTCTATAACTGGGAAGCAGAACGTGAATTCTTCTAGAAGCTGCTTCAGAGAAGGCACCTGGAGCAAGCCTAGAACCAGAAGCCAAGAGGAGCTCTAATGGCTTTCCCAGGGCCATCACCCATGTCCCAGGAAATGGCTCCTGACAGCTAGTGCAAGGAGAGGCCTAGGAAATGCTGGGTGATCCTGTAGGGTGGCTAATGAAGAAAACTGCAATAAGCAATTTTCTTTTATTTTTAGTGTTTGGATGCCAGTAACCCTGACTTCACCCCAGGCTCACAGGACTTAGAGGAAATACCTATTATACTTGTCCCTCTCCGCAGTGCTGCCTCCCACTTCAAACTGATGTTCAAAACTCATCATATGCTTTCTTTGACCACCCCCAACACCACCAATAAAGTTTACCTCATCTTTTCCTTTCCCTATTCTGTAATCACCTGTTCTTTGTCTTGTGCAATCTGGATCTTTAAACGATTAGATCTAGAAAACTAATTTTAGAAGGTGTAAGAATTTTCTTCATTCTGGAGCTGGAATTTGTTCTTAGGGCAGGCAGACTCTATTCGTTGTTTTGCTTTTCTTTTAATTGTCTAGAAGTCTTGGAGGTATCTACCCAAGAAGTGATTCTAATGCAGATGCTTTGGGCTGTGGATGTTAAAGATTCCAGTTACTAAAGGAAATTCATTCATTCATTAGTTCATTCATTCATCCATTCATTCAACAAATATTTCAGTGCCTGGCTCATGTGGAGGGCTTGGCAGGACTTTCGAGGCAGCTGAGGCAGTCTTTACAGCACCATCTTTATGCCAACATGGGAACACTTCCCACTTGTAAGACTCCCTCTCATCCCTTCCACACCTTCATCCCTGGGGTCTAAACAGAGCTCCCCATGCTCAGTGGACAACTGATCTTCCACAGGCCTCCAGACCCCCAGGAGGAGTCTAGAAAAAGCACCAGAGCTCAGAATCTTCCTTGACAAGATCTCCAACCATCCCTTCCCTCTCAACACCCACAACTTCAACATCCATCTGTATGTCTTTTGTCTCCATTTTTATTAGTCACTGCATGGAAGCCCACATCCCTCAGTTTATCCCTCATCCCCAAGATCTCCAAAATGTTCTGTATGTTCTGACTGCATCTCATGACCCTCTCCAACTTCTAAAACAGTCAACTATCTGGAATTCATGGTCATAATAAGCAAGGTTCCCTAAACACTCAAGCCTTCTCTATAGGTTGCCTCCATCTTCTAACTGAAACCTGGCTCTTCCCTGAGGGCACTGCTCCTAAGGAGCAGTAGCTTCGACATCCCTCCTTTCAGTGGAGCTGATGGGGAAGGGTCCTTCCAACTCCTCATTGTTGCTTCCCCACCATTATCTCCTCTTAACCTCTGTAGGAGTCATAGCTCTGACTCCCATGTCATCAGACTTTAATCACCCGCCGTCCTTCGTTGTTGTCATCATCTGTGAACCCTGGGTGACTCCCACTATTTCTTCAATATTTGGGGTCCTCTCTCACTTGACCAATGTCCATCAATGTCTGTCCCTCCAACCCTCCTCCTGTCATTAATGCTGGATGACTTTAAACTCCACCTACTTGATCTTTCAACTACCCTGACCTCCAGTTTGTTGACCTCCTCCCCTCCAATGGTCTTGTCCTTGTGGAAATGAACCAAAGCCTGAACTCACTATAGAGCAAGTGAGTCACAGGCAGGCAGGGGAGCAAGAAACGTTTACAGTGGGAAAAAGAGGAAGGCTTCAGGTGCGCCCCGACTGAGGTCATTGGGTGGGAGCTGGAAGCGGGCTAACGAGAAGTGGGCCATCCTGTGTGATTGATCGAGAGGATATGCAAAATCGGCTATGTTAAAAGAAAATTTTCCACAGACAATTTATTATTCTGGCAGGCTTTCTTTTCAGTCATTCATGAATCAGGCAGCATCAATGCAGCCGATAGAAAGGATCTCCAGAGAGCTGTACAAGGCAAGAGATTTTTCTAGACCAAAGCGAGCAGGAACAAGGAAGCTGTAGTGGCATTTATTGATTTGGAGCCAGGTCAGATAACTTGTGCCGCGCAGGCATATGCGGATGGTGGACCTGGGCCTCCCTTTTCTGGGAGAGCCAGCATAGAAACTTAGTAATGTCTTGGTTTGCTGATACGGGTTTAACATGAGGGCACTGTCTTGGGCCTAATCTGGTTACTTTAACAATCATGCAGTACTTTCCAGGGCCCATGAAAATATTTGAATTTATTTTAAAATTAGAAGAAAAAGTAAATATGATAACATGTTCAGCCTAGATATTAGTCATCCTAATAGATGCTACTGCTATATATTTATATACATAACATGTAATCATAATGAAACCTCTTAAAAGCATAAAGTTGAACAAAAATCAAAATAGCTGTACTAACGTTCCAGCGAAGTTGGATTTTAAAATAACCTTTTACCCCTCTTCTGCAAACCTTCCCTCCTCCCTTCCTAGGTTTTTGTTTCAGAAACTCAGTACCACCCTAAAGACTGACAAAGGCGGCTGGCAGTAAGTACACAATGCCAGTCAAGGCAGCTAGAACCTGCATTTCCCTATAAAACCCCGCAGCCCCTTCCTCCAGGCAGGCTTACAGTCTTTTGAAGTCCATAACCAGCTGCAGCCTCCTTTGCCCAGCAAAGCAGTAAAGTTATTGTTCTTTTTTATTCCAAACTGTGTGTGTGTTATATTTTGGCTCTGAAGCACAGAGGTCGGTTTTCGACGACAATAATATATAAATATACAATAATGTAATTATTTATTACTTTGTTAGTATACCTATTAGTATATTATTATTATCAACTCTATTATTACTTGCATTGACTATATTAATTATTAACAATTATATAATTTTATATGATTATATATATATATATTTTTTTTTAAATGGAGGAAGAGGCTCAAAATGGCAAAATTGCCTAGAGCCCCAACAGTCAACATGGCCCTGCATCTTAAGTTTTTAAATACCATTTAGATATGTGTGATATTGTGATTTTATAATAAGAAATATGTATGGGGCTACCTTAGAGAGATTTCAGGTTGGGTTCCAGACCACTGCAATAAAGCAAATATCAGAATAAAGCAAGTCAAATAAATTTTTTGGTTTCCACTGCATATAAAAGACTATATGGCAGTCTATTGTGTGTGATAGCATTATGCCTAAACAAATGTACATAACTTAATTAAAAAATGCCAACCATCATCTGAGTGTTTATCAAGTTTTAATCACCGATCACAGATCACCACAACAAATACAATAACAAAAAAGTTTAAAATTTTGTGAGAAATATCCAAATGTGACACAGAGACATGAAGTGAGCAAATGCTGTTGGAAAAGTGGAGCTGATAGACTTGCTTGAAGCAGGGTTGCCTTAAGCCTTCAATTTGTAAAAAAGTGTAACATCTGTGGATCACAGTAAAGCCAAGTGCAATAAAACGTGGTATGCCTATAGCTGGTCTTTGTTCTCTTTCTGGCATGACCCTTGGAATTTCCTAAGTAACAAAAGCCAAGGCAACCAACCTAATTATTAGAGGGTTGGAACTTTCAGTCCCACCCCTCTATCCAGGGCGGGGAGAGGGACTAGAGGTTGAATCAATGGCCAATGGCCAATGACTTGATCAATCATGTCTAAGTCATGAAGCCTCCACAAAAACTGTGTTCAGAGAGCTTCCATGTTGGTGAACCAGGATGTACCCATACTCCAGGCACCAAACTCCACGGGACAGACGCTCCTGTGTGTGGGACCTCTCCCTATGTATCTCTTCATCTAGCTGTTCATTTGTATCCTTTAACATCCTTTGCAATAAGCCAGTAATCTAGTAAGCAAACTAGTTTCCTGAGTTCTGTAAGCCACTCTAGCAAACCAATGGAACCTGAGGAGGCAGTTGTGGGAACCTCTGATTTACAGCAAGGTGGTCAGAAGCCCAGGCAACCGCTTGGATTTGAACTTGGCCTCTTAAGTGAGAAGGTGGGCAGTCTTATGGGACTGAGCCATTACCCTGGGGAATCTGACACTATTTCCAGGTAGTGTCACAGGTGAGTTAAATTTGTGGGACACCCAGTCAGCATCTGCAGAGAATTGAGTTAATTATTTAGTGATGTGATAAGGAGCCACATAGACACTGGAATGTGGGTAACATTCCCCTCACAAATGTACTCCTCTGACTTGAACCTCTACCCTGAACTCCAAATTTGTGTATCTGTCTATCTTTGTGGACATCTAATATATTTTTTTTGCAATCTTAAAATACACAAACCAATCTATTGATCAGAATGAATCCAGATTTTGGGAGCCTGAAGTTTATATCACATGGGGGTCCCGCTTTTAAAAAATGCATTAAAAATTTAGGCAGAAAGTAAATATTTACTTAAAATGCTAAAAGGTAAGTGAGGCATATTAAAAATTTTAAGAGTTTGAGCAAAAATCAATTTAATTGGGCAATGCCGAACCAGAAGTGGTGAGAGGCACCCCACTGACAGGACCTGGGAGAAAGACATATAGAGAAGAGCTGAAAGCATAGAAAGGAAATTATTTGATTGGCTATAGCTTAAAGCTTAGCCAGCCTTTTTGATCGATTGTCCTTAGGTTTCAATTTCATAACCTTGAGGCATTTTATATACACAAGCTTAGATTTTGGGTTGCTATGTAGGCTGCCACCTCATGAAAGGTACTTCAGTCTAATGGCTTCCTTGTTTAATTAATTTAACAAGAGTGAGGGGGGAAAACATCACAACTAGATCCAAATTTTAAAAAGTCAACAAAACCTGTGAATCCAGAGGCAATATCCAGAGGCGCTATCTTGATTAATTACCTACCTGACACACCTTCATCATACTTTCTCCTACCATTTTGGGGGTGTGTACTCTTTGGTCAACTCTTCATTTTCTACACCAAGAGTAAAAAGACAATTAGGTCTTTCCTCTAACATGGTTGGTGAAAGTAGATTTTTAATACTGATATGTTAGAAAGTTTCTTTCAACTTTACAACTTGTTATTGGTAATGTCATGTAAGTTTTTAGGGTTGTTTTCAAATTTGGGAAAATCTCCATCCAGTTTCCTTCATATATAAGCTATAAGATTTCAGAACATTTCAAGCTTTTCTTTCCAATACTTTTTGAATTGACAATACTCTTTAACTAGTTTTCACTGGTATCTTTTTTTTTTTTTTTTAAGATTTTATTTATTTATTTGACAGAGATAGAGACAGCCAGCGAGAGAGGGAACACACGCAGGGGGAGTGGGAGAGGAAGAAGCAGGCTCCTAGCGGAGAAGCCTGATGTGGGGCTCGATCCCAGAACGCTGGGATCACGCCCTGAGCCGAAGGCAGACGCTTAACCGCTGTGCCACCCAGGCGCCCCTCATTGGTATCTTATTGTGTTGGCATAACTTGACTTTTCTGTTATTTTCATTACAGTCACTGGTTTTTGCCAAATTAGCAATGCGCTTATTTAATCACTTCTCCTTATTAATTGGATTATCGAATTTATGGGATGATCAACTTTATAACTTCTATTTTATTTAAGATTTGATTTATTTATTTATTTGAGAGAGAGAGAGAGCACACACTAGTGTGAGCACATAAGCAGGGGGAGGAGCAGAAGGGGAGGGAGAGAATCCCAAGCAGACGCCCCGCTAATGACAGAGCCCCACACGGACTCAATCCCACAACCCTGAGATTATGACCTGAGCTGAAACCAAGAGTTAGATGTTCAACCCATTGAGCCACCAAGGTGCCTCATAACGTCTGTTTTAAAATTATCTCTTCCTCTTAATGAATTGCTGCTTTCAGTAGAATCTGAAAATTTTGTTACAATTCACTTCAGTATCAAAATAACTTGACTGATTTCACTGTTCATCTTTATTGTTTTCGCTTCATTTTCCACTAATTTTAATCTAAATCTCCTGTCAGTTCTTTTTAAAAAAATGGGTTAGAAGATGTCAAATGGTACCCTTCAAAAATATTCAAAACAGTAGTCTACAATTTCTCACTCATTTTGTTTAAACATTCCAAAACCCCTTTCCAAATTACACTGACAGTAGCATATTCGTGCATTAACAAATACATATTTTCATCAAAAAAAAAAAGAAAACATCTATTGTGTAATTAGTACCCACTTTATCGTCAAATGTATTCCTGAAAGGAGAGAACTATTTTGACATGGTCTTGGTAAAAACCAAGTTCTCTGCTTACAGTTGTGTCTCTCTGATGGTTAGAATTTTCCATAGACTAGCTCTGACTCTGTATGTTTCTGCTCTTGAGCTTTATGTCTTTTTCCAATAAAACCATCAAAGTGATCTTATTAAAAAGCAAATCAGGCCCACGTCAACCCCTGCTCAGTTTACCCAATCCTACAGAGTGCGGACCAGGAACTTCTCTGACCTCACCTCCCACTGTTCTCCCCCTTTCATTTTGCTCAAGCTACACACAGCTTCTTCCTTTCCCTTGACTTCTCCCAGGATTCTCTGCCTCAGGGCCACTATACATGCTATTTTCTTTACCTTAAAATACTGTTCTGTGAGATGTACCCTTAACTCTCACCTCCTTCCCTTCTTTCCCCTTGCTTCACCTCTTACTCCCTCACTTCCTTCAGGTCTTACTCAAACATCAACTCAGTGAGACCTTCCTGGATCGCTCTATTTCAAATTGGCCCCCAATACTTCCTACTGCCTAAAAACATCTTCCCCTGCCTCTTTTCATCAAAAGTACTATGTACCCCTAAGATCTACATAAGCATTCAATAAAAATTAGATGATTGAATGCATGAAAGTCCAAAAGTGAGGCCCTTTTTGTGGGTTATGGAGGTTAAATACAATGTAAATGGAACCATTCTGGAATATCATTGCTCATTTTAGGGAAACGTGTTTTGTCAAGTACTTGCTCATTTGTTTTCTCAGTCAGCAATTCGATCAATAAATATCTGGTGTTTGCTGCATGCCTAACACTATTCTAGGTATTGAGTACATATTGGTAAGGGAAGGAAACATGGTCCTTGCCCTCCTGAAGCTCATGGCTTCTGGAAAGAGAGAAAGGCTATGAAGACAAGCTGATTGGAGTCTTGGCACATCACCACCTAAACATGGTTTACTTATGACTGGGCAAACCAGGCTCCTGGAAAGCAACTTTTGGCATATTCTACAGGTCCATTAATCTTAAACACAAGATTAAGCAAGACGGCAACATCATATGCAATGAATTTCAAGCCAGGCATGGAATATACTAAAAGTTTAAGAAACCATAAATGTTGTCTTAAGTTTCTTTTCAGTCTCACGGGCTGTGTTAATATCTGTCATTACTGAGATTTGATGACATCTATATTCCTAAAGGAGGAGCCAGTGGGGTGGCACTTTGAGTTTTGGATTGCTTTCAAGCAATGAGATTTCGAATCTTTACCTAACTTAAATATTCAGAGAACATACATCAACTCCCCAACTCAGGCTGCCACAGATTTGAAACAGACTTTCTCACCCTGATCTCAGATGGCCATGATATTTTTTGAATATGTGAGTCCTGTCTGCTTTAATACATAGTATTTCGCAAGTTTTAGTCACTGCAACTAGAGCGTGGGCAAAGGTGGGGGTGGTGTGAGGGAAGAGATTCTCACCGAGAAGGAATCTGAGACTAGCAGCTATTCAAACCAAAATTGTCCATATTTCCTCAGAACTCCATAAAATTCAACTCAGAGGAAAAGCACATCAGTGTCCGGCACACTGTGGGTTCTCAAAAAGCATATTAACGCACAAATATGCATTTTCAATTATTTCAATTAACAATTTCATATTCAGGAGATATTGCAGGCAGACCACACCCATCCAGGTTAGTAAGCAGAATTGAGGACAATATGTTGTTTCTAATAAACTTGATGATACTTTTTTGGTTTGGCTCATTTGATTGTAAATGTAACCCAGATGGCTTCAAATTCACTAAATTTCTGGATTCTCTTTCTTTCTTTCTTTCTTTCTTTCTTTCTTTCTTTCTTTCTTTCTTCTCTTTATAAATGTGTGTGTGTGTGTGTGTGTGTGTGTGTGTGTGTGTGTACACATGAGAAATATAACACACATACAGAAAAGTAAATGAAATAAGGGTATACAACCAAATGATTTATCACAAAGTCGACACTTTGTAACCAGCATCCTGGTCAGAGTCCACACTTCATAACCAGCGACCTGCCAACCCCAGGAGACTTCCTCATACCCCTTCCCCATTGCAACTCTTTCCCTGCCTCCAAGGTAACCACTACCCTGACTTTGATGGTAATCACTTTCTTGAATTTCTTTTTGGTTCAACCATCTCACATATATCCCCCAAATAGTACAGTAGTTATTCCATGTTTTTAACTTCCAGTGAATGGATCCCATATAGTATGTATTCTCTACATCTAGCTTCTTTAACTTAATGTTATATTTGGGAGATACGCATTGCTGTATATAGCTATAACTTATCCATTTTATTTTATTTATTTTTTTTTTAAGATTTTATTTATTTATGTGATAGAGAGACAGCCAGTGAGAGAGGGAACACAGCAGAGGAGTGGGAGAGGAAGAAGCAGGCTCCCAGTGGAGGAGCCCGATGTGGGACTCGATCCCGGAACGCCGGGATCACGCCCTGAGCCGAAGGCAGACGCTTTAACGACTGCACTACCCAGGCGCCCATAACTTATCCATTTTAGTTATCATACAGCATTAAGGGGTGCCTGGTTGGCTCAGTCAGTTAAGTGGCTGCCTTCTGGCTCAGATCATGACCCCAGAATCCTGGGATCGGCCCAGTGACAGGCTCCTTGTTCAGCAGGGAGTCTGATTGTCCCTCTCCCTCTGCACCCACCCCCACCCCCTCCACTTGTGCTCGCCCTTTAATAAATTTTAAAAAAATTTTTTTCATATAGTATTTTATTGTATTACTATACCACTATGATTTATTGATGACATAGCACTACAGTTTGGGGTTCTGACAAATACTACTCTTATCTATATTCTTATACATCTCAAGGTATGCAATGTGCTTGTATTTCTGTTGGGTATTGTTGTGGGTTGAACTGCGTCCTCCATAAACACATGTTGAAATCCTAAGCCTTGGTACCTGTGACCTCAATCCTTTCTTGTTTTCTGTACCCTTATGTTTTATGAACATCTCATCTAAAGCATGAATTGAGTTTTTAATCAACTCTAGTTATCTTTGATTTTTAATCAGAGGGTTTATTCCATTTGTTTTCTAAATACCAATATGGAGGTGTTTTAATTTACCATTTTATTATCTATTTTCTCGTTGTCCCACATATTCTAACTCCCTTTGTTCTCCTTTCCTACTTTCTCTTGAAATATTTTTAATTGCTCAATTTTTTCTTTTCTATTAGCTAGGAAGCCAAATGCTGTTTTATAATTCTTTTAGCGGCTGCCTTAGAGATTACATCATGGTTTATGAATTTATTCAATCCAATATTAATTGGTACGTTTACCTTCTTCTTGGACAATGTAAAACTCTTACAACATTTCAACTCTGATTTATGTGCTCTTCATCCTATAATTTATTTACAAATTTAATTTAAACACTTAAATGGTTAATATTTTAAATGGTTTTATACAGTAGATATTACTTACATTTACTTATTTTTATCGCTCTTTATTCCTTCCTACATGACCAACTGGTATCATTTCCTTCTGCCTTTTAGGACTCCCTGTAGTTCAGTCTACTGGTTATGAATTTTTTCCATTTAGATTCATCTGAACATGTCTTTGTTTCCTATTTATTCTCGAGGATGTTTTTGATAGATATAAAATTCTAAAGTGGACAGTTTTCTTTTAGCACTTTGAAGTTCTTACTCCACCGTCCAATGGCTCCCATTCTTTCTGTTGATGTGTTAGTTGTTGATCTTATTATTGTGACTTTGAAGATAATGTGACCTTGTTCTGTTGCTGATTATAAGATTATTTCCTTGTCTTTGATTTCCACATCTAAACACATCATAGAAAAAATGGTGAAATTATTTTTATTTGTCCTGCAAGACATTTGAAGGGAGTCTTAAAGACTAGGTCCACATTGCTCATCCATTTTGAAAACTCTTACCCACTATCTCTTCAAGTATGGCTTCTTCCTCATTCCTTCTGTCTCTCTCTCTCTCTCTGTCCCTCTCTTCCTCCTTCCCTCCCTCTCACCCTCAATCCCTCCCTTCCCTCCCCCACCGTGTCCTCTGCTTCCTAGAATGTTAATACAAAAATCAAATCAATCTAGAATATTCCTATGTCCTTTTGTCTCTTAGCTTCTACTCTGTGTTTTTCCTACTGATGCCTCTCTGTGTTTTAGTCTGGGTGCTTTCTTTCACTCTGTCTTCCAATGTATTAAGTCTCTCATTAACTGTTAAACCCATTAATTGCCTCCTCAGTTTTGGTTTTGATATCTAGGATATTCATTTGATTTGTTTTAGAAAATAGCTTTCAGTTCTCTCCTTAAATTCTAGACATTGTATTTATCCCCTTGAATACTGTAATCCCCACTACTTTAAAGTCTATATCTGATCATTCCAACATACTAAGCCCTATTGGCTCTGCCTCTGATGGTTTTCATTCTTATTGGTTTATCTCCTTGTGTTTCTGGCTAGTTTTTATCCAGTTCAGGATGCTGTCTTTATAAAATCGTTTGTGGAAATAATCTGTGACCTACCTGATTATATCTTCTTTCTGATAGGATTGACATTTGCCACCACCTGGTGTTTGGCACTGTTGGGTTCATCTTAATTGTTAAGGATTGGGGTAAAGCAAAGCTGAGTATAGTCCCTGTGATACGTCTTCAAACTCTATTTCATACTTACTCCAAAGGTCCAAAATTTAAGGACCTAAAGCTAAAGCCAGTAGGGCTCACCAAGTTTCCCCCACGACCAGCAAATGATCTGGTTATTAAACTATTACTACTCAGCTTCAAACCCACCCTTCTATACTCTGCTTTGTGATGCTAGGGCTGGAATTCTGTGAAGAACCACATTGAAAATTGAATAAACTGTTATTCTGTGGTTTTGAGCTAATTACTTTTGTATGTTAACGTATCCTAAATCTGGTTGTAATCACTGTGCTAATAACACATGGTTGTATATGTATATTTAATATCCTTCCGTGACAGAGTAAAATTTAGTACCCCTATGTGTGTCCCTATTGGCTTTTCTTTCTCACTTACTGGGCTCTGAAACTAAAAGTCTTGGATCAAAAATGCAGTAGACGTCGCGGCTCTGGATTTCTGCGGGGTATCTGGCCAGCTCTTTATGAGGCGCTCGTGGCCAAAGTGGAGACAGGAGCTGGATGTAGAGCTTGTGGAGGCAGGATGTCCCGATGGCAGTGTTTTATAACATGTCACCCTGGCAACCAAGCCTCACACATTCTATGCTGCTTGTCAGAACTGCTCCTCATGGGGCTCTCCCCACTCTACCTCATGCCCTGTCCTCCTTCCGACCCTTGGCTTCATTACCTATTCACAGTCTTGCACCTGCTCTTTCCTGGGGATTTGCATTTGAAAATTTGAACATAAATGCACTAGGCATTCAATTGAGAAGATTAGAAGAAAACAGAAATATGAGGGAATTAATAAAGATAAAATGCTGAAAATAATGAATCACAAAACAAGTGCCAGCAGAAATGATAGATAAGCCCAATACTCTAGGAAGTTTGAATGAGAAAAAGTGCAAGACAAATAAATACATCAGGAATGAGAAAGAAGATAAAACCGTAGTTGCAAAAAATAGCAAAAATCGTTATAAAATATCATACAAAATGTTGTCAATAAATTTTCAAATCTAGATGAAATGGCTGATTTTTCCTGCACAATAGAAAGGACCAAAAATTGATTCAAGAAAAAGTAGACTATCTGAACACATTAACAACCACATAATACACTAGCAAGATTTCTCATAAATCCACCACTTTAAAAAGTAAAAGTGAACAAGAACATTAGACCCTGCTTGCTTTACAGGCAAGATCTAACTAACCTAACCATCAAGGAACATACAATCCTACTTAAATAAGACTGAAACTGTTTCAGAATATATAAGTGGAAAGTTTCCCAAATCACTTTATAAGTCTAGCATAAACTTAATACCAAAACTTAATAAATAACATACCAAAAAAAGCCAATCTTGCTTAAAATAAATATGCAAAAATTCTAAAGAAAATATTTTCAGCTTGTATTTTAAAACAATAATACACATGTTCAAGGATTCAGAGCTCAGTGAAGCCCTGTTAGCATTATAGCATTGTTACAATGTGTATTTATTGTCCTCTGTGGGCTGTGCTTTTCCCCACCGGTTACAATGTTTGTAGGGCCAACAAGATGTCCCTCCTTGGAGTCTTGCCCCCCACTCCTTATATATGACAATCTGGATGTCTCAGACCCTGGGACTCTCTGCCAAAATGTCCCTAATGCCACTTAACTGGCCTGCACAGGTCTCTTCCCCTGTCCATTCTCCTGAGGGTGGTCTGCGCCATTAGAATGCCCATGCCTATGCCCAAAGTGCAGCCAAGGGGTAGCTTTTTGCAGGGGGGTAATGACGCTTTAGTGCATGAACTAACGTGTACCCCAGTCTGGGGTAGAAAGATAGGGGGAGCGGGCCACAGGTCAGGGAATAGCTTTTCCCATACCACTACTTCTGATACAGAACTCTGAGGGATACAAGAGTTCTAAATTTGAACCTGACCTTCCCAGGTTCTTATGAAGATGTAATTGTCAAGGTAGAAGGGTAGGACGTATTCTGTTTACAATGGATTAGCTTATTTTATAGCTTTTAAATATTCAGACATGATAAGTAAGCCTTATTTTTACTCTTGCCTCAGGCCCCACAAAGAGTGAGCCAGCCCACCTCTTCCAGATTTAGCACAGGTGAAAAACAATAGCAGACTAGTGAATATAGCATGAACGAATATTAGTGGAGTATATATAGGAGGCATATATATGTATGTATATGTGTTGTATACATGCATGCATCGTTATGTATGTGTATGTACACATCTATCAAAGAGAATGTAAACCTGTGTACACAGACACACAAATATTTGCACATTGCACACACTCACACATACATACACACTAGCAGGAACACAGGAAAAGTTGGAGCTTCCAATCCTAGGCAAGATGGAAAACTAACGGGCGCTGCTGGCCCCCTTTCTCCCTGCCAACCTAGAGATGCCAGAATAAATATAGGGAAACAGACCAAATGCAGAGCCAGTCCCAGAAGCCTAATCCTTACCAGATCGAAGGTAGTCACGTTTTAGCATAGGAAGGGAACGACATCCTGAAGTTAGCAGAGTCCGAAAGCCCGGGTGAATGTTGGGAGTGAGTACAAAGGTGCTGCAGACCAGTAGAGGTTTTTAATTGTGCTCTCTATTCCGCATTCCCCCGGCTGGTGGAGAAAATGGAGACTGGTCAGCTTCTGCCCCAACACCCCATTCATGCTACCCCTCTGGCCCATATGTGCACCCAGGAGGCCTGAGCTTTTTCAATAGGGATTGCATCGGGACAACTCGTCAGGCCGATGCCCTAACTGATGCTGTCATTGTTCCAAGGGAAGAAAAGTAATGGCAGCAGCTAGAAGGAAGGGAACATAGGCCTGGTAGTGCTTTAGCCCAAATGAGCAGGAAAGCCTATTGGAATGTCTACAGACCAGCTGGCTAGGCCTTGGGCATCCATTCAATCACCTGTCATGGAGAATAGCTACATCAGTTAGCTCTTTTTATATAACAAATCATTCAAAACTCTCAGTGACTTAAAATGACAATTATTTATTTTTGATCATAGATCTGGAGGTTGACTTCTTAGGCTGTTTAAGGCCAAGCTCTACTCCCTGTGTCTCTCATCCTCCTCCTGAGCCAGCAGGCTAGCCCTGGCATGTTCTTTACATGGAGATGGCAAAACTTCCCGAAGGCAATGGGCAACATACAAGACCTCTTGAGCCTCGGCTTGGAACTAGCATGTCATTACTTCCACTTCATTATATTGTCTGAAGCAAGGTACATAGTCAACTTGAAAGTCAAAGGGTGGGAAAATTCTTCTACTCCTCTTGCAGATGAAATTGCAAGGTCACATGGCAAGAACATAAAATAATTTTCAATAAACTTTAAGAGATTGGAATCTTACAGCGTATGGGCTCTGGCCACAACAGACAACAAAACCAGCTAGAAATCATTAACAATAAAATATCTAGAAAATCCCCCTATTAAATATTTAGAAATTAAACAACAAATTTGTAAATTTGTAAATACTCCATTGTTCAAAGAAATCACAAGAGAAATTGGGAAATTGTTTCAAAGGAATAATAATGGAAACGCAATATATTAAAACGTGTAGGATGCAGCAAAAACAGTGCTGAGAGTGATATTTATAGCTTTCCTGGTTAAAGCAGAAAAAAATGGCTTAAATTTTAAAAAAATCAGAATTTTTACTTAAAGAAGCTAGAGAAAATAAATAAATCCAAAGGAAGAAGAAGGGAAGAAATGATAAAAATAAAAGCAGAAATTAATGAAAGAGAGAACAAACATTAGGAAAAATTAACAAAGCCAAAAGCTGATTCTTTGAAATATTATCAAAACTGATCAATCTCTGGTAAGAAAGAAAAAGAAGGAGAGAGAATTCAGATTGCCAATATTGGAGGCGGGGAAATCAGCAGAGAACTGACATTCAAAATGTACTAAAGAAATATTGTGAACATAGTTATGCCAAAAATTTGATAGCTCAGATTAAACGGACAAATTACTTATAAAACACAACATACTAAAACTGACTCAAGAAGAAAAAGCACCGAATGATCTTGTATCTATTAATGAAATAGAATCTGTAATTAAAAAGCCTTTTTTTTTAAAGATTTTATTTATTTATTTGAGAAAGAGAGACAGCCAGCGAGAGAGGGAACACAAGCAGGGGGAGTGGGAGAGGAAGAAGCAGGCTCCTAGCAGAGAAGCCTGATGTGGGGCTCGATCCCAGGATCCTGGGATCACACCCTGAGCTGAAGGCAGATGCTTAACGACTGCGCCACCCAGGAGCCCTTGAAAGGCTTCTAACACAGAAAATTCTAAGCTCAGAGCCTTCACTAGTGAATCCTATCAAATGTTCAGGAAGAGGTGATATCAACCTCACACAAATTCTTCCAGAAAATAGAAGAGAACCCTTTTCAACTTATTTTATGTGGACAGCACTGCTCTGATACAAAACCAACAAAGATACTATAAGAAAAATAAGACAATATAACTCATAAACACAAAATCTTCAACTAAATATTAGCAAATTGTATCCAGGAACACAGAAAAAGGATAATACGTTATGACTAAGGAGACATGATGACTTAATGGACATGGTACCCTGGATGAAGAGCAAAAGGACACTAGGCACAAATGAAGGAAATCTATGGGGCACCTGGGTGGCTCAGAAGTTAAGCGTCTGCCTTCGGCTCAGGGCGTGATCCCAGAGTCCTGGGATCAAGCCCCACATCAGGCTCCTCTGCTGGGAGTCTGCTTCTTCCTCTCCCACTCCCCCTGCTTGTGTTCCCTCTCTCGCTGGCTGTCTCTGTCAAATAAATAAATAAAATCTTTAAAAAATAAATAAATAAAAAATAAAACCAGAGTTTACGATACAAATATTCTGGGTTAGAGAGGGGAAATGAATCTTCCTGAAGGTGCTCCGTTTTCTGGGCAGACAACATCGATGGGAGATCCCTGGCTAGCCTTCTTTGTGTCCCTTTACGAAGTTGTCAGCACTTTTCATAAGCTACATTTGCTTCTCGGTTCTGAAAACATTCTCAACTCTCAATGAGCAGATCTCAGGGTAATAGAAGGAGACAACAATGAGCTGTTGTGAATTGCTTCCTGTAAACATCCTGCTGACCCCCAATATGGCAGACTTCTCAGGTTTCCTGAGCTGTAAGCCCCTGATGGGGAAAAGGGTGATGATATTTCAAATATTCCTCATTAAAACTATAGAAATTATTCTAGAACCAAAACAATCTAACACCTGAAACTAATTTTCTTGACACATTCATGGACTTTAATGACAGCTTCATTAATTGAATGGAATCACATGGGGGCAAAAATCATGTTTTCCTTAATGACCTGCCAGATGATGGATTTGTTTGGTTACTTACTTTACTATGAAAAATTTCAGAGGAAGGAAAAGAAAGAAGGACGAGCTGCGTGTGTCATATCACAGCTGAGTTTGACCAAGAGGCCTCCTGGGGTCTTGGTGGTGGGCCAATGGGGAAAACAGTGAGGTGGTTTTGGTAGGATAGGGAAGCAGCATGATGTCATTGCTAGGAGCTTTGCTCATCAAGGTGAAGTTGATGAACCAGTAGCATCAACATCGCTGGGAAGCTTATTAGAAATTCAGCATTTCGGGCCCCACCCCGGAGCTACTGAATAGGAATTTGAGTTTAACACGACCCCCAGGTGATTCTCAGGCACTTTAGAGTAAAATGAGGACTGGTTGGGAGCCCAAAATTTGGAGTCCAGTGCACTTGGGGGTTCCACCTCCACTTACTGCTGGCTGTGAATAGGGCATATTATTTAGCCTGCCAGCCTCAGTTTTTCTATCTGTGAAATAGGCATAATAGTGTCTACCTCATGAAATTATGAGGATTGGACAAAATAAGCACTTAGCATGTTTTCAGGTATGTACTCTATGTCGAAGAAATGGCAAGTAATAGTACCACGTGGCTTCTTTTGTCCATTCCATTTCAGAGAGGAAGTGTCTTGGGAATCAGAACAGAGTTCAAATCCAGTTTTCACAATTCAATAGCTACGTGATCTTGGTCGTGTTACCTAACCTTCCTCAGCCTCAAATTCTCTGCCTATAAAATGGGATAACTTAAATGTCAGTTGGAGTCTCCCAGGTCTTAAGATACAAACCAATTACACAGCCTAGTGCAGTCATAAAGCTTTCCGAGCTTTCTGCCGCCCGTTAGATTGCTGCCACGTCCTGTGCTCTATCTGCAGATGCTGTCCTTGTTCATTTGCGAGTCTCTCACAGTGCAAAGTCCAAACCATTCCACCATTTCTGTAAGAAACCCACTTACTCCAAACGTTGTCACGAGTTGGGTAGAAATTTCTAGAGATGTAGAACGTGGGTTACAGGGAAGAATTCCATGACGTGTGGCACAGTCTTATGCTGTCCCCCAGGCTCCTTCCTCTCTTTCCTCCCATCTCCCCCATCACAGCCCCCTTGTCATCCCAAAGAAAGCTTACCTTCAGCAGAGACAGTGAGCACAGAGTGAGAAGTGTTCTCACGCTCCTGTCACTATTACCTCCTCTCTGCGGGCCTCCACGCCCTCATCCACACCTGGGCAGGAAGTCCTCGGAAACAGGAGTGCCACAGGAACTAAAGGAGGCCTTGTAGCTGACCATACTTCCAGGACCTGGGAGCTGGTGGCTCGCTGGTGATCGAGCCGCTGTTCTCAGCCCCCTCTTCCCCTCCTCCACAGTTGACTTCAGATGCTGGGGCTGAGCTTCTGCAAACCATGTCTTCCTTTTCCAGCTGGCTCCTGGTTAGGCTTTGCCTGTCAGGGGTGCCAGGGGTGCCACAGGGAGTGTGAGGGTTGGAGGAAGATGGAGACTTTCTCCTTTGTTTGCTTTCCGCTCCTATCAGCGTTGCCCCAGCAACATGTCTCCCCCCACGGCAGCGGCGGCGGGTTCCAGCAGCGCAGGTGGCTCCAGTTTGTGGTTGTTCCACGCCCAGGACCAAGCACACTGAGCCCTCTCTGAAATACAGCCCCAGCTGCTGGCACTGCTTCCTGCGGGGTCGAATCCCAGCTCCAGACTCCGAGTTCCGAGCACTGAGTTCCATTTGAGCATGCCTCCTCCAGAGAGGGCCGAGTCCCAGCTCTGCAGGCTCCTTCTAGAAATTTCTCAAGCTTTAGTAACCCAACATTTTCCCTCTGTTCCCCCATCTCTACAGGAGACAGTAGCTTTCTATAACTACTACCTTTGTGATACCCCAGTGTCCCCTTTATGCCTGCCCGCTCTCTTCTCTCTGGGAAATAGTTTCTTTATATCTCTCTGCCGAAATAATGGCGTGGTTTTGGCTTCTGACAGGATCCGTCTGATATGGAAAGTTATGTAAAAGATACCAGTTTCCTTCCAAAACAAATTTAAAAATCTACCTTCTAAATACCAAGTTATGCCACTAATAAGGATATTCAAAAGAACATGCCAATGGCTTTGAGAACAATTTCCAAAGAAAATTTTCCAAACTATTTTGGGCTCTGACAGCGCTGTTGGAATAGAACAGTAATCCTGAGCACTTGGAACAAAGAGTCAAGACATGTTTCTAGAGAAAGAAATGCGGTTAGACGTAACTCACACGGTAGAACAGACGCACAATTTAGAGAGATGCTGGCCTGTGTAGACAGCAGTGTAGGCCCGGATGGGAAGAAGGTGAGGGGAGCCAGGGAAGGGCACCAATGAAGCACGTACAGGAAGTCACATTTCCAGATGTCAATGAAGTCTTGAGCCAAAGTTGAAATGAATAGGATTTAAAAGAGCCTGGAAATAGCGGTTTAGTTAGCGGTGCTTAAAAAGTTCGAGTTGACACTGCCCTACTAAGAAGTTGCAAAGTGCTGGCCATGACTTCAGTAGAAATTGAAATGGAACTGAAAATCATATTTTATATTTATTTAATTAGTAAAGATAAATTGAAAATTATAGCCCTCAGTGTGAGTGACCTTGCTCTAAGACAGACACCTCCACGAAGTTGCCACAGTGTCTATAAAGTGAGAGAATAAGAGCTTAGAAGAGTCATAGTGACATTCATCCTGTTTAACCCAGCCATTCCATTACTGAAAATTAATCCTAAGGAAGTAAGTTGAAAGAAGTTTTTAAAACGTGTATTTGTGAAGCTATCCATCAAAGTGTTACATACAAGAGTGAAAAAATAACATTATATAATTAGTAAACAAAATGAGAATAATTTAAAATGTATTTATATGCACTTAGTGAAATAGTAACTTACAACAGGTGTGACAATCATGTAACAAACATGAAAAATGTGGCGTGATAGTAAGTGGAGTAACATCAGGCTGTAAAATGTCGAGTAGAGTGTAGAACAGAGAACAAGAAAGAAGGTTGGGCAGTGTTACTCTTTGTTACCCCAGGGATGAGCATACGGACCATTGAGAGTCTCATAAAGGCATCATGCCAATGAAAAATGATCGGGGCGTGTTAGACAGGATTGGGAAGCCATGCATGAACCTTCACGCCCTGTGGACTCTGTAAAGTCTGGAATAGATCTCTTGATCCTAAAATGAAGAGCCATACTGATTGTCTTCGGGATTATATGTGTGTTTGACTAAAGATAAGACAATTTTGTTAGAGGCTACAATTCTTCCCTTCTATAATAAGCAGCAGAGTTTTTTTTTTTTAAGATTTTATTTATTTATGTGACAGAGAGACAGCCAGCGAGAGAGGGAACACAGCAGGGGGAGTGGGAGAGGAAGAAGCAGGCTCACAGCAGAGGAGCCCAATGTGGGACTTGATCCCAGAACGCAGGGATGACGCCCTGAGCCGAAGGCAGACGCTTAATGACTGTGCTACCCAGGCGCCCCAATAAGCAGCAGAGTTTTAAGGTGACTCTGAGTGCTTTCTCTCCTTGGGTTGGCACTGAAGGTGGTTGTGCTCCAGGAGAAGGGGAAGAAGAGAGAAGGAAGGGTAGAATCTGAGTCAGACAGAGAAATCTTCCGTGGAAGATTCCGTATATTTCAAGTAGGGAAGGAAGTGATAGACCACTGAGTTAAACAGCTGGTCAGTGAAAAAAACCCTAACAGTTAGCCAACCAATTAGTTCAAGAGACAATTGGCTGCAGGTGGTAAGTTAAGAGCCAAGTCTGGACTCTGACTGAAGGGATTTTGCCAGGGCTTGGTGTTTGACCTTCTAGGGGCCTTGGCTTGCTGTAGGGAAGCTTGAAGAACTGAGTGCTTATGAGCCTCAGAGACACCCAGAGTTCTAGCAGTGACATGGAGTTGGGCTGCCATATTGGGCATAGAAGAAATTTTTCCAAATAGAGGAGGGGATGAAGTGTTGGTTACTAAGAGTAAAGAGAAATCCCATTTTCCTGGTGATATTTTCTATTACTGCAGAAAATCCATAAGGGTCAATTTGTTCCTCGAGATTGGCCATCAGAGAATAGCCAGGGCTGCAGGTTCCCATGAGAACACGCTGGCTTTCTTGGCTTCTGGGGAATGATGAAGATGAAGAGACCCACTTGGGTGAGGGACCTGCCACAGAAACACTCGTTTGCTCTGCAAGTACTCACTGAGCCCTGTTCTACATGAGGCCCACATTCCATGAGGGGGGATAAAAACAGAGAAAATTCCCATTAGAAGGTAACTGCTTTTTATAACGAAATTATTATACTTCAGGAAGAAAAGCATGGCCAGGTTTCTTTAGGAAAGATTTCTGGGGAAGATTCCTAGAAAAGATGCTCTCTGAGCTGAGTTTTGAAATAAGAATAGACAATTTCCTCGAACAGTGTATTGGAGAGAACAAAAGGGAGTTCTGTGCAGCTGGAATATTCAATTTGAGGAGAGCCGTGGCAGATGATCTCAGAGCTCTGGTTCTGGCCAAGGTCAGGACGGCTCTTAAATGCAGAGTTAAGGAATTAGACTTTAGATATGGAGAAACACTGGACTTTTTTTAAGATTTTATTTTTAACTTATCTCTATATCCAATGTGGGGTTCAAACTCACAACCCCGAGATCAAGAGTTGCATGCTCTACCATCTGAGCCAGCTAGGTGCCCCAACACTGAACAGTTTTAAGCACAGTAAGGAGGTACATTTTAGGAAAAAGACTCTTGTCTGTTGAAGAGGGGGTGGGGGGTGGACTAGAGTGGGCCAAGGCTGGAGGCAGAAAAGGTAAGCAGGGGACTCTTCCAGTAGTCAAGGCAAGAGATAATGAACACCTGAAAGATGGGCAATGACCACAGACAGGGGAAGCTTGCCTTTCTGCCTGTGCTTTCTCTCCCTGATGCCAAGGATGCAGGCCTTCCTCCCACCTCTAGCACTCACCCCAGGGAGCGGCCGCCTGCTTGCGCAATGCTTGCTGCCATGGTCTGGCTCCGGGCACAGATTCTGGCACGTGGAGGGATCATGGGACAGGGCCAGGAGACAGGTTTGGGAGTCAGAAGAGAGGAATCCAACCCCAATGCCACCATGTTATGGACCAAATCGTGCCCCCACCCACCCCACCAAATTATGTGTTGATGCCTAATGCCCAATGTGACTCTATTCAGAGGAAGGACCTTTAATGACATAATTAAGCTTAAATGAAGTCATAAGGGTGGGACCCTAATTGAGCGGTTGTTGAGCTTATAAGGAGAGGAAGAGACACGAGAGATGTTTTTCTCTCCCTTCACACGCATAAAAAAGTCCCTATGAGGACACAGCAAGAGGGTAGCCATCCGTAAACCAGGTTGAGAGGCCTCACCAGACACCAACCCTCCTGGCACCTTGCTCCCTGACTTATGGCCTCTAGAACTGAGAAAATAAATTCCTGTTGTTTAAGCCACTGTAGGGGGACAGAATATGCCACCCCAAATATGCCACTTAGGCGTAGGATTGTTTTGAGCTGAAGGCAATGGAGAAGTAGTAGATACAAAAAAATCTTTCTTTGCCTAAAAATAGTATATAAATCTCCCCTCTCTGCCAGTAAAAACAAAAGTCCATCACTGGAGACAACTTTACACCTTTTTCGGCCTAGCAATGGAGAGGAATCTATAAAACAGACTCCACTAACCAGCCTTTACCTACCACTAGTTTGCTCCCCTTGAGACTCAAAGTCCTTTTCCTTTGTCTTGACACATTCTAATAATGTATTGTTCTTCTGCTAAGACGCTATAGGAGCCCAGATTCTAATGAACCCTTTGAGTTACTCATCTCTGAGTGCTCCCATGTATAAGGCTGAGGCACATGCTAATAAATGTTTTTCTCTTGTGGATCTGCCTTTTGTCAGGCCAATTTACAAGGCCCCAGTCAAAGAACTTAAGAGGGTAGTAGGAAAAAGAATTCCTACACCACCCAGTCTATGGTATTTCATCATGGCAGCCTGAGTTGGCTCATACATGCCATCAGCAGCTAAATCTCTTGAAGAAATTATTTAAGCCGCCTGAGCCTCATTTTCCTTATCTCTAAAATAAAATGGTAAAATAATACTAATCCCTACTTCACAGGGCTCTTGGGAGTGTCAAATGAGGTACACCACCAGGAAATGCAGCTTACATGAAAACTTTGCAAATTGTACATACAAAATTAAATAATAAATATTCCTTCCATGAGTGCCCTGGGCTGATGAGAGATTAAAAAATGTTCAATCATGGTGTTAGTTTAATTATTATACTTAACTGTAATATCTGTCTCTTGGCTATATTTTAAATGCATTTAATTAGCCAATAATCAAAAGCTAATTGATCACAGATGTCTAAAGGGCTTTCGGCCCAAATTCCATGATGGTAACCAGTGCCAATAAAACCATTTGAGGAATTTCTGTGTTTTCATTAAAAGAGGACACAGAGTTCCAAGTATAGGAAATACCCCAAATATAGCATAGCCTACATAAGAGGCTTCCTCGAAATGTTTATAGACACAGTCCGCAGACACATCTGCAGACACATTCTGAAATGGTCTTTACTGGAATCTTCAACATTCATTTTGTTTTACTGATGCTTGTTACATGGAAATATATTAACAAGCAGGGACAAAGATAATCACGTAGAAAGTGAAAGAAATATTCCTTTCATCTTTAGACCCCCTATCTTAGGGTCTTAAGAGTGTTTCTCTACCTTTTTTCCCTATTGCCCCCAGGTTGCCTAGTAGGCATTTTTTCCCCTAATACCTTCCAGTGAAACTTTATTGCCACAGATATACTGTGTATCTGTTTATGTGTGTGTCCGTGCTTTCTATGTAACCAAGAACCAATTTTCACCTGATATTGTCCCTGTTGAGAATGCACGGCCTTAAGATGATTCACACAATAAATAAAGATTCATGCAGTAAATCGAATCGGTCTTCATAATAAATTGATGGAAATTGCACTCAGTGTGAGAAATGAACCCATTTCTCAGAAGGCATACCCGGACACAGAGACAAACGGAGCTGGAAGGGCCTGGCTTGAGGCCAAGCTGTGGTCACTCTAGGAACTCTAGGAGTCAAACCTAGGAGCCAGGTACAACGAGGTATGTCTACTGAGAACCCATTTTCATGAGAAGCCCAGGAATCTTCTGAGAAGGAATTCACCATAGGGGGAAAGAACACAAGCTTGAGTCAGAGACTGTGAACCAGGGGGAAAGGTGAGCAGACATCTAGGCCCAGCACGGGGTCTGTTCTGTGGATGGTCCCTCGTCCTGCATCCTAAGGCCAACGTGCTGCCGTACAAGGGCAATAAAAGCTAAAATGTCCACATGCCTTCCTGCCCATTGTTTCCATGGCCCACTGAGGAACACGGGGCCAACGGCGGCAGCAGCACGAGCGCTGCATGTGTGCAAGCAGTAGGGGGGCTCCCGGGGCTGCTGCACACAGGCAAATGTGACTTGCAACTGCTGTCGTCGTCTCAACCCCCTGAGCTGTGCGGCCTGGGAGCCCTGGATCACACCCACATGCCAGTGGAGGTTGGTATGTCTGCTCGATAGCCGCCAAACATCTTAGCGCCACATTCAAGGCTCTTCATGAGGGAGGCTGAGCCTGTTTTTTGAGCTCTGGCATTGAAGTCCATTTGACCCAGATATGACTGCTGCTTCTTCCATCATCTAGTGGTGTGCTTGCAGGCACATCACCTATCCTTTCTAAGCTCCCCACTTTCGCCTCTGTAAAATGGGAATAGCAGCACCGAGGAGATTCGATCAGACAATGCATGCAAAGCGTCTTTGCACAATCCTAGCCCAAGGTAAGTACTCAATAAATGTTAGCTTTTTCAGCCCTCGACCACGATCATTGCACTCAGCATTCCAGCCACAGGAAACTGAGGGAAGTTTCGCAGATATGCTCCTGTACCTTTGTACATGTTTCCTGTCTGGAGTGTTTTTTAATGACACTTCTCTGTCTGGAAAGCACACAGCCACCCAACTCACATGTCATGTCTGAGAAGGAGATTCCAGAAGAATCAGTGAAGCTCTCTGCAACTCTTTGCTAATCTTCTGTTAGAGCTCTAATCATACTGCAGGTTAATGCTCTCTCTTCCTCCCCTCCCCCACGGGACTGTGAGCTCTTTGACAGAGAAAGCTGACCTCACTCACTTCCACATCTCCGGGGGCCTCACACCGAGTCTGGACCAAGAAATGATGCACTGGTGCATGGCCGATTAATTATATTTCTAGAATAATACCTGACTCCAGCCATCCCCACCTTGCAGAGCCCACCTTCGGCTTCTCCCGGAAGCTTCATAAAGCCCAAGTCACTGCATTTTCTACTCACTAGAGGTCCTCCAGCCCAACCCCAGGTGTCTCTTCTCTCAGCCCAGGATGATATGTGGGTGAATGCGGCAAGGATACGCTGTGAACGTTCATGCCTATGATAAATAGGTTGTAAACACTGTATCTGATATCGCAAACACTTATTAAGTGCCTACTATATGCCAGACACTCTCCTTTCAGGTCCTAGTTCAGAGCACTGAGGCTCCGAGAGATGAGCCGCTTCCCCAAGATCACTCTGTGGCAGAGCTGGGATTCGCATCCGTGCCTTCTGACTCCTAGTCCTTGCTCTTCTATTGTACACGTTGTCTGTCTCTGACACTGAAGCCGACGTGAGAGGTGAGCGATGGGTGTCTTTGAAGGGGCGATGGACATGTGCTCACAGGGCTGCTGTGCGGTGTTCCCTTCTACACACCTGGCGGGCTGCCACCCTGCCCAGAGGTGAGGGGCCTCGAGCCTCCTCCAACCTCCGCTCACCTGTACACTCATCCTTGCCAACGGCAGTGCCACACACACACACACACACACACACACACACGGGGACATACATACACAGTTCAGGTAAAATTAAGAAAAGAGTATATACTTTGAAGCAAACCTTGGCCGCCGGCTAGATGTAAGCCGAGCCCTCAGCACAGGTCTGGAGGGACCGGCTTCAACGAAAAGATCAGGTTTGTGATGAACAAGGAACCCTGGTATGTCAGGGGTGTCTTGGGAACGACGGAGGCTGCTGGAAACACTTGGCTCTCCGAAGGAGATCAAATATCTCGCCTTGTCTCTCTTAATGTCTCTCATCAATCCAGGCAGGGAAACTGTCCCCACCCGAGGGTCCCCTTCAGGCAGCCTAGCTCGGCTGCGTGCCCCTGCAAACTTGCACTTTCTCGGTGGGCTTCAGGTGGGCCTTTGGGAAGACGTGGGATGGAGAACAGGCCGGCTGGGGCCCAAATCCTGACTCTGCTACTCACTAGCTGTGTGACCTAGGGCAAGTTACTTCACCTCTCTGAGCAGTTGTCTCATCTCTAGGATGAGGATCTTAATCGTAACAGCTGTTGCAGTTATTATGAGGATGACATGAGACTGTGAAATTGCACAGCACTGAGCATGGCACACAGCGAGTGCTGCTGCATAACGTTAAAACCAGTACAGTGACGCCGCAGACACTTCCCGGGCTTCTCTGACTTCCCCGCTGACCTGCACCTGTCACTGAAGGAGGCCTCAGGCCCTCCTGCCCCATGCGACTGTCCCCGCACTAGCACCGGAGGTCACCACTTCACCGTCCCTGGATGAGGTTACATGAACAGCTGGTTTCTCCTCTGCTCCCCCGAGTCCCCACTCTGGCGGCACGATCAACACCAGACTCCACTGAAATGGGTAGAACTGAAGAGGAAGAATGGGCACTGAGCCGCCACGGTGGGCCGGGGGGGGCCCTCCAGGGAAGCTAGCCTCCCCTCGGAGGCAGAAGCAGCAGCAGCACCACGGGCCCGGCCGCAGCGGGAGCTCATGGCAACCTGTTGTCATATCCAAAGCAGTGGTTCTCTAAGGGATGGATCTGCCCCCCAGGGGACATTTGGCAATGTCTGGAGATGCGTTTGACCGCAACCACTCAGTGGGGCGGCGTGCTCCTGGCATCTAGTGACAGCCTCCTAACAACAAAGAATGATCTGGTCCAACATGTCAATAGTGCAGGAAGTTCAGAAGCCCTGGCATGAGGCGAGGACACAGGGACCGGCGGGGGAATGGTCAGCCGTAGATGAGCTTAGAGAAAGGGGACTATAGAAGCCGCTTCAGGGGCGCCTGGGTGGCACAGCGGTTAAGCGTCTGCCTTCGGCTCAGGGCGTAATCCCAGCGTTATGGGATCGAGCCCCACATCAGGCTCCTCTAGCGTGCTATGAGCCTGCTTCTTCCTCTCCCACTCCCCCTGCTTGTGTTCCCTCTCTCGCTGGCTGTCTCTATCTCTGTCGAATAAATAAATAAAATCTTAAAAAAAAAAAAAAAAAAGAAGCCGCTTCAGCAGGGACCATCTGCTATGGTTGAATTGTGACCCCCCAAGAAGATATGTTGAAATCCAAATTCCCAATAACTCTGAATATAATCTTATGTGGGAACAGAGCAGTTGCAGATGTAATGAGCTCAGATGAAGTCATACTGGAGTTAGAATGGGCCCCAATCCAGCATTACTGGCATCCTTATAAAAAGAACACCAACGGAAGAGGCTTGCACAAAAAAATCCACTGCCCTGTGAAGATGAAGGCAGTTCCTGGGGAAGCCTCTACAAACCAAGGGACACCAAAGATTGGCAGCAAACCACCAGGAGCCAGAGAAGAGGTACGGAACTCGATCTCTCTCACACCCTCAGAGAGAACCAACACCGGCAACACCTTGATTACACTTCTAGCGTCCAGAACTGTGGGAGAACACGTTTCTCATGTCTAAGCCATCCAACCTATGGTCCTTCGTTGTGGCAGCCCTGGCAATGGATACACCATCCAAGCACTCTTTAGGGAAGACAATGCCACGGCAAATGGGCTTTGCACAGCCTGGACCCCCAGCCATGGGCGTTGTTCAGTCCCTGTATTTCCCTTGGTTCTGTTTCCAGCTTCACCAAGTTCGAGATAATTTTGACACTCATTCCCTCTCCAGCCCAGGGAAAGGATGGGCTGACTGTTCAGCATGTGTACGCCAGCCCTAATACCTCTGAAGGCCTGATCTCCCCTGAACACGAACAGCAGAGAATTCCTGTCTCAGAGCAGAGAGCCAGCCCTGGCTGGCCTCACTTTAAGCTGGTGGTTTCCTGAGTGCACAGGCAGTGTGCACAAGGGATGGACAAGACCTCCCGTCGGAGTATGGGAAGGAACTATGAGACATTACTTAGAATTTCTTTAAAATTAGAAATAAAGGTCTAAAATATTTAATGCATGCACTGACAAAATCTATAAGTAATTTATGAATAAATATTCATGCAGTGTGAGTGTGTGCTTCAAAACAGTGGTCACGGGGCGCCTGGGTGGCTCAGTTGTTAAGCGTCTGCCTTCGGCTCAGGGCGTGATCCCAGGGCTCAGGGATCGAGCCCCGCATCGGGCTCCCTGCTCAGCGGGAAGCCTGCTTCTCCCTCTCCCACTCCCCCTGCTTGTATTCCCTCTCTCACTTCCCCTCTCTCTGTCAAATAAATAAAATCTTTAACAACAACAAAAGATCATTCTAGCTCTATTGGTTAAGAGAATACCTTAGTTAGTTAAGAAATTAGCTTTCCGGGGTGCCTGGGTGGCTTGGTCATTAAGTGTCTGCCTTCGGCTCAGGGCGTGATTCCAGAGTCCTGGGATCGAGCCCCACATCGGGCTCCTCCGCTGGGAGTCTGCTTCTTCCTCTCCCACTCCCCCTGCTTGTGTTCCCTCTCTCGCTGGCTGTCTCTATCTCTGTCAAATAAATAAATAAAATCTTTAAAAAACCAAAAACCAAAAACAGTGGTCACCACTTAAGACACAGCCTTAGATAATACCACTGCCATTTCTCTAACCCGCTCTTGCTTGAAAGTGATTCATAAAACACTGTGAGTGGCAGGCTAGAGGATCCAGCACCCGTCCTGTGCACCGTGAAAGCCCTCAGAAAATCTGAAGTAGAAAAGAGACTGTAGAAGTTCTGGGGGGAGATTAACAGCACAGTAATGAGTGTGGATTCTGGAACCAGCTGAATAATTTCCTAGTTGCAATCCTTGCTACCTATTTAACCTTGGGCAAGTTAGTTAGCTTATGCAGGCCTGTTTCCTCATCAGGAAAGGAGGATGATAAGAGTCACCACCTCTTGGGGGCGTCTGGGTGGCTCAGTCAGTCTTCAGCTCAGGTCATGATCCCAGGGTCCTGCGATGGAGCCCAACACCGGGCTCCCTGCTCGGCAGGAAGCCTGCTCCTTTTTCTGCCTCTGCTGCTCCCCCTGCTTGTGGTCTCTCTCTCTCTGTGTCAAATGAATAGATAAGATCTTAAAAAAAAAAAAAAGAGTCACCACCTCTTGATGTTGTAAGGATTAAAAGGGATACTGCATTCAGAGCCCCTTACACAGGGCACCCCGTACCCTGCAAGCCACGTTATGGTTCTCTTTTAGGTCAGCACCCTCTTGGACCCACGTCTCAATGTAAGATTCAGTCAGATCTCCAGCTGCCACATTCTAGAACTTGCTCTTCAAAGATAGGTAGAAGCTGGGGCTCCTGGGTGGTTCAGTCGGTTAAGTGTCTGACTCTTGTTTTCGGCTCAGGTCATGATCTCAGGGTCGTGAGATTGAGCCCCATGTCTGGCTCCGTGCTCAGTGCGGAGTCTGCTTGAGATTCTCTCCTTCTCCCTCTGTCCCTACCCCCTGCTCACGCTCTCTCTCTCTTTTAAATAAATAAAATCTTTATATATATACATATACACATATATGGGGGTCCAGGCTGTGCAAAGCCCATATATATATGCTGCCTAAAAATTAATGTTTGATGATACATAAATTCTTTGGCTCCGAAACCTCCTGTTTCATTCAGCCCTGGGAATAACGGCTTTGAAGACCTCTGGTAACATGCAAAGGTAGGTCTGGAAGATACAAGCCATTATATGTGGCATTTGTGCACAAGATATAAAGCCAGGTCTACCACACCCCAGTGTACCAAGCTGTCTTTATTCTAATGTGGTAAGATCAAATACTAGTCCTTCCTCAAGCACCTTATTTTTTTCTACAAAGTATTATTACTTCCTGGTTTAACATCACAGCACTGGGGCTGCACCTGCCCCCCCCAACACACACACATTAATCAGCATTAATTGAATTTTTAGATCCAAATGAAAACACGACAGCTGGTGTTATTATGTTCTTAGCCACTCGGGCTTCTAGCTGGATTTAAAATTGCATTCTTAAAAAAATAAATATAAAATAAAATTGCATTCCTCTCCCCAATGGAAAATCCAAGTCATTTTCTCAGTTTAAGAAGGATTTGCAGGTGCCGAGTGGGTCTTGTAGCACCAACACCGAGGAGTCCTCTGACAAATGTCGTTCAAGAGCGCCATCTCCTGGCCAAAGTTTAAAACAAGGAAAATGAACGAAGAAGCAGGTGCCTAAATGGTCCGTGCCTTTAATCAGCAGCTTAACTACTTAACCGTGAAAATGAGCTTCCCAGGGCTAATGAGAGTTGCCCAATTTGCAGAAAGTGGGTGTTTATTTTTGTAGCACAATTTTCCAGCTGCCTGCATCCCACGTCCTTTACAGTGTGTAGCATCTGCTTTTGCTGCGTTGCTGGTGCACATGGTTTTGCTTAAAGGCCCCTCCTGGGTGCTGAGGGGCACAGCTAGGTCTTCCAGGTTGAAAATTAAATTCAGGGAATCCAGAAAAGCTTCCAGGTTCACCCTATTAGGACCCGAGAGTCAAGCGTAAGTCCTTTTATAATTCAATACTAAACAAACAAACACCATGAATAAAAGGTTGAACTTTGATAACACCATATAAAAGCAAGCAAAGGGAGGAGAACTGAAGCAACATGGTCCAAGGTCAGCACATCTATGGCTATCTATCATTCTGCTCTTTTTTAAAAAAGTGCAGATGTTTCTGCAATAACGAGATCTGTGCGCTCCTGAGGGAGGGAGAAAATACTTTCTGTAAAATTACACACTAAAAATAATAAGACTTATGGGAAAATAGGTTGAGGCAGACAATTCCACATACACAAGTTTGCAACCAGAGCACTAACCAAAGCAATAACAATCTTAATTTAAAAAAATACCAGCAGAGTCTAAAAAAGAACGCTCAGCTCTTAATACATTTAAAAAACATTCTGCAAAAAACAAAGGACTTTGACTTGAAAAGGAGAAAAAGGAGGAAAGGGTCATTTGGCGGAAGGCAATGTAAGAGAAGCTGTGGTTCTGAGTCATGGAGATAAGGAAACATGCCCAGGATCGGGGAAGACAGAGACTGTGGCTCAACTAGAGTGACAGGAGGCAAGGGAGGCCCTCGCGTCGTCAGCTGTGTTCCGGCACTTGGGCTTCCACTTCCAGCAGGCTGGGAGCACTCCCTGGCAACCAGGGCAACTTCCACATCCCCTGGACATCATCACCCCATTTATCACCCCCATCTGAGCTAATTTCTGTTGAAATCACCCAGGACACAAGTGCAATAGCAAAACAGGCTGGACGTGGGATGCTTCCCGAGCACACATTTGACACTAAGCCCTGCAGGAAGGGTGGAGCTGTCAGCCCGGCTTCTTCTTCTGGCCTTCTCCCTACAGCCCTGTGCCGGAGTCACAGATGTCCCCATCTCCCAGCCACAGGGCCCCTGTCAAGACTCTGAGCTCCCTGGCTTCAGTTATGTTTGAGGTGCTACCAGGTAGTCAGTAACACACTATCTGACAAGCTGATTGTGGTGACTAGTGAGAGAATGCAAACTAAAACTGTGTTAAGAAAAGGAGAAAACTTTGTTAACCTCCTCAAAGTCCAGATGTAGATATGGCTTCAGGTACAGCTGGAGCCAGGAGCTCACATTTGGTCCCTGTCTATCCCTCTTTCCCACCTTCACCCTCCCTGTGTGCTGCTTTCCTTCATGATAGCACGGTTCTTTTCCAGGCCCCTCCCATTGATGGCACAGGAACCCTCCAAATCCACAATCCTGTAGCTAGCTAGCAACATCGGAGGAAACAGAGCTTCTCTTTATCAACAGTTTTTGAAAAAGAAATCCAGGAATTGCCTTATTGCCCTAGTCCACTGCGGTAAGAGGATGAGGTCCCCGGCAGAGCCAGGCTTGTGGGCTCACCTGCACATTCAGGCGCGGAGTCAGCCTCACCCAAACCACATGTAATCGGGGGTGAGAAGTCCCCGAAGGAGAGGCAGGCCCAGTACCTGGGAAGGGGGAACAGGTCAACCCAGACACGCATCTCCCAAGGTGGTCAAAGCCAGGCACCCTCCTAGTAGCTTGTGACATTCGGAGAATCTGGTTTTCTGATGAACACCCTATCTGAGAGACGCTATTTATCTTGGACTTAAACAAAGGAACAGAAAAAGATGCATCTTGCCAGCTTGAGTATTTTGTTTGGCTGGATGGTCCTGTTTTTTTTTTTTTTAAGAATTTTTTATTATGTTATGTTAGTCACCATACATCCCTAGTTTTTGATGTAATGTTCCATGATTCATTACTTGCATATAACACCCAGTGCTCCATGCAATACGTGCCCTCACCGGCCTATCCCATTCCCCCCCTCCCCTCTGAAGCCCTCAGTTTGTTTCCCAGAGTCCATAGTCTCTCATGGTTCATTCCCCCTTCTGTTTACCCCCCCTTTCTTCTTCCCTTCCTTCTCCTACCGATCTTCCTACTTCTTATGTTCCATAAATGAGTGAAACCATATGACAATTGTCTTTCCCTCCTTGACTTATTTCACTTAGCATAATCTCCTCCAGTCCCGTCCATGTTGCTGCAAATGTTGGGTAATCGTTCTTTCTGATGGCTGAGTAATATTCCATTGTATATGTGGACCACACCTTCTTGTTTGCTTTTTAAAAATGTAATTAGCTGCAAACATTTAGAACTCGCAAAACGTAGGGCTTCTCTTAAACTTGGGGACACTGTGCCTGTTTGCCCACAGGGCGACAATAGGCTGAGCTGAGTATCAGCGGACTGTTTATTGGACAGTCTTCTGTTCCAGAGAGTCCCGACTGCTGCCTGTGCGGCTCCACCCTCCCCCAGGTCATGAGTTTTGTTACCCACCTGGCCCCAGGAGGCATCTGAACTTGCAATCAGCTGTGTGAGTGGAGCTCTGGCCACCCAGCCTCTCTGGTGGCAGTTGGTCAGGAAGCACTGGGTCTGGTGCCTTGTGTCTTACTCTGCAGTCTTGTCCTTATGGTATTTCAAACATACCTGAAAGTGAGTTAGTGGTCAGGTGCTCTATTTCTAGGACTTTGCTGCCTTAGCATTATACCTTTAAAGTTAACTAGCAGGTAATTTACTGAGATAGCTACTCTAGTTTTTTTCCCCACCTATAGGCAAATGAAAAGGTAAAGCCCCCCCACCCCACATTTCTGGAAGATTAGCCAAACATTTGTGTCCAAGAGAGCTAAGCACCCTTTGCCTTGTGGGAGAATTAACAGGTTCTTTTTCTGTTCATTTTCAAGGGCCTAGTCATAGAGAATCTCGAGCTGGATTGTTCCAGAATGGAAAGCCTTCCAAGGGCTGAAAATAGGGAAAACACCCAAACCAGAAAAGAATGATATTCTTAGAGACTTAGAGGACAGAGGGGAGATACTGGATTCATAAACAGCCATGACCTTTGCCTCACTTAAAGTTCCCAGGAGGAGGAGGACTCAGTATCTGTTAGGATACCTTCTATTGCAAATGATGGGAAACACAGGCAAAACAGGCTCAAGGGGGATGGGGAAGATAAAGAAAGTTGGGTAATTCATTGGTTGGTTACTAAATAGTGCATGGGTAACTAACTTCAGGTATGGCTTGATCCAGGGATCTAAAATATATCATGAGGACTGTTTCTCTCTATCTCTCAGTGTTGTATTTCCCTCTCTCTGTTGATTTCATTGGCAGGGTCTACATGATGTTCCCCAGCAGCAGTCTCCGAAAAAATCGTATTGGCTTTTCAATAGAATATATGCCAATTACTGAGCCAATCACTAAATCCATGAGACATAGCACTTTAACTAGCCGATCATATGCTTCCTCCCCGGAACTTAGAAAACTGGGTACTATAACTAGAGGAAGCAGGGGGTGGATGCTGGGTAGCAAAAAACTACTAGGGACTCCAGACAGAAATGGCTAAGAACACTGGCCACCAGGCACCAGGGCTTAGGAATCTTAACAAAGACCTCTGTGTTTCAAGCTTGTTATAAAATGCAAGGGGGTCACTGCTTCTGAATGGATCCAACAGGACACGGGCAAGGAGAACCAAGAGCTACATCCACCTGCAAAGAGCCTTGTGTGGGGGTTACCCATGAGCCTGATTACTATGTGGGAAACACACACACACACACACACACACACACACACACACACACACACACGTACATGCAATGATAGACTTGGCCTTTCCCATTAATTCTGGCAGATAAAGGACTAAGCCAAATTTGTTTGGGAGTGTGAGGATCTAACACTCAAATAAGCAGAGTAGATTCATTTTTATCATATAAACTTTTTGTCTCTGATCTCCTGCAGTTTCTGAGTGAGCACAACTGTATTGCACCCCACTCTCCTCTTACTTCTCTCATCTACTTTAAGTCAACCTTGTCCCGGGCCCCTTCGTCACCAGGCGCCACATCTCACTGGCCACAGCTGGCATTAAAGCTGTGTATCACACAGCCCTGGTCAATCACAATCTAATCCTAATCTGCACAAAGGAGACAGTTACATCCCTTCAAAAAGCGTCTTCATTTATGTTAATTAGAATTGGCCCCCTAGCCAACACTATCTATCTCCAGTCAAAAAATTTTAAAACGACAAGAAAAATACATATGACAAGTCCTTCACTATGGCACATGCTGGTTTCTTCACTTTAAAAACAGGAATTTTCTGCCATTTTAAACCTCTGTCCTCTTTTGCTAAATGCAAAAATTCCATACCTTCTTATTCTAGGGTACTTTGAAATTATAAACCAAATACTTTGATGAAAAATCAAATTGAAACAATGATACTTTTAGATCACACGCACTTCCCCAAAAGGTTTTGAACCAGTGGGTTGAGGGGGTGGGGGGCACTTGCTTTCCCCAACCCTGGAAAAGCACTGCTTAGAAGCATCTCCCAGACAGGGTAAAGAAGTAAGGACTTCATAGAAGTTTTATGGGTTTTAACACCTTTTTTAAAAGCCCTTTCCGTACTTCAATAAAATTCTACTGTTGCACTTGAAAAACAAGTGCGGGCACTGACCATCTGAAGCCTCAGCGTTGTGCATATCAGCATGTGCACACATACATACACACATACGTGTTGCATGCGTGTTTGCAAATACCCACCTGCACAGCCACCTGTAATTTGTTTGGGTATTCATTTCAACAGGTAGGTATCGACCACCTACCATGTGTCTGACACCAGTGGGTCGAAGAGCAAAAACTAGCCCCCGCCTGTCCTCGTGGAGCTTGCAGTCTCGCTGGGGAGACAAATATTAAACGATCTCACAAGCGGGACAGTGGAGCTGTGTTTCACTGCTGCCGCGGCTCAGTGGCAATTACACATTGGTTCCATCCGGCTCTCCCACGGACAGAGGAAGGGTTCCCTCCTTGCCTCCTGAACCCCTCAAGTCACCTAGAACCCCCCCACCTTCCATTCTAGGCATTATCGAGGGTGCTGAGCCATAGAAAGGGCGCATGCCCACAGGGGATGACAGGCTTTTTAATCTGTTCCTGCCCCTCATCGTCTCCCCAGGAAGAAAAAGAACACTCACCCTGCAAGTTTGCACTGGAATATTCAGTCTTCTGCTTAGAAAAGCAACATTTTCTTCTCTGTTTTTGGTTAAGTATCTGCAATGTTTTGTCCCCAGTGCCACAGGAGGGGACTTCTCTCTGTCTTTCAGGGGAAGCCAAGAAGTCAGTGAATGCAGAATGGAGTGGGGACCAACAGGCACATGGGTATTTTTGAAATGTGATCAACAAACACGAGGGAGGCTAGCATGGTGTCGGAGATCCAGCAATGAGGGATATGTTTTACAGAGAATTGAGTGGAATTGTCTTAGGTGGCTAAGCCTGGAAGCGATGGGACCAGGCAGGAAGTCTTTGAAGGCCGACCAGGAGAGGCATAACAATGGTCTGGACCAGGGTGAGGACAGAGGCAACGTGGTGACTGGATGGATCTGAGCTCCATGTTGTAAGGAGCGCCGATAAGACTTCTGGGCAGGATGGAGCATGAGCAGGCTGGATGGGGTATGATGCCATTTACTAAAATAAGGAATGCTTGGAGAGGGACAAATTTGGGGAAAGGAGGAGAACTGAAGAGCTTTGACTTGAAACAGATCATTTCTGTATTTCATTTTTATCTCAGGATCTCAGTGTATGCTTTTAGGGGAAAGTGAATGCAAAGGTAGGTAAGGATTTAAAACCTGGCTCTACCACCCACTATTTATTTGACCATGATGAGGACCAAGGTTAGGGGAAGGAAATGCTGACAGATTCCCTGGCCCAGTTTGAAGGACAAGTTTTGAGCCATCCCCCACCAGGGGTGGAGGATGGAGGACAGGAAATGGTAGGGGTGGGGAAGGGGGGAAGAGAGTCGGCTTTAGGGTGGGGAGTAGGGTGAGGGTGGAGAGGGAAGAAGACAGGGTCAGAAGCTGAGGACGCTCTGTTCTTGAAGGCCCTGTGTGCTGTTTCAGGAGCCAGATGATCCAATGTGACTCAGAGTTGACAGGGGTGGTCACACCATACCTGACTCCCCACTGAGGGCTTAGGGCACCACCAACAGAGGACAGCTGTGCCTGACAGGACTGTGTAATAAACAAACCAAGGGCACCATTCGCAGAGACAGGATGGTTTGCAGCACCAGTCTGCATCAAGGAATGGAAAAGCATGAATGGACTCAGCCTGGGTCCAGGTAAGCAGCAATACCTAGGGGTGACTTTGAGACCACCTGGAGGTCTTTTGTAAGCAGACGGGACTCGTAGCAATCAAGATGTGAGGTTCAATGTTAATTCAACCATATCTTACACTCTCAGGTTGGCGAAGCCAGGGAGATTTGTGGTTATACAGGTGAGGTCAGCAGTGGCCAGCAAGTAGTGGATATGGCCTATCTCCACCCACGCCTAAAAGGCTGTCTAGCCCAGATGCTACTGTTTTTATGCTAGAGTAAGAACCCACAGTACTTTACCTTATTGGCGTTGTGCATAGCTCAGCTCCTTCATGTCACACTATGTTAAAGTGAACATGTGTTCTCTGTTGCCTGGCAACATGGGAAAAAGCTGGTACAGGAGGCTAGGTGAATATGTGGAGATGATGATACTCACTCATTCACTCCACAAAAATTAGACTAATATGTGTCACGCATCCTGTGGATTCCAAACCAAATTGTATACTTACTTCGAAATAAACCTAATGGCAGAATGGGCACATCTAGAAGATACACTTTCCAAACTTCTGTATGGTTTTTACTTTTCATATGAGATTTTACTATTGGAAGAACTCGTATTTACCACTGACATCAAAACACACATACCCCTTAGCAACTGCTGACTAAATATCATAACGTCTAGCACACCTTTCTGTTTTCAAATGTCATTCACTCTTAATATCATGGTTGGACAAGCCGCCTCTCGAGGGGGTATTACCGAGTATGATCTTGGTCTGGACATAGGCTAGAAAGAAGCTGTGCAAAAACAACTCTGTCCCAAGAAGTTTTCTACCCCAGTTGAACAGATAAGAGCTATCCCTGAAATCAGGCACCTCCCAGGCAATCAGTAGGACTGCCTTCCTGGCCCCTTTGGAGGCATGTGGAGTATGGGGCCTTGTGGCAAGTTTGGTGTCAGTTTCAGGCCAAACATTTAATTGTCCATGCAAGATGCTCCAGAACTCTCTTTCCCTCTGGCACAATGACCAACACCATCTGTTGGTGTCACTTTGGTCCCTGAGTGTTCACTATGAGCAGAGCCCTCTGCCAACTCATGATGGACACTTAGCAGGAACAAGAAATCAACCTGTTTTTATCTTAAGCCATTCAGTGTTGGAGGCTGTTTGTAACCCGAGCGTGACCCGGGTTCTTCTTCTTCTTTTTTTTTTTTTTTTAAAGAGAACGAGCACCAGAGTGTGAACTGGGGGTTGGGGTGGGGGAGAGGGAGAGAGAGAATCTTAAGCAGGCTCCATGCCAGTGCTGGGCCTGATGTGGGGCTCAATCTCAAGACCCTGAGCCACGACCTGAGCCAAAATCAAGAGTCAGACACTTAACTGACTGAGCCACCCAGGCGCCCCATGACCTAGGTTATTCTGACTGAAAAACTGAAAAGGAGAAGTGGCCAAATCTCTAGCACATGTTAAAGCATAGGGGAGGGTATTAAAGAACTGACACCATGGGGCGCTTGGGTGGCTCAGTTGTTAAGCATCTGCCTTCAGCTCAGGGAGTGATCCTGGCATTGTGGGATCGAGCCCCACATCAGGCTCCTCCGCTATGAGCCTGCTTCTTCCTCTCCCACTCCCCCTGCTTGTGTTCCCGCTCTCGCTGGCTGTCCCTGTCAAATAAATAAACAAAATCTTTAAAAAAAATAAAGAACTGACGCCAGAAATGCAGCCATATTTTTTCAAGAGTGTTCCCAAAACTACAGCCTGACAAACCTGACATTGACTCTCTACTAGAGTCTAGAAGGAATAGGTAAAGAGAATGGCCTGTGAATGCTTAGAAAAGAAAGCGGAAACCATAAGGAGTCAATGTGGCTGAAAGACAATCACGACCAATTTCATTTACCTTGCAGAGAGGTTTTATGCCAGGTCACAGATAGTGTACGCAAATTAGGATGGCCTTAAAAGAGAATTTTATAAAGGAACTGTGGACAGAGATGTGCAGGATGTAGGAAGACCAAAGGAAGAGTACAGTACCCTGGGCTAGCACAGTGGGGATGTTACCACCCCCGAGCCGGAAGGTGAGTGGAAACCTGAAGACAGAGCTACTGTTTGCAGAGCCTCACCACCTTTGGTGGAGAGATCTGGGCAGCCTGAAGTAATCTTGCAGTAAGGGGATTTGGAAAATGAATATCCCAACTCATCTTTCTCTTTCCCTCCAATTTCCTGTCTCTGTTGGCCAACCTCAACTGGAGATTCAACTAGAGGGCGAAGGAACTGTTGATATAGTCCAGATAAGTCAGCCTCCTGGGGCACAGAGCAGGTAGAGGCAGGGTGGAGGAGAAGGCTGGAGAGCAGGTCTGGGGGGCCAAATAAGAGATATCCAGCAAGGTTATTAGGAAACTTAAATATACATAACGTATCTAGACTTGAGTGGAGTATTTGACAAAGGTTGTCAGGAATTCCTTCAGGAGGAAATACTGGCCACACCCTCTTCTGTGAGTGGACTATGGTTACTGTGGTTTCATCGTCTTGGCATGCTTCTCCGTCTCATTTCTGCCAATATTCTCAAAGGAACTTGCCCCCAGTCCTTGTGTTTTGGATATAGTCAATTGCCACACCTTATCTTTCCCTAATTCCCAGCTCCAAAGGGTGGGCACCTGAGTCAGTCAGACCAGAGTCCTAGCAACATTACTGCCCAAACTAGTGAGAAAAATGCTCTCTTGCCTTTGGTTACACTGCCGGAAAGACACAAGTTTGGATCACTGGACAGCCATCTTCCCTAGCTTGGCAGAAGAAGCTATTTCTAGCAAGAGAGTTTGTGATTCTCACACAAAGAAAAGCAGGGGGGAAAAATCTAAAAGATGAAAAAATATTGTCTCAGTTTCTGGATTAAACAGTTTTGAGGTGAATAACTTCTAAATTTCTAACTTACATGATTCACTCCACTACTTGTTTCATTTTTGCTGCTTCAACCTGGATTTATTTTGCATATCACAGATATCTCTGATTACCTGTATTATGGGGCTTTCAACATTAACCTCACAGTTAATCATAGTTGATAGTGTTACCACCAGTTATTTATTAGAATAATTGTTAATCCAGCCAAATAATAAAGTCTAGCATAGTGATAATAGCAACTACTATTTTTTTAAAGATTTTTTTTTTTTTTTTTTAAGAGAGAGCGAGTGCATGTGCAAGGAAGGGTGGAGGCAGAGGGAGAAGCAGAGCCCCCATTGAGCAAGGAGCCCAATGCAGGGTTTGATCCCAGGACCCTGGGATCATGACCTGAGCTGAAGGCAGATGCTTAACCGACTGAGCCACCTAGGCGCCCCAAGCAACTACTATTGTTGAGTGCTCAGTAAATATTCATGCTGTGAATGACTGTCTCCGAAGTAAAAGCCTTGTTAAAAAGTAGGAAGTGAGGGCCCAGCTGAGGCTACCTAGTCTTGTGTCCTCTAAGAATTTCAGTTCCTGCCTGCTGTCGCCAACGTCTGCAACTACTGGAGAAGCCACAGAAGGAAAAGCTGCTCATGTCAGTTTCTTCCCTCTTCTTTACTCCATTGCCTTCCACTATATGAAGCCTCCATTTTGGGGCGTCTCCCAGGTCATATGCAGGGACGAGCAGGAGATTTGAGGAAAAGGGCAAGACCCTCCAAAGATAATGTTGTAATATAGCCACAGGAACCCCTGAGTAGCAGGTACCAAGTTATGGGCTTTCTCTCATGGAGTCCTTTTATGGGTCTCCCAAACCCCTTCTTGTTACACCATCCTGTGCGGTGAGTGACGCAAGCTCTGGCTGACTGCTCACAACTGGCCCCTCAGTCCCTGCTCTTTTGGTGCACTGCGTGCAGCATCTCTGTACTGGAGTGAGTACAACGCAGTGGCTCCCTTAAGGTGACGAATGTCCCATGGAGAACATGCCCGTTGCCCTGCCATACGTACAATCCACCTTATTCACTCTGCAGCTCTCTCTCCTTGCTGACGTCAAGATCAATTCCAACCAGGCTCACTCTTTGGCTTCAGCGTGTGTACTGTACAGAAGCTTCCATGACATGGCTCAAACTGAAGGAAGGGGTCTAAACTCCTCTCCTCCATAGACAGGGGAAGGGAGTCACACAGCATGCCAACAATTCTTTTCAAAGAAATTCCCACTCCGCAGTTCTACCTACCCTCCAATCCCCTACCTCCTCTTACAAATGGTCCAGACATTGATTGTAGGCTAAGGGTCATAGGCTGGTTAGAGACTTCCAGTTAGGAAGGCTAACTGGATAGCCAAATTCCTTTCTTTAGAACCACACTATGCAATATGGCAGCCACTGGCCACTGGCCACATACAGCTACTAAGCACTTGAAGTATGGCTGGTCCAAACTGAAAATATAAGCAACACACCAGCTTTCAAAGACTCAGTATGAATAAAGGAATATCAAATATTTCATTAATATTTTTTATATCGATTAGACATTGGAATAATCTTTTGATATACTGGGTGAGTTAAATATCTCATTAAAATTGATTTCACCTCTTTTCCTTTTTTTTTAAATATGGCTACTAGAAAATTTAAATTACATATGTGTTCCACATTATATTTCTATCGAAGGGTGCTGATTTGAAATGCGCAGGCACATGGCTTTAGGGACTTGCCCTCACTCTGAGACAGGAAAAGCCCCATCAGGGAATCTGTGACGTGATGTGGGTAAATCCCTCAGGCTGCGGCCTGGCACCTAGGAACCACTCAACCCTTAGGCTAGGGAAAAGACAGGGGGTGGGAGAGGAAGAGATGCTATTTTTGTAGTAGCAGCTAATGTTATTGACATTATTCACCTCCCTTTATCCATCCGTAAGATAAGACTAAGAACTCCTGCTCCCCGACTTCACTCGGTTGCCCTGTGGTTTGGGTGCAATAATATGCGTGAAGTGCAAGCTCCTCAAACTGTAAATAGCTGCAGAACAGAGGTCGTCACAGTGATAATAATCACGAGGGCTGCTGCACGACCCAGGCTCCTGCCAGCGCACGGCCGTCAGCGGGCCTCGGGAGCCCAGGGCTCTGGCTGCCAGCCCAGCCGCTCTTTCCATTGCTCCAAGGCGGGGCGCTGGATCCACCACCGGGTGGCAGGGGAAGCCAAGCTGTGTCCCCAGCAGGTCCCCCGAAGTGCCGCCGCACCCTGCCTCATGCCGAGGAAGATGCAGGACTGAGGACCCGTATGTGAAGCGCCTTTTGCATCTCAGAGAAGTACACAAAAGCTTCTAAGACGTGGTCTGGTCCTTCTGGAAGGAAATGGACCTCAGAACAGCCATCCAATAGTGGTGATCCCTACCACTAACGGGGAGGGACCACAGCTGTGACTGGGCCTCGGGGAATTAGGAGAAGTGTCCAAGGATGTGACATTTGAGCTGGGTGTTCCTGAAGGGCTTCGTGGAGAGGTGGGGGTGAGAAGGGACATTCCAGGCAGAGGAACAAGCAAGTGCAAAGAGTGCCTGGTACACTTGGGAAAGAGGGGAGGCACTTGGAAATGAATGGTAGGGGGTGCGGGCTACAGGCATTCAGTGAGTGGAGGCCAGTGAGGCCAAATGTCCATAAACGTATAGGACAGTCGTGCTGCCTGAAATGGCTGTAGCAGCTCTGTTGAGAAACTGAGCATCGATCGTCAGGGTGGGGAAAGGGAAGCTTGAGAGAGAGAGGTAGGTGGAGAAATAAAGTAGGGGCAAGCTGAGAAGGGTCTCCTGGCTAGATTATGCGTTTCAGGCCCTCTTGCAGGGGACACAAAGCCACCGAATGCCTTCCCATCTACCGGGATAGGTCTCCTGGTTCTAAACCCCGGCCAGGTGTCCCTGCAGGGCTCTGGGAGGGAGAAGCTGTTGGTGGGGGTGCTCATACGGGGTAAGCTGTGCTCCCAAGGCTTACACCCCACTCTCCCCTCACCCACGGCCTCTTGCTCAGATTCCCAGTGGGTTGTCCTGATGCCACCCTCCCTTTGAAACTCCAGACTAAGTGTTGACACAAACAGGCACTTAAAACCATTTGCCAAATTGAGTTCACTTCCCAGAGCTGGTGTCCCAGCGCGGTGAAAGAAAACCTGCATTTCATGTTGCTCGTGTCTCTTTAGGTTGAGTAAAGATGGCACCACTAGGTTGTCAGAATCTCTGCTCTGAGCCTGTAGGAAGGTCTTCATCCCAGGAGCAGGCCAGAGCTTGTGCTCCCAGACTTGCCTGTTAACGATCGGAAGAGCTAGCTAGCACTTATTAAGCAAGTTAACTTTGAGTCAGGCATCGTCCTGGGTACATTACATACTGATCACATTCCATCTTCACAGTAACTTATTTTACAGGTGAGAAAACAGACTCCGAGAGGTAAATGAGTTGTCTAAGGTGCTCAAGTGACATGGCCAGACCTTGAACCTAGATCTGTCTGACTCTAAAGGCCTTTGTTCTTTCCCCAACATCCCCCTATTCCTCTGTCATGAGAAAATGGAAGGGAGGAAAAGGGACCCAAGTCCAGGCAGTGCGCAGACAATGAAGACAGGCATCTTCTTTCAGCAATCTGGCAGGATGCGGTCTGCAGAGGGCCGCAGGGATGGTGTGAGGTTTCTAAGCCCACAGCTCTCTTGGCTCTTACTCAATTCAGAACGGGGCCCAGGAGAGCTACGGAACGGAAGCAGGAAGGGGAACAGAGCTTGGGCTGGGAGCAAAAAGGGAACAAGAATCGTCCAATCAGATTTTGTGGGGAAACTGAAAATATTAATTCAATGCTCCCAGTGAATATAGCTTGTGAATATAAATGGGGGCCCATGAATTCAACTAACTCACTCAGAGACTTTAAATCCCTGCAGTGTCCCTCAAATATTTCTTGAAATTCCCAAAGAGTGTCTGACATATAATCCTGAACCAATCCATCAGTTTAACCAACACTTAACCCTCACACACACATCGCCCAGATTCTTCCTTGTCAATGTCCTCTATCTTTACAGCTGCAAAAAGGAGCGTCCACATGCCAATAAATGACAAACCCATAGCTATTCCAATACGGTTGCCACAAGACCACAAAGCCTTCGACGCAAAATAGAGGAAGCTCTTCCTTGCTTTTGGTGGACTTGAGCCCTACTCCCAGACCTTTGTTCTGGGTGCAACCCATACATGGTAGGGCTGGGTACCAAGGATACCCCCCGAACCTCTAGGCCTCAGGGTGCCAGAGTGATACTGGGTTCCATGCCAAGGAGGAGAGATGGCCTCTCCTCACATTCGCACTGGACTTTGTCACCAGGAAACCCCAAGTTTGCATTGTCTGAGCCCAGGGTGTGTGACTCACCTCTCCACCAAGACTCACCAAAATTTCAAGAGGTTTGGCAGAGAATAAACGCCTCTTATGAACAGCCCCAATGCGTTCCTATCTCCCATCTTTGTTTTCCAATCCCACACTCAGTGCTTCCCCCCAAACTACCCTCATGCTTATCAGCCCATGTGAATAGAATCCAAGACGTGCCTAGTCCACCAATTCTGACTCCCATTCTAGCCTCAGCTAGAACACTCTTTTGCATAAGTAACTACAATGCAGTTGTGCCAAAAGCTGTCATAGAGAAGGGACAGGTAGATCAGACAAGTGTGTCTTCGAGAAGGAACACCTGGATCGAGCCTTAACAATGAGTACAGAAAGTTAAAGTTAGGGACGACATTCTAGACAGAAGGAACAGCACAAGCAAAGCAGGCTTCAGCTTGCTGTTACCTGAGTATAAAATGCAAGGTAGGCAGAGAGAAGGAAAGGCAGAGGAGCCAACAGGAGCCAGATCAAGGATGGTTTTATAGACTATATTGAAGAGACCATACTTTACTTCAAGGCAGGGGGAAGACATCAAAGTGTCTGGCAGATGAGTGAAATGATCCGTTGTGTGCTTTAGAAAGATCATCCTGGTCACCTAGAATGAATCTGAGGAGTGCCAGAGAGGAGGAAGTGGATCTATTAGGGAGTGGGAGTGTTGAAGTCATTGGGGTAAGAGGTGATGAGGACCAGAGTTGAAGAGAGGTACAGGAGGAGGAGGAGAAAGGGGAAATGAGAAATAACTGCAGCCTAAGATTGATCTGGGGTATCTCCCTGCACTGTGGGGCGTGGGGGGGGGGCGGCAGTCATTGTTCTGTGTCCACCTTGTCTCTGCTGGCCCAAGCCCTCAGGGAAGAGTCATGGTCCCCAAGTGAGTTTCCAGGCAGGTGCCTATTTCAAGGCTGATCTCCCTTTCTTTCATTCTCATTCACTGTGACTTTCTCTCTTTGAAGATGCTAATGGGCAGGCTCCCCAGTCAATCCCTTAACCCAGCCTCCTGGGTCAGCCCTGGGTCAGGGGGAAGTCAACAGAGCATAAGAGAGTAAGGAATCACCAAGTAAGCATATCTGAGAAAGAACATTGAGCAACAGTACCCTCCTACCCCAGAGGAAGTGGACCTTCTCTCTGCACTTGAAACTGTGCCGCTCCTGCTGGTCACAGACACCACTGGTGCCTCACCCACTCCATTCCTACATCTGCCCAGCCTGTTTACTCACTCCTTCAATTCTGGATTCACTGCATGTTCACTGGTCCCTCAAAACTCAGCTGCATCCTATGTCCACATGGTCTGCCCTAGAGCCCATGGCCTGTGCTCACCCCATGCATCCCATGCCCAGGCCTCACTCTTCCTTTGGCTGCTATCGCCAGCTAAGCCCTGCTCATGGCCTCATGCCGATTCTTCTCCCCATAGGCTGACTTCTGAATGCCTCCCACTTGCTTGACACTGGTTTCTGGGCCCAGAAGCAGTGGGAACGACTGACTAGCTGAGGCCCTCTTGCAGTAGGTCCAGTCATCCGCCTGGGTCACAGTGAGGGCTGCTGTGCTCTCTGTGATGTCCCCCCCTCACTGTCTCTGAGTTCCCTGAAGACAGAAGAGTTGTAGCCACAGGTACCTTCCCAACACCTGACCAAGAGCCTAGCACAGGGAACATCCATGGGCAGACACATGGAGAGATGGACAAGTGGATGGATGTATGCATCAATGCATACTGGAGACTGCCAGGAGGCTCCTACCCCAACTTTACCCCAGTGAGGCTGATAACAAAAACATGCAAAATTGTGACTCTTTTGCATTTTTCAGCGGATTCCACTGCCATTTCTGTACAAATACACTGCTTGTTTTGTACATGAACACTCCCAGGTCAGCATCTTTGACATACTATCCCGTGGTTAACTGCAGAGTACAGTTCTCCCTCTTCCTGCTGAGCCGGGAGCCCAAAGTGGGGCTCAACCCCTGAGCCAAAGGCAGATGCCCAACCATCTGAGCCAGCCAGGCGCCCCCCCGTATAGCTAATTCTGACCATGTAAAGGCCCTCAGTTGACGTCCAACGACCTCATCTTTTCTTCGTCATCTTATCCCCATAGCACCAAAATACTTCCTCACTGCTCCACACTTCCCAGCCTTTACAAATCTCTTCTCTATACATGGAATGCACCCTTATCCCAGCATTCTCCCAATCAAACTTACAACCACAACTTCAATGTCATGTTGATATGAGCTCTTCCCTGAAATACTAAGCAGTGCTGTTAGCATTTCGTCCTTCTCTTTCTTTATATGTTACATTAAAATTATGTTTACTTTCCTATGTTAAGTCACAAAATCCTAAAAGGTAGGTAGTGTGTTATATTCAGGTCTGGACCACTGAGATGCTTATGGTGTGGAGAGTGATATGAACAGCTAAACAGATAATTGCAATATAAAACATAGCATGAACCCATAATAAGTTCTGAACATTCTGGTGACTGCTAGGTTTCAAAATGAGAGAGCCAATAAAGACATTTAGTACAAAAGCATGTCAGACAACTTCTCTGAATAGTCCAGAAACATTTGTTTCTACAGTGAAAGACGGTATGGTGTGGTGGGCATTGCGTAGTGGGGCTTTGGAGCTAGACTACCTGAGTTCAAACCTTGGCTCTGCCACTACCAGGATAACGTGAGTAAATTGTTACTGTCATCTGCTTTAGTTATCGCAGGCGATAGAGGTACCCTCCTCAAAGCATTGCAGAAAAGGCATAAATGAGTGAATATATATAAAATGTTTAGAATACTGCCTGACACATACCAAGTCCTCAACAAATGTTCACTAGTATTATTTCTACAACATGAAAGGTGTAAGGCTGGTTTTCCTTTCAAGAAAGCAAGACTCAAGCTGGGAGAAATGACAAGATCCTGTGAAAGATACAACATAAAGCAGAAAATTAGGTGTTAAATGACAAAAACTTAAGTACTGATGAAATATACAATCTCCCAGGATGACTTTTGAAAGTAAGACTACATTCATCTGTATGTTCAGGTTCAGATGTTTGTTAAGAAAAATAAAGCCAAAAACCAGCTCTAAAACATGAAGGTCTAAGATGATCAAATATTAGCATTTTTATATGGTTCGACCTAACACTTTCTAGTTATTCCTTGGTCACAAAATCACAAGGGTTCTTCACAGATTTACGCATGAGAGACAGAGAATGAGAATGTACTCGGTTTTCTGTACAACCAGCAGAAATAACAGAATTCTGCCCTCAAAGCATCTTTGGAGAACACCTAATTCAACTCCATGAAGCTGTAACATGAAAACGAAGTTAAATGACTAGTAGAGAATATTAAGGTAAATATTTCAAAGAGAATAACTATGAATATTTGTATATTTTAATGAATTCAGAAAAATCTCCACTCCACTGCCTCTCTTCTTCTTGTATAAAATTATAGGCAGTGTCTGTGATCTGTGACCAAAAAAAAAAAAAAAGAAAGAAAGAAGGAAAGAAAAGAAAAAGACAGTTACAGCCTTATTCCTCTGAGTTCAGATCCACAGTAAAGACTCATACTTATCACTTTACATTTTTCTATATAAATGTATTTTAGAGCCATAAACTTGCAAAAGGAGCACATCAAACTTAATGTTACTCAAACTTTTCTTTAATAAAGAAAAATCAAAGGATTATTTAACAATTATGCACAACTATGCTCAATTGACAAAGATGATTAGCTCAGGAATCTTAAGAGTAACAGAAATGGAAGAGCATACCACCAAAAAAAAAAAAAAAAAGATAAATTCATTCTATGACTAGAAAATGCTTTAAGATAAAAACATTAATTCAATAAGAAAATAGTTATTTCTTTTATCACAGAGACTGTAAGTTTAACTCATTTCTATATCAGGTTATGCAGCATACCTTCCAGTCTCTAGTTTCTCATGCAAAAGTTTGGAGAGTTTTTCTCAAAGTAGAGCAAATCAGTGCTAATGGTTTCAAGTGAGGGCTTGGAGGCAGCCTGGAAAGCATTCTTGGAAGGCCATTTACACTCACCTGAACCCAGCTCAATACCTTCTTTTTTACAGTTAATATCTATTACTAGTGAGTGATTCCCTCATCCTTACTCAACAGATAGATTACTACAAATGCACCTATAAATTAAAATTTTTCATCAACGTGGAGGAGAGTAGCTGGAGCCTAAATGAGACCCTGGCAGTCTCCTGGGACTGTTTTTGGAAAACAGAAAAACTGCCTCATTCCAGACAATATGTAAAAATAATACTTTAATGAAAGGTATTCACCCTGTCCATATGCTTCCCCTAAAATGCTTATAAGAAACTCAAATAACATTAGGATACAAGAGGTAATAAGGTACCTAAAAAAAGGCAAGTAGTATACGTGACGCCTGCTTCCTATAATTCTAACCACATTATCTGACAGGTAATATTTTCAGTATAGTTTTCAGGAAATTATTGTAAAAATACAATAAATACTATAATGGAAATATAGGGATTCATTTATTACTTTTTGGTTTACAAACAAAGGCACCCAATAATGCTTCTATTTACTTCTTATAAAAGTAATCTTTATAAGATTACTCAATTTACATTTAAAACAAAAAGCAAAAAACCCTGAACCAGTTCCTACAGACGTCTACACACAAAAAAAGGGGAGAAATAAGATTTTTTTCCTCCCTGCTTCCAAACTTTATTACCATTTTTATACCATGTTTATACCATTCTTAAGTCAAAGAGTGTATTGCCATGCCTCTTTGTTGAGTTTTAAAACATATTAATGTTGCCAAGTCAAATTGCAATATAGCCACATATGATGTCACAATTGACAGATGCACAGAATCAAGACTGAATAGTGGGGGAAAAACAAATGTTTTACAATACAGCTTTATCAAATGAATTAAATGAAATATTAAATTTAATTAGGTTATCGTGTTAAAAACTGAGTTCGTGTAGAAAATATAATCATACATAACTAAAAACCACGTCTAGCAAATGACAAAAGCAAAAATTATTTCCAAAATCTTTGAGTTAAGCTTAAAGTCTAGTTGGTGGGGATGAACAACCTATATACTCCTCATACTAATTTTAGAACTAAGTTCTAAAATGACGTATTAATTTATTCACTAGTTTCTTCTGACAACAGAATTCAAAACAAACACACAACATCAATGCAGTGGCCTCAGCACCCGTCCCAGCTAGCATTTCTTTACGTTGGATTACAAGAACAACGACACAGGTCAGAAGACATACCCCCTTCTGTACTTCACATGCCTGTCAAAGTTGTACCTGATTCTTCTGCAAAATACAAAGATGATGCATCTGATTCTAAGTATATTCGGCAGAAGTATAAACATCATACAAATGTCAGCATGTTTTCAATATATTATGGAAATGTATTTGGAAAGATGGGTACTCAATGTCTACAGCATCTACAGTTAATTAGTGGGCCACTTTAAATTAAAGGCATCATCATTTATTCCATTTTCAGACACTGTCATGGTCTCTCATACCTTATACAAGATATGGTCCTAGACCAGAGACTTAGTATCATTTCAAAGAATAGATATATATTTATATACATATTTCTTTTCAAATAATGTTTAAAAGTTTTACGACAGAAAATCTGGCTTCAACATGGAAGCATTTTTCCTTTTCAAGATCACGCACCTGCATGGAAGAAGGCGGTTTCCTTTACATTTAGTTTTTTTCACAATAACAAAATAAACTTCTTACACATTGCATTTAAATTGGCAGAGAAAATTAAGATGTAAAGTTCTATGTAACCTTTTGTATTGTGAACTGACCTCATTAAACACATTCAAGGTATATTGTTGATGATTTAAATATAGTACAACTTGATCAGCTAAAGTAGAACATGTTATGGTGATCAACCTGTTAAACCAAATGTATGTTAAAACAGTAAGGACAGTTAACTACTATTAAGGTTTAAAGGGAATAATAATAATGTATCATTAAAATATACATTAATTTTCTTGCTATTACTTGTTTCTATAATGCATTTCTTTCTAAAGCTAAAACTACATGCAGAAAAAATAAATGGTATCTTGAAACTCATTCAACAATTTGCTACTTTATGTGGTATGTAAATAAAGTCCTTCATTTAATTTTATACACATTATTTTATGCACTATTTTATTTTTCTTGAAGGAATTCAGCTCTCAAGGTCAAAGTTTAGTATGTGTTTACACACATGAGAACATTTTCGTAATGTCATGACTACCTGCAAATACATTCTTCCGTAATAAAGCACTTTCAGTTTTCATTGGAAAGACTGCATAAGCCTTTTAAAAGTCCTGTTAATAAAATGTATAAGGGGAAGAGAGCACAAATATGGCAAATCCCTCCTCACCTGCACCCCCCTTTGCCAAAGTCTCAAGAAATCCTCCAACTTCAAAACATGAACAAAATTTCACAGGACTGATTTTTATTTGGTCATAATGCGGACAAGAAAAATTGTATTTCTATTCTTTTTGATACTAATAGTCTTACCGAATTCATTCTCATTTTCCTTCAAAAAATACATAGCATATGTTGATATGGATTCTCAAACCCATTTAGATACAGTAGGGTCTTTAGAATAATATATAGCCTTCTGATTACGGAAGCAACTGATGGCTTACACAAAAATGGTGTGTATCAGACCACTAATCAGAAAGGAAAACGAGAACATGTCTTTCATGTTGGAGACCACTCAATAACTTACAGAATGATTCAAAAACAGTTTGGCTACAGTTTTAACAAAACTAAAACCCACTTCAACTGATGAGAAAAATCAAACACTGAAGACTGAAATATCTACCAACTTAGCTAAGTATTACTGTCCAAATAAATGCTTCCACTGCACTATATATTAGAGTTAGAAATTCACTATATGTTAAGGCATATTTTAATTAATATGTTCCAGAATTGCACAGTTATACTGGTCAGTGTTCCTATTTCCCCACTCCTACCCTCATCCCACCCCTTGTCCCCAGGGATCAAAATGTTAAGTCATGGATTTGGTGGCTGTTGTAGATTTGAGCTGGCATAACCACAGTGTGTTCACTAGATTTTTATAAGCATAAACATTAAAATGTTACATAAAATGTACCATACTTTACTCCACGCTCTGATCTAAGATGGTTTAATGTCTTGACAAAAGGTGAGATGACTTAAGTACATTTTACATTTTGTGCATTTAGACCACCATATGCATAGATGTTCTAATGCTAAATTCTTGTCTTCAGTATCTCATAGTGCTGGACGCTCTGAAGTATGACAGAAACTTGTAACACAAACTAACCACAAAGTACCAGATGTTTCTTGCCATTTGTGATCTTGCAATAAAAATGCGCCAAATCAGGATCACAAGGATAGTATTGAAACCATACCGTATGTTCCTCAACCTGGAAAGCAAATCAAGAGACGTATCAGACAATATTTTCTAGGAAAATATTTTTGCTTTGCAGATAATTGA